>NC_071408.1:11918137-13168137 GCF_017976375.1 Cuculus canorus
AAAATTCTGAAATAGCTTCCTAGTGTTAAGAGTAGTTTAAATAAGAACTGCTCCAATTTTTTAATAGGTTTATATAAACGATTGCCAGAGAGAAATCATCAGCATCTTTTCTTAAAGAAAAGCTTTAGAATTTACTAGGAAAACTGAGAATGACCCTTTTTAAAACTTTCTTTTTTTCGTATGTGGGTTGTTTTCAACAAAGTCCATACAACGTGGACCTGTACTCAGTTTCACATAGTACTATAAATTAACATAAATGTGCAACAAGGTACAGCACAATTCCCTCGTATTTCCACTAGTCAGAATTAGCCTGTAATTTATTCATTATGCTTTGTCCTCTAACCGTATTTCTGAAAACACAAGCTGCTTGTTTTACAAAGAATCCTTGGAATTTGAACTTACAAAATGGGTTTGGATGTAATAGCTACATGGTATATTTCTCCTCACAGAGGAGGCAAACATTTTAGAATTGTATTTCCAGTTGATATTGTAGCATTTACTAATATGAGCTATTTTACAACAAACTCATAGCAAAACATTTTGGCCTTTCTATCCTGAATTCTGCTTTCCTTCTCTATACATTTTTTTCAGCCTCTCTCATGGATCAATTGCCCTATTCCAGAAGTGGATGGTCTCATTGCCTTCCTTTACAATTCTCCCCCTCTTTTATTTTTTGGGTTTATTGGTTTGTATTTATTTTCCGGTTGTTGGGTTTTTTTCCCCTCTGACATTTCCTCAAATATTGCTACCAATAAACTCAAGTACTGCATATTTCAGGAAAGCAGCTTCTTAAGAACCTACAAATGCAAATTAAACACATTTGTTTAAAAACATGAACAAATAGCCTCCAACAATAAAAGATCTGTGATATTTGTCCTCATTACCACAGCAGTCTAAGTTTCAGTCACATAAATCACTGGGAAGCATACTCTTGACTAGGGTAGAATGCATGGTAAACAGAAACACCTACTGAGAACCGAGAAACAGATGTTCTGGCAAAAGAGAGATAAAATGTAGCTGCAATGCTTATCTGGAAGCAGTGCAGAGAAACTGATCAATAAAAAAAAGTTATGTAAGTTTTGCTGTGTTATACTGCATGAAGAAATCTATTTTCTATTTTACTCACTCCTCAAGAAAAGAATAAAAAGGTATAAAATAACATACACCCCACTTCATCAGTCTCTGCTAAGTAGTGCTGAAATAATATTATTTTCATTGGAGCAAGAAAGGAGGAAGACTATTAGTTAACCATGGACTAACACTGTCATGAGATTTAAGTTGTCCTTTTACTGCAGCGAGGACTCTCAAGAAACTTCCAGTGATAGATTATAAAATATGTTACAGGTTGGGTTTTATTCATGACAAAAACATAATATATTCATGACAAAAACATGGTTATCCCAAGGACCAGTCAATCGGGAATGAACTGTATTCCCTTTATGAGAGCTGAAGACTACGATGTCACTGCCATCATGGAAACATGGTGGGATGACTCGTATAACTGGAGTGCAGCCATTGGAGGGTATAAACTCTTCAGGCGGGACAAGACGGGTAGGAGAGGAGGCAGGGTAGCCCTCTATGTTAGAGAGTGCTTTGATACCCCTGAGCTCAATTACAGTGAGGAAGGGACTCTGTGCCTATGGGTTAAAATCAGAGGAGCCCACAAGAAGGCAGATATTGTGATGGGAGTCTGTTACAGATCACCCAGCCAAGAAGAAGCAGCTGATGAGCTCTTCTGTAAACAGCTGGGTGTAGTCTCTAAATTGCTACCTCTTGTCCTTGTGGGAGACTTCAATCTTCCAGATATCTGCTGGGCGTACAATACAGCAGAAAGGAAGCAGTCTAGGAGGTTCCTGGAGTGCGTGGAAGACAACTTCCTCACACAACTGATGGGTGAGCCACCAAGGGAGGGTGCCCTCCTGGACCTGCTGTTTGTGAATAGAGAAGGCCTTGTGGGGGATGTGATGGTTGGAGGACATCTGGGACAAAGCGGTCATGAGATGATAGGGTTTTTAGTTCTAGGTGGGATAAAGAAGAGGATTAGCAAAACAGTCACATTAAACTTCCAGAGGGCAGACTTTGGACTGTTCAGAAGGGTGGTTGGCAAAGTCCCATGGGAGACAGTCCTTAAGGGCAAGGGAGCTCATGAGTGCTGGGCGCTCTTCAAAAATGAAATCCTAGCAGCTCAGGAGCAAGCCATCCCTGTGTTCCAGAAAAGGAGCCGGCGGGGGAAAAAAACAGTTCGGTTGAGTAGGGAGATCTTGAGAGGCATCAAAAAGAAGAGGAATGTATATGCTTTGAAAGAAGGGAGAGGCGTCTTGGAGGGAGGAAGTGAGATCATGCAGGGAAAAAATCAGGAGGGCTAAGGCCCAACTAGAAATCAAATTGGCTAAGTCTGTGAAAGATAATAAATCTTTCTACAAATACGTTAACAAGAAAAGGAGGACTAGGGAGAATATTCAGTCCCTATTGGATGCAGAAGGAACAACAAGTGACAAGAGATGAGGACAAGGCTAAGGTAATTAATGCCGCCTTTGCCTCAGTCTTTAATAGTAAGGGAAATTGTTCCCTCTGTGTACAAACCCAGCAGTTAGAGGAGCAGAATGAGGCTCCCATGATCCAAGAGGAGGTGGTTAGAGACTTGCATGCCCAGCTAGACACCCACAAGTCTATGGGGCCTGATGGGATCTACCCAAGAGTATTGAAGGATCTGGCGGATGTCCTTTCCAAACCCCTTTCCATCATCTAACAGCGGTCCTGGCTGACTGGGGAAGTTCCACTGGACTGGAGGCTGGCTGATGTTTTGCCCATCTACAAGAAGGGCTGCAGGGAGGATCCAGGGAACTACAGGCCTGTCAGTCTGACCTCAGTGCCTGGGAAAGTCATGGAACAGGTGATCTTGAGTGCTATCATGAAGCACATGCAAGAGAACCGGGTGATCAGGCCCAGTTAACATGGATTCACAAAAGGCAGGTGCCAAACTAACCTGATGGCCTTCTATGACAAAGTGACTTGACTACTGGATGGGGGAAAGGCTGTGGATGTAGTCTTCTTGGACTTCAGTAAAGCCTTTGACACAGTTTCTCACAGCATTGTGCTTCAGAAACTGTCAGCCTCTGGCCTGGACAGGCGCACACTCTCCTGGGTTGAAAACTGGTTGGATGACCGAGCCCAGAGAGTGGTGGTACATGGAGCTGGTAAACTCCAGCTGGAGGCCAGTTACAAGGGGAGTTCCTCAGGGCTCAGTACTGGGTCCAGCCCTGTTCAATGTCTTTGTCAATGACCTGGATGAAGGCATTGAGTCCACCCTCAGCAAGTTTGCGGATGACGCTAAGCTGGGTAGAAGCGTGGATCTGCTGGAGGGTAGGGAGGCTCTGCAAAGAGATCTGAACAGGCTGGACCGCTGGCCCGAGGCCAATGGCATGAGGTTCAACAAGGCCAAATGCCGGGTCCTGCACTTGGGGCACAACAGCCCGATGCAGTGCTACAGACTAGGAGAAAAGTGGCTAGAAAGCTGCCCGGAGGAGAAGGACCTGAGGGTCTTGGTCGACAACCAACTGAACATGACCCAGCATTGTGCCCAGGTGGCCAAGAAGGCCAATGACCTCTCGGCTTGTATCAGAAACGGTGTGACCAGCAGGTCCAGGGAGGTTATTCTCCCTCTGTACTCAGCACTGGTGAGAACGCACCTTGAGTACTGTGTTCAGTTCTGGGCCCCTCACCACAAGAAGGATGTTGAGGCTCTGGAGACTGTCCAGAGAAGAGCAACGAAGCTGGTGAGGGGGCTGGAGAACAAGTCTTACAAGGAGCGGCTGAGAGAGCTGGGGTTGTTTAGCCTGGAGAGGAGGAGGCTGAGGGGAGACCTTATTGCTCTCTACAACTACCTGGAAGGAGGTTGTGGAGAGGAGGGAGCTGGCCTCTTCTCCCAAGTGACAGAGGACAGGACAAGGGGGAATGGCCTCAAGCTGCTCCAGGGGAGGTTCATGCTGGACATTAGGAAAAAATTTTTCACGGAAAGGGTCATTGGGCACTGGAACAGGCTGCCCAAGGAGGTGATGGAGTCACCTTCCCTGGAGGTGTTTAAGGGATGGGTGGATGAGGTGCTGAGGGTCATGTTTTAGGGATTGTTAGGAAGGGTTGGATTTGATGGTCCAGTGGGTCCTTTCCAATCTAGCGATTCTATGATAATACGCTACTAGATATTTAGAATTTCAGTTCGCCATTTGTTGATCATTTATTATCTCAAGTTCTGTCACAAAAGAGGTTTTAAATAGTGTGACTGCTTCTACAAAGAGCATTTACTTTATTTCACTGATCATTGCTATATCAGGATGGAGTATCTTAATTTTTAAGAAATAGTTTGTAACCAATTATAAAAGAATAAAGAAAAAACGAGAACTTCTCTACTACTTGGGATTCTACTTTAGGATTCAGTGAATTTAAGTCTGGGATCAACAGAAGGAAACCCAACAAAACAAGTCTGACAGGGATACATAGCAAAATCTGGGGAAGAACATAGAAAAACTGGGCACATACAGAATGTTCTTGTCACATATACATTACAAGTTTCCAACAGGTTGTGGTGTAGAGGCTTTCTAAACCACAGACTGTGCTGTCAACATTGCATCTGATATTTTTTGTTAAATTCTCTTCAAATTAATCAATTGCTTTGAATCTTTTGATATTTTTGGCATTCAAAACATCCTATAATGATGACTTCTGACGCTGAAGGTACATACTATGTACTTTTTGTTACTTTTATATCTATTCCCTGAGAATTTCACCTCAAATTCCTCAATTCCTTTTCTTTCTAGAAACTGAACAGTAAATAATTATTCTTTTTTTCTAATGCCATGTCACTCACACCAAATTTTTCTTCCTTACTTTCCTAAGCTGAGATGTCTACTCTGGTCAGCCCCTTCCTGTATGAAAGGCCATCCCAGTCTCCCTTTCTTATTATGTACTTTTTCTAGTTCTAATATATTCTAAACTGTACAACTAGAATAGCATAGAATACCAACTATGCATGCATCATACTGTAAAGATGTCTTTTGCTTTACTTTCCCTTTCTTTCCCAATAATTCTGCTATTCCAACAGCCTTTTAATTACCACTAGAGACTAACTTGACATTTTCTAGCAAATATTCTTTTCTGAGTGTTAATAAATTTTTGAATCCACTATTGTGCAAGTAGATACAAGGGCAATGCAGACTGTGGGGTTTCTTATTCCTTGTGTAGAACTTGGCATTTATTAACTCTGACAGTGATTTTCACCTGCTATATTATTGGCTCAGTTTCTCAGTATTCAAGTTCAATTTGCAGCTTTTTGGAGCCATATTCGTTTTGATTTTCTTGTATCTGCAAATTTTCTTGCAGTTCTGCTCATCCACACAATATATAAACAGCACAGATTTAAGCACAGATCCCTTTCAGTACTCTCATTCTATTATAAAAGGTTGACCATTTATTCCCTTTCTCACTCCTAACCAGTTGTTAGTTTACAAGGTGTCTTTCCCTCCTGTTTCATGACAGCCTTTTGTAATCAAGAAAATTTCATAAAAACCTTGTAAAAAGCACTGTGTAAATCCAGACTCATTGAGGTCATTGTTATCTATGTGTTTATTTCTTTTCTTTTCTTTTTTTTTTAAACTGCTCACATTTATGAGTTGCAACTTCCTTCTAAAGAATTTGTTTTAATTTTTTCTATTTTGTAAAAACAATATATCCTTGTATCAAAGAATGCCACTTTTTATCATACAAATTTACTTGGCATGGATGTCAAACACAGTGATTTACAACTTCCATTTTTTCATTATTGATCTTAAGATCTTGGTACTGAAATTTCCATATTCGTTCTCCTCTGTTACTCAGGCCAAACTTAACTGAGAGGATGGGGACTGTGTTCCATCCATGCCAAGCTATGCAGATGTCTGAAATGTAAGGGGTAAGCTTCTACTGAAGTTTCTTGGTCCTCCCTAAAACAGATGATAACATTACAGTAACACCTGCCACTTTCACCACACACTTCCCTGTTTAATTTTTTCCTGGTTTTTAGTAAACTGAAAAAATATCCCAAACATAACAGAAATAGACATGTAATGAATTAACTTTTCTATTTTTTTAATATTTTGTTTTCTACTTGTTTACAACACTATTTAATGTCTTTGACATTTCAAAGGCTTCTCAGATGCACTATGTATGCAGTAAATAGTAAACCATTTTAAAATATTTTTAAACTGCATTAAAGGATTTACAATCAATAACATACATGCATACCAAGGAACAGCATGACTCAAGACTTAGCTAGGTTTATTGTAAAGGATCTTTTTGCACAAAGATGATTTCACAGCATTTATGAAGAATTCAAACCTTCCAAAACTAAATTGTATTTGTGCCACTTATGTGTTTAGAAAAAAAGAGTCTCTTTCTACTCATTTAGAAGCATGAATGTGAGGAAAACCTTTGACTGAATCTAAAGCCTACTTCATTGCAGAGATCTTGTACCTCTTCTTCATTTTCCAGATACAGAAATGATAATAAATTACTTCCAGCTGTAAATCTGCATGTAATGTCTGAGAGTTGCTAGAGGATCTTTTTCTTGCTATGCGAGTATGAGAATCATTACATTACTAAAGAAGAAAAAAATTAACAGGAACCTTTTTGTATATAATTCTGTCTCTTAATTGTTTCCATTTATAATTTTTACTTCTCCTTTCTGATAAATTGGGCTGAAGAAATAACATAATATGAATTATATAGAAACTTGGAAGTATTAACTATGTTTATAGAAAACCTATAATGTTCATATTCTCCAAATGAGGAACTATTATGTTGATCTTCCCTATTAGCCTAATACAACTAAACTATCAGCGAATGTCTTAATCAGAGATCTTTATGAAATAGAGTCTTTCACATATTAGAAGTAAGGAGGCCTGTGCTTCATAAGGCAATTATGCTGAGCTTATTTTTACCATGGCCTACAAAGAAGGTAATCCCTCTTATTAATGTTTCAAATATCAAATGCAGTAGACAGGCTTAATGGAATTATTTTTTAATCTTTTCACTGTCACCACAAGTGCCACCTGACATTAATCCCCTGGCACTAGCAATAAGATTAAATGAGAAGTTTTACCTTTGGCGTTGTATGATAGACTAAAGCATAGGAAGAAACCTCATTAATGGTTAAAAAAAGATTTTGTGTCAGTTGTACAGCAGTGTAGCAGATGTTCTCTATGGGAAAATAGCTATGAGTAATAAGTAAAAAAACATTAACTTTTCTGTCTAGCGATATGTTATAGAAAAATGCTGTAATCTAGGAATTGATACTTTAAGAGCTGGAAACACTAAACAAATAGGAAAGTGGGATATAGATGGATGAAATAGAAGCACTGTAAACAAACATTTTAAACTAGGAAGAAATCTGGAAAAGTACTTATAAACAACAATAAAAATATCTGTGTTAAGGCCAGAAGACATAGGGATGAAGTGAGAACTGCAAAAGTCTAGATGAGTCACATCCTGTAAAAAAAAACTAAAACAAATAGAAAAAGCATCTTCCGTTTCATAAATAAATTGAGAACAGAGAAAGCAGTAACTTTCTGCCAAGAAAAGAGGATGGATTTGAGACCAAAGGTAGTCTAGATTCAACCTGAAACCAAATAATATGGGTCTCGGTTTTCAACAGAATAAAAAGGTTAGGTGTAAGACAAAGAAAAATGTGAGGAGTGGGGGGTGGGAGCTGGGGATGGGGATGGGCAAAGGTTATTTTAGTACATATAAAGTGAAACTTATAGTAAAATAATTTTGCATACCTAGTAACACACTGGGTGAGGATACTCTCAAATCACTTTTAACAAATCTGTAAAACCAATACTGATACTATATTGGTGAAAAACAACAAATGTAACGTTTAAAGAACGGGTAGAGCAATCGATCTTTAGTGTCAATAGACCCTCAATAACAAGTAGAAAGAAAAAACTGAAGGGTAATTTGTCATAGAGCTGAATGAATAATGAAATAAACTGAAAATCACTTACGAAAGACAGATGAAAGATTAGTTTGGCTGGATACATATATGCCCAACCTCATCATCAAGATAAATGAAATGTTATATAAATAACATTTATAAATGTTATAAATTTGTATGTTATAAATGTTATGAAAGTTTATAAACTTATAAAATGCTATATCAAGTCTACTTTGGCTTTGTAAAACAGCATATATCATATACCGGAGAAGACTTCATTAAGGAATTGTCTAAGGAGGACATGGCACCGGCATTGACTAGAGGGACATTACCAGTTTAATTACTCAATAATCATTTATTGAGTTTTTCAGTTATGAAGGTAACAAAGAAAATATGTGCTTATAAGATTTGTTGATGACTCAAGCTTGGGAGATATAAATGAAGAAAAGGATCGTGATATCACAGAAAATTTGGATAATTTCAAGGAAAGGAATGTTAGAAATGGAACTAAATCAAAGTATAAGGTCATAGCCTTGGGGACTAAAAACTAGAATTTCTGCAGGAAGTTAGCAACTTGAATAGGAATTGCTGAGGAAGAGAAAGACAAAGAGGTATTAGCCACAAGATGAAAGAGTCCCAAAATAACGGGACCATAAAAAAATGAGTGCAATCCTTATCATGCTTCAGTCTCTCAGGTAAAGAATAAAGAGATAAAAATACTCTTTCGGAAATGCAAGTGAGATCTCATTTGAGCTATCACATATCCTTTTGATCACTATACTTAAAGATTATGAATTCAGACTGGAATATGGAACAGATAATAGGAACAGATACCTCATAAAAAGACACTTGCTTATTTAGGCTAGCAAAGTCAAGACTATGAAGAAAAAGCTGCTCATCATAAGGGTAGATGTTAGGTGAAATAGCTATAAAAAAGCAAAAGACAACTCTGATTAACAACACAAGCACTTATAAGATTTGAATTATAAACTCAATTTCTGTGATTACCACCAAAAGTCAGAATACAGAAGACACATAGTATTTGTTCCTGAATGGCAAGCACTTACAATTCCAAACAAGATTTCCAGATTACTCAGTGTGAACTAGATGATTTGGAAAACTGGTTTCACATGTGGTACGAGTTGTTTGAAAACAGCCCTAAATTAGACTAGGATACTACTTCAGATCCAACAGTCCACATTTGGGTAAAATACAGGGGGTGGGAACCCTCTCGTTCTAAAAGTGACCTTTTAGCTTTTTCAGGTTACTTGTGTTATGCTCAATTAACAGATTATTTCAGAAACAGTGTTTTCTCTAGTTCTGAAACGGGAGCAGGTGCTCCAGGCAGTCATTTTTATTACAGCAGTTGGCAGGCATTCCAGAGGCTATGGGCTCTCGTTTTAGTTACTTGGCACCTCAACCCAATTAAAACATACCATAATGGTTAGCTGTCAGAATTAAAATTTGGTGAAACTTATCTAAAACATTACCCATAGCCAATACACACCACAGAAAACTTTCCAAACATTTAAGATTTTACTGATATTTGAGATTACATAAGAATTTTATGAATTAATTTAATAATTTTCAAGTCTTTCTTTTCAAGAAACTCAGGTCATCATTCACTATTAAGCTGAAAGCATTCTGTAATATTGTTGCCTTTTCTATATTGTGAAAAGTTATGTATTTAATAAGTTTCCCTATGAGTTTGGGGACAGCAACCATTTTTCTTAAACCATAGCACAGGGGAAGAAAATGGTTTTCTTCTGGAAAGGCTCAACTCTTGATTTTTTGTGACAGTTATTAATCTGTATTAAAATCTTTTTCTGGTCTGTTCTTCTGATGTTTGTGTGTAGGACACAATAACTTCTTACCTTCCTCAAGCTGAGCGCAGTGATCTGCATTTTTTTAGTGTGACTTAACGATATGAATGAAAGGAAGTAGTGAAGCTTTTAATATTGTTTTGGGTGTTTTTAATATCCCTAAAACTTCCAGGAAAGGAAATGTTCTTGTAAAGCTATGAGTGAAATAGGAAAAGAAAATATCTCCAACTAATTTTTAAAAGTCTAAGTTCTTATTTATCCATGGATTATGCTTATACTGGAAACAATGTCATGAATTGATTTAAATCTTAGCATTTTTCCTTTCACCAAGTACAATGTAGGCCATCTTTATTTAGGCTCCATGTATAATTTCACAATTGCCCACTGGTTTATGAATTATCCACTTCCGGCAACAAATTATAAGTTTACAAATGTTTTCGAAAAATCTAGCACAATGGAATATCAAACACAAGTGTTACATTCCAACATTGCTATTATATGCACACATAGAAATGTTCAATGATTAAAATTGAAAATGATCAATTGAAATGATCAAAATTGAAAATTGATCTTTTGAAAATGCTGTTAAAAATATTGTTTCAAGATCGCTTTGTTAGCAATAAGACCAAAACACTCAAAACTAGACACAGCTGTTTGCATTCTCTCTACTAGTCAGAAGGCTATAACTTCAAAGTTCATCTTCTCGTAAACCCATGCAAGAGAACCGGGTGATCAGGCCCAGTCAACACAGGTTCATGAAAGGCAGATCTTGCCAAACTAACCTGATGGCCTTCTATGACAAAATGACTCAACTACTGGATGGGGGAAAGGCTGTGGATGCAGTCTTCTTGGACTTCAGTAAAGCCTTTGACACAGTTTCTCACAGCATTCTGCTTCAGAAACTGTCAGCCTCTGGCCTGGACAGGCGCACACTCTCCTGGGTTGAAAACTGGTTGGATGGCCGGGCCCAGAGAGTGGTGGTCAATGGAGTTAACTCCAGCTGGAGGCCAGTCACAAGTGGAGTTCCTCAGGGCTCAGTACTGGGTCCAGCCCTGTTCAATGTCTTTATCAATGACCTGGATGAAGGCATTGAGTCCACCCTCAGCAAGTTTGCGGATGACACTAAGCTGGGTGGAAGTGTGGATCTGCTGGAGGGTAGGGAGGCTCTGCAAAGGGATCTGAACAGGCTGGACCGCTGGGCTGAGACCAATGGCATGAGGTTCAACAAGGCCAAATGCCGGGTCCTGCACTTGGGGCACAACAACCCTATGCAGTGCTATAGACTAGGAGAAAAGTGGCTAGAAAGCTGCCCGGAGGAGAAGGACCTGAGGGTGTTGGTCGACAACCAACTGAACATGACCCAGCATTGTGCCCAAATGGCCAAGAAGGCCAATGACCTCTTGGCTTGTATCAGAAACAGTTGACCAGCAGGTCCAGGGAGGTTATTCTCCCTCTGTACTCAGCACTGGTGAGAACGCACCTTGAGTACTGTGTTCAGTTCTGGGCCCCTCACCACAAGAAGGATGTTGAGGCTCTGGAGACTGTCCAGAGAAGAGCAACGAAGCTGGTGAGGGGGCTGGAGAACAAGTCTTACAAGGAGCGGCTGAGAGAGCTGGGGTTGTTTAGCCTGGAGAGGAGGAGGCTGAGGGGAGACCTTATTGCTCTCTACAACTACCTGGAGGGAGCTGGCCTCTTCTCCCAAGTGACAGAGGACAGGACAAGGGGGAATGGCCTGAAGCTCTGCCAGGGAGGTTCAGGCTGGATATCAGAAAAAAATTCTTCATGGAAAGAGTCATCGGGCACTGGAACAGGCTGCCCAGGGAAGTGGTCGCATCGCCTCCCCTCGAGGTGTTCAAGGAACAGGTTGATGAAGTGCTTAGGGACATGGTTTAAGGGAATATCAGGAATGGTTGGACTCGATAATCCAGTGGGTCCTTTCCAACCTGGTGATTCTATGATTCTATGATTATATGACTTTAAGGCTTGCAATTATTATTATTCATCCATTAAATGACAGCCACCGTACTAGAATACTAATTGCAAAGTTGTTGTTGGCATCCATGACACCAGTATTTGTCCTGCGCGCTGTGCAGAAAATACTTTCTTTCAGTCCCTAGTATCTTCTTCTCTTTTTTCCTTCAAATCACTTCAAAACTATCTTTCAGAATGAAGTATTTTCTGAATTGTTATCCTCCTAGTTTAAACAATCTCTAAACTACAGTCACACAGCACATTAATTACATAGCAAGTCGCTCATTTTTTTTTTGCTACATAAAGCTGAATTCTAATGTATGGAAATGCATGGTAAGTTATCTAATAAATAATTTTTAAAAGTATTAAAATGCTAAAAATCTTTCACAATTACTTTATTATCATTATGAATAATCTGTGCATTAAAATATAGATGAATCCAACAGGAAAAAGTTCTCCAAATGAGAAAGATGCACAAGAATCCTGTAGAATTTTTGAAGTTATATACCAGCTTCGAAAGTAACTGAAGGATTATTGGAAGAATTTACTAATACAGGTATTTATAATATGTTACATCCATATATTTGGTTAACATGTAAAGAGATTGAATTTTGTAGAGGTAACCAAATAAAGATCTGCAACACTAAAAGGCAGAAGTGAAGGAAAAATCATGTGCCAAAAATTCAAGAAAGAATTAAGACCAGAAACAGAAAGCTTGGCTTTGCACAAAAAAAAGTCAGTGCTTTTTAAAGGCTGTAACCATAAAACCTGCTGCACATGACAGAAGAATAGCATTTTGCCTGTGGCAGACTAGATCAGAATAGTTATTTAAGTTTCATCTCTCTAAACCAAGCCTCAAGCATACTTAGGTATGTTTAATTATCATCATCACATTTTTTTTGTCTAATATCTCCACAATTTTAAACCCATTGGGTTCCCTCCAGTAAAAATATCACCCCATGCTGTTTTGTAAATGGAGATCAGAAGGAGAATTCTCTCAGTTAGGAGTGAAACAAATACAAGGAAATCATCTAGGGGGTGGGGATGAGTGGAATATACATATATATACACATATATGCATATAAAAAAAAAATCTGTCATATGACATTTTGCCAGTATTTTTTTTCACATAACATGACACATGTCAGAAAAGAATGGATAAGATATGTAGCTAAAGTTATTGATTTCTCCTAGCAAAGGAATGTCTTGCTATTGATTTTGGAATTAAAAGTGATCTCCCAGTACACCTATTAGTGTTGTGGTTACCTTGACACTCTCCAGCTCTTGCTCACATTGTTACATGCCAAAAAATAATTGAAGATCTGCTGCTGGGACTTGGCTTTCACAGACTGATAACCTAAATCTTACCAGAAATCCTAGTGGAAAAATACATCATTACTTCCTTAGTTTATTAGAACCCATGTTAGGATAGAGATTATTGTGAAAGTTGACTTCTACCCCATGTATAGATCAGGATTACCTTTATAACAAGGTTTCAGAAGGCTGAAATCACTCAATACAAAATAACAATTAAAGACACAATAAATTTACATTACTCTAAGCAAGAAGGACCAAACAGTTAACAAGTTGGTTTAGAGGCAGATGTAGAAAAATAAGAAAAAAGACTGCATTTCAGAGCTAATTTCACTCAATTTTGAGAAACCCTGTTTCATCTGACCAAAGATGATTTACAATGTTTATATAGCTCTTTTATCAGATATCAAATCAGAACCCTTACTCTGACTTTAGCTTTCTCGAGTAAGGGACAAGCATGTTATCATGTTCCTCTTTAAGGAAACACCTGTTTACCTCTAAGCTTCCCTGTAGTGATTTCTTGTTTTTCATAAATACAAGCATGACAACAACTTCTTTAATTTCTCCTAAATATACAGCCAACTTTTGCTTGATCTTAAAAAATACTAAAAGTTGTACCGGAATGACTGGATAGAGTCATACCCTAGACAGGCAATGAACAATTACCTTGTCTCTCATGAGACTCCATCAGGTGTATTGCATCCAGTTCTGGGGTCCCCCGTAATAGAAGGACATGGACCTGTTAAAGCAGGACCAGAGGAGGGCCACAAAATTGATTAGAGGGCTGGAACTACTCTCCTACAAAGAGTTTGTAAGGGTTAGGAATGTTCACACTGAAGAAGTTATTGTGGCCTTCTGACATGTAATGAGTGCTTTTAAAATAGTTAGGTGTCGGGTTTGGGGATGTTTTGTTTTGTTTTGTTTTTCACCAAGGCCTGCAGTGTCAGCACACTGGGCAATGGTTTTATACTGGGAGAGGGTTGAAGAAATTTTTTACTGTAAGGGTGGTGAGGCACTGGAACAGGTGAATTACACCTTCAAAAGCTGGTGCTGGGCAGTTGGTTGGTAGAAATGATAGATACACTCACTTTTGCCCAAAGTTGGCAGGCCAGGGAAAAGTATTGTATTTGCCATAGATTCACATATAAAGTATCTGGAAGTGATTAGGTAATGAAATTATTTCTGCTATCTGAAATAACCTGTGAAATAACTCCTAGAATTTAAAAACAAAACAAGATCTTTGGAAGAGGAAAAATGTGTTTATTGGAAGCTTAGAAACAGGAGTTGCTGGATTTCTTCTGATTAAAAACACACCTTAGTTGTTAAGCAAATTAAAAATACTGACAGGAAGAATATTGGGTCCTGCATGAAATTTATGAAGTACTACAGACATCAAGTATGTAAAACTATAATTGTTACATCAAATACAGAGCTAATCCGAAAACCTAAAAGCTATACTGAGCATCTGAAGACAGACCAAAGTCTTGAAATTTCAGAAGGTGTAGATTGTGAAGACTAAGAATAAATTAGATGCAAGTCTTCTTATATGCTTTACTAATAGTATCATACAATTAATGTGCAAGATGTGTTTAAAATATGCACTATTTCAAAACAGAGAACACAAAGCAGAGTTTGTGTAGCCTTTCCTTTATAATCATTTTATAAGTAGTAGCATTTAATCACATATTTAAGCCATCAGCTGATTGTTCCTTTCTTGAGAAAAATTACAAGACTTCACCGTGCTAATTTCCAAGCAAGAACAACATCATATTAGTATGACTGCTAGGAAAGTATACAAATTCTTTGCACTATTACACCCTTGGAAAATATTAAACAGAGCTGATTTGCATTGCAAAAGATTTAAATTTAGCTAGGAAATGAAAAGAGTTTTGTTCTCTTGTTCTTAGGTTTGTTGGTACATCACCAGGAACTAGGGCTTAGTGTATTCTTTCTTTGATCCCAATATCCTCAGACTGAAGCTCAGACTGTCAGCAGTATTTGTCAACTAATAGCAAAAGCAGAATAATAAGTTACTTGAGGTAAAAAGTAAAACTGATTCTTCAGTTCCGTTGCAGGTAATAATTGACCAGGCTGTTCAAGAGTAGAACCTCTCATGTATGATTTTTATTATCTACCAGCTTTTAACGAGGTACTGTGAAACAAGATAAACATAAGAGTACAACACAGACATTTATGGTCAATGTCCACAGAAAACCTTTCTACTTCCAGGTTCAAAAACATCCCTCTTCACAGAATTTCACAAACCTCTGCCTGAAACTCACTAATTCTAAAATCTCACTTCAGGAGGAGACCACTAGCTTCATACTCCCAAAACTAAGCACAGGTTTGTATCTACAAACTCTCTCTCACACACACACAAATTGAGGTCCTTCTTGTTATTAAGCAAAACAAAAAAACCCACAGCTTATGATAATGCTATGACCTAACAATTTCTCTTTAGTTTTCATCTGCTTGGATTTTGGCCTAAAAACAATTCTTTCATACGCTAAAAATTTAATGTAAATTTTACAAAAATTAGAAATAATGCAATTTTTATATTAGTCTTCAATTTTGTTAAGTTTTTTTTTGTTTTTTAAACAATCTCAGTTTACTATCCAAAGTAGATACTGCTGCTGGTCCTCATAGATGAAAATGTTTGTAATTATTGCTTTTAATTATTGTTTGTAATCTTTCTGCTAGCTGGGATATGACACTGGTGTGCTATGTGGTTTGCAGTTAACATAATAAATGTCTATTACAACAATATGAAATACCAGAAGATAATATAAATCCTGCCACTGGTCTCCTGTGTGTTCTTATAACAATTTCTTGTGGGAAAGACATTTAAGGTCCTTAATTTATAAACAGATTTTCTGAATGGGTCATTAATTCAAGCATGTCATTACTACAGGTTTAACCTTTAGCTCTAGAATCAATAACCTCATGCTTCAGTACAAACTGATATTTTTATACAAAGTGCAGCTGCAAATCTCTGGTTTACGATTTCACCCTTTCTTGCACAAAAATGAAAAATCAGATTTGTAAAAGCACATTACGGCCATAGATGTTACATCTTCAGTTGGGACGTTACGAACCCCTGGCAACCACTATGTAGATACCATCCTAGGAGAGTGCATATTGGGAGGCAGACAGGGTCTAGGACTTGCTGCTAAAGAACATATATCACTACCTCATTCATTGAAGTCAAATTCATTAAATGCTCTCCAATTTTGGAAAGTCTTACTATTTGGAGTTTAGAGAAACATATTGCAGTAGCTAAAGCTTTGTTTTTTTAAGAGATAAGCATAACTGTAACTGTGCTTCTGCCAAAGTGACTGAAATTGGGGCAGTTATAACATGGTCCTGAATATGTATACATATCATTTGTCGTGTGTAAAACAACGACTCTGCTTTTTGTAGACCGGTATAGATTAGAACATTTACAGTGCTATCACACCTGCTTTTCTGCATTGGTTAAGATTACTGCTCAGTATTGCAGCATACCCAATGTTTACATGAGCTCATTACTTTGAAAAAATTCTCCTCCAGAGGTAGGTATACCTATACTTGGTCTCAAGTCAAAGGTTAACTTTTATGGAAAGCTGCTGTGAAATACTGTTTACTTATTTCTCAGAAGCAAGACTTTTGATGGGTTTCAGGAAAGTGCAAAAAAAAAAATTTATGAGCAATTTGAACATCATCTCTGCATGCTCAGAAACATCTGCTAAGTTTTTAATGAATACCCCACTGCTTAGGACATTGCAGTGATGTGTTACAACGTGTCTTGGCAAACCCATGGGACAAAATGCAGGCAAAATAAAGAACAAAACAAAAAAACATGAGTCTTTCAAAAATGTGGATTAAAGACCAAAAGGTGCAAACTAACACTTTACTGGATCTTGGATAAAATTCTCAGCTAGTGTCTTCAGTTTTAGGTAGCTGAGAATCTGGCCAGTAGCGCTTACTGCTGGGAGTAGTCACATTGATTTTTATTATTTCAGAGAAATCAACTAAAGTACTCCGAGCAGTGAGTGCTGCCCTTAGCTGGAAGCACTTACAGGCTCAGTCCTTAAGAGTCTATGTTTTTATATTATATTTGTGTTATCATTCTCACCTATACTTCAGCTTTGAAAGGTATATCTCTAGGAAAAAAACAAAAACAGAAACATATAAAACACACTGTTATGCTGTACCATTTGCCTGAATGGATTGCCATTGCCCTGAAAGACTATCTCAATGTGATGTCAACTTCAAAATCATACAAAATCACAGAAATTATTTCAATTTAGCAACCATGACCAGTGCTATCCCAGGGTACTAGGCTACAGTAGGAAAATGAATGGTGTTTTAAATCTCATTTGTCTATGCTAATTGCAGCCTGGAAGAAGTTATATCACATCTTTTCTCATGCAAATCCTGCCTAGAAATTAAGCCACAGTCTTCAAAACCTTAGAAGTGTATGTCTTATGGACAAGGAAATGAAACTGAAGCCCACAGAAGGAATAAAATTTTAGTCTTAAGAGAAGACATCATCATAGTCAGATACTTTCTAGACTGCCTTGTTGCCTCGTGCTGTCAAAGTCCATCACTGCTATTTATATCTGGAACATCCTACCTTAAAGTTACCATGGGTATGCCAGCGTGAGCTACACTCACGTATTCATTTTGAATATACACACACCCTATAATCATAAGGTTGTAGAATAGCGAAGGAACCTCAGAAAGTTGATAGTCCATACTTTTGCACAAAGCAGGGTCAGAACATGTTGCTTAGGGCTTTATCCAGCTAGGTTTGGAAAAACTGCAAGGATGGAGACTGTGCAACCTCTCTTGGCAACCTGTTCAAATGCTTGACGTCACTCATAGAGAATGTTGTTCCTTACATCCAGCCTAAACTTCTCCTGTTTCAAATTATGACCATTGTGTCTGAAATTCCTACTATAGCCCTCTGCAGATTGCCAAGCTCCATCTTTTTTATAACCTCCTGATAGGTATTGCAGGGTTGCATTGTGCCGTGTATCCCACACACCAAAGATACAGCAAGCAGGATGTTTTAACGTTACAGACTTGTTTGAAAAGTTCTCTTTTCACCTCCATCCCCTTGATTAAGGGGATCTGTAAGATTAAAAGTCTAATCTTGGGATCCACAAGGCAATCAAGCACAGCATGCTGAATAAAAAATTTTGGCAATAATACAATTCAGATTGTTTGCATAAGCATAAACGATATACACAGAGAAAGTGGATCAAGAGAGCTCCTCTGTAATGAGGTGTTTGTATAAAACACACATTCTTTGAAGTGTGTTGTCTTGTGGACTTAAACTATTTCCAAGTCTATAAAACCTGAAGATAAAAATCCTGCTCCAGGAGGGAGCCATGAAAAATTCTATATATGAATTAATGCCTTAGAGAATAGGAGCGCACCTATGTCCTAGATGGCTTAATTTGGTGCTATGTTTAAGATACTTGACATAGTTTCACATTCTCTGGTACATCAGTGTGGCACAGTGTGTTACGTATGCTATAGTCATAGAGTTACTAGGTCAGGGATCAGGAACAGTGTACCTACAGTTCAGGCTAGTTTGGAGATTTCTGCACTGTGTGTTACGGAGGCATACTTTGTACTCTGTAGCACTGGTATTAGCTGTAGAAATCTGAACAAACGAGCAGAAAACTGAATCCTGATGGATTATCCATATAAAATGTAGATGTGATGTGTTTTAGAAACACACAATGTGTTTCTAAAAACATTGTGTCCAGAGAAGATTAAACATTCAGCTTCAAAATAGTTTAGCTAAACCAACCACAACTATTTAGCTAGTTTAGGTAACACTACAACAAGCTAGTGAGCAAATGACTGACTAGTGGCTTTAGCAAACAAGACCAGCTTCAGGTCAATGACTATTTTCATTGTTGTCTTCACCAATGTACCAAAAATTACTCTTCTGTAATTATAATAAAAGGAGACAGGAAGAATTACTCTGTGACCAGCTGATCTGGCCACATCTTAGGAAGTGTGCCTTAATTTCTCATCTTTTGTTATCTGCCAAGTACAATGGCAGCAGGTCATTTAATCTTTTATCCCAAACTTTAACTGCTTTGTTTCTGCCTGTTCAATTTTGAGGTTTTCTCCTCATTCAGGATTGTTTTACATGAAAGTCGTTTTACATGAAATTACTCAAGGTTTGCTAAAGCATAAAACTGTAATAAGCATTTAAGAGCTCTAGAATGAAGTAGTACACCAACTTACAGGCAGAGAATAGAAAAATGCATTCCTCGTTTCCTTTAATTAAATCTAAGAATCACATACTTCACTTTGGATAACTTAACTTTCCCTGCTACAGATAAATCAATGGATAGACAGAAGGTCTATCAGGTGAATAAAAATAAGCACCTTCCTCAAGACACAGTCAGAAAGAGCTGTGATAAACTTGTCTAGTGTGGGTCATTTCTTGTAATTCTTACATCCACACACTGTCAGGATAGATTAAGAGCTCTGGTTTAGGAAAGAGAACTAGAAAAAGATAAATGAGAGAACTGTGCAGATGCAATGTAGTGGCACAGAACACAGGCAGAGATGGCATACACATGGAGAGATATATTCAAAGAAACTGCTAGAATTATGCAGCTAAACAAGCTCCAATGGATACAAGCAAAATGTTTTAGTGTGTGACTTTTATGTCATATTTTTTCCCTTTATAGTAAATACAAGCTTACTGCTATTCATAGCCCACAGGTAAGAGTAATTTACGCTGTCTCCCAGATTTAAATCAGCAACTTGCATACTACAGTAGCATTTGCATAATTTCCATTGTTCAAAGTTAAAGTAGCCATTCCATGCATTTTTATGATTTCTCACACAACCATACCTGTTTAATCAAGAGCTATGTATAGTTTACACTTTTCCTATAAGTCATATTTTTAAACAGCAAAAAACTTATTTCGTGGAATATATTTGAATTTAGATTAGCTTGAACACCCATCAGGCATATATCTAACGCAGTGGTTTAAAAGCAGAATAACTCTTCTTCATTATTAAAAGGCAAAGGAAACAATGAGTAACTGTTGACAGTATATGTATATAATTATGTACACGGGCTAATATATTTGCAGTATATTTGTGTATATGTGTCAACACATATTATTTAGGCATGTTTATTCAAAATACTGGAAAATGGTGACACAGTAACAAATATATATTGCAATAAATACAGCATGTCAGAACATAAAATATCTTCTAGTTCAAATACCATCTTGTGATATGAAATACTCTCTTTTTGCAGTAAGTTTTCTGCATCTCCTTTCATGGTTATAACTGACAGTACACTCTTCCTTTTTTCTAACTCCGTATGTTGACGATTTTCGCTTTTATTAGAAATGCTGTAAGAATTTGTATTATGCAAGTATCCGGGCTGACTTGCATTAATTCTCTTTCAAAGCTAGATCAATGGCCTAATTATTTATTCCATTCCAATTAAAAAATTATTCCTGATTGTGTCTGGAAGTGATAACATTTAACAGCCTCATATGCAATACCATTATAAGCCTCCTGTATGACAGATATTATCTTCTTCTGATGAAGTTTCACTGGTTTTTTACTGTGTTTTTCAGCATAATAAAATACACAAAATAGTCATAAAAGGAAAATCAAATGACATCAGCAAAACAAAGTTGGACAAAATGAAATAAAAATGTTACCACCTGCTTTATGATTATTAAGATTTCGCATTGTTTCTAAGGAGACCTAAAATATTCAGAGATCACATAAACCCGATTGTCAGGAAAATTAGGACTAAATGACTTCAAATGGAGACCAAACAGCCATAAATCTAAGTTAGCTCTACAGATCAAAGGTTGAAACAAACTCTAGTTAGTTCTAACATGTGGCTTATTTTTCAAAATGAAAAGAAATATTGCTGTATGCTAAGTGTTAGAAGCTAAGCAGATGGCTGCTTGATATATGTCTATTTTACAGGAACTGCACTACACCCTTTCAGATGATAAAAAAAGAACGTGTGTTTCATTTGGATTAAAATCAATTTTAATTCATTTTTACTAGACAATACAGACAACTAATGATTACTCAATTAACCTCAGAGCACCATAATAACCAGTGAATCTCTATGAAACATAATGACATAAATGCATTCTGAACCAACCAAATAACGTAGATCAAACAAACTGCATCAAAATATAATGAAAGTAAGATTAGCAGCTTCCCAAAGCTTTGTATCTTCCCAGCTTCTTTTAACAATAATTAGGTAAGAAATTGGAAGCACAAAGAGCATAATTTCGTGTTATTGTCTACCTAGCAACAAAAAAAGCAATGTCCTAAACAGCCTTGATTTCCAGTGTATAAAAGGTATGTAGTGACAATTTGTGATGCATCTAGATGTGTATAATCTGTGAAACTAAAGAAAGTAAAAATCAACTACATTAGCCAACTGTCTGTAAAAGAAACTAACCTCAGGAAAAGGCTGGAGTGATAAATATTCAACGTCAACAAAAAGTTAGACAAACGATAGAGACAATGTAAGAGAACTGAAGGCACTCCACTTAAGGGCATAGGGTTCTGCGAGCTGGTTGTTAATACAGAAAGGAGTAACAACAAAAGTTTTAATATTTTTCATCAGTTCGTAAAATGTGCTAAGTGAGAGTGGAAAAAATTGTCATCTGGTACCACTAAACACATCATAAGGAAAACATATTTCAATACAATATGCTGAAAATGTTCCCTTCATTAACATATAATAGCAGTGTTATGAAACACTAAAACTAGGGATGTGCATAACATCTTATCACTAAGTGGTTCATAACATAATAGTTTGATGCTACTTGAAAACTTCTATCATTTATTGTTTCTTCTCTATTATATCCACAGAACACATTTTGGAAAAAACTGTTTGGTAGTGTATCACATGGTATGTTCCGTGACAACAATACAATATATTATTTATATTTTTGCTTGCCATCCTGTATTATTGAGAATTACTTTTAATAGTCTATCAGAGAGCACAAAATAACTGGGAATTTTTTTTTTATTATTTCATCATAAACGACTTCTGAATAGCTTACCCATCAGGCTTTTGTGCACTATTCCATTTCTATGATGACTTTTAAACTGAATATTGTACTGAGAAACAGTTGCTAGTTCTCCCTTCACCTTACTCTTCAAAAATTCCTCTCATGGCAAGGCAGACACTCAGCAAAGGGATGATAAATTTCAAGTAAATTGCAGAGAATTTCATACTAGAACACTGAATGTAAAGTAGCCAAAGGCATAGCCAATACATTTACCAACTAAAGTACAAAATGTGTTCTGGTTTTTTAATTCCTTGCTCACAGAAGGCAGTGCAAAGTTCGCACATGTCTATCTTAATGGTACAATTAAAATCAACATAACTAGAATAATATAAATCATCTACGGAACATCAGGCTTGAGTGTTCTAAATTAAGTTCCTGGGGATGACATAAAGTGTTAATTTCCATGTAGAATTCAGTTGGGTCATTTGGAAACAAGTGAGAACAGACACAGTCATAGGAGGGGAAAAAGAGCAATACAGGGAGATCAATTCATGTGAGAAGACTGAAGAAGCAAATAAATTGCCGTTGTGGAGTTAAGAACTCACAAGAAAGCCCCGCGGACTTGAAAGTAGAGTTGTGATTTTTTTGTTATATAGAGAGATGCTTAAAAATTCAGCTGGATTTAGAGCTCTTAGGCACACTAATTCACAAACGTCTGAAATTACGGAGAGGTGAACATGTTTTCAAAAGATGACAATATTTTGATGACATGTCTTCAAAAGATGGCCTGAACATCTTCAAATACAGTGATTATGAGGAGATAACGAAAAGTGAAAAAATACATATACATATTACAAAGTTTGTTCCCCTATTCATTCATTTCACAGTCAGGACTTTGAAAATTATACAACCAAATTTAAGATAACTTAGTTATTTCTCCTGATAATGAAAAATTAAATTTCTTCCTTCATCAAATGTTTGTCAATTCAAATCTGAATTGTGATCACTCCTTTAAAGAATGCACTCTTCTTCTTCATCCTTTTCCAAAATTTTGACACGACAGCTTTCCAGGATGTATCGCTCTTATCAGCTACACAGCACTACTACAGTAGGTGAATTCTTCAAATATATTTCATAAAAAGGTGACACACATTAAAATGTCCTTAACTCATAGCTCTAGCAGTTTTCACAACTATATGCTTCAGAGCAATCTTGTCTGGTGGGTCAGGAAAATTAAAAAGTTCACACCAAATTACATACTTTTCGATGCCTTTCAAGCAGAGCAGACATCTCTGCATTGTGTGCCTTCTCTTTTGGCAGTTATCAGGTAACCATTCAACTCACTGAGAAAAAATATAAAAAATGTTTTTGAAAAAAACCTAAATAATCAATAATAAACTCAAAAGTGGTTTTACGCTGGGCTTCTAAAGAAGGTTCTGTCTCAGTTACAGAGCAGCATTCAAATATCTCTTCTACTATTTGCAAACATTTTTAATGGGGATATAATTCTCTTGTTCAGGAAGTTGAAGCTTTTTTTTAAGCCATTTAGTTTCACTTTTTACAGTAGAGCAACATACAGGTTTTCTGTTAATACATTTAAATTATAACTTTTTCATCTTTAAAATTTTTGTAAAAAATGGTAAAAACAGATTTTATCCCTACCATATGCAAAATCATGAGTCATTTAGCATATCTCCCATTCTAATTACTTAGAGACTATTTTGAAGAAGTCACTATGCAAAATTATCACTCTACTACCTAACCTTATGCCCTATAAATACACATTTGGGACTAACTTTGAATTTCACAGTAACTTGATAAAAGAAATAATTTTAGGATCAGAATTTCAACCATAATGAGTATGTAATGAGTATCCATACCACACTTGTTGAGCAAGTAGGAAAGACAGCCTATGCCATAATTCAATCCCCTTCAGCCTAGACAGCTGAACACCATAAAGATACTTTGCATAATTAAAAAAAATCCCCAAAGCCCACTCTAAATTACAGTAGGAAGGCAGAGAAACTGCTGTATCAGGTAAAGTTTGCCACTAGCTCAACTCCAGTCTGCTTTATCCAGCTCTGCATCACTTATATCTAGTAGAGATCAGCTGCAAAAACCCATCCCATTAAAGTCATTAAGCTGAGCACCAACTCTGTTCAAAAAAGGCTGCTTTGCTGAGGTGAAACTTCACTGCTGTTTGAAGGCCCTCAGAGTCTGATTCATCAAAACAAAAGAGCTGCCTTTTTCTAGAGCACAAATTAAACAAAGCAGCTCACCCAAGTCTAATTTAAACCATGCACCTTACTTGATGCTACCAAATGAGAGCACAGAGGATTGATTTACTACTTTATTCCATGTTGAAAGCAGTTATTGAAAACTATAATTTTTATTCAGGTCATCCTACTGCATTAATTTCCACAGTGTTGTCTTGAAACGTTTGACACAGCAGTTCCTTGCATGACCCAAAGGGACGTAATAAAACCTGACTTCACTGAAAATAAGGTGAGGCAAAAGTCCTCATTCTTCTGTGAGATTCTCTAAGGAGAAAGAGGAATGAGCCTTCTTCGTATACTAGGTATTTGTTAATCAAGAGAACACAACGATTCATAATTGATACTTGCTGAGAATACTCTGCTAAGCTATTGGCTTTCAGTTCAACAAAATGATTGAAAATGTGGCACTACTAGGCAACATCATTATAAATTTACTGGTGCAACAAGTTCTAGGAGAACAGTACTTTTCCAGAACTTTGTGTGTAAGTTTTGGGGTTTGTTTTGGGGTTTCTTTTGAGGGAGAGGTTTGAGGGGCTTGGGAATTCATTTTTAGTAGAAGCCATTTGCTGACTTTGGAATACCATTAATGGCAATGAGTACGTGAATCTGTGCAGGTATATTCACAGTTTTGATGCATGTAGGCTTAAATATGTCTTGAGGAAGAAAGAAACAATGTATCATATCATTTTAGTGAGAATTACCGGGCAACATTCCTGGTGACCAGCACACCGGTGGAAGTGATTCTGCTGAAACAGTCATTCATTTACAGAAGGCAGTGAAGAGGTCAAGTAAGTGGGCAACAAGTGCAGCAAACCAACCAAGAGAACAAGTGTAATCTTGAATAGGCTTGAATTAACGTTTTGAGTCAGTCAAAAAAAACCCTGATGGCCTGAGACAATCTGAAATTAAATACTTGCTTTTTTCCAGTTTGACAATGAAATAAATTAAGTTTTGAAAACAACAAAACTTGAAAGTTTTTCAAAACTTCTGCCTAAGCTAGGATTTTTTACTGTATCTGGCACTCTATGAATATCTTCTGTCTCTGTATCTCCTGCACCATTAAGCTGGGGGTCCCAAATTTTTCTTGCCTGCCACATATGTAAAAGAGGCTTTTCTTGAGGTTCTTCACATCCCTTGCTAGTTTCAGCTCAGGGTAAGCTTTGACTTTTGCAACATCATTGCCATACATGCAGGCAATGTCTCCATACTCCTCCCAGCTAGCCTGGCACTGCTTCCTCCTTCCTTGCACCTCCTTTCCACTCCTGAGCTGAGTCAGGAGTGCCCTGCTCATCCATGATACCTTCCTGCCACACTTGATTGACCTTCTGCACATTGCAGTGGTCTGTTCTTGTGCTCCAAGGAGGCTGTCCTTGAAAGTTACCCAGCTCCCCTTGACCCCCTTAAACCCTCCAGTCCTGTTCACCATGACATCCTGTTAAAAAGATCCCCATTATTCAGAGACAAAAGTGTGCTCTTCTAAAGTCCAGCATTATAGTTCAGCTATTTGTCCTACACTCCCATTGTCTGACTAACATCCTGTCACAGACTTTTTAAATGTGCATTTGTAGTGAAGAGGGCTGGCTAATGTGAGATGATAGGTTACAGAAAGAATTATGGAAGAAAAAATATATTCCTTTTTCCACTCTGAGAATTTCAGACATGATTCAATCTAAAAGTGTAATTTATGGGTTTTACATTTCTCATATTTTTTCCCAACACTACAAAAGCTTACAAAGCAGTAGAAAATGCTTAAGGGGAAAGAAAAAAAAAACCCAAAACCTTCAAAAATCAATTCAAGTCCTGAATGCTACAGAAGAGTTAAATTTTCCAATAAGTGTGTCAAAGAGATGTATTTGTCAGTGAGAAAACAGCAGTTCTGCTTTGTACTACTAATGAGATTCCTGGTTGAAGATCAGGTTCCTTATGGAAGTTGCTACTTTTCAGCTTCTTGATCTGTAGGCTTGATATTATAGCTATCAAACAAATTATGTAGAAACCTAAACTATTAGTGCAGGAAAAAATGAATTCAATAATACATTTACTGATCCATAACTAAAAAGAAGTGCAATATCCACCTCACAGTAGCAGTGGCTCCAGTTTTAAGACAAGACCCCATAAAATATGCAACCACATCTGCATAGAAGGATAGAGGAAGATCACACTGCATGACATATGCCACCCAAGGGAAACTATATCTTAAAGTTTGCTTTCTATCTGAGCTAAAATACACCCATCATCCTAGGATCAGAGAATGTTGCAAGCCAAAAAGAAGCCTTTTATACAGTTATGCAGAAATAAGATGGTAGTTGCAATTAAACCACTGAATGTTTCAGTAGTTGAAAACAAAACACAAGGTAGCTTAAATATGAAGCCTTTTTTCCTACAAAAGTATTTTTTTTACATAGGACTTTTGTCCACTTTGTATGTCACTTAAAAAACTTTAAACACATGAAAACTATTTATTTGCCTTAGTCCTTTCAAAGAAGGATGAAGTTTAGCAGTCATTGTTCTTTACTTACAAATAAAAACTAAAACCAAGTCGTTCAAAACCAAAGTTGTTTCTTTGATCTAGAAGTGAAAACCTGAAGTGAAGAAGGTATAACAAGGACTTGTAAGGCAAAATGGGGAACCTGCAGGGCTCAGAGATAGACCAATATGCAAAGTTCACAGCTGATTAGTTAGCTTCTAAAAACAGCCAAACTTCACTGCTGCCGCTGTCTCCTCGGACCTATACTGCTCATACTTGACTCATCTTGGCTTTTTCGGCGACATCCAGCGGCAGGACGGTGAGTACTGCGGAGGGATGGCCATCTGAGGTGGTGGGGCACTTCCCTGTGACGGGAAAAGCCTAGGAAAACCTAAACGGGAGCGGGGCGGGCGGCGCTCGGCTCCTGACACGTAGCAGCGGACGGTCCAGCGCGGTGCTTGACGGGAGGGGGCGGTCCCGGCGGATACCGCGGGAGATTTAAACGGTCTCTTGGGAGCGCGGCACGTTATTACAAAGGGGCAGTTTGAGCGGCAGTTCGGGCGAGCAGGAAGGGCTCAGGGAGAGGCTGGTGGCTGACCATGGTGGCTACCAGGCAGAAGATTAAAACTGCTCCGGGTGCTGCAGCGAGCAGGATGGATACTGCCACCCAGACAGAGCCTCAGTGGGTCCATGCAGCCACGCAGGCCTTGGGCTGTAGGCAGTGCCCCCCTCCCACACCAGCCCGTGCCTCTGGTACCGGCTACACTTGTGGGAGCTGTGCACGAGTGGCAGAACTCCTTCACATGGTGGCAGAGCTGAGGGAGGAGGTGAACAGGTTAAGGACTATCAGGGAATGTGAGAGGGACATAGATCTTTGGAGCAGTGCCCTGGCACAAACCCAGCAGGCTGCTGGAGCCAGTGCGGCGGAGCAGCTCGATCCTATAATCTGTGAGGCGGAGGGAACAAGAGATGGGGGATGGCAGCAAGTTCCTGTCCGGCGCAGGAAACCTGCTCCTCCCACCCGGACAACTAACCCCCAGATAGCCCTCAGAAATAAATATGAAACGCTGCAGGTGGAACCTGTCCCCCAGGAAGAAGCAGAGGAAGAAGGAGATGGTCCCCACAGCCTAGAAACATTCCCTAGGCTCCAGCATCCTCGGAGGGCACTAAAAACATCCTCTGTCAAGAAAAAGAGGAGAGTGATCGTCTTAGGGGATTCCCTTCTTAAAGGAGTGGAGGGACCCATCTGCAGACCGGACCCGCTCCACAGGGAGGTCTGCTGCTTGCCGGGGGCATCAGTGAGGGATATCAATAGAAAACTCCCTTCCTTGGTGAAGGAAACGGATTACTATCCCCTGTTAGTATTTCAAATAGGTAATGATGACTTACAGTGCAGAAAGCTGAAAGCCATCAAAAGAGACTTCAGGGCTTTAGGGAGGATGATGGAGGGCTCTGGAGCACAAGTGGTGTTTAGTTCTATCCCAATACTAAGGAACATGGAACAGGAGGTCAGGGACATACAGATGATTAATGCCTGGCTCTGAGCCTGGTGTGAGGAGAGAGACTTTGGCTTCTTTGATCATGGGGTGACCCACCCACCCCCAGGTTTTCTTACTAGGGATGGGTCATACTTGTCTCCAAGGGGGACTAAAGTTATCTCTAAAAATCTAGTTAGGCTCTTAAATAGAGCTTTAAGCTAGATGTGAAGGGGGAAGGGGAGGAGACCAGGCTAGTTGGGAATGAGCCTGGAAGTGGGAAACCGGCGGCTGAGAAATGGTGTGCTGGAGAGGACCACCAGTACACCACAACAGGGCAAGTGAGGGCGAGTACAAGTGGGGACAGTAAGGATGAAACTGGGTCTGTGGAATTAGTTATTCCAAGGACCAGTCAATCGAGAATAAACTCTCTTCCCTTTACGAGGGCTGAAGGTTCATCAGCCCAGCTGAAGTGCATTTACACCAATGCACGCAGCATGGGCAATAAGAAGGATGAGCTGGAAGCTATTGTAGGGCAAGGTGACTATGATGTCATTGCCATCACAGAAACGTGGTGGGATGACTCACATAACTGGAGTACAGCTATGTTGGGATATAAACTCTTCAGGCGGGACAGGAAGGGTAGGAAAGGAGGCAGGGTAGCCCTCTATGTTAAAGAGTGCTTTGATACTCTTGAACTGGATTATGGTGAGGATGGGATCGAGTGTCTATGGGTTAAAATCAGAGGAGCCCACAAGAAGGGGGACTTTGTGATAGGAGTCTGTTACAGACCACCCAGCCAAGAAGAAGCAGCTGATGAGCTCTTCTATAAACAGCTGGGGACAGTCTCTAAATCTCTGCCTCTTGTCCTTGTGGGTGACTTTAACTTTCCGGATGTCTGCTGGGAGTACAATACAGCAGAAAGGAAACAGTCTAGGAGGTTCCTGGAGTGCATGGAAGACAACTTCCTTGCACAACTGGTTAGTGAACCAACAAGGGAGGGTGCCTTCCTAGACCTGCTGTTTGTGAATAGAGAAGGTCTTGTTGGGGATTTGACGGTTGGAGGATGCCTGGGATTAAGCGATCATGAGATGATAGGGTTTTCAGTTCTAGGTGGGATAAAGAAGGGGGTTAGCAAAACAGTCACATTAAACTTCCAGAGGGCAGACTTTGGCCTGTTCAGAAGGTTGGTTAGCAAAGTCCCATGGGAAACAGTCCTTCAGGGCAAGGGAGCCCACGAGGGTTGGGCGCTCTTGAAAAATGAAATCCTAGCAGCTCAAGAGCAGGCCATCCCTGTGTTCCAGAAAAGGAGTCGGCGGGGGGAAAAGCCAGCTTGGTGGAGGAGGGAGATCTCAAGAGCTGTCAATAATAAGAAGAAGCTCTATGTGCTTTGGAGGAAAGGACAGGCATCTTGGGTGGACTACAGGGACGAAGTGAGATCGTGCAGGAAAAAATCAGGAGAGCCAAGGCCCAACTAGAAATAAAACTCGCTAAGTCTGTGAAAGACAACAAAAAGTCTTTCTACAAATACATTAACAGGAAAAGGAGGACGAGGGAGAATATCCAGTCTCTATTGTATGCGGAAGGAATAACAGTGACAGGGGATAAGGACAAGGCTGAGGTACTTAATGCCTTCTTCGCCTCAGTCTTTAATAGCAAAGAAAGTTGTTCCTTCTGTTTACAAATCCAAGAGTTAGAGGGGCAGATTGAGGCTCCCATGATCCAAGAGGAGGCGGTTAGAGACTTGCTTGCCCAGCTAGACTCCCGCAAGTCTATGGGGCCGGATGGGATCCACCCAAGAGTATTGAAGGAGCTGGCAGATGTCCTTTCCAAACCCCTATCCATCATCTTCCAGAGGTCCTGGCTGACTGGGGAAGTTCCACTAGACTGGAGGCTGGCTGATGTTGTGCCCATAGACAAGAAGGGTTGCAGAGAGGATCCGGGGAACTACAGGCCTGTCAGTCTCACCTCAGTGCCAGGGAAAGTCATGGAACAGGTAATCTTGAGTGCTATCATGAAGCACACGCAAGAGAACCGGGTGATCAGGCCCAGTCAACATGGGTTTACAAAAGGCAGATCTTGCCAAACTAACCTGATCACCTTCTATGACAAAATCACTCGATTACTGGATGGGGGAAAGGCTGTGGATGTAGTCTTCTTGGACTTCAGTAAAGCCTTTGACACAGTTTCTCACAGCATTTTGCTTCAGAAACTGTCAGCCTCTGGCCTGGACAGGCGCACACTCTCCTGGGTTGAAAACTGGTTGGATGGCCGGGCCCAGAGAGTGGTGGTCAATGGAGTTAACTCCAGCTGGAGGCCAGTCACAAGTGGAGTTCCTCAGGGCTCGGTACTGGGTCCAGCTCTGTTCAATGTCTTTATCAATGACCTGGATGTAGGCATTGAGTGCACCCTCAGCAAGTTTGCAGATGACACTAAGCTGGGAGGAAGTGTTGATCTGCTGGAGGGTAGGGAGGCTCTGCAAAGGGATCTGAACAGGCTGGACTGCTGGGCCGAGACCAATGGCATGAGGTTCAACAAGGCCAAATGCCGGGTCCTGCACTTGGGGCACAACAACCCTATGCAGCGCTACAGACTGGGGGAAGAATGGCTGGAGAGCTGCACGGAAGAGAAGGACCTGGGGGTGCTGGTTGACAGCCGACTGAACATGAGACAGCATTGTGCCCAGGTGGCCAAGAAGGCCAACGGCATCTTGGCTTGTATCAGAAATGGGGTCACCAGCAGGTCCAGGGAGGTTATTCTCCCTCTGTACTCAGCACTGGTGAGACCGCACCTCGAATACTGTGTTCAGTTCTGGACCCCTCACCACAAGAAGGATGTTGAGGCTCTGGAGCATGTCCAGAGAAGAGCAACAAAGCTGGTATGGAGTTCTCAATTTTTCTATATGTGGTAGCACGTGATTTACAAAGTCCTTGAATATTTTTTCTTCTCACATCCCTGGTTGCACAGCAAGTTTTTTCCCTTGAGAAGAGACTTTTAAAACAGTCATCCAAAATCAGTAACATGAAATAATCAGCCTTTTGCAGAGCTAAACAGCCATCAGTCCTACTGCATTTAACACTTAAGAATATTAATCATTTTAAAGACTGTTTTCTCATTTTCTGAACTCCAAATTTCCTTTTCTCATCCATTAAGAGACATCTGTGACAGTATCTAAAAATAAAATACCTTAGATAAGACTACTTCAGGAATAAAATAACAGCAACCTTATTTTAATCATGTTCACTTACAAATTCATATTATTACAGTTGAAAGACTCACCCATTTTAAGCTGACTTATCTAGTTGGCTAACTATTTTGCTAATACAAAATGGTTTCTTTAATGGTGAAATCTAGGCTAGCTTGGCACAGATCAAAAAGGACGAGTTTTTCTACTCAACAATAACACTTGCATTTTTTTCTGCTTAGCATTTAGTACTACTAAGGAGGTTGTATGAAGAACAATCTTTTATTTCTAGCAAACATGTTATTTTATATTTCTCACAAACTTGTCCTAAATAAATGTATTCAAATTCAGTCTTTTTCAGGCTCCGTATGGACCATCAGCCATCTTGTGGATGGCTGAGTCAGAAAGAAATATTCATGCCTCCCTGCTGCAATTAATTAATAGTATAAATGTTTAAAAGAGAGTTTCCCATTTCCTAACATCCAGTAAATGAATACTGAACAGCCAAATAAGTACTGCCACAGATATTTGAGTCTGAGAGACTAGCAGAGCCTGATTTTGTGAACTACAAGTTGCAGCTGAAGTAACCCATTAGCCCCCTGCTCCCTTAAGGTCATGCCTCCTTTGGTGTTGAACTGACTCATTCCTTCCCCCTCTCGCTGAAACACTCCCTTGTCCCATTCTTAACAAAACCATCCACTCCTGAAAAATAATGGTCCTCTGTGGGCTCCTGCTATTGACTAGAAATGTGTTTCATATTGCTACCTGGTCAACAAATCACGTAAAAGTCTTTCTTCCTGTACAGGCACTTTAGAAATACAAAGCTCTGAAGCTTTTCATTTCTATTTTATCTGAAGCAAAGGAGGTAGGTTTCTTAGAAGATAAATAGAAGTTCTGTATTATGCAGCAAAACCCTCTGGGCCACACAGCCATGTCTGCCAGGGCAGATGATCTGAGGTTGTCCAAGGCAGGGCAGAACTCCCTGGTGGGTACAGCCAGTACAGCAGGACCCTAAAATGCTCCAGCCCTGGTCCAGCAGTCTTCAGGCAAAGGCAAGTCAGAGCCAATGCTTATCCAAGCAATAAACAGCCTGGAGCAGGACTGAGAACAAGCAGGCTTACAGCACAGCCTGAGAAGAGTGAGAACCCCTTGCATTTGAGCTTAACTGGAGCTGCACCCTTGGGTGGCAAGGCAGTAGGACACTTGGGGCAGTCAATGCCCATCAGTGCCCTCAGGAATGAGGGCTTCTGGCAGCTGAGAAGGAGTATTAAAGTGACAAAGCAGTGTTTTGCGTTTATCCTACTGCTGAATAGTAATAAATTTTGAAATTATCTATTTGGAAGTGAAAAAAAAGACAGTTACATGTTCTCCATCAGGAGAGGTGAAACTTGCTAATTTGTCTTATTTTAATCAGGATCAAGTACATATGATAAATTGTTTCAAATCATTGCTACTCAGGGGGTTGATGACAGTCTCCCAGATGCATCTGTTCTTTAGTTCATTAATAAGCTTCCAAAAAAAGTAAAACATATCCTCTTTCATTTGCTTAAAAGAATAAGTTCCTTTAGCAAGGTATATATATATATATATCTCCAGAATCAACCTCTTCATTCTTTTTCTTGACTGTATTTCCCAAGCCATGAGAACTAAACTCGTCCAAGCATGAATAAGTAACTACCTGCAAGAAGCAGAATGTGTTTCCTGCCTCTGCCCATGTCTAAAGCTGCTGTATGTAAAAACAAGGATGCATGAGAGTGTTAAAAATACCTTCACGATACCAAAGAATCCAAAATACAACATCCTTTCCAAGCAATTCAGATATAGGTCATGTAACTTCCTGATCTTCTAGTGGAGGAAGACTAAGCAGCCTCCTAGACATAATTTCTGTTTTTATTATTGCTTCTTTTCTTTCTTATTACCACTTCCTCAATCTTCATTTATGCCTGCTCTAAAGTCTCAGTTTAACTTGACTAAATTCACAATCATCATCTTTTCCCTTTTGTCACTTTACTTCTTTTATTTTCTGGTATAACTCAACATCTACCCAGCTTCAATGGTGACAATTTCTGCATAGCTCCTGGAAGAACCTGCTTTCAGGAGCAGAGGCTGAAATAAGAGGCAGGCTGCTTTGTGCCTCTTTACAATTTTCATTTTTAGTTGGGAACCTCTTTAAGGCAAGGACTGTTCATACAATGTCTATACAAAAGGATGCCGATTTCACTTCTGGCTTCTGAAGTACTATAGTAATACAAATGACGATGCTAATCATATTGGGTGGGTCTCCAAGAAACAGGGCACTTTATAATAGATGTCTGATATAAATCAAAGGAGGGGGAAAAGCCACGTTACAAACATGGTAGCCTTAAATGAAAAGCTATTCACTTTTTATTCCTCTTTAGGTGCCCCCCTTAGTTGATAATGAGCAGCAAACTCTTGCAAAAGAAGTCTTTGCATCACTCAATTCTTTATAAATCTTCAATCATATTAGAGGCTTTTTGCCTTTTTTTTTTCCTTAAAATATTACAAATATTTCTTTTCCGTTTTGCTCTCCCACTGCTTTAGACTTTGAGACAGTTGTAGCACAACCACAGATAAATTAAAATGACTTGTGTGAGGTTATAGATACACACAAGAATAAAAGGAAGGATGACTGAAAAGACAGAACTGCTTTAAATTATTCAGAGAGATTATTTTTCTTTCCTTGGACTTTTGAGAGCAACTGAAAAAAAAATGGATGGTTATGAATGCTTCAAGAGCAATCTGACAGTGTCAGACCCAGTGTTAGTGTCATGTGCATTTTCCTCTTTTGATCATTCAGTTCAAAACTTGTTCAGTTCTTTTTAAATAGTTTACCTGTTCCTGTTTAAACGCAAAGCCTAAAGATTGTCCTCTATTTCCACTTCAGAAATTCTTGGCAGCAATACATCGGAGTATCTACATATTACATACCCATGAGAATCATCATGTTTTCCAAATTTTTTTATAACCTTGATAGTACTGTAGAGGAGAATCCAGTATCTTCAAAGTACTAAAAAAAAACAGGAGTGAAACCAGAAGTTTTCAGTTCTTCCCTTCCAACTCCTGAATTAAAAAACAGGGAAAATTTTTTTTTCCTCAGATGTACTATCAAAGCAATACAGCAGTCAAAAAGATATGCAAAAAATAAAATTAGTGATGCCCTTAAAGATGCCATGTCAGCCAGAGTCCTTGATTTGTTGAAGAAGAAAAATTATGGATAAAGATGAGTAGGGTGTGTGCATATGTGCTTACTCAGGTAGAATTAGATCACCCATTATGTAAATGATCATTATAAGTGTATGTAATGAGCTCTGTTTCTTGATAGCTCACTTTTTCAAGCAGAACATTGTGCTTATTCCTATTTTATTCTTGTTGGAGTCTGGAAAGCAACGTCACAACATATTTCCCCATAAATTGTAGAACTTATAAGAAAGTTCACTGTGATCACATTTATGTCTTTCCATTTCATTAGCCAAGCCTTCGGAACAGAGGGGAAATGTTGGGGTGTTATCAGTTGCCAAAGACAATCTGCAGAAATGGAGAAAGACTTTCTTGTAGCTGGCAACTGACTGGCAACTGGACACCATCCAAGGATAACACGAACAACATGCCAAGCTGGCAGAAATTAGCAAATTAATAAACAAATGCACTTTAGAAGATATTTTCCAGATGTTGAAGCCTGATAAGGGACTTAATTCTCCTGGATTTTGTGAATCAGATGTTCATAAGCTGTTCTAAACTAGAACAGCTAGAGAAACTTACCTGTTTAATGAAGCAGGATAAAAGAAGCAGACAAATTTTGACTGTTCTGGCTAGATCACAGCAGTGAGTAGAGGGTAAATGATGAAATCTGGAGGAGCAAAGGTTACATATATGTATAACCAGAAAAAACATTTAGGAAAGCACAAAAATGTTAATTATTTTTACTGATGTGGCCAAGGCCACAGGTTCAAAGAGAATGGTTTGATCTATATTCCAGATGTTTCTCCTTGGAGATTTAAGGTTTCTGTTTAAGCTTTATTCCCAACAATGCTACAGCTCATTCATGGGGGACAGAATGGAAGCTTTCTATGTCTTTCCATTATTTTGGTAATATTGAGAGGTGAAGAGATTCAATTTTCTTATTAATACTGTTTAAAATTGGCACACGAGTTGATAAAAAATACAATGAAATTGCCTTGGCTATCAATTTATTTAGTTTTGTAGTACAATTTGATTAGTTTCCTTGGTAAAATAGTTTCCTCCTCTTTTAAAGATGTTCTAATGATACTTTTGTGTTTAGTATTCTTTTACTTTATGCTCTTTAACTGGTTGGCATGAAACGTTATGTCAAGCTGACAGCCTTTGACAACCATTTACTACCTAGTTTACACAAATATAATTATCCACTTTAGCTGCAAATGCGTGCAAAGTCACTCCTTCAAGTGACTCTTCCTCTGAAGTTGTGCATTGATGTTCATTTCTCAGCCCTTTAAGAGTTCTGAACTCTTCTTTGTTTCTACATCTGGTTTGCAGTTTAATCTCTTCAACAACTGTAACTGCGCTGTGAACCAGATCAGTTCTGACCCTAGCCTAGGAAAAAGCTCTGTCAGCAATGAAGAATAAGCTGGAAACCCTAAAGGAATTTCCCTACACTGCCAGTGTGTACATATAAAGTTTATGAAATGAAAACATAATGCAAAAGTTATCACCCGTGTATAATAGACAGCCTCAGGACCACATGTTATCAAGAATGCTATATGCAAAGAAACAGTGTCCATAAATAAATTGTTGTCCTCTGTCTTTCGCTTGTCACACAAGGACCATATGGTTGTCTGTTTTCCCCCTTATCAGTCCCTGGCAGTCATCACTAACAGAAACCTTCTATTCATCTTATTTAATGTGACTTTGGATCCAGTGCTCAGTGGAAACAAAGAAAAGAATTATCTATACTTCCATGGGTTTGGGTAAGACCTTCTCAGCTGGAAAACAAGATACAGCACATAACATAGGAAGTACCAGAACCTTATCCTGCAGCAATATCCTGCCTGTATTTGTTGAACTGGTTTCCTTTTTACTCTGGTTTAACTCTGATGCTAATATTTTTTCCTTCTGGCAAAAAAAAAAATGTGAGCCAAATCCCACCACTATGAATGAATGTAAATACTACTTACAAAACCAACTATAATTTCATATCATTTCTCATTGATAAACCAGTGTAATTATTTTCCAGGACAAAAGAGTGGCCCAGAGAAGAGCTGTGATTTATCTAAGAGGCTGACAGCAAAGGCAAAGAATTCCAGAGCCTGAGTCCTAGACTTCACAGACTATTTTCTCAGTTTGGGACAACCTGTCAATGTGAGGTAGTCTTCTCTTTTATTTTTTATGTACTATGTTTTCTAGCATAGATTTCATTCATGTTTTGTGTTATTACTGGCACTATTGCAGTACAAATAATCAGAACACTAGTGACTTTTTCCCTGATACAAGTTTTCCTGAAAAATTCTGCCAGAAGATCGATTTTCTGTGAAGTATGTCAAATGCTGCCACATTAGCGAGCTGTAAAGACAAAGCTATTCTGGACCCCAGGCTCCAATTATTCAGTCCAAAACTGTCAGGGTACAAATGAATCTTCCTATTCACAGTTTTTCCCACTTACGGTCTTGGCTTGTTTTTCTTCATAAAGCGTAATTTGATCAGTAAAGGAGTTAATAAAGGGACGGTTACTCATTTTACAGCTACGTGCAGAGTGCATACATACATTTCTGAAACACAATTTCCAGATAAATTACCAATACCTAATGTATAACAGGTTTTTTTGGATAGAGTACATCTGCACTGAGACTTCTCATGGTGTCTACATTTCTTAAGATCTATATTTTAATTAAAATACTGGCCCTCCATACAATTATTTAATCATAAAGCAATTTAACTGACTAGCAGAGCATCATTTTGATTCAATGACTATCTAACTGTGATGACTCAAGTGTCTATCCTTTAAGAAATTTGCTTTATTTTAGGAATTGCATCGTTCTTATATATTTAATGTTTACTTTTAGTAAATATTATTATCCTTTTTGCAACAGCTCAAAATCATGCTTGATTTACCTATCTCCTGGCTTTTTAAATGATTGCCTGGTGCATACATGTCAGATTCAGGGTGTTGAAGACGGTCAAAGCAATGACAGCCTTCAGGGCTCTGCCAGTGAATGCTAAATTGCCTACTCATCATTCACCACTACCACAAGCTCATCCAGAAAATACTGTCATAGCATAATGGAAGCAGTACTTGAATAAGCTCAGACTTTCTTTATATCACTCATAGCTTTCCAAATTTTACAGTTAAAGGCCAGATTTTCCCAGCAGTGAGCATCCTCATCTCACCCTGACTTTCAGAGAAATTGCTATTTAAGAACATAGCTCCTAAACTCCTGCTCCTCCCCCTATGAAAGGAAAAGCCTGTTCCTGGAGGCATGACTGTCAGCAGCACTGACGGAGGAAGAAGAATGTTGCGAGGGTGAAGGAAAGGCATATATGGAAACCAGACTCCAAAACAGGTTCATTGTTACAGGGATATCCTGAAAGCAGCATCTGCTAGGGTCCCTTACTGATGCAGAAGGGAATTCTTGTAATTCTATTCATGCTAGCTTGGACTCCTGAAACAGAAAGTCTGCATATATTAAATCTGAAGCTGTGTTGTTCTTTGTGATTCTTTTGTTTCCTTTGTTACAAAAACAAGCAACACACTGAACTGTGTTCTCGCTTACCACAAAATAAATCCTTCTGTTAACGATTTCTCACTTTCCAGTGCTGGGGGGATAAAAAAAAAAAAAAAAAAAAAAAAGGCATGCTACAGCAACAGAGATAAATAACTTTAACAGGACCTTAACTTTATCCTTAAATTAAGTTTGTGCTGACATTCTTTTAAATGTAGTCTGCTGGAAAAAGAGTACTCTTTCCACCCAAGAGTATTGAAGGAACTGGCAGATGTCCTTTCCAAACCCCTATCCATCATCTTCCAGAGGTCCTGGCTGACTGGGGAAGTTCCACTAGACTGGAGGCTGGCTGATGTTGTGCCCATAGACAAGAAGGGTTGCAGAGAGGATCCGGGGAACTACAGGCCTGTCAGTCTCACCTCAGTGCCAGGGAAAGTCATGGAACAGGTAATCTTGAGTGCTATCATGAAGCACACGCAAGAGAACCGGGTGATCAGGCCCAGTCAACATGGGTTTACAAAAGGCAGATCTTGCCAAACTAACCTGATCACCTTCTATGACAAAATCACTCAACTACTGGATGGGGGAAAGGCTGTGGATGTAGTCTTCTTGGACTTCAGTAAAGCCTTTGACACAGTTTCTCACAGCATTCTGCTGCAGAAACTGTCAGCCTCTGGCCTGGACAGGCGCACACTCTCCTGGGTTGAAAACTGGTTGGATGGCCGGGCCCAGAGAGTGGTGGTCAATGGAGTTAACTCCAGCTGGAGGCCAGTCACAAGTGGAGTTCCTCAGGGCTCAGTACTGGGTCCAGCTCTGTTCAATGTCTTTATCAATGACCTGGATGAAGGCATTGAGTGCACCCTCAGCAAGTTTGCAGATGACACTAAGCTGGGAGGAAGTGTCGACCTGCTGGAGGGTAGGGAGGCTCTGCAAAGGGATCTGAACAGGCTGGACTGCTGGGCCGAGACCAATGGCATGAGGTTTAACAAGACCAAATGCCGGGTCCTGCACTTGGGGCACAACAACCCTATGCAGCGCTACAGACTGGGGGAAGAATGGCTGGAGAGCTGCACAGAAGAGAAGGACCTGGGGGTGCTGGTTGACAGCCGACTGAACATGAGCCAGCAGTGTGCCCAGGTGGCCAAGAAGGCCAATGGCATCTTGGCTTGTATCAGAAATGGGGTCACCAGCAGGTCCAGGGAGGTTATTCTCCCTCTGTACTCAGCACTGGTGAGACCGCACCTCGAATACTGTGTTCAGTTCTGGGCCCCTCACCACAAGAAGGATGTTGAGGCTCTGGAGCGTGTCCAGAGAAGAGCAACAAAGCTGGTGAGGGGGCTGGAGAACAAGTCTTATGAGGAGCGGCTGAGAGAGCTGGGGTTGTTTAGCCTTGAGAAGAGGAGGCTGAGGGGAGACCTTATTACTCTCTACAACTACCTGAAAGGAGGTTGTGGAGAGGAGGGAGCTGGCCTCTTCTCCCAAGTGACAGGGGACAGGACTAGAGGGAATGGCCTGAAGCTCCGTCAGGGGAGGTTCAGGTTGGATATCAGAAAAAAATTCTTCACAGTAAGAGTCATTGGGTACTGGAACAGGCTGCCCAGGGAGGTGGTCGAGTCGCCTTCCCTGGAGGTGTTTAAGGAACGGGTGGATGAAGTACTTAAGGACATGGTTTAGGGAGTGTTAGGAACGGTTGGACTCGATGATCCAATGGGTCCTTTCCAACCTTGTGATTCTGTGATTCTGTGATTCTGTGAAAAAGCGAAGTTGAAAACAAATACATGCAAGTTTACACAAGTACTGTATATCTCTGATTTCTATATCACTTTTATCCATTTTGGGCCATATTCTAAAACTTTATTCACATTACGTTGTACCTTACCTCACTAAGGTACGCAAGCTACTGCCCAGTTTGAATGAGTGTTTCAGAATCTGCCCATTTATAGACGTTTTCCTTCAGCTCCAGGTATCACAAAGATAACTATACATTGATAACCAAAATGAGTTCTTATCATCTAATGCCTAATTACCAACTACAAAAATGTTACCGTGCAGCCTTCTTTCTACAGTGCAGCAGAGAAATCCCATTAGCTCCTGATGCTGCTCCTGGTGACAGTGACCTGGAGCAATGAAAAGCTCCAGAAAAAAAGAAAAAGCAAAGAATTGAACAGGTGTCACTACAGACATAATGTGAGAGCAGTGGAGTTGTGCAAGAGTAGCTGAGAGCATAATTTAGCCCACAGAATACTTGTTTGTGGTGAGCATGTATGTGATACAAAGAAGCCAGTATGACTGGTAGGGTCTAAGATGAGTTTGAAGCATTGGCAGTTGGGAAAAAAAAATTTCAAGAGGAAGTTGCTGACATAAACTATGGAAATTCATGGGACTTAGTGATCCACATCTTTCTGTGTCAATATGCCATGCCCTTTTGTGCCTCTTTTCATGACTGCAATGTATTTAAAAAAATTGAAAAGGAGATTTAAAGGGCCAAACATGGATAATTCACCAAATCCTTAAAAAGCTTCTTAAATAGGAATGAATCAAGAATTTAGTTAATTTGTGCATAATTCTAACACAGTGCTACTTCCATAATGGCATATATCAATTTTCACAATGTTTTGGGGTACTTCTTGTAAAAGGAGACATTTCTTCTTTCTGCCTATTCTTGCAAATATATTAATTTATTTAGTAAAATACATGCATATTTTCAGCTTAACTTCTAAAGAAATTCCTGTTCTCATCACTAGTTCAGATTCCATTCTGCCATCAGTTCATAAGCCTAACTTCAATGATGATACATTGTCATAATTATTTTATCACTGACAAATATTAGAATTGTTGGATAAGAACACTCAGCTCTTAGGTCTTTAACATATGATCATAAGCATATGAGGGATTTAATTCTGTTAAAATAATTAAAAGAATTTTTATGTCAGTACTATGAGACAATATCTTTGTTTAATACTAAAGAAAACTGACATGGTCTGCTCCTAAGCCTTAAAAATTAGTTAAAGTTGGAAGGAAAGTATCATATCAATCTTCCCACATTCATATTGTTCTTAACAAACTCCAACCAATCTTTCATTTCCTCATTTCCCACTCTGTTAGGTTGTCAAAAGCTCTAAATATGCAAACCTCAGAGAACCTGAACTGCAGAACAAAACCTCCATGGCTTTCTCATTCACAGCATCACTGACCGAATTGTGAGAGCAGCGCAAGTAAATGCCACACAGTCCCTTCCATGTGGTAAGTCACTGTGTGGCAATGCTGTGGCAATCCTGGAAGGCTTTAAGGAAACCTGCCGCAATCCCCACATTTCTGCCTCTTTCCTTCTACCACAGTTTTAGCTGGTGGATTTCCACTGCAGTATATTGATCATCGAATTGAAATTCAGCAAGTTCCTTTATGGGCTATCTTCATTTGCAGCCAAGTAATAGTAAATGTTCTGCAAATGTACCCACTATATAATTTTTATTACAGGAAACAGCACATATGTGACACATGAAAGAGAAGTCTCAGAGATTTTATTTTGTCAGGAACAGGGTAACCTCTCCTCCTTCCAATAAGCCAGTAAAACTGCCACTGAACTAAGTGGGATGTTAAGCTCTTAGCCTCTCTGCATCAATTAATTTGCACTGAATGTCATTAATATTTAACTTCATGTTCAAAATTTCAATTTTTGTGGTTGGGAGAGGGTGCTGTCACCTCAATAAAGATTTTTTTCAAAATGAAGGTTCAAAGCTGCTGCATAACTGAGCATTTTAATGTGGGCACTGCACTGTAACAAGTTAAAAGGAAATCTCATTAGGAGAGGATTCCAGGACAAAAAAAGCACCGTTGCTGTTAGTGCTAATTAGCAGCTTTTTCTGGTGTTTAGAAAGTTGTTCCAAAAAGTGAATTAGAAGATGGATTCCACCACAGTGGTATTCTTCCAGGTCAAGGGTGAGACACCTTGTGAGTGTGGTGCTAATTCTTGTTTAGATCCAACAGCTAAATAGCCTGCCAATTGCTTAATCCAGCAATAGTCAGAAATTCAGGTGTGCAACTCTGTAATAACAATATTAGGAAATAAAAGAAATGTAATTTCTATTAGAACTGATGGAGCACTTCCATTTCAAATTTAACTGAACAATAATTAAGAAGTGTGCAAAGTTGTCAGTCAGAACTTTAAATTCTGATGTGTATTTCAAAAATAGTTTGAGTGATAACCTAAAACAGTAATCCATTTCAATCACACCAATAATCATTAATGTTTGGTACACATCTTCTACCCATGAGGCAACTAAAAGAACACTGCTGCACACTTGATTTAGAAGACCCAACGAATGAAGGGACCAGCGAGCGAAACTCTCATGAGTTAGAAAATAGATTCCTGAAGCAGGCTATGACTTTAAATCACCATCAACTCTTTCTCTACTTCACTTCAGCTTGGATTGTGGAAAGGCATAGACCAGTAATCAAATATATAGCCTATACAGAAACACTCACAAAAAATTAGAAGCTACATAATCCATCCAACCTGACAGGGTTCATAATCACCTGCACTCTGACAGTATATTAAGAGTGCATTTGCCACATCTGTTTGCATAGATTTACCATTTTCTTTAACCATGCACAGTCATACTCAAACAAAACCCTAATAATCCACAGCTCCTGATTTCAAAACAATATACTAATAGCCTTTTTCTTGGTCTTTCTCAGGCTCATCTCCCTAGGATCACAAGCTTTAAGAAGCATGCCCAAGTGCATCCAGGTAATCATTCGAGTGTTAATCTACACAGAATCTGCAGACTTCAAGTACAAAAGAATCCTACATCAGGTGAAAATACCTGTAGTTCTTGGAGATATAGAAATGGTGTGTCAATGCACCATATTTAATTATGGACGTTTGTTTAAAGGAAATTATATGATCAATACTGTTGTGGTGTGCGTTGTCAGTTCACTGGTCAAAGAAAAGAGATGTAGGAAAATGAAATGTCTGTAAATTTTAGTGAAAGTCCTTTAGATCCTTTCTCTGAACATCCATGATTTCAGAAAATATAAGTCCTTTTCAGTTTGACCATAACTTTGAGTTTCTCAGGTTATATTTTTCAAACAGGTTTTGCCAGCTGTAGAGTTCCTGAAAGGAGTTCATACCTTAAACTTAACTGATGGGAAATGAGAAGATAGAAAAGTTGTTTATGGTTGTTGCATTTTGCTGCCAAAGACTTGACAGGCATCTATCACCCTCTTGAAGAAAATGTATATTTATCCAAATTAGACAGCTTATATTATTAAAGAAAATCTTTGATAATGATATCCAAATGCTCTAATATTTTCTTGGCCATCTCTGATCTTGATAGATACATTTGAACTGTCAAAGGCCTTTTAAGTGCAGCCATTCTAGATTAATTTTACTGGAACTTAATTATTGCCAATATTCATTTAAAAGAAAACAAAATCTAGCAGTAAGAAGTAATGTTCTGAGTTTCACTGAAGTTGCTATAAAAACTTCAACTGCACTAGAATGAAAGCAGAGTTCATGATGAGATCCCTGTGGGGGCTGCAGGTTAGAAATATATATTGTGTAAACAGTTCTTATTTTTCAAATGCTCTGATCTGGTTTTAATGGGATTTATCTCCACTCAGTTCTGTAGTGTCTTGCTTTTTCATGTGTTTCACAAACTGCAACACATTTACGGGTATATATCAATCTGAAATAATTGATTTACCTGTGTAAAAGGCATTAGTGCCTTTTGCTTGTTCCAGTAACTGGTATATCTACACTCTTGCTGAGTGCTGGTGGAGGGGATGGGATAGCTGTAAACATTTGAAAGATGCAAGATATGAGTGCATTGTTTTTTAACAGACATAAACAGTAAGGGCAATAAAATGTCAGTTTTGAATAGGAGTTTGAAAGCCAAATAAAAGCCTGCTGAGGCAAGCTGGATATTTCTACCACTCATAGTGCAACACAGACCTTGTATGTGGTGAGACATGACTAGGGAGGATTAGCATGACCTTTTCATAATGAAAAGGACTGTAAGTTTTGATGGGACGAATCCCATGACTCGAGTGTGGCTGTCAATGGCTACAGGCTGTTCAGAAGGGACAAGCTGGGAAGGAGGGCTGGAGGCGTTGCCCTCTATATCGGAACACGGATAGAGTGTGAAGAGCTGTCTCTGAAGAACAGTTGTGAACAGATCAAAAGCTTATGGGTGAAAATAATAGACAGAGGCAACAAAAAGAACCTTGTGGTTTGTGTCAACTACAGGCCACCTGATCAAGGAGAACCTACTGATGAAGCCTTCTTCCTCCAGCTACAGGAGGATTCACAATCACAAGCTCTCATCCTACTTCGTCAGTAGGCTGTCCTTGGTCAGGTGGCCTGTAGTAGACACCTTTTCCTGCCTTGATCTTTTGTTCTGACCCACAATCTTTGAACCTGTTCAAGGCTAATCCTCAAAGACAGCTCTTCACATTCTATCCATTTCCTGACATAAAGGGCAACACCTCCACTCCTCCTTCCAGGTCTGTCCCTTCCGAACAGCCTGTAGTCATCGATAGCCACACTCCAGTCGTGGAATTCGTCCCATCAAGTTTCAGTGATGACAACTAGACCATGGCTTTCTAGTAGCATGGTAGCTTCCAGCTCCTCCTGTTTGTTGCCCAAGCTGTGTGCATTTGTATAGCGGCACTTCAGCTGGGCTGCTGGCCATATCACCTTCTTAGTGGACGACCTTTTATTTCCCTTAAAATATTCTGCAGAAGTTTCCTTGCTGGCACATACTATCTCAGGAGCCCCCCACTCATCTCTGCAAAACTTCAGCTGTGCTGCAGCATCCCCAGCATGCCCACGGGCAATAGGTAGAGTGCTTATACCAGCACCCTATGCCTCTACCTATTCTGTGCCCTCCTGCAGCTTGTCACAGGCAAGCCTGATATTATCCCTTTCCCCCTTCCTCCGTGTCTCCAATTTTGTGCAGTCTTCCCGAGGCAAAAAGGAATCTATGTTTCCAATCTCTATACACCATATTTAAGCGAGACACTGATGACACTCGAAGGAAGTATTTGCACTTTCTCAGAGTTGGACTGTTTGGGCAGAGAAGGCCAGTATTGCCAAAGATATTGCCTAATGTAGCTGGAAAATGTTCCCTTGGAGAAAGTTTATTGCAGTGCCTTTCAAAAAAATAGCAGTTTTTTTTGAAATTTTCATGACTAACTACAGCAACACTTTGAAGAGATGCTTCATTCTGACTGAACATTCCATCTTTTATGGATTTTGTATTGCAAAATACAATGTAACAAGCAGTCTCATGAGCATTGGAACCAACGGAGAAAGATTTTTCAGAGTATTTTATGCTTCATGGGAGACCAGACCTAAGGAAAGTATTGTGAAGATCTCTCTCGTTAACCAATATGAGATCCTAACATAGAGAAAAACTAGTAGATGCAGTGGATTCTCTGGGTTTTTTTAAGAAACTATTGCAAAATTAATACAGGTATAAAAATTAATTTTAAAAAGAAATAACATGAACAAAGCTTTTTCCAAGATTTGGGCATTACTTTAATGTGGATTCTGTGGTGTATTAAATGTGAACAATGAGTTCAAACTTCATAATTTCCTTTAAAGGTCATTTGCCAGGCTATTTCACAAAGCTTGGGTAATTTATTATTACTTATCAATTTCAAAATATGGTTTAAAGTCCCTAATGAGTTAAAAAAATAATTTACAGGATGATGATTATCATAATTTGTTAAGTAATCAGGATAAAAGGTGGAGTGATACTATCAAAATCACCACAAAAATTTCAGTATTTCCAGTGATGCCCCAACAGGACAGTTAATGAGGTCCAAATTAAATGTGTTCCTTTAAAAAAAACACACCGATAATTACTCTTCAAGTTAGTTTCAAATAAATTCAGAATTTTAACTGCAGTTTGTAATTTACTTTGAGAAAAAATCTGAAGTTTTGGGCAGGGAGATCATTCAGTTTGCTTATTCAATAATTTTGTGTCTAAATGATATTTTGAGAATATATTCTAAAATGAAAATTTGTCTTAAGCAACAATTCAACCTACCTTTATCCTCCAGCAACATCTCTCCATTATTTACAGAATAAGAAAAATGCATTATTTAGATAGTAAAATAAATAACAAACATAAGTATATGTTTCCCTTCCTAAAAAACTCAGACTAATTCATAAACAACCATATGTCCACAAACAGGAAGAAAGCAGAAAATAAGAGAACTATTTATCCAAAATTTGGATAAAAAGGAACAATACAATTCAGATTCAAATTTTGTAATTCCTCATCTTTTGCTTTAGCTACTACACTAGAGAATAACTAGGAAAGAGGTCATGGTCCACAGAGAAATGGTACATTTCCTTTACCATATTTAGAGTGAATGTCATACTTCTGCATCATAGTGTCCAGGTAAGCATTCATTTCATTTAAAATTAACGTTTTTCAATCAAATGAAGAGAATTCCTAGAGACTGAGCAGTTAGCAGGTAGCATATATTTCTGTAAACAGAGCTGCTATTAAGCCATTTTTATCCTAAAAGGATGGTGTGTGCACCTATTACAGTGATTTTGTTGTAATCTGTTAAGGATGGATGTCAAGCCAATGCTTCTGAAGAACTGCAGAGGACCCTGGGCAGTAAGTTGCTTAGTGACGAGTCATGGATAAAATTCAATGCAGGTAAAGATGATGCATCCGAGAGAAAAATTATCTCTACATCATAATGCAATTACGGTCTTTTAACTGACACTCGTGTAGGAATGAAATTTTCATATTATAAATAAATATCTCTGTGAATACATCAGCTCAGTGCTCAATAGTGGTTAGAAAGCAAACTTAGTGTTAGAAATGACTGAATAGTAACAAAGAATGGAACAGACAACATTGTTAAGCCATTGCATAGGTTGGAGCCTGTTTCCTTTCAAAAAGCATACTGTGGAGATGGAAAAGGTATAAGGAAAGGCTACAAGAATGATCAAATATGTGGAACAGTTTTTTAAAAGGAGCAAGTGAATAGGCTAGTATTTTCTTGTTTGAAAAAGAGACAATTGAAGGCTGAATAGAGAGAGGTCTATAATATTGTGAGTGGAAAACAGACAGTGAACAGAGATCGATTGTTCAATGCTTCTTCCAATACAAAGGGGCAAGGGAATTGCCAAGCTAGGATAAGAGCAAAATTCTTTGCACAATGTTAAATGGTTAGATATTTCTTCTTCTAACAGGTATTTAAGTTATGTATAGTTAAATTATGCATTACTTTCTAAAACACTCAGCAGATGCTAGAAGACCACATGGCTTGAAAGATACATCAGACAGAATTATGAAAGAGATTCCATTAGTCCCATTAAAAACAAAGATCTCTGCTTCAGGACACGTCTGACTTGGAAATCACTCAAAGCTGGAAGGATATTCAGAGGGCATACTGCTGTATGTTTGCCCAGGCCCTTAGTCTACCCTATAATCCTGTATAAGTTGATGGCCACCAGCACAGCCACAAGATGCTGGACTAGGTTGACCTTAGTTTGACTCAAGACTTGTTTAAAAAAGAAATTCTTCCAAGAGCCATGGGTATTAATCAGCTAGAAGCTATCTAGTCCTTTTTTTCCTTACACACCAGATTTCTGACAATTGTTTCTGACAATCAGTGAATTAGAGTGAATTAGATGATAGAAAATTGTTCAGGAGAACAACCTTCTCTACATTGTTAGTGTACATGTGCAAGAGAAAGTGAGAAACAGAGAGGCAGAGAAAGATAAAGAGTAGTTGTTGGTGCTTTCAGTAGGAAAAAAGAAAAAAAAGGTCTGTGATCCCATTTACCAGGAAAAACTGCAAGCCAGATCTTCAGCTGGGTAAATTGGAATAGTCCTGTTGTGATCAATGGAACTGCACTATTTAGCCTAGCAGAGAATTTAACTTGAGTTCTTAAGCCTCAGAATGGCTCTTAGATTTGCAAAAGGATGTTGCTGACACATGAGACATAGCAAATTTTTCCAATCTGTCTAGTTGGTTATACTTTTCAACATAAGTCAGATCACAGATCCATCTATTTGCTTGCCCATTAATTCTGCTCTGAACACGACCTTGTTTGTTCTTTGATCCTGTTTTGCAACAGTTCATAGTAATTCTTTTACTTGTGCAGCTCCATCTGTCTTGCAATCTCTGCCTCTTTTTTTACTTCAGTTCTATATACAGTAAAAATATCCACTAAATTTTCATGTGCTCTATAGTGTGCCAAGTTACAAGGACACTCCGTGAAATGCTGTTCTGATAACAGTATCAGATACAGTATATAGTTTAGATAAAACTAATTTTGTGCTTCAACACGTGATCATAAGTCCCTTTAGACAAGATTATTTTCATTAGAATTTTAGCACAAGAAGAAAAATTATTTAAAAAAAAATAAAGCGTATTCAGTTTTGGTGCTGTACTGAAGAAGTCTTGGGAATAATCAACAAGTGAACATTACATTAATGGCCTTGCAAACAAGCAGTTCACAACAAAGGGCAGTAAAGCAGTCTTTAGATGCTGTATCAGTTTACATCGTAAGCTCTCTTGTACTTGCAATGTTCTTTATGTAAGTCAATGTGTCTTCTACATCAATTTATCACATTGTGTTTTGGAGGAAGATGGTAGTTGGAAAGTTTGATTGCTTTGAAATATTTCCTCTGCATCTTTCCTAATGTACAAAATACAACTACAGGCAAACAGACTAAGATTTTCTACCTGCTACATTAGATTTTATAAGGTGAGTAAAGTAGTAAACTAAATTACTTTAAAAGCCACTGTAATGATCTTTGTTCTAATTGCAGATTTTATAAGGACAGTTAGTATTTTTATGAAGTTATTTTATGCTAGTTAGGTAGGTATGCATAACATGTGGGTACAGAATATTTGAGTTATGGTCCTCATGGTATTAACAAATTTAATTTTAAGAAAAAATTATGTTACATCTTTCAGTGGAGACCATTAGGTTCAGTGTTTCATAAGCTTTTAGATGAGAAGCCAGATTAATGCTTCTAATATGCAATAACAATATGACAGGTCTAGAACAGGAAAGAGGAAATAGGGTAAGAGACAGAGGGGTGAGAGAGCAAATGACAGTGTTTGTGCATACAGCTATAGGAAATGCCGTCCTGGAGGCAAGGGGGCACTTTAGTACAAGGGCTGTCACAGTTACAAGATCTGTTGCTGTCTTTTCACAAGGTCCTGCGGTGCATCACCTTGTGAGATCTCAAGACCCCCTCCTTCTGGTGTAAAAACTTAGTTATTCACTCAATTATGAATTCACGCCCTACGAAGCGCTACTCTGCAACATGCCTAAAGTGTATGTAACAGGGAAAGCATACACAGACCCACTAGGACAGCAACAGAAGCAGTTCAGATAACAGAAACACTGTAACTGCTTCAGCAGTGAGAAGTACGTGAGCTAATTAACCCTATTTCTTCTCAGTAGAATTAGCCTTTGTAGAGCTCCTGCAGCCAGACTGCACCTAATACCAGGAGAGCTAACTGTACGTAAATTGTGGTTCAGCAGCTCCATCAGAGGATAGGCCCTGTAGCAGATTCATTGTGATTTTTTGTGATATAAAACAGCTCCTTTGAAACACAGAAGAATAATGTCTTAAAAATGCAAAGTCTGTTTTAAAAGTACTGACACAGATATGCTTTATAATTCTTCTAAGTGCTTACTAGCCCCCCTAAACATGATGCTGAATCATTCTATTCTGCTTGTAATCTCTGCCTATTCTTGGGGCCGGGTGAAGCGTCCAACCTAATCCTTGTTATCTTAGAAAGTCAGTATTTGCTTTCCTACCTATGTTTTCTAATGTTGCGTATAAGCAACCTTTCATTCAAAATGCACACTACAGCCCACTGGATGTGTTGTGCTCTGGAGTGCATCATCAGCTGTTCATTAAATTTCCAGATGTCTTTCAGGCGTTCAACATACTGGACAAATGGGCAGATTTCGCGTCTCCTCAAATCTTGTTGGAAATGGTGATCATGTTCACAGAAATCCAATCATATGGGAGCGAGTATACAGCCATCTATTGTTATTATCCTTTTCATACTTTCTGGGAACACTTCCATTAGCAAAAAAACCCAACCCATTGGTCTCAGGGAAAATAGAAGGAGCCAGATTGTTACTAGCTGGTAATAAAGAACAGTAAAACTGCGAAGAAAATCAAGCTGTTCTCATTGATAGTAGCTCACCATCTAGCCCTTGCATTTCAGTATAATTCTAAAGAATATTAAAGGTGCAAACATAAACTTAGACTTCTTTTGTTGCCAGCCATTATAAGTCTTCTCAACATCACATTAGTGAGTACTTTGTCTAGGCTCAGCACATTGCAAAACAAATTCTACATAATGCCAGTTATGTGGCAGTTGAGATAATATCCATATAGCTGCACTAATGACCTCTTCTATATTTACCATATGTTATTGTTCCCCCTGAAATTAAGTAACTATTTCATGAGAGTTTCTGCAAATTGACAGTTTCTAGCAGCTACTAAATGCAATGTATGCTTGAAACAAAGGATAATTGAATTAAATTTTCATCTCAGAAAGAGTGGTGTTTTATAAGCATTTGTTGATTTTTGCAATAGCTTAATAAGGAATGATGGCAGATTGTAGTTACCAGTAAGCACAACTGTATTGTTTCAACAGAATTTTGTTTACCTTTCACTATGTTATCCTAGTTTTATAGTGGAAAAAAAATGCACAAATGTAGAGGTATTAGTTAGATTTTCCAATGCTAACATGGCAGTGATACTGCACCAGGTCTCACTGAAGGAGGAGGGGACAGAAGGGCAGGAAAAACTCCCCAATTTTACCTGGCTTAAGCTGGATAGTAAATTAAGCTCAAAGCACATGTTGAGACTTTAGTGGATCCAGTGTGAAGCATCAGTTTTATACTGGAACGGAATTACAAGATTAAAATGGGATTTTTATTTCTTTTCTTTTACAGTCAATTGATGAAAAAAACTGGGGCCAGGTGATATTTTAAAGCCAATTTTGCCTGCACTAAGAAGTTTTATACTCATTCAAACACTCCATGCCCCAGAGATTTAACTCATGCCTGTTTTGTTTCATGTACACTGTCAAGAAGAAAGAGGAAAAATAAACAAAATAATGTGTTTGAGAGTTTAACCCCTGGGTCAGATTATAGGAAAGAAGGAGAAAAAAATCTACTTCAATGGGTTTAACCAGTACAATAAATCTGTTCTGACAGATATTTAAGAGCCATGTTTTTCCTGACCTCTTTCTTTTTTGAGGAGATGGGAAGGAAAGCAATGCTTATTGGAGGTCATTTTGGAACAAATAAGCAATAAAAACAATCAGAAAATTTACATGATTTTGTTGCAGTAGCTAAGGGCCTGTCTGTGTGACTTTAACAGGATACAAACTTAGCTCACTGTATTTACTTTCCAAGTTTGGCAGAATACTCACGTCCATCTACTCCAAACCAAGACACTTTAAGATATATATTATATTTTAAATAAAGTCTAGTGATTGTGAATATTAAAATACTCCTGGAAATACAGAGCCTGGAAGCGATTCTGTGATGCCTTTTCTATGTCAGGCAATTATCAACAAGAGTACATTTTACGACTAAGCAACTCTAATTGAAATAGTTCATGAATATTTCGACAAGCAAGAAACAAACATGGCATTCAGAAAAGAAGAGACTCTCCTCCTGTGAAATGCTGTAGCTCATTAAACAAACATAAACAGAATCTCCCTGTCAGGACTGTTGGTGTGTGTCAGTTGAAGACTATGGAGCCGTAACAATTTATATCAGCTGATGTAAATCTAGATTGTGATCCAGATCCTTAACAGTTTATTGTTATTTTGGTTTTTGCCAGCTGCATAATTTTAGGTGGAAAAAAATGTTGCTACTGAAAAAAAGATATATTAAATCATGAAAGGAGAGAGAAAATTTGAAAGTCACAATGAAGTCTCTCATTTAGTACCTTAGGTAACACTATAGTGCTACAACGTCAGTTATAAGGATAATGGACTTAACAGCCAGGAAAGGAGCAGTCATTTTAAAAATGACTTATATTTGTAGATGCAATGAGAACATAAGGGAAGAAAACAACAATAAACCTGCTGGGTCAAAACAAAGGTCCATTAACATTAAACACCATCTCTTTACAGTTACAAGAAAAATATACAGAAGAGAAAAGAATGGGAGAAGAATATTTGATACATAAGTACTTGTAAACTTCCATCAATTTTCAGCTCAAGGACTTCCTGATTTGACTGTTGCAGAAGAGGTGCACCGCCCAGCTCTTCTACAAATTTTACTAGTTTGCTATTGTATCTGTAGAAAAGAAAAGATGATAAATATTTTAGGAATCAATAGCCACCCAGCCTTACAGAACACAGATTGATTACTAGGTGAATCTTAACAGTGCAGGAACACTAACTTTAGGAAATAAGAAAAACCTGTCCAGGATACTGAGGTGACAATAAGGTTCTACAAGAGTCCAAGAAAATTAGATGCCCAGATCACTCCAGATACTGGAGAAATTTAGGACACTTACTTTCTTAGATTGTTTTTAAATGGTACTTCAGACACTTATGAGGTATCTTCAGGATAAGAATATACACATCAGATTCTGCTCATGATTTCTGAATTATTTTGCAGGCATAAAAGAAGTTTCTGCAGATATGTCAAACGCTAAATGGGCATGGAGAAGTGGACAATCTGTTTTTTCTTAGCAGTAGTGCTTCCTACTTCAGTTTGGAGCTCATTAGTGGGACAGCATAGGTAAGTTTCCACTAGAATGACCAGTCAAGAATTTTTAAACAAAAATCAGTTTCTGATATTATCAAGCCACCACTTATCATATGCACAAACTGATTTTTTTTCTTCATTCAGTACTGTTTTTTAACTATGATGTAACCAGTGGTTATTTGTAGCCTAGTATCTATAGACTAATGTCTCTCTAAAGTCCAGGTAGACTTTTTCTAGACTACAACCTTATCTCTCAAGGAATATTTTAATAGTCATTGTTCAAAAAAGATATACATATACACATATATGTACACATATTTTTGTCTCCTAATTAAATATCAACTGGTATTGCCATGTCTTTTATTCTGAATACTGCTGTTCTAATACTTATATATGAAATTCCTTTAAATGCTATCACTTTGGAGTAAGAAAATCTGAAAGAAAGATTTAAGTATAGCAAATTATACTGCAATTTGTATTGCTTGTTATATAGAGTTAAAAAGAACAAATTAACCCATATTTGACAAATTGTGCATTTTTAACTTTTTTTAATATCATAACAACATGTAGTACATAAATCATCCACTTAACAACAGAAATAGTTATTGATTTTCAGAATTATGTTTTCAAACTTACTACATACATGTGTACAAAGACCCATTACGGGATTCATGGTGGATACAATTTCATTTCACTTTACTCCAAAGGTTAAAAATTTGATACAAGTGCTCCATATACCATGTTTAAAAGAAGGATGGAACTCCTCAGGGACCAATTCTCTATGAGACTACAATTTATTGTATAACTTTAGCTTGTCAACTTTTTGGTCATTACTTGCAGTAGTTAATTTGAAGTTTGCACATTTAATTATAAATAACTTACTGTAACTTTGATAACTCTATTTGCTTTCTGTTGATTGCTCTTGAGCATCTTATAGCATAACTAAAACCAAAGTGTGTGATAAATATTTTATAATGGCATCTATTGTCACCTATTTATGATTCATTATGTACTGTGAATAAACTATAAAATATGTACTAACATATTACAGACATTATGCTACTACTAACATATATTCAGAAACATTTTTAATCCTTAGGAAGTCCTACAGCATTGTACGAGTATAAAGAAACATTATTCAAAATCTAGTGCATGTTCAAATGATTGCATCACAAAGCCATTAGTAATTTGAAACTCCCATGCATACCACATTTTGGTTGATAATTAAGTCACAGCATAAGGAAATGGGAAATTCATACAATGAGAGTTACTGGAAAGACTGTGTATTGTGTAGTATCCTGGCTAGGATACTCTGTGAGGCTCTGGCAGGCTGTGAAACTACAGTAAGCTTGTGAGAAAGAATACCTGAACCAAATGACCAGTTGTGTATGATTTTCCCTCTTTTCCTGCTAAAGAAAATTTTTGTAAGACTTGATTTAGTTCAGGTTCAAAGCTTTGTTATAAATCAACCAGACAGCTAAATTCAGAAAGTCCATAACTGGGAAATAAAAGTAATTGCTGAATAATCTACTAAAATTTGAGAAACAAGAGCAGAGATCATGGAAAGATTTGCTATTATTAAGAATAAAAAAAGAGTAAAAAGAACATAAGTAGCAAGAGTGGAGACAGTATAGTATATTTTTATTATATAGTCTTTCTTTTTCTGTAAAAATAATATAGTCATTGTCACGTATAATAAATGCGATTTGGACAAAGACATGAAAAAGGTAATCCTTGAGAAGATTTTTGTCAAAAGTTTTGACTACTATTCACCTCTCCCCTCCTAGTCATAGGATCTAAAATTGTATGAATAATTGATGTTTCAGTTCAGAGTTCTTACTTCGCTATTTTTCTTGTTCAATGAATAATTCATTCTTTTTGCAAAGTAGAACACGTCAAGTAAGGAAGTTTAAGAGAAAGCCTTCTTCAAATACTCCGTATCACTTGACTTGGAAAAGCAATATACCTAAGTTCCTGTCTGTCTTCTGAATTTGGCAGGCAGCAGAGCTGAAGCCATATTTCTCAGATGCTGAGAAAGTGTTCAAGTAGAAGGAACACCAGTATCTCTACTGCAGTTCTAGTTTGTACCTAAGCCTCTTGGACAAACAGCTCTCAAAAAAAAATCAACACATTCATTTTCAGCCATGCTATTTCAAGATTCTTGAGATGTACTACTTTCCTGGGCTTAATTTATTTTCCCTTAAGGTTGGGTCAAGGTGGCAAACAGTTTGTACAGCACTGAAATTCAATTTTTTTTAATGAATAAATGATTCCCAGAAAGACTTCTGTCATCTCTGATGTGAATATATAGTGATTATGAACTGATCTACAGATGCTATAATTTTTTGATTTTGCATGTTAGTTTATCAACTTCCTTTGCTTTCTTTTATTTCTTTTGAGACTTTATTGCATTTTTGTCAGGATGCCTAAATGTTGCACTAGACTTCTCATATTCATCATTACCTGAAATTTTAATATATCCATAAGATGCATTAATTTTTAGTGCATTCAGAAATACAAGTCAGAAGATATTGCCTCTTGGATCACAGACCCTACATTGCCTGAATCCTCAAGCCCTTCAAAAATATTTTGGTTTAATTCTGAGCTTTAATTTATATTTTATTTTATTTTATTTTATTTTATTTTATTTTAGAAATACTTACTTGAATCTTCCATGTCTCAGATCTGCATCACCTGTATGCATCATCCTTTTGATAGTAAACCTGAGATCTCCAGATAACTGAAAATGGAGCCACTTGGTATGAGTCCTAACTATTCTCTATGTGCTCTCTTTATATAAAGGGAAACAGTTCAAACAGGAAGAATTGGAAAAATCCATCCCAGAATACTTAGAGGTCACAGTCTGTACATTATTTTTAATGAGCAAGTAGCAGTAACTTCAGTTGACTAATTCATATATATTTAAAGCTAGTTTAAAACACTCATCGCGTTCATTAGGTGGCCAACCTGAATTCTATGAAATTGTCAGCACATTCTTCCTTTACAGTGACAGATAGCATCCTTATTAAGCTTCTCGTTCCAGTCATACTGAAGTTTAAGTGACTATGTTTTCAGAATGCAACTGCTCATAATGTTTTTTTTACTACTTCAAACCTTCCTCAATCTTATCTAAATGGGAAGCAATGCCAATATTTTCTTCTTTCTTTCTTTTACCCTTTCTTTTTTCATATTAACTATATGGCAAAGATTTGCGAATCTTCAAGCTTCTGCTAGTAAACGCATAACTAAAAAGTTCCATCTATTTAAGTAAATTTATAACTCAGCTCAAAGTTTCACAGTGCCCAACAAGGACTCAAACACTAATGACAGGCTGCATGTTAGAGAAAGACCAGGAACAGAGGCTAAGAAAGAAAAGCCAGTGTGCTCTATACTACAGTACTTCACTGCTCAGATGTCAAAAAAATGTGGTTTACAGTTTAATTAGTTTGTCCATTTAACATGTGCCTTTAAGTATTTACCTCTGGTGAATCATCACAATTGCTCAGCTCTGAGACATATCACTGCAGTATTGCTGTTCTTTTTAAGCTTTGTCATTAATACTGACCTCCTGAATTAAGATTCTCAGTAGCCAATCTGAATGCAGGACTCTCTCTGAGTTTTCAAATACTATTTATTGTGAAAAGTTTAAACACACCCTTCATTCACAGAATCAGTTGAGGTTGGAAAAGATCTCTAAGATCATCCAGTCCGACCACCAACGCAACACCATCCTGTCTACTAAACTATGTCCTAAAGTGCCACATCTATGCATTTTTTTAACACCTTCAAGGATGATGACTCAACCATTTCCCTGAACAGCCTGTTCCAGTGCTTCACCACTCTTTTGGTAAAGAAATTTTTCCTACTGTCCAGTCTAAACCTCCCTTGGTGCAACTTGAGGCCATTTCTCTCATCCTATTGCTAGAGACCAACACTCATCTCACTACAACTTCTTTTCAGGTAGTTGTGAAGAGCAACAAGGTCTCCCTTCTTCTCCAGGTTAAACAACCCCATTTCCCTCAGCCAGTCCTCATAAGATTTGTTCTCCAGTCTGGATGCACTCCAGCAACTCAATGTCCTTCTGTGAGTCAGGGTCCCAAAACAACATAGGATTCAAGGTGCAGCCTCACTGGCACTGAGTAGAGGAGGACAATCACTTTCCTAGTCCTGCTGGCCACACCATTCATGACACAAGCCAGGGTACTGCTGGCCTTCTTGGCCAACTGGGTGCACTGCTGGCTTGTGTTCAGACAGCTGTCAAACAACACGCCCAGGTCCTTTTCTGCTGGGCAACTTTCCAGCCACTCTTCCCCAAGCCTGTAGCACTGCAAGGGGTTGTTGTGACCAAAGTGCAGGACCCAGCGCTTGGCCTTGTTAAACCTCATACAATTTATTTGGGGCCATCAATCCAGCCTGCCTAGATCTCTCTCTAGAACCTTTTTACCTTCAAGGAGATGGACACTCTCTCCTAGTCTGGTGTCATCTGCACTTTCTGAGGGAGCATTCAATCCACTCATCCAGATCATTGATAAAAACATTAAACAAGAGTGGACACAACACTGAGCCCTGGGGAACACCACTTGTGACCGGCTGCTGATTGGATTTAACTCTGTTCACTACAAATCTCTGGGCCCAGCCATCCAGCCATTTTTTTATGCCCCAAAGAGTACATCAGTCTACATCAAGAGCCGCCAGCTTCTCTAGGAGAATGCTATGCGAGACATTATTAAAGGTTTTACTGAAGTTCAGGTAGATAACATCCACAGCCTTTCCCTCATCCACTGGACGGGTCACCTGGTCATAGAAGATCAGGCTGATCAAGCGGAACCTGCCTTTCATGATCCCATGCTGCCTGGGCCTGATCCCCTGGTTGACCTGCACTCGCCTGATGAGTGCATTCAAAATGAACCACTCCATAATCTTTGCTGGTACTGAGGTCAAGCTAACAGGCCTATAGTTCCCCAAATCCTTTTTCCAGCCCTTCTTGTAGATGGGCCTCATGTTGTCAAGCCACCAGTCATCTGCAATCTCTCCTGTTAACCAGGGCTGCTGCAATGATGGAGAGTAGCTTGGTAAGCTCCTCAGCCAGCTCACTCAGTACTCGTCAGTGGATCCCATCCGGGCCCATAAACTGATGAGGGTCCAGGTGGCATAGCATAGGTTGTTGATTGCTTCCTCCTGGATTATGGGGGGTTTATCCTGCTCTCAGCCTGCTACCTTGGCCTCATTGATGGTAGGGTGTACCTGTACTGATCTCCTTCTCACACCCCCTGATGGTAGTTAATCACTCCCTCCTTCAGCTCTGCCATCACGCTAAGGAGATCGTTCACCTGATTTCATTGAAAATGGCTTTTGGGTAAGCAGAAACTGTAGCTAGGTCCTCTTCTGGGAGGGCAGTGATCACAAGTTGAGTTACCCCTAGAGCCCTGCCCACATGCCTTCCCTTAACATCCTGCTTGCGCAAACTTAACTTTGCAAAATTCTGATTGGAGGCAAAACAAGCAGGAAAAGTTATAACTTTCTGAAGTTCTACTGCCTGTTCATTGGGTAAAATTCTAAATAAAAGTCCAATTAATGGAAATCTTTTTATTAAGTTCAATAGATTGACTATAAAGTAGATAATGCTCTTTAAATCTACACATCCATACCTTTCCTGGTGTGAACTGTTTTCATCCTCCTTTACAGCAGACTCCTATTAAACCCAAGAACTCAGTAACCTTAAAGAATGGAGAGCATGTGAAGAAAGGAAAAAGCATTATTTTTCACCTTTTTCTTCTGTCATTCTGCCTTGGTAAAACTCATTGTATAGGAAAGTGAATTTAATTTTCTCTCCCTCCTTCTATAACTTTACACGGTGCTGTACCATTATGGTACATACAGCTATGTTTCTATTAACAGGAAACATTTCCAAGCCATGAAAACTTGAACTACTATTATTTCAGGGCATTCCTAAGCTCATCTGAACTACTCTAAGCCTGTTATGTGAGCATGTTATTGAAATCCTTCAGAACATATAATAGATTTATTTTTTTAGCACCATGTGTTTTAGGGTCACTATTTTCTCCCTTTTACACAGAGGAATGTTGTAAAATCAAGTGTACACAGCATATGGAAATCTGGAGCAGATCAAATTTCTGTTCTCTCTCTTATAGCAGACTCTAGTTATAGCAGACTTAGTAACAAAAAACCATTTATCATAAAGACTTTATTATGAAATCATAGTTTCAGGTTTCTAACTCCATAATGTGGTTCACATATTACTGATAGTTATTATCTAACACTTATTAAACACATCTTTAAACAGGACACATGACAACCCATACAAATCCCACCAATTTAATTGTTCTTATGCTCCCAGAAGAAAGTATAAGTAATATAACTAATGCTACTCTTTAAAAAAAAAAAAAAAAAAAATTAAACAAATTCCTATTTACCTCGCCTAGGCTACACATGCCTTAGAAAAGAAGGACAAACTCTTTTTTTTAAAATGGACCCAGTGGTGATAAAAATGGATCCACAATTCAGCTAAGTGCAAGCTTCAGAACAGGACTGTTTTCCACATCTCTAACATACTTCCGAGGTATTACTTCAGTATCAGAATCCTCTTCTTTCTATTCAGGATCTACTAAGAAGCCTGTCTATGAGTCTGTTGAACCCACTAGCTAATCTAGGACTCGTTTGAGGAAATAACACCAAGGCATTGACCACTTGTATTATTCACTCTGTAAAACAATGTCTATCTACTCGTACACACGCATAATCCCTATTATAATCCTTTTTACTCCCTCTACATGCTTCACCATAGATGGGGCTTTTTTCCTTCTACTGCAACACATATTTATTGTAAGAGGGATGAATGTGACTCGTTTCATGGTGCTGCTATGGTGGATTGTAAATCCCCAAATTCTCCACGTTCATTTCTAAAGGTCTAAGATCCTGCTACTATGGTAACTGCAATTTTACATGCCCTGGCTGTTCTGTCTTTAAAAGCTTTGCCACAACATTGCTGCAAGATATTTTTTTATTCTTTTTCCTTAATGCTATAAATCATTAGTTCCTCACCAAGCAGTCACATATAAACATTTACAAATATTTCCCTCATGAAAAAACCTTATGTTTTAGTCCTGTCTCTTCTGAAAGAGACAAAACAGTAGGGGAGTGATTTGAATCATGAGTTTAAACTACTTGATTTAAAATCCTGTTAGGTCTGAACTTTATAAAAGTAACAGGAAAAAAAATTGCTACTGCAACTTTAAATTTTAATTTATAATGCACCAAACTATAATTTTTAGCATAGCACAATGGATATCTTATTTAAATTTTACAAAACTGCCATAAGCATGTTCCATTGTATTAACAGATAAGATTAAAATCCTTCACAACTGTAAGCTAGAATAAAACTATATGTGTCTGAAGATAAGACTCCATAAATCTTGCAGAAAACTAGGAACAAACTTCTTTTTATTAGTAACTTTTTGAAATCTAAAATGGGTGCCACTTCAGTTCCCTTACTTGTTGTTAACATTTCTTCAACTTTCTTGTTAACTTTGCTATATTTAAACACATGTATGTTGTACTATAACTAAGAAACAAGATTTCTGTGTGGCAGGAGCTTGCTTGTCATCAATATCAGATTTGCAAGGTATGAGCACAATTACATTTGCCTGGGAATTCTCTAGGAATCCACTGGCTTCCTCGTCCCACTGCACAGTTATGACACATACTGTACCATGGCTCTACCTTTGATGCTTCTGTTCAGAAACTTCTTTTATTGCATAAAATGTTAATAAAAAGTATAGAATCTTGTGACAGCGCATATTTTAACATGAAAGAGAGGTACCGCTTCACAAACACCAAAAGAACCACCTCAGAAAAAATCTCCAAGTTCTCAGTCATCTGATTTTTTTCTCCTTGCTCCTCCTCAACAGTTTCTCTCCCCATCAATCTGTCATTTGGTTTACTGACTAGTCATTCTGTATATCTGATAGTGGATAAACATTTCAAGCTCTGGATCCCATCCTGCTATTTTTGCCTTTGTCATCAGTTGCTTGATTCTCTATGCTGATAAGGCAGCCTTCCCATGTACTTCCCCAGCATGCAGAGAAACTACGCAATATTGCAATATCTTACTGTTTAAACACAAAAACTCAGGAACATGGTAATCTAAAATGAAAAATGACCCCCCATTTCCCTAGAAGGTCTCTAGTTTGTGAGAAACAATTTACCATGACTTAAAAATTCCTGACATTAAGGGGCTTGCTGCTGAAGAAAGAGGTTTTTTTCCATTATCAAACACTGTACACAAATTCCTCTGATTAATACCTGTTCTCAGGTGCAGGTATCTTACTTGTAAATACAGTCTTGGTTTCATTCCACAATGCTGTGCTCCCAGCTGTGGAGCACACATCTACTTCATGAATATTGCTGAGATTACTGCCTGGACTGCTTTAAAGAAATACTTCTCACAAATCTCGGGTTGGGCTACTGGTTGAAGTATGAATTTATTTAGGGCTCACCTCATCACATGCCGTTAGCAGGATTCTGGAAGACAGAATTGCGCTCCTGGAATGGCTACTCAGATATCCAGAAGTCACTAGTTGGTTGGTTCTTCTTTCTGGAAGGTAGAAGTTGAACATGTCTTCCATTAGAGTGTGATTTTCCTCTCATCACAATGCAAAGGCCCTAAAAATCCTGTGTGGTCAGTTGGATTTACTCTACAGAGGCTTCTGCAAGATTAATCCAGTTAACATTGCTGCACAGCCCTCAAAATATCTTGACTTGTCCCATTCCAAACACCACAATCAGGCATAACTTCTCTTTCCTATACAGCCGTATTCAATATTTCTTGGGGCTTCACTTGCAAGATGAAGACTTTGTATCCGTGCTGTTTCTAGGCTGACTCCTAAGGCATTGTTAAAAACTCCGTAAGTCTGTGACTAATAAGTTGTATATTATTTCTTCACTACTTTGATATTAGTCTGTGGATCTGTACCTTTGAATATTATCTCCAGAGTTTCTCATTTGTGATTGCAGAATCCAGAAAAATAGTTGACTAGCAGTTTCAATTTCTGGCCCTCTTTCAAACCTGTAATTTAGAATAAATATTATTTTTCAGGCTCTTGGTATGCCTCTGAAGTCCCTCAAAAAGCATGAAATAAAGGTTACCAGCTCAGTATTCCAGAAGCTGTTCTTTTCCAGAGGGACCTGGACAAGCTGGAGAAGTGGCCTGTGTGGATCTCATGAGCTTCAACAAGGCCAAATGCAAGGTCCTACACCTGGGTTGGGGCAATCCACAGTTTCAATACAGGATGGGGAGTGATGTGATTGAAACGATCCCTGCAGAGAAGGACTTGGGAGTGTTGACTGATGAGAAGATTGACATGAGCCAGCAATGTGCGCTTGCAGCACAGAAGGCCAACCATATCCTGGGCTGCATCAAGAGAAGTGTGGCCAGCAGGTCGAAAGAGGTGATTCTGTCCCTCTACTTTGTCCTCCTGAGACCTGACCAGGAGTATTGTGTCCAGTTCTGGAATCTTCAATATAAAAAGGATATGGAACTGTTGGAACAGGTTGAGCGCAGGGCTACAAAGATGATCAGAGGGGCTCTAGCACCTCCCATATGAGGATAGGCTGAGAGAGTTGGGGCTGTTCAGGCTGGAGAAGAGAAGGCTCTGAGGAGACCTTGTAGCAGCCTTCCAGTACCTGAAAGGGGCATAGAAGAAAGCTAAGAAGGGTCTTGTAACAAAGGCGTGAAGTGTTAGGATGATGGGGAATGGCTGTAAATTGGAGAGGAGAAGATTTAGACTAGATGTTAGGAAGAAATTCTCCACGATAAGGGTGGTGAGGCATTGGAACAGGTTGCTCAGGGAAGCTGTGGATGCCCCATTCCTGGAGGTGTTCAAGGCCAGGTTGGATGGGCCTTGGGCAGCCTGACCCAGTGGGAGGTGTCCCTGCCTATGGTAGGGAGGTTGAAACTGGATGATCTTTAAGGTCCCTTCCAACCCAAACCTTCTATGATTCTATGACTCTATGATTCTTATTACCATGAACTGTAATAATTGAGCAACTGTGACATCTTTTTGATGATGCTAGGTGCTTTTGGATCAGCGATTGCTTTTGCGCTGCCTGACAATTCTTTTGCCACCACAAGGCAGTTGATCCAGCTTGGAGGTGTTAAAGGTGAAATCAGTCCATTTACTTCCAGAAATACTCTTTTTTTGTTGTTCTGGTACACAGTTTAATCATGTGGTTTAGGCTACTTTAGGACCCATATCTCATTTAATTATGCTTTATACAAAACCATCTCCTTTTCAAACATCCTTCTACATTGTTAAAACTTCAGAAAAGCCACATAGGGATTCATCTTCTTCCCTCTTGCTGAGGTTATTACGGAGTCATACAGCGATCAAGTGCATAGTTTTGCACTATCTTATTGCACAGAAATGGTTGATTCTTGTGTCTATTTAAGCTACTGTAAATTCTTGATGCAAGTGCCTTGTGGGTTTTTGGGTCTGTCTCTTCTCAGTTTCGCGAAATAAACCAATTTACTCTCAAACAGATCTAGGCCAGATGGCACTTTTTGCATGACACTGGATTTCCAAACACAGGGTCTAATTTTGAAGTTATGCTTTAAAGCTTAACAGATGCTATGGCTGATGGGAGGTTTGCTAGCTTGCTTGCACTGCTTAGCAATGACAGTGGATAGCCCATAAATTCTATTCACAGCATCATCATCGCTGTGGCAACTTTTCTTGGCTGGAAGATTATAACATCTTATTTCTGAGCCAGCTATCATTGTATCCCAGTCAGGCAGCATAGCCACCTCCAAATATGCCCTCAGGACATCTGTGGCAGAGAGAGACATTTTTTGCTTCTGGTTTGTTAGAGAAATTTCTGGGGACACAAGAGGAAGAATTGTGACTAGATGAAAGTCCGGGTGCTGTCCCAAGTTTTTTGCCTAATAATTTAAATAAATGAAAGACGTGAGAAAATATTAAAACTGCTGGAGGCAGAAATTATCTCTCTTCACTGTCCAAGTTGTGAGGAATAGTGCACTCTGAATTTATGTATTCTGCCTTCAATTTTCACGTGTTTTTACAGAAGTAACGCAGAAGAGATGTTTATAGGTTAAAAGGAGTACTTTTGTATTATGTTATCAGCTGGTTTTAGTTATCTCAAAAAGAAAAGAGACCTTCAGTCCAAAAACAACCTAAATTGCAGTTGGTGGCATAGATAGATGTTAGCAGCAGCACAATTGGCCCAACATACAGTCTGCAGTTACTGCATCTCTGTGCAGAATCCAGTGTACATATGGTGTACATGATTTCCAGATATTGTAAAACCCATATACCAGTATTTACTGTGAATAAATCATTCAAAAACTTGCAAGTGAAGAAAGATTTTACTTTCACCATGTTTAGAAACACAGGCATGAAACTTGAGTGAAGGAAGGTCAAGGTGAATGAGTCATAAACATCTCCCTTCCTTTCTCCCATTCCCCAAGAAAAATCTTAAATATTGGAGATCATTTTAGGAATAAAGTTCTTATTTTTCTTCTCATAGTCCTTCCCACATGTCAGTTAATCACTGTTGATTGCACACAGCACCATCAACTCAGTAACCTTTTATTTCAGTGTAAGACAAAAATAGTCAAAGGCAAAAAAACCCAATCTTTTTTAATAAATTATTACTTCTAAGATCCTTTTCATCCACATTTCCATTCAGAGTGTCTGAGTGTCCAACGAACTAGGGATAGGAAAACCACATAAGACAAAAGAAGAAACTGCAGCACTTTCCACTGATTCTTCACAATTAATCCAGACCATACTCTTCAGAAGGTAAAAAATATCCAAAAGTAATTCTACATTTTGTTTTCAGACATAATCACTTGTAAAAGCTAATTCTTATAGAAGTAATTACAGAAAAATGTATGAATAGTATCATATGTATGAGTCATCCAAGTACGGCATTTGAATGATGACTAAGACCTATATGTTATTCATGCATACAAAAATGTGAACACCAAATTTCTACATATAAATTTCTTGCTGTTTTATATGTATATGCATAATTAAATACAAAGTATTAATTTTTTTTATGACTAGCTGTAGAAAGAAGTTAGCATTTATACTTAGAAAGATGTAAAATCCTGGAACTGAAGGTCAAATGGCTAGGTTTGACAATGGGAAGGTTTGAGGAAGAAAAAGATATTTTATGTTTTCTTTAATGATGACCTGTCTTGTCAGTTAGCATGTGCAAAATAAAGGTTCATCAACATTTATCTGATGCACACACACACTCCAAAAATGTGATACTAGTAATTCACAAGGTTTTGGTTGACGGAAATTTTAAACTTTTGAAGATTTAACTCATCAGTCCATATCTCTTTCTGTCTATAAAATTGGATTAACGATTTTCCTATAGCAGTTTAGGGTTTTCAGTATGTGTGTTCTAGGACTCGCAATATAATTTTCACATCAGTTTGTCCACTTTGTAGACTATTCTTCCAATACTTCCTAAAAGGGCAGAAAGATCGCTCACCAGTACACAGGATTTCTGTACTCACTTTAATCATTCTTTAAAAGCTCCTGAGACTTGCTCTTGAGTCTAGCTAAGTGGAAAACCTCCACTTCAACAGCTCTTTCAGAAAGATGAAATTCTGCCTACTACATGATTGAACACATTACTGATCAAAAAGTAGCAATCACTGAATACATCAATGAACAATGACATTGAGGAGGGCATTGTTCTTCATTCTGTCCAATAGACCATGACAAAACACCATTTTTGTATCAGAGATTGCTACAGAATGAGTCAGCATTCAAAAAGCTGGTCTTGTACTCTTTTTTCCTACTTTTAAAAAAATATTGAAAAAACCAAACTTCAGCAAGGTTCTGCCTTAGAAGTAGCAAATTAATTTAAAATCCCATTTCATTTTACATGGCATTAACGCTCTTTAAATGCTGGGATTGATCATCCTGTAACCATACTGTTAGGCCTCACTTCAAGTATGTCCAAAGGGGTAGTTTCACATGACAGTTTAAATACTTTTACCAGGCAAGGGGCTCCGTTCACATATATTTAGACTCATGGAAAGAATTAATAAATAAATAAATGTAAGTTTGGGTAAAGCATTTAGAGACATCCTTAGGACTGTACTACAAAAATTGCCACAGTTATGCATTTGGAAAATTGTGAATGAAGGGGAATTAGCAGCAACACACAATCCTTACCTTGGTATGGTCTTAGCTTTGAGATACAGCACATGCCAAAAAAGGCTGAGATATCTGGGTTTGTTCATTCTTAGAGAAGACTGCAAGAGGATCCAATCGCTCTCAAGTACCACCTAACAGTAGGGTACAGAGAAGATGGAACCGGATTCTTCTCAGATGTGCACAGCGATGTTTCTCAGAGTGGAAAGACAAGAGAAAATGAACACAGGTTGGTACATATGAGAAATTCTAACTCAATACAAGATCTTTTTAAAAAATACACGAGTGTTCAAAAGTGGAACAAGGTTACCCAGAAAAGCTGATGAATCTCTACCCTTGGAGATACTGAAAATTTGACTAGGCAAGGCACTAAGCAATACTAATTAGCCCTGTTTTGAGTGGGAAATTAGATGAAATGACCCCTGGAAGTTTCTTCCTACCTGGTGATTCTGTGTCTGGCTTTCAAATTTATTACACTCCACTCAAATTTGATGTACCCTCAGTTTTACTATTGAGCACTGTTCATGTCAGAAATAAAGAATGATGGTATTAAGGTTACAGATAGAGAATAATTTATACAAAATAATTAATACCTTGCATTTGTTAGTCCTAGATCTGCCATGTTTCAGGTAATTGATAGGCACTTCACCTCACTCTGGAGTCTTGGCATGTGTATGGGGACGTGTCAAAAAATAGAAACTTATCTGACTGGCTTTATTGAGTAGCTTTCTGTTACAGTATTTCCCACTATCCAGGAGGCTGGAATAATAATGTCTCTCTTCTATTTATCAAATTTTCTGACACTAAGGGATCCTTAACAGAATTGCACCACTCTGTGTCTCTTGGCATTCTTGTCAGAGAAGACAACAAGCCCTAAATTGCCAAAAGTTATCTTGAATACCTAAGCTTTCTGTAACCACAAGTTAGCATCTTGAAAGGATAGGGAAATATGATCTATAAGCACTACAATATTAGCTGTTCTTATACTTAGCATTGACTCAAAACATAATGGAAAGATGGCTACTGGCTACTGAAATCTACTACTTTTATTGTCAGTTTCTAGTCCACTATATTGGAATCAGAAGCAGATTAGCTTAAACGCAATATCAACTTTCTAAAGAAGTTTTCACTTTTTCTTCCACAGCCTACTTTTTTCTTGGGTGAATAACTTGCTACACATGAATTATGCAGCTTTCATTGGCATATGGAAGGAGGCAATAGCTACCAATGGATTTAATACTTCTGGTGCTATGAGTAAAGTGCAATTTGAAGGGTTTTTTCTCTTGGAAGAAAAAGCAAGAAAAAAAATAGCCAACATTTCAGTTTAGTTAAAAGCATGATCATTAGATATGGTTTAAAAAAAAACCCAAAAAACTAAAAAAAAGCCACCCAAAAAACCCACCAAAATTCCCAAAACAAACACAAAACCAAAACGAAACAAGTGACAGGAAGTAAAAAAACATAAATCATAAAAACATGAAAGGGAAAAAAAATCAGATAAGAAATGAAAACTATGAAAACAAAAATGCTTTGCAACAGATTCCAGACCACATCATCACCTATATAAATTATTGCCAGTGCAGTGAAGTCAATGAGACTACTCCAGTTGACTTTACCAAAGGATGTAACTCTCTCTTTCCACTGGATTCTTTCCCCTCAGCTCACCTTAGGTCAAAGAATTGACAAGTGACATGATCTACAAAAATCCCAACTATATCAAAAAGTCAGGGTCTGATCCACTAGAGGATTATCTTGCATTTACTGCTTTGCCTGACCTAACATTTTATAGAATAATTTTGAGGATTACTTTTAATGAAAACGTTAGCTGACTTACTAAATTAATATACACACTGCTGATGCATATTTCCCAGGTTGTATATGACATCTATTAAGAATATATGTGCAGACATTACTCTAACATTTTCTTAGGAGACGATGTAATTGATCTGGTGGGAATATACTTAGTCATTTTCATGGCTTTTCTGGACATCTTAATCCTCATAGGTATAAATTAGAGTGGCAGATATACTGGAAGTTTCCCAAATTTGTCTTCTAATTTATGAGCTGCTCAGCAAAAGCTATGCTGCTGACTGCTTTTGCACAGAATATATAGTGGGAAAGACTAGAAAAGAACAGAAGCTTGAAACTAAGCCTATGTGAGTCCACCTTCCCTGCGACTGGCCTCTCTCTCTCTTCCTCAGATACACACTCCATTTGTTAACATTACAGTCTAAGTTTTAGTGCCTTTGTTTCATTTTATTTTACTTTCCACTAATCTAACCTCCAAAAATTACCTTAGTTGCACAGTGAAAATAACTCATTCTTTCTTTTCCCCTTTCCTACCTTCATATCTCCTTCTTGTTAATTTCCCTTTTTCTGATGAGCAGATTTATATATGTTATATATGTCTGCAATACTGCTCTGCAAAGTATGCATGCCACACTGAACATTTCTAAATAATATTGTCAGAGTGAATCTTTTTGTTTAGGTGAATACTATGTTCAATTTGCATCTCAACATGAAATTAAAATAAGAAACATGGAATTATTAGCTCATAACCCACATATAGTTTCAAGCTTTCCCACTGAAGTGTCCACTAAAACTATTGCAACAACACTGCATTACAGCTGTGATGATTTACTGCATATCTTTTGCTGACATATTTGAATAATTGCTTTCACTCCAGTGATCCTGCTCTTACTCACTGCTGCTCACTAGTGTGAACAAAGGTTTCACAAATGAGTCATTAACAGTTTGGGCAGCCCATGCAGTATCTTGTGAACTTCACACATATACAGAGTGGTTTACTATGCTAACAATGGGGTTATTTCCTCTATATTATGGAGAAAGACTATCAGTTAAATTAAAATTCTCTTTCATTCTAATTCATTTTCTTCACCCCACTTCAGTTTTCCTGCTATGAGAATTAAAATGAATCACAGTGTAAAAGCGATGTTAATAACCACTGATCACTATTTGAACCTTTGGTCTGAAGAAAAGAGTAAAATAGAGAGAAAAAACAAAATCATTAAAAAAAAAAAAAAAAAAAAAAAAAAAAAGGACAGACCAGAGCAAGCAAAACTCGTAAGATTAGGACAAAAAGAGGCAAAACAGAAACAGCAGTAATCATAGAAATGCACTTATGAGAAACTGAGAACTAGTTTGTTATTCTCTCTAATTGCAGAAGAAGAAATAAAGCCCATCATAAAAACGTAAAACAAAGCAAGCGGATTTGACTTATAGAAGGTCTACAGTAAGTGAAGGCCCTTCTTCCACTGAGCTTTCAAACTTCATGTTAGATCCGTAAGTGCAATGGTAGACTTAATGTGAGAAAAGAGGCATGGAGAAAACTAAAGAGCAGATAAATTTGGTAATGTCTCTGCCACTAAATCATAGTCCCTTCATGAAAATAGAAAGCTCCAGTTGAAGTAATGAAAGCCTAGATACAAAAAAAAAGGAACTATTGCTTTTTAAAGCTCTGAGCTGATGGGTTAAGCTACACCCTGACTCACATACTTACTTAAATGCTATTTAAATATGTGACCAGTAATTGTGCCTAGTGCAGTATAGTTGTTTGCATTTGAGGGAATACATCAAAAATACAATAAAAAGTTTGATGAAAGGGTGAGAAATAACCTTTCATGACAACATCTTGGTCATATATGATTTGTTTCTTGAAATTGAGGTCCTGTGTGGCAATTCTGTTCTTGACCTTGTATTCATTCCAGGTTGTATTCCTGTTGTTGTAATGAGTTGCCTTGCTTTTTCTTATATTCTGTGGTGTGTCATTATCTTTTTCAGGATTTTTTCTATCCTCGCTTCATGATGCAGTAGGAGTCATTCCTTTAACAGACTGCAGTTGTCTGTTGCCAGTGAGTTTATAACTTATAAAAATTTATTCAAAATCCACTACTTCCTGCAAATCAAAAGGAATGGGAATTGAGGGATTTTGAGAATTAGAAATGGGATTTCTTCTGGAAACATACAGAATAGACAGATCATCTGAAAATAGCACAGAAATGCAACACATAAAACCATTTCATGTATTTTGTACCTGGAAAGGGCTATAATGAAACTGTTCAAGAAAAATAAGCATATCCGAGGCTAGTGATATGGTATGAAAATTTATGTTCTCATTTCTTTAATTTCATTCAGGCACAACTATGCTATGTACATCCAGATTTTGCACAAGGCACTAGAAGGCAAAAAAGTAACACTCAGAAGTAGTTCTGAGGCCAACAACTTACAATTCTGGACTCAGGTACAGAATATTTTTAGCATTAGTCACTTATGAATGCTTGTGCTGAGTAACTCCCAGAGATGTTATAAAACGTGTACAAAGGTCTAGGAAATAAAATATTGGTTTTTAAAGGATATAAAATAGAAATACCACTACTCTGAGATACAACTGCAAAATATGTCCTGCAGTGAACAAAAAATATGGACTTGTGATATTTTAGTGGGAAATAGAATCTTTCTGTTTCATAATGTACCAACATTATGACAAAAACTAAAGAAGATTGTAAAGTACTCTAATGCAGCCATGCAAAGAAGTAAACTGAAATTAACACACACTTCCATTCTCCCATTCACGCTACTTGAGCTTTAGGTTCAGCTATAGTACGCAATGTCTGAACACTTATTATTTCTGAAAACTTGCTAATACTTAAACAAGAAAAAGATAAAGAGAGAACAGGGTTTGAGCAAAGGCTCGTCTCTGCCTTCCAGGCATGCTAGTCAAGGATTATGAAAAAATGTAGGAGATTATTTGATTTTCTGGAGAGCAGCAAGATGACCTCTCACTTGGAGCTAAAGTGGAATGCAGGCATTGCTCCTCTCATGGACTTTTCAGTTGTGCATGACTCAGGCAGGGGCATACTCAGCTTAGAAGTAGATGGACAAAGACATAGTTCTTCCTTAGCAACAAAAGAATGACGCGATAAAGAGCTTTTAAAAAAAGTCAGCATATCTTGCCAATCAAATGGAATTGCAGACGGAATAATTAGCAAAATTTCTTCTTAATGGTTGCAACTAGCTGTAACTGTCAGATCTTAAAACCGATATTTAGGGAAGAACTGCTTGGAAAAGCTGAACCATAGAATTCAGTAGCAACCACACAGCCACAGAGAAGCCCATTCGGTTAGTATTCATGTATGTGGCTACAGTGCAACTGCTTCTCAGAGTCAAGAGGAGGTGCTAAACACATTGATGTAATCCTGGGCTTTGAAATGTTTAAAATATTATGTTTATTTTCCCTTAAGACCATTCTTAAAATTATGGAAAACATTTTTCAATACACACATTCCATGCTCCCTATGTCTATTGTGTGCTCACAAGGCAGTATGAACACTACTGATATTTAGTTTATTATATTCTTGTTTAAGTTCCCAAGAATTACACATGCCTAATCTAAAGCTATAATAATGCTGTACTGTAACACAACTGAGGCATGTTTGTGTATATAAATCAAACTGCTGTTAAATTCTATACTCCCCTTCACAGAACTAAATCAGTCATAGGGTATAGATGAAGTCCAGAATAACACCATTCCACATAGATGGCTGTGTTCTACCCAAAGTCCTGTGCGCTACATGTAATCAATACTGAACACACCACTAAGCCTTCATATTTGCAGACCAAATTCAAGTTTGAAGTAAACATAGGCAAATCAAGACTGAAGTCAGTCTAATTTGCTTTTTTAAAAATCATTATTTTTTCCCAACTTTTACAATGTTTCAGTAACTATCACAGCTGTAATAGGTGTGCTTTGTTAGTAAGACCCTTGGATAAATAAGCAAAGGCCCTTGGAAAAATAAGCAAAAAAAATTTTCAGAATGGGGACTTGTGAGTCCTGACCATGTAACAATGTTTCCCTGAGCCATAGTCTATTCTAACTAAAGCACATATAACTGCCCTGGGGATCCGAAACTGCTGATGTAACAGCTGCCCATGTTGCTGCCCATGACTGGAGCCAGTCTTTGGGAAGGATCAGTGCTAAAAATTACTGTTTGTGGCCAATAAACACTGCAGATGAGTAATTGTAAGAAGAATTCTCCTTCAGTGACTGTTTAGGTCTGATTGCTGTACCTAAATTTCTTAATTAATTAGATGGTAGAAAAAAATAGGACAAAAGGAAAATGCTGCAAAGGAAAATGCAGCAAAAGGAAAATGCTGCAAAGGCCTCAAAAATAACCGCAAGCATTTTAATTATATGTGCTAGATTTTGTTTTTTTCTGGTGAAAACTAGCTTAAATTTAATTAATTTATATTATCTGGAGATGTGAAGATGACTTGCTGATTTTGCAGCTCCTGCATGTAACCCAATTTTGAAGAAATATCTAAAGTGGGGATTTCACCTGAATTACTGAAAGCTATTTGGCTTAGCTACTGCTAAAATGTTACCAACACAGCCAGACTAAGTTGCTGGTTTCCTTTTTATCATGAAGCTTTTCAAATCTCACCTTAAATAAAGATTATAGTGTCTTCAGCTGTGTTAATTTAATGGTAAATTTAATCCTAAATATGCAGAGCAGTACAATACTACAGAAAAAAAATAACTCTAGAAGCTTATCTCAGATGTTTCTTTTAAGATACTATTATTATTTATCTTGTTAAAATTGCTACAAAGGTAATCTAAATGGACATGCAGCTAAACAAATAAAGGCAGAAATGCATGCCAATATCAATACATTACCCCAAAACCTATAAACATATTTTATTGTTTGGTGAATATAGGCAGATTCATGTATTAAACAGTATCAGTTTTTACCATAATATATATTTCAGGAACTCACTTTTTGACTTACTGTTATTTTATATGCTTTTTCTATTGTCATAAGGTAATAATTCTGAATAGGAAGATGAAAACATGCTACCATATTAGGCATCTGCCCCATGAAATTGTAATGATCATTAATCCTGTAAAGCAAAATGAGTAAACTTTTATTGACTTTGCATCCATTTTCGTGAACTGAGATACTGATAACTTTTTAAACAGAAGAAGCACATGAGCACCTCACCAAGATATAAAATATCAATATCTGTTTCTTTTTCATCATGTATTCATAGGAGCCAATCATCAGCTACTGTTCTACAGAAAACAGTTTTCTGTTAGTGGAATTAGCTTATAGCTGACAAACTTTAGAGAATATACTATTTATGGTTTTTGGTAATAAAGTCTCTTGTATTTTAAAGGATTACTAAAGCAGCAAAGCTCACTAAGAGAAAGTTAAGCATATATATTGGAAACTTTGATCCTTCCTCTAATAGAATCCACGTTTCTTTGTGAAAACTGTAAGGTCTTTACGTCCCAGAAAACTATGTTTTATTCAGAAATTGTTTTACTGGCTAATTAAAAAATAAACTAAAAAAATAAACTAATCATGTTGTATATACTGCGTACACAGAATGACATTTGAAAACAAACAGCAAGAAAGAACCATAAAAGCAAATAAAGGAATTCCGAGAACATAATTAATGGATACTTATTGCAGAAAGAAGAGAAAAACATAGTAGTGATCACAACTATTTTAAAATAAGGCCACATTCCCTGTACTAGACAGTCAGTGGGCAATCCTGGGCTTACACAACAAACACAATCACCAAGATGAATGAATCAGATCCTGATCTGTGTTTTCTCCAATGGTTTCCCCCTAAAAGAGGCTGGAAATAACATTTCCTATAAAATCCAAAGGTATGAATTGCAATCCTGGAGGTAATGCACATACTCAGCAGAAAAAAATACACAGAAGTAAGAAGAGCTATTGATCTCTTTATCAAGATTGTGTGAAGAAAAAGACTCTAGATGCAGTGAGGACTTGAGACAAGGACAATAAGATGCTGGCTTCTGAGTGAGTGGAGGTTTTATTTCAGAGCAGCATTTCCAGTGTAAGGGGTAAGAGGATTATCTGAATGACCGTAAAACAGACCATAAAACATTTAGATCTATGTTGAGTTATTTTTATTTACTTTTCTTACCACGGAATTATTTCAAGTTGTATAAGCTCAGGGGTTCTCCACTTCAGTGTAGATTGAGCTGTAGATAACCCAGCTGAATATTTCTTTAGAATGCTGGATTCAAATCCCACAACAACAAATGCTCCTGAAAGACAGAAAATTTACTTGCTTGAAAATTCTGTATTTAGCATTTCCTCCTCAGAAAAATACTAAACAATAATTTTTTAAACTTTCATTTGTTAACAGGAAAAATACTTTAAATGTTTACATTCAAAACAAATACAAAATACAAAATCACAAAATTTCATAGCCCTAGAAGTTCCTTCCAAACTGAACACCAGGCTTAAAAACCTAGTCAGTCCCAAAATTATGTATGCACTGCCAGTGTTAGAGCTATATACTATATAGCATGGATTTCCAAAATAGCAAACATTGCCATGAAATCTACAACACACATTGCCAAAATAATCCTATAAATTAATGAATGAAAGGTACAGAGTAGTTTAGGACAATATAAAGTACAGCAGACTTCAGTAAATCTAAGTATGTGTCAAACAATCTCCCCTAAAAGAAATCATTCAGATTGATTTGTTCATGAGCACAGACTGAAAACTAAGGGACTATAAACAAAGAGAGAATGATAAATGACAGAGTATCAGTGTTCAAGTTTCCAAACCTTATTCAACTGATTTTATTTCTGGACTTCTTTTATCTCCTTTAGGCAAGATAGAAAATCAGAAGAAAAAATTATTAGGTATAAAGTAGTGAGGGTTTGTATTCTGCTTACCCAAGAGCCCTGTAACACAAAGCAGAACAAACAGTGCTTTCACAAAGCATATAAGGAAATAAAAATTATTTGTGAACAAAATTAAAAAATAAAAGGTAGCATTTCTATAATGACATAATCTCCTTTGGAGAGCTGAACATGTAAACAAACTCATTCTTATTTTACTATCTCTTTTCCACAGTGGATCAGTAAGGTGGAATAGTGGCAAATGAGAACATGTAAGCTATTATTGCTTCACATAGAGAAATTGAGCATATACAACTTCGGAGACCATAAAAGGTTACTAGAAAGCAATGATGATATTTAGTCTTGTCTTGAACCCGTTGTGTGTCCTTGGGCATTTATTTTCACTGTGGCTCCATTTCACTATGGAAAAATGAATGGAGATATAATGTTTCTAAATGAATGAATACCCAGGACTTTTATGTCTGTCTCTTCCTGGGAATGGATAATATGAATAAACGCCTTCTCTGCAGTGCATTTTAATTAGGGATGTCAGGGTAAATGTAATTTGGGTAAAATGAAACTCAGTTACAGCCACTAAAATGAAACTTGAAAAGTACGATACTGAAATTCATGTTCAAGTTGTTGGCATGCTGGGAAAGAAGTGTTACTTGTACAGAGGTACCTTGCTCAGACGCAGGCTACACAAAGAAAAATAGGTGGACCTATGGAATATGTGCTGTATTTTAATCGTGAGACAAACTTCACCAAGTGCCAATGAGATTTCCTTTTGCGACACTCCACCTACTACCATTGCGGCAAAATCTGAGGGCTGTCATAGAAGGACATATATGTCCTAGAGTTTGACAACCTATTTTGCCTTCACACTGGTTTATCTCTACGGAATACTCTGAAAGGAGCCCTGGATTGCTTGGGGGGGGGCTAATGGCCAATCTGAATCTGTCTAATGCAAACCTCTAAAGTATTATGGTCATTTTGACTTCAAAGTCAAAAGCAAATGTGAACTATTAAGTCATCCTATTCTACAAAATAAGCCTCATTTGTAAGATGCATATTAATAACTGCAGTAACATAGCCTAGAATGTTATTTTTAATGAAAATGCCAACTGTGTGTATTCTAAGAGCTAAAAGGAAGTAATTTGGAATTTTTCCAATTTCAGTAAGATCTTCACAATGTTTCCAGTGTGTATATGTCTTGTATTTGCATAGGCACCTGCATTTGCAGTGTGGGGACACTTACCTTTTAGGATCTTGGCAATAGTAAGATACTCAGATCCTCACTAGTGTCACTAACTTAAATGAAAGTATACCACTTTACACCAACTCAACATGTGATTCTCACGTTGCATAATAAGAAAACTTTTTAGAAATATAATAATGTGGGGCTTTTTTCTAACAAGTTATGGCTAATTTAGGTATCTTTGTTTCCATTAATCTGTAATTTTCAAATAGTAATGTATTTATTATTAAATCTTGTAATTTAAGTGCAAACACCACAGACTTTTTCTTTTTATATTTTTAACAAAGTGAGCAGCAGTTTAAAAATGAAAAATAAACATCATGATAGTTCACAGACTATGGGATACAAATGGAATTAATTATATTTCCAGTTGAAACTAATGAAGCACTGTTAAACTGTTATTTTTTCTTGAAAACTTACGGTTTTAAAATGCGTCAAAAAGAATATCTTTCCCCTCAGCCCCTGCAATGCTGCATTAAAAATCCTGAAACACAAGCAACTTTTTAAAAGTCAACATTTTGCCTCAGCTGAGTAGAATCAGTGAAATGCGCAGAAAGCTGAAAGCCATCAAAAGAGACTTCAGGGCTTTAGGGAGGATGATGGAGGGCTCTGGAGCACAAGTGGTGTTTAGTTCTATATCAGTACTAAGGAATATGGAACAGGAGGTCAGGGACATACAGATCATTAATGCCTGGCTCCGAGCCTGGTGTGAGGAGAGAGACTTTGGCTTCTTTGATCATGGGGTGACCCACCCACCCCCAGGTTTTCTTACTAGGGATGGGTCATACTTGTCTCCAAGGGGGACTAAAGTTATCTCTAAAAATCTAGTTAGGCTCTTAAATAGAGCTTTAAACTAGATGTGAAGGGGGAAGGGGAGGAGACCAGGCTAGTTGGGAATGAGCCTGGAAGTGGGAAACCGGCGGCTGAGAAATGGTGTGCTGGAGAGGACCACTAGTACACCACAACAGGGCAAGTGAGGGCGAGTACAAGTGGGGACAGTAAGGATGAAACTGGGTCTGTGGAATTAGTTATTCCAAGGACCAGTCAATCGAGAATAAACTCTCTTCCCTTTACGAGGGCTGAAGGTTCATCAGCCCAGCTGAAGTGCATTTACACCAATGCACGCAGCATGGGCAATAAGAAGGATGAGCTGGAAGCAAGGTGACTATGATGTCATTGCCATCACAGAAACGTGGTGGGATGACTCACATAACTGGAGTACAGCTATGTTGGGATATAAATTCTTCAGGCGGGACAGGAAGGGTAGGAAAGGAGGCAGGGTAGCCCTCTATGTTAAAGAGTGCTTTGATACTCTTGAACTGGATTACGGTGAGGATGGGATCGAGTGCCTATGGGTTAAAATCAGAGGAGCCCACGAGAAGGGGGACTTTGTGATAGGAGTCTGTTACAGACCACCCAGCCAAGAAGAAGCAGCTGATGAGCTCTTCTATAAACAGCTGGGGACAGTCTCTAAATCTCTGCCTCTTGTCCTTGTGGGTGACTTTAACTTTCCGGATGTCTGCTGGGAGTACAATACAGCAGAAAGGAAACAGTCTAGGAGGTTCCTGGAGTGCATGGAAGACAACTTCCTTGCACAACTGGTTAGTGAACCAACAAGGGAGGGTGCCTTCCTAGACCTGCTGTTTGTGAATAGAGAAGGTCTTGTTGGGGATTTGACGGTTGGAGGATGCCTGGGATTAAGCGATCATGAGATGATAGGGTTTTCAGTTCTAGGTGGGATAAAGAAGGGGGTTAGCAAAACTATCACATTAAACTTCCAGAGGGCAGACTTTGGCCTGTTCAGAAGGTTGGTTAGCAAAGTCCCGTGGGAAACAGTCCTTCAGGGCAAGGGAGCCCACAAGGGTTGGGCGCTCTTGAAAAATGAAATCCTAGCAGCTCAAGAGCAGGCCATCCCTGTGTTCTGGAAAAGGAGCCGGCGGGGGGAAAAGCCAGCTTGGTGGAGCAGGGAGATCTCAAGAGGTGTCAATAATAAGAAGAAGCTCTATGTGCTTTGGAGGAAAGGACAGGCATCTTGGGTGGACTACAGGGATGAAGTGAGATCGTGCAGGGAAAAAATCAGGAGAGCCAAGGCCCAACTAGAAATAAAACTCGCTAAGTCTGTGAAAGACAACAAAAAGTCTTTCTACAAATACATTAACAGGAAAAGGAGGACGAGGGAGAATATCCAGTCTCTATTGTATGCGGAAGGAATAACAGTGACAGGGGATAAGGACAAGGCTGAGGTACTTAATGCCTTCTTCGCCTCAGTCTTTAATAGCAAAGAAAGTTGTTCCTTCTGTTTACAAATCCAAGAGTTAGAGGGGCAGATTGAGGCTCCCATGATCCAAGAGGAGGCGGTTAGAGACTTGCTTGCCCAGCTAGACTCCCACAAGTCTATGGGGCTGGATGGGATCCACCCAAGAGTATTGAAGGAGCTGGCGGATTTCCTTTCCAAATCCCTATCCATCATCTTCCAGAGGTCCTGGCTGACTGGGGAAGTTCCACTAGACTGGAGGCTGGCTGATGTTGTGCCCATAGACAAGAAGGGTTGCAGAGAGGATCCGGGGAACTACAGGCCTGTCAGTCTCACCTCAGTGCCAGGGAAAGTCATGGAACAGGTAATCTTGAGTGCTATCATGAAGCACATGCAAGAGAACCGGGTGATCAGGCCCAGTCAACATGGGTTTACAAAAGGCAGATCTTGCCAAACTAACCTGATCACCTTCTATGACAAAATCACTCGATTACTGGATGGGGGAAAGGCTGTGGATGTAGTCTTCTTGGACTTCAGTAAAGCCTTTGACACAGTTTCTCACAGCATTTTGCTTCAGAAACTGTCAGCCTCTGGCCTGGACAGGCGCACACTCTCCTGGGTTGAAAACTGGTTGGATGACCGAGCCCAGAGAGTGGTGGTACATGGAGTTAACTCCAGCTGGAGGCCAGTCACAAGTGGAGTTCCTCAGGACTCAGTACTGGGTCCAGCTCTGTTCAATGTCTTTATCAATGACCTGGATGAAGGCATTGAGTGCACCCTCAGCAAGTTTGCAGATGACACTAAGCTGGGTGGAAGTGTCGATCTGCTGGAGGGTAGGGAGGCTCTGCAAAGAGATCTGAACAGGCTGGACCGCTGGGCCGAGACCAATGGCATGAGGTTTAACAAGGCCAAATGCCGGGTCCTGCACTTGGGGCACAACAACCCCATGCAGCGCTACAGACTGGGGGAAGAATGGCTGGAGAGCTGCACGGAAGAGAAGGACCTGGGGGTGCTGGTTGACAGCCGACTGAACATGAGACAGCATTGTGCCCAGATGGCCAAGAAGGCCAACGGCATCTTGGCTTGTATCAGAAATGGGGTCACCAGCAGGTCCAGGGAGGTTATTCTCCCTCTGTACTCGGCACTGGTGAGACCGCACCTCGAATACTGTGTTCAGTTCTGGACCCCTCACCACAAGAAGGATGTTGAGGCTCTGGAGCGTGTTCAGAGAAGAGCAACAAAGCTGGTGAGGGGGCTGGAGAACAAGTCTTACAAGGAGCGCTGAGAGAGCTGGGGTTGTTTAGCCTGGAGAAGAGGAGGCTGAGGGGAGACCTTATTACTCTCTACAACTACCTGAAAGGAGGTTGTGGAGAGGAGGGAGCTGGCCTCTTCTCCCAAGTGACAGGGGACAGGACTAGAGGGAATGGCCTGAAGCTCCGTCAGGGGAGGTTCAGGTTGGATATCAGAAAAAAATTCTTCACAGTAAGAGTCATTGGGTACTGGAACAGGCTGCCCAGGGAGGTGGTCGAGTCGCCTTCCCTGGAGGTGTTTAAGGAATGGGTGGATGAAGTGCTGAGGGACACGGTTTAGGGAGTGTTAGGAATGGTTGGACTCGATGATCCAATGGGTCCTTTCCAACCTTGTGATTCTGTGATTCTGTGAAGTGTAAAAGTTGCCTACAGTGCTTGATGTAAATTAAAATTACTTCTATAAATTCAATGTTCAAATTATCTGACAACTACCATTGTATTAATTTTGCTGCTGAATACATTAAACAAGTGCAAATTCATTTTCTCACTAACATCACAATTACTTTAGGTGCTGGTCAAGACGAGCTACTAAATATACCAATAATCATTTAATATTTAAAGCCTATTTAAAAGTAGGAGATTTATCTAAAGTGAGTGACAATCCTACTGCTGGTATTTCTCCCACAAATTAAGAAAAAATCTTAAAGACAAAACCTTTTTTTCCTAGAAAACAGAAACATCGGCCAAAAAAAAATCCCCAAAGACTTTGCTGTTCCTTATAGGAAAGGCAGACTATTTCTAACCTGCAAGTTAGGGTAGCCTAACACACTCGTGTATATTAAAACAGGTGCATAGACAAGACCTAGATGTACACAATGAGCTGCAGATCACAGAGGAGGACAGTTAACAGAATTAAAATTCAAAACTCTCAACTCCTATACTAGTGTCTGGGCTTTTAGATTAACCAATTTTGGGGGGACAGTTGAAGGACTCTTGCAAATGAAATTAAAATCACTTCACGCTTTTTTTCCCCTTTTACTCTGAAACTTTCAAGAGACACTATAAGTGGATAGAATGTGTTTCATGCTCTTGGTTTTGAGTGTTTACCCTGATTTAGCACTAGTTCAATTATGCTGCTCAAAATAGACAGCTGTGAAACATTTATTGTATTTGAAGGCCGTACTTTTGAAAAATACAGCTAAAAGTGGTAGGTACATTCCCCAGGTAATTTTGTCCCTAGCTAATACTAATTCCATGGGGTTTTGTTTCTCTTAGCAGCCAGTGAGTCAGGGTGCAGGACAGGCAGGTCCTGCCCTGCATGGGAAGGAGAGCCAGCGGGCAGAGGGGACAGCAATGCATGCAGGTCTGTGCCCCACCAGCAAGGACACAGGGAAGTAGTCCCACAGCCCTGAACCAGATGAGCAGGGCAGGCCCAAGGCCGGGAGTAGGTTCAGCCATGCTCCAGTGAAGGCCAGGTGAATCCATAGTGAAGAGGTACTGAGATGGAAGGGTACTAAGTGGAGGAAGAGGCACTCTGACCAAGCAAAGGGACTACCACCTTCTGTCCTGTAACCATTGAATTAGGCTTACTGTCAGGTTTCTAGCAAATATATCATGCTTTCAGATACTCAGATAAAAGCTGGAGGCAAGACACCTTCTCTTTCATTTTCTTTTAGCCACAGGGCATTTGAGAAAGAACTGTCAGCAGAAATACGTTAACTTTTCATCAAAAGTGTGAAAATAAAATATGTTCAGTCAGTTATAGGAAAATATTTTACAGATTTTTTTTCAAGTAAATTTGATTTTCCTTATTTATTTGTTTGCTAATTTTCTTGGAAACAGCAGGACAAAATATTTTCAGATGATTTTTCACTAGCCCTAGCAATACTTACATGCATAAAACTAAGTATAAGAGGAATCATAATTACTTTGCAATTTTCAAATTTTAAAATGGATAAGGTTTTATTTAAACCAAATCTAGAACTGTATTCCCTCCTCCTTGACCTATAGCACCCTATTTTTCTCACATGCATATAGGATCAGAAACATAGAAATGCTATAGTTGCAGAATCACCTTTGCAACTGAGACAACACATAATGTTGAATCATTTCACAAAACCATTCAGTTTGCTAGTTTCAATTCTTATGCTCAACGAGTACCAAATTGCAAATGACTTTTTATGTGTAATATGTCAATGTAATTTTAGAGTATATTTCAAGCAGCCACTATAGTGATTTCTCCAAACATTAACACCTTCCCGTATGTGTCTATTTCTAGTTAAATAAGAGAGAAAGCTGTTGCTTCAGATATTTCACATGTACAGTCCTGCATCTCCTTCACAGCCTGGCTGAGCAGGTCTCACCTTTAATTAAAGAATTCTTCCAGCTCACAAAAGATTTTAACACAAGTTCTTCAGTCTTGACTGGTTTCAGAAGTTTCATGCAGAAAATTACAAAGTCAAGTCACATACCTAATTCACCTCGTTTCCCACCTTCATTTTCATGCCACAAGTTGTTTACACTAAGAAAACCCTCTTTAAAGTGGAAAAAAACACTTCTATGTTCCCTGTAGGAAGTCAGTGATAAGCACGAAAAAGGGCAATAAGTTTTTTTTCCCAGGTTATATCACTAAATATCACCAAAGTATTTACCTTTCCTAGCTGCAAGTCCTTTACTTTGGACTTTTCTAAATGTTTATAGTGGGATCTGACTACATTTGCTTCTACTCTCTTACCAGTCTCTTCTGCCAGTTGAGTTCTTAAATGCCAGGGGATACAATCTCTTTCTGTCCTTCCACCAGGAAATCACTTTCATCCATTGTTATCTCAGAGTCAGAAACTTCAAGGCATGTTTGTTGTAATTTCTAGGACTGACTTTCTCCTCCCTCCTTTGTCACTGTTATCCCCACACACACAAACACAGAGAAAATAATTTTGAAAAGCTGTAAGTACTAAGAACAATCCGTTTCTTAATTGTTGAAAGGGGAAAGCAACTTCATTATTCAAACTTGTTCCCATAAAACTTGGCAGATCTGTTTTCAGTCTTTTAACTTCTGCTAAGGTGTTTAAGACCTCTGTAGCCTGTGCCTGCAAAATTCTAAATTCCTACACACAAAGCTCTCTGCTGGCACAATCCTCTTGAATCCTCTGGATTGATTTGACTTAGCAGCAAATTTCCCTTCTCTGTGTCTCTGCCTATTACTGAAACTATTTTAAAAGCCTGGAGCATGTGGATAAACCTGCCAGGATTTCATACCTGGACATAACCTGGAGAGATGTGGTGTCTTATGATGAAAGAATCTGCACGTGAAAAAGCAGTAGTGCTGGCATGGTGAAAGCTAGTAATGTCAAGTATTCAGAGTTTAATGATTTGAGATTCTTCCTTTACTTGGAATGATGGAAATGACGGAGTGAATGTTCGAATAAATAGTTTCTTATTTCTAGTTATCCATAAAGAAGAGTTTACATTCCTATCCCATTTAAGCTTAAGTAGGAATGTCTCTAATTTCAGTTATATGTCAGAAGTTTCTTAAATAGTGTGCTACTCTTTTCTATTTAAAGCCTTTAAAAAGTTTTTCAGCCTAATTTAAGAATGCAAGTGAAACAAAACAATTAGCTAGTCATTAGTTACAGTAAATCAACATAGATTTTCCGAAGCTGGTGATCATTTCAGCAATATTGCTGACTCTCTCTTTGCTTTTTTTTTTAAAAAAATTGAGATTTTCTGGAAATTCTATCATAATGCTGGAAAAAAAATTTTATAGATAATTTTCCCTTCTTTGACACCAGCCTTCCTTTCCAATAGTGAATACTGGAAAAAGATAATATACCTTCATAGTGTTTTTTGCCCATATCAAACAAGCCATATTTATCTTCTAAATGTAAAGGTAGATTTTAAATGTGTCGTAATATACATCTGTTTTTTTAGTAAGAAAAACATTGGTAATTATCTTTCCTAATGAAACCTGCAGTAATTTAAGATTTTAAATGGGCCATGACTCATATTTAAAAGGACCATTGCATAAATGCCTATTAGTTGCAGTTTAATGAGTTAATTTTTTCTGTCTCTTCCTACATGATTCTCACAAAGCTATTCAGTAAAAGGGAACAACTTTCTGTCTTCAAATTAGGATGAACCACTATAAAATGAAATTATTGAGCATTGCAAATGGTGCATTCCTTGTTAACCTCTGCCTGTAGCTGAACAGCAAATTAAAAAAAAAAAAAAAAACCAACACAAAAGGAGTAGAATCACATGGAATTTACCATTTGCTACCTATGCTACATAAAAATATTTGCATTGTTATCATGGTAGTGGTAAAATGCTAGTCTTGATTTCTAATAATTCTCATAGGGCCCCTATCTTTACAGGGACCACTGCCTTTAAGTCATTAATGTATAATAGGTTTGCCATGATGAGCAAACAGGATTGATTCTGTTCTGTCTTGTCTTATCCTCTCCACCAAAGAGGCAAAACTGCCTGTGTTTAATGCTTTTTCTCTTCTAGTGGCAGAGAAAGTGCTTTGCATCTCAGTTACTCACCATGTGCCTTGGTTTACTCAATTTGGAAACCATGATGTCTCACAGAAGAAAACGAGAATTTGCATATATGCCCAAAGTACTTTGCTAAACAGAATTGGACTTCAGGATGGGTGTTTACTTCTATTATATCTATAGTACAATATTGTTGTAATGCATTCACCTCATGATATAACTTTTGAAAGTCCATGTCCCCATTTTCACCCATATGAGTAACAAACACACCTTATTTCACACAAATTGCACTGGAGGGACGTCACCCTTCTTGGAGTTGTCTCCAGTGAAATTATCTTCTAGTTGAGAGAGCTGGTCGGGAAGTGGGATATAAAGCAGATCACTAGTGTGGATAAGGTATTTCCATTATAGCAGTGTTTCTGAGGTATGATACACATTCTTTTCTATATTTCACATTTATTGCTGTTATTATTTCTTATTCTTCACTGAATTTTAAAACTGTAACAAAAGAAAATTGAAAAGCTCATGACAGCAAAATCAAGCCTTAAGTGTATTCATCACACAAACAGCTTTGTCCCTTGGTATTTAATGCTCCAATTCAAACAACACATCTGTCCATAATAGTACACATGACTCAGTAAGATTACTACAGGCTACAAATTTATGTCTACGAGTAATAGAAATATTGTGGGAAGACAAGGATGAAGCATTTCTAATGGAAAGACCTTTTAAATAGTATATATAAAATATAATATCAGACTTGAAAATATATAATAATGTGGGGTTTTTTTTAATACAAAGCCAAGAAACTATTTTTGTACCTACATTTGGTTTTAATGATGGTCTATCACACTCTTATTACTCTGAAGAAAATAAACTTTCTAAAGAAACTTGGAATTTCAGTGTCCAAGTAAACAGTATGCTAGATAATCCCAGCATCCAATATGATATACATCCAACTTCCCCTGGAGTAATTCTGGTCCTTATTGTTCCCTGCCAAAAAAAATTTTAGGTCTAGCATTTCAAAGTTTATTCTGTCACACTTTAAAGCTAAGAAATATTTTTTTTTTATTCCATAAAACTTGAAAAAATCAATTAATTTATAGCTCTTCCATCAATGCTCCCTAAAACCCTCCTTCCCCATAAAACCACATACTCTTCCAGTATCTAGTGGCACAAATATGTGAATGACAGCTGTCCCTACTTGTACACTTTCAGAAAAGATTAAGTAGAACAGAATACAACCAGTGGAAAGCAGCTTGTACTCCTAGCAGCATTAATATCCTGAAGAAAGAGTGAGTCTCTCCAGTCAATTGAGTTTGAAGATTGTGCCTATCACCAGAAGGAAAAATACCAATGATTTTCAGCAGAGGCACTGACAACCCATGAATTCGATATTGTAGAAGGTCCATTGGATTTATCATTCTCTTATTACAGATCTCCTAAGTTTATATTAATGCATAAAGAAGTATTTACAGAGGTCATACACTCGTAACAATTACGTTCATAAATGAAACATAACTATTTTATTTTAAGACAGTGCTGTTAGTTAATATAGCATTGGGTACATCTGCCAGTATCTCACAAAAAGAAGAGCTGTACTGCAAAAACAGGATGTGAAAATGTTTCCACTTTTATAATCACCTTAGAGTTATATTTTTCCACATTGTCTAATACCTCTTCTATCATAAAGAACTTTCTGGGTGAACTTGCTACTCATGGTGTTGCACAGTATAAAGTCAGTTGAGCAGAATGAAGAATGAAAACTGCCCTTTGTTTTATCCTTGTATGTTGCTGTCTGGTCATTTGCAGGGGTGTTTAGGTTGAGTGAGATCCCTTTCTCCTTGCGCAACTCTCACACTCAGTTTCACTTACTGCAATGACATTCTTGTGTGTAATAAATTGTAAAGAACTCAAAACATGTACCCATTACCATATTCTGATGATTATTCTAGATCTAATCAATTTTAGCATGACGTTACAACAAACCTGGTGGCATCCAAAAACCTTTTTCTAATTTTACAGGACCAACTGAATTTGCTGAAGCACCATCTAGCAGTAGACTGACTTACACTGCACATCCACATGAAGTAACAAAAAAGAGGTCCTGACACTCTTGGAAGCAAGACTATTTCCCTGTTTGGTTATGGTAATAGGTAGACAGGAATTCAAGCCAATTGGAAATGGTCCTGATAAATCTAAAATAAAATTAAAAAACATTATGTTGGGAAAAAAAATGGAAATATTTGGAATAAAGAAAGCTCTTACAACTCAATTTCCAGAACATAAGAATGAAGACATTTGTAAAAGGATTTTTCATAGAAAATGATGTCTTCTGAACTATTCTTTCTGATCCTATACGGCAGCACAAGCTATAAAAAAAATGTGCAACACAATCAGTAACCTGATTCTCTCATAGAGAAATTAGAACTTCATTACTTCTGTCTGTACCTTCTTCTGTTTTCTTGGAATAGAATATAATCACAGAAATTAAAGCAAAAAAATAGTTTAAGAATAATAGAGAGATCAGAGATTTTTTTTAAAGGAAGTTCAGTCTGAAATAGAAAAATCTGCAGAATACTTCAGAAGTTCAGCAGCCTAATAAAACACTTCCATTCAAAGCTGAAGGCTTTATGTCCTTGAAAATGCTTTCATAGTGAGACAGATAGCTTTTCCATTTGAGTAACACAATCTGCCCTTTCACTTAGCTTCGTCAAGGATTTTTTTATTCCCAAACATTGTACAAATCAATAGTTGTTCAATAATATACACAATTACTGCAGTATGTACAACAGCTTTTCCTACCTTCTAATGTAATAGAAAGTAAATATCAGAAGAAAAAATTTAACCCCTTATTGTCTGACAATATTCCATGAGGAGTTTCGTTAAACCTTTTCAGCTATTTTGTTTGCTTAAATTTATAAAGCTCAAATATTTAAATAAGCAAATGGTATTTTTCTAATGTCTTAAAATATCAACAGAGGTACATCACTGAGTTGCTGAGTATATCAAGCAGTCATAAATAAACTACAAAAAATAACGTATCTCTGTGCAATTTATCTGCCATTAGAAATCATTTCTTTTATATAGATAAAAAGCATTTGAGAATTATCATAGAATGGTTGGGGTTGGAAGGGACCTTAAAGATCATCTAGTTCCAACTCCCCTGCCATAGGGAGAGAGGGAAACCTCCCACTAGACCAGGCTTCTCAAGGGTCCATCTAGCCTGGCCTTGAACGCCTCCAGGGATAAGGCACTCACAACTTCCCTGGGCAACCCTGTTCCAGTGCCTCACCACCTTCATTGTGAAGAATTTCCTTCTAATGTCTAGTCTAAATCTTCCCCTCTCCAATTTATTGCCATCTTCCCTCATCCTATCACTATATGCCTTTGCAAAATTTCCACAGCTAATAATAATGCTTCTCAAGAGTTCCATCACCTGGGTCTATAAGTTGAAGATCCCAGAAGTCTTCATAAAAACATGCCTTAGCTTTATAAGACTGTGAGATCAGTAATGTTAGTCCTTTTACAGCAAAATGCTTAAACATTTGCATTAAAGTCAAGCATTTGCTTGATCTGATTTGAATCTATTACCTTCATTTTACCAACTACAAACAGGAAAACAGAAAAGATAAACACTGTTTATAAAGCCAATCTGTGTCAGAGAAAGAAGCTGAATTGAAGATATAATTCCAGGACTCCTTCTGGAAGTCCTTAATTTCTAGTTATGAAAAATGAAATAAAATTATTTAAGCTTTTTCCTCCTTTTAGACATTTTATGCATTGCTTTCACCAGATGCGAAGCTCGTAAAAGAATGAAATACAAGATAGTCCAATTCCTTTATCTAAAATAAATGCTAAATCAATGTTAAAGTTGTCATATAATCTTGTACACCTTCTGTCTAAAAGTTTAGGCTGCAATAATGTCTTTAAGATGCCTGGAAATACAAATGGATATTATCTAGAAGTCAATGAAGCTGCTGAACTGAAAGCGTAACCTTCAAGATTGGATCAATGTGTCATGAGGTGCTATAAGCATGATTGTTGTTGCCTTTCTGTTTGAGATAGGCCAGTATTAATCAGAAACAGGAAAACAAACAAGCAAGCATTTAGTAGCACAGAATTTTTTCTGGGGAAAATCCACTTTTATTTAAACATCTGTTTTTAAGCACCAGTAATGGAAAGGGAGACGAGGCTTACAAAAAGCCACTGATTCTACACACATTCCCACAAGTGTTTTGAAGGGCTTAACTGTCTTTTAAGAAATTGATATTATAGGAAATCCAAAGAGGGAGAGGCTGAATTACAATAATAAAGTAATGCTTGGAGAAAGCATTCTACTTTGAATATGAACTTTCTACATCTTGAGGGTATTGTACATCCTAGGTCACTTACCATGAAACTAAATTAATACCTGTCAGAGTCAATGAGGCTACTCAGACATCTAATGTCTGTTCCCACTTTTATCAGTAGTCTATTGTATGGCCTTAGGCAATTCCTACTCTCATTATCCTTTAGTTTCCCTAACACTCAAACATTTCTTCAACTGGGGAATGTAAGGCGCAACAAAAAAAACCAAATAAATGCAGAGGCTCATAGGATAACTTCCCTTTGAACTGGATTATTTGCAGATAACATTACCATGGTACAGTGATCAAAGGAAGAGCATCTGAAATTTTCAATGCTGAAGAAGAACCAGCTTGCAAATAAAATTCTTGTTATCCATGAACAATCTCTTGTAGATACAGTCAAGTTATGAGGTTGCTGAGTCTAACTTCCACTCCAGTATCTCTCTCTCAGACTCTCAAAGTACTTTTGACCCCTGACCATGCCATAAGTAATGAACAAAACCACCATCATGAGCTTAACACTGTTATTTCTAACAGAACACAACTAAAACAGCAGTAAAAATACAACTAACAAAGCAGTACTTTTCATAATAGTTTTATAGTGCTGTCCTCAAAGTCATATGAATACATAAACATTTTTGATCTTGTTACATGGATTGTCAACAAATAAGAAAGCAAGATTTTACACATTCACATTTTAGTAGTGTTCTTAGTAAATCTCACAAAAGCCTGAACTACAGAAAGCCTGTTTTCATGATTATGTATACCCAGCCTGTGCTAATGAATATAGCCAAATTTATCCTATGTGAGGAAGCTGTAATAGAGAGACAATAAAAAAGCAACTCTGTAAATATTCCTGTCAGAAGCTGGGTAGACATTTTTGCAAAGACATAACATATATCCCTTATGTTTAGGCAAAAATGGTCCTCAAGAATTTAGAGATCATTAAATTGAATGTAAACACCTGACCCAAAAAAAAAAAAAACAAAACAGAGAACCAAATGTATGCGTTACAGTTTACTAACTGAACAAGCAGCATATTTTCTTCACCTTCTGCTTCTTAAGGTCTTGACCATTTGTGAAAAAAGAGATTCCTTCGTTAAAATGACTGTTGCTTTTCTCAACATCTTGACAACTGAATCATTTTCTGTAAATGTATCTTAGATAAGCTGAAGACTGACAATTCCTAGTTTGTGCTCAAATTGCCTGACATAAGATATAAAATCTGACCATAGACTTTGAATTTAAAAAATATTTCCAAAGAAATCACAGAAAAGAGGACAGTTTAAAAAGAACACATGGATACTGGTTTAAAAGCATATGAATTTCAGAAACATTTTACTAAATCCAGCAGATTTTGCTCCTTCAGTGAATTGTGTTTTAAATCTGGAAACCATAAGCTGAATGCCAGTCTTTGTTTTTAAGACACAGTAAAAGGAAAATTTTGATGCTCACAAATTCACTTAATAAAGTACCTGTGACCCATAGGAACATCAACTATTTTCTAGCTACGAGAAAGATATTGCTAAATCTTTGTAAAGACAGACACATCCGACTTCCTGTAACAGTTTCCATTTTTTCAATTTAATCCTGCTAGGTAGGTATAATTGAGAGCAGAATTTTAATTATTAGTTTCAATTTAGTTAGATTTACCATAGGTAAAGAACTCTCTCCTTATATATTGCCAAACCCATATACAAAATAAGATTGCCTATTCTAGAAGCCAAACGCTAATTACATAGAGATGTAACTAATCTTGATTTTGGCGATTACCAGTTCCCATAATACATGCTTATGCTTATGCCTATATTTAAGAACCTTTCAATGTATCACTGAAGCACGTGAAATATTTTATTAATTCTCCAGTGACAATTAACTGTACATAATTCATAGAAAAAGCCCATTTTAGTGCCTTTTGTTCTTTCCAAAAATGAGATAAAGGCTAATAATTACATGTACTAGTTTTTGTATGAGCCCTCCAGCATTCCTGTTTCGTTCTGTTGTTTCTTTAGTGGGGGGAATGTTCTTTTTTTTCTTTGGTACAAATGTGTTAAAGATACACCAGTCCATGGACAGCCTCACTGCCTTACCAGTCCATGGACACATGCACTTTTATTCTGATACATAACCTAGGAAAAATACTTCCTCAGATGCTTTCAGGGAGAATTATAGAATTTCTGATTTTCAAAAATGTTGGGCACTGGTCATTCCAACTAGAGTCAGCTGGAGTATATTTACACTACAGACTGACGCGACCACCTCCAGCTGTCACTATCTCTCATTCTCACTGTCTTTGCAAAAGGCACAGAAATGCAAAAAGTTTAGTCAATTACTAGAGTGGAAGTTTAAATGGATGCATTGACATGTGCAAATGGACAGCTTTAAAATTGTGATTGATCTCTCCTATATGTCTATGTGACCTCTCAGGACCAGCACTAACGCACTGTTAACAAGTGATTTTTAAGCTCTCTGAGAAACTGGATTAAAGATTCAGGCATGAGTTCTGACTCTGTACATCTTTCTGCGCAAATGTAACAACATTTTACCAGATTTAACAATTGTAGCTGGCTAATTTTCTTAAATTGTTTGTCTTGTGATAGGCATATGTTTTTATTGTTGTTCCAAACTGATTTTATAACACTTCTTTGCTGAACTCTTCATCTTAGGAAAGGGTCTCCTTGCATCCACAAAATGAATCAATGAGAACTTCTGTATTGTTATTATTTTACTATAAATAGCAACTAAAGCCTTCACTCTAGCTGAAAATCATAGTAAGGCCTGAAATAAAATTATGGAATCACAGAACAATTTGGCTTGGAAGGGACCTTAAAGATCATCTAGTTCCGACCTGCCTGCCGTAGGGAGAGAGGGACACCTCCCACTAGATCAGGCTGCTTACGGCCCCACCCAAACTGGCTTTGAACGCTTCCAGGAAAGGGGGCATCCCAACTTCCCTGGGCAGCCTATTCCAGTGTCTCACCAGCCTCATCATGAAGAATTTCTTCCTAATGTCTACTCTAAATCTTCCCCCTTCCAATGTAAAGCCATTCTCCTTCATCCTATCACTACACACCTGTGTAAAAACTCCTCCCCACCCCACCACCACCACCAGCTTTCTTGTAGGCCCCTTTCAGGTACCATTATAAGGTCTACTCGGTGCCTTCTCTTCTCCAGCCTGAACAACCCCAACTGTCTCAGTCTGTCCTCACATGGGGAGCGCTCCAGCCCTCTGATCATCTTTGTAGCCCTACTCTGGACCCATTCCAACAATTTCATGTCCTTCTTATGTTGATGATTCCAGAAGTGGACTCAATACTCCAGGTGGGGTCTCACAAGAGCAGAGTTGAGGGGCAGAATCACCTCCCTGGTCCTGCTGGCCACATTTCTCTTGATGCAGTCCAGGATACGGCTGGCCTTTCGGGCTGCAAGCACACATTGCCAACTCATGTTGATCTTCTCATCAATCAGCACCCCCAAGTCCTTCTCTGCAGGGCTGCTCTCAATTATGTCATACCCCATCCTGTACTGAAATCGGTGATTGCCCCAACCCAGGTGTAGGATCTTGTACTTGGCCTTGTTGAACCTCATGACGTTCATACAGGCCTGCTTCTCTAGCATGTCCAGATCCCTCTGGATGACATCCTGCCTTTCTAGTGTGACAACTGCACCACTCAGCTTGGTGTCTTGTGTAAACATGCTAAGGGTGCACTTGATCTCACTGTCGGTATAATTGATGAAGATATTTAACATTACTGGTCCTAATACGGATCCATGCTTGTGAGAGCTCTGTTCTATTCAGCCTTTTTTTGCATATGTTCATAGGCAGCATCATTCAGATGCTTTGACATTAAAGAACTGAGTGGATAGACAGACACACAGACACACCAGGTGTCAGTAGAAATTTTACTGTCAAAGCAATCTCTCACAAACAGTATTAAGATCTATACTAAAGATCTTCATATTTGTAATTGCCAATATAAAAAAGCAGCCAAATAAAAAAACTCACAGCAACCATCCAGTTAATCAATAAGAGAAATCAGCTTAGTCACTTCAAGTGTTAATTAAATAAAACAATATCTATTCACACTGAAGATCTGCTGCTGCAGAAATATACTTCATGTTATCATATCTAAGTGAGGGGATACATACTGAGCATGGCAGATAGAGAACACAAGCTCTAAGCCTGGGGGTCATATTTTGACAGAAAGAGTGGAACAATTCCAAAAACATCAGCTCTGTGGGCCTTAAAAGGCACCTGATCTCAGACTGTTTCTTGGTGTCTGAATGCATAGATCTTCTGAATTAGCAGCTCTTGGCAGATTTGGTTTGCAAGAATATCTCTTCTGTTTTTTTTAATTTCTATTTGTATAGATAAACCCAATTATACACAGCCCTTTGTGAGTAAGCCTCTTTTGCTGCAAGAAAAGCTCGTTGTGCCTGCCAATTTGCTCCTACCTTACCTACCCATTCAACACAGCACAAGATGGCAGCTTCAATCAGCCAGATCACTCTTTCTTTCTCTGTCACAAACAGAAAGCAGAACCTCTCCTGTAGAAATTTACTGGCCTACAGCATTGCTGTGAGCCATCTAAGCAAATCATTTCAGCCAGAGAAACAAAGCTCTTAAACATAGCAACAAACCACATTTCACAGAGAGAGGAAACTGGCTGAGAACAACAATGTGAGCATTTGTGATAGTTCCAGCTTATGCATCAGAGAAAAAAGAGAGAAATTCATCCAACTACCCTAGGAAATATATGAGAATAAAGAACAGAGTGCAGGAAAGGTGCCCTAAATAGGATGACACAAAGGCATGACTTGGATATAAGAAAACCACATGGTACAGTGGCTAGTTATTCATGCTAATGTAGAGAGCACAAAACATAAAGCAAACTGAGGCAAGAGAGTTTTCCTCAATATACTAGTTACTCTACTAGTGTTACTTAGAAACTGACAACTAAACTTGTACTAATGGTTCGTTCTGAGTAGAGTAACTGTTTTCCTAAATAAATGCATTGGCCTTTACAGGGATCTGCTAATACATACTACTTATTTTCAAACTTCTTTTGATGTGTATGTTTTCTGATAAGCAATTCAATCCACACGCAAGATCCTGATTTTCTATACTGTTCTAGTATAACATCAGAAATACTATCTCAAAATTAATTGTATTATGAAGTTACAGTAAAAATAAGAATATACATCTGCTAATTTTGCACAGTCAATATCACAGACCAAAAAAATCTGCTCAGATAGCAGACTAAAGCACTTACTCTGTTTGCATTGTCTCATAATATATTACTTCCATGCAGAAAGGAGCTCAGAAATTCTTGATTCTGATCCAACATTTGAATCATGTTTTTACACTAATAATATCTGTCTGCCTATCAGTTAATTCATCACTTAGCCACATGACCCCTTTGTGTTGATGACTCACTTCTTATTCATGCATTTTTTTTCATCTCACTTAATCTGTTTTAATCATGGCCTCTCTGAACATATACTTAACAGTCAACTTCTAGTGTTGGTGCTATCACTCTTTAAAGAATATTTGAACTTCCAAAGTATCATAATTTTGGTTCATGGTTACATTACTATTCTTAATCCTATACTCCTATTACTATAACTATTTACTTTTAATTCACTTCCGTCTTTAATACAATATGTGTTAAAGACCTGTTCTAGTCAGAAAATGCTTACAAACTACAACGTACAAGATTAGTTTAACCGATGCTATTCTCTAGCATTCTATAGTCAAGCTGCTCACTTTCATCAGGGGTAGAGTCCACTGTTGGTATCTTTCAGTAATAATGGGTGGAGGGTTTGGAGACCATTAGAACCATCTCACTGAAGGTCTCTCTCCTGTTGTGATAATTCTAGCATTATGTTTTTCTTGCAGCCTTTATATAAAACGCTCTAAAAGAACATTAAAACTTTCCACCAAAATTGGATGGCTTCAGGCATACCTTAAATATCAAAACTGATGGTGTTCTGTTAAGCAATAACTTAGATTTCACTAACCTACCCACTGTTGATAGCCAAAACAGAGAATCATGATTCTCTTGTTATTTATATCCAAAAGAGCATCATACATTCATTTTAAAAAGCATAATTCCATACATTTTCTTTGCCTTCTTTTATACCCCACAAGCACCATTTCGTGTAACATTACTCTTGCATTGATATCATCATGTGTCAGATCTTACTGTGATCACATGGATGCACAGTTGTCTCCTGCCTTCGTCTAGTTCATAGATTTATTTGTCCCAGCCACTTGCGGCCGAGTACTTATGTCTGAGAAGTTCCGTTCCAAGATATTTTCTGCTTATGAAAAGAAACATCTATTTCTTTCAATAGCGTAAAAACTACTCCAACAGCAAAAAGTCATTCATCTAGTTCTCTCTAGCTTTCTCTCTCTTGTTTAGGAATTTCTACAGGTTTACAAATCCAAACCAGAAATATTTCTAACTCCAACACAATTAATAAATGTTTCCACATTGTCCAAAAACTTATCTATTACATGAAGTAGAAATAAAATGTTTGTTATAGGAGGTCTGACCTAGATAAATACAAGCTTTAGTCTTAATGTTTATAGTAAATGTAACCTGTTCTCTGAACAATTTTTTCTCATAGCAAAAATAAGTATTTCTCTGTCTTTCATTGTGAAGCAAGACTAACATACGTGCAACAGTGTCTTTTTACCATTATTAGAATCATAGAACGGTTTGGGTTGGAAGAGACCTTAAAGATCATCTAGTTCCAACCCTCCTGCCATGGGCAGGGACATCCCACTAGACCAGGCTGCTCAAAGCCCCATCCAACATGACGTTGAATGCTCTCACGAAGGGGGCATCCACAACTTCCCCAGGCAATCTCTTCTTGGTGTCTTGTGCAAACTTGCTGAGGGTGCATTCGATCTCACTGTCTATATCATTGATGAAAAGAAGCAAATGAGAAGACTAGAAAAAGTCGCAGTCAATGAGAAACAGCAGCAGACATGGCAAGTGCTGCAGCCGGGAGACAGATCGAGGCAGAAAACGCGCTCTGTGGAGCGAGACAACCCCCCAACAGGGAGCAGAGGCGCCTGGCTCCTGACTCTCGGTCTTAGCAGCTGCCCCATAGTGGCTGCGTTTGGGGGGTGGTCCCAAACGCAGCCACGGGAGATTTAAACGACCCCCTAGGAGGGCAGTGACTGGAGCCCGGGGAGTAGGGTGGGCCTCGTCAGAAAGGCAGGCCCGGCACTCTGCCAGAGCGGCTCAGAGGCAGGGCGAGCAGGGAGGATGCAGTCTCCATGCTCAGGAGGTGAGAGGGAGCCCGGCCATGGTGTTCATCTGGCGGGAGGCTGCATCCTCTGCACCTGCCAGAAGGGACGCCCAGACTGAGCTCCCAGGAAAACATGCAGCCGTCCAGGCCTCTGGCTGCAGGGAGTGCCCCCAGCTTGCACTGGAAACAGAGGGCAGCAGGGGCAACAGCTGTGTGAGGTCCCAGCAGGTGGAAGATCTCCTCAGCCTGGTGGCAGAGCTGCAAGAGGAAGTAGAGAGGCTAAGGAGCATCAGGGAGTCCGAGCGAGAGACAGGCTGGTGGAACCATGTCCTGAGCTCCCTGACACAGGGAGAGAGGCAAATACCAGAAAAAGCCCCTGATCAAAGGGATTTGGTATCCTCCCCCCACCAGGGTATAGGCAGGGACTTAAGGAGATGTAGTACATGGAAGCAAGCCCACCAGCAGAGCAGAAATGAACTCCCTCCTTGTCCGCGCCCCTCAGGTGCCTCTGCAGAATTGATACGAGGCTCGAGCAGTGAAAGATGGACCAAAGGACAATGTGAGTGATGATTCATCCACACCAGAGGAGGGGCCAAGACCAGAAACACAAATACACACACATACCTCACATTGTGAAGGAAAAGGCGAGTCATAGTTGTAGGAGGCTCCCTGCTGAGGGGAGCAGAGAGTCCAATATGTCAAGCAGACTCTACTCACAGGGAAGTCTGCTGCCTGCCTGGAGCCTGGGTAAGGGATATCGCTAGGAAACTCCCCATCCGGTACAGCCATCAGACTATTACCCATTACTGCTACTCCATGTGGGAGGTGACAAAGCTGCAGTACGTAGCCCAAGGGTGATCAAAAGAGATTTTAGGGTCTTGGGATGGCAAGTAAGGGAATCTGTGGATCTGATGATTTTTTCCTCCCTCCTTCCACTTACAGGCAGTGGCACTGGAAGGATCAGACAGATCCAGTCTATTAATACGTGGCTCCATGGCTGGTGCCAATGTAATAACTTTGGATTTTTTGACGATGGGATGGCCTACATGACACCAGGTTTACAGGTATCAGATGGGAGCAGCCTTTCTCAAAGCAGGAGGAGGGTCTTTGCCCAGGAGCTTTCAGGGCTCATTGACAGATCTTAAAACTAGGTGTGAAGGGGGAGGGGGGTAACATCAGGCTTGTCCATGACAAGCTGTAGGAGAACACATAGTGGTTGGAGGGATGGGGTGCTGGTATAAGACCTCCCTGTGTTGCCATGGGGCATGCTGGGGATGCTGCAGCACAGTTGAAGTCCTGTGGAGGTGAGGAGGAGGCTCTTGAGGTAGTAGGTGCCAGGAAGGAAACTTCTGCAAAACACTTTATGGGAAATACGGCGTCTTCCACTAAGAAGGTGATGTGTACAACAGCCCAGCTGAAGTGCCTCTATACAAAAGCACAAAGCCTGAGCAACAAACAGGAGGAGCTGGAAGCTACCGTGTTGCTAGAAAACTATGATCTGGTTGCCAACACTGAAACTTATTGGGATAAATCCCATGACTATCCCATGTGGCTGTCGATGGCTACAGGCTGTTCAGAAGGGACAGACCAGGAAGGAGGGGTGGAGGCATTGCCCTCTATATCAGAACACGGATAGAGTGTAAAGAGCTGCTGGTCAAACTGCACAGGCAGTGCAAGCAGGGACAGAGTGAGGAGAACCATTATACATTCTGAGGGCCTGAAAGGGTCAAAAGCAGAATGATGAAGCTAGAGGCCTTGAGAGCAGTGTTCTGTGGGGCCTGAAAGGGTCGATAACAGAAAACTGTGCTGAGATTAAAAGCCGCTCCTCCTGGAAGGGAGTATGTGGACACAGAGGTTCTTGGCAATATAATGGGTTTCTCCCCATTCCAGGGCCCAAGCTAAATGTATACACTCCAGGAACACCTGCAGATTTAGTTAAGGATGTTATGTGAACTCTGGACAGACACGTAGACCCTTGTTTTGTAGAACTTGTAGAGCCTGCTTTCTCACGACAAGAATAATAATAAAGTATGTAAACAGTGCATACAAGTACGATGTTATCTCAACCAGAAGAGTATAAAAACTCCGTTTGGAGAATAAAATGTTGCTACTTGCCACCAGAGCGGTAGTCCGCCTGTTGATTTAGGCGTCCCTGTGAGCTGGTCTCCGTCAACAGAGAACCTGGGAAGAGTATAGGGACATTTCCTAGATGTGAAGGGATGGGGTCAGGAAGGCCAAGGCACAGCTGGAGCTGCACTTGGCAAGGGAAGCGAAGACTAACAAGAAAGGCTTCTACAGGTATGTCATTCAGAAAAAAGAAGGTTAAAGAAAGTGTACCCCAGGAAGGCTGAGGTACTCAACAACTTTTTTTGCCTCCATCTTCACTGACAACCACTCTCCTCAACCCTCCTTGATCAATGAACAAGAAGGGGATCAGAGGGCTGGAGCACTTTGAGAACAGGCTGAGAGACTTAGGGTTGTTCAGGCTGGAGAAGAGAAGGCTCCAAGGACTCCTTATAGGCCTTCCAGTACCTGAAGAAGCCGTACAAGAAAGCTGGGGAGGGACTTTTTACAAAGGTATGTAGTGATAGGACCAAGGGGAATGGCTATAAATTGGAGAGGGAGAAAATTGTACTAGACATAAGGAGGAAATTCTTCACGATGAGGATGGTGAGGCACTGGAACAGGTTGCCCAGGGATGTTGTGGATGCCCCATCCCTGGAAATGTTCAAGGCCAGGCTGGATGGGGCCTTGAGCAGCCTGATCTAGTGGGAGTTGTCCCTGCCCATGGCAGGGGGGTTGGAATTAGATGATCTTTAAAGTCTTTTCCAGCTCAAACCATTCTATGATTCTGTAAGTTTGCATTGTCTCCCTTTCCATCGGGTTTATTTTCTTCTCCCTGGGTCAAATACAGGGCAATGAGGCTGCTGGCAAACTCTGGACATATACAAACATAGCACAGTTTTACACCTTTTTTAAGTTTCCTGAGCCAGAAGCATTATGGAGAAAGTTGCAGGACTTTCCTACATCTCTACCCAGCTCTCTGTATAACCATAAAGAGAGAAGAAATATGAGAATGTATTGCTTAAAAGGTAGTTCAAAGGATGAACTTTATAAAACAAAGGAGAGTCTCTCAGGCACTACAGGAAACTTGATCAGCTTAAGTTTTAACATTACCAAGGACGTCCACACCTGCTGCTCTTAGACAGAAATTAACATGGACACTGGCATCAAAAGTAAATGGATTAAAAGAAAAAAAATGCCAAATTTCAACAGTCAATGTTAAAGCAAAGGATTAGCGAGAAGAACTTAACTGCAGTCTCAGTCTGTGCCTAGGAAAATCATTGTTAATTATAAACCATGTCTCATTACATCCCTAACTAACATCGCCTTGTTGGAACAAGTCTGTATGTATTTCTACATACATACATGATGTATTAGATGTATTTCTAAAGTGAACAGAAGCACTTTGGGCTCTGTGTATCTTCTTCCTCTCTTTTAACAAAATACCCAAACTCACACTATGCAATATCTTATTCAGCACATAAAATTACCATCTCCAATGGGTCTACTTCGCACTACATGAGACACCCTAATAAGACAGGAAGATTCACACAGAAGCCCTTAAAACACGGAGGAGAGATTTCCAATTGATGTGAAATATTGCAGCTTCATTGACTTCAAACAGAGCTCTGCCACTCAATCCTAGCTGAGGATGTGGCCTGCAAGCTTTACCTATCCAGCAGACTGACTTATCATTCAGACAAAGCAATAATGTCATCCGTTAGGTTTGCTCTGAAGAGTATATGGAAATTTCAGCCTGCAAGCCAGCAGGAAATAAATGGTTTTTACAAGCATGAATTCATAGCAGAACTGTTGAAATGAAGCATTGATTTTCAGAACAGATTCCTCCATCAGAAATTATACCACTTGGACTATGAAGCAAAAGTGGCGCTGCCAGGGCTTCTCTCAAAAGGTTAATAGACCACAGAGGCAAGAGTCAGTGTGAGAAATACAGGTGCGGGGCAGGGTGAGAAATGAGCATTTTCAGGGAGACCTTTTTTCTCAAGAAATATCAGACATAAAAAGGAAAATGGATTAACTGTCAAGGAGCACTGTGAATGTAAAAGGATAAGAGATACGGCCCTATGGAAAGGTAAGATATTAGGAATGTATGTGCTGGGGATACTTAAACAGCACTGTTAAAGCATAGTTGTCAAGAAAAAAAATACCACATTCAAAGATAAAGTGTTTCTATCTAATATTATTCTTAATAATGCCTGGAATTATCTATGAGCAATTTTAGGCAAGGATTCATGGCATAAAAAAAAAGATCAATTTTCTCAGTTAATTTTATGCACTTTGTGGTACAACTTGCTTGGTTGTTCTCCATCTGTAGTCAGTTTGGCACTGGTCCCATGAAACTTGGGTTATTTAGCTAAAAGGAGGCTAAGACATGATGAAGGCTACAAATGTACCAAAATGTAAGATTTTTACAGAGAACATACAATACCTAAGAGGCAGAGCTGGGCCATGGAAAAATGAGTGTGCACTAGCCACTACATTTTAGAGTTGGAATTAGTGGTAGGTTTTTTAACCATGAGAGGAGAAACATCCTGGAACTATCTCAATTTGGAGACAAGGAAAACCTTGTCTGTTTAAAGATGGAATTATTTACGTTTCAAAAAATGAAACTATAATAAGGGGCTTGCAAGACGTGATACTGTTTGATAGTTTTGTGTTTCAAGAGAAGGAATTTGATGATCCCAACTATATAGGAATTAAAAGAGAGTGTAGGATCTGAAAGTCAAAGAAAGTCCTAAAAGATGGATTTCATAGGTTCAAGAACTTCAGGCTGTTATTTTGTCCATTTAATTCCCTTCACTACTTGCATCTGCATGATCAGATCCATGCCTTTACAAAGAGCATAATGTAAGGAACTCTGAACATCCCAGGGGAGTTACAGGTGATCAAAACTTCGAATTTCCCTTTTTGTGGTTAAACATGGCCTTTGCTAGAAGATTTGTTGTGTCCTGGAATGAAAGGGAAGGAACTTTAAAATATATATCTGCCTAAAATGCGTAACTGTGTAAATTCTCTGTTTCCCAAATTAAACAAAACATGGAGCCCTTGATTCATCAGTCTGCCCAGAGCATGCAATTTCAAGAGTTGGTGCAATCTGAGAGCCAAAGTTACCATTGGGATTGTTTCAAATACTTCCACCGTTTATGCAGAGGAGCTGGGAATAAAGTCAGAGTTCCCAGGACTTTCAGACTTGCAGTTTTAATTCATGATGAGGTTGCAGAAATGCACAATACCTGGCCCTTGCAGCCCAAACTGCAGAGGTGCTTTCGTATTGCAGCTCCAGGAAACCTAGGAGTTTACCAGGTGAGTTTGTTAGAAAGCAGACTCGTGTCAAACAGTTGCTCACCTGGCAAATGCAATTCAGTTGAAACTATAGAAAACAGAAAAAATGTTCCAGTTTCAGCTATTCAGCATTTTTTGAAGAAACACTGTTCATTCTCAAATTCTTGATCGTGTATAGCTTATTTCAGCCGAACAGTAACCTCCTCTAAGAGTATTTGTAAATTCCAGAGCAAATACAAAACAAATGTTAATCACAAAAGGACAAGTAGAAGGTTACATACAGGTGTCTGGAATATAGGCTAGTACACGTAGCTACAATTTCTACAATCACAGAACCTCTGGTTAGACGTTTGTCTGCCTTGTCATTTATACAGGTTAGCACTCCGCACTCTTAAGCAAAACTACTACTAATTAAGATAATTGAGTGATTTGCATTTAGTGTGGAATTTGGTGCTTCTCTCTAGGTATATTTGAATTTTCTTAGCACTAAATTAGTCTAATATTTAAAATGAATAAATTCAGAATAACCTATATATTCTTAATTTCAAGTAAATTGTTTACAAATACAATTATTGCTTCAATTAAAGTACAGGAATTGAGTCTAATTAGAAATTTATGAGCGCTGATCTTCCACCTGTCCTAATCCTTTTGTCCAAAACTATCATAACTTTTTTTATCCTCAACCATAGGTTTGTTTGGTTTTTATCAATGATGAATATAACAGGCCTCTAATGTAATATGGCAAAATCAAAAACTTCTGTAAAGTATTATGCAGGGACTTACAATGTCTCCAGCATCTTAATACAATTCAAGTCCCGAACTCTGCAAGAATGGTTATAAGGGAATTCTCCAGGAGATTTAGTACATGACATCAGACAAGATACTCATCATTTCCAAGATTAAAATCTTATGCAGACATGTATGGCCACACAGAGACACTTCCTGGCACCTCTTCTATTCAAGACCAAACAGTTCTTTCTAACAGTGCCAGCTCTTGCCTGCCAGTCATCTCAGATTTTTAATTGCTGCTGCTTAAATCCATACGGATGTTTATTTTCGGAAAGATATTACCAAATCATTTATCTCAATCTTGTGTGTAATGGAATACATGATAGCATATTAATATATGCAATTCTATGTTAAAAGTAATTATTTACACAATTAATTACTCAGGTAGCATAGTTTCTTCATTCAATTTATTTCCTAAATTAAGTTACTTTACTTAAATGAACAAGTTATACATAAATAAATTTGATTTATAGTTTCCATAGGAGCTGTCTTAATTTCTATTTTTAAAAATGGCAGAGAAGACTAACTGAATGAGGTTGGGCACCTCATAGTTTTTCTAAGGCTCAAACTGGCAGGCAAATTAGCCACCTGTTTGAAAACTCAGGAGAGAATGACCACAAAATAATGGACACATGATGAAAGTGTAAGGAGTCATGAAGGAAACCTGAGACATGCAGAATAAGGTGGAGGTGCTGATTAAGACCACTGCCTGCAGCTCAGGGCTCTGCCCATGAAGTACTACTTGAGTAGCAGCAAGGGTCTACCGGAATGCATCCAAGTAAAAAGCAGCACATTGGCTTGTTGTGGGCCCATGAAGGCATGTCTCCAAGCATCCACACTTGTCAGCTTGAGCCTCATTCCAAACCTTTACCAAAGTACAAGTAAAGGCAGAAAGGCAGAAAGTCTTGGCCAAAAATCTAAATTAAAATTTCAGAAGGGGACAAACAAGAAATCCAGGTAAAACATCCACTGAAACTCAGTGATATACTACAGAGAAAATTGTTGGCCTTTATTGTTAGAGTCCTCCAGAGATTAGACTGTTCCTAGACGCCGTATTTGCTCTCGCCAAATACCTTATACATAATTGAATAAATCTAAAATTCACCCTGGAAGAAAATTCAATGATCAATTTTTACAGCAGAGGCTTTCTACAATGACACTTCTGAGATATTTTAATTATAGAGGAGGCAGATCAATAATATCAACCTCAACAGTTTTATTTACTACAAAGTGACAGGATACAGCCAAGGGGAAGAGGTAGTATTTGTTTTAGAAAAGAAGCAGATACAGAGTGGGAAACAGCCTCATTCATTAAGCTCTTTGAGAAGTCACCCACTAAGCAAACAATCACTACCTTAGCCACAATTTTTAAGGGAGGTTAGGATTACCAAGTCCAAGGCAAGTGTGCTGGGCAGAATGAGAGCCAGACTGTTGATTTTACTGATTCCTTTCAGCCCAAATGATTGATGTCACCTGTTTATTCTCACAGAAGGTATTGACTACCTTTTTCAATGGTTAGCTCCCAGCTCTGAGGAAAACGTAAGATCTTTTGGTGTTCTGTATTATAATTATCCAATAAACCTTAGACATTACAAGTTCAGTATTTTTATTCATAGCAATTTCAAGAAATGCCCAGAAGAACAATGTTATTTCTTGTGCTCGCATGCCAAACAATAAAGGTATATGAAAACTGAAATTCATGCTGGTCTTAAGAGATTTTTACTGCAGTGCCATGGTGTAGACTCCTCTTTATAAAGTAAGAGGCCATTTGCAAGCAGGCTTCAGGTCCGGAACGAGGCTTGTATTGCAAATGGTAGCATATTCTGGCAGTACTTTTATCAGAGAATATCTTACTTTATATACAAACTTAAACATATGCAAAAAAAGAACATATAGCAAATATTTCACTCCTATGTTATTTTAGTTTTGGAGAATTGTCAAATATTAATCACACCTTTTCTTCTGTCATTCGTTAGGCAAAGCAAGAGAATAATCAAATGGCATAAGAATACAAATGTACAGACTTCTTCCCGATCCAAAGCAAGAATGGGAGACTGAATGGGTCATAAATAATTTTACCTGTTCTGTATTCCATGAAGTTAAATCTGAGTTGCTCAGAAGGAGCTGGCTGCAGCTACCTCTTATGAAACTGCAATATATTTGGTAATTTAGACCAAAATATCTTCAGGCACAGATAAAATCCAAACATGGAGACATATATAATTTAAGTTCATCTTTAATCTTTCATATTGCTTCTATGCTTCCATATTATTGTAGTGGAAGAATTTGGAGCCTGTCTGCATAATATCTGTGAAAAACCTTGAGAAAGCCTCAATAGTAGGAAATGTTATGCCTCAATATTAAATATAAATCAGTGCATAGGAGACAGAGACATTTACCAGTATTAAGAAGTGGGCACAAAAGCATGACTTAAGCAGGAACCAAATGAAGAGAATGAAAGTTTTAATGGTGCTCCATAATCAACACAGTTGTGCAATAATTCGATTTTCATTATAATGACACTATTTAGACATGCCCTGTATATTGAAGATTGAACACAGTACATAATTATTGATTAGTTATAGACCATTTGTGGTTTATGTTTATTTCATCTGACAATAATTATCATGCATTTGCACTAATTAATTCATCATCTTTTATTACTGGAACAGAAAGGTAACTAGCATGAAACTGCAGAAAGGATAATCAGAAGAAAAGCAGGAGGCTTTGTAAAGCAATAGCATTTTTTGCAATATAATACTACAATGATGGTCTTTTCTTATTTTTGTAACATAAATAAGGGTGAATGATTTTCAAGCTAAAATTTACTCAAAAATATTAGTAAATTGCTCTCCAAAGCACGATGAAGAGAAATTCAGCAAATATGCTGATGAGATGGATATTGACCTAATGATAAGTTTTTTCACGCCGGTCTGCCAAATTATTGGCAGTTTTGGAATACATTTTAGAAACTGTGCAGAGGATTGTCTGGTCTTGGGGGCAGAATTTCTTACACTACCTATCTCATGCAACAATGTACTGAAAACTTTATAAAATTAAGTTGTATAACACTTTGTGAACTGATGTTTGTTCCCTAAATAGAAATAAGAAAGCTTGCATTTTAACTAGTGGGTGGCTTCATTAGCTAGCAATACAATTACCATGCAGTATTGACATAAGAATACTATGCATGGTGTAGACAACCCTAAGCCAGAGCAAATGAGACAGATGCTAGAGCAGCAGACACACATCAGCATGGATTGCTACTAAGCCTTATCAAGAGATGAAATACACTAAATAGATATACTGATGTGGTACTATTTGCAAAATCTGAGCTTGTAACTAAGTGGCACTGTTATAGTGTGTAGAAGTTCAAACTGGCCTATAATTATGCTGCTCCATTGTACCTTGTGAATACACCTCAAAGAGCTCAAATAAGGCAGTGTTAAAAAATTAGAAGGTATATATAAGTATTTGAACTTTTACTCTTTGAATACATATATAATATGATAGAAAGACATACACAAATAGCAGCCTACTCTTCCAGAGGCACAGACACCCATTTCTTAGGAGGCATCCGTAGATGAAATTAGATAGTGAAATTAGACATTGCGCTCTCTGTTGAACTCTGTGTGGTGTAGACAAGCCAAGGGCAGGGAATGACCTGAAAGTTTATGAGTTAAATGTAATGCTGGAGGCATGGCGAATGGCATAAAGAGCATGCAGGGTGCAACCCAGAGCTCCTCCAACATGTACCTATGGAGATGCAACTAGCAGAGACACCCACTGGTCAATATTAATTGCATGCACCATGCATACTCAGTCTACATCTTACTTCTCTGGTAGGGCTCAGATTGGTTTTGAAATGTGAAGGGCTGTATGCAAAAGGTTACAGTGCAGTTCTTGTACCTTATGTTCATATTACTGGCTGATGGTTGAAATTAACTCCAAAATTCTGTTTATTTTGCTAAATACACACTTTGTATATTTTGCTAATTAATTTAATGTCTTTTGAGAGACTGCAGTAAATTGTACCTATCTTGTTATGTGAAAGAGATGCATATCGAAGTGCTTTACTAAAATGAGGGGAATGAGATTTCAGACCACTGTGCCTGTGGCTTCTGGATGATCAGTAAGAACTTGTGGTAGTGAGGAAAAAGTAGACAAGTTAAGTTTTACTTTCTCAGACTTGCAAAGTCCTAGCAAATATTTTCCAACTTTTATATAATATTATATTATATATATATTTTATGTTCTTTTATATTCTCAGCACATCTGTCTGACAGACTGTGGTGTTCTTAAGCATAGGAAAGCAAACAGATTACAAGAGTTTTGTATAAAACCTTAGACACTCCAGAAACAGCAAGCAATTCTTTTCATGCTTAAATTTGATCTTTAAGGAGCAATAGGATAAACTCTCACAGAATGGTCTGATAACAACAAACAGAAACCTTGAATAAGTGGAATTTTGAAGATAAGACTCACAGAAAAGTAGGAAATCATACAGCAAAATGCTACAGAATAAATATCGAAACACTTGATATGGCCTCAGAGCAATATACATAACAAAAATTTGCATTTATATTTTTGGGGGTTTGGGGGGGGGGGGTATGACAGCTTCACCAGATTTAAACAAGTTCCAAAGATTGTTATAAGTCCCAGAGTTTGGGTCAATAATTTTGTATTTAGGATATTGAAAGCTATAGTTACGTTACCTTATTCATTGTGGCTGATGATACACCGGTATTTTCTTAAGCACACACAAACAAGGCAATGATGAGTAGGTTGCTTAGGCAAAACAAGGAGTGTGACTTAATCACTTGTTTCAGCCCTCAAGTCATGAATGATGCTGCACATCTTTACAAACATTCACCTCTTTTTCTGCCATTTTTCTCCTGATCAAATTATCCTTGACAAGAAGCTCCATCTAATACCCAACACCCATTCATGTTCCACTGGTTTATCATTCTCCTCCCTGGGCAGCTCGCCCTTCTCTTTCTGCTTACTTTCGGATCCTCAGCTAATAATTCCTCCTGCAAATCTACCGATATCCCTGGTTTGTATCTAGGCACCAGGACACTGATCGCTTCTTGAGAAACAGACAAAAAAACCCTGTTATACTTAAATTTCCCACGTAAACAAGATGCTAAGTCTAGGAAGTGTCACATGCCTTTTATATGGAGTGATTTAGGAGTCCACTGGTATCAAAGACAGTAAGGTGGCTTATCACCTGGGCCTGATTTGGTATAGTCTTTATCTTCATGTGCAGTACAAGCTTTAGATAACATTAACCGCCCTGTAACTACGAAAAAGTCCCAAAATGAAAAAGAGCTTCTTCCAACAGACTTAGAAGGGGCCAAGTCAAATTTGCATTTGGAGTCTGTTTAACATACTGAAGAAATAAAAGTGCTGTTGTTTCCAGTGACTGTTTCTTTTCAATAGTACAAGAAAGAGAATACACAATTACAATCATCCTGCTATAGAGGGTAAATTACAATGTAAAATATATAAAATATAGACAAACATTATTGATTAATTTTCATCAAAGACTCCAGTAAGAGGTAGAAGATAGTTAGATTTAAAGGTAATTCTTTGCTTCAAAACTCTGCCCACATGAAATAGAATTGTGTTGTGCTAAATGCACATGTAAACATATAGCTGAAAACAGCTATAGATGTACATCATGACAAAACAGTACAGTAACAGGAGACACATCATGTTATTGCTTTCATTTTTACATCTGAACACAGAAGTAGAAAAGAGATTAGTTAATTCATGCATAATCAAACAAGATTCTGGCAGTCCTTCCCTAAAAGGGAGTCTATCAGAGCTGTAATTACATTCTCTAAATTAACTCTTCCAGGGTTGTCCTGCTTTATAAGAAACTTGGCTGCCTGGCGTGGCTGAGTTACACCTTCTGTTGACCCTGCAGTAACCTTGATTCCCTGACACAACAGTTTCAATGAAACTGCTTTATATAAAAATCTAATAAGTGAAATTTTTAAAACTGGTGATTTGTTTGTTTTATTATTTACTTAGGGAAAATCAAACAGGAAGCGGTTGATACATGGTAAATCAGGTCACAATTTCTAAGCCATTACTAAATGATCAATAATAGTTAATGAATTAATGAGTTAGATGTCAAGAGGAAAAGAATAATGAGTTTCATGCTATAACAGATTGGTGTTAAGTATATTAGCAAATATTGTTCCTTATTAAAACTATAATTATCAAGTAAAGTAAACCATAACCTGTTTTTGAACAAAAACTGCCATAGCCAACCTATCTGAGGCAGAATGAGAGCAAGGAAATATTTCCAGTCTTACAAATTAAATAACTGTGATACAATGCAGGTAAATTTTACAGTTCTGCATTAGAGAATTGCTCTCTACACCTACCAAATAAATGGAGAGTGTGGTTAACCCAGGTTATTTATTTGTAAGAAAACAACAAAACTTTAAATTAACTTTCCATCTTCCTTCCATTGTTTATTTATATACAATATATCACTGCTTTTAAATGGCGCCAGTAAACTGGTGCACACTAGCCTCTTCTGCAGAAAATTCTCTAGTAGAGATTCATTCACAAGGAATCTGCTTTAAAAGCTTTTATGAAGAGCGCATTTACTACCAGTATAATTTGGGACAGTATTTAAAAGCACCAGAATTAAGTGAACCCTGGGCTTTGCCACTATCCCTGGTGCAAATTAATGTGCCCTGCAAAGATAACTAAGGCACTCTAAGCTTAGCATTGTTTTTTTCTGCTGCATGCAAAAAGTAGAATAAGTAATAAAAAAAATATGTAAAGTTCCCAATGCTTGTATGACATTATTCAACTTACAGAAACAAATTAACAGATCATGCAAGGCATCGACAGCGATTTATCAAGCCTTGCTAGGTTTCTGAGTCAGTGACTGATTCTGTTTCCAACCTCTTTTCACATAAGCAGTTGATGGGAAACATAGTAATGTAGCACACATGGTGTAGGGAAGAGGCCAGCTCTAAAGATACCTTTCAACTTCTTCCCTCACAACAGTCCACTTCTTTTGTTTCCCTTTTCTCTAGGTAAATATGTGCGGGATTCTTTATGAGTGTATCCTTAGAACTTTCCCATAAATTGAAGCAATTCAGTAGGATATTGGGGAAAATTATAACTTCACCATCTCCTCACCCAGGGTCATCCAGTGATTACTTTCTCCAGGGATTAAAATTAGAAGTGCTTCAGAGCAAACTAGTCACACACTTGTCCTGAGACACAAGGAAGTGCTGTCCAGCAATAACCCAGTCTGCCCTTTTGCCTTCAATAAGGTGAGTATGGATTTAATTTAATGCAACTGCAGTCAGTCAGGCCCTGAGGTCCATTAGTGATTAAGAAACAATCATACAGTGTGCACACAGCGTGAAATTCTTTAAAAAGAGGGAACGAGAGTATTGGTATTTTGCAAAGTCAAATCTGCCATAAATATATCTGTCAAATAAATAGTTATTGGAAAAACAGTATATTCAAAGAGGACCTGAATACCAGTTATCCTGCTTGTAAGTGTGAATTTTTAAAATGTAATTTCATGAAACCTCAAAACATTTTACAAATTGAGGCTTTATGGAATTCAGTTTGACTTATACCTGATTTTGATTGGTTAGCACACTTATGGTGATTGCCTCCATTGTCACACTACCTTCCCATCTGACAGTCTTCTGGACTAAATGTAGTCTAAAACGTCCAATTTCCAAAGCTAGCTTGCTATTATAGAATTAAATAGAACATTCATGTTTAATTGCACATAAACTGATTGTTCTGCACACCATAAGGGATTATGAAATGATCGCTTCTCTTTTGATTGGCCTCAGGAGGGGAAAATGAAAACCCACAAAGTTTGCAAATTCCATTTGCCACATGCAAAGAATATTCTAACAGATGCGAATCACTCTCGGGTTCATAGTAACTATGGGATCTATACAGTGGGTTGCAATATCTGTCTTCATAGGCAAAAGAGAATTGCCAGCAGCTTTGCAACTGTCCTTTTTGATCCGGTTCTGTAATGAAAGGTCCACAGATATATTGTAGTGGAAAATGCTCATGTGTGTATATATTATACATAACGAATACTAGATCCTGGGCAAATTTGGTTAAAATTACAAGTAGTTTTCCAGTCTTCTAACCAGAGGACAATGCTCTAGAAAATATTAAAGAAACATTCCATTTAGTCAGCTCTAGCGGTTGGAAACGGGAGGCTTCAGTTTCCTTTAAGATAACTATCTGACTTTACCTATTTTGATATTAGGGTTCCAAAAAGGATGGAATAGAAATAGTACTTTAATGTTGTCAGATCACATACTTCAATTTAGTAGTTTAGTGAATTTGCCTTACCATAAACATAAAGCGAGAAACATAAACATATGTTTCTGTTGTGGCAGGATGAAAGGAGCTTGTTACCCTTTTCTAAAAGTATTATTCCAAGAGCAGTTAAGTATTCTTTTAAGTAAAAATTTAAGTAAATTGAATTTCAATACAATCTTTGTGTTTAATACTTCTTTAGTAGCATCTAGTAGGTTTTACTCCAAGATTTTGGTGGTCATTTAAGATTAAAAGGTAAAATCTTTTTTTGCACAACTTTTATTAACTGAAAAACATTTTTAATTCACATAGTAAATTACATACTCTGTGAAAGTGCAGTTATTGACTGTGCTGCTGCAAGTTTATTATTCTGTTAAAAGTTCATGTTGTAATTGCTCCTGGGCCATTGCTTTTTTTAAAAACTAATATAGGCCAGTGGTGTAATTAACTGTGTGCAATTCAAAGAAACCCAAGAGAATTCTTAGAGCTCCAGGATAATGGGCATACGTTTCTCAACAAACCGGACTGCAAAGGACAGAATTAAGTAATCTGATATATCCTGGAGCAAAAATATTTATATGCCATAAGACAGTAGAGAAAAAGGATGGATTTTTCTCCTAAGTAGCTTGTAGGCAAGATGAAATCAAGAGTACATGCAGTACATCTTGAGGGCGAGATTATTTTGAAGATGTTACAACAGAAAAAATGAAAGCAATAAAAACTAATAAAATTCTGATTTTAGCATCAGTCTCCAGCTGCCTTTGCATGGCCTCTTTTGGAATCAATACTTACAGAGTTGACACTAGAGAAGGAAATGTTCTATTTCTGTCTGGCAGTAGTAGAACCTGACCCAGCTTTTCAGAATAGAAAAGAAAGGCGGCATTATTCCCAAGAATGTTTGAGAAAGGATAGTGCTCCCATGCATGTCTTCATACATAAATTTCACTCAGTTGTCTCATCTTGTTTCACAAAAGTACTCAGAATTAAGTAGTGAAAAAATGTCTAACAAAAATTTATCTAAATACATAAACACATCATGAAAAGAAAGTATCATCAGCAAGGATTTTGTCTTTCTTAGTAATTCACCAGTTACTCAAGCAATTGTGTGATGTATTTGCCCTAACGAGCCCACACGAGCAGACTGCAATACTAAGATTGTCTGAACAAGTTAAAAAAAGGTTTTCATATTTAATCAAAATGTGTTTGCCGGTAGTTACATTTAAAGGCAGACAGACAAATATTTTTTTTCCAGCAAAAATTCAGCTGCAAATGTCCTTTACAGCTCAGATGGCTAATTTATGTGATGGCTAACTTATAGACTCAGGATTTTACCTTCCTTCAGTTAATTTAGGTTACCACCTCTTCTTCCACTCCCAGCTCATACCCAGTAGAACATTTTATTCCGCAGACAAGCATTGTAGACCTCCTTCCCTCTACTCCTAGTTACTCAAGTGACAAGACTTTCAAGCATCTGGGAAGGTGAATATTTTCCATGAGCTACAATTTAGTTAACATCCCCCATCTCATTTCATGGTGGACTACAAATTTAAGATAACAGAATAGTGGAAATGAATAAAAACTTGGCAGTCTGAGTAAAGTAATCAGCATCAGCAATCATTTGCCGCTGACACCAATCTGTGTGACGCAGCCAACACACTGGAGGGAAGAGATGCCATTCAGAGGGACTCTGATTGGACTGAGAAACAGGCCTGTGTGAGCCTCATGAAGTTCAACAAGGCCAAGTGCAAGGTCCAGCACATGGGTCAGGGCAATCCCATGCACAAATAGGCACAAATACAGGCTGGGCAGGGGATGGATTGCTGCTGAAAGCAGGCCTGAGGGAGAGGACTTGAGAGTCTTGGCTTATAAGAAGACCAACATGACTCAGACATGTGAACTTGAAGCCCAGAGAGCCATTCTGGAACACATCAAAAGAAGTATGACCAGCAGGTTGAGGGACTCTCTGTTCCTGCTTCACGGGACCCCGCTTGGACTACTGCATAGAGTTCTGGGTACCTCGACACAAGAAGGACGTGGACCTGGTAGAGTGAGTCCGGAAGATGAAGATGATTAGAGTGCTGGTGAACCCATCCTATGAGGACAGAAAAGAGACAGAAAGAATTGTGTTTGTTCAGCCTGGAGAAGTGAAGGCTATGTGAAGACCTTATAGCAGCCTTCCAGTAGCTAAAGGAAGCCTATAAGAAAGCTGGAGAGGGACTTTTTGTAAGGGCATGTAGTGAACAGGACAAGGGATGATGGTTTTAAACTCAAAGAGATTTAGATTAGATACAAGGAAGAAACATTTCATTACAAGGCTGGTGAGGCACTGGAACAGATTGCCCAGAGAAATCATGGAAGCCAGATTATTGGCCTTGCTCAAGGCTAGTTTGTATGAAGCTTTGAGCAACCTAGTCTAGAGGAAGTTGTCCCTGATAATGGCAAGGTGGGTGGAACTGGATGGTCTTCAAGATCCCCTCCAACCCAAACCATTCTATGATTCTATGAAACCCTAATAAACATTATAACAGACTCATTTAAATAAAAAAAAAGCTTATCATCAGAATTTACACCTTTGTGATATTTATTTTTGCCTTTACTTAGATATTTTTAAAATATGTGTACTTCTGTGAATGTTTTTACAACAGTAAAGAATTCCATATATTCCTTTACCTCTCTAGACCTGGGTATGAATTTGCAAATAGTATTGAACAGCTGTGTGAGAATGCATTTAGCTCTTGTGTACAGCTCCCTTTTTTACATACCTGGCACCAAGAATTACACTAGTTTTAAATTCACTGACAATGGTTAAGTCTCTATTGCAAGAGGAACTGTTTAAATAACACTGTACAAAAAAAAAAAAAAAAAATTCATTCAGAATCTTTTAAATACTCCACTTACAGAGTGAGGCTTTGCACCAATGAATTAAATGAGTATGTACGGAACCGTCATAAGTGGAAGTGTAGCACAACACACCAGCACACTGCTGGACATTCTTGCGAGTTTGTCCTTGCATTGTAAGAACATAATTCTGAGTGGATTTCTTCTTGGAGACTTGACAAGGAGGTCAGCCAAGACCACTTACTATTCTAAAACTTGTCCTTACAAATACATTTACACTGGCAGGTTCAGCCTCACTGAACCCATGCTTGAATCAAATTAAATCATTTCCAACATAAGAAGCCATTATCAGGACTATGTCTGGTTTCCGCTCAGTCTAGCCCCACATTACAGCAGACAGGCATTCAGTGAGTGTTTAATCAAGGAATGCTTATTAATCTGCAGGTTTGCACTGTTTCTAGGGAAAATGTAAAAACAGAAACATATTCAAGCTGTCAGTCAAGACAACTATTTTAATGCTGCCATTCTTAGTTTTAAAAAGTTAGAAACAGCTTAGTTTAAATATGTACAACCTGCGCATATCCTCTATTCTTCCGTACCTTATTAACCTTTTGCACTATTCCAAGCTCAGTTTAAACTTCTATACTCTGCAATTTGGCTACATTTTTCATTGTCACACACCTGCAGTGTCTTTAGTAATCTTGTCAATCTAATACTTCATCCTACTGATTATTCGTGTAAACAGAGAAAGGTTGAGGTTGTTGGTTTGTTCAGGTTTTCTTTCCTAAGAATTTTTTAACAGTAATTAATTCAGAGTCAGAACATCATGGATCTTGTGTAACAGTATCTGGGAATAGGAATAGGAATAGGAATAGCTCTACAACTTGTTTTCCAATCTTGGAGGGAGCACAGAGAATATTCATCACTAAAACTAACGAAGTAGAAGATTGGACTGCTGGAAAAAGCAGGAGAAGCTCTGGCATAGACAGCCAGGAGATGATAAAGAGATAAGCCAATTGATACAAGTTATCTTGCTTCCTTTTTTCTGAAAATAGCCTTGATTGAGTCATAGCTTCTTCTGTGGTTTGCACGCAAGTAACTGTAATTATCTGCTGTCACAGCTCCCCACCAGGCAGATTGCAAGACTGCAGATTAAGCCCCAGGGTGGGATGATCTGCACTTCATGGATACAGACTCACTGTCCCTGAATATTCCATATGGCCAGCAGTGTGGAAGAACAACCACTAAATCATAGAAGTTTGAAAAGGAAATTAAAAAAAATAAGAAAAATTCCAATTTTTCAGATAATTAGGCAAGAGAGAGTTTACACTGTATGCTTAACAGTAAATGATGTTTATTGTACGTTAAAATTAGTCTATGACAACAGCAGCGATGGTCAGCTATTTTCCAATAGAATATATTTTTAGTAGATGAATTCACTTAATAGAAGAAGTTTTGATGACGTTTTTATTGAAAATTGTTCCTTAAATCCAAATGGGATGTCTGGTCAAACAAGGAGAATTATTAAATACAAAAAAAGGAAGGAGATCAGTTTCAAAGGGGCTTCAGGATCATATTCAGTCCTGTTTAACCTCAGGACCTGGGACTCCAGTGTCTCATAGCAAATGAGTGGAGCCAACTAGAGAGAGAAAACCACTGTGGCACAATGTTCAGCCAGCTATGAAACAGCTCTGGCAGGATCAGCGTGATCTATCTCAAACAATGAGTAACCTCTTGGTCTTAGCATTCCCCAGTCTCAGGGGGGTTTTAATGGAAAAATTGGAACAGAGTTAGGTTCAATCCCGTATAGCGCAGGAAAAGCTTTTAAGTCTCAGAAATGTTCACTGAAGAGGAAAGTCATTCTACGCTGTTCCTATGAAGAAACATTCTTTATTTTATCATAAATGCTTATATAAACCAAATGCAAAGATAGATTCCATCTTTAATATTAAAATATTAAATATTTTTATAAAATTATATAAATATTAATATAAAATATTAATATAAAAACTGTAGCTGGGGCCTAAAGTCTGACTTAGAGTTCTTGTATTGGTTGAAAATATTTGAAATTATAATCTGGAATACTGATCAATGGTCAACCAAATATTCTGATAAAACTTAGATTTATCAAAACTAGCCTGCATAAGTTGTAAAATATTCTAAAATGACATGAAGTTAAGCTGAAGAAAAAAAAAAGCATAATAGAATTCACATTGGGTCAATTTCTTGTTCACTCTCATACTGGCATACCTAGAAAACACTCAAGACACTGCTTTGAAAACATCCATATATTCATCATCTAGCAATACCAAAGAGAAAACAGAAGTATTGTAGGAGTACTATTACAGACATCTCTTTGAATACTTTGTTCTCTTGCTTTATCTGAATCTCAATGCATCAAACACAAATGGGAAAAATCCTAATAAAGAACAAAGAGAAGGCATAATATCAGCTGGCATGAAGAAGGTGCAAACTTCAGTTTCTTTCCAGACAACTGAGAAGAAATAACAGGAGGATACACAGGAGGATATAGTATTTATACATGCTCATGAAACCATGTACTTTTACTCAACTCTACAAGTGCTGAATTATCACACAATTCAAGGTAAAGAATAAAGAAATTTGAAATTACTTGTTGCACTATTGAAGATGATGAAACTGTCTTCCATTCAACATTGCAGCCCATAGTGACAAATAGAGTGCTATTTGACCTTCTAGCCTGTGTATCCTTATAAGACATAAAGCCATTACATTCATAAAACCTACCCTCCTTTTAAAATTGGATTTGCTGGTGACTGAAGAACTAAGATTAGAGGTAGGTCCTAAAACGAATATTCATCCTTCTTCATTAGTTATAGTAGAGTTCAGATTAAAATGATTAGCACTTCTGCACAAAATCAGATGTTCACCAGTTACTTTCTCTTCTACTCATAGAAAACTTGTTCCACTGGTTTTGCTCTTTTACTCTTTGCATGTAGAAACATCCCCATATTCTCATATTCATTAATTTCTTAACAAGTCTTCAGCATGTCCAGGGAGCTGCTGAAAATTGATCTGTCATTTCCAGCCAACTGACTAGATTTAAGGATCAAACACAACAGAATCCAAACTTCTTCAACAGCAGAATTTCTGAATCCTCATTTCCTATGGTTTTCCTCTTTGCATGCTCTCCATTGTAAAACCATATGCTTGAGCTCTTGCTTCTACCTTTACTTCCTGAGAAAACCAGGGTAAAATCCCAAAGTTCACTGATGATCAAAAAACAGATTTGCAAAGGACAGATTTGCATTGAGATCATCTAGTGGGATTTCTGCAGCTAGTGCACATTTCTCATGTGAACATTGGAGCCATATCATAGAATCATAGAATGGTTTGGGTTGGAAAGGAACTTAAAATTAATCTAGTTCCAACCTTCCTGCCATGGGCAGGGACATCTTCCACTGTACCAGGTTGCTCAAAACCCCATCCAAACTGGCCTTGAACGTTTCCAGGAATAAGGCATCCACAACATTTTGGGGCAATCTGTTCCAGTACCTCACCACCCTCAAGCTGAAGAATTTCTTCCTTGTACCTAATCTAAATCTACCTTCTTCCAGTTTAAACCCATTATCCTGTATACCTTCCCTGAACTTTGTACCAAAGGAAATTTCCCAGACACAGACCGTATCTCCATCTAGAGCACAATCATTTAAATTTGGATATCATATTGCAATCCCTCCTAAAGAGAAAAGATTTACATTCTATTCCAGCCCTCTACTTTCACTGGGCACTGATGTGAGATGTCCCCACCATAACCACAGAGATTTGGGGGGGGGGAGTGGGAAACCGAAATAAAAACAACACAACACAAAACTCAATATCAAGGGATCTGAATCAGAATAATTCCAAAATATACAAAGGGGTGAAACAATTTGCCCCCTACTTTACAAAGGTTTTATCTCCTATGTTCCTATTTCTAAACAGCAGTAATTCCCGGTCTGTATTTAAAAGGCAGCTGCTATATAGAAGATAGATTTTTCTGGCAAAAACTGTTGCTTAATTGGACACCTAAAAAAGCTTGTTTTCCTTTTCATTAAGAAGTAGTTGTATTTACCATAAACCTTAAAGCAAAGGGTGCCTCGCAGAGTACTAGGATCAATATATTCCTTAAACATTCTTTTCTCATAAAAGTATTTTCATTTGTTCTTCTTCCTTTTCAGTACAGAAAAGCTGCTTCTAAGCCATAGCAACTGAATGGGGCTTTACAGATTTCATTCTATAATTTTAACTATCCAGTCTTGACTACTTGCTGCTTAGAGTGAACATAAACTAAATAGGATTATTTTTAAAAAATAAAATATACGGGATAATTGCTAGAGTTTACACAAGGCATTTTTTATTGAAACTGTAAGCAGGGTAAATAGTGCTGTACTTCCCAACAACGGGATTTCAATCCGTTTCCAGTTAACCACTACAAGAACATACTCTAAAGATTTTTGACTAGCCTAGAAATGCATCACTGTTAGATTAAATCCATCAGTGTGTCTGTCACTGTAGTTCAATACCTAAGCCACTAGCTGCAGAATTTGACTCTAGGCCAAGACAGCTTTTATCTAAAAGTAATGCAAAGTTTCTTACTGTTACGGGTATGGGAGGAAAATCTGAATCTGTAGCTGAGATGACAACCCAGTATAAGAGCAGATAAAAGGAACCCAAACTATTAGCCTTTAATTTTATGATGCTCTAGTGCTTAGATTGGCCATGATGCACCGGGGAGATTTAAGGTTCAAGAATGATGAAAGATCAATGTTGAAGTAACAGAAGATGATAGATTCAAAATATGTCCGTATCAACAAGATGAGATTCACTGGTAAGGACATCTGCAAAATAGAAAAGTAGACAGAAAAAATAAAGCACCGAGCACAAGAGAATTTTAGACAGTAAAGGCAGAGCACAGAATAAGAAACATAACAGTACTGGTTTTCTCTGCACTTTTGTAGTGTGAATGAATGCACACTGAATTTAATTATATTCTGTGTATTCTATTACTGCACAAAAATTGGTAAATCAGAGAAGCCATGGGACAGCAGTAAAATGCAATTTAGACTTAATTATAAAATATAATTAAAAGAAGAAATATACATGCACATATAGCACAACAGCATACTTATAAGGAGAACAGGGAAGTGAGAGAGGAAGAAGATCATTTATAAATGTTTTAAAGCACCAGGAAAGAAGAGTGATTAGGAGTTATAAGGAATAAAGGACAATACAATTGTGATGGATATCATGAAACATCTGAACAAGAATTCTTTTCAGATTCTGAAAACTTCCCCAAAAGACTTAACTGATCCCTTTTAATCAAAAATACTCTGGAAAAATACTGTGAAAATGTGTACTGGTAAGCAACTTGTGCTGACAAGAGTGACTATACAGGACTGCTTCATCTCTAACTCCTATTGGACAGAAGTCACCTGAAAAGAAAAGTATTCAATAAACCTGTGTGTATGAATAGGCAATTCACCCTTCATATGACAGGAATGTATATTATGGGAGACAGATGATCTGTTCTGAACAAGTTCCACTCTGTTTATAGAAATGATTTCCACTAAATGAAAAATGGTCCTAAAGAAGCAAAATGCAGCATACCAGCTCCTTCGTCAACCAATACTAAGAGGGAACTTTCTGTCTTAGTTTCAGATTTGATACATTTTTCCTCTGATGAACAGCAGCAATTAGGTATCTCCTATCAAAATACTGGAGGGATATTAATGATCGGCTTATAAAAAAAAAATTCCAAAATCAAACCTCTGTTAATCTCAGTGAAGCCACCAGAATCCACAGCAACTGAGAATCAGAATCAAAGGTAGTTTGGGGTTTTATTTTTACTTTTTTCTTACTGTTACTGTTAGGTGAAATTTGCTATAATTTATAGGGAAGAGGGAAACATTGTAGATTCTGGAAGGGGAACAAAGGAAAAGCACCTTAACTAACACTGCAAGTGAGATAATTAATGGAGGTACTTTCTTTCAGAATAAATCTGCCAACAGTGTTAACTTTCAACACACACATACTTCAAGCAGGCTTAAGAGTTAAAACTAAGCAGCTATGAAATTATTGAGGACAGCTACCTCTCTCATCTCTGAAGAATCACTCAAATTCAAAAGATGCTAACATTTTTACTTTTAATTAGTTGCCATTTTGATGTCAGCTTCTAGGTAGCATGAAAGAGAATAGAGCATTGATGACTGGATATGACAAAACGCAAGACACCTTTCCTTCCAGATTTCCTAATCATCTTTGTTACCTTCAGAGCAGTGGGTGAGATTCAAGAAACTTACAAGCTCAAAAAATCCCCAGCCTTCCTCAGTACAATACTTTTTCTCCTTACAGCTGCAGTGAGGTTGTTTACTAAATAGCAATTCAGGCTCTAGGGAGTAAGCACCACACTAAGCCTCACTTGTAAGGGAACACAAACTCTCTAAGGTATACCCCGTAGGCTCAAAGAAGAAACACAAGACTGCAAGCTGCCAGTGTTAATATTTGAGACTCTGCTGGTTTTTTCCCGGGGAGTAAGGTAAGTCAGGGAGAAATAACATCTGTCTGCAGCAAGAACACACACACACACATTTAAATATTTGTTGAGGGTGGAGAATGAAAGCAAGCAGTTCTTTCCTTTGGACTTATTTAAGCTTTCCATGGGTTTGTACACTGTTCAAGATTTTAAAAGAGAGACTGAGAAAAACAGCAATCGATAGCATCAGCCAAAGGTGACAAACAGAGCACAAAGTAGCTACTGGAGGGACACACTGTGAAGACAGTGGCTGGGCAGTGATCAATTGCATTTGGAGCTGAAGAAAGACAGAAGAAGCAAAAAGAGGAATCGATCCTGTCTACTACATCTACAGATAGAGGCACCTGGAGCAGGTAGCATGTGACAGCCAAGGGTTTAGTCTGTCAATAATTCATACTGCTCTACTGCATAACTTTTAGTAACAGTCTTTCTTGGAAGCAACAGTATTGACATATGTTTTATTGTAGAGTTTACCTGGTGTCTCCAGTCAGGAGCAATTCTAAACACACTACTTGGAATCCAGGCACCTTTGTCCTTTCTGCCCTAATGAGTCTTATGGCAGACTAAAAAGACATTTGAAATATTTTGACATATAAAATAATAGAAAAGCACTTCCAAAACTAGACAGAAAGAGGAAATTAAAAAATCCTTCTCTTTTAACTGGATCATTCAATGCAGTCCTTTTACTTTTGAAAATGCTGTCCTCACATTTGGCTAGCATGCCTGATGTAATATACTAACAAATTCAGCTGATTCATGGAATCCGAGTGGGTAGATTGATCTAAGACATCTGAAAGCAGAGGCTACAATTGTGAGATGCTTCCAGGGCCAAGGAAAAAGAAGGATGCTATTCACAGCCTCGATTGTACACAGCAGGTAGGAGAAATATCCTGTACCACTGAAATGTCACTAGTGGCCTGGTGCTTAAAAGCAGTAGAGCTCAGCCCAATCCAACTTTTCCAAACCCTAGATATTCAAGTCTACCAAATGTGAAAGTAGATCTGAAAAACAGAATTTTAATACTTATCCTCAGAAGAACACAAGAATAAAGTCTCCCATAGATGAGTAATAAACATCACAAGGAAAAGTTGTTTTTATTTGTAAAAAGGCAGCAAGGTTAATTCTTTTAATAAATGTTTTACTCTTTTACTTGAGCTCCTGGATTTATTGACTAACTTAAGTATAGCCATTCTCAGAGAAAAGATTAGTCCCTCAAGCAAAACGATGTCATGATTGTCACTTAGTATTCCATTAATTTATTTCAAATTTTCTAAGTAACATTTAATTTAATTGCTACTTTATTTATTGTGACAGTCAATGTTACACAAGGTCAAGCTTTTGATTAATTGCATCTTCACTGCTGAAGAGGGAGATAAAAACTGGTGGTGGCTATTACAACAAAATCCATGTGGGTGCCTGCATTGTCCTTAATGAATTATAGAAAAGGTAATAGTTGTATTTCCAAAACTCAGGCACATGTTAAATCACTCACAAAGGTTCCAAATGATCCTTCCAGACAAATACTCACATATTTAAAGATAACAGTTTGGTTCAAGAAGGCACACACATTTTAGCCCTGGTAATATCCATTCCTGACTGTGTATTTTAATGTCAGTCATTTCTGCAGGAAGCTGTCATTGCAGTGTGAATTGTCTTTCAAACCATATAATGTTTTCTTCCTGGCTGCTGACAAAAGCTCTGGTAAATTTTATGACGGTCAACTGAAAAAACTACATGAGGTGCATCTAAATTTGGCTTCTCTAAGAAGCTTTTTCAAACTGTTGTATTGAAGAGTTTCTAAATCATCTCTCCACTGCTACTGCTGCTTCTCCCTCTCCTTTTCCAAATCTGAAACTGATGCAAGGTTATTAGTTTAGGATGTGGTTATTAATTTAGAACATGTTTTGGTTTCCTGCATTTTGCTTGGTCCATATTGTACAGCTTCTCCCAGATGAACATACTGTACATAAGTCATTAATTTGCAACATTAAAGTTCATACTACACAGAGCCATGGGTCCCTCCTATTTTAAAACAGGCCACTTGCTGCTCTAGTGAGGTCTCTAGAAGTCATTCATAGAAAAAGTAGAAAAGATTCAGCATTCAGCAGAGCCTTAAATGTTTCAGAAATCTGTTTTCCGAAGCAATTGCTGGTACCTTGACAGCTATACTTGGGCTTTATACAGTGCTTGCAGATAAGTACATTTCCAACATCATTATAGCACTACCAACAGAAGCCAAGCATTTTAAATGCTTTATGCATTGGCTGAACCATATTTTAGTTTAGAAAGAGCAGGTAAGATTTGTTTCATCACAAATAGGCTAGACATTAAAGTAAAGAAATCAGCAACATTATTCTGTGCTGTAAGATCAAAGCAAATACCAATTGGTACGTTCTATCAATAATTAGTGAAATCAATTTAAACTGGTTGATTTTCTCACTGTCAGTTTTAGCGTTTATCCACCATTTCATTAGCACCAAACGTAATAACTTGTTTAAGCCATGTTACCCATCAAAACAAGAGATGGCAACAACAAGCCCTTGCCCTTAGATGAGTATAGCAGGTTTTCAGCTCCTCAAAAATAAAAGCAGCTGCAATAAAGACTGCTTGTTCATTCATGCAGTATGGTACTCAATTCTTAAAATGTTCCATGTCACAGCCAATCCATAATGAATTATACCCACTTCCTTAAGTTTCCTTAAGGGTTAAAGTTAGGGTTAGGCTTTAGGGATCAAGGGTTTGGGTTAGAATTTAGGGTTAAAATTAAGTTTAGGGCATGGGGTTAGGGATTAGATTTAGAGTCACAGTTAGGTTTACTGTTTAGGGTTAAGGTTTAGGGGTTAGGTTTAGGCTTACGATTTAGAGGTTTGGGTTAGGATTAGGGTTAGATTTAGGATTAGGGTTTAGGGTTACGGTTAGGGCTAATGGTTAGGCTTTGCTTTAGGTTTGGTGTTTAGGGTTCATTTAGGCTTTGGGGGGGTTAGGTTTAGGCTTAGGGTTTAGGATTATAGTTATGTTTACTGTTAGGTTTAATGTTTGAGGTAGGGTTGAGGTTAGGATTTAGGGTTAGGATTAATGTTATAGTAGGGTTTAGGGTTAGGGTTATCAGCTGTAGTATGGTCTCCACTAATATGTTTCTGCACGCCTGTTTTGAAGAACATTCTTTTGTGGCCAAATTTTCTTAAAAAAATCTCTCACAAAAATATTCTCTGAACAGAAGAAAGTAGTTCCTGAAGTAATGTAGTGTCTGTGCCTGCAAGAAAAAAAAAATTAAAAATTGGGCAGGAATCTTACTAGTTTAAATAATTAGCCCTAAACACAAAAATTAGCTTGTCATGTACAGAATGAAATTGTTTAAAATGCCTTTTTGTAAGTTGCACTCTGATAAGTGAGACAAGCTTTTAAAGGATGGAATTTGTTCTAATGATCCACCTGAAAAGTATTTTTAATGCAAAAATAGAACTTTTATAGAGAAGTAATGGCGTATTTCTTTTTCATAAGTCACTTCACAGAACAAGGATCACAATGCAAATTACAGTTATTTGCTCTAAGTGGTTTTCCATTAGAAAGGCATTAATATGAAACATTTTGTATTTCCATTTCATCAAGATATTTCACAGTATTTCTGATACTTTTAAGACATGGTATATTAATTTAACAAAATTATATATAATCTTGGGGGTGTTATATACGCTTCATTTACTTTTTGCAACAGTCATTATCTTATTTTTCATGTTAGAACCTGCCAATTGACAACACAGCTACGTCTCCTTTCAGATGATCAGGTTTCAGATTAGAGAAGCAAAGTCTAATTACAATAGTCATTTGTGAAAAAATGAGGATTTTATTAAGTAAAAGGATGACACAAGCCCTTATATTTAATAGCTCAAAATCTTGCAGGTAAAAGCATTTTTTTCTCACTCTCTTCTTTCTTGCAGTTTAACTAGTCATACAAATAACTGATAAATGCCTGGGGGTTTCAGTTCTAGTGCAAACAGAGGGTGCTGGTACAGAGTTACTGTAGTATGAATACTCTGTAGCACAAAAAACAGACTTAGAAAATATTGAACATGTACAAGTAAGAAATAATGAGCTTTTATCTGTGGCTTTTTCACAATTACTCTTCAAGGCTACTCACACATATCAGCTGTGGACAGTGGGACACCTCTCCACCAAAAGGTGCATATGATCAGAGCACATACTGCATCGTCCTTTCTTAATGACTGAGAATTGCAGTTTTACCAGCTTCTGTTTCAGCTGCTGCACCTGTGGAAATTACTTCAATCCCCACCCCACAAAGTATATTCTTTCTTACTTCTTACTTGAACAACAATTTCTGCAGTTGTGCAATGAAAATAGACGTGTAATAGATCTAGGATAACTTTGTTTTCTGTTAACTACAAATCTTTCCTGTATCGGTTTTCAAATACAGCTGCACAAACTATTGTACCAGCACAGCTCAGAAGGTTAAAACATGCATGCAGATCTAAATTCTGTTCAAGCTGACACTCCTATACAGAGATATGCTCATTAAATGACACAACCATGAGAAATGGTTCATGTTAAAGACCTCTTCACAGTCTTGATATTCCAAGTTACTAGAAATGTCATTGAGTAACCTGTGGCTTTAAGCCTCTTCACTTTCTTCACACTAGGGCATTGAGAAAGCAAAAGAAGCATTTTCCTTACTCCTCTAATAATTTCCAAGGATGTGAACCATTAGAAATCCATAACATTGAAAACCTCAAGAAACAAACCAAAATAAACAGAGCAGCCTCCAAGACCCACTTGGTGCCACCACAAAGGTTACAAGATTTTAGTCTTCCACAATCGGCATACACATGGCTTACTACATACGCATAGAAAGCTATGGGAAAGTCAGAAATGGAAAATACAGAATCAATGATCACTTTTGACATTTATGAAAATATAAAAAGGGGGGGAATATTTTTGTCTTCCTCCACTCTGCCAAATGCCATCACTTCCACAGTAATGTGCAGTAGTTTGCACTAGTAAACACAGCATCTAACACTTCTGAATTAAATTAGTTGAGATAACCTTTTCATTTTGTTATTATTTTTATTCCCTTACCTCAACCCTCTGGCTTTGCAGAGAAGGTTAAGAACAGCTCAGTGGAAATTTTCAGCACAAAAGTTGTGAATCACAGTCCTGGAAGTCTATTATAGGACCCAGTGAAGTCTACAAATAAAGATTTTATTATTCACAACAATTATTTCTGGTAATTACCTGCCAGACAAAGTTGTGACAACTGTCAGTGAATACAAAGAAAAGGCAGCAGTGGCAATTGTTCCACTGCAAGAGACGGACAAGCCATAGCACTATTGTATTGAGATAATGTCGAACAGAACAAGACACTGAAAACTTGTGCTGTCAAAAATGCAGGAATATGAAGGTGGCAGGTGGGATGAAGTAAAAGCAGGAAGGAAAAAATATTCAGGATGATGAGCAAAGACCATGTTATTAATAATTAAAGTAGAAATCCCTGCATTAGTGGCCAGTATGGCCAAATAACTACTGGTTCATTATTTATCTTAATTACCTGACCAGAAGGCAGTCCACATTTAAAGAAAAATCATTACATGTAGTAACATTAAGTTTCAAGGGGGTTAGCTCTTTTATAATCTGTGTTAACTAGTTTACAACAGCCATAACATTTTAAGCATGTTGGTTCTCTGCCTGCTGAGAAATTGGTCTCTTCATCAGCCAACTATTGATTTCCTATCAATCCAGACACTCTACTGCTTCACCATATCTCTTACATGTTTTCCATTATGTTTTAAAATAAACTCACAAATACACTATGTGCAAAAGTGGCATAAATATTTTAGTTTGTGAGTTGGTCTTTTTTTCAAATGTAGTGGTTACTGTCTAAAAGGAAGTAGCCCAAATCATTGAATCTTTGTTCCAACAACCCTTCCAAAGTCAAATCCTCCAACTGCTTTATGTTTTTCAGGTCATTCATACCACTGTGACTTGAATATAAAAACATCACCAAATCAGAAAATGAAACAGACAGTGCAAACTAAAAGAATCCTGTCTGAGATTGCAGGTTCTGAGCTGAAACACTTTAGATTACTCTTGCCCCAAAACTTTTTCTAAATCTGTATTTGTTTCTGTGAAAGTGGTCATGCATTTCAGAGCAGAATATGGCTTGTAAATTTAACCAAAAGAAAATTAGAAAAATATAATTTTTGCAATATCTAATTCGACTCAGACAGTGGAGCAGGGATCACTACAGATCCCTATGGGGGGTAACAAGTAAAAAAATCCATTCCACCAAAATAAAGAGTTAGCATTGATCTTACTTGGCATCCATTGCTGTTGGCGGGCCTCAGCGTCTCATGTAGGCTTAAATGTCTTTATAGTCCATCTATAGTATAGGGGGAAGGATATGTTTCATTCACACTAGCACCACCTAAATAGGTAGACTATGACAAAAGTCTCCAGCAGATTCAGTTAGACTAACACCTCTAGGTATGGTGACTCCACCACTTCCCTGAGAATCCTGTTCCAATGTATCACCACTATTTCAGTAAAGAAATTTTCCCTAATACCCAGTGTAAACTTCCTCTGGCACAACTTGAGGCCACTTCCTCTCATCCTCTCACTTGTTACTGGGAGTAAACACAGACACCTCACTACAAGCTCTTTTCAGCAAGTTGTAGAGAGTGATAAGGTTTTCTCCAGACTAAACAGCCCCAGTTCCCTCAGCCACTCCTTGTAACACTTGTGCTCCAGGCCCTCACCAGCTCTGTTTCTCTCCTCTGGACATGTTCCAGCACCTCAATGTCCTTCAACACAGGATTCAAGGTGTGGCCTCACCAGTGCTGAGTACAGGGGCACGACCACTTCACTAGTCCTGCTGGCCACAACATTCTTAATAAAAGCCAGGGTACTGCTGGCCTTCTTGGCCAAATGGGCATACTGCTGGCTTCTCTTCAGCCAGCTGTTTACCAACACCAGCAGGTCCTTTTCCAGCCACTCTTCCTGCCTGTAGCATTGCATGGGGTTGTTGTGACCGAAGTGCAGGACCTGGCCCTTGGCCTGTTGAACCTCGTACAACTGACCTCAGCCCGTCAATCCATCCAGTCTAGGTCCTTCTGTAAAGCCTTCCTACCCTCAAGCAGATCAACACTCCTGATCAGTCTGGTGTCATCAACAAAATTTCTGAGGGAGCACTCAATCCCATTATTATTGATAAAGATATCAAACAAGACTGGGCCCAACACCAAGCCCCGGGGAACACTGCTTGTGATCGGCCACCAGATGTATTTACCTCCCTTCATCACAACTGGGCTTGGCCACACATCCAGTTTTTAACTCGGTGAAAAAAACATCTCCATTTCTTATGCTACTTTTAAGAAATATCAGAAAAAGCATGTCAGTCAGCAGTCTCATGTAAACAAGTGCTGTTCTAAATGTTACTGTAAGTGAATTTCAAATTACTTTGGAACAAATAAGATAAAAGTACAGATGCAAAAACATATCTGGAAAGGATATACCGAAAAGCAGAAAGGTGACAAAAAACCCATAGTTTTGCATTAAGACAGAAAAACATGAAACTTCATACAGGTAGAGGGTTGCAAATTTTGAGAGAAGGAATCAGAGAAATTGATGCTATGTACTACATCTATGGTATTTCACAGAGATTCAGAACCTATTTATAGGCCAAAATCATACAAGTATCTCAGAAAATGGTATTTTTCCGCACTAGACCAGACCCATCACTGGAAGGATTAAGAAAGAATACATCTGAAATAGACAGAAGTGTATCTTTTATTGGAATAGAACTGAGATCATTAAAAAATGTCCTAAAACCAAAGTCTATCTAATTAAGTTCTCCTACATGTCTGGTTAATGTCATAACCAACTTTTTTAGAGTCAGACAAGCTCTCTAGCCAAATAATTGTTTATTTACATAAAATAGGGTCACACTAATTGCAAATACTGCATGAAAGAGCAGATTGACAGATTTTCTTATAATATCACTGAGCACATTCAGTTAAATAATCAAAGCTGGTCTTTCCAAGTAAATAACTCCTTAGGAAACCATGAGAGTATACCGTGGAATTCACATTTGCCCTGTTCTGATAAGAAGTCCTATGCCTTTACAAAAGCTTCTCTACAAATCCATTGAACATCCTAAGTGTTAAATTAAGTTACTATCTCCTCTTCTGTATCTCAGAAACCACTGAATTCTCATTTTTAAAACAGACTTAGTTCTTCCAAAACCTTTAGGAAAACTGGTTATTAAAAGATTCAAAGGAGGCAGCTGCCCTTTTTTTTCTTAAGAATGCTTGTTAGTTAGAACTCGCACCATGAGAGAGGGATGTACCATCAAATAGACTGATATAAATTAGTAGACATTACAAATACTGTCCATACTAATTACTGAGAAGCACAAGTCTCCAGTTTAAAAGAAATCCTTCAAGATTTAAAGGGAATCCAGCCTTCTGAATTGCTGATAGAAATTAATTGCATTTTCTTCTGAGCACAGTCTTGCATTTCGGGTTGGGCATCAGTCTACATATAACTCCAATGTTTACTCAGCTGCCAAAATTTGAGTATTCTTACATAAAAGGAGCTACTAATTTAGTCACTCGCCTCATCCCACTGTAAGCATTTTAAACTACAATTATTTTTATAGATCATGAAAATTAGGATCTCTTGGGACTTTGATACATTTTATTTTAAATACTGTACAAATCTTAGAATCATCAGGATCCATGCTAATATTCTGCATCTTAAAGCAGAATATTTGTTTTTAAATTAGCATAATTACAATTTTTATTTTTCATCTTATTTTTATCCTATGATTGTTCCAGCTGAAATTCCCATAATTACAATTCACCTAGTATTATGCAGTTATATTAACAAAATTCTATGTAATGAAATGAAATGCCACATTATAAATATATATTGGAGTACACAAACCTTATGAAAAGATCATGCTGCTGGTTGGGTTTTTTTTTTAAACCTGCCATGAGGCAAAATTACTTATCTTTGTGAATGACACTTAATATGTATCCTTCCTAAAAAAGAAGGTATTCCTAAACAGTAATTTATATTAGCAAGAGCTTTTCTTCCCAGAGCCAGCTCATTTGAATGCTTTTCAAGGAAGGAATAGAACTGACTGCACAGGTAAGAATATCACCTCCATTTGTCTACTGGTAATTTGATGAAAAAAATACCTTTTAAAAGAAGATAATTTCCAAGCTTGGTTGTTTTTTTTCCTTTTTCCTTTCAGTCGTCATGGAAATAGATTTTATATAAATTACTAACATAATGGTACTGATAATTTTGAAAAGGTTATATGGAAATTGTACTAACATCAAAAGTCACATTTGGCAAACCTTGTGACAGCTTTTGCTATGTTGTTGGCTGATTCAAATTTCCTTGCAGAATACCAATCATATTCCTATATTTGTAGAATAAAACATGAATAAAATATTAAAGTTTGACATTAATAAATATTTATTTATAAGTCTGTCTTGATTTTTTTTACATCTCTGGCAAGTTCTAAGAAAAATGTTAGTAGGCTCACTTCACAAAGCTCCATCAGCCTATAATGATGGTTTTCATAATGTTCTCTCATGGGCAGTCCATAATACTTTTGCATTCAATAAGGTTACATTTAGCACGTGAACCACCTTTGTGATAGCTACATACAATTTTTATACAAATTAACTTGGTAAGGAAAGAAGGCATAAAAGATATGATATGGCTTATCAATAAAGTCTTAAAATGACAACTGCAAATTCAATTTGTGATAATGAAATTATTTCAATACAATTTCAATATATTATGTTATTAAAACAAAGCATAAGCAAAACATGTTAATGAGAAGTGCTTGTACTTTAAATTATGATTATACTCTGAAAACTAGTAAGCTGAAAATTACTTATCATAAAATAAAAGTGCAGACATTACATCAGCAGTAAGAATCAAACAGAATGGACAAAGTGTTATGTATGAAAGATTGAATATTGCCAGGATGTCTGACAGGGTTCAAACAATACAAAAATAATATTAGGAAAACACAGTTATCACTTATTCCCAAACTATATCAATGATACTATACACATTCCTTTCTTCATTATTGTTCCTAGGCAATAACCTGGCAGGACATTGAAAATTAAAATCTCAGATTACAAAAATTTAAACCTTATGGAAATATTCAAAATCTGCATTTGATGCTGAGGAAAATGCAGCATTTTTACATGTTTAGTTTCTTCTCTTCAGTATTTGTGATCCCAAACAAATTACAGAATTTTCAGGGTTTATTCTAAATTAGGAAAATATTTTTAGAACGTTGCAATATCCTGTTAAATGTATATTCCAGTTTTCCTGAAACTATTTCTAGAAACAAATAAAATCTTGGACTGTACTGAATTTTGTCAGGTTCACAAGCCAGGATCTCAGCCCAGTGCTAGGAATCTCAAGGGAACTGCAATCCAGTGAGGAGTCCTGCAGCAGAAACACTGAGCAACCTGTTCAGAATGACATAAGGCAGTAGATCTACCCTTCCAATTTCTACCAAAAAGAATGAAGTTTTAAAAAACTTAGGAAGACTATCTGAAGACTCTACTGTGTAATGAACAAATTAAATTGAAAATTCCTTGTGCTTCTGTGTACCTTCTAAACAGGTAAATTCCCAATTCAGCTAGTTATGCACCAAGGCTAAAGATATCTCAGCTGGGGGACTAGCTGTAGAAGCGAGAAAAGTTATCATCTGCTATAGTTTCTGCTAAGCAATAATTAAATGATAGACAGTGATCTAGCCTGCTCATCTTTTTTGGTTACCAACGTACTTTACACCTGATTTTGGATTTCTGACAAATTATGGTGATATTCATTGTCAGAGGAAAAAAATAAATTGTGACAAGATGAAAACCTGAATTTTACTTGTTCAAAATAGAAATAAATAAACAAGTGCAAGAAAATATTTTTTAAAATAATGTAAAACTGAAGTGGTAAATCAACAAGACCAATACAGAAATCTGTTCCTAATGGAATCTTTCATAGGAACAAAGACAGCTCTAGAAAAAAAAATTGACCTTAAAAATTAATTTTACTAAAATAAACTCTAGCATTGGCTAGAGGCTAATTTTTTTCTCAGCTTTGCATGAAGGTCAACATCAAACTGACAAATTAAGCCCCAGGTAGCATAATAAAATTTCAAGATACTGGTCCTCAGAGGTCAGCTAGGGATAACATTAGTATGCTAACAAAATACAGTTTACAATAAGAAAGGAACAAAGTTATCAAGATGTCAGGAAAGGATATTTAAGATTATTAACTCTTTTTGAGGAGAAATTTCCACTGGAAAGTAAATAAATATTCATGAAAGGGTTTGAGCCATGAGATGAATTTCTCTGATTATGACAAATTTCCCATCCACATTATGATGCGCCTGTCATCCTGTATATGAGAAGAGAGGGGAAAAAATATGGATAGAGGTTTACTATCTCTCCAAGACAAGAGAATATTCATCAGAGCTTTTTGTACTTCTTCATGTTTCTAAAGCAATAGTAACTCACTTTCTGCTAGGCTGTCAATAATGAAAGAGAAACCTCTTCCTTTTCTTGTCTATCAAAAAGTGTTTTTAACAAAGAACAAGGAATATTTAATACATTCATATTATTTATCCCTAGAAGGAATAAAATAAAGGTGTAGAATTTCATAGACTCAAGAGAGTTATAAACTCAACAGTATTTTTGGATTTAGTTGTCATCCAATATTTTGAAGGATTAAACACATTCAGTTTTTGAAAGAAAATCCAATATGGTCATCCAATAGAAATTTCTTTCATGCTCACGTAGTCTGAAAGTTCCTAGCAGAACAGGACATGGAGTTTAGAATATCTTTAGAAGAAATTGCCTTTTTCACCCTGTCATTAAAACCAAAGATTAATTCTCATTCACCCCTGGCTTTTTCTGTGTGCCCTTTCTGTACAAAGAGCAGGAGTCAGTGAAGTGGTGAGGGAAGATCGTGTCATGTTGTCATCACCAGCAGTGAGAGACAGATTTTTCAGCATTCACTTTTGGGTACAGAATAGGCTACCTCCAAGAAACAGAAACAGTAAGTCCAGGAGCATTTACATTTAACAGCAGAATTAACAACTGAGAGAAAGACAATGCGAATCACTCTAGTCACTGTATAAGACTTCTTTAATGTTCTTTTCCACCTCATGCGGTTGGGAAGGTTTTGTATCCACAAGTCCATTGCAATTGTAAATCAAGAAAAACTTGCAATGGTTGTTTAATAAACCAACTGCTCAAATGCAATTTGCAATCAAACTTAGGCACAAAGTTTAAAAAAATAACAGGAAGGCAAGCAATGACTGAAGAGAGAGTCTCATTTCACCTCTTTTTCTAATATTTCTGCACAGAACTTGCAGTACCTCTCTCTATATCCTTATATGTATTTGTCTTACTTACATTCCAACATGCTGTCAATTGGAAAGAAATTTAGTTACATAAACAGATATCAAATCTAGTTTTCGCCGCCTGTACTTCAGGCATCCTTGAATAATAAAGTGATCTCCAAATTTATCTTTCAGACAGAGAAAGCTTAGAAGCTCCTGGAGGGGGAAAAAAAAAAAAAAAAAAAACAAAAACACCCACCAAACATTTTTTTTTCTTCAAATCACTAGGCTTACGCAGAAATTATTTTATCCTGAAATTTTTGGCTTCTCTTACAATGGGTTGTGTCAGTTCATATCTCATTGAATGAGGTAACACAGTAAAACTGATGTAACCCAGCATGAATCATCACAAACCATACCAGTTAGAAAGCCATGGAAGGAATAGTTAGTGTCATGGATAATAAACATATAAAAATGGGATATGTCATGGTGCTTACAATGATGCAGCCAGCAGCAAGATGATACAAAGCATTTCAGCAAAGTACCACCTTTATAATTTCCTTTCTGACAAATTTCACCAATAATTTCATAATAAAAGTCATTTTATTCCAACATCTAGTAACTTCTGATGAGTTTAAACTTATACAATATTTTCCAACTATTGAAATCAGTAATATATCTAAGGCACAATAAAGTAAATTCAGTCATGTCCAACACTAGAATTAAGCATACATCCACATTAAAAGGACCAGCTGCGTGTCTGTTCCACAAAGAATTCCAACATGCAGTAATTTTTCATTAACACTTACTTTGATGATGTCAGGCTGATTTACACTATAGGACATGACTGCAAACAGATTGCTGGAAAGTCTTGAATTTGAGTCACCTATGCGAAAGATTGTGCCATCATCTGAGTTGTTTCGAGACCTGGTTGCAATGTCTGTACAGGTCACTCTTAGGTGAACTAATATGATCTATAAGGGAATTCCCCCCAAAATAAAGTGGTACAGTATGGAGTTCAGACTAAGTAAAATGCTTTTACCAAACAAGTACTGACCATGTATTGGGTTCATATGCTCATTTTTAACCTTAGGTTTTGACTCATGCAGGAAACTCTCACTTACCTAGTTTGAAAAAACTTGTGGAGGAGGGAGAAACAACAATCCAGGTGAACAAAATCAGAAGTAGTTCTTGTAGAACAGTCCTGAAACTTGAAATCTCACTCTGTAGCTCTGTAAAGACTTAAACCCTTAGACAACCAATTATAAAGGTAACATTAATAGGAATTAGCCACCTCCACATCCTTTAGAAATCCTAGCCTGAATTAATAAAAGTAACGAGATGGTCTTAGAAAATATAGCATCTATAAACAAGCCACAGTCCAGCTGAGTGAACAAAGACTGCAGTAGCAGCTTCCAGTAGCAAGTAGCAGTCTGTTTGAAAGGACCATAAAGCCATCTTAAATGAAAGAAAATGAAAGAATAGTTTAACATTTTCAAAGCCTACAGAAACACAGATGGGCAAAAATTAATCTGCCAAGATAACTCTCCCCAAACTTGTAGTGGACTTGTCTAAGTGAAGGTTTTATTATTATATGATTAATAATGCTGTTCAGAGGTACAGGATCAAACAGTGGCACAGCAGTAACGACACGCGTAAATTACATATTCAGTAAAAGAAGTTCTTTCTTTTTTTTTACACAAAAATGAAAACTATACATCACTGCATGGGTTTTTTCAGCATCTATCTATTCTTTTCACTGAAGAAATTGTATAGATTACATAAAAAATTGTCTTGAATAAAAGCATCTGTATGCTACAAACACCATTGAGTTTCCTGATACTGCAATGGATTTGGTGTTGATTTCCACAACAGGATGGGGGGAAATTTGTATATATTTTTTCTGTTTTTTAATAAACCAGGTTTTATGATTCAAAGGTCAGTTATTTCCAGCAACTAAAATTAATTCTGAAATATAGCAATTTCTCATCATCATCACTACATTTACTTTTGTCACGCTATATCAGATATTTCAAATTTTGAGAAGAAAGTTCAAATTTCTTCTGCCATTTATTCCTGTTAAGCATCTGAGACTCAATTTTACATCCATGTTTATAAAAAGGTTATCCTAGCTTAAGATTACAAAACCTTGATATACACCATTTAGATGGGCTGTATAAGAAGTCTTCCATTTTCAAATATTATATTTCCCTTTCTTACCTTTCTCTATAACTATCTGGCAATCTGTTGTATAGATATCTCCTCAAATGAGGAGATATCTAAAACACACTTACTAAAACACAAGGCAAAGTCTGTAACACATAGTCTCTTCAGTCAAAAAAAAAAAAAAAATCTATGATTACCAGAGACAATCTTTTCATCCCTATAGTTCAAGGTCTGAATTCGTGGGGAAAATAATAAAATGCAACAACATTTTTATTGCCTATCTCAAAGGATATAGTAATTAATTTTTTCTCAGCATACGAATGTTCTTCATGGATGCTGCTATTGTTGTGGTGCTGTTATAGGACTGCTTTAATGTGACAATGAAGGCAGCATGACTAGAAACTTCAGAGGGAGATTTCTCTAAACAGGTCAGAAACAGCAAGTGCAATACAGGATTAAGCAGAATGTATTGTTATAACCCAGAGATTTTATTTTCTTCCCCTTCCCTTTTCCCTTCCCCTTCCCCTCCTTCTTTCTTTTTCTCATCATAAATAAATGAATAAAACTCTCACGATAAATGTATAAAACTGCCATAACTGTTCACACAAAATTCTAGTGTAAATTTCAACATACCAAACACCTTGGAAAGTTTTTGGATGTCAGAGTAACCCAGAATATTTGATAATACTTTATTTCTCTCTACCCTGCTTGTTTTCTACTCAGCACAGTGATTTGAGTCAGAAAAACTGAAAAGGAGAGGAAGTTTTAATGTCAAATTTTATCGATGAGACACGATTTTAGCAGTGCAAATACAAGAAGAAGACAAATATAAGAAACAGAGGAAGGGACAATATCACTAGGATCGTAAGTCTAAATACTGTGTCTAATGTCTTTGCTGAATTTGAATTTCAGGATGAAAATTATTCACATGCTTAAGGCATATGGTTCAGTCCTTTGCCGGGTCAAGGAATTTATTTATAAATTATACCTTGTGTATAAAGCAGTCTACTAAAATAGTTTCTAATATTTCTCAGTCCACAGACTAAAGAACAAAGTGTTCAAATAGTTTAGACTTTGTTGGACAAGCAATGGGATGCTCAGTTTTAAAATGTGGTTTGTGTGAATGCAAATGACATCATGATCTTAGAAGCAAAACATTGCTTGCAAGTTGGGAAGCCCCATCAATAGAATATAACAGATCCACATCCGCTTCAAGTCATACCCTCTCCCTCCATATTTTTTTAAAAAAATATATTTTACATATTTTTCCTTATTTAACATTTAAAAAATATTTTACATTTCTTAGCTCAAACAATAGCTAGACTATTCTTTACCCTTAGCGATTCTTACTCTGGAATATCTGGGCAGAGATTCTGCACAAACACAAATGTTGCTCAAGATGAATTCAGATGATACTTAGTTTACACCAGTAAATAACAATCTGTAGTTTCTCTCATACCATCTTTAAAATAATAGACATTGTCACATGAAAATAATTCTGAAATGCAGAATGATTAAGTGACTGTCATGAACTTGAAATTATACTTTGCCTCTAACACCAGCATTAACCTTCTGCTAAGTGACAGCAGATGTCCAGTCCTTGTAGGACAGAAATGCTGAAAAGAAAAGTGGGTATATTCACGTGTAAGTATATTTCATTTTCACACTTAAATGAAGTATCAGTTTTAAAACTTAAATTAAGGCATGTATAAGATCTTATTTGTAAATCATGAGAGCACAGGTGCATTTGAAAACTACAATCAGCTATGTAATGTTAAGGTTTTAAAAATCATATGTCTCTGGAATTACTGTTCACATTGTATTGATTTTCTTTTTAGCTGGAGGATACTTCTCAGTTGCCTGGTGCTGCTCTGGCACATTTGAAAGACCTGATCATCAATTCTTTGAATCAAATTGAGAGAGAATATTATGAAAGATCAATTTCCATTACAAGATATCATTGTTGTATTGCTTGCTTCTCTACAGCTACAGTACTTTTGAAATAATTAAAAAAGCAATATATGTTAGTGTCTGCATCTAGGTACAAAGGTGGCAAATCCCCAATCCCCTAGTTGCAGCTAGGGTTACAGAGTGAGAGGATCACAAAGACCTGTTCCAAATTGTGTCAAAATAAAGTAAAAGTCATTGTTACAGACTCTTTATATATATATTGCATTTAAGATTGAAAGGAAATCTTTCTATATATTAATAATAAAATTATATTTTGGAGCACACAGTTATCAGTTTCCCCTGAATTACTCAAGCAATCTGCTATTACACATTGTAGCGCCACCATTTTTGCCATCAAGAATGCTTATTTTATGTCATAAAGTTAATCAGTTGAATCAGCTTTCTAACTTTATGTTTAAATATTACAATTACAATTAACCTCAGCATGCTCTGTCTTCAGAAGTTAAAGCAAAGTACCTACTCAAAAGTTCATTCATTAAAAACATTTCACTAACTTAAAAATAAACTCCACTGATTACCAAGGACATTGCATCCCCTCATCTGACTGCAAGTCTCCTAATGTTTTTTTTTTTATTCACTCATCTGAAAAGCTTGCAATACACTACAATGTCCAAGCACAATTAGAACTAGTCCATTCATTGACATTAATAAATTAATAGATGGTCTAATTAGCCATTTACCAAATTAGCTAGCTGCTACAATGTTATTGCTTGGATACCATCATTACATTCTATCCAGGCAGTTAATTTCCATGACACTTTCATGTACGGAATTGCCAGTTTGCCATGCTGGCCTCATAAACTCAGTTACCTTGCTTCTGCAACTCTATCTGCCATCCACTTCTTGGAGATCCCTCCAGTGCCTTGAGGTTTGCTCCTGATTAGTTCTGTTGTGTGGCTTGAGGCTTTAAAAAGCCAAATTACGACTGAAAGATGAATGTTCAAAGTAAGTTATCCTGGACATGTGTCATCTGGTAACCTTTTCAGATGGGTAAGCAAAGCTGGAACTTCATCAGCCAATACAGATAGCACTGAATCCCATTCAATTAAGATGCGGATGATGTTCAAAACACTCATTCCCATTTTCCTTTCTTGAATAAGCAAGTTGTCATCTGGAGGTTTACAACTGAGACTGAGTTGGGTTTTGCACTAATGGCAGTGCTTCAGCCTTCATTTTTGTAGCATAAAAACTTCAATGTTTTCTCTCAAGAAGAATGAAAAATTAACTTGTAAAATAATGCATTTATTTTCAATTTATGAAATTAAACTAACTTTTGCAAATTTTAATGTTAATATAATGTGTATTATAAAGAAAACACAACCTTTGTCTTCTCCAAAGACAGCTTGATTTCACTCACAGGAGTGGTGGGGAAGGGAAATCTAATATACAACTGAAGTTAATGTCATGCAGCAGGCTTAGAAACATTAAGAAAATGAACCCTCTCACGATGAAATGATTTAGGGTGGAGGATAAGATTGCTGGGGTGCCATAATAATGCCTACTTTAGTAAGTTCCTTTTTATGTTAAGCGTGTATTTGTACCTTTAGCTTTTCTGAACTTAGAGCTTTTTGTGGAAAGTTGCAGGAAACTTCTGGTATTTGTAACATTACTCTTCTGAAACAAACTATATTAAAATGTAGCTAAAAAAACTAAGTAGAAATATGATTATTAAAAAATTAAAAAAAATCTGTTTTCTTTAATATTTTTTTCCCAGAAAATATGATTTTTCAGCAAGGAAAATCACAGCACCTTTTCAGACCAGGATAAGGTCCTTCTTTAATCAAAGTATAAGTGTCTGACAGGCTGACTTTAGCATTGTTTTTGTAAGCCAAATGAAAAACATTGATTCAATTGAAATATACTAAATTTACTCTCATTTCTTGACTTATTAAGATTGAATAAAAAAACAGGAAAGTTTTGTAAACTAATAAGGCTTTTACACATTTTAAGAAGCAAAACATTGTGGTCTTTCAATGAAAAGGCTTCTTTGATTTTGTAGACAATACATGTAGAGAATACATTTCCATGGATAGTCAGGAGCTTTTTCTGCATAGCTGATACTTAAAGCAGAAGATACAGCAACACTGAAGTGCAGGACTCCATTAGATTTTGTTAGAATTTAAATCATAAATAAGTTATTCAAAGCATGTTGTGATCCTGACATGTTTGAGAATATTTAGAAACATGAATGAGAATTGGAACTGACAAACCATGCAAAGAATCTAAGTGGACTGTCATTTTTATTTATAGTGCCAAAAAGGACCTCTTCTTATGTTACTGACGTCATGATTATGAAGCCCACATATTTCCACATCTTTTGTACATTTAACAAGTTGCATTGTATTACTGAATGAACTAAAATTATTGTTCCATACATTTTAGGATGGATGGATATATCCTAACAGAGGTAAGAAGCCATTCCTCCAAGAGAGATATTTGTAACAGTACTTAATATTAAAGTGATATCATCAAGTGTTGCTGCTTGTGACTTACAGAAATAAATTACTTTAGTAGTGAACTACTATAAAATATAGATGGACATCTCATTAGATATGAAGTAATAATGCCTTCATGGTTAATAGTCACCTAATACCCCATATACAATTAGCAAGCATTAGTGTTCTTTCCCATCACTTTCTAGTTCACAGATTACTGGCTTTAGCCAGTAATGCTTTAGCCAGTAATACATTCAAATGTTTTGCTTTAAGTCTCAACATAAGCCTTTGACAAAGTCAAGAATGGATCTTATGTCTATTGAATCCCCTCACTGCAAAGGAAGCCTAAGATATTCTTTTTTTCCTCCAACTAGAATACTGGGGTAGTTTTAACAAGTCCCTAGTTCTTCATGCTATTTGAGTAACAAACAGTCTCTTACATCTTCAGTGAATTAAAAAAAAGGAAATAAGGAGAGGAAATGCAAGGAATGCAGTAGTCTTAGATCTGAAGTTTAGTGTGCATTACTTGTGCATTTTGAACAAGCTTCAGATCTTTGTAAAGAAAATAGGTTGGAATAAGGTCTTAGCTGCATAGAGGTGGAATGGAGATTTTTTTACTTTTTATTGAATTACAAGACAAAATATTTGGCCTTGCAAAGCTCTCACTGATCTAATCCACCTGCCTTCTGAACCTCCATACCGTTTCTGCTGTCCTTGCATGATATCCTCTCCCAAGTTCCTGCATTTTTCCAACCCCAGTTTCTCTCCTGTTGAGATCTCCTCTCTCTGCCTCAGCAACACCCACCCTAATATGCCTAACCTGCCTCCCCAGCTCACTTCTCACAACTGCCAATTCTTTCACATTCTCCTATCACCTCCAACACACCAAGATGTTTCTGTCAGCGTTTATCTAGGGTTAGCCCAGACTCATGCCTGTGTCACACTGTTGAAAGAGGAGGTCCTGAGGCAATCTGGCTCTAACAGGAGCTCTTCTAAGCCTCTTCTGCCTAGTGGTGCAGACAGCAGTAGTGAGAAATGAGTCTTCCTGTGGCTGTCTGCTCTGAGGAGCTGAGCTGAGGCTAGTTTGTCACACCTGTGCACCCAGCTGCAAGAACTTATATTCCTGGAGGAGAGGGAGGGGAGATATTTCTGTAACATGTCATGGCAATCACTACTGAGGCATGCAGCACACTGTCCAAGGAGATAAGAAGTTTACTAGGGAATGGTTATTCACATTTAGTCCCACCCTATTTACAAAACATGTTACGCTTTCCCTGCTGTGAAATGAAGCTGAACCTGGAGGGCTCAGGAATGCAGGGGAGTTCCCCTCCCTGTCTTGGTGGGTTCTGACCCAGGATTTCTTCCATCCCCATCGCAGGTGGCTGATGCAGTTCCCATTTATGGGTCTGGCCAGAGGCAACACTGAGTATATACACCATAGGCATAGATACACGCACACACACCAGACACTGATAAGAATCAGTTATGTAGATCTGCACAGTCAGAGAGCAGTGCCTTTAAAAGCATCCACATAAACATGAGATGCCCAGTCCTGCTCCTCCTATTCAAAGAGGATCAGAGCAGGGGCTTGCCACTGGTCACTAGAGCTCCATCCGTCTAGGATGCTGGCCCCCAGATCTATCAGCCCCTATGAATGCTAACTAATTGCATGCTACTTGCCTGCTAGTCTGGCTAGATGTTTGATAGTTGTGCCTACAACTACACACAGAAGAAAGCATGCTGATACAGAAAACAGTCAGGAATAGAGCTTAGACAAGGCAAGCTGTACTAAAAAGTTCAGTGCTCAGCCAGGCCAGGATGCTGACCAGCAGACTGCTTGCAATTAACCAGCCCTTTTTATCCCCTCTCCTCTATTTTTCCATGTTCATTCTTTCCCCATTCATCTTCATATGCCCTTACATACACACACACATCCCCATCCCCACTTTCCTCTACCCAAGATGAATGAGCCACTCCTACATCCCTTTTTTCCATTGGCTTCAGTCTTTTTATATCCATGCCCACTTTTGGTCTTTCTGATCCCATTATCTAGGTCATCTAAGCTTTCTATGATGTACTGCTGGTATAAGCCTACCTATGCTTCCCATTGCTTATTGCAGTCATCCTACTTCTGATCTCTATTTATCCTCGAGTTGGGTGGGCATACTCGGAGAAAAAAATAGATGATTCATGAAATCTAAGCAGATCTGACTTTTGCTTGGATAGGGATAGAGTTATCAGAATTTTTACATATATTTAACGTCTACCAAAGATAAAGACATCTTCTCATTTGTATTCTTGAGTTTGCTCCCTAAAGTTCAAGAGAATCAGCATCTTGTTTCCTTCCCTTTTTCCCTATCAGGATTTTGCTCCTGTTAACAGGAAAACAGTCATCCATAAGAACTCTCTCCAGCAGATGTCAGCTCCTACTTCTTGTAATGAGAACTTTGCAATGAAAACAAGCAGAGAAAAGGGGATGATGAAGCAGAGCTCTTCAGCATCAGCAAGATGAAGAGTTTCCCTTCCCATTTACTAGTGGTATAACAGCTGAGCTCCCATTAGTTTCATTCATGCACTTGGGATTAATTTCTTTGCTACCATTAATCATTTTATCTTTCACTGAGGGAGCTGAAAAGCATACAAAATTCTGCTTTTTAGGATCATGACAAGATTCTCCCAATGGAATAAATTATACAGAAAAGAGTGAATAAAGCATATTTTTTATCAACATTGTCAAAGACTCCTTACTGCTGATCTAAATAACTATGCTTTGATGTTTGGGATATTCACATATGCCTAATGCAGTCATACAGAGCTGAAACAATTCTAGAAGGAGCTGTCAAATTAAAACCCTATTGCCTATATCACTTATTGCTCTAATCTCCTCAGATCACACATCAGTTCAGTCAATCCTGTTTCTCAGATTTCCAATGTCCTGCAACACCAAAATACAATTGTGAACCATTTACACTGCAGAAACACCTGCCAGAGAAAAGATTAATTAATAATTGCTCTTACAGTAAGCAGAGATACACAGAGCTCTAGCAGGAGCACGAGAATTTTGCCATAAAATGAGCAGTTTTTTAAGAGTCCTTCAGCACTATGCTGTGGTACTTGACCTTGTTCTTAAGCAGAGAGCATCACCGTCTCCTCTCTTTGAAATGTGGCTGTAGTTCAGTGCAGCCTAGAATCAAGAAGGGACCACCCTGGTCACCAATGATTCCTGGTATCCATGCAGTGAGTATCTAGATACACTAGGGCAACATAGCAAATTCCTTCAGCTTCTTTGCAATACATACAGCTCTGCAACTAGAGAAACAATAACTCAACACCAAGAGAAAAGGTAGAGATTAAATCAGTGGAGCAAGGAAGCAACTTTGAATTCCTAAAGAGGAATCGGAGAAAATGGACAAATAAATCACACCCTGTTGTCATTGTTCTATTTAAGTCAATAGAAGTTCAAGGGGATTCAATTCTGTAGGCCAAACCTTTGCAGAGAAATATAATTTTGATGGCATTCAGTTTTGGGCACACTAAGATCCACCGTTTTCCAGAGGATATCAAATGTCTGACTTACAATAATTAGGACTTCTACTTCCAAGTTAGGCATCTAAACTCACAGCATTTATTATAAAGGCATAGAATTTTAGTGATTGCTTTACTACGTCCATCCAAAGTCTGAAGAATGTTCATTTATTCAAATGATTTCTTCAAAGTCAAAACTGACACTTAAGAACTTAGCATGCACACATGCTTTTAAGAAATTGCTCTTTAATTATTTTAAGTATAACCATAAAGCTAATGTTTAAGGATCAACCAAGAGTGAGGACTTGTTATTGTAAGCACCGTAAAAGATTAGTACCTTACAGCAAAGAGCATGCAACCTGAGCAGACAAAAGAGAGTAAAGAGAAAGGAATATAAAACAAAGCAGATCAAGGATTTATCCTTATCTTTTTTGGAAGAGAGAATAGGTTAGTAAGATAGGGATAAGCTAAACAAAGAGAAGTGAAGAAAAAGAGGACATTGATACTGAACACAATGAAAGAGGAAGGAAGGAAGGAAGGAAGGAAGGAAGGAAGGAAGGAAGGAAGGAAGGAAGGAAGGAAGGAAGGAAGGAAGGAAGGAAGGAAGGAAGGAAGGAAGGAAGGAAGGAAGGAAGGAAGGAAGGAAGGAAGGAAGGAAGGAAGGAAGGAAGGAAGGAAGGAAGGAAGGAAGGAAGGAAGGAAGGAAAAAAAATGTGGAGCAAAACCGATATGAAAAGGGAAAGCGTGAGGGAAAGAAAGGACTGGATAACATGATCGTTTGTCATAGAACAGAGGACATCCAGACAGAGCCCAAGAAAAATACTGGAAGCCCAAAGTATCCTGTTTTGCCTGCTTCCCAGAATCCAATTCCCTCGCTTAATGCAAGAATGTACATAAATGAGCAATTACCTAACCACCCAGGGAACACCTTTACCTCAGCTCAGAGTCAGATTTTTCAAGTCAACATTTAACATTGTACACTCAAAAAAATATATTTATCCCAACTCCAGTCCTCCAGAGTGCTCGGTTCAAGCCTCTGCTCTGGTCATGGATAGCTTACCCTCCACAGAATAGCCAGTTGTAACTACTTTGCATTAGTTTAAAAATTATTGATAATATTAAGCATTAAGCCATGCAAATATACAAAGCTAAGCAAAAGCTATAAGGCAATAGTTCCTTGGTCACTAGATAATAATCTAGCAGCAATTAGACAATTGCTGTTATAGCTAAATAAGCTAATAAATAAAATCTCCAGGCTGGCCAAGACAAGCCCAGACAAAGCCTGACAGATATTGAAGTCTGCACTGTTAGTTTAACACAATGCTGTGACCAGTTAAAGCAACGGTAACTCCACGTTCACTGGGCTACAAGCCTTATGCCATAGATAATACAAACACATCCACTGTAGTAACAGGGTTTTACGATTTTTCTGGGTAGCTGTGTAGGTCTGTAACAAGACATTGGTACCTGATATGGTTTCGTTCAACACAAAAAGAACTTTGCTTTAGTCAGTAAACTTGCTATCTTCAATTTCCTATTGCTTTGCAGCTTAATCTTAGGAGTTTAGGTAAGATTTCAGCTGTTATTTCTGCTCCATGTGCCAGGCTTACTCTACAGAACATCTGTATATCTGGTTTGATTGCATCTTATTTTGTTGATATCCACCTTTTTTCCCTTTGTATAAATCCGTTAGGATACAAATTACATTTCCAGACACAAAACCCCAGCTAAGTAATATCTAAAGAAATCTCTCTTCATTCAAGGGCAAAGTTTTATAGTTTCACAAATGAAAGATTGAACTCCAAATCTACATTTTATACAGAAGTCCTGAGTAAACGTGTAAATAAATATTCAAGCATATGCTCTTTAACTTTATACAAACTGTTTGCCACCTCTAAACAGGCGTGAGACTAACAAAGAGTGAGATTATCTGAAAAATGGAACTGAATGAGATTCTTTTGATTTTTCTGCCCATGTAGTTTGTGACTAAATTAATTATGCTTGGGTCATATCTGAAAGACTATCCTTACAGTTCCAACATTTAAAAGTACTCATGAACATGCTTTGGAAATCTAAGAATTATTAAAATACAAAGAGGCCCACACCAAAATCATCAGAATTAACTTTCTAGGAATTACAAGTCTGCAGCGTGACGAACAGGCACGGGAAAAATGTAGGCAGATCTCAATAATTTGTTTTTTTCTAGGACCAGGGCTGTAACCTTGACTATGCATGTGTCATGGCACTGCATTTCCTGCTGAAATCCCTTTGAAGATTTTAAGTTTCCCATGCTCCTCCTAGTGCCCCCAAAGCTGTTTTGTCATTTCCTTGTTCAATGTTTTAACTCGGAGATTTCTCTGCAATTCTTTAATAGAGCTTACTGCTCTATTAAAAAAACATTGTAGGTTTTCTTTAAAAAAATAAGTCTTATGTGACATATTTTATTTAAAAAACATGTATAGGAAAGATTCTATAGGGATTTTCCAGATCTTGGAGTGAGGAGTCTGTATTGCAGCCTAGAGAAGTTTGGAAGAACTACCATGTAATTGATTCCTATTAACATAACTAGGAAGCTGAGATGAAGTTCATAGTTTTATATTTTGGGAACTAATAAATAACAATTTCATTTTAAGAGATGAAGGTAGAGAAATCATAATGTTCCATCATAAGAATTTTCCACTTTCTTTGGAGCGGTTGTGGGAATACCTGCTCCAAAAAGGAGTCAAAGATCAAAGTTGAACACAGCAAGAACTCGGAAGAAAAACAAACCTGTTTCTTCTTCTTTCCCCTACACCACAGTTCTTTCAAATCAAAGCCCTTCTACCTCTACCTCCAAAATGTTATTTTCTCAAACTTACACAAATTCCCTGCCTGATTTCTGTTAAAAACTCAGACAAAACCAAAGCATTCCTAGGGAACATTACCATTTCAAGGGTGCATTGTTCTCCAACAGAAAGGTATACTTTCCAAAAACTGAACACTTTAAATACCAATACCAGTGTTGACTCAACCATTTTAGATTAACATTTCAATCAACATTTCTGAATTTTTTTATATTAGTTCATTTTCCTGCTATTCCCACAGCTTCAAGGATTTACACTAAAAATTAATTTCTGCTTATATTGAAAAGCATTTCAGAATTCCATTTAAAATCCTCAAAGGAGAGGGCAAATAAATAAATTTCCCTGCTAAACTTATTGCATATTTAAAATCTTGTAGGTTGTTGGCTTTTTAGTCCTTAGTGCCAGAAAATGGAAATTGCAGCTCATCAGAAGGTCCAGTAGAGAAACACCTGGCATTTCCACTGTAATGGTAAAGGTTTTACATGCAATTCCTACAAATAAATAGAAAAATCTCTCCAGCTTTAGCAAGCTTATTGCCTGTGCCTGATTTTATTAAGATGACAGTTTTGCCTTTTTACTCTTGGTTTGGTTTTTTTTTAATATACGGCTTCTTTCTTTAGGATTCCTTAGGTTTTCAAGAACATTCGTCTGTTCACTTTTCCTGACTCCTGGGAGTTTTATTATGCCTTAAAGGAATATAAATAAAGCTATTAAAAAAAACGTGCATTTTTCTCTTCCCGAATCTCAAGGTGAAATTTGTTTTCTAAGTAGATATGTCCTTCATTTCTCCTATTGTTTGCATATGCTAATTTTTATGCAGATCAAAAGTTTGACATATTCTAGTGGTTCAGGTTCAAAATCACAAGACAAAACACATCTACATGTGACAGAAAAGTGGTGTGCTTAGGTTTTATTCCACATCGAAAGGGTATGGAAAAAGCCTTAGCTCCAAGACACTCAGGAAGAAGGAAGTGAGGGGAAAGCAAACTTTTATTTTGTCATTGCTGAATAGAAACTGCAGTCCTTTGTGGTGCTAGGTGAAGTTGCCCCACTGCAGATTCTGCTAATCAAGGCTGAATGGAGAGAAATTTAGACAGTGCTGGACCCTACACTCTCTTTCCTGACTTTCACCAGCTATGGTTGTGCCTGTCATTGCAAAAGGATTAAGAGCATATTCTCTAAACGTAGGATGGGTTGGATGACAGGTTGGGTTTTTTTAGATCTTAATAGCAGCTTATATGTCGATCAGTAGAGTTTGCTGAGCTGTCTCCATCGCATGACTGTGCTGCCTCAGACCACACCTTTTGGGCAGGTATTACAAAACTGTATCTTGTTCAGTTATGACAATCAGTGTATAAAAGGCAAACTAACCTGCAAGTTTGTATTGCTTTTTCAGACTCATGACACTATTTCCAGAAGCTCTGCATCTGCAAACTAACACACAAATAATTTTTCTTGTCTTTTTTTGGTGACACCAACTTATGATTTATTTAGTCCTAGTCAATACATGAAGTTAATATTTTTCTTTAAACCTTAAGAATTATTTCGTGTTAGGTTGGTCAACAAATACAAAAAGCAGTGCTGCTTATACTAAGTTCTTGATAATGACAAAGTTCCAAACCCAATCTTCCAAGTTTCAGAAGAAATAATTTCTGTATTTCCCCCTGCATCTCCCTCCCTGCCTCCCCCACCACTACGAGATTTCTGCTCTATCCCCTTTCTTCAATTCCAGATATTTTGCTTGTGCACACCAAAAATCAATGCCCTTACAAGTTGGCAACATTCCTACTTATATCTTCAGATGTTGAAAAACAGATATTGAACAGGAACAATTCAAAGAGTGATTTTTACTTGCCATGTGAAGTAGGAACTAATGAGTTTTAAAATAATTTGTTGTAATTATTTTAGGGCTGCAGGAAGAAACAACCAAGTTAAAAATATCCTATAATTCTACTCATTCTCCTTTCTTCTAAACTGAATTTTTCTATGATTCTGTCTGTGAGCTGAATCTTTCAGAAGCCAATCAGCATCTCAATATGAATTCTTTTATGTAAAAGACTGTGTTTTAATGCAAAGCACACAATGTCTACATTGAGAAAAGACAGTGGTCAGATGAAGGTGAAGATTTTACATTTAAAGGCTGCTGATGCTAGAAATGAGGGAAACCATCCTTACAGTGTAGAAATATCTCAGAAGATAGAACCTCTAGCTATCTGCAAGTTCTGCAATGGCGTCTGAAGCTGAGGTGTAAGTTGGACACAGACTAAACTTAAAAAGTTGCAGGTGTGGTGTTTTTCGTATTTTGGGCAGGGGGTGGGAGGAGCTTGTGTGTTTTTAAATGTAGTCAAGACTGCAGGTACAGCAAAGCTTCGTCAGCCCTTAATTCCACAGAGGAATGCACAGGAGATAAACAGCTGCCATTTCATAAAACGTGTTTTCTGCTGCTTGTATGCCAGTTCTTCAGTCATCCTCTGAGAACAGTGTCAGCAGAAAAGTACTACAGTCCCGCACTGACAGCCCTAGGGATCAGGAGACTGAAGCTATTCCAAATATGGAAAAATCTGTGCAGATACAGGAAGGCACAGCCTCCTCTCTCCACTCCTCTCCCTCTATTCGAGATCAACTTGAGATTTCAGTTGAGCTGTTTCCAGGTATCAGGATAGCCAAATATTTATAAGGTTGATTAGGATCTGATACAGAGTCTGACACTTCCTGGGAAAAATGAGTCACATCAGATCACTGGCAGAAATTATATTTAAACCACATGCTGCTACCATAAAGAGCTGGTTTTACTTTAGGAAGAGGTGAATCTGAAGCAGTCCACATTGCACAAAGAACTACCAAAACTGTCATATGATATGCTAAAGATTTGGTTTTGAAAGCTGCCTTTTACTTCTGAAGGAAACCTGCTTTCGATCTGCTAAACGAAGCACAATAGCACCAACTGCTGCTAACTCAACCGATGACTGCTGGGTCCTATTACTGTAAAAGCATGAACTACTTTCAAGCACAAAAGCTCGTTTACCTCATGAATCAAGCTCAGCCCATCTTTGGCCTTAGCTGCCAAGGAAGCTCTTTCGTCTCTGTTCAGATGCAAACCTCCCTGATCTGTGGAACACGATAGAAACGATCCTGGGGAGGGGAGTGAGGCACAGCTAGAAAACATCTTCTGGGTTACAAAACAACAACAAGAACAGCTTCCACAGAAAAGCCAGCAGAGAAGTATTTTATTCTTGCAATTAGATATTATTAATAACTCCAGTGTCATTCTTTAGCTTTGAAATGGCTCTTCCAGATGTTACATATCTTGTCGCATATTTCTGTATCTGTCCTGCCTCCTTTGACTTGCTCAGTGATTATGAGCAGCACAGAGATTCATTGAATAACCAGAAGCGAATACCCAGAAGCAGGCTTCAGGGTCTAACAAAAGAACTGTTGGAGCGGGGAGCTCTTAGCAGCTGCATTTATCAAACGTTTTGAAGAATTTGACTTGCACTCCCCTTTTCTGAAGTCTCTATTCTAATCGACTATTTGGGAAAAGAAGAAATTTTTACACAGAAAAAACCCCATTGCACTCTTCTGCTCTATTCTTATTCAATAGAAATGTTTCATATGTGATGCTACTGCATCAATAAAATGCAGCAGATGTGCAGGTATCTCCTTTAATAATTTGGAGGTAAAAATAATGGAGCAATTACAAGGTAATGTATAGACCTAGAAACAGCCCTGATGCTCAAAATTAATGGCTAACCATCTTCAATGTCAGTAAGAGGTTAAATGTTATTCATAATTTCTAGTTGCCCCTGAAGTATAGCACACATCAGGACCATATCACTTTACAAAGTCTTCATTCTGGTCAGAGATAATGGGCAGTTTTCTAAGTATGATTATGGTCTCTAGTCTGTGCTACGATTTGATTATTACAGATTGGTTGTTTATCTGCATTATGGTAACTACAGAATTCCGGAGCACTAAAACGTCATTGACTGCTGCTTTTGGACTACTGCAAACATGTAACAAAACACTTCCACAAAGCTCAGGAAGGACATCTTTAAATATCATATACAAAGACATCAGACTGTTAAATTTTGCAAATATATTGATGACATCTGTAAAAACTGTTTGGGATGACAGCATACCTGCTTTTCTCCTCTAATATAGCTACACTAAGAACTAAACAAAACATATTAAGGTATCAGCTCTACTCCAAAAGCTAACACCCAGAATCAAAACCAGTGTCACAAGATTAATTGCTCTTTAGCTGATAGTGCGCTCTGGAAAACCACAAAACATCCCCTTCATTTGCCACCTTCCCACACAAGAATGCAATTCTTCATTTTGATCTACTGTATTTCCCTACAAAAGAGAACAGATTGTCTTCAACAAATGAGTGAACTCTGGAACAGGTTCAACATCTGATTCGTGACAAGTGGTGTCCCTCAGGGGTCCATACTGGGACCAGTGCTGTTCAATATCTTTATCAATGATATTGACAGCGAGATTGAGCGCACCCTCAGCAAGTTTGCGGATGACACCATCCTGCGTGGTGCAGTTGGCACACCGGAAGGATGGGATGTCATCCAGAGGGACCCAGACAGGTTGGAGAAGTGGGCCTGTGCAAACCTCATGAGGTTCAAGAAAGCCAAGTGTAAGGTCCTACACTACAGAAAAAGCACGGGAACACCAAAGCACCCTCCCTTCCCCGACATGTTCTGTATGAAAAAATATTTCACCAGAAGGGATGAAATTGCCTCCGATACCTTATTCAAGGTATGGGGAAAGATATTCTATATAAGAGCAACAGCAAGGCAAGCAAACGTGTTACCAGTGGTTAAAATTAAGGCTCAGCTAGTGTAATCATATTAAGTTCCCTCACAAGATGGCCTTGATGAATGTATCTTTACCACTAACATTCTCAGGAACTTTAAAACCATAGGGTGAGAAAACAGATGCTTCCTGAAATTTGTAGGAAAATAGGTAGGTAAAAGAGCACTATAAAATTTCATTTAGCATACAAGGGAGAAATTTGATATCTCTAAATATCAATCCAAAACATTCAGTTCCAGTAATGAGAAATGTTGAAAGCCTGCTTCACTTTGTGAGGTACATGCATCTCGGAGGCCTTTTTACCTTTAGTGAAAAGCACCTTTGCTGATGCAATAACACTGAGAAAAAGATTGGTTCTGTAAGACAAGCCACAGTGAGATGAGTGAAACTTCAAGACCTCTGTGAGATTTAGAAGACACAAATAAGATCTCAGAATGTTCATAAGGATATAAAAAATGTTTGATAATAGATATTGCTTTGTGTCTCACCTTAACGATCAAAGCCACCTTCTATCTTGCATGAGTCAGTATCTTCAGCTGGAGGGGAAGAAAGCACAGATCCTAAATTAAACTAAGAAGACAACAGGCAGAGACTGCCAACTACCAGGCTTCAGATTTAAAAAAATCTGATTACACTCTTACCCTATGAGAAACAAAAAGAAGTCTCTCAGAATAACCTGAAAAAAATGGGCTCAGAATAGTAGTCTCCTACTTATGAAAAAGCATAGACTGACTGAATTCATTCACCAATGGTTAGGGGATAAAGGAGGTAAACTGACAGGCAGGTGGGTCTAATTCTTTGTGCATAAGTCTCAGGCCTCAGCTACTTTCTGACAAAGGGAAAAAATTCAGGCCAATTTGGCTGGATTTCACCTGAACTCTGAACTTTGAAATGCTCGACACACTGTTGATTGCTGCAATGAGGTTTCCCTGAATACAATTCCTATCCCATGATGGATGCAGCTGTGGAAGCAGATAAGGAATGGTGATGAAAATATGCCAGCTCTAGAGGTGTCCCAGCACTGTGACAAGAAGCATTTAACACTCAGACAGTGGCTAATGAAGAGCAGGAACTTCAGACAGATCACTATTCCAGTGAATATCAAAATTTTTACATGTCAAAGCTTACAACTAGTTGGAGGTAAGGAGACTTTGCAAACGTGCGGAGCAGTCTGACATGACAAAAAAGACATTGGGGATAAAAAGGCAACAGGGATTATTTGAAGACAAGGATTTCAAAAGGCTGGCCCCTTCTTGCCTGTCCCTCTTCAGTCAAATTGCCCAGGCAGCTACAGAAACAATGTTACCACATTCCCACTACAATGAGACAAGAATAGCAAGAACTTCATGAAGAGCTTTAGAAGCTGTCAGCATGGCCTCCCAGACCTCCCATTAGCATGTTCAATACTGCACTGAGCACACAGGTCCAGAACAAATGCATATGTGTGAAGGTTTCCACCTCCATAGGTGTCTGCAGGTGGTAGGTCTATTTTGAAGAAGAAAAAAAAAATTAAAAAAAATTATTTCATATGGAGTTGATAGACATGGTTTAGGGGGAAGGATTGGAAGACAATCTTTTATCTCTTTGTTTAATCTAAATGTTTACCCTTCCAGCCTTCCTTTTCATCTCACTTTTTTAGCTTCAACCCGGACTCACAACTACCTTCATTCTTCCACCAGGTAGAATATTTCCCGAGTACATTATTCATTAAAACACATTCAGTATTAACCTGAACTTCAAGTAAAAAGTTTAATTTACTTCACTTCTGTGCCCAAGCAGTCTATTGGTCATGCAGAAAGTTATTTTCCCTGTGAAAATAAATACATGAAGGTTGGTGAAGGATGCTTACATGTCCCACAACTACAGCCAGCAGCATACCAATTTGCAGTATTGCTTGGTTCAGTTTTACCATTTCTGTGACAAATTATCATTTTAGTCTATTAGCAAGTTGCTTATGAAGTCTTTCAGATGCAAGAGTTATGAAAATAAATGTGGGATAATTATATTGGAAGTTGCCTGCCTACATGATCTTGGCAAGTCTGAAAATACATGACATTCCTATAAAAACCTTGCTAAAAAAATGGGTTTAAATGGTATAGCTTTTATTTCCACATATAAAAATGTACCACACTGGTTTGTGGAAAGGTTTACAGAAACATTAATATAGATATGATTAAGAACACTGTGATTATTCTTGAAATGTTTGGATATCAACTAAAAAACTGTGGTTGCCTTCATACAGGAGGGAAAAAAAATCATAGCTAACACATGAAGAAAGGTAGTGATCCTTTCTTTTTTTACAAAAAAAAATACTATTATGGGTACAGGCTTCTATTTAAAGTATGTTACAAAAAGTAATTTTCTCAGTCTGGATCTGAAAAAAATACAAAGCAACTCTTGTGAGTACTTTTCTGCTTAAGCAGAGATAGGTGTGCATTCAGCAATGCTACTAATTGGCAGGGGAAACAATCAGCAAATAAACTTAATTGTTGATATTTACATAGGAAAATCATTCTGGCCATTATTAGACTATTACTCAGAACAACTTCTAAATAACACCATCTTCTGCTAATTATAAACTAACTGATGAAACTGAGGAGATGACAGAAACACTGTAACAGGGGTGAAGGCGAAAATGCTGCTTTCCCTTGTGCCTCCCTCTCCCCGGCCAATACAGCAGCAGAAAGAGAATGGGGAAAATGGAGCTGGCAGCCTGTCTGGGGATAAGGGGCTGGGCTGCAGTTCCTGGGCAGGGCCTGAGGCCGGGAACTCATGAGGTGCCCAAGGTTCCCGAGGCACTGCTGTCCCTGTGAGGGACTCAGTCTTGCTTCCCTGGAAAGCACCGTTGAATCTATTGTCGTGTCTAACTGGGTTAGACATTGAACAACACTTTGCTCATCTCTACCGGATATGGGAATGATAATGGACTTGAAACACCATGAGGGAGGTAAAGAGACAATTCAGGAGATGCATTGACTCATGGAAAAGTTGGGGTCTTTGGAGATCCCCAGGTCCAACACCCTCTTAAGCGCAGGGCCACAGATCAGGCAATCCAGAACACAATTAAGCCAAGTCTTGAGTGTTTTCAGTGAGGAAATACGTTTCCACCACTGCATGGACAACAGATTCTTATACTAAATCAGTCTAAAACCAATTTTTTTCTTCTCTTTTGTCCTGAAGCAGCTTGTTCCTGTTGTCTCTTTTCCTGTCACCACGCATCCTTCTGAAGGAAGAACTGCTATCTCCTCTATAGCTGCCTGGAAAACAGTAGAGATTCCCTAAGCCTTCAAAAAAAACTATGTTCATTTCTCTTCCATTGATGAAATAAACAACACTGAAGTCAGATTAAGAGTCTAGGCAACACAGGAGAAACATACTACATAAAGAAGAGAAAACAAAACAAACAAAAACCCTCAAAGAAATTATACTTGCCTTAGAAAAAAATGCTGACAAAAACATATCTGTACCACTGAAAAGTGAAAATAATCCATTCACATTGAACCAACTAAATATAATCTTTATTTAAAAAATGTTTTGTGTAACAGACTTGCCCAAAGGCCATAGTTAACAGGGCTTACATGAGCCATAACATGATACCAACCACCGCAGGATCACACCCGAGGAGAAGGCTACTAGATGAATACAAGTTTTGGTCTAAGACTACCAGCCATTCACTTACTCTGAAGGCTTAGAAGATCCTTCCACAGCAACTGAACTAACAGTAACAACGCTAAGTTTAATGGATTTTTTTCATTAAACATATGTCAATCATTCCTTACCATTTAATATAGAATTTGAGACTGACCCTCAAAGGGTGGACCCTATATTGGTTCTGCACTTTGGATGAGGAAGATATTCCCTCAGGAAACTTGAATGTTCCCTGCTCAGTTTGCTTGCACTCTCAGTTGTTTCAGACAACATAAATTTCCCACATCTAATTTAGTTAGATGTTTACTTTAAAATTAGAAATATTTGATCTAGAATCATTAATTTACTTTCTTTGTGCCCTTTTGCAAGCATAATAGTTAAAAAGACATCTGTGGAAAATCCTAGGAAGATCATATTAGCTCTGCACAACACAAATACTGATACGGTTTGCATTTTATCCTGCAACTTTGGTAAATCAGGTTTATCTTTCTGTTGCAAGATGCGCATATTAGTTCAAACAATTGGGGTTAACAGGAAGGTAAAAGCTAATAGAAAAAAAATCAAGATTAAAAGTGAACATTAATTAGATTTAAGAGAGAATTTTATATCGAGTGAGATTACTGATCATTTAATTTGAATAAGCCTAAAACAAGATTACTGGTAAAGTAATTTAAAGCATCATCCCTGAACTCAATTTGCTACAAAGACGGCACAATGAATTGTTGTAGATGTAGTTTCAGTTATAGTAATCTCACTTTGTATGTTTGGGTTGTTTTTTGTATGTTTTCTTGTTTGTTGTTGGGTTTTTTCTATTTCAACTTTAATCCCATTATTCCCTTTTTAGTAAATTTTCAGGAACCAGACTATTGCATCCATCATGCATAAAACAAAGGCTCTTTCATAAAAGTTTAATTACAAAATAAAAGAGCTCACTCTCCTCCAGTGACTTAAGTCATCACACAAGATGCAACAAGTGAAACTAAACAGTAGGTCAATGAACGGCTGAAAATGCCTAACATACCGAGCGGCTATACATGACACTCTTACAGTAATTAAATCATCTTCCCCTCTAAGCCTGTGTTATTCACAGGATCTGCAGCAGCGATATTTGGTCACATGAACAGTGAAACCAACTGCTAAATAATGTTATTCCCTTCATCTGTGTTGTTTCTTTTTAAAACCCACAGGCATATCTTCAGTAGCATGTTAGTATCAAAAAAAATCATGACAGCCATTCTCAACAATACCAGAAGGAGGAACATCTGCAGACAACAAAACAGTTCCACAAAAGTGGATTTGAATATGCAAAAGACATCTCCTTCCTCACTGCAATGACTGTGAGCAGGAGTGTTTGAATTGAGGAAGGGCTCAACCTGAGATGTCTCACTACTTACAGACAGTTGGTACAGTACCATACAGTTACCTTCTTCTGTGACCACATGAACTTTTAAGGGCACACTGCAACATTTATTGGTAACTCACAGCCCTAGAAAACAATCAAATCAACACTTTCTACTCTTGGAATTAGTATTAGTTGTGCTGTGGTCACCTCAACAATCTTACAAAATTGTAAATAGCTCTGACTATTAGAAGTGTTGAATATCAATCTGAAAACAAGTATCGATTTTTTATTTTCTCACTGCTTGTAATTTTGTTACCTTACATTATGTGTTACATCACAAAATCAATAACAAACAAAACGAGTGTGCTAATACATGCCATAAAGATATGGGTACATTTAGCTCTGATACTCGGACACAGAATTAAGCCTCAAGTAAGGTCATGTGCCACTGTTTATTCGTTATGAGGCATGCATCAAGAGAAAAAAGAGAGGGGGGAAAGAGAGAGAGAGAAGAGAGAAAGGGGGGGAGAAGGGGGGGAAGAGAGAAGAAGAGGCTACACCACAGTGCTGCTGTGTCCCATCAGCCGATGCTCACTAGGGTGCGGAGAATGTCTCCCAATCCTCAGCCTTGCTTCATCCTTTTTATGCTTGGGGTCATGCCTTGCTAACAGGGTCATTTCGCTAATTCTGCCCATTATTGTCTCACCCAAAACATGCACTGTTCAGGCACGTTCAGCCTCTGGTAGTCATTTTGTCTGGTAGCTGTATCCATAATCAGGGCAAGATCCTGCAAATTCATCCTTTTCAGCACTGCAGTATCCTGTGCAGTTGTCTGGGCAATGAGATCTTCAGGTTAGGTGTGAAGTTGAGACAGACCAGTTTCTTTCTGTGGTATATTACATGTGGTGATCCCCAACCAGCTAAGGCCTGTCAGGTAATTTAAGTGTTTTCATTCAGTCCTGGGTTAAGATCCTGGTTAAGACTCATTTGGTGGAGCCCAGCATTCGCCTCCTAATGCTTACCTGAAGTAACAGAGAGAAATCTAGAGACATAACAACAACTTAGGAAGAATAACTAGCACACTCTCAAGATTTTTTATTGTTCAAAACCTCAGAGCTTCATTACTACAGGTCAATATAACTAAAATAGAAGCATCGATGAAGTATGCAGGAGGACATACTTACATGACTATTTTTCTCCCCCAAGTTTCTGACCAGGTCTTTGGTATGTGACAGGGAGCAGCTTGTGCTTCCACTGCCCTGTTGTGCAATGATGAGATGAGGCAGAGGAATAATACGCGGATGCGTACTTTGCTGAGGTCCTCAATGCTTGCTAGTTTGGAACAGTCCCAGTTTGCGAGACATAAGTAGTAAGAACAAGTCAGGAAAGAGCGTGAAGGGCTGGATGAGATTTCAAGAGTGCAAGAACAATTGAAAATTAGAAGCAGTTTATTTAAAATACTTTTAACATCCTATTTCACCAATAAAATCCATTATTATGTGAACTATAGGGTTGGTCTTGATTGATAGGAACAAAAGAAACATGCTTTATTTTATTCCTTCTTTTGTAGCTAAGCTGATTATTGCATTTAGAAAGACATCTCACCTTTGGAAGTCCTCAAGATATTTTTCTAAGAATTTTCAAAAGCTGGACTTGAGCTGATACCAAACTATCAACTCAGTAAAATATCAATAATATAGTCCAAATCTTAAATAATAGGTGAAGTGGTAAGACACCCAAATTCAAGATTTATCAGAATAGTCACTAAGCACAGGATTGAGAGTTACATGAGTTTAAAGGCTTAAGCTCATGAAAAGTTTGTCTTCTTTCATTCAACACTGGCTGTTTCCCTTGGATTCTTAGAAGAACCTTTTAAACCATTGTTGAAGTTTGGGCCCACTGACACTGTTAGGCCAGAATTTATAATCCACAAACTCATTTAAACAAACTTTCAAGCAACTGCAATAACTATTGCAATAACTATTGCAATAACTATACTTCTGATAGTTTCCAGTGATATACGCAGGAACCTTGTGAAGCAAGTAACTAGTTTTTCTGAATTTGAACTAGAACAAACTACAGGAAAAGAACATACAGATGAGAATAAAAACCGTAAACCAAGATATTTTTCTTACAGATTTTATGTACCACCTCAGTTTCTTTCAGTTTTACATGTGAACTAATCTGCAACAAAGTTTCAAACATTTGAGGTTGTTCTTTGCATTTGTATTCTTATTAAATAAAAAAGTACAAAATTTTTGTCTGAAGAAAAATAAACACAGTAAATCAGTCTGGATACATGGCCTGTCACCATGGACTACCTACCAGTGAATTTTGCTTGATTAAATCTCATTCTTCTCAAACTTGCCCTCTATGACAGCATCTTCACTGAAAGAATGATCTACAGAAATGTCAATAACAGCTGAACAATGGACTCCATGTCACCCACTGGATCACAGTTCCATTAAGAAACTATCTTTATCTTTGTCAAATGCACAGGTTCCACTTAACTTCATAGACTGATCTGTTTTCAATCACTGCCTCAGAATTGTTGTATTGTGTTAAGAGTCTTTTGCTACTGAAGTATGTCACTCTTCAGAAAAACAAAAGCAAAACTGCCACATCCCTTCCAAAACACCAGTTAAGGAACAAATGAGCAACTCAGATCATGACATTCAGAGATTCCATTTTGTGGCACATTTTTCCACAGATCAGGGGAACTGTAACCTACTTGGCCAACAGTTACTTCAGGCAGGGTTTTAATTTTTCATGAACACATCGCTCTAATAAAGTACTTGGCACTAGTTATGGCTTTTGAATTAAAATACATTAATGAAATTAAATTTTAAAATCACTAAGCCATTAATTTTGACCAGCTTTTTTTTTTTTCCCATGTTTGCAAGAATCAGCCACTAAAAGCATATTTCAGCACAAAAAGAATGAAAGCTGTATTAACAAAACGGACTTGTGCAGGATCCCTGCAGAGAATGGTGATATTTTGGGTATAAACTGGAAAGGGGCAGATTTAGGCTGGACATTAGGAAGAATTTCTTCACAAAGACAGTGATGAGACATTGGAACAGGTTGCTCAGGGAGGTTGTGGATGCCCCATCCCTGGAGGTGTTCAAGGCTAGGTTGGATGGGCCTTGGGCAACCTGATCGAGTGGGAAGTCCCTGCCCCATGGCAGGGGGTTGGAACTACATGATCTTTAAGGTCCCTTCCAACCCAAATTATTCTATGATTCTATGATTATATACACTGACTGCATATCAAATGAAGGCCAAAACCAAAATTGCTGTTCTGATAAAGGCTTATCTGTCAAATATCACATAATAGTTCAACTTACGATCAAGGGCAACTTAAAGACACAATCTGCTATTTACATTTTATTCTGTATTCAGAAATCAAAAGGTTTACAGCATTATAGAATAGTTCTATGAATTGTCTAGATCAAACACTGGTTTTAGTACCTATTTGTGAAACTACCTTACTAAAAATACTTCCAGGTAATAACTAAATAGCAGAGCCTACTCAATTGAGGATGCTGATCTGCAATTTCTTCAGGTATGCAAGTCCCTGCAGCTGCCCTACTTTACCTTACAAAAAAATTCCCCGTTGGTCTTTGTTCAGGATATCATTCAGAAAGCTCGAATAGTATAAATCACAGGTATTTTAGTTTTAATACAAAATCATTACTTCAGATATATCTAATGGTGCCTGTAGCCTTGCTAGTAAAAGAAATAATCATCTGCTGACAGCATGGGAGCCCAATTCAAACCAGAATTCAAACCAGTTTTCATCTTGTTTTATCTTGTTTCATCTCATTCATCTTGTACTTATAAAGCAGTATAGAGTCAGGACACTTAAGATGTTTAATAGAAACAGCCAATTTGATATCCAATTCCCATGATAGTATCATTCCACTGTTCAATGTACTACAGTCAGTGAAGTAGCTCACTTCCAGTTACATATTTTGAGTACAATTTACACACTTCATACTCCTCTAAATAGTGCATCAGATTTGCTCAGCAATAAGAATGCATCTCACTAAAACAGATGTCCGATTCTCAAGCTTCTCTGGTTCTTAGTATCAGTTTTCTTTATTACTATACATTAACTTGCAGATAAATTAAGCATAATGTAGGCATCTTTTAATTCCAGCTGTGTTGCAAAATGCTGCTGTAAGGCTAAATTTTTAAGTCCAAGTAGTTTCATAATCTATGTGCAGTTATGAAGGCAGCAGGAATGCTATTCTGACAACTTAAACTTCCAATAATGTCAGCAGGCATCTGATTGGAAAATGGCTCATTTTATAAACATCACTACTTTTATGACTGACAAAAAATATGTGCAGTCAGGTGCCAACTCATTCACAACTACGTTTTACAACTTGTGTCATAAATTGCTTGCAAGTACAAAATTCTAAGATGTTAGAGGTCTATAGGCAATCCATGGAGAATGGCACAATCCATACAAAGATTTCATGAATCTTGCTCTTCTGCTAAGTTTCACATCCATGTAATTTCACTGTTTCAGAGGAATTACTCCCAATATATACATAAATTTACATCTAAATCAAACCATCTCCCGTATACAATACTGGACCTAGGATTACACCGTCGTTTAAAACACAATTGAAATACAGACAGAGAAAATATCACAGACCTTCCACATTTTAAGACCAATATATAGTTTGTATATCATAGTGTACACTAAGCACAGGTTTCTTCAAATTTGCTTTTTTAGTTTGCTGCCTATTGTACAAGTCCCTCTAACTGCATGGGCCATGAAGCACTGATTAAGACTGAAAAAAAATGATATTTCTTACTGGAAACAATTTGAGAGTGAAAAAAGCCCCATACATGATATTCCACTACTTAAAAGTAGTACGAACCCCAAATTGAACCACTTGATGACAGCAACGATTGTTGTGTTTGATAGCCATTACAGCTTTCCCAATTATAGTACAGGTTAAACAAGTACTGAATACTTTAGCTCACTCATGTATGACATGGATACATTTATAATACCCTTATAGTACTGGGGAAGAAAAGAAATAAAACCAGTCATTTGTACTAACCAATTGTCCACACAAAGAGCATAACTTCTAGTGATTCGTATTGGCCTGCTCTTCTCAAACACTTTGCAGGTTATTAAAAAATCCAGTCTCAACTTTTTCTTGGAGTCACTGGGTTTTTTTTGTTTGGTGGTTTGTTTTTCTGTTTTGAGGGTTTTTTCATGTTTCCAGTAAGACCACTTGGAAATAGTACGTCTTGATATAACTAGAAAGGAAACATATAATTAAAATTCAGACCTCAAGTACTCAAACCTCTTAAGGAGATGTGCCTTCTGGCTTAATTAAAATGAAGGTGACATCAACAAAAAAAAAGCAAAACTAAAGAGGAATAGGTAGAACAATTTTACTTTCCTCAAACCTTAAATGTAAAGTAAAAAAACCCATCACTAAGAATTTCAGAACAGAATAGAACAGTGTACGTTCTATCGCAGAAAAAAATTCATGCGAGTGTTACACTATTTGATCATTCGCCTACATCCACTGGTATGCAACACCAGTTTAATATTAATTAGATAGATACAGAGACAACCACAAATTCATACAAATACAACGTCTTCTGGCCTCAGTTATACTCATACTGTAGATCAAGCAAATCTGTTCTTTGGTAACTGAGGCAGGCTCATTTTCCATTGCAATGCAGGACTGTTAAGAGGGCCATATTAGCCAGTCATCTCAGAAACTTAAAACTCCCGTAGACAGAGTCTGGGCTATTTGTCACAGAAAATATTAGACTTGGAATTAGAGGTATAAATGTAAAGAAGTTAAAATTACTCAACTCTTCGGGTGGCTGTTTCAGGAAAAAAAAATCCAAACTCACTTCTTCTCTATTCACTGTTTAATCTAGATAACAATTTAGACTCATATGATAAGGTATTTTGATAGATGGGAATGTAGACATGCACATTTTCAGTTTAATAAAAAAGACCTGTGTGGATAATGGCAATTAAAGTTAACATGACTTGAAAGTATACCTATAATAAAGTTTAAAGATTTAGTCAAGTGGGACATTACAAATCCAAAAAAGCCTTTATAGATTTTTTTCATCTTCCCTTTTTCAACAAAGACTGACAGGATATACATACACAGGTTGAGATTTGATTTATCCAAACAATTTTCATGTTGCTCCAGCTTGCAAGTCTATTGACTAAAATGTAATAGCATTCACAACAAAGTATTTTCAGTAAGTGAAACAATAAGCAAAGAAAACCAAAACTAAGCTCAAAAGCTAAGTGGTTTAGAAAGCCCAGTAACGTCTATGTGTGCGTAAGTGTGTCCATAAACTTTTTTTATACATTATATATATAGACACACACACACACATATATATATACACACATACACACATGCGCACACACATTTGTAACCTGCAGTGAAGATCGATCTATTTTCTAATAAGGAACAAAACACATTATTTAAAAATGTGGCTAATTTAACAAAACGGAGAAGAAACTGCTGCTATCCAAAATATACAATTTGGATTGCAGACTAGAAGGCTAACAACATTAAAAAATAGTTTTAAGCAAAACCCCTTTGCTTCTAAATAACAACAGGTATCAACCTGCCACAGCATGAAGCATCCAAACAGATTTATAAAACTTTAAACTGCGATTCTTCTTCATTTGTAAAGTTCTTGACATATGGTATAGGTGCGAGCTCTGGTCTCCAACTGGAGCCTCCCTTTCATTTTTCTCAATCCATACTTCAGGCAATAATGGCAGCTGAAGAATTCAGAATCTCAAGTGAGATTTGTGCTTCACCATATACCTAAAAAAAACCCCGAACCAAAACAACAAAGAAAACAAACACTATTATTTTCAAGATACAATATACACAGACTTTGTTAAAACAAAAATTCTTAAGAGAATTAGCAAGTTGCCAAAAAGATGCAATGTCTTATATGCCATACTGCTCTGTATTATGTACAATATTTGTCCCACTAAAAGACAATCAGCTAAAACCTTTGCTTTAAAGAAAATTCATCTTTTCCAAGGCATCACACATCTTCTAAAATGCAAAGACTTGTTAAAGATAACTCAAGTTTGTTCTGGGAATTCAGATGTGTAGTTCAGCTGAGACTTTTAAATAAGGCCATAGAAAGTTTGATAGTTGGAATTATTTTGACAATTCCCAAAGGATTTTTCTTTTGAAGTTCACTCAATCATTCCAGCAGTTTGCTGTGCAAATGACATGGAAAGGTTAAACATTCATGAAATGCATGGGCTTCTCCTTTCCCTCAATATTTCTGCAACCGCTTTATGATAAGAAAGTTTCTTCAAAAAAGGCATTGCAATGAACTTCCCATTCAGAGAGGGTTCTGAAGGCACAAAGAAGCAGAGTCAGAAGCAACACTGCTCTTCAAGGAGCTGTCGGTGCTCCTTCATCCCTCAGTTCTCACACAAAGCAGGGCTAAGCACTGAGAATGCCTTAAGATATAGAAGAATCACTAGTCCCAAAACTTATTATGTGCTATATCTTTTTTTTTTCATCTTTTTTTTTTTTAATTTCCTCTTCTACCCAGTCCCGTGGACTCCAGGGCATCAGGATAACATATGCTTTTGTGGCTCTATCGTAAGACAGTTTCTCACAGTTTTCTAGACTGTCATCTAGTGAAGTGGAGAGAGAAAAGAACTGCAGTCCAGTGGGAGGGTTGGGGGAACGAGAGAAAACTCTATATCACCTAGCTTGTTCTTTATTCCTCTAATTCTGCCTAGAGGCTGAGAATCATGGTACTATGTGATGATTAATGTTAACTATCTTTTCCTTAAACTCATGCATATTACATTTCAGAGATTACTATTTATAATTTATCATAAAATATACTGGTATATCTTTAACTGTATCATCAGGGTAACAAACAGTACTTTCAAGCTCAATGTCTGAATTCCTTGTTACCATAACTTCTCATTCCCACCAAACACCATAAAAACATGAGCATAAAGAATTTTCATAAGGAAACACACCTGTCCAAAGTTTCCCAGAAGCGCAGAAATACTGGCCTGTCCAAGTGTCTTTTGTGGTAGCTTAGTTCTAACACTGTTACATCCCATTTCTGTACATTTGGATCTAGACGTACTTCATCATATTTGAGATGAAAAGCTTAACTACAGGAAGAGGAAAACATTTAGTATATAAACATGGTAACATTACATTGTTTAATTTAAAACAGAATTCCCATTCCACCCCTCTTTCTTCCAAATGGAGCTAGGGAACAAATTAACAAGCCCATCCCTCAAGAAAATAACAACTTAGTTAATAGAGGATACTGAGCTAAAGATAGTGGTAGGCTCTCATACTATTACAGGTTTAAGTGAAAGGGCAGTCCCCATTTTAGATGCATAGATTCCATGAGAATATCAGAAGCTTACTGCCAATTGAAACACTTTCTTTGGGGGGAAAAAAAAGATGATCTTTCTGAAGATCTTTGAACTGCGCAAGAATTAAAAACAAAGCATTTCTGAGACCTTTGGAGAAGGCCTATTTGCTGAAAGTCTGTGTAGATGACTGATGGCAGAATGCCAGTGTAACCCCCAAACACTACATGAGAAATTTAGTAACTGCCAGTGTCCCCTGATAACAGTATTCAGGTAAAATGGTAAAATATTAACAGTTACTTCGCTACTGGGAAGTATTGTCACGTGAATTACGTAAAGCCAAGCATTAACACAGCTAGCATTAAAATCATCCCGCAATTTTTCTTGACTTCCTTAGCCAAATCTTAGTTTTGACATAATCCAGTGGAAAGTATTTAAGTCTTGTTAAATTCTTATCTGGTATCCAATCTGTGTGCATTTTCTACACTGGATATTACTTGAGAAGTAAAGCAGAGCATTTGATCAGGCTTGTGGAAGCCAGTTTAATGCCATGGTCATATCTTTTCTGGTACCACACACTTTACTTTTTCTTCCACAAATCCATCTAAAATTTTAGTCAAATAGATAAAATAAATAAATGAATATAAAATAAAATCTGTCTTTTTTCCAGATACAGTTCAATCTATAGGATAATGTATCCAAAAGATTTCTAGAAGATTGGGTATCTGAAATTAGGGGGTTTTTTCCACTGTCAAACTAAAGAAGTGATCATCTGTCCGTACCATTGCCAGATAAACTCCCAAGCTTTGTAAATTAAAACTAGGAACACACATACATTATCTTCCTAAATAATGTTGCGTGTTTTATAATAACTGCGGAGAAAGCACGTAAAGATATAGTAGGGGTATGCATTTACAGCAAACTTGATCAGCACCTGACAGAGATTCTGTATTAAGGTTAAACAACATTGAGCAAGAAGACAATGCAGTGCTGAATCTGAAAACAAATCGGTTTTAAAGCACACTAATGTGCTCTAGGCAGAAAGACCTTTAAAATGGTATCAAATTAAATATTTATTCATTAAAGTGACATCATTAAAAATTTCATCTAAAACATCATTTGGCAGATGCAAAATAAGCTTGTTTACTATATGAACCATTAAACATTCAGACGCAGGTGTAAAAAAAAACTAAGTAGAACAATTTTAGAAGACTCAACTAACAAATGCCATGTGACATAGCAATTGAACAAATAAGACCAATTCGACAAGCTCTGGTCCAAATTTCATGAAGGAATTCTTTATGGTAATGTACCTGCTTGTTTTCCAAAATGACAGTAAGAAGCTTTGAATATTGTTCATCACTCTGAACTCGGTGACTTACATGATTAAAGAGAAAACTGCAGAACTACTGCAGATCTCACAAACCACATTTACAAAATCTATTAAAAGACCACAAATATGGGCAAAGCAATAGCTTCAGGAAAAAGGAAAACACATAAAACCAAACTGACATTGCCTGCTCCCTTCATTTACGCTGTTTTTATTTGAGGAATGGGTGAAGTCATTAGGAAAAGCCTTAGAGATACTCTTATTGGGAAAAATATTTTAGAATTGGGCATTTTGTTTTTTCCAAAGCAAGGCATTTCTAAAATTAAAAAGGTCCATTTCAAACATATCTTTGAGTCAAGTATGAACAGACATCCTTTCACTTGAAAATGTAAAAATTTGTACACCTCCAGAATGAACTACACAGGCTACGACTTTGATCTTTTGGCACAGCAAGGACTTAAAAAAATGTCAAAGCATGTCATTAACAATTCCTGTATATATACACGATGTTAAAATTAATGGGAATGAGCATGCAACTAACCTACCTAGACCTTTAATACTTAACAGTATTTTTCTTGGTTTTGCTTTCATGATTTCTGTTTTCCCTCTATCATTTTCTGTTTTCTTTATATGTTTCATTTCGAAATGTTATTTTCTTCTTTGTCTCTTTTGTTAATCTTTCTCCTGTGGTATATTTTTTCTTTTACATTCACTTTCAGGCTCTTTCACTCTCTTGTTCACGCTCAATCCCCCCTCAAGCAACTAATTCCATTTTCTCTTTGTTTGCAGATACATCCTTAGCCTTCCATCCAAACCCTGTTCTTTTTACACTTCTTATGAAACCAGCATTCTCTTTCCACATATCAAATATGCACACCCATAAAACCTCATCCAAACTCAACACGCTCACTGGAAGATTACAGACCCAAGGTGGGTTTTGGCTTGGTGGGATTTATTTTCTTTGCTTTGTGGGAGATTCTGCTTGTTTTGCTTTTGTGTGTATGTGATAGTTTAGGGTTTTTTTAAATCTGTAGCTCAAAAACCACTGGACACTACAAAAAGGTCTATTTTCTAAGGCAGTTTCACACTGAAGTGACAAGAACAGAATTTAGTTTCTTTAAAACGACAGTTTCTTTAGATATTATGACACACTTTATTGTCAGAAGAGTGACCTGTGTGAGAAGTACAGTGTGTCTCAAAGCAATACAGGGTGCAATAATAATGCAAAAAATCTGTTGATCTATACAGTGGTAACAGCTAGCTCATAACCTAAAAGTATTTGTATATTATTAAACATTCAAGGTTTTGTCAGACACCAGATCATATTTGTAAAGATTTCTTAGTGAAATACTAGGTGATCACTAGGTGATTCAGAGAGTACTGCTCAACAGCTCAGTGTCCAGACGGAGGTGTGTAACAAGACCCCCGTCAGGGGTCTGTACTGGGAACAGTGCTGTTTAATATCTTCATCAATGATATAGACAGAGAGAATCAAGTGCACCCTCAGCATGTTTATACAACACACCAAGCTGAGTGGTACAGTTGTCACACCAGAAGGACAGACAGGATGTAGTCCAGGAGAGACCTGGACAAGCTAGAAAAGTGGGCCTGTGTGAGTCTCATGAAGCCAAGTGCAAGGTCCTACACCTGGGGTAGGGACAATCTGTGATTACGATACAGGATGGGGGATGATGGGATCGAGAGCAGCCCTGCGGAGAAGGACTTGAGGGTGCTGATTGATGAGAAGCTTGACATGAGCAGGCAATGTGAGCTCACAGCCCAGAAGGCCAATCGCATCCTGGGCTGCATCAAAAGAAACATGGCCAGCAGGTCAAAGAAGGTGATTCCCCCTCTCAGCTCCACTCTGGTCAGACCCCACCCCTACTGGTGTCCAGTTCTGGGAATCCCCAACATAAGAAAGATATGGACATGTCCCAGAGGAGGGCCATGAAGATGATCAGAGGGCCGGAGCACCTCTCCTATGAGCACAGGCTGAGAGAGTTGGGCTTGTTCAGCCTGGAGAAGAGAAGGCTCCAGGCAGACCTGATAGCAGTCTTCCGGTACCTCGAGGAAGCCTACAAGAAAGCTAGGGAGGGACTTTTCACAAAGGAATGTAGAGACAGGATGAGGTGGAATGGGGTCTAAATTGGAGGGGGGAAGCTTTAGATTAGATATTAGGAAGAAATTCTTTAGGAAGAAATTCTTTACAATGAGGGTGGTGAGGCATTGCAACAGGTTGCCCAGGGAAACTGTGGATGCCTCCCTCCCCGGAAGTGTTCAAGGCCAGGTTGGATGGGGCCTTGGGCACCCTGATCTAGTGGAAGGTGTCCCTGTCCAAGGCAAGGGGGCTGGAACTAGATGATCTTTAAGGTTCCTTCCATCCCAAACCATTCTCTGATTCTATGATTACTAATAAACACAGATCAATGGTATAAAGACTGCAAGTTTTTGTATCTAAAACTTAAATTACCGTCCTTTTCTTCTTGTAAAGTCAACAGCTCTGACTCTGAGAAGGTTCTGTGAGCTTCCACAGGTCAGAACAGAGGACAGCAGAGGGCACATCAATACTTGCCATTTGTGCAAAGACCTAAGACCCTGTTGTCTTAACCACCCAAATCCAACAGCATCTTGGTTAGTGCTTTGCCGTAAGCAGACACCACCCCTGCCTCCCTGCCATCTTCCTCAAATAGAATAGCAAACCCTCTAACGCTTCAAAACAAAACAGCCATCACCCTTACTTTTTGCAAAGATATCAACAGGCGATCCATCAGGCAAGAGCCAAGGCCAGCCTTTGAACTGCCACGCAGGGCCCTGTACAAACACTGCCACCACACGATCCCTATGGACACAGAAAGATGGACATGTTGATGACCTTGAACAGTTAAATTACATGTGTTTTTAAGCAGTCAATATACCTTAGCATAGTTTCTTATTTGAGTAACAGCAGTATAGCACATTTAACAATCACTCCTCCAGCGCAACTGCTTTTTCTCTCTTGAGCAAAAACATTTCATGTGATTTTTCTGGACTTTTAGCTCTGTTCCTTTGCAGAATGCAGCTCAATTTCTCATATTACATTCATAAGTCAAACAGTGTTTACTTCTGGTCATTACTACTTTGCTTTTAAAAAGCGCTCCAACATTTTACACATAATCTTCTATGAATAACACCATAAACGGAAATGTATCAGTCTAAAAGCCTTTATTCTGAATCCTGTTAACATTTAATACATTTCTAGAATAGAAGAGACAGCTGCTAAATTTCTGCCTCCAGTTGGAAAGTGCATCATTTAATGTAATGGTATGCCTGGCAGTCTTAAGAAAATAAATTTGTGATTAAGTTGAAGCTTTTACATTAATAAAATTTTGAAAAAAATCCTGGAGAACAAATGTTCTCTCCATATGGTCTATCCTTTTCCTTAATTATTTACAATCATCTAAAACAAAGTCCCTACCTACTACAACAAATAATTACCTCTCCATTCTAATCCCCAATTCAAAATCATCATGAAGTCTACAAAATCCCAAATGGAAAATAATAATCAAGGGGGAGTTTAGCTTTAAGATTTAAAATGATATTGCAAGTTTTGTAATGGCTAGCAGAAAAAAAACCAGTGGCAACATGTTAATTTCAAGATATGATATCTGATTCTTCCTTGGATAAAAACAACATAAAAAACCCACACCATTTAATCTCTTTGGTCAGAAGCACTTTAGGAGCCATTTCAGATGGCTCCTAAAGATTTCAGATTTAAGTGCCATTTCAGATGGCTCCTAAAAGGTGTAATTATTAAACATATTAAGTACTATTTGATATTTAGAATTTTAAACCCACAGATTACTGATTAGTTCAATACAGAGAACAATTAATTTAGGAACAAAACCTTTTCAAAGTATTCCTCTCCATTAAAATCTATTTAGAAAGTTACAAGACCACAAAAATGTATGTCTAAAATATTCACACTTCTGAGGAAGAGGTAAAAATGTTGCCTCTTTTTGTTATCAAATAACAAAAACATGTTTCTCCAGAATGAGAAATAAGTTTTCACAGTTTTGAAGCATGGACTACAGACAAAATAATATGTTTCCAGATTTTTCTTAGAAGTAAAAGCTCTCTATGATTCCCTTCCCCAGCTGGGGCTCTCCCTTCAGAAGGAAGCTCCTATCATCAAATCCAATTCAACAAATCTGATCCACTGCTGAAATCACAGTTCAGTCTTTACTGTCCAATGTATTATCTTTCTTCCTTAAACTGTTATAGAAAGTCAGAATATCTGATGCTGAAGGCCTGCAAATGTATCCTTCTAACAGACCTCATTCAGGAAGCAGATGAGAAAGAAGGATTTTCCTCTCAGATCAAGTTTCAGTGACTTGCATACTACAGTATCATGAACTGGAAAGCTCACAGGAATATTCCTATTCAAATTTCTGGAACATTTCAGGTACACCTAATAAAAATAGTTGTGCTGCTTATAGCGTTAAAACATCGAGTGTTGCATTTCTTAACGAACTTTAAAAGAAGTTCAGTGCCATATTATTTTCACCTGAAGAATAGACTGCTATACAGTTAACATTAAAATCCATTCTTTCACACGTATATTGTTTTACATGTTTTAGCAGAATTTTATTGGTCTTGTCCAAATTCTGCCTTCTCCTAATTAAGAAATTTTGTAAAGGGGAAATCTATTTTACCAGTCTTGTGGCATAAGTTTCAAAGGCTGGTCTACTACTCGATAAGGTACAGTAACGCTGACAGTAGTTCCCCCAGGCTGCATCTGGTCTTTCCGTCTCTGTATTAGCGTTTCATTTTCTCGTTGACAGCCTTGTTTCTTCTTTTCATCTGATGGTACAAACCTTGGGGAACAAAGAAACATTCAGTAGACAAAAGCAATTTATTTGATGTAATCAGCAGGAAAAGTAGCAACTGTATCAGAACGTTGTATTATTTGCAACAGCCACTGAAGGCCATTTCATTTTCACTATTCCAAGTCTCCATCACTACTCATTCAGAACTGCAAAACCCATAAGAATAACATTTCATAAGCCTTTTTGAAAAAAAAGAGTCATACTAAAAGGTCCTCTGCCCCTCAAAACTACATCCAGACCTCTTCCTATATATTTGTGGCATTCCTTGTTGACATTACTCAACTCATTTGCAGATGAGAAGCCAGGTCACACCTTGCTAAACAGCTACAACTCATTCTTTCTAGTGATCAGGTGTAACATAGGGAAGCTTGGGCACTAAGAAACAATTACTTCCCGGGGTAAGTTTTAGAGCTCTTGCTTAGAGCCATCAGAAATATGTTTTCTCAAGAAAACGGATTTTTGGTCAAATAGATTTCTGAGTGAGGTTTTATCTTTATGAATGATGGTGACTTTAAATTATCAATGATTCATCATTACTATGATCTATGATGCTCCAATTTTGGGTATTTTTTTTTTCTTCCTGCATAGTTTCTATGACAGATTAAGTGCTCGGAAAATAAGTATAATGTGGTCCTCATGCCATCTGTAATATCCATATGACAAAAGTGCTCAAGATGTGACATTCCAAATAAATTAGAGACGTTTTACTTTTCAGCCCCCTCCCACCTTAAAAAAAAATGCAATTCCATTTCAAGAGTCTCCTCTTTATGGTGAGAATATACACAGAACAGTTCTTAAAACTGGCATCACAAATGTGACAGTAGTGTAAGGCTTTTGACTGATTAATCTCGGTGGATTTTGTCAAAAGGAAAGATAACAAAATCATGCATTTTATAGAACTAAAACTATGACACAGAAAGATAAGCGGATGTAACCAGCACACCCTACCAGGCCAGCAACAGAAGAGAGCTCAGACCTACGTTCACCTGGTATTCAATTCAGGATCACCCAGTTGCACTACTAACCCTGTTTGCCATTGGCATTTCATTTCCAAAAATTCTCATAAAAAGAAACAGTTTTGCACTTAACTGCAGAAGTTACCAGGAGTATTGATGCTATATTTTAGAAACACAGCACTCTACCTAATTGGTAAGATTTCTCTTCATTATAATATAGGTGGTGCTTTTTAAAAATCTACTACGTTTTTCAGGTAAGTTGTTTGCACCATTTCTACTTATTCTCTTCAACCTATTTCTACTTGAATCCCCAAAACCAGTTTGAATGTGCTTAACTAGGCTGATTGCAGTGGCTGGAAAAACAGGAAAAAGGAATGAAAAATTAAATATGAGGAAAAGTTCATTCTTCAGTTAACATGAAAATACCAGTTTTTGCTGACATCTTATATCCAATAAGAATGTGCCATTTTGCAGGGAAAAAAAAACCCAAACACACACCTCTAAAGGCAGAACCTGGAAATTTTCAATAAATCCACAAGCAAAACTATTTTACTTTCTGGAGGTAAATAAATAGATGAAGACCTCTTATACTCTTCACTATTTAACAGTGTTCCAAAAAAAGAAAGTCACAACCAATTTCTGAAGCATACGTACAAATCCATACAGCTGCACTGGAAAAAACTGCAAATGATTACAAATTGAAGTTGACTAGTCATTGCAAATACAGAAAAAGCATTGCAGATGTTAAATGACATGCTATGAATTAAAACAGCCTTATCTGTCTAGTACATGTGAAACAACAACATTCTAAAGAAAATACAGGCAAAAAGAGCTATACAGGATATACTGGAGAGGAATTATAGTTTGGCCATCTAGAATACTATAAAAAACCTAATAAGACAATCATTTCACTAATAACTGAAGCGAAGAGAAATCAGTTAATATTTTCATTAGCTTTATCTACTACAATCAACATGTACAACTGTGTGCTACACATGAAAGTGCTCAAAACAGTTCTACTTTGGGAAAAGCAACCAAATGTAAAGAATTAAGTATTTTCAGTCAGGTTGGTAATTTAAAAATTCAAAAGTGAGGTCAACTTGAATCATGAGCATACCTAACAGGCTATTCTGCATGTGGCAGGCTTTGCTTTGCCAATACTAACTGATAGGAAACTGTATTTTATAACTTGAGCTTTTAAGGAAGCCATTCATGAGTCTCTCCTCACCCATCTGAGCTAAGCAATCTGGAATGGAAACATGGATTTTTTTTTTTTTTTAAATAATTTTAAATATTACACCACCACCCCTACCCTCAAACACCTTTTAACCAAGTGACAAGGTCTATATGAAAAGCCCACCTCAAATGGTGGAACGCTTGAGAAGAATTTCGCTCTTTATTACATGTCCCATGCATTGAGTGAGAACAAGCTCTTACAGAATACGTAAATTAAAAACAAACAGCCATATGTACATTACAGTGATAATCAAATATTCACACAAACTGCAATGAGAAACGTCACTGTTTTAATTCAATTTGTAAATGTAAGGAAGCAAATACATTTTAAATAGAAAGAGGAAACTCTTGCCAAATGAGACAAATGTGGACACTAAGAAGCAATACCACAATTCCACAGACTCTAAGTTTCACTATTATGCTCGAGACCCCTCCAATTTGGCTGAAACAGAAATTTTCAGTTCTATTTCTAGCTTGAAACATTTGTGTTTTGAAGAATTCATTTCAACACTAGTTTATTGACTGTTTCTCTCCATTTCAGAATCAGCTAGAAATTGTGTCACAGTCACTAGGGCACCGTTTGGTTGTGCCTCAGTTACACAATGGTTTGGGTTGGAAAGGATCTTTAAGATACCTAGTTCCAAACCCACTGCCATGGACAGGAACAACTTCCACTGGTGAAGGTTGCTCAAAGCCCCATCCAACATGGCCTTGAACACTTCCAGGGATGGGGCACCCCTAACCTCACTGGATAACTGGTTCCAGTGCTTCGTGACCCTCACAGTAAAAAATGTCTTCCTAATATCTAAATCTACCCTCTTTTGCTTAGAACCGTTACCCTTCCTCCTACCACTGCACTCCCTGAAGTTTCAATTTCATTTACTATAAAAACCTGAATGTTGAACACATTTCTCCAGTACAGAACACCCAGGCATCTCATTAAGAACTTTCTGAAGGAAAAAAGCCACCAGTGAGCAAGAAACAGAGAAGATGACTGCCATAAAGAAAGCACTGAAGGAAATGCCTACGTACATGTACACACAGAGAGTACAGGAATACATGGCAGCTTACAGAAAGTTTATGTGGTATATGCTTGCGTTTCTGGGAACCATCGATTCAGTAAGTATAATAAAAGCCATGTGCTCAAGAATTGAGAATCAATAGAAATCACTGTATGATTGCAAATATATTCACGGCTTACTCCATCACTACCCAAGCATAACAGACAACCTTACGAAATCACAGCGTTCAAGAAAACTGAAAAAAAAACCCCATCTTCTTTGGGGAATTGCTTGCCACAATACCACAGGTGCTGGCTTAACTGTGTATTTGTACTCAACACCTTTGTAATCATCCAAAACACTAGATATATCTTCTGAAACCTGACTGCACAGGAGCTTTTTTTGTTGTGTCTCCAGATTACTAGAGCCTAGTAAAAAAAAAAAAAAAAAAAAATCCATATCTACATAGAATCCATTTTTATATCCCTACTAGGAAAGTATTAGTATCTATACTCTCACTGTTAATTGCCAAAATCATCATTCACAGAAAAACTAGTGCACACTCACTTTACATGACAGTAGGTCCCCTTCCTAAGGTAACAAGTAAGCCGTTGAACTAGATCAAGTTAAGGGAGGTAAATGGTAAGACAGTATCCACTGAACTGCCAGAGCTGCTCATGCCTAGGCCCTAAACTCACATCAACTGCTAGCATTAACTTTTAAACACTTCCACCGACATCAGGTCAACACTTACTGGCCCCTAACAAAGGCATACTGAAAAATGCATGAACAGAGAATAAGGCAACTCCAATGTTGGACAGGAACAGAGTTCATCGTAATACACAATTGAGAGTGTTTTGTAGTGGAGACTTGTTTTTACAACCCTGTCAATATTTTCATTGTACTAAAGTATATAAAAAGCTTCATAGACTTATTTTTGTGAGAGAATGAAGCTTTTTTTGTCACATACCATCCCTCAATCTTTCAGATAGTTTGCTTGATATCAAAGCTGGATGAATTTCAGTGAGTTATCTGGCCGCATATGGTGAAACATACCATGAGTAAAAGCATCATCATAATAAAAATACATAATCATCTAATCATTTACATCTGCTTGATACAACTCCTGCCTCACATTTGATCTGTGTAAAGCAAAAGCTTTGCCACTGAAAAGCCTAACTTCAGATATTCTCAAATACTTACTATGGAAAGTGAGATTTTTACACATCAATTGTGATATCCAGTGATGCAGTTACACAATGAAAATTAAAAAATGTATCATATGAAATTGCCGTTCTGATTTTAAATGAAATTACATCTTTTTAATATTTCAGAAACTTGCATTTTTATCTTGCATGTGCCTTCTTAGAAAAATAACCTTCAAAAATAGGTTATCAAGAACATTTGCATATTATAAAGCATATAAATTGTGTATATTGCAGTTACAGTTGCACAAAATATAGTTATAGTTATACAAAATATAAGTTGCAACAAACACATCCAACAGACAAATCAGGTATCTTGTAAAAGAAACCCACATGCTGCCAGTTTATCATTAAAAATGTTTCATTAAACTCATTACAGCTTTCCTGCTTTCCATATTCTGTCTCAAAAGAAAGCATAACATTAGTAATGAACTAAAGATGCTAGAAGTCATATAGGTGTCAGCCAAATTTGGCAATAAAAAAAATCCAACAACACACTACAGAGCTATATAATAAGGCTTACCAGAAATGCTGGTATAATTAATACATTTCTTTCAGCCCTTGACAATTTAATATAACGCCTATGATAGTATTAGCTGAAGACCTAAAATATCTGCCAAAGACACTACAATTACTTTTGCTCATACCTAAAGTGACAACGCTTTGTGGTCAGTTACTCAAAAATCCCACATCCTAGACCAAAACTATCTAAAAGACAGGGATTCCGAGCTATGACTAAAGGTGAAGGGGCTGGAGGACAAGCCAGGAGAGGGAACTAGGGCTGTTTAACCTGGTAGAAAAGGAGGCTGAGGGGAGACCTTATCACTGCCTACAACTACCTGAAAGGAGATTGTAGTGGGGTGGGTGTTGGTCACCTCTTCTCCCAAGTGATGGGTGATGAGAAGAAACAGCCTCAAGTTGCACCAGGGGAAGTTCAGATTAGACATCAGCAAGAATTTCTTCAACAAAAGGGTTATCAGACACTGGAAGAGGCTGCCCAGGAAGGTGGTTGAGACACCATCCCTGGAGGTATTTAAAAAATGTGCAGATTGAGTGCTCAGGGATGTTGTTTAGTAGTGGGTAGGTACAGCTGGGCTTGATCTCAAAGGTCTTTTCCAACCAAACGAATCTATGATTTCGACTTTAAGTGGTTTGACCTCTAATTATAATTTCAGTAAACTTTCTTCCTTATTTTGTTTTAAGAAATATTTAAATGGAGAGGGTCACAAAAGTTGGTTTTATTTATGAAAGCCAAATATTTGTTATCACATGCTTCACAGAAGTGTGCTGCCTCAGGTATCATGCATGGGTGCCCTGTGAACAGCTTGTGTCACAGGTGTACCACGGCTTCCACATATCTATGGGTGGTGTGTCATTCTACATTTCTTAGCATTCTCCCCTGCAATGGCTCTTACTCTTCCAGCTCCAAAACCACCTTCTGCTTGCGCTACATCACTGACCACCTCTGATGGCTAATACAAACAGGCTAATCACCTCCAGAAATATAAGAAATACAAATCTACCTGTATCTTCCTCAGCAGGGGTAAGGGAGGTAGTATTAATTTGAGCGTGTCTTTTCTATCTGCACAATATTTTGTCATTCCAAAAACTTGAGGCAATATCATCTGTCTTCCAAATCCCTACTCTTCTGACAAATCTAGCTAAAAGTGGGTAATGAGTTAAAGAAGGCAGTGACTTAGATGCAGAAATTAGGTGAGTCTTCTTTCCCTGAAAAACTGACACATATCTATCAATCACACTCTACATCAAAGCTAGTTCTACACGATGCATACCTCAACTGTAAAAACAAACCCTGCAGCCATTCCTAATCAAACACTACTTAAATAAATTTGAATGTAAAAAAAAAAAAAAAAGCAGACCAGGTGGCCTATTTTCTATAAGAGTGCTAGAACTATCATGGCTAAATTAATATTTCACTATTCTGAATTCTGCAACTGCACTTATTTGATAACATACCTTGCTTCCATGCTTTGTCTTTCATATTTGTTAACTACATCAGTGTCCTCCTTTGAACTCAAACTTCACTCCGTTTTTTTTCTGGATCACGTTCTCTGCACTCTAACAATCACCCTCCTCTTGGGGCAGGCCTTGAGAAGTTACCCATACCCCAGTGGAGCTGAGAACAGTGCTAGCTGCCCATCACAGATATACTCAGAGGTGACATGTGGGTGACTTTATTCCGCTACAGGTATTCCTGCACCAGAAAGTCACAAGTTACACAGATGTAAAATCCAGGGCTTGTAGTTGCAAATTCTTTTTCGTGTAGCACCACAATAAGGAGAGCCTATATTTGAAGAACAGCAGTATATGGTCTCATAAAGCACTAAGTGCTGAGGGGCAAAGAGCTTTTTTTGCACATACCATCGCATACAATCTATAACACTGATTTCTCTGTGAAAGTGACTGCCTGTTCTAGAAAAAATAACTAGTATTAACAATAGGCAACTCTAAATACCATAATCTGTTGGACAGGCAGAAAGATGTTTCTGGTTTGCTTTTTTTTTTTTTTTTGCTATAATAGTGATTTTTACCTTACCATGAAGAGAGTAATTTGTGGTGTTGATTGCACTCAGCCAAAATGAATTAAATTAAAAAAGAATCAGATATATGACAATAAACAAATTTTAGCAACTTTTGAATGAGTCTGCATCAATGAGTTTTCGAATGAGTTTGCATCAATACTTAATGACTATGCTTTATTCTTATGTTTGTTATATATGTGGGTGGTTTTATTATTGGTTTTTTTTTTTAAACACACAACAAGCTGGTCTGCTCAGCTGATAGAGGTATTTGTCTAAAACAGAGGCCACCTTCCAGCCCCCTTCTCCTTTATGATAACTGTGGCCAAATTTTCCAATTTTCTCAAAATTTTTTCTGAGCTCCGTGAGCATGTTTTCATTGCTCGTCTTCTCCAAGTCTTCTTTCACTGTAAGGTTTGTTGATTGGCTCCACATGGGGAAATATGTTACATAAAAGAAAACTACTACAGACATTAGAAATGGCATTGTAAGACTTCCTTCTCAATCTGCCCATTTGGCTCACAGGTCACAATTGTGCAATAACTGTGAAAGTAAGTTTCTGCTTTTTTTCCTATTATTCAAGGGACATTCTTTTATATTCTTGTCTGTAAAACTAGCTTGTCACAAGACAGTATACTTCCTCTTGCTTAGTTACTAATTTGGTACTGTCATACCTTTGTATCTGAAAGCAGTTTTTGATACAGTATGTTCTAGCCAGCTACTTACTTCAGATCTTGCAGAAGGTCCTTTGCATTAAGCATTGTTATTAAAGAGGTTGTTGCTGCTGGAATAATGATTATGGGAGTTCGAGATCCTGTAGAGATAATAAAGTTGTAGAGATAATAAAGTTACATTTCCCTTATTTTTATTGTGTGTTGTAGTTTCGGTTGGTTCCCCAAACAAAGTAAATTAAGACCCATATTTAGTGAAACAGAACACTCTCTGCATTTCACTGCTTATTTATATTGTTACTTGTCATTCCACCAAGATAGAGTGGGCGTAATTCATACAAGTACGAAAAGGGTCTTGGAACTAAAACTCACTCACCTTTTTTCTGGTTTGGAGGTGGTCTTGCTTGAGAAACTGAGAAAAAAAAAAGAAAATACGGCAGAATGACTAATACATAAATACAAAGGGTCGGGGCACTGTAGCATCGATAACAATTTCCAGCAATGTTGAAGAAAGCTGCTTGTCAGTCTTCATTTCAATAGTGCTGAACCAACAAGAAGACTGTTTCACAACAAACTAATCTTTACAGACACTCATCTTTTCGTTAGTAATTATTAGTGCACATGATTATCTATACAATTTACCATTCCTTAAGAGATACAGAACTTTCAACAACCTGAATTTCAGGCTTACTTCAAGTTAATTTTGGATTGCAGTTACAGTTAAATGAGCCTTTTAGGTGCCAGAAACAGTGAAACTTGACAGATATGGTAGCGTTCAAGAAAACAAAACAAAACAACAACAACCACACAACATCCCATCCCCGCAAAAAAAAAAAAAAAACCACAAAAAACAAAACCCCAAAACCAACAACAAACAAAAAAACAACAAAAATCTCAAAATCATCAAACAAAAAAACACAAGAACAAACAACGTAGCCCAGATAGGAACCAAAAAATTCCACCACAAGCCCTTCCAATAAACTGTTTCCACTTCAGCCTTCCAAGTTGTGACCTCCTCAATATGGGAGGTCCTTCAATCCAATGTTGGAAAAGCATGTACAATTCTTTACTTTGGTTTACTACAGTTCAGTTTTCAGGACCCCTAACTTAAGGAAAGGACTGTTGGGCTTGATAATTTTCACCATATGTGTTTATCCTAATTCACAAAATCAGAAAATGGTTGGTAGCAGAAAGATTGATGCAGACTAACGCAGGTCTTGACTGCTACTATGCATGACAAATTTCATTAACTGACTTCTGATTTCATAGCCTCAACTTGCTCATATTTATTTATGACCAACTGTTTCAGAAACTTCCTAGAACGCTATAAATACTCACAACACGTATTTGCCATTGTTGAAATATTGAGACCATATCCTTAATTATCTTTACCTGACAATGTCAAATGCACAGATATAATTGGTAACACCACACTGAACTACATGAACTTGACACACCCAACGATGACTTCCTTTTTTTTTTTTTTTAAATCTAGGTATCTCCTTAATGTAAAAAAGTCCCAGAAATATACGGGCAGCTGCCCTAAAAGAAAACAAAAGAAGATGGGGAAAAAAATAAAAGCATCTGTAAGAAATTTGATAGCAGTACCAGAACAGCTAAGTAGAAAAGCTGGTGCTGCAGGAAGGTGCATGAAAAAAAAGATAATATTAAATTAAAAGCACATCTCGGATGTTTTTTCAAACCACTATTGTACAACTGTTTAGTACAATTAAACTAACACTTCTTATGTGCAAAGCAGCATCCTCCTGCAAATTGCATGCTTTTTGAAATATTTTGACTTCTAAGAACAGAACAACTCATTTTTTAAAGCTTCCAGACCCCCAAAGACCCTACAAAAGGCAGAAATATAGATTATGGTGGGTTTGTTGTTTTGGTTTTTTTTTTTTATGAAGCAGTGTATACTCCCTTTAGACTATGCCTCTCTTCTTTATTCTCTCTTCAATTTACAATATAGAGGCAAGATAATGGAATAGATTCACCTTAGAGAGGGGCAATATCAACATAACCTATGAAATGCACAAAAGATACCCTTCTGCCAGTCAATGCCCATAAAGTCACAGACAGCAGTAGGGACTTCTGACAACTCAGTCACTTTTCTATTCTTCTACCCTTTTCATACTGCTGTCAACTCCATTTACATTATTATGCTTAACAGGGCTAGTGAGATAAGTATGACAGGCAACATGACCCTTCTAGTACCAAAATAACCAAACAGAAGAATCAGTGCACAACAGCATTTAGGTATGCTGAGAATATTAAGTATTAGAATTGATTTGGGGGGAGGAAAGAGGGGAGAAAGAATAAATCTTATACTATTAAGGCTTAGCATTAAAACTTACTAATAAATCTCAATGAATTAGCAAAGCAGTCATTGAAAGCATTTAGCCTCAAGAATACCCAGTTCTCTGGCAGTACTTCTAGAAAGGTAGCTTTCCCTACCACCACCCAAAATTTCCCCTTTCCAATATCTTCATAACAGCCATAACCATCATCTTGTTCTGAAACCTTTTGTTTGAGGCCTTCCACAAGACCAGAAATTCTCATAACTTGTAAACTAGGTGCAGATACGCACACAGCTGTCTGGAAACACTGATCCTCTCATACACTGTCTGTACTCTTACGCTCTTCTAAAAATTCCAAAGGTTTGTTATTAAAGCAAAACAAAGTACCTATATCATTCAATCTTCAAATCTCAATTTGTGATTCAATCTGACATACAAAATTGACTTGGAAGCTGAAGGCTACTAACTGGGAATTAAAAAATGTGCAGAAGTAACTGATAACACATTCAGATAAAGACATTTCTGATTTATTAATAATAGAAGTAATAATATATCTCTTTTAATATTAGCTTTTCAATTTAGGTTGTTTCTTCTTGGAGTATTAACCAGTTCTTATTACATATTTGAGCTGAACTACCAAGCCAACGATAAAGAAGTTTGTCACTTTTCAATATCACTAGTGCATCCTTCCAATGGACGAATCGGGCAACACACTGTACACAATGAATCCAAGCCCCATAGTATAAAATTAACCAAAAAGTTATTGCTCATACATGTGCAGTTATAGGCCACAAATAAATCATCCCCATTTCATTCTTCAGCTAAAACAAGTTTTATATGGTACTTCTTTGAAACTCATGCTGATTTGGAACTGCAATACCAATGACAGTACGCTACATTACCTGGCCGTGGTACAGGCTGTGCTGCTGGAGTTTGTGTTTTCCGAGCAGAAGCACCTTCCTTTTAAAAGACAGAAGAGGTAACATTAACAGTTGATCTTCTGCTCAGGTATATACTTTTTTAAAACAAACAGAGCTACAGAGGATATCATGAAAATGAGGGCAACAATTCCATTAAAGACAAGAAAGCAAATAGTGAAAATATTGAAAATTCTTTACAGCTTCTGTTGTAGACTTGGGGAGGACACTCCCCCTCATAAACTTAAACACATTTACATTTTAACCATCAAATACCAATCAAACTTCTTTTGTATATTCAAAGCAACCTTGTCTAGTTATACCATCGTTTCATTTCAACCACGATCAATTTCACTAAGAATAAGAAACCTAAAAGTATGCAATTTGCTATAGAAATTTCAAAACACCATGTGCCTATGCTCTGGATGGAAATCTAAGACCAAGAAATTGCAATGCAGTTCTGCCTTGAAGAGTTTTGGTGCCCAGAAATAGCACTCTTGGAATAATTAGTTCTGTTTATGCCTTATCCAATTACCTTAATGTAACAAAAGACCTGCACTACTACTAAACCTTGTTAACTCTGCAGAGTAACACACCAGGTAAACGGAGCAGTGAGGCCACATGTCTGGTTCCACAGCAACACTAAACTCCTGCAAGAATAAATTCTGTTCTCAGCTACTGCTGTGAAACCTCATGGAACAAAATAAGTACTATTAACAGTATTACTAACACTGTAAAAAATGATATGTAATCCAGCCCCTTCACTTTGCAAGGCTGCAAAACAGGAAACCATGAATTTTATCTGAAAATTACTTAAACAGTACATAAAATGTATCCTACAACTGTGAGACATTCAAAAAGGCCAGAGATCCCTCTCTGGGTAAAACCTGTTGGAAAGGACTCCAGTATGGCATTATCACATCTGTATGTCTATGCGTAAAAAACAGCATGTATCGTAACTCTGAATAAAAAAGGTTAATGAGCAAGGGACTACACACAAGCAGCCTCCAGCTCCATGATTTAAATAACACTTAGCGAAACAGCTTTCAAGTTTCCACCTTGAAAGTTAAAAGCCTGCTTATATCCCAAGAGCTGTGAAGCACAAATAGAAGAGATCACATGACAAGGCCTTAGAAAACACAAATTTACTCAAAATCTGTTCCCTGAGCTTTAGTCAAAGCTAACTCTGATCAATAACAACAGGCTGGTGCTGACATTTGGTACAGCACACAGCTTTTGCAACTTTTACAGTCAACAACCTCCTATTAATCTTTAGTGCATAAGTATTTAACCCCAAATGCAAGAAATAGACTCATCCTGAATTTTGCTGTATTCTTTTCTGATTAATAAAATACCAACTTCTATGTAGGGCACCTGAGTCAGTAACTTATTTCAAGATTTACTTTTTTAGCATCTGCAAAAGGGAATTTTTGCCGATGTCCTTACACAATAATTACTCAGAAAATGGTAAAAAACAAAATAACACACCCTAAAGGAAGGGCAGCAGGACAAGGTGACTACCTTTGAGAGAAGCCTTGTGACTGAAAACCAGCAGTTATTTCAAACATCACCTCTATTTTAACCAAGAAAGTGGAAATAAAACATTTTGCATCTGTTTCTATAGAAAACTGTCACTCTCTGTCTCAAAAGACTGTTCCTGTGGTGTGTCAATTACACAGTTTGAAGAAATACCAAGAATTTTCCCATACCATTTCTTTAAATTCACAGAACTTTATGAAATGGAAAGGAAAATATCAAGCAAGAGAAACATCACGTCCTGCACTGCTAAGTTTCAAGTTTCTAAAGCAAATTCAGTTTGCTTGGATGCTCAGTTATTACTGTCTGCAGCCCCGCACGTCCATTCTTCCTTCCCCTCTACAGAACCAGTAAAGAAACTTTTCTGCCTTCCCTTCTGCTTATTCAGTGCATTCAGCATCTGAGACACTTCAGGTCCTACGGCAGCTGAAACGAAGGTAGGAGCCAGACTGCTTCAGAGATTCTAGAGTTTTTGGAAATTCTTGGAAAGAATTAAAACCAAATTATAACCAAAGTCTTGCTCTGGTTTCCACAGAACTTGCACTTGTGATTTCTCTCTTCAAACTGTCCATTTATCACCAGAACATACATACAATTAAGCCTAACAAAGTAACTGGCAAATTATCTCTTTGGGAGTTTTTCATACTTTCCTCTGAATTGTCTTCTCTACAGTGATTAATGGGAAATCTAGTGCAGAAGCCTAAAACAGAAAGGCAGGGCTTTGAGAACACTGCAACTGAAACAAACAAAAAAACAAACAAAAACCCAACTCCAAAACAATAACAAAAAAGCACATTAAAAAAAAAAAATCACAGTAAAATATCTAATTAATGGTAGGAAATAAATTCATTTAAATGAAAAGATGTCTACCACCTCCACACCTATGACCTTTCTAGTTGTAAGAACAATTTCTGCAAATCAACTCTGGAGGTCATAATAGCTTCTAGTTCTCCAAATGACTGCCTTAGACTGTGATAATTTCATGGATGAATCTCAGTTCACAATTCCCGATATCCTGGAATTGTAGCACAGAAGCTCAGTTGCTACCTACTGAAGGCATAACACCTACCCTTTGTAAAAGATTTACATCTCCCTCTCTATGATTATCAGTGACCTGATTACCACCTCCTATTATGTAAAAACTGCAGACAATGTAGTAAAACAACCTCCGATCAATATTTCAACCACACATTTCTTAAATGTGTCTAAGTAGAAAAGTATACAACTAAGGAAAAAAACAAAAGTACAGCACTGTGATGGTGGACAAGGTACACAAGTGGAGAAGAAAATCTGCTTTCAGTAAGGAAGTTGTCAGCAGAAAAATTCTGCCAACATTTCACATTGTCCTGAAAGCAAAAGATGCCAAGTTTAGATAAAAAATTAATGCTTTTCCAAAGCAGATAGAAATATAAGTTCTTCCTACTACAACGCACTGGTTTATGATACAAGTTATGTTACAGGGCAGGTATATATAGTTCTCCACAGAGAACTATACACTAGGATTTCTCCCAGAAGAAAAGAAAAATTCAGTTAAGAGACTAAACTTCATAGTCAACTACACAAGAGCTGCTGGCAATTTATGGTCAGTTAGCCATAAATTGGAGGCAAACTACTCATTTGCACGCTCTAACTCCTTGTAACGATAGTAGCTTATTTCTCAGTGAGTACATGGTAAGATATTTCACATCTTCTAATGTGAAGTTTAACATAAAAGTTACTCTTAACTAGCACACTGCACACTGGACCCCAGTGAGGGGAGCTGTTGTTTGTGCAGCTGTACCCTAGGCATCAGTTGCAGTAGATATGACTGTTTAGGTATTTAAAGAACATTCCATTTCCTCAAAGCTTCTGAGCACTTAACAGTTTTGCTTGAAGATGCCATACCTAATTCTTATGCATAAGTCATTTGAGACTGTTATATATTATGAATATTCATAAGTTGAAACTAATTTAGTAACAAAACCGTGTAATTTGAAAAATACAAATCTTCAAGACTACCACTAAACACCATATTTTAATCAAAAACCTATTTCTTGGTTTAGTTGCACTAATTTACCATAGAAGGCTATATATAGTTAGGATTTACATTAAACATTTGAGTCTTTAACCAATCAGAAGCAACAACCTGACATAGGACAAAATCAGGAAAATAGACAGTGAAAGCTTTATAGTTTCCTGGATTTCACTGCAACATTTACAGATACACTGCTGCATATACTTTTCAGCTGAATTCATTGCATTTCAGTACTAACGTTTCTTATCTTATTAAACATTTACAAAATGTCTGCTCAAGAGCTGTTTTTATTTTAGTCTGTGCCTTCTGCTTGTTTACTACTGTCCTACCTAAACACCTGAAAATATGTGGTTCACGAACCAGTGCATGAGTGGAGAACAGGTTAGTTAGTACATGCGAAAAAAAAAAATAATCCAGATTCCCAATTGCAGTCAAGCAAGAAAAAAACCCACACCTTAAAGGATGACTGACTTGCACTGTTATTGTACACCCTGGTAATTCAGCTTTCAGTGTGTAGCTTTTTTCCCTTATTCCTTCAAACAATTTCTGTGTTTGTCTTTAAAATGCAGACACCGCTATGTGCTCTGAGAAGTTTTGTGAAACTAAACTATGTTTACAATATCAAGAAGCTTTGGTTCAATTCCTTGAAACCCTTTAAATTTGTTTCCTATACAGCTTGCTCCCTTCACTGCTTCTACATGATACAAGCAAGGTGCAACTTATGAAGATGCCAATTCTTTTGGACACATTCTTGTGACACTTTTCTGTCCTCCAAAATACTCCATCCTCCATCCCTTTTTATATAAAAAGTTCAACAACTTTTTCTTAAAAAAAAACCCAAACAAACTATTTCTTGCAATAGTAAATCTGAGACATTCCACCTACACAGACATAAAAAACTACCTGACCCCAAAAAGTTAACAATGATCAATCTACAGTTGAATTTAGTTACCTAACGTGGGTCTTGTTTTGGTTTCTTTGAAAGCTTTTAAAACCCTCTACAGTGTTTGTTGACCTTTCAATTAAAAAAAAAACAACAAAACTAAATCCGTCATTCTTTGTGTTAATTTGCAAGAACCATCAACTAACAATACTCATCTGACACCAGGACTCAACAGTATTTTTCCATATTTTAGAAAAAACTTTGTATTTCAGATACCTAGTGCTTTTTCCAAGTCTAAATGAGCATTCATATCCACAGTAACAGTAAATTACCTTTACTCATTTCTCAAGAGGAATCAGAAACTGTCTGAACACCACTCATGCTATGTTTTAGGAAATGAACTCTCCCCCATGTTTTAAGAAATAAACCACGTTATATTTGTAGAATTTTTTCTTCAAGGCACATATCACATATAGCCAAGTTAGTTTACTTTATTGAAGCACAGAAAAGATATTAGAAGTTTTTTATTGTGGCTTTGCAAAGTATCGATAACGGAAAAAAAAAATACTTCATTGCACATTCACTATTCCAACTGTTTCCTATATAAAGTTCCATACAGTCTGAAATATTTTGACCCTTTAAAAAGGTTAGCAGCAACAAGTAGAATTGACCATTTGTTGTCAGCATGTGGCTTTTTTAATTTTGCAAATTTTAATTTCTATCCTGTTCCTTTATAGCATTTAAAGATCTTTATCCCAAAATCTAAAAATTATTAGGTAACTTGCATGCACCTGCACAAAAATAGTTCAAGTGAAAGATAACATTTGATTCTGCAAGAAACATAACTGTCTGCACGTACAACATAAAGGAGGTTTCACCATCCCTGATAGAAGACAACTCAACAAAAGACTGTTCTGTTCACAAAAATAAATGAAGTAAAACTGCAACACTCTGATTTCAAATAAGAAAGAAAATAAATACACATGGATAATAAGCTTGTAAAATTATCTTTAAGATTAGTCTTCAATTTAGGGCAGAAAGGACCGTATGAACTCATTTAAATTATGATCATTCACTGAGTGATTTAAAGTGTCCAACTTTTGAAAATTCTAGAAAAGCCAGCCTAAAGAACTATGTAGAAATCTAAAACTGTCTAGTAAGAAAGAATATTATTTCTCTACAAATTAAATCTTGTATACATCCATGTATGACGAAGAGCCAAAACAATGAGATGTCAACAACAGGTATTTAACATCTGATCCAGATGCCATACTTTAAGCTTGTTAGAAACATCTAACTATTTCACATAAATCAGCTTGGATTCTGAAAACAGTATGGCTTTGTTCTAAAAATATAAAGCCCTTAAAAGTCTTGGAAAAAATCGTCCGAGGACAAAGCAAAACAATGCAGCTGAGTTTCTCTGTCTCTGCAGTCCTCCAAACAGTTATTTGATTTCTGTTTATACTAAGAAAATTTTAATAATATTTTAACTAGTGTCATAATGTACAAATGAAAATTATATAGCCTACTTGAATATTTCTATGCATACGGATCTGCATACGCAGTCCCCCAGGAGAGATATTTAAATAATAAATTGCAAGCTTTTAACTGCCTTTCTGATTTTAAACTATGCAGTAAAAAAAAAAAAAAATTGAATTTGATAAGAGGATCTTAACTATTGTACAAATACAGCCAATATCACAATAATTTTACTTCCAGTGCTTGTAGGATTAATGAAAAGATCATTTCTACTGTTTACACTGTTTCGGGGGGGGGAGTTTACCATTACCAACTGCCTACGGAAAGTAACACCATTACTGGTCTGTTTCCTACTTCAAGAACTGAAAACCTGATGTGACAAAATAGGAGGGGTTAGTAAAAATTATATAAATCATTAAATCTATTTCAAAATACAAAACTGCTTATAGTGAAGGCCACGTCTTATCAAGCACGGTTAGAAGAAAAGTACCAGCAGAAGATTGCCAATCCTCAAATTCAGTCACAAGAAAGACTTGATGCCCATCTTCTTACAAGGATAAGGCAAAATTCATTACGGTTTTCAAAATACTGTTAAAGTTACCACATATAACAAATATCACAAGTGTAAGGCAATCAGACATAGAGAGCCTCTTCTGAGCGAGTACTGCATTACAATGATGGGAGAGAGGAAGAATGGAGAGACAAGGGAAGGTGACAGCAATAAAACTATGTTGGTGTTATCAAGAGACTGAAACTTAGAAATACTAACACTTGTTGTTCTACCACACTCAAATTAAACTTCTATTTACAAATTTGGTCCTTTATTAATCCATTATAGAATTAGAATTCAAAGACTAATCGAATTCTGAAACACTGGCACTGTAAAACACAAAGAACAGGACTGATTTTTTTTCCAGTAGCAGGTTAGGCCTGGAGAACCGCGTCATTGAAAGACATGAGAATTGTTCACTGCAATTTCGTGTTTATTATAGCCAAGTTAAAAGAAGTTCAGTTTAAACATGATAAAAATGACTGTACTAATTGAACCACTTCTAGAGAGCTTAGGTAATATTCTAGTTCTGCAAAGGAAATGGTTCTAAGCAACACAAACCACAACTGAATCTAAATGAATACTAGAGTGACTAGTGATTAACTAGGAACAAACCCATATCAATATGTTAAAATAATAAGAAAATTTACTGGAGATGCTTTTGGAAAGAATTAATGAAAGCAAAAATTACTGAGATAGCTCGAGGGTAATACCTAAGTTCTAAGGTAATTTTTCAAAACATTTTGAATAGCCTTCAATGAAGTGTCCTAGAGCTCCTCCTATCTTTATCCTTGCACAAGATATCAGTAAAATTAACATCTTCGCCTTGAATTTACGTCAGTCATGTAATTTCCAACTGTTGCCATTGAAATTGATATTTTCAGCTGAAGAGCAATGTTGGTGACAAAGCCGTTTTAAACACGTAAGCACCTCCATATTCTTGGGGGTAAGCAGTTTTTATCAAAAAAATATTTCTAGTTCTGAGAAGTCTAGAGCTTTCGCTTTTCTGATTTAAATCTATGCTTATTTAAATGATTCATTCCCTTGAAACACATGAAAAGACAAAAGCAGATATCACTAAAACATTATTTTTGCTTAGAATTCCTTCCCATCGGGTTAGTTGTGTGAGCCAGCCTCACACGCGTATTATTTGGCAACGGGTAAAATTTTTAACAAACAATTTGGGAGCAAAACGACTGTTTAATCTTTCTCAGAAGCTGGGTGCAAAAGTTTATACACTAATGGTTTCGTGTGTACTAAAAACCAGAACATGCCATATCGATTCAATAGAACTGGAATTTGCATAATTGTGAATTTACTACAATTTCCTAGTGGCTTAGTCTCCAACTTCCAACTTCGAGCATTCATGAATCTAATTCCAATACTACCTGTAACCACAAGTATCATTCATTCATATGACGTAGTTTTCAACCAGAAGAATCACAGAATATTCAATTCATTTGCACAGAAGTCCTGCTGACATGCAAACTCTAAACATACATAGAAAAGCACGGCTACTTTTCTATTCAGATCCTGCTTTGGAAATGGTATTTAAGGGAAAAGTCATATAGTTCCACATAAGAAGGAAATAAAACTGTTTGAACAGGTCCAGAGGAGGGCTACAAAGATGATCAGAGGGCTGGAGCACCTCCCATACAAGGACAGGCTGAGAGAGTTGGGGTTGTTCAGCCTGAAGAAGAGAAGGCTCCGAAGAGCTTATAGCAACCTTCCAGTACCTGAAGGGGGCCTACAAAAAAGCCGTGGAGGGACTGTTTACAAAGGCTTGTGGTGATAGAACGAGGGGCAATGGGTATAAACTGGTGAGGGAAAGATTTAAACTAGACATAAGGAAGAATTTCTTCACTATGAGGGTGGTAAGGCAGTGGAACAGGTTGCCCAGGGAAGTTGTGGCTGCCCCATCCCTGGAGGTGTTTGAGGCCAGGTTGAATGGGGCCTTGGGCAGCCTGATCTAGTGGGAGGTGTCCCTGCCCATGGCAGGGGGCTTGGAACTAGATGATGTTTAAGGTCCCTTCCAACCCAAACTATTCTATGATTCTATAATATGCACATGAAAGAAAATGTTGCTCAGTACAGAGCAACGGGAAGATCCCACTTGCACCTGCATTCAGTAAGCAATACATTTGGCAAAAGAAAAGGCTTAAAAGATCTCAGAAAAGCTCCTTTGCAACTTAAGGAAAGATTCCTGAAATGCTTTGTGCGAGAGGAATATTTTTAAAAGCTCTGCAGGTGGCTAAATGAATACAGATGGATCTTTAACTTCTGCATGAATTGTATTCCAGAAAAAAAACCCAAACTGAAACCAAGATCCAAGCAAGTGATTAACTTCATGTGATGCTCTTCTATGTCTCAAGGCAAGAGAAACTGATGAGGCTCTTTCCAGGCTTCCCTTGGTTATACTGAATCCTGTTGCTCAAACAAGAAACAATGTAATACAATTGCAATATGTAGGATGTTATAAAAGAACTTAGGTATCTCCATGATTGCTTATTCAACGAATTACAGAACACCACTTTTTCCCAGTTCTACTTCATCTTTATGTGATTGTCTCCTTTCTGTTTACTAAAAAAAAATTATTCTCCTGTACCTTACCTGCTTTAGCAATGTCAGTGCTAGTTATATATTATGTTACATGAAAACATAATTATCATGCGTGGTCATGGCCAGAGACATGAAAGTAATTTTCCAAGTAATCACCTTGGAAGACTTAAAATATCATGAGAAAATCTTGAAACTGTATGCCTTGAGGAGCTGATGCACAAAGTTTGACAGAGGAGCAACGAACTCTTAGTTAAAGTAACTGCCAAGTTCAAAACTAGCATGAGCTTTTTCAGGATGAAGAGCTTTAGCTGCAGCTACAATAAATTGTAATAAAGAAGCCAAGAGATAAGAGGGCTTGAGTGATGACACGGATGATTAAAAGAATACAAAGGCCTATAATCACTTGGACATGGAAAAGGCTATTTTGAACTGTGACAGGCCAGGGAAAAGTCTAGACAAATGTTCTAATTGCAAATTGCCTTGACACTCAAGGCTTCCTCTGTAATGAGGAACAGCTAATTAGAATACAAGTTCAGATGGAAATTTTTGTTGAAAACTACAAAACGGTGATGAACTTGAGGCCTGTTATAACTGGGACATGGTGCAGGTAATACTAAAGTACAGATCTGTACAGTCAAACAGGTAACATTGGTAACGAAACTTAGGCTATCTTAAATTGTCTTCCTAACTCTTTTTGTATTTCTTTATTTTGCGAGTTGTACACTTAAGACACCATGAGAAAGACTTGCTGAACACCCACATGCTGCACTGGTTACAGCAAAGTGATACCAATTGTATGAAACAAAACAGTCCTAAAAAAAAGGGGAAAAGGCTAATTTATGAATTATCCGCATCATTTGCAAACAGTAGTAAGACTCCAGCATAGCATCTATTAAAGCTCTCATATCAACAAATTGTCCATTGAGGCAGAGCAGATTCATATAGAGAGTGCTGAAGATAAAAATACTGACAAAACAATAAGATGAGATACCAGGTACAATGTCAGACAAGCAAAATACAAACAGATCAATAATTCACAACAAATTTTTCTGAATTTAGTCCAGCATGAACAACCTAAGACTTCTAGTCTTGCATATGCTACCGTTATACACACACTGTTAATTTCCACAAACTGGCAAGAGTGGACATTTTAATCTGTTTATGAAACAACTAGAATACTCTAAACATTTGTCCTGCCCCAGCTGCAGAAGTTCATAGGTTTGTTTTAAATTGTCATATTAAAAAAAAAAAAGTGAATGAAAAGTAGCCAAAGAAACACCACCACAAAAAAAGTCCACATTCTGTCATGCTCTTACTCCACAGATCACATTGGAGCAACTCATCTGAAAAACAGACTGTGCCACAAAGATGTGAAGCCAGTCAAAGCAGGATACAAGCAGAGTGTGCCAGGATGATGGATGAACAGACTTTTCCTTGTTTGCTTTTTAACACTGTGGTTAAACACCCTTGATCATAACAGCAGACAAAAGTATCACTTCTCCAAGGCAAAATTGTAAATTCAAGTTGATTCAAAGTTAAAATGCATGGGAACAGCAACAAAACCTTCAGACAGTGGTTTTTTTGCAATAGAAGTACCTCTGGCTGGGGGATGGGACAGGACTGGGTGTACTCCTGTTACTGCTGGCCCAGATTCTGCTCTCCTTCTCTTCACCTCAACATGCAATAACAACCTCACTTGTCCATAGGTTGATAATCTGTTCAGAGGAACTACCTGCACTCAGTTCTTATCACACGAACCTTGGCGATCTGATACACAACTATCAGCCTCTATACACAAAGTTATTTGCCATCTTGTGAATAATTTTTCATTTCACTAAAAACAGTAAACCTGAGATAAACCAACTACTTTGAACAGACACAGAATACCTTACATTTTCAATGTATCGGCTTGCTATATGGAGCCATATGAAAAAGTACTATTTTGAAAACTATTGCGACTGGAGCTGACATTTGATTGCAATGCTTTTTTTCTGCCCGCTAATTTCATACCATTACATCCAGTAAAACAAGATTTCAATAGGTTTAACTTCAAAGGAAACATTTACCACCGGATCAAAATATTTACATTCAGATTTCAACAAAATAAACAGATCCTTGGAAACATTTCCCCACATTTTAACTCAAGGCACAGATTCAATTTCATGGTCAAAAGAACATACATACAAACTCTAAGAACCAGACCTATCAAGTTCACAAGCAGTGTGTTTGCAGTACCTCATATATACTATTAAAATTTAGGAGTTACATAGCCTCTAGCTTTGCATTGGGGGGCAGGGAGCAGAGCAGAAATTGAGCTCTTCAGTATCCTCAAATAGCTGCTCCCACCATCAGTAAAAAAACATTAACATACCTTTCTCGATACGATATTCTGAGGTCTGAGTACATCCAAAATCTACAATAATAGCATCCCACTTATACTAGTCACAAGAGCTCTGACAGACTATCTTCTAGACTACCCTGATCTTTTCCTTGGATTGTGATATGTGAAAGTTTCACACACAACATTGTAATTGAACACCTAGGATAAAGGTGCAATGGTTTGGTACCATTTTATGCCATTTATGATCCTGTTCTCTAATTCTCTCTTCCCCCAGCTTTCTCAGTGAGATCCATCATACCACATACTTTTGACATGTAGAACTCTCATTCCAGAACACTGTTTTAACTAAAACAATTTTATTTGCAATCATGAAGGAGCACTCAAATTGAACCAAAACATTTCCCCACACACACTATCATGCATGCAACAGAATTTGGTATAGTATTAGCATAATCCTATACATCAAAAAGATTGTGCAAACTGCTATTAGTATTTGTGTAATACATTAACATAATTCATACCACCCTATTGTTGAATATAACAGCTGATGATGTTATACGCCCATATCAAAAACTATAATGGCAATAAATCATGCATCAAGTTAAAATACAGGAATTACTCACACGAGGATTTTTTTCATTTGGCCTTCTGCCTCTACTTTCAGCTTCATTTGGCATTATATCTAAATTCCCCATTATTCTTCCCTCTTTAGTAGAGAAGATGAAATTAATCCCTTCTCAAAGCACTAAGAAGACAGTATTAAATTTTTTTTCATTTTACACACAATCCATACTCTTGACAGACCATCTCCACATCTCTATGTATGCATTATGAGAGCTGGTTTATAATACAGCTGTTCTTTGAAACGGCTAAGGCATGGCTGTATTTTTGGTAGTGCAGAAATGAAGTCCTCTCAAATGAGGGTCACCTGATAAGGTCTCGTTCAGTCTGCAACCATACTATTCCAAGATGAAGACAGGATAAGGGCCATAGATTCCACAAAATTTAGAATCTTTCTATTATGCTGTGACTTTTATACCATCTTCATCCAGCACCACAGAAAAAATACCCCCTGACTAAATAAGGAAACTCAAAAGCATATTTTAAAACAGGTGTTAAAAGTTTTCAGACAGCAGACTCTATATATACACACATTCACATACCCACTATGTGTATGTACACACACATACACACAAATTAATCTTTAAGAAATTCCCACTGTGAATAAACATCTACGATGACAGACTATGCCAGTTTGCACAGACACAGGTGAGGTTCACTACAACTATTATTCTTGCTGCTCGCATGTTAGCAAATATCAGTCATCCGTAATGATCCTGCCAACTTCACCATTTATCTGAAGGAAATCTGTCTTATCCTTCAGCTCTCACTTCTGTCCTGTTACTTCAAAGAGTTGGTTCGCCTTTGAAAAGTCTACTGGCAGTGATAAAAAAAAAAAATTTTTTTTCTACAACAATCTGTCACAAAGTAAGATTGCCTCCCTGGAAAACAGAGTCCTTAAGTGGCAGGAAATGAAAATGAGCAAGCCACTAAGAGTAGACAACGTTTTGGGAAAGGGTTATGCTTCTAATGACAAGAACTATCTCAATGAGAAAAAAATACCAAAGTGTAACAAGATTGCTCTGTTGGGATGCCCTGGAACTTCCTGTGCATGCTTGGAGGGCTTCACCAGTCACAAACAGATTCAATTCACAGAGACTCATCCAATAACTTCCTTGTCATAATCTGGTGGTGCTCTACTTCTGTGGAAAACATCAAAACAAAATAGCAGTGTCACCTTTTGAAAACCAGCAGAATAGTCATTTCAGGTGTAGCACAACCGGCTGGTAATAAATACAGACACCTCACACTTCTTTATTTTTTTTCTGTTCTGCTAAAAAAGGCGTTTTGGAAATGTAAGAAAACCCGGCTATTCAAGAGCTAATGCCAGACTGCAAATTTCTTCTTTATTTTGCAGCTTCTACATTTTCTTATTCTTGCATAAATTAATATATGTCTATATCAAAGGCAAAGGAAAACTTATCTTCTCAGACATTTTTGTCACTGACTAGTGCCTAGTTTCAAGGAAAACATCTGAAGGAACTACCAGTATGAAAGCTGTTCTTAAAAACCTCAACTTATTATTGACATCAGATGTCAATCAGCTGGGATCAAATATTGTAGGTAGCACATTTTCCACTTGAGATGACAGAGGTGTCTTAGATTTAGCGATTTCATTAGCCGAGGGCAGCTTTGCAGAACACAGAGAGTTTACTTCCCAGGCCAGCAGGGCTTCAGAAACAGCACCACCCCACAGCATGGAGCTACTATTTATAAATCTTGCAGGCATCTCATGTATGCTGCAGCACTATATCAAGAACAAGCAAGCAATTCTACACAGAGTCATCAGAGTTGATTAGCTCCAGCCACACGGGACCTGAACCGACTCAACCAGACCATTCAGAGTAGGCTGATGCATCTATTCCCTAACGGTTGACATTCCACAAGGCTTATTAGATTGCATGCATTATCATGTGAAAACACAGACCCAATTTTAAACGGGCATCGGTCCCAACCAACCTGCTAGTAAGAGAGGTACAGTGACTAAAGAGACCTGCTGTAACCTTCCCTGCTTCATCCATCATTTCCTCTATTACTGACATCGCCTTCCTCCAGCACACCTCAGTAAAGGAAATTTAATTACATGCAATAAAAAAAACCTTCTTGTCATTAGGCAAACCCAGCATAAAAATACAGATATTGGTGCATGGTTCCAGACAGTGCTGCATAGAGTCAACTGTAAAAAAAAAAAAAAAAAAAAAAAAAAAAAAAAAACCCACCAAAAAACCAAAAAAAAACAACAACAAAAAACCCAAAAATAAACAAGAATAATAATAGAAAATGGCAAAAAGAAAAATATTTTTTTTCACAGCAAAGAACAGTTCTCCATATGAAGTAACCTAGTTTCTTTAAAGAAAAAGGAACTCCCTTTTAAAATTGTATCCAGGCCTCATTAAGTTAAGAAGGCGTTTTTCTTCTGCTTTCGTGCCTTGCTTACTTACCTAGAAATGCAACAGAAGCAGAAAACAATTTTTTTTTTTACACTATTATGCTTCTTGCTGACATTAATAGAATTACAGCATCTCTTGTGTTTGGAAAATAAGTAACAGTAAGATGCAGAGCCAAAGGTGCAAAGGTGTTGTGGAGATTTTAGGAGGATGACATTTTTTGTGTCTTTAAGAGGTTTGGGGTTTTTTTTAGATGACAGATGCTCCCTATAAATTTACTCTACTTTAGTAAAATGCATCAGTGGTAGAAAGCTTTGCAGATGCCGATTAAGTGTTACAGGAATATACATCTATATTATAGAAAAACACAAATTTTAATTTTGGGTCATATTTTACAAATTCATTATTATTATATAAAATATACTCACTATTTTTTTTCTGTTAAACATACATTTTCCTGCAATACACATTACTGATTTTTCACATTATGTTGAGATGGATAAGACACAAGAGCACTGTCTCCAATTTCCTGTTCTGTTAGCAGCCAATAAATTAGAGAAAACAAACCCCCTGGAATTTAAGTCTGAAACATAGTTTAGGATAGCAGAAAACAATAAAAATGCTCTCATTCTGAACCCGTATTCTCTGTCAACTAACATAATACAATCTGAGCTCTAAGGATTTCCTCTTTATCAAGTATTTGAGGGGTAGGAGTCCTCAGACTCACAGAACTAATCTAGAATCCTACACAGATTACAGACAGAATTATGAACAGTTATTCAGACACAAAGTATGTTTTCCACAGCACAGTTTTCCTTTCCTTGGAAGTTCCTAAAGGGATGCTATTAAGCTAAATGTGAACTTCAAACACTGAAAGCCTGCAGGACTGACAGGCAACTAGAGGTATGCAAAGCCATTTTGTAACGAAAACTTTGTTTCTTTGTTCCACAGAAGCCCATACAAATGAAAGTTTACCTCCAAAGCATTTTTGCCACACAACAGAAGTAACTTTGAAAAAACTAGAAGCCAGTTCACTGACAGTAAGCACACTGCATGACAAAACTTGGCACATATTTAAATCATCTTTTCATTAATATACACTGACCAGAAACTACCTCAAGTTCAGGGAATCATTAACACAGAAGAACATTGGGAAAACACAGATACATGAAACTGGCTGGCCAAGCTGAAGGAGTTTGATCAAATCAGGTGGTGTGCAAGGTGTTTGAACAACTTTAGTTCCCCCAACACGTCAAACAAAGGGTGTCAAGGAACTGCTCTTAAAAGGTGACTCATTCTGCATTTTATGATCCAAGTTGTCTGTTGGGTATGAACAAATACTGCTTAGATTCATTATAGGGATAGAACCTCTCTTGGATCACCGGAGAAAGGATTATTTTCACAATCTTGTTTTTCCTAGTTAAAGCATCCGTGCTTGAAGAAAAGGCTTCAAGCATCCCAGACACTTGCTAAAGCTCTGTTATTTCTGCTGTAAACCCTTCATGTCCACAGGATTCGTAGTAAATGAGAACACCTACAAGATCGAACTGCAGGAATTAATGTACTAAAGCTACTGAGGAAATGGGACAGATGGAAAGAGTCAATACAGGTCTCAAACCCCAGGACACAGGAAACTGACAGGTCTGAAAGCCCAGCTCCTCAATTTCACATTACTTAACAGTAACTAAACCTCTTCCATCACCAATTTCAACTTCAAAACCAGAAATTTTTCAGGCTGACAAAATGCCTCCATATTCACATATAAACCACATAGACACAACAAAGATTTAGTGAGCAGATGAGCAGTTCAGGCTGCTGCTAATCTCTTAATCAGTATCAAAAGAAAAAGAAAAATAAAAAAAAAAAAAAGAAAGAAGCTCTGGAAGCTCATCCAGAAGCACAAGGGAGAGTGCTGAGCAGTAGGTCTGTATCCCAGACTAAGGAGAAGGGTCTTCTGTGCCTGTTGCAGGAAGGAATTGGGCATAGAGAAGGAGCTGGACAGGCAGTAACAGCTGGAACAATGCATTTTTGTCCTTAGGCATAAGAGCTGCTGGCCTATTAACTCCCACAGGATGCAATCTTCCTGCTTTAAGACATTTGATATACAGCATCGGTTCTTCCCCAAAGTCTCACTTTATATAAGAATGCTAGTTTTAATTTCAAATTCTTATTCTATGGTGTGAGAGTGAGCGTCAGGAGTAACTTGATCATATAGTGCAGGCTAGTGGAATGAAACGAGTCATGAGGTAAGTGAAAAAAACAGCAGTCTGTTTTCCACAGTTGTTCCATAAACCGCCTTTGAATGCTAGGTACTTCTGCCGGCTGGCCTTCTCTGCCCTGCTGGGCTGAATCAAAGCTTCATAAAGTCCTCCCTCTTCAGAATGCAAGAGGAACACTTGTGACAGGCAGCATATATTACTGCTGACATTGGTCTGTCAGTTCATTGGGGAAGAGCTGCGCAACCAAAAATACTGCACAATACAAATGAAATTATGTTGACCATCCCCTGGAAAGAAAGATCTGCATTTAGTACTTGAGATCAGCAATAACTGCATGCAGAGCTTGGGGGGAGACATTAAAAAAAAAAAAACCCACAAAATGGAGAAAACAAAAAAAGATGTAATAAAGCAAGCACCATATTACAGAGGAAAGAAATATGTTTGGACTGTATTCCAATACACACAATTTGCATAACACAATACCAGAACAGAAATAAAGTCAATCTAAAACATTTTGTATTTTGGCTTTCAAGTGAAAGGAACACTGCAAACCTGACAGAAGAATGAACTGAATTCCAGTTAAACACCTAGAGTATCAGCTTACTAAATAAGAAAATAGAAGCTATCGAAATATGAAACATCTTGAAATGATTCCTAAGGCAGACATAAAAAGAAGTACCCTACTGACTTGAAAAGACCATTCCATCTTTTCTCTCTCTCATGGGTTTCTAAAGTTAGAGGATGCACTTGTTCCTTACTGGAAGATACAGCAATTATCAACTACTCATTAGCAAACAAAAATATAGACATTTCACAATAATCAGAGACCTTTTCTAGTGCTCTGTCACTGTTTCAGACTGATCTATATTGCTGCATTTCTGGTTTAAGTTTAAGACTTTTGAAGATTAAAGAAATCACTAACTTTGAGGCTTAAGTGTGATTAGAATAGAATGCAAAATCTTAAGGAATGATAAAAAATGTAGGAAGCGTAAGCTGGGTTTCTCAATCAGTTAAGCAACAGTGAAAATCTGCTAAGGAAAATAAGGCAGGCAACACTGACACTTGTGGTCACTTCTAGATTACTATTTTTCATTCAGTTTAAAACATGTTTGGGATAGTTAAGAAACTATCAGACAGCAGCCAAGCAAACTGCAAATATTCCACTACTCTGTCCTTTCCACTCTTCCTGACTTACAGTAGAAGTACTCTTTTTGAAGGGAAACGCAGAATGTCTACTGGCCACATACATAATAATTCTTAACAAAGAAAACTAAAGCTAAGCACTCATGACACTCTGTATTAACAAATTTCCAGAATAAAGTTTAAAAGCAAAAATGGCTAATATTGAAAATGTCGCCATTAATAATTTTGAACTGTCGCTTGAAAGGCTTTCAACACATCACAACTGAAATAATACTAGCTTTTACTACGATAAAATAGAATAATCTTTGCAGAGTATTCATAGAGTATCCAGAAGCATGGTCCATATGGGAAAATTCAGCTAACGTGTCAGGTATGACGTATGGATTTAGTCTTTCACAGGACTTGTGGCCACCACACACAGTAAATTACCAAGCATCACATACCTGACTACCACAATCTCTCTAAATTGATTAGAGAAATTTCTCTTAATGTTGTCAAGACAAAACTTTATTTCATGCCTCAACTTTTGGGTCTGATTTATTTAAAAAACAGTTACACAAGATTTCACTGATACCCTCTAAAAATGACACATATTTTAGTTGTTTTGAATAAACTATTCCAACCTTACACACCTTTGCATAGTTCATAGTCGTCACGGGCACAGGTTATTCTACATAGACATCTTCTCTTACTCTTCATATTTGCTTCTAGCTGCGCAAAACTCACTGAACAGTCTAGCTTTCACTGCCCACAGTACCTCTGTAGTGTTCCTTACACACACAATGCACATCTTCACATCAGAGTAACTCCTTAGTTTTAATAGATGGCAGCATTTCAAACACTAACATTGCAGCTTCTAATTTAAGATGTAACCATAGCAACATTACAGAACGTACTACTCCTTGGATCAAGAACAATCAGTCCACTGACCCTTCACGGTGAGATTTAGCTGAAATAAAGCTTATTCCAACCTCCAGCCCAGCAAGATTACTCAAACCTTCAGGTCATATTTCCAGTACAAAGCAAGCTCTGCCCTCCTGAAATACCTAGACACATACACTATATATAAAAGTAGTAAAGAATAAAGTCCTATAAAAGAAAAGGAATTTCTTCCCTAAACTTTGACTCTAAAGCTAAGTCACACCAAGACAGAAAGCAGAAGATGCAAAGCTTTTCCTCACTTCTTTCTAAGACAAGCAAAGGCCTGTTCATCCTTTAAATGCAAAGAATGAGTGAACAAAAGAAATTGTTCATTAAGATTTAAGAATTCAGTAATCAACTTGTTCACGTGGCAAGATGACAAGTTTTATACATATCAACAGGCAACAGCTCTGCTTGAACTTTACAAGCTATGCACAAGTGATAGCCAAAGTTGATGTCTATTCCCTTACAAGTTTAATTTAAAACAGACTCTATTTAGAAAGAACGGCTCTTAGGATTTTTGTGCCTTTTATATTTACTAATGTGCATTAAAAGAACAAAACCAGCTCTGCCCATCCCAGTATGTAAACACACTAGACAGAGGTCACAGACCTCCAGAGACATACTTCATGTACTGTGAAGCAAAAGAACAGTACATAAATTACGTTGAAACACTATGAATGTTAATAACCATCCTCTTGTTGAGATTTAGACTTGTTTCCCAAATACAATGTTACGTGTCTTAACCAAAAATTCAAAAATTAAAAGGCAGATTTACATGCTAGTATTTGAAAAACACATTACTTGCTTGTATGGAAATCAAGACAGGTAAATTAACTGCAAGATTATCTCATGCCATTTCCCACTCGTAGCCCAGAATGCCGCAACCTGACAATACTCCTAGCCAAACCCGTCACATACTGCAACAGATCATATAAAGTTCTGTATATTATATAGGGTAAGGATAAGAAAGCTTTTTGTGTTTACATAGAAAATTTGGTAGACTGAGGACATCTGCAGCCTTTCTAAGCACAGATTCGCAATTATTCATAAACATCCCAGACCAGTAAGCAGAGCTGGACACAGGTCTCTTAATCGCTCCACCACTCCACTGATCCCTCTCCTCCATTTTTTAAACAAAAAAAATTTAGAGTGGAGGAGATACAAGCCTTTACTGATACATACAATATATTTTTCATTACTATTTAAGGAATATGTTTACGTTGCTAAAAAATGTCCTCAAATAGGATCATAGAATTTGTAGAATTTGTCATTAGGATAGGAAATGCATACATTAAAACCAAGACTAAATTAATAGAGAAAGTTAGTGTACACAACTGATTTAGTTAGGAGGATATAAATCTGATAATGCTTCTAGTAAATTATCAGAATATGCATCTAGAAAACTAAATCACACTGACTGCCTGGGGAAGCCTTATTTTCCAGTAAAGGACACCTTCTGCCAATCCTACTAATCAGATCATATATGATAGATAAAGCCATTCAATTGTCTTTATCCTTTGGCTAGGGAAAAAAGCCCAAAACAAACCAGTCTAAAGAGCTAGTCATTAAGGTTTCAAAACAGAGTGGACAAACACAGTGGCTAATAAATACCTAGGTAAGTATGCTGCTAACTATCTATTTTCTGAGACATATACTGTGATATTTTATTTATACTATATAGTAAATATACGATGCTTCAGCATAAAAGGGTCAGTCATTGAAAGGACAGAAATGAAAGGAACACAAGTTCTATTAAGACCAGAAAAACAAATTCTATAATACAGGTATGTCCGTAACAATACCTTAGATCCATCAATAATTGAAATCAAGAGCACTCGATTCTGCAATACCAGACTTCGACATTTACCAAGGAAGAAAGCCATTAACAGCAGATAGGCAGCTTAACAGCATGTAGTTACATTAGGGTTGTCCAGCTTAATTGACTAACTGAAGACTACAAAAAGCAGCTTTTATATAGTAAGCATGTATAAAGGAAGTACAACCAAAGAAATAAATTTTTTTTTTTCCTTTGGAATGAAGGCACAGAAGATTTATATTTAGAGAGCCAAATGGGTTAATTTAAGCTTCAGTATTTAAATGTTTGTAATTCCTTCACACTGCAGAACAGCTTTTGGAATACAGGAATATAAAGTCTAGCACTAAAAATCTCCTAGAGAACCATAAGTTACAATGTCAAGGAAAAGTGAAAACAATTTGAAAAATCCCTCAATCACTCATTTAATAATCATACAATTTTTATACTATTCACCTATCATCGTGCTTGAACTGAGTATGTATCATTTATCAAATAGGAGCAAGAGCCTGTAAAGCTTTCTCGCTGCCTTTAGTCAAAATGAATGCAAACAATCACGTGGGATTCAGCCAAGCAGTGACGTTAAATTCTGCTCTGTCAGAAGACAGCATCTGTCAAAGCCCACATTTAAACTGCAGCCTGCCTGTGCAGCAGCTGAAGAACTACGGAATGGATTTTACAGACCAGAATCCTCAGTTAAAACAGCTCAAAACCCTTTCTATTACTGCCTAGCAACAATGAAGGAAGGAATAGAGGGAAATCCTATTACTGAAGGCAGCTGAACCACTACGCGCTAGCCCTCCCTGCTAACATTAGCATTAGAAATATGGATACTGAGGAGAGGAGAACACAGCACCGCATTGTCCGACAAGAGAAACACCAGATGTAAAAGCTCCAATAGATCTGCCGTGAATGCCAGACAGCCCCGATCAGAACAGAAACGAGCACTACTGTTCTTTTGTTTGAAGGATGAACAAAAAGCCCCAAGACAAGGACAACACTTATCAGCAAGGAAGGTAACACAGCAACGAGCAGACAGATGGACAGAGCGGATACTGTGAAAAGCAATTGCAGGCAGCAGGCTGTTGGGGGATGTGCGCATGTTCGATAGCATCTATTTTGCTGAAGTGATGGCGTGCCAAAACTATTTTCTGTGGGTATAATCCTCGCATCATAAATGGCCTGACCAAGGAAGGTATGTCAAATCCTTGTGTGCGATATTCATTCAATTGTCTGTTACTTTTTTAGCCATTACAGGTAGTGATCATTCCTAATTTGCAGAGCGCTGAGATAACGCGTCTCTGAGCAAGGAGAAAGAATTCTAGCAGGTTTTCCTCTCCCACAGCACAATGTCACTAGCCTACCCTAGTAAATGCACTGCTTACAGTCTGCATAAGGCTGGCATGGCTAGAGAGGAGGGATTAAAGGGATAATGCAGCTACTGTAATGATTGCTTTTAACTGCGATATTAAAAACTCAAACCTCTCCAATACAGAAAAAACAGTCAGAAATCCTCTCAAACTAGGTCAGAATTAATCCTTATCTGAAGTAATCTTAAAGTGCTGGTAAAATGGCCATGATGTGACACACAAAGAGCAGTGAGCCATCAGAACAGATCACAGAGTCAAATTACATTATCTTAAAAGGACCTCCAGACCTTATTACACTTGCTTTTTTCCTCCCAAAACACAGGCAAAATGTCATCAGGCTAATATTGGTCATGCATAAACTGGGAGCATGCAAAAGACTGGACATGATTTAAACCATCAGCAGTGCAGTCGGGCATCACATTTCACAAATAACATCAGGCTCCCGTGACATCCGAAAAGGAAACCTTCAAACACAACACGCTCAAAATGGTCAGCACATATCTTATCTTATGCCATCATCACAATGTCTGTTTAATATGAAAACACTGACTGTTTAACTTGGATTGTAAAATGACATTCCATCTTATTGCCATTCATTTCTATTTATTGTTGAAATCTAAATCTTTCAACACTAGTGGCAAACAAATAAGATATTTGCAATACACATTCAGGATCTAAATCTATAGCAACTTCAGACAACACAGAAAGAAAGTGGTTATCTGCAGAATCTATCAGTAAGCTACAATAAATCATTAAATGTCAATATAAATGTGGGTTTTTTGTCCAAGGCAATACTAACATGCAATAAAATAACTACAACTGGAAAGAGTTCACACACCTAAGGTTGCAGCATACAACAGTCACTGGTTTCAGATAACTTTTAAGTCATTTAGAAGGCAAAGTCACTTTTCAGAACTTTCAAAACAAAAAATGCTACCCTTGGGCAATACTCCTGGAGAAGCATGCCTAGCTACCGGTGCCACCTTCAATCTGACATTTAAAAGCCTGCACATCAAACCTCATCGAGTACTATGTTGTGCAAAAGATTATTGCAGTTTGTAAGTGAACTCAGGCACGTTACATGAGGCCTAATATGCCACTGCTGTTTATCAGAACACAAACACAGGCTGCCTTCTGAACTCTTCCCTCTAATTAAAGAGTTTGCTCACACAGCTAATCAAAATACAAAAATCCAGGACATGTGAATAGGAAGGCAAATGCTTCAATCTGCAAATCAGTAATTATAGAGCAGAACTGAAAATACAAGGAACCAAAACACCAGGAGAGCACAGACCACAAATGAAAATTCAAGTGGCATTCACAGTTTATATATTTGGCACTTGATAATACATCAGTGACTACACAGTCAAGTGCCAATAATGAAATAAAGCTACTATAAAGCACATCTTCAAAATTCAACACACGCAACAACACACTTTCAGAGGATAAGGTGATTTTACAGACACCTTTTGCTATACCTAAGGGTTTTTACCTACTGTCAGTGGTTGGTTCTTGCCTTCTGCAAAATGAAATTTTATATACTTGGGCAAAAGCAGTAAAGTTATAACCCTAATTAAAAACTGAGAGAAAAATAATACTTTCATGTTAGTGTATGATGGTGGTTTGAATATATATTAATAGCTGCTTACATTATTTTTAAAACAGTGCATCCTAGCACGTAGTATGTTTTTAAAAGAGCAACGGTATGGCTGCATTTCAGGTGCTCAATTCCCACTGTATATTTTTAAAATGTTTTGCACCTGATTTACAAAGAAAAATAGACAGAAAGTTGGGGTTTTTTCAGTCAATAGTTTTATGAAGCCGAGAAACAGATGTGGGTCCTTCCCCTGCCCATACAATGCCGTTTGAAAAGGCAAAGAGAGACTGAAGATATTCGGGAAACTCCCACGTCAAAAAATCAAGAAAATTTGATTTTTAAATTTCTTATGATTCTAGAACCATTGCTCACTATAAAACTTAGTTTAACGTGCACAGTGTTAGCATGCAGTGTGGAGAAAAAAAAACGGGGGGGGTGGTGTTCAGCCATTACAACTGCCTTTTCTGGGACACCTTCTCAGAACATCATGGAAAGACAGCACCTGAAAACAGTTTTCAGTTTATGCAAATATTTATTTAACTGAAGATTCTCTCTCTCACCTCTTGCCATATGAAAACAGGTGCATAACAAAACATTTCTCAATTAAAAATTAAACACATTAGTAGTGCAGTGCAGATTTCCTGAAGTATTTGCATCTAATGACTGCAGTTTTAGAAGTAGAACAATTCAGTGTGACAAAATTAATCTGAATTCTAGGTGCTCCACATTCATGAAATTCTGATGCCTTTGACTTTCTTCCTAAACTGTGTATGCATGCAATGGAATGATAATCAACCAAAAATTCTCACTGTTACCTCCAAACTGGTATCTAACAATTTCCCTGAGATCTAGCATACCCTTTGAAGTAACATTCATGTTTGCTTTTGCAGAGATATTCTTCCCAAATAGCTACGTGTTCACTTAAAACACTGCACACTGCAGAGAAACTGAAAAATATTAGTTTTGAGGGCAGGCTTTTATTTTCTAAGCATGCAAAAGCAGGTGCAAGTGGTCAGATAAGCACAAGTCTTCCACATTTGGGGCTTATTTTCTCTTACATAAGTATGTCTGAGCTAAAGCAGCATAAAGAGAGTGGTGTAGGATTTCAGGTTAATTCTCAAGCTACATTGTTTAGACACAAGTCTTACTGCTGTGGACTAGAAAATAATTTTAACAAAGACAGCTCCATCTCTGATCTGGGGCATCAGTCCCAAGCAGTTACAAAAACACAGCATCAGAAATACTTCCAGTGGGCTTGAGGACAAAAATGCTGTGTAACAGCACAGTGACAGTGAAGAGCTTAATAGATCACTAGGCAAATATTTTGCTGTTTCACAAACAGAATCAAGAAGCAGTGTAGCCTTTGTGGATCAGTTTACGCCACCACAAAGCACAGTTCCAATCTCCACTTACTTGCTCCTCCTAGTGGAGGTTCGCCAGTGAGCCAGTTCTGCTCTGCAATACTGCTTGCCCCCAAACATTGTGAATGAGGCATCTTCTGCATACATGTTATTTTGTTTATAAATAAACTGACATACTGTAATTAAAATAAAGCTCAGCTATAGGTCTCTCCCTACCTTTCTGAAATACAAATTTTCCCTTACATGAAGTAGGCAAGCCGAATGTTGCAACACATACAATTTAATGCTATATTATTCAACTGCAATCTCATACTAAATTACTTCTTTACAATGTAAAATCCTGTAGTAACATGTCACTTAGTTTTTTAAATGCAGAAATTAATCCAAATATTGGTTTTAGGAGATAGCAAAGCAATTAATAAATTACACATTTATATTAGAAATAGCATTTTCTATGGGTCCTTGTTCAACTGCCATCCTTTTCAAAACCGTAGGGCCCAGAAATAAATTAGAGCAAATTGAAAATCACAAATGAATTGCTACTGTGCAGCAAAAGGTTCATTTACGAGATGATGTGATCAGCTTTTAATATGCAGCATCATGAAGCTGCCATATTGACTTTGCTCTTGAATATGAAAAAAAAATGAAGAGAAAATGAAGCGCAGGCTACTTTGGCACTTTTTCCTACAGTCACAGCTGCTGGTAACAATACTTGAAATTTCTGTTTGATACCAGAAGTACAGTAGTTACGTATAAATTTATAGAGGAAAAAATAAATATATATCATGTTCATCCGATGGTTTGCCAGAAACTTAGTGCTGTGCAGTTTTACTTCCAGTTAATCTAAACACCAATCCAAGATCTCGGTCTAGCAAAAATGAACAGCTTAAGTTTACATCAACTGCATCTGAGCCTGACACAACAGCCAAGCATTCTGTTCAATCTTTTCCTTCACTGTGGAGTAGAAGGTTAAAGGTGCCTGAAAGGTGATCGCAAGTGCTTATCCTGCATCTGAGATCTGTGTAGTGAGGTTACTGGACCCTGAAAATTAATTTTGACAGGTGCATCTTCTCATTGACTTTCTGCACACAGTTGGGGCTGGTGGAAACATGCCAAGCAGTGTACTGTGACTAACGCAACTCTGCCATAATCAACCTTGCGCCGTCTGTCCCACCACCAATACATGACCATTTTACAAAAAAGGTTTTTAAACTGTGAGCTGTAATAGCCTCTGCATGTCAAATCAATTTTAATTAATGCCAATAAACCTTCCATCTGGTATCAAGGCGTTTCCATTCAGTCCTTAAAACACTGTAGAACGATTTCAGTCGGTGTACATGAAGCTATTTACATGTACTTCATATTTCTGCTAGCATGATCGATTTTTTTTCTTTTTGTCTTTGGTACTCAGGATGTTTGTCAAAACTTGTATCATGAAAAACGCATTTGTAAAAGCTAGGAAATCAGGTGAACTTTAATAATTAAACAAGGCTGGATTTTAATAAATAAATAATAAAATAAATAAATAATAAATCAAACCTTGTTTATATTAACATGGGCTGTTCTTTTTTCTTAAAAAAAATGCATTCGACTTTATGTTGATATCTACCTTCTCATTGTAACCTTTTATATTACAAGCACGTAAAATTAAAGATTCCTGACTCTCTTTTCTTTAAATCTTTGCAGAGTGAGCCACTTGCAATTACTCAACATGAACAAAAGAAAATGAGTACCAAAGAATAGCAGGGGATTCAAAACCAATTGGAAAAGCATTTTGCTTGGCCATTGTCTCATATTCCATCACTGGATTCTTACAACATGCTTCAGTGGAGAAGACGGCACTGCTGCTTTGCAAAAATGACCTGGAATACCAAGAGGTCTCTGTTCCGCACCCATCTTATTGGCCTGATCTCTCTCGTATTTCTTTTTGCTATGTTTCTATTCTTCAATCATCACGACTGGCTGCCAAGCAGGGCCGGATTCAGAGAAAGCCCTATAGCTTACACTATACGAGGATTTAGAGCTACAAAAAGTGAGACAAACCACAGCTCTTTAAGGAACTTATGGAAAGACACTGTACCTCACACACTCAGGCCTCAAACAGTGACCAACTCAAACAACACGGATCTGTCACTGCAAGGAGTAACTGGTTTGGAAAACACACTCAGTGCCAATGGAAGTATTTACAACGAAAAAGGTACCAGGCATCCAACTTCGTATCATTTCAAATACATCATCAACGAGCCTGGGAAATGCCAAGAGAAAAACCCTTTTCTAATATTGCTCATAGCTGCAGAGCCAGGCCAGATGGAAGCTAGACAAGCTATTCGACAAACCTGGGGTAATGAAAGCCTGACACCTGGCATCCACATAGTTCGTATTTTTTTGCTGGGTTTAGGCATCACGATGAATGAATACCTCCAGCGTACCATTCTAGAGGAAAGTAGACAGTACCATGACATCATTCAACAAGAATACTTAGACACCTACTATAATTTAACCATTAAAACTCTGATGGGCATGAACTGGGTTGCATCTTATTGTCCACGTGTTCCATACGTTATGAAAACTGACAGTGACATGTTCGTCAATACTGAATATTTGATACACAAGCTTCTGAAACCAGAACTTCCTCCAAGGCACAATTATTTCACAGGTTATTTAATGAGAGGTTACGCACCTAATAGGAACAAAGATAGTAAGTGGTTTATGCCACCTGATTTGTATCCAAGTGAACGTTACCCTGTATTCTGCTCTGGAACTGGTTATGTTTTTTCTGGAGATTTAGCAGAAAAAATCTTTAAAGTCTCCTTAAGCATCAGACGTTTACATTTGGAGGATGTATATGTGGGGATCTGTCTTGCCAAGTTGCGAATTGACCCTATGCCTCCACCCAATGAGTTTGTCTTCAATCACTGGCGAGTTTCTTATTCCAGCTGTAAATATAGCCACCTAATTACCTCCCATCAGTTCCAACCTAGTGAACTGATCAAATACTGGAACCACTTACAACAAAATAAGCACAATGCCTGTGCCAATGCAGCAAAAGAAAAAGCAGGCAGGTATCGCCACCGTAAATTGCACTAGAAGGACACTGCTCCCTCTGTCAAATGTACCCCATGTGCAATTTGTAAATACAGCTGAACGCATGTACAGTGAAAATGGATGAGCTTAATGGGACAGCCTTTAGTTGATCCCCATCACATAGTGGAGTCTGAAAATTATTTTTTTAAGTTAAAAAAGTATAGTTCTTGATAACACTAATATTATGAAACTATAACCAAAAGGTTCTCCCAGCAGATTTGAGGAAAAAAGAAGACAGTAAATAAGGAATTTTGTGTTAATGTGCAATAATGAGCATGCACACTTCGGTGGTACAATTAAGTGCTGATTACGTGCCAATAAAATATAATTGAGCATATCTTCCACACTAAAATTTTATTTTCAAAAATGCATTCATAGCTGTAGTTCTCTTTAATGTAATGGCTTCTTGTAATCTAGTATTGCTATAAAATGAAAAATGAAAAACTAAGGAAATGCACAAAAGGCAGATCAGTTTTACCTTCAAGTACCACACTAACATTATTATATGCCTCTTTAGTGTACAATACATTTAGGAAAGTCACATTCACAATTCAGTAGGACACTATCGTTGAACCCTAAAACACTATAGAAAGGACTCTCTTGAAGTAGGTCACTTTGGTTAGGAAGGAGGGATAAATGACAAGAGTTCGAAAAACCGACACTTTGTACACCACCTTTGGAAATGTAAGCAGTGTTCTAGATTCAACTGTAGATTCAACTAGATCCTCCTCAAAAAGCTGACTGAAAGTTACTTAATTTTCTAGAAGTCATAGGGTGAGATCCTAAAATCTGGTGCCAAGTAACATTCATATTCTCATCTTTGTGCAAATTCAGAGAATCTGCTGTTAATTTCCTTACACACTTCAAAGGCTGACCAGAAATGAAAAAAATGGAACTTCAAATCTTTCACTGTAGTTTAAAAAACTCATTTCGTTTGGTGGAAAGAGGGAGAAAACCAACCAAGTCTCAGTTGATTTTGCTCTTTTCTGCCTACCAAAACCAAAGGATAAGTCTAATGAAAAACAAGCCTGCTAGAGGAAATTAAGCTGCACGCCTTCCTTCATAGGTGGAGACGACCGGGTCATAACAAGATTGAGAGTTCCAGACAGCAATATGGGCGAGAACATAACCCAAGCAATTTTAAAAATTGAAGCCACAATGCGTACCACTGAAAATAAATTGAGAGGTAGGTTAAATCTATTTACAGGTTTCCAGTTTTCTAACAAACAGAACTTTTAAAGCTTATTTTCCAACAGAGTTACAGCAGAGTTGTATCAGATTCAGGTTATTACTGTTTGTCACAGTGCCAGGGTAAACAATACCCACCTCCAATTTAGCAGCAAATGATGGAACTGCCATCAGTTTTCTGTTTGACCGGGACTTTTTCATTGGGTAAAAAAAATATTTGATGTACTTTTATTATTTAATAAATTTGATTATATTTATGGTCTTCAGACTTCACTTTCTATGGAAAAGCTTCTCAGGAAGAAACAAATTTTTAGCTTCCGCATTACTTCACTTTTCTAGTGTTCTCTAATTCCGAGAGCCCCCTTTTCAGACCAGGCAAAATACAGAGATGACAGTAGGTTTTTTCTTTGTAATAAAAAGACAAATCATAATACAGAGCACTCTCAGAAGCCCAAAGACTGTCTGCGTGCAGGAACTTACACACATGAACAGACTTTATTTTGCACTGGACCCGCATTCTGAAAAATCCTAGGAGTTCCTATTGAAGGTGCAGGAATTTGCTTGTCACCATTTTTTGGTGATCCTCCACTAAATTTTGTAATCTGCTGTATTTGAGGTATGATAATTATATGTTTGTGCATTTCCAAGACATCTCAAATTTCAGAAATGGCCATTTCTAGGGAAAGTAAATGCATATAAGAATAGCAGCTCTCTGCAGAAGTGATTTCTCCAACTAGATTGAAAGTGCATCAATTCAGTTTCTATGATGATCACTGGTATTCATGTGACACAGAGATGCAAGCTATGCTAGAAAGAGTCTTTGGGAGTGTTCTTTCACACACCCAGTTTTCCTCACACTCATCTGTCTGCTTCCTTCCAGCTAACATAGGCCACAGTTAATATCCCAGCTGAAAGCCACCAGGCTTAAGTTAGGTATATGCAAGCTTTACACAATAGTGCAAGTTGTAGACAACCAGAGCGAGTGTTGAAAGCCAGATGCTACTCAAGCGTATTCGGTTTTGGAAGCTGTACAATCCTGTAAGTGGCCTCTCTCAAAGTAATGCTCGCCAAGAACACAGTCCACTTGGATTTTACCAATCCTGGCTAGTTCAAAATGCTGTTACTGGCTTCTGGGTATGGTCCAAGAAGTTAATAACTAAACCTTAAATAGTTTGGCACTTGAATCATAAAGTTTGGCAGCCAAACAAACTCCTGGGTACTCCACTTTGGAGTGCATATATGATGCTGATCTGTCTGAGCTTGGCAGAATGACGCCTACAAGTTCAGTATGTGAAACTTCTTCCTAGGTAAAATACTATTGAGGAGTATAAGAAGTTAAATAAAAAGCTATTTTTAATGCCCTCTGAAGGGTCTAACATTTTTTTAGAATTTGCATTAATGTTTTGGTATAAATGAAACTACTTTATAAATATTTAAACCATCAAAACGGTCAAAGGCTACTGAAATTGTTTTTATCCAAGTACTATTTTCTTGCACAGTTCATTACAAAGCTTTCAGAAACAGGAGGAACAAACTGTATGATGAAATATGCAGTTACAGAATTAAAGCTCTACATTCCATTCCCTGAATGTTTTACTGTATTCTAGCTTAAGCTATTTGCTCGCTCTAATAAAGTACAAAATCAGATCATGTTAAAAATAGTGCAATAATTATTTACATCATTAAAATGTTAGGCAAGTTCTCTCACTTCCTTTCCCTGTAAAGCAAGACAAAAAAATGCATTTTCATTAGCAATATGATACAAACTTGTATCTAAATGTCTAATACGTCTGCAGTGCAAAAAAAAAAAAAAGCATAACCAGGTTACTTACTGTGGTATAGAAGTTTATATAATATTTGCTTAAAATGTTTTTACTTCTTTGCGTGTCTGCTTCAGGTTGCAAACAAGTACAAAAAGTCACAGAGACTCAAAACTTTTAAGAAAAAAATGAAATGTCACCTGCAACATCATTATAGTAATGACAAACATTAGGAAACTGGAGCACAGTAGCAGAAATCAGAATTCCATCTTTTTCCCCTATTTATTTAACTTCCAACTAAATAAAGATTTGACCATTGATACTACATGACCAAAATAAGGTCCCACAAAAAATTCTTTTTAATGAACAGAACTGTTCTTTTCACATCTATAATTCAATTAGTGATGTGGTTATTTGCAGATCACACATCAGTAGGTCTGTGTATGGAAAATGCATAACTACAGGATATAACTGATCCTATCTGCAGCCACTAACAGATTTTTCACAGGTAAAGTTCACGACCTGTTTTAGTCTGAAAAAAAAAAATTACATGTAGAGGTACTTCCAAGCCTCAGTGATTGATCCAAGGGAAAATTCAGCATCCATTAAGATCTTCATTTAAAGTTCAGAAATTATTTTTATGTCCTACAAATTTAAAATTATATTTTGGCAGTGCTCTAGAAGAGATAAGACTGACTGGCTTTCAGGTTAACCTTATTAGAATAGTAATTTAAAATTTTTCTTTGCAATGCAGTAATATAAAAAGTGTCATTCCAGATTTACAAAATATTTTTTTTAATATATTAACATGTTAAGACATGCATTAGCTTTCTCAAAATCCATGCTAAATCAGGCAGTGGAGGGAAGGGAAGCACCTAGAAGCCATTTCTTTAGACTGTCCTCCCATCCCTACTAATTTTCCTGACATGTTAACACAATACTTCAATCTAAAGTACATATATAATCCAACAGTGTAAGAAAATCTTATCTCTTGAGTGAATACTCATTGCCACATGTGAAAACTTCCTAGAAGGAGATAAAAGGGACAAGGAAGATGCTAATATAGAAACTAGTACTTCTTACATCTGTGCTATTAGCTAGCACAGATTTGCAACTGATTTGCAAAAGCATCAACAGTTGTTTACATATTTTTCCAATTTTAAAACCCATTCCTCAATCCCTATTTTATGCTGTCAAATACACAAATAAATATTGGACAATGATTTATTTACATTATGATAACTGCACCTATCAAGTTTTAAGAGTATTATTGTCATTTTCATTTCAGATTGTTCTTCCAAGCCAGCAAGAAATTTGGGTGGCACACAGTCTTCACCCTTGCTGACCACAATTTCAAACTGCTGATCACAGCTAACAGAGATGGCATTTGCTGTTATTACAACAGACCACATCTCTGCCTCACCCAGTCCCACCTCCCTCTTCCAGCTCAGCTTTGCAAGTCTCTGCAGGGGAAGCATGGGGGGGGAAGTAAGGAGGCAGGAATGCTGCACTCTGCAAATGTAGGTCAGAAAGGAGAGAACAGTGGCTTTTTTTTGTACCCACGTACAAAGGCACTTGAATTTGTACCCAGCGTAAGTGAAGTCAAAGGCTTTCCAGGGCAGGAGCCTGGGGGAGGGCTGCAGAGAACAACTTCATACAGATGGTCAGTTTAAAAAGTCTTGAATTTCAGAAAACAGAAGAATGAACTAGAAACGCAGCAGCTGATCAACATCCCAGGCTCAGTGATAAGGGAAATCATTAAAAGTGAGCCCGAATTAGAGAGCAGTACCTGAATTTCTAGTAGTGTTTGCACTTCCTTTTCTGGAGGAAACGAGAAGCGAAGCAGTAAGTCCATTCCTCTAACAATTTTTTTTAGTTTGAGACCACAGTGCATACCTTTTACTATGGCCTGAATTAAAGTACTTATAAGACCTCACTGGACAGCATGACCAGCAGGTCAGTAACTCCATAGAGAGCATTTTACATATAGAACTGTCAGCGCACAGTCAAACCAAAAGCAAAGCAAACTGGATCAACTCATCTCTAGGATTTACATTTCATTTCCAAAGAAAGAGTTAATTCCAGTCTTCACTTGCCCCAGGTTAACTCAAAAGAAACCTATTCTAGTACAACATGATACCTTCCTTTCACAGTTAAATGACTGCAAAGGAATTTAGCTGAACATGGGATATAGATGAAAACTAGCACGTTGCTGTTCTGATATTACCATGGTAACAGTTACAAGAGCTCTCTTACGCATTTAAATTTGACAGTTTTCAGGATAACACTAACTGGATGATACTAATGATGCATTTTGGTTCACGAGATAGCTGGTTGTATAACTCCAACCACAGGGTACGAACCTTTGTTCTCAAGATGATGCCTGTGGTCAAAACATTCTGACCGAGACAGTAACCTTGCAGTAGTACTTTCAAAAATGTCTGTCCAGCACAGGGAACGTTTGTGGCTTAAAACTTTATGCAGTCTCAAAGGTTTCCATTTGAATGCTCAAGTTGTGCACAGTTGGTGTCCAGGGTGGAGAAGTCAAGACTGCTAAAATCCTGGATGCAATTTTTCTCAGAGGGCTTTCATTTGTCTAGGAAGAAGACATTTTCTGTGGAGTGAATTGAACTGCTACTGATTATCTTCCAGGTATCATTTGCCCGAGAAAGGAGGAGGAAGAGGAGAAAACTGCCGTTTTTCTACAACTTTTATCAGTTTATAACACCAATATACTTTTTTTTTTTAATAAGAGAATAAGAAAACAAGAAAACTCTGCAAGTTGCCTCACTGGAGGATAAAGCGTACCGAAGAACATACAAGCAAGCCTCTGAGGAAAGGTGCATCCGAACAAGTGCATTCACCTCATTGTAGCCCATTTAACCTTATCTAATATTAATTGGCATTTCAACTGTTTAATACGAATATTGGGTGAACCACTCACTCTGATCTCCCAGATGCTCAGTGTGGGCATAATGGAGGAGTCTCTTTCTCCTTACCTCATTAGAAAGAGAAGTGGGTGAAACATGTTTCTCATCGTAACATCTTAAGGATACCAGCTTTTATATTGTCTTGCAATTAATTCAGCTGGAAAAGATGAAGAAACTGAGAACAGCGTGAAACCCTTAAAGGTTTGAAATTTCTCAAGATGACCAAAATCAGACTACAGGGGAAATAGCCATACTTGCTGCAAGAGATTAATCTCTTCAAATAAGAGTTCTCAATAAGTAAGTATTCCCAGCTCTGTTAGCACTTTTTGAAGTTTTGCATTAAATAAAAAAAAATAAATCAAAAACATCCATGCCATCATAAAAACATGCCCTCTCTCCCTCTTTGAAAAACCTTGCCCCCACCACACCTTTTCTTGTGGAAAGATCAAGTGTTCCCATATCTCACTCAAAGTTAAAACCAAGAAAAACTAACTGCCACGAGAAATCCTTTGTTAATAAAATGCCAAACAAGTCACCAAGGAAAACAAAAACCTTGTTGACTGCCTTTACTAAATATGTAACACATCTTGCATCCAAACAGAGGTCTAAGAAGCATTTTGAGAATAAGGGATATATCCTAAGTTTCATTCAGGATTTCTATGTCACCGTCATCACTTCCAAAAGAAATGTAAAATTGGTATATAAAAAACCCCACAGCTACACCATAATTTAAGCCTCTTGTGTCATAACATATAGGTTGATGCAAGTTGATGTAAGAAAAATTAAACACTGGAAAACACCATCTGTGACTCAGACAAAAAATGCAGCATTGCACTTAATGCAAATGCCAGTCTTTTTACAGGCATTCCTCCAAGGTCCACATAGGCATTGATTTTTGTAGACATAAAAGTTCAACTCAATTTCCACCCTTCTGATTCAAAGAATAAACTATTTCCCATTGCATCATCTATGAATAATTTAAAGTATTGTACTTTATTGACTTTTTAAAGAAATGTAGAATAGGGTAACATTTTTATGTGCCAATAATTTAAAGAAACAAGATTAAAATTCAGAGATACTCTTATTGTTACTGAAGACTCTAAAATAAAAAGTAAATATCAAATACATACCTACATAGACAACTAACACATCTGTTTCTCAAAAAAAAAAAAATTTATGCCCTAAGCACACCGAGGCATACCAAAAGGGGGGAAACCCAAGAACCAACAAACCCACAAAACCCACATTGTTCCTATAAAAATGTTTTTTCAGCAGAAAAGTATTTTCAGTAGCGCCCCTATTAATGTAATGAGAAATTCTTGTCTTTCAAATCTGAAATTATTTTAAAAAGGTGATGCAGCAGATTACCTCTATGATTTCACCGGTTTTGAGATGGTTTATCTGTTTTGAAAGTTAACCACATTACTTAAAAAAAGCTAATCTTTTCCCTGAATTCTCAAAATTGGAAAAAAATATAATTAGAGGAAGAATGACAGATAATCACAAATCTTCTACTTTACCAAAATTATAATTTATCGAGATTTAAAAGAAATAGTTACTACCATGTACTATCCAGCTGTCAATTATCCCCTTTGTAAAAGTAGGAAAGTTCCAGCAAAAAAAAAAAGTAGAAAAGATCCAGCAAAAGTATATTCATTCTAACCAAAATTCAGCTGAGAAACAGAGGCAGTAAACAACTTCAGATATCCAGCTTTAATTAATGCTAATAAACCAATGACAGCCAATAATTTGCCAACATTCTGCCAATAATTTGGAGGTCTGAAGCCCAAGTGAAATACAATGCTGCTATATTCATTGAAAACTGCACCAAGTCCCTCAACCATTTTGATTTTTTTTTCTCTTCCACCATTTCCTCATTTTCTACTAGTAGAAGTTAAACAGTTGGAATGATTTATTGCCCAAATTTCACGCTAGCAGAGCAGAATGGAAAAACTAGAATAAAGTACACAATTACATGTCTTCCCGACCCTTCCTCCTATTCATCAAAGAATTTCTCACACATGTAAACATACTTTCTCTAACAACTTCTGCACACATTTCATAAATTGAGCAGTACTTCCACAGTGCTTCAAAAGGTAAGACAACTTATGACAATCAGGCAAATACTAATACTTTACCTTCCAGTTCTGTCAGACAAATATCTATGAATCTTGTATTAAAAAATTATAATTGTAAATGATTTTACCTGGAATAAAGAGGTTATTTCCCCCATTCCTTATCACAATATTCTCTTCAACTTTTGAGTACTGGTATAATACTTGGATTCATAATTTACTTGATTTACTCATATAACAGATGAATCCTAGAGTGCCTTTCCTTTCCCACTACGACATACAAGTGAACTGCAGATCAGTACGTGCCATAATATTCATGCTAGGATACAGCAAAGTGTAAAGTGCTGAAAATAAAATACTCACTGGTACAGTCATTTCAGCCTTTACAACTACGATCCAGCTTTATGTTAACATAAATTGCAGAGTTGGACAGTACTTATGCTTTGAAAATATGGGCTGATTCAGCCATGCCATAAGGCTGAATAGCTGGCCCTCACACCATTTATGATATCCAGATATACAGTGCAACATGCTGGATAATTTTCTTTTTTTTCCTGGGACACAGACTATTGGGCAAAACTAGCTTTATCTATTTGTAGAATGTATTTTACGCTGCCTTTGTCAGTTAATTGAGGTGAGAAATGATCACGATGAGATGTGTTGCCAGAGGGGGGGAAAAAAAAAAAAAAAAAAGACTACTGCCTCCTACCATGGCCAACTTAAAACTTCAGCATTTCATTGGTTTTAGTGGCCAATGCAGACCCAAGAAGAACTGATGTTTATAGTTTGTCCCCAGCTTTTGGGAGGTCAACAAAACCTGAATTTGTTTTAAAATTGTCAAATAAAGCTTCCTTTTGCTGTTCTATTTCCCTTCAACAACTACATCTTCAAAGCTGAACTTGTTCTCAAGTTATCAAATAGATGTGGTGACCCCACTAGAATATGCAGTATGAAAAACTAAGCATTCTTCTAAAACAAACCCCATAACAATCTCTCTCTCCACCCAGATACTTCAGAGAAATTTCTAATTGGTTTCTAATTGGTTTTGTTTTAAACGAGTGACCATTAACTCCCTAAACATCGCTTTTTTAAGAACCTATTCCGAAGAGACAACACAAACCTGTCTGGTTCTGATAAAATACCAAACTGCAGTTTCTGAATTTTCTATACAACATTTTCAAAGCTTACTAATAAGCCCAAGTCCTTGAGATGGCATCAGAGAATTGCTCATGTATTGCAGACCAGATCATTTCTTAACAGTAACATCAGATGATATTAGATGAAACATTTCAATGGTTTGCCAATGTACCAATGCGGATTTAAAAAAATACCAGTAAGTATAAATAAATGTTGATTAGGACCTCTTATTACTAATGATCCCTCCTTAAACAACTGAAAATTAATCCAAGGCACAGAAATGTTACCTGAATTTCTCCATTTACTGAAAAATGTAAGGATAGAGCAGAGAAATTCACTTGTAAGGACTCAACAATAGGGATGTCTTAGTCGGAGGCCATGCCATCCTTCATATATACAGTATGGGAGGAGAAATTATCTGTGCTGCTGCTAACTACATTAAATGAAAAATATAAAAAAAACTCAGTAGAAATACTTTGTAATTACTGTCCATTATTCTAAACTTTTAAAATTGAGACACATGAGTAAATGTTATATAGTACAACTGCTTCTATTAAACAGAGACAGACAATGCAAAACAAAGGAAAACCACACTTCTAGGGAAATACATAGGCAGGATTAGCACCAAATTAATTGTAAGAGAAAATATTCACCGTATGCAGCATAGGTAGGTAAACAACAGAATTTTAACGGGTAGTTTTCAAACAATCAGTGTAAGTACTGGAAGAAGTAACTATGCCCTAAACCAGTCACTAGTAAACAGCCACAGCAAGGTAATTTCCTATCCCCTTCTCACTTTACAGACCCCAAACATGCCACACGAAACTGAAGGCAAAACCAATTATTCTTGGGTTTGCTGACCAAAATAAAACCAGAAATTAAAAAGACCTCTGCATTTTTTTTAAATGAACAGAACAACTGCATTATGAAAGTTTTTAAAGGTACTGAATTTATTACTGAACTGCAAATTTACGCAAAATCCACAAGATCTTGAACAGCGCACACTGGAAAAATCAGTCTTTACAGGCTAGTCAATAAATGCCACTGCATTTCTACATAATCTGGCTGTTTCTGCCTGAACTGAAGAGCAATACTTTTTATTTGTGGATTTGATTCAGATCAAATCTGTAATCCTATGTGAGCTAGCAATGAACACACACAGAGAGCAGTAAGAAATGGGACCTTAGGATCAAGAGAAGCAGGAACCACATATGAGTCTGGGAAGGCTGCTCCCACATTCAATGGGCTAACCAATGATCCGAATGTTTATGAAGATGCAAGTCAAGGTGAGGAGTCCGAGCATATTAATTTAAATGTATTAAATTCCCACATGAATTTTCTAATGCAGGAATAAATTGGCCTTCACTCACTGTAAACCAAGGAAATTAAACTACAGCTAAGTAATTTTATTCCTGAAGACATCACCAGCCAATGGCAATTTAATGCAATATAACTTATGAATGTTGATGTTGTACACATTGGCAATTTGCTTTAATTTGCTTCAGTGCCTTGATCTAGATATAGCCTTAAGGAATACTTGAATATTGCCATATTAGATTGCATCACCCTTTGTATTAAGGAGAAAAGGTTATTTCTGAACCTCAAAACTACAAAGCACTTGCTTGAATGGGAAAATGGAGATGACTGTGAAAGACTCTCCCATCCCTAATGACTCCTAGCCATGCTCAGGTAGCAACAGCTTCACCCTGGAAAGACCTGGGGTGTTCTGTTACTGCATGAAAGATAACTTACAAATTTAACCCTTTAAAACAAATTGGGGTGCTCAGCAACTACAAGAGAAGGCTGGAAGGTGGTTCCAGTAGGTACTTGAGTTCCTGAAGGGCACTGACCGACAGACTGAAAGGCTACCAGGAAGGAAAGGTGGCATTTCTGATGCAGGGGAGGGATTTTCCCACAAAAAGCTACACATAACTATTGTTCTTTGATTAACATTTCTGGGAGTGCAAAGGCAATGCGGTAGCAGAGGAAATTGGTCAAGCCTATGTGGGCCAAAGCAAGGCTTTCGTATTAAGGAGAGAGAAAAAAAAAAAAAAAAAGGAGGAGGGAGGGTACGACCCCCCTGCCCAAGATATTTCTCAAAGCTGTGAATATTCTTCAGTTATGCCACATTTATGAAATATCAATACATCTCCATGCATTTTAATAGTTTAAATATGGCTTCACTAAAGAAACATTACTTAACTGAACATAAGGCAGAAACTCATTGAAGTTTGCCAAATATTAAATGTCAAGTTTATCAATCATGTTCATTCCACTTATGAGAAGCATCAGAAAAAGTTACATTATTTCCTTAAAGGTATGATTCTTATTCATAACTGAGAACTTTCAGAAATATTAGCATACTAGTAACTAGTGTTTAAATTTAATACATTCTTGATCTTAACCTGGAGGATGCTGCGTACTTATTACTTTTTATTTTTCCTTCCTCTCAGCTTCTTATAAAGGAGTGATAAACAATACTAGAAAATATTTTCCATGCATTGTGAATGTCCATCTATAAAATGTTCCCTGCAAACAGATTATTTACAGTTAAAATAGTCTAATACTTACATTCATATTTGAAAGAATGACAATTCACACTGTTAGATAACACAAGCCAATTACAGACAGCTTTCCAGCAGAAAAAATTAAGTCTTGCTGAGAACTGCCAAAGGAAGGAATATAAGAAACATACTGACAATGTAGCTTTGTTGTACAGTACAATAATAACCATACGAACGTTACCCATATTAAATATTTAATAAGTGAGTAAACTGCCTGATTATGCTAATCTTTGATTAGTCTGAATGGCAACTGTAACAAACAACTAAATGCAACATTCAAAAGATTGCAGGTATGAACAAGGGAGTCAATACACGTTTAAGTTCCACCTATGAATTTTGCGCCAACTACAAAACTTCCCTTTAAAAACAGATGTAACATTACACCAGGCAGCCTTTTAGATTTTAATTTCTAAGACAGCATCGTGTTCTATTTAGTATTCTAATAATCATTTTACTACTTTAATCTGCATTTCACCTGCTGTCCATGTCTACATATTTTTGGAAGCTTTTTCATAAGATTATTTTCAAGACCTAACTATAAATTTGAAGCATACTATGTTGGAGTGTATGATATCACCCTAAAACAGAACGGATCTTGTAGGTCAGTGTGAGGTAGTTGTATACATTAATATATTCTATATATTATTAGCTACAAAAGATTTGGCTTAGGCCTCACAGAGCCCTCTTCATCCAGAAGTGTTCTGTTTTACTTGACAACCACAATAAAACATAAGTAATCAGGCAGATAATCTTTTTTAATGAAAACTGGATTGCATTTTAATTTCAGCAGTATTGCATTTGCCTCATTTACATCAACTCCTCCAAAGATAACTAGTAAGTAGAACTGATGAATATTGCTGCATGACACAACCTCAAGTTTCCTTCCAAAGTAAAAAGAGATGTTTCCCCTCCCACCCAGGAAAAGGATTTGTTAGCAGCCCACTTTCCCCATAGTGTGTTCTGAACCCACTTTGCAACTTCAATAAAACCTGTAGGAAAGTTATCACCCTTGTCAACTATTCTGTAAATTGCAGACCAGGGCAATGAAACCCTAACACATCAACTGTGCTTCCTTTCAGGCCAAGGAATGGTATGAAGATATACTCACCTTACTTAGGTGAAAGAGAGACTTGGGCGGTTATAGAGAAAAACACATTACTTTCATTCCCTAAAAAGAAACCTAGATTTTTTTTTTTAAAATAAAAATCTAAATTAAAAGTAGTATGAATTTACAGCAACTAGACTGAGAGTTAACTGCAGGCAATCTTATCACATCACTACATCATTTTGCTTAGTCACACAAAATTTTGCTTCACACTTCAACTGAATTTTAAAAGCTTATATGCTGCTTATACACAAAACCCACTCACACACCTTTATGGAGGGAAAGTGTCACCTGCTGTTAACTTTAAAGAGCCAAAAAAGTGAGATATTTTAATTTGAATACTGTATGCTATATTTGCTAAAGCAGCAAACCAATTGAATAGTTCAGCTTCCTAAAACTTAATCTGCCAAATGCAATGGTAATGTAAAGCGAAATAAAAACATGCTTTGTTAATATTCATGTTTTATGAAGTCTAGCCAAAAGTTTTATACTCTAGCTTATTAAAAAAAAAAGTTCTCCAAGTAATTTATCAATTTCTTTCAATTCTTCAACTGCTTCAGATAAACTTGGCATTTTAAGTACATTGGACAAACCATCATTTGAAATAGTAAGGACTAATGATTAATATGCTCACATAGTAGCAAACAAAATTCTGAGAATCGCTTCTACACTTCAAAAGAAAATCAGAATGTTTTAGCTCAAAGAAATTCACAATAAACAATTAACAACTGAAATAGTAGAAACCACATGCGGTTTGGGTTTTTTTAACCCAGTCAGTATCTTCAGCGTTAAGTCTCAAGTTCTACATACATATGAGGATTTTTAAGTCCAGTGACTTAGAAAATTCTCAGACCAAACACCTCCGTGAAATCTCACAATCCACATGTCCAATAAAGATGGGCAATACAGAAAGTGGCGACAGAAGATTAAAACAGACAATACATCTTTCAGCGCTGTGCTACGTGCACTTTCATACATACGCAGGTCCACCCTTAACTCACTTAGCTTAGATGAGCAGTATCTTTAAAGGAGTTTTAGATGAATGAAGACCAAAGAACCACCCTTCCAGCAGAGTGATGCAAGTAGTTTCCACAACAGCATATTGCTCAGTGAAAACAAACACAGCTCCAGATGGCAGCTCTGCAGATCACAGTCACAGGTATCTTTCAGAAGGTATGATCCGTATTGCCTAAACCCTAGCTGAGTGAGCCATAACTAATGTGGAGTTCACTATACAGCCTTCACTGGGATTTACCTAATGAGAAAGCCAATGCTGAAACAGAATGTATCCAGGACCACCAGAAACAAGCCTGAATAAATCAGGATTTTGCCTATAGATTCTTGCCCTAGCAAAGATAAATAAAGCATTTAAACATCTTGGAAGGGAAGATGCAGATTTAACAGCATGTGGCTGCATAACATCTGGATTTAGATGAAACAACACAATCACATGAAGTTATCAACCAAAATGTAGTCAGCCTTAATAAATTACTTTATTAAAAGGTATAAGAAACTGCCTTAAAGGTTTAAGAATAGCAGCCATTTTGCTGTTCTAACTGAACCTTCTCATTGGCATTCCACTATGCTGAAACAGCGCTGAATGACATCCCCTATAATCTGTCTCCCAGGAGATTGAGAACCAGGATTCTTACCCTAGCATCTTATTAACATTTGACTCCAAAGATCTGTGCCATGGAGATTTCTGCAGGTTTGACACACTTAAGAAGTACTAGCTTCGCCTCACATATTCTGAAGCAAGAACTAAAGAACATACATGTAATGAGTGTACACTGTGAAAAAGTCTGCCACACCAAGATAGCATCTGGTTGGATTCAAACCATCAGTAGCAGCTGCATACCATAAGAAAGTTCAAGACAAGGCAGAAAAAAACCAAACAAACAACAAAACAAACCTACAACTGCAAAAAGGCGAAAAGAAGGTAGATCTTCCAAATAGCAACTCCAGAAGAAAGTCCACAAATTGAAACAGCAGTCCTTATGAAAGCTTGAAGAAGGCTGCAAGAGTAAGGACAAAGTACTGAACTTACTGAAATTAAAAAAACTCGTAAGGAGAAAAACCTCATAAAGGAGAATTTGCTCTGGCTTGACTAAGTGGTAGTAAGCAGCACGAGTGAGAGGTATGCGAGACTGGGCTTTGAGGCATGTTCCTAGGGTAACAATCAAGTTATCCTACTTTCCAACCTCAGCAAAAGGTATGACTATGATGCTAAGTTACATATGAGCAAGCACTCCAAGCAGAAAACTTGCTTCCACAAATACTGTATTGTATCTTACTCCATTGTGAGCAAACAACCAAGTAGTGACGTGCCGCATGGCCTAATGACAATGGCATAATCGCAACACCTGAACAGATAAGGAATTCTTGACTCAGTCATCTCCATTTAGGTACATAAAGAACTCAGCTTTAACTATAACTTCAATTGAGTTACAGTATCATGAACGGCAAAGTGTGTTAGAAACCTTCAAAAATCTGTTAAAACTCTTATTCACAGATGATATGATGGCTACCCATGTGACTATTTTGGCAAACATGGATAAAGTTACAGTGAGAAGAAGAGATGTTGAAGTGAATTACCTACCCATCCCTTATCTGCCATATGCTCATTTCTGCTAGGTCCTTAAGACTTTTACACTGCCTTCGATAGTTGTGAAGAAATTACAACACTACATAATAGCTAAGCTCTTCTTTGCCTATTAAAAGAAATTTGATAACAAACTGTCAGTTGAAGATGAAGTTATTACATTTTCAGTAGATGTTTGGAGGTACTTTGTAGAGGGAAATATGTTAATATTGTTTAACATAAAAGTTGTGTGAAGTATGCAATATTTGATTGTTCAGAACAACTGGAACAGAGTACAAAAATGTGTAGCTCATGTTCAGCTGGTATCATTAAGCAATGTCCTATAAAACTTCCATTAATAGATATTACACATAAATCTTTAGAACTCGGAAACAAAAATTAATCTAAGCACCTATAGAAGATTCAAGCAGAAAGTGGGCATCTAATTCAAAGAATGCAAATAAAGCTCCCTAGACATTTTTATTTGGGATCATGTTTCTAAATGAGAGTAACTCCTGAACCATTTGTAAAGGATCTGACTCGTAGCACAGCCACAGGGCTAGCAAATAAATTAGTATTATTCAGTTTAGGCCAAGACAGGTCTAACAAGTAATCTTAAAATTCGTATGAAGAATTTTTAAGGCTCTCAAACTTCTATAAGTAAAGCTCCCTGGACATCTCCACTTCTTCAATGTATACTTAAAAGTACTTTGGACTCTCATACTTGGCACTCCTCCATTTAAATCACTCAAGGACCTATCAGACCTGCCACAAGCATACTTGGCATGCTGGCACAACCCAGTTTTACACAGCATAGTGACCTCAGACACGTTCATTCAGTAACAAAGCTAGATGGCCCCAGGTCTTACTCCCTCTCTTGTTCAGTAGCACACTGGGCAACATGGCAATGCCTAACTTCGATAAGCGTGATTGGTTACACAATATCCACTTCTCTTGAATTTGGAGTTCTTAGTCTCAAAATAAAATAACACCTATTAAGAGAAGCAAGACAGGCAGTTTTATTGTACAACGCAGTACAACAGCAAGATATCTTGGCACAGATGTACAGAAATTATAATTGCTGGGAAAACGAGTGCAGCCTGACACATTTTCTTGAAAGCAGCATTTGTACGTGATTTTCCTTGGTCTCCATAAGCAGGATTGTTTACACCAAATCTAATTTATTTAATGTTTGAAACATGATTGAGATAATGAAATGTCAACTATTGAAACTGCTGGCAGATCTTTAGGAGATAAAATACAGTAACAGTTCTTAAGAAACTTGGTTGCATTTCATCCATTCTCAGAGTAACACAGATGCACAAGGCCTTCTAGTATGTTACTCCAGAGTCGTGCAAGTTTGCTGTCTGACTGCTCTGGGGAAATATTCATTCCTCCAGCTCAAGGAATTTCTGAGTTAGTAGACACATCCTTGTCCTTAACCCTCATGGGCTGAGAACCTCATGGATGTCTGAATTAGTTACAGATAAATATACTTAACATGAAAAAATTCCAAGGAAAACAGTCTCTACCTCCAGCATTATTTACGGTACTTTCTTCTCACAGACTGTTATTATAAGCATCCTCTTAATGGTTAAAAACCAGACAGTATGCACACAGAGTTCATAGAACGTGGCTCAGCCCACGGAGAGGAGCGGGGGTGCGGGCAGGCTGGTGTTACACTCCCATTGAGAATAATGACAAGCTTATGCACAAGCCGCATGAAAATGACGCTCTGCTTCACAGGCCATTTCAAGTGCTCTCAAAGAATCTGTTGTTTTGTTGACTCCTTCCTGAATGCCACTGCTCTCAAATATTTTAATGAGATTAGGACATGACACAGAAAACCACTGACGTGGATAAGTAGTTATAACTCTCCTAATATTTAAGATGCATGCAATTCTTATTTATTTCTTAAAGGTAGGTGCTATTTATCTCTATATCGAGAGACAACGTCCAATTCCATGATATCCTTCTGTAAAGCCATTTCAAGTTTTGGCACTGAATCACAATCTTCCTCACAATAAATTAAAAAAAAAAGATCTTGGGGATATTTACCTACCTACTCACAAGCATGCTAATTATCTGAAGTCTTTTATATAAAATATGGGCACACACCATGCACACTTCTGCTTCCTCCCCAATGGTCCTGTCTTTAAGATGCCGGAACCTTATTTCCCTTTATTCTATCACACTCTAATCCTCTGAAAAATACACCAGAGGCTGAAGAACATCGCAGTTGAAACAATAAAATCATTGAGACTATATCATACTCAAAAGATTCTGAGGACAGTAACAGCAACATCCTTTGATTAGTTAATGCTCAAAATCTGAGACTGACAACAATCTAGATGAAAAACGCTGCTGGTGCTAACCAGTCTTCCAGTTCTTCTGGCATTAAGCCTGTCTACAGTGTGGTTTACATAGGACTCTGTTTTTCATTTGTTGTTTTCTGTCAGGAATAGGTAATATATTTGTTTTGACTGGAATGTAAAGTATTTTCTTTAATTACCAATAGTCTCATATGTTTACTGAGGGCAATTTTACAACTGAGAAACTGTTGTAAAGCCTGGCAGTTAACACTGGGAAGATGGATGTTCCTTTTGTTAATTTGTAGGAAAAGCATTATCACTGAACTCAGAAGCATGGAAGAGTTACATAGAATTTGTTACCAGAGATAAAACTCACCCGTTTGAATGCACTGCAGAAATTTGCACTAGTTTGCTACAAGCAAAATGTCTCAACTGAAACCCCCACTAAATATACAACGATTCTCCAAGCACAGCCCCAAACTATATGATAAGTAGACAATCTCAGTACCTCAAAGAGCTGCTGTATCTGCCTATTTACTGAATAGTAAGAGAAAGAAATGCCAACAGTAGTTCTGGCTGCTTATGAGTGAGGATCACCAACAACGGATTCCATTACTAGCAGCAAAAACAAGAGACAAAGGAAGCTTCTGAGCTTCAGCAGCTACAAATACTGAAAGAAACCAGAAGTTTCTGTAATAACAAGAAAGCTTTCTAGCAATTAGGAAAGGCAGCAAAGTAATTTCTACAAGGGCCTACTGCAGTACTACACAGATCTTATTCACTTGTACCCAGGTTTATAACCACACTGAATCATAGCTCATGATCAGTCAGGGCTCTAAGTAGAGAAAATCATTCCACAGAATGACGAAAAAAAAAAAGGATGAGTAAAGAAAGCATCAGTATTACTACCACCAACATAATACTATTTGCGAGTGCACACAGTCAAAACAAAACAAGCAACTCACAGAACAAGCAGCTCGTCCTGTATCCTCACACAACTAGTTTGCTAGTTTGTTCTGATCTTCACATCTTAAGCTACAGAAACAGTTAAATAATTCACATATTCTAGTTACGCAAACCATTCAATTATATCTAAGAGAAAGGTCAGACCCACTTTCAAGGCTTCCACTAGATGACACTGCCTTAGTCTCCCAATTTAACATTTCTCTTTAGAAAAGCAAAAGGGTAATGCCCTGAACATGTCAAATTACACAAGAAAAAAGGAACATGTTGAGAACATCAGTTTTAAATTCTCGCTCAGCATTCCCTCACACCTTGTGTGGTACAAAAATGCTAACATCTTTCATATAGCTCTTCTTGGATTCATCTCAAACAGTAAACTTCCCTACTTAAAAAACAGAAGCTGCCCTGCTATATAGGGGATTATGCTTTGAAGTGCAACCTGTGGGTAGACTTGTAGGTTTCTAAAAGTCAGGCTACCCAATTTGTAACATGAACTGCTGGGCAAGTAGATAGCAAGAGCTACCACCACTAGCTTACTAGTTTCCAAAACATCATCAATCCAGCCAAACAGAAGGTGGCACAAGTATTAGAAATGCCTTTCTGAGGAAGACGTCCTGTCATAAACAATTCCAGGTCCAGAAGAATGAAGTCATGTCTTCACCATAAAAATTCATAAAATAGATCAGTTCTTCCTAAGAGAAACTAAGTGTGCCAATTAAGCTAAAACCCTGTTACAGGGAAAAACTGCCAGCAGCACAAGTTATTTTAGCTGACATTACTTCAGAAAAAGCCCACCATTCACCATCTGTTCTGGAACAAATTTTGAATGCTAAGAAAGTTTCCAACATCAATGATGAAAAGAAAGCAGCCAAGATGCAGAAGTTTTTGGTTTGCTGCTAAAAAGAACAAGCATCTAGGACAATTCACATTTCAGCAAGAACAAACTCAAAACAGAAGTTTCACACATTTCATAATCATTACAATAAGGCAGAGTGCAAGTGGAAGACATGTAGAGAATATAACAGGAAACAAATAAAAGCTGCTTAAAAACTGCTGGCTGGGATAGAATTAATCTTCTTCATAGTAGATTGCATGGGTATACATTTTGGATTTGTACTGGGAACAGGGCTGATAATACAAGAATGTTTTCCTTATTGGCAAGCATTGCTTACACAGACTCAAAGACTTTTCTGCTCATAAGCCCACAAGCGAGCAGGTTGGGAATCACAAGAAGTCGGAAGGGGAGACAGCCAGGACAGCTGACATCAAGTGACTGAGGGCTTGGTGGCTGGCAAGTGTTAAACTAGGACAAGTTTTTACAGGAGAAGCAAGCGGGCAGCTCCAGACAGTGGATCCCAGTTTACAAGCACAATCCTACAAAGTTTTTCTCCAGTTGCTGACAAGAGCAAAACTTTTGGAAGCTAATGGCTCCATCAACCTTTTAAAGAGAAGACTGAGCATCCAAACAAAATGTTTGTTCAGACAAAGGGAAAAGGATAAGATATGACATGGAAGTCAAAGGAATCAATGTAACACAGAGAAGAAGACAGTGTAAATGGTATTACTAATCATGTTAAACACTCAAATGCACCACCACACTAGGATAAACACTCACTTCAACAAAATCAAAGGGGAAACTAGAGCAAAAAAAAAAAAAAACAGAGAATATGAGAAAGACAAATAACAAAGAAAATAAAACACAAAGTTCATCCATCTCAAGTCAATATTTATGATTTCAGAAGCAGTAAGAAATTCTTAATGTCTTTTTACAAACCCTTGGCAAGGTCTCACTTTGAAGATTCCATGAAATTTTAATTCTCCATGCTCAAAAGAAAGAGATGATTTCTAACTGGAATAGCTAGAGAAAGAACACTCATGCAGGAATAGAAAGCTTATTTCACAAGAGGACTTGTTTAGCCAAGTAAAACAAGTTTTAAGAAAATGTGACTGCTCTCTATAAATACATTAACAGAACAAAACACCATGTGAGAAACACGGGAGTCACCTAAGTTAAGGAGAACAAAGGCATAAAAAGGAACCTTTCAAATTTTACTATTCACCTGGAAATCAGAGGTTTGAAGTTTGAAGAAAGCCTCTCACAAAGAGCTACCAGGCACATCAACTCTTGTGAAAAGTTTGAGGAGTTCATTAAAGGGATTATACCAGTACTATGAGGATAGCAGATGACATCACCTAGGTAGAACGCAATTTCAATGGTACCCTCCGTACTCCTGTGATTTAGCCAGTAACTATATTGTACTTTTCCATTAAACCTCTAGGGGAAGAAGTTACTTTCCCATTTCCTGTCTAGCACCAAAACCAGGAATAAACCACAAAAAAACCTGACTAAAAGCACAATGTGGAATTTGCCAACTGGCAGGAAATTAAGTATTCTATAGAAAGCAATGATCTGAAGATTATGGGTTAGAACAATGTGGTCCATCACTGTGACAAAGTTTAGACAAAAACAGATAAGCATTTCTGCACCACATAATTAACATATTTCTTCCATCCCCATCTGAAGCAAAATCAGTATGTCACTGTAATTTCTGAATGAGCTAAAGATTTAGGGCACCTTTTTAATATTCTGGAAATAAGGTTCCAAAAACCCCTTACAAGTGCTTTCTTAGAAAAAGACTAAATGACAGATGGAAATATAATATATCTTATGACACCAGACAATGCTTTATGCATTTCTGCAATACCTCTTCAATAGTTACTTCAAAAAAATTGAGTTTATGTTGCAAAAAGATTTAATAGTAATTTAATAGCAGTTATTTTCTTTTTTTAAAGAAGAAATCGTCAAGTATAGTGTAGTAATGCCATCTCAAAACTCTAAGTACGCTGAATACGTGAGCTAGGATTCCTAGAACAGAAAACCTTATTTATGTTTTAATGAATTTTAAAAAGAAATATCATTTTTAGAATTACTCTACATGCCTTAGCTTTTACAGTTTTTATACTGAAAAGCTTAGAAACATTGAAATGTTTTACTTTACTATAGCTTTGCTTGGTTTGGGGTTTGTTTTCTTCATTCTTTTTCCTCCTTACATGGTAACTTAAACTGAACCTACTTACTAAGTCATTTCACATCACTACCATTTGAAATAGACACCAAACCAAGGTTTCTGTGGTGTAATAAACATCACTGCTTGATCCCTCACAGAGCAACCCTAAATTCATGCAAGGCTCAAGAACAGATGTCTAAAAGTAATGGGCTATTTTCTTCCTTCACCCAATCAATTTCTGAATTCCCCTAGAAACAACTGTTTCGAACCAAGCAGATTCCTTCCTTAAAATACACCCTTCCAATTTTTCAAAATAAAAATTTTAAGTTCAGAGGAGGTTGAAATGAAAGACTTGAGCAAGAAATATATCAAACAAGAAAAAGCCCTAGATGTTTTTAAGAAACTTGCATTCAAGATACTGTTTCATATTCAAATTAGGAGTGCAAATAAGACATTGTGCACTGATTTAGGAGACTTTAGTGCTGTCTATTCATCAGATTTACATGGGTAACGCAGATGGCAAAAACCTTAATGAAGACTCTACATCAGTTTTGTAGCATCCGCTCTACTTGCCAGCAGACCAAAACAGCATTTCTTTGAGAGCATTCAGCTCACTTCCAAGAAAGCAGACAAATATTAGCGAAAGAAAAAAAAAAAAACCAAAAAGGAAGTCTGTTCAAGGGTCCCCTGATCTTGTATGTGTAGCAATTCCCACAGATAGCATTGTAAAGTCACACAGAAGAAGCCCATCTCACTGGGTCAGAAAGCTTCAAAAGTGACAGAGTGCAAATTCTTCCACCACTACACAAATTTACTGTTATTAAACACACAGTAGGAAACAGTGATGCTCCAAAACCCAGTTTTACTACTTCAGTTTTGTGACTACAGTTTTATCACTTCATGTCCTCCACAGATATACAAGGATAGCAAATACTTGATCTTCTTGGTATAGTCAAGCACAAAAAGGCAGCACCTCCACAGGAAAAACTTGCCAGCAAAGCCTTCCCAGCACACCTTTTTACTGCATACAAATCCCTTGAGCGAGGATCTCAAAAATGTGTAGCACGTCTGATCAAAGAAGAACTTTCATTCATTCTGTTAGTAAGCCAAAGTGACCTTCAGCACCCAGGCCAGCTGACAAAATATATACAGGTACATCATCATTTTTGTAAAACATATTTAAGAAAAGACCTTTAGCTTACCGTTACAGATTTCAGAGTCATTCCGTGATAGGTGCCCATGGTATCAATTTTAAATCCTTCCGTTTCTGCAAAGGAAAAACAGTCTCTTGTAAATCCTTATGAACATCAGGATGTCATGTCTAAATGGGCAACACTGGAAATACTTCTGATTATTAATGCAAAGAACACATCTTTCTGTTGGTAGTGGTTTAGGTTCCATTACACAATAGAAAACCTGGTTAGCAATCAGGAAACCAATGTCTTTTTAGACAGAGGTCCATTTGGTATTTCTGCTTTCTGCAACCAGAATAAGCTTTTCCTATTGCATGGAATCTTTCAAACCACGCCAGAGAAATGATATAAATTTAAATTTTTGTAAGAATACATTACAACATGCATGCAATCTCAGAAATTATCCTCACTACAAAATGAAGAAGTACCTTATATTCCCAGAATGTGTCAAAGCAACATATTCAATCTGTAGTTGTATTAATGGAAACATACACTTAATAAGAAAAACAGTTTATACAGTGACTATATGACTGTGCCCACTTAACACAACAGATTCACTTCTGGAGTGCAGAAGAGCAACAATGTCACTGTCATATGATACAGAGGACAGAATCTACATAAATTCACACTACGAGACTAAAGGTGATAAAAAGGGATGTTTTGGGGGTGCTTTTTTTCAATTGTTTTAATCAGACTGAGTTTATGCTGGGTAAGGGCCAGCAGCCTGCAAACGCTCTGTGATTAAACCTGCTACCGCTACCCTGTTTGCTTTCACAGCCACCAGGACTTGCAAGAAAACCTTTTCCCTTTTGTAAATACTCTAGTCTTGTGCATCTACTGTCAACTCACCCTATCAACGAATCAACAATTAATTTTTACTTCATAATGGCAGGCTAAACACCAATGCAACTATGATAAGCAAGCTTTTGTCTACATCATAGGTAAAGGTAACTGGCACTGTGCCAAAACTGCTATTGGGAATTGGAAGATTATTGACATATACTATACTACTTTCACACAATGCATCAGCACAAACTCAAAATAATGAAGAATCAAAGTAATGCTCATATCTGAATCTATAAAAAGTCAAAGAAAAATATTAGATTTTCAAGGCTCTTAGAGCTTCTCGCTCTTATCGCAAGTAAATTAACTTAAATTGAAACCGAGACAAGCTTGAAAACAATGCAGATGCTCTGGGAAGCAACTACAGTTGCCCATCCATTCTCCCCTAGATGAGGAAGATTATCAGACACTTGCAGGAAATGAGGCAGAAAAGCATCCCAGATTTAATAACTCTCCAGTGCCTAGAAAAAGATACCCAAAAGTTGAAAACTAATCATGTTCCTCTCATCACAGAGACAGGTATCTACCTTGTAATGATGAGTTTGATTTTACCTTCCCCTCCTTGTCCCTTATGATTATGCTACCAGACCCACCACCAACCACCAAGTGGAGAGGCCTGGTGTTACTGACCACAGCTTGTTTTACACACAACGTCACCTCAGCTCTAGCACTTCATCTTGGCTTTTCAAGGCCACCCCTACCCTTTTGCTGGATTTAACATTTCTGAAACACACAGAGTTGATTCTGAGAAAGCAAAATGCAGGTACAGACAGATTAGTTTCTCTTTATAAATTGACATTAACCTACGGCCTTTCCCCCAATCCCAAGATGTAATTATGTATTCATTGTTAGCTCAGGGCTTGTATAGCTGAACTTCAGCTAAAGCTAGGTAAGTTTTCTCTGTGACGGTCACTGTTTCTGGCCAAGAAGCATATTAATATTTCAGATGGCACCTGGAGGCTCACAGAATACTTTGTGGAGTTCTCTTAAGTTGAAGAAATGCTTCTGCTAAACTGGTATGACATAAATCAGAGGTGTCTGATCTAGGCTGACACTTGTTTGCAAATGTCAGAAGCTCACCAGAGGAACATTCCCTTTTTTCCAGACCGACCCTATTGTAGATTCCTCTCACCTGTGACATGGAGAATTTCCAACTATTTCAACCAGATGTTCTTCCCAAATTCCAAAGAACGCAGACACGCTTTAACAAGACCAGCAAGTAGCATCCCCCGTTGTACCTGGTCTGTCACTGTTTCTTTCCCATCAGCACACACCCTGGTTCTATATAATTAGTTCTACACATTTGTTCCCCATTTCAGTTATTTCTTCCCAGTAGACTCTTTTTCTACTTTTTCCCCTAATAAAAATTTGCATATCTTCTCAATTAATCAAAAACCGAAGCCCAAGTCCCCATCAGCATTGCAATGGGAATGAAGTCCTAACAGAGTCAGTTAGAAAAGTAAAAAGTAAATCAAACTAAATCCCAGCTTTGTGCTGACCGTTCCTCTTAGCACGTGAAGCAAACAACTCGGATCCTAAAGAGCAACCTCAAGCATTAGAGCCTGCACCCATGCCTTGCTGAATGTTTCCAGCAGCTACACAGGCCCTCCAATGCTGTTTAACAGCTACTCAGGTAATAAATCAAGCAGTTATGACTATTGTAAATAATGGTCTAGTACTTCTTATAGATGTATATCTAAGAGATGCTAAATGGTCAAAGTAGAAAGTAGGTACACCACTTAAGATTCCTGAAGTCACCACAGCCACTACTGTGGACCCCCCAGGGCCCGCTACTTGCAGGAGGGGTGGGATAAGTAGAAGAAACTACCTCCCAGACAGCCCACCAGCTCTCAAATTTCCCACCACAAACTGTTGAGCAACTGGTGAATGAGAATTAAGCACTGCCAGCTTCCAGATAACCACAGCAAACCCTCTTTAACCAGTAACAGCACAGACATACTTTTCTCAGAATACAGCTTTTTGGACCTGATCCTTGGACGCTCACCATGTGATACTCTACCAGTCAGCCACTCACCTCTCTTGCAGAAATAAACAGTGCTGCAAGTGGCAACGCTTTCACTTGTACTTTTCTGCCATTTAACAAGGTCTCAACAGTTTGTACACAGCCACATTCAGCTCTGCTCACTGTATACAGCCTGTGCAAAGCAGAAAAGTGCTTCCAAGTCACAGACTCCACAGTTACAGCTGCACTACCACTTCAAGAATTGCTGAGGCTGTTAGGCAAGTAAATGCAGCTGGTTGTATGAAGGGCCAAGCTAGAAAGAGAGGTACTTCTTCCAGAGCATTCTCCAGGGGCAGTACCTGATCCCAGTGTGGCTGCTCAAAAGCAAAGCTGGGATACAAGAGGACCCACAGGCCACAGTAAAGAGGCACAGAACAACTCTGAGCACCAGAGGACGTGCCCCCTGCACACTTCAACATAAACGTTGTACCATGCCCTCAGAATAAGAATACAGAAGCTGTATACCTCTCCTGGCCCTCCCAAACCAGATGGAACCTGTGCTGCTGAGTCATGCAGAGCTGAAATATTAATGCTTAGCCAAGAATTTGTTTGCAACTCTGGTTTCAAAACCACAGCTTCACTAATGGTGGCAGAGCAAGCAGTTAAAATAAACTATCTACTAAGAAAAGAGTAGTGAAGAATAAAAGAGACCTTTAAATTAAAGTATCACGATGGCAAAACTTTGGACCCTTATTTTTATTCTTGAAATTAGATGTAGAACAACCTCAGTGCCTTCTCTCATTTCAAAGAACTAAGTCTGGAAATGAAAATATGTATCCTAACGCATCAGCTTATTGGACTGATTATATTCTCCATCACCATTTGAGCATACATTCCACTGCCTTGCATGAGTATTAATGTTCAAAGTGCCTTCCATTTGCTTAAAGCCTACTGCTCCAAGTCAATCCAGTTCACTCTGCATTTTGATTCCACAACTGCTGCAGCTCTCCCCATCCAATCCGGGAACAAACTTGAGCACCGATACATTACCAAAAGAATAATTGCTTTAAGAAGACTCAAACTAACATGACTTTCCGGAAGGAAGTCTAGGCAAACAAATAAAACAAAGGAGCACACCTCTGCAACACTGAAGAGCTGGAGTTAAAGACTTGGTTGGAATTGTGGATGAATAAGATTGAGTAACCGCTTCTTTTTTCAGCTGTACACTCTTCAAATCCCAGATAGCAACAGCTCTGCAGACTGTCTGGAAATGATTCACTACCCCACTTCACACCCATGGTAATTAAATCACTGAAAAAATTTCATTCTACATAAGAATTTATCAAATACTCCTTTTCAGTCCTATACCCTAACAAGTAAAAATTTCATGCCTAAATTTCCAAGCTACACTAATTAGTTTACAAAAGTCTCTGCGCATTTCACATATAACAGTTCAGTAACAAACTTACAAGTAATTAACACCAAGTTCCTAAGTTTCTCGCAATACGATTAATTAAAAAAATTACAGTACGGATCTGTGCATGTTTTCAAGCGCTGAAGTGAATGACAGTACTGAAAGTTTTCAAACAACTTGGTCACCTTAAGCCAGAAAATGGACACAGGCTGCAATCTTTATCCAGATGTGAATTTCTTGCACATATTCTCAGCTAGGAAAAAAAAATATAGCAGAATCCTATGGCCTTAAAAACGAATGCAATAAGTCTTAAGGCAGTCAGATTCCAGAACTCTGGACCTACTGCCACCAGTTCGCCTATTCTCCTTGTGTGAAAGGAAATCACACAATTTAAAAGAAAATACTTATAATGAGAAATATTTTACAAAGAAACTTTCTTAACAATGTGTAGGAGAGAGAAAAAAACTCCAGCACTTAAGGTCCAGGGTCACCTCAAGCTTAAAAACTTCATAGTTCTCTGTTGCCTATGTTTAACACTTATGACTGACTGAAAGCCAGACATGCTTCTGAAAAACTGCAGCTATGCTTGGAAATTCAACACAATCACAAGAATAATTTCCACAAAATGACAATAGCAGGAAGTCAACAGCAAGCTTTCCTGAAGGAAATACTTTCACCATCACGGACTGAAAGAGTGGGTGTATAGCAAGGCCCTCTCCAATTTACACTCAACAGGACTGTGTTTGGAGGGATTTTTTGTGCTTTTTTTTTTTTAATAATGACTGGCAGGCAAACAAGAATGCTCCTGAAACATCTTGAAGACCTAACCCATGGAGTAGCACAGATAAACTTCTCTTTGCTGTCTACACTGAAACATGTACTCAGTGGGTCAATAAAATGTTAAGTCCTCAAGATTCTCACTCCAGCTCTATTTCACACTCCAGAACTACCAAAGAAACAAGCATGTGAAAAGGAGGATCTCTGATAAAACCAACTAAAAAAACCCAAGGTATTATAGCATCCAAAGCAGTGTAGCACCTAGACCGTGCTACAGAACAATCACATCAACTCAAAGCTTCAGTATACCACTTGCTGACCTGCAAACCATGCACACCAGTAAATAATATTGAACTGAGGTACACAGGAAAGCACAAGAGATAATTTCCTAAGCATCAAATGACATTTAGGTACAGGATAGTTAGATCCTGAAAAGAATTTTAGAAGTTACATTGCTCATGAAGTTATGATAGACTAGTTTGAACAAGACTGTGTGGCATGAACAAAATACCACTAGTAAAGATACACATTAATTGAAGACATTAGCAAGTAGGAAAACAAAAAAAGTTAAAGGGATTAATATGAAGGAAAGGAATAAAACTACAAAAAGGGAATACAATACTGAAAGTTTAGCACAGAATGGAATTCTGTGTTGTGGAGGGGAGGATATCATCACTAACTGCCAGCATGAAAGAAAAAAATAAGAGGAAGGAAACAGCAGTCAAGGAAAGTAATGGCAGCATATTCACCTCCTCACCTGAAACCCATTTCAACAGTTCAACAGTGACGGCAGTGCCAAGTAACATGTTTTTCCACTGTGGAAATATTTAGGATGTACAAGTCCTACTGCAAGAAGCATTTTGAAACATTTCCTATGGCATATATCACAGAACTTTAAGAATGTCAAAGGAAAGATTTCTCTCTCCTACCTAAACAAATCTGCAGTATCAAGACACCCATCTGAGATAAAGAAAAAACTACTGATTCAGATTCAGATTTCTCTCTCCTACCTAAACAAATCTGCAGTATCAAGACACCCATCTGAGATAAAGAAAAAAACTACTGATTCAGGGCTGCATATGCAGTTCCACTGACCGCAGATGTAACTTACAATTTCCTTTTCAGGAACACTATCTTACAATTACCACCCCTCCTCACATTTTACTATTAAAGCAGTCTAAAACATTCTAGTAGCAAAACCTGTCCCATCTAGCATGAAGATTTTAAGTAATCCAGAGAGGCAAGCACTGCAGTAAAAATAATAATCCATCACAAGCAGCAGAGAAATTTGGCTGCAACTCAGCAGTTTACTTAATGCATCTTGTGTTAATGTTCCTAAATTTACTATCTTAATTCTACAAGCTTTGAATTGCTTATGCTAAGAACAAGACTGTTAATGGAAAAATTCTGTATTAAACCACACAAATATTCAAAGAAAAAAAAAAAACCAGTTCACTTCTTTGCTACCTAAACTTTAAATCGTCATGAATACTGTAGAAAAGAAACCGCAGACAGACAATAAGCCTCAATCATGATGCGACTAAAGAGGACTACCACAATCCTTCCTATAGTTTCAATACCTCTGAGGAAAGAGCAACACAAAACCTTGGAGACATTGCCTCTCACAGCTCTGTTTCAATCTTTACCCAAAATCACTACTACACACATTGCTACACACATCATAGAATCCTCCCTTCCACAATCTCTAGCCAACTTACATGCACAGTCACATAGGGTAACATGTGGAAACCCTCTCAGGTGTTACCCATTATTACTAATAAACATGGATCAATGGTATAAAGACTGCAAGTTATTATATCTAGAATTTAAATTATTATCCTTCTTATCATTTAGACTTCTTTCCCAAAATCCCCAATATTGCAAGCTTTCCATGAACACATATAATTCGAAGTCCTTACTGAATTAACCATGAAAAAGTATTCTGTAAGAAACAAAAAGTTCCTTGTTTTACTCTTATTTATGACTGTTTCTACTTGCAATCTCACTTCTGCACTATTTGGGTACCACAACTTAACTTTGAAGGTGTTTAAATTAAAAATGCTTTAAGAATAACTTCACTTGTCATATGGTTGCGACTGATGTGTATATTCAGTTTTAAGAAAATCACATTACCAGTGCTGAATGGAATTGGAGAATGTTAATGCCTAATTATGGCTTTTGAAAACTACTTGCACTGAGAGTTTCAGTTAGACCAAAACTTACAGTTACAGTTTTATAAGAGCAACCCATAAGTAATCAAGACCATCTATTTTCTAGAGTTTTTAGCTGAGAATGATATCTCAAATATTTCTAGGTCTCTCTTTTAAGAAATCCAGATGTTAATTACTAATTCTATGTAACTTCCATAAATGCTGTACTGACTTTCCTAAGTCAATGCTGCATTTGAAATACAGGCTAGGTGTTCAAAAGAATGTATGCCCAATGCTAGCCTACACTTATCTAACTTGTCTTTACACCAATGCTATTCTTAAACTACATATTTCTTTAATTAATCCTAGAAAATTGACATAAGAAATTCATGTGACTAAGCACAATAAACATGTCCTAGAAAGAAGAAGAGTGATAAAACTCTACCTATGCAGGTAGAGTACGATCATTTCGGACACTTCACAACCACCACATTACAAAAGAACCTTTCGGCTGGAACAAGAGCTGCAGTCCAGTCCATTTCGGCACTGATAGAAACCCCAAGACCACATTCTCAGTATCACGTAATATACAAATAGATGTTGCACCATTATTATTTACAGGTAGAAACACTTCTTTTGTTTCCCTGGAAGTCATTTAATCTCTTCTTTGATTTCTGCTCAGAAATTTCTGCATTAAACCTGCACTGGTAACCTCCTTGACAAACTCTACTGGGTTCTTTTTCCCTGCCATGCAAAACCTGTTATTTTCTGTTCCCTCTTGAACTGCATACATCCAGTAAAAGCATAAAATACATTCATCTGTTTAGTACAGATGTTATTTACACAAATTGCTTACTAGAGCTATGTAATTTGTCATAGAAGGACACAGACCATTTCTTTATCCATATTTCTTGCAAAAGAGTCCACAAGGACTTACACACATCAGTACATCTGAACTGCTACGCCTGTCCATTAATTTCTTTTGCCATCTTTTATTTCAGTACATGTATTTATTATTTTTAACTCTTAATGGGAAGTAATAGTAAAAGGAAAACTACTCAGCAAGTAAGCAAGTCTTTAAGATTTAAAATATTATCTGAAGCAACTTTAGTTACCAGCAGTACTGGTGAAAATATTCATGGAAGGGCTGGTTTGGTTTGGGGTTTTTTCTTCCTTTCCTTCCCAAATTCCCTTAACTCATATTGCAACAATGAATTCTTCACGGATGCTATTTGTAGATTATTTTTCAATGCTGAAAGAGCTAGCAAATATCCTGCTTCAACTTTTTTCTCCTACCTTCCCATGCAATTGTCTATGAGTATTATTAAAAAAAAAAACTCTACACTGAAATAAAAGTATATTGAGGCTAACAGAGAACAGACTTCAAAAGGATATAAGAGTATATCTGACCAAGCTTCCTGCAGTAACTTTCACACACACAAAAAAATATCATAAAACTACACGATATAGTCACATGTAAGTGCATATTTACAAAAAACTTTTTTAAAATGGCTACAGAGATGGCTACAGCCAGATTCTGAAATTCTTGTATATTATCCACTATGTGGTCCACCAAAAACATAACCTTCACATATTTATTACAGGAAGTATGTGAAAGAAAATCTTTTATACAGCAAAAACAATCACGTAATTTCAATATAAAACTGAACACTATCAGCTACAGCACAGCACGTCCACAAAATCTCAAGAACTTACACACTCGGCATATAAATGTTATCTAGTTTACCCAAACAAAAATGGTACTAACTTGAACAAAGCCAAATACTCTAAAAGATGAAAGCTGAACTGCCTATCTACAGTTTAAAACAGCATTTAGCAGCACATAAGTTCTTGCAGCCAGAAAAGAAAGCCCTTGGATGCTTGCATAGTAAGTTTCATTAAAGAGGACAATGATTATGTTTGAGAATTAGAAGGAAGAGGTAGCTCACAAGTGAAACAAAATTTGCCTTGTCCTCTACAAGAAACACAAAAATATACAACTACAAACAGGACTGGCAAAAGAAAAACACAGCAAGACACAAATATGCAGTGACTAGAACTGGTACCAAAACAGAAGATAAAAAATAGAAAGGGGAAGGGAGCAGAAGAAAAATTTTAAGTTAGAAAGACAAATCATTACTTGAGTTCAACCTTCCACCCTGTTTCAAAAGAAGTAAGAATTCTTAAATATCGTAGATTATTTCCATCTTTTCTCCAGAAGGGAGCTAGTATTTTGCACTGGTGCTATCAGTTTGTTTTGTAATTTAAAGAGATGTTAACAAGTTATAATAATATTTACTTGTAATTACTGGAAGCTGCTTGTAAAGTAATTATTATTGTTTGAGGACAGGCAATCTATTTCATTTTATGTACTTGACAGTCATATTTACAGTTCTGCTTTTTTTTAATTGCATATGACCTTCCTCAAACAATGAATTATTCTTTACCCAAAAAGCTCTGGTTTTAAGCTTTCAGTTTGCTTCCTAAGAGGTAGAAATAATTTATAATACATAATGCTTTTAGACTTGGAAAAAGCTATCCTTTGGAACAATATTTTTTTTCTCCCTTAGGTTTGAAAAGTAATGGCACAAAAATTCCTTAACCTTACCTTTAAGAATTTCCAATTTTCACTCCCCAATTCTTTTTTTTCTTTTAAAACAAGCATTATAATCAACTTACCCTCTTTGCCTTTGAATCTTTCCTGATCATATCTGTTGTAGGCAGCTGGAATGGGTTGCTTATTTCTTAAAGTCGGATCCTAAAACGGGTTAAACGATATTTGTAAAGCACACTGAAAATTATTTGATGGGTTTTGAACTTCATAAACGTATTACAAGAACCTGCTCAAGAATACAGAAATAGTTTACTTTTGCAGGAGTCTCAATGCATTTTAAAAGTGCAATTCAGCCACACAGACAAAACATTCCTTGCCACTCTGATTAAGTTAAAATTCTGCTAAACTTACAGAATAAAAACAAATTTGAAAGCAAAAAAAGGCATCTGGGAAAAAAAAATTGTAAAAAAACATCATTCTAGAGGCACACTAAATACCAATTCCGTCTTTTTCATGGATGGCTTAGTTACGTATTCATATATACTCTGAAGGGAACATTTGAATAGTCCCATACACAATTTATGAAATTCAACACAAAGTAAATATTCATCTTGCTATTCAAATTTAGTTGTTTGTTAAATGCATTAGAAGTAAAAACAAATCCATGTATGATTAAACAGCTTTTATAGCAGACTGCCACCGAGTTCAGGAATATATTAGGTTTAATAGAACTCAATAGTAAACATCACAAATACAAATACAAAACAAATCCTGTCTAATACTTAAGTAGACTCAAACAATAAAGCTCTAAGTCTGTCTTCCTGATTTCTTACAGGAAAAAGAAAGCTGGTTGAAGTTGTTCCCACTCGTGAGTCATGTTCCAGATTCTTAAACACTTGCTACCCTATCTGCCAGAAAAACAACAAAACATTGTTTGAAATGGCAGTAATCTCATCTAATAAATTTTTTGCAAGAAGATGCAGAATGTTGCTAGTGTTTGATAGATGCAGAAGCTGGCACTTGCAGCTAAATCTCCAATTAACAAGAACATGTAGAACAAATTAAACTAATACATTTGACTCCTTAAATACCAAGAAATGTAAGTCAAGTCAAAGAATATCTGTGAAGTTATGCTTAAAAGTTGCTCATTCACTGGAACAAAACCAAAACAAATTTCATATTGAATAATGACAAGACAGACATCAAATTCAATGTGCTGCTCTTACCGTTGGTGCTGTATTTGGTGCAGGTCTTTGCTCAGGTGCTCGGCCTTCTTCTCTGGCTTTCACTGATTGAAGTATTGCAAAAATATTCTTGGCAAAGTTCTGAAAAACACATCATATACCTGTGAAGCTTCCTGACTACATGCATTTCACGTAACAACAACACAGGTAGAAGACACCATTTGATTAACTTATGCTTCACAGAAAAACTAAACCAGTGCATGGATTTTGTAAACAGATGGTTTTCAATTAGTTTTTTGTGACAAGACCCAGACTTTTAAGGCAACATTGCTATTCTTCAAGGCCCAAACTTGCTAAATCTAACTGGTTTCACTACAGCACAAACTAAAACACTCAAAAAGAGCTTGTAAACTAACCTACTCCCCCTCTTGCCTACCGTACCCTTACAGTTCCTTTGGAACATTTTGTGCTGCAGCAAGAAAGAAAAGTTTTTACCCAAGATTTCCAGGCTTCATCTTCAAGGGCCACTTATCTATCCACAAATGAGAGCCTGTCTCCTCACTTTTGGCCTCCTGATGGGATGTCTTGGTTTCAGTCCTTCTGTCTGCCTAACTCTGCACTACAAGCAGCCTTCCCAAGCATGCTCAGCCACTGTTAGAGAGGAATCCTTAGGAACCCTTGGGAGGCTCTCCCGAATTCCTGCTTGGAGCATCTGAGGCAAGGCATACAGGCAGCCACCTCCTGCCCTTTCCATCAAGGCTCTTGAGCAGAACAGAACACACTTCAACTGGTTAACAGTTCACAAGCACAACTCTGTCAAACTGTGGTGCAGTTCTTTTAATACTTTTCTTGAATTACGAATTCATTCCATTTGGCACCAAGTAATTCAAGCAGCAAAGCCTTCCATTTTAAACTGGAGGAAGCAAGTACACAAATCACATTCACAAATCCTTGATGCAGGAGTGATCCAGGATAACTTTAATAACTTCCTGCGGTGCTTTGTCAGATAAACAAGTCACTGAGGCTCAACTGAAAAAATTATATCAACCACGGTTTTTATAAAAGCACATTCCTCCAGGTAATATTTATAGAACTGCTTTATTCAAAACAAAAATGTAAACACTAATTGAACTTTTGAAAGGCATATGCTTATTACACTGCCATTCAACAGGCATTTTAAGCTATATATGTATATGCATACAATGTCTGTCATTACTGACAATTTTCAGTAATGGTTCATCAGTAAAAGAAACATTTTATCAATTAGGGAAAATGGCTTTTTTACTGGTTCAGAAAAGTATAAAAGTATTCACAGAATGCTTAGATCCTTCCAGAGTATTGTATGCTAACACTGAAGCAGTGTTAATTAATACCACTGGCATCACGAAACAAATGCCTGAATTACCAGAGATTTCTGGGGTGAATTCTGTAGAAATTGTTTAGAGAGAGCTGTAATGCAAAGTTTCTCCAAGCTTTTTTACTTGATCTCAGTCAGCATGTTGTCAATCTGCTCCAAGACAGACGGGCAGGAACTGGAAGACCACCAGGAACCACTTACCAAGGCAAAGGCATTCCTTGAGCAAACCCAGCTCTTTTCACAAAGACTGAAAGAACTCACATAAAACTATTTGAAGTTCTTTTCAGTCAGAAAACTCCTGAGGAAAAAAACTTTAAAGAGCTGTGAGCCATGTGCGTATCAATTATACAAGGATACTCAAAATCAGCTCTGTTCTTCAGATAAGTCTAACTACATGCTTTTACTGGAAATTCATAGATTTCTCCTAAACTGTGGACTGGGCAGCATATCACTCAGTTCTTGTCATTGCTGTGCTTCGTCACAGACTGTCTCTTGGAATCTATCACACTTATATTTCATTCATAATATCTATGGTTAACCGACTTAAAGGCATTTTAGCATCTCATATTTTAATAGCCTGAAACTGCATGTCCTGGACCAAATTTTAAATTCTTTCAGGTAAAAAACCCAAGATTTTCTCTATTCTGCTTAAAATAATGTGCTAATAAGCATGTAATTACAAAGTGATCTTGCCGATGTGTTTTATCCACAAGAGAAAAATGCAGGTGCCCCAAGGCCACAACTATTATCTGTTTGGAAGGGGAAATCATACTGTTTTAACAAGTACTCAAACTGATATACTAATAAACCTTGCCATCCATTGACTGGCTCAGGGATGTGGGATTACATCACTGTAACACAAAAGTGACAGAGAAGGAGGTCCACTGCAGGTACCAAATGATATGCAAGGCCCTGCAAGACTGCTAAGTTTTCCTTGTTCATACTTAAAGAGATCAGAATATGAACATCCCCAAGTTCTGCCCCAGATTTAGTTAAATTTATACTACATGCAACATTGTTATTACCAAAATCTTCTAATCTGGGGAACAAAGACAGGTGTAGGGTCGAGAAGGAGGAAGACAGTACCTGTTTCTCTGCATTAAATCTTAACAATATTCAAACATGCTTTAAAAAGATGCCTAAGAAAATCCTTAGTATGTAATAAGACCGTTCCATGGATTCTTCTTGCTAGCCGCCTAGCGTTGCTACTCCCATGAAAGCTCTTTGTTGATGACAACCATGTTTACACCTAATAATAATTTACCATGTTGGGGAAAAAAAAAAAATCACAAAATGTCTGACATGCCTCCAAAAAGAGGACTCATGCACCAAATGTAAATTGGAAGGGAAAACAATGGTAGCCAAGAGACAATCAATAGTAGCAATGGTGAGACTGACACAGTCAAGTATCTTAAAGAAAAAGTCACATGTATCCTTCAGGAAACCCTGCAACAGTATTTAAATACTGAAAATTTACGGGCAAAGAAGCTCCATCCTTTGCCAACACAGGCAACGAACATATACCAAGCCAAGTCACTACCACTGGTGTTAATTTAACACCAAGCAGTTGGAATAAAAATACCAAAGCAAATAAGATCAGCCTGCACTGCTGGGAAAGACTTAACTTACATCACCACCAAAACTCCCTATGTAATAAGAATACTCCCATTTAAATGTATCACAACTTATTCTGAAAACCTGCCATCTTCAGTCTGCAACCTATATTTAATTTCTGTAACTAGTCATAACTCTAACGCTCATTAACAAAGACTTCTACTCATAATAGCAGCTTTATGAGCCTAGCAAAAAAAAAAAACAAACCCCCAAACTCCTTTCTTCTAATAATGATCATCAAGGAGAAATATTGACTTCAGCTTCATAGAAAACAATTCTTGGTGCAAAAAAATTAAAGGAAAGTATACTTCATATATAAAGTTCTTAATTACTTCTTAATAAAAGATTAAATGTAACATATAAAACTGGCATATACACTATTACACAGCATCGTTTTTTGCTTAGAACTCTCCTATAGCAAAATTGTAACTGATCTTTTAATCGGATTTTACATTCTGGTACTTCACTGCAGACAGAAAAGAGCTCAGGAACAATTCTCTAAGCTCAAACAGCCCCTTACTTAAACTGACAATAACTATTTCTTGTTGGGACATGCAGTCAGGACGATCAAGAACCGCAGAACACTATAAACATTGTTCAAATACAGAAGGGCTGGAGAAAGAAGAATCAAGTCCCTACCACGCTTTAAACATTTCCTTAATAAACTCAAACGTACTGCTAAGTTCTTTGCAGCATGACACAGTACCAGAAATTCAATATTTCCATCACAAATTTTCAGAAATTCCTATATACTGCAAGACATGAAATATGTAAACAGCACTCAGATGATCTCATAAGAGTACAGCAGAAATTAAAAAATTGTTCATATGGAACATGAACTGATGAACTTTATATTTACAAGAAAATACTTTGCACATTTAAATTACAAGCACATATTCAATTTTCCTTATTTGCTTTCATTTGAATAACACATAAAATACACAAATGACTCAACTGCCTGGTCAGGCATGCTCACAGAGAGCTCCTAGCACCTCTCAACTACTCTGTATACACTTTCAGCCTTTACGTACTACACCTCAGTAAGGCACAAGTGATACAAAAAGCATAACACCACACAGAGTTTTTACAGACCCACCCAAATAAACGGACCCGCTTAGTTGTGTTTTCAGGACAATAGTAGTTTAAGTAATTCGCAATAAAGTACTGGAATTTATATAGCTAGGAATTTATACAGCTAACCAACCGAAGCTGAGTACATGAGTTCATATTTTTTAAGCTGACAGATTAGGGAACCTATAAAAAAAACCCAAAACACTGATAAAACTGAATTGTTACTGACCACTGGAGGGGGAAAAAAAACTATCAGACATTCCCTTTCACAGAATCACAAGGTTGGAAAGGACCCATTGGATCATTGAGTCCAACCATTCCTAACACTCCCTAAACCATGTCCCTCAGCACTTCATCCACCCGTTCCTTAAACACCTCCAGGGAAGGCGACTCGACCACCTCCCTGGGCAGCCTGCTCCAGTACCCAATGACTCTTACTGTGAAGAATTTTTTTCTGATATCCAACCTGAACCTCCCCTGGCGGAGCTTCAGGCCATTCCCTCTTGTCCTGTCCCCTGTCACTTGGGAGAAGAGGCCAGCTCCCTCCTCTCCACAACCTCCTTTCAGGTAGTTGTAGAGAGTAATAAGGTCTCCCCTCAGCCTCCTTTTCTCCAGGCTAAACAACCCCAGCTCTCTCAGCCGCTCCTCGTAAGACTTGTTCTCCAGCCCCTTCACCAGCTTCGTTGCTCTTCTCTGGACACGCTCCAGAGCCTCAACATCCTTCTTGTGGTGAGGGGTCCAGAACTGAACACAGTATTCGAGGTGGGTCTCACCAGTGCTGAGTACAGAGGGAGAATAACCTCCCTGGACCTGCTGGTGACCCCATTTCTGATACAAGCCAAGATGCCGTTGGCCTTCTTGGCCACCTGGGCACACTGCTGGCTCATGTTCAGTCGGCTGTCAACCAGCACCCCCAGGTCCTTCTCTTCCTTGCAGCTCTCCAGCCATTCTTCCCCCAGTCTGTAGCGCTGCATAGGGTTGTTGTGCCCCAAGTGCAGGACCCGGCCTTTGGCCTTGTTAAACCTCATGCCATTGGTCTCGACCCAGCAGTCCAGCCTGTTCAGGTCCCTTTGCAGAGCCTCCCTACCCTCAAGCAGATTGATACTTCCTCCCAGCTTAGTGTCATCTGCAAACTTGCTGAGGGTGCACTCAATGCCTTCATCCAGGTCATTGATAAAGACATTGAACAGAGCTGGACCCAGTACTGAGCCCTGAGGAACTCCACTTGTGACTGGCCTCCAGCTGGAGTTAACTCCATTGACCACCACTCTCTGGGCCCGGCCATCCAACCAGTTTTCAACCCAGGAGAGTGTGCGCCTGTCCAGGCCAGAGGCTGACAGTTTCTGAAGCAGAATGCTGTGAGAAACTGTGTCAAAGGCTTTACTGAAGTCCAAGAAGACTACATCCACAGCCTTTCCCCCATCCAGTAGTCGAGTGATTTTGTCATAGAAGGTGATCAGGTTAGTTTGGCAAGATCTGCCTTTTGTAAACCCATGTTGACTGGGCCTGATCACCGGGTTCTCTTGCATGTGCTTCATGATAGCACTCAAGATTACCTGTTCCATGACTTTCCCTGGCACTGAGGTGAGACTGACAGGCCTGTACTTCCCCGGATCCTCTCTGCAACCCTTCTTGTATATGGGCACAACATCAGCCAGCCTCCAGTCTAGTGGAACTTCCCCAGTCAGCCAGGACCTCTGGAAGATGATGGATAGGGGTTTGGAAAGGACATCCACCAGCTCCTTCAATACTCTTGGGTGGATCCCATCCGGCCCCATAGACTTGTGGGAGTCTAGCTGGGCAAGCAAGTCTCTAACCGCCTCCTCTTGGATCACGGGAGCCTCATTCTGCCCCTCTATTGGGTTTGTAAACAGAAGGAACAACTTTCTTTGCTATTAAACACTGAGGCGAAGAAGGCATTAAGTACCTCAGCCTTGTCCTTATCCCGTCACTGTTATTCCTTCTGCATCCAATAGAGACTAGATAGTCTCCCTCGTCCTCCTTTTCCTGTTAATGTATTTGTAGAAAGACTTTTTGTTGTCTTTCACAGACTTAGCGAGTTTTATTTCTAGTTGGGCCTTGGCCCTCCTGATTTTTTCCCTGCACGATCTCACTTCGTCCCTGTAGTCCACCCAAGATGCCTGTCCTTTCCTCCAAAGCACATAGAGCTTCTTCTTATTATTGACACCTCTTGAGATCTCCCTGCTCCACCAAGCTGGCTTTTCCCCCCGCCGGCTCCTTTTCCAGAACACAGGGATGCTCTGAGCTCTCTCTTGAGCTGCTAGGATTTCATTTTTCAAGAGCGCCCAACCCTCGTGGGCTCCCTTGCCCTGAAGGACTGTTTCCCATGGGACTTTGCTAACCAACCTTCTGAACAGGCCAAAGTCTGCCCTCTGGAAGTTTAATGTGACTGTTTTGCTAACCCCCTTCTTTATCCCACCTAGAACTGAAAACCCTATCATCTCATGATCGCTTAATCCCAGGTGTCCTCCAACCGTCAAATCCCCAACAAGACCTTCTCTATTCACAAACAGCAGGTCTAGGAAGGCACCCTCCCTTGTTGGTTCACTAACCAGTTGTGCAAGGAAGTTGTCTTCCATGCACTCCAGGAACCTCCTAGACTGTTTCCTTTCTGCTGTATTGTACTCCCAGCAGACATCCGGAAAGTTAAAGTCACCCACAAGGACAAGAGGCAGAGATTTAGAGACTGTCCCTAGCTGTTTATAGAAGAGCTCATCAGCTGCTTCTTCTTGGCTGGGTGGTCTGTAACAGACTCCTATCACAAAGTCCCCCTTCTTGTGGGCTCCTCTGATTTTAACCCATAGACACTCGATCCCATCCTCACCGTAATCCAGTTCAAGAGTATCAAAGCACTCTTTAACATAGAGGGCTACCCCGCCTCCTTTCCTACCCTTCCTGTCCCGCCTGAAGAGTTTATATCCCAACATAGCTGTACTCCAGTTATGTGAGTCATACCACCACGTTTCTGTGATGGCAATGACATCATAGTCACCTTGCCCTACAACAGCTTCCAGCTCATCCTCCTTATTGCCCATGCTGCGTGCATTGGTGTAAATGCACTTCAGCTGGGCTGATGAACCTTCAGCCCTCGTAAAGGGAAGAGAGTTTATTCTCGATTGACTGGTCCTTGGAATAACTAATTCCACAGACCCAGTTTCATCCTTACTGTCCCCACTTGTACTCGCCCTCACTTGCCCTGTTGTGGTGTACTAGTGGTCCTCTCCAGCACACCATTTCTCAGCCGCCGGTTTCCCACTTCCAGGCTCATTCCCAACTAGCCTGGTCTCCTCCCCTTCCCCCTTCACATCTAGTTTAAAGCTCTATTTAAGAGCCTAACTAGATTTTAAGAGATAACTTTAGTCCCCCTTGGAGACAAGTATGACCCATCCCTAGTAAGAAAACCTGGGGGTGGGTGGGTCACCCCATGATCAAAGAAGCCTCTCTCTCCTCACACCAGGCTCAGAGCCAGGCATTAATCATCTGTATGTCCCTGACCTCCTGTTCCATATTCCTTAGTATTGGGATAGAACTAAACACCACTTGTGCTCCAGAGCCCTCCATCATCTTCCCTAAAGCCCTGAAGTCTCTTTTGATGACTTTCAGCTTTCTGCGCTGTAAGTCATCATTACCTATTTGAAATACTAACAGGGGATAGTAATCCGTTTCCTTCACCAAGGAAGGGAGTTTTCTATTGATATCCCTCACTGATGCCCCCGGCAAGCAGCAGACCTCCCTGTGGAGCGGGTCCGGTCTGCAGATGGGTCCCTCCACTCCTTTAAGAAGGGAATCCCCTAAGAAGATCACTCTCCTCTTTTTCTTGACAGAGGATGTTTTTAGGGCCCTCCGAGGATGCTGGAGCCTAGGGAATGTTTCTAGGCTGTGGGGACCATCTCCTTCTTCCTCTGCTTCTTCCTGGGGGACAGGTTCCACCTGCAGTGTTTCATATTTATTTCTGAGGGCTATCTGGGGGTTAGTTGTCCGGGTGGGAGGAGCAGGTTTCCTGCGCCGGACAGGAACTTGCTGCCATCCCCCATCTCTTGTTCCCCCTGCCTCACAGATTATAGGATCGAGCTGCTCCGCCGCACTGGCTCCAGCAGCCTGCTGGGTTTGTGCCAGGGCACTGCTCCAAAGATCTATGTCCCTCTCACATTCCCTGATAGTCCTTAACCTGTTCACCTCCTCCCTCAGCTCTGCCACCATGTGAAGGAGTTCTGCGACTCGTGCACAGCTCCCACAAGTGTAGCCGGTACCAGAGGCACGGGCTGGTGTGGGAGGGGGGCACTGCCTACAGCCCAGGGTCTGCGTGGCTGCATGGACCCACTGAGGCTCTGTCTGGGTGGCAGAATCCATCCTGCTCGCTGCAGCACCCGGAGCAGCTTTAATCTTCTGCCTGGAACTTGCCTTTCACAAGTTACTCTGGGATTCAAATAACGTTTCTTTATGTTCCAGTCCAGAAGTTCACTGAAGTATTACCATAGCCCACAGTGCTGAACTGAAAACACATCTATTAGCCTTGTGTATTTGTGGACTATGTTTTCAGTAAAAAGTTCACTTCTCACTTGTTCTATATTATCTTCACTAAATTTTTATAGCAAGAGTATTATATGAAAGACAACCAAAACATTTAATTTGAAATAGTACAAAAGCTAAACCAGAAGTATGAAAGAGCAGCGACACTACAATATCCTGAAGATACAGCACAGCACAAAATCTGCTCAAAAATACCTCCCCTCCCGCCATACATATATGAGAACATTCCTACTAGGAATGCAGGGCATGGAAAAGTACTTATAAAAAATATTTATACAAGTATTCTTTAAGAATGGAAAAGTTATTTTACAGTTGATCTAAATTTTCTTTCAGGGACAAAAACTCAGAGTTTTCTGACAAATCTGAGATACCTATTTACAAAACAAGACTCAGTATTGCTCAATATGAATACAATATTAATAATCTGGCCCATTTTTTTCTTTAAGTGCAGTATTCAAAATGTCTGCAGTCAAGCCTAATAGCAATAGAATGGTCCTCCTGGTTTTACTACATAAGCCAATACACACACGACAAAGTTGAGTTTGGGAACTTAAGCTACCCCACGCCATTACACTTGTGTACAGCCATTCAAAAAACTGTACGTTTGTTCTGTTTGTAAGCTCTGAGGATACTAGTTGCTATTAACATGGCACACCTTATTTCAACTCTGCTATTAAATTACCTCAATTGTAAATTCCAGGAACACAGAGCAATTCTGCCACCTAGAGTCCATATATAAAATTGCTTTAATAATCAATTTCAACTACTCTCAGACCTTCTAGCTGTAAAGTGATTAAAATACTCCTAAGTCTTGCTATAAAAGTATTTTGATTGAAATATTTTCCAGTTACAAGATCGCATTAAAGATTTTACTGAAATTATTACAACTGTAGTTATAATCCCCTCACAGGCGACTTCACTAGTAAGAATGCTCAAAAGGTATCAGAACAAAAATATGAATTTAAAGTAACTAAAAAAGATTTCTCAGAGCCTTTAGTTCAAGTACATTAGTTACTGTTAAAATCATCAGTCCTACAAACAAAGGGTATTAATTTAAAAAATAAAGTATGTAAATACTAACTGCAGTGGTAATATTTTTCAGGAGATAACACAAAATTTAAAATACTGACCACTATAAAGGTGAGACTTATTTGGGTAAAACAAAAAGTTCCTGCTATTTAATACTTATGTATAGGAATATAGAAAGCAGGAAATACTGTTCTGAAATAGTTTAGAGCAAGATAAATTAGACAAATTTGCAGTTGTAGGTTACATCCAAAGTAAATGTCACATACCAGGAAAGCAGTAATCCCAGTAGTTAGGTCGGCTATAAACCCCAATCATCTTAGTCAGTTCTGGACTTCCTATTACCAAACATACCCATAAGCAGGGTTGGGGTGGTGAGAAGAACACCAAAATTATGGTATACAACTCAAAGCCACGTTCTAAAAAATGAAGTTAGAGCCAAGTCCAGCCCCTTCTGTCTTGTCCTTTTTATGGATACACAATAAATTCGCATCAACCACCTTTGTTTTTTTCTCCAAAGAAAACCACAGAAAACTAGAAGATTATAACAGGATCACAACAACTAAAGACAGCAACTCTGAAAACTTATGAGGTTTAAAAAAAAAAACAAAAACAAAAATCGAAACAAAAAAACAACAAATCAGGAGTTGTTTATTTAAAGAAATTGTTGTACAAAATAGGATTCCCATGCTTTCAAAATAAAACATAATAGAAATATCTGGTCAGTAGCCTAGTCTAAGATTTTAACATAAGAACAAAGAATATAAAAATATGAGAATGAAAGCAGAAACTAACATGATATTTGATTTAGGTTTACTTCCTGCTTCAATAGAAAGGAAATAGGAATATTTATATTTAAAAGTCATAATTCAGAATATTTTCTGTTTGTTTGGGTTTTTTTGATACAGTAAATATTAAGCAAGGAAAAGATCAACTACCTAGATTGTGAGAGAATGAAATTGGTCAGTGTGCAGAAGGGAAGCAACTGCGAGTAACAAACGAAACCTGTGCTTCAATATTTCAACCAAGACCTAGCAAGTTAGATACATAAAGGAACAATCTTGTATTGACAAAAAGATACTATTTCAGGATTCAAAGGTTATGAACTAAGCTAGTGGGACTGAGTTTCACCTAATGCTGATCCCATACCATGTTGTAACACTTGAAATACGCAGGTTATCTGTTAGTAATGGAAAACCTAAGCTCACACCTGATTATTCTTCAATTTTACACACAGCTCATTCTATAAGAAAAATGTTTACCTTCAAATTCAGATTTCTTATGTCCAACTCACAAGTTTCCACTTCAGTGCTTTTCCCTGAAACGTATCCAGGCACACAATAATGGCGGCAAGATGCCATACAGGTCAGTCCAACTCCTAGTGCCTTACAATGCCATCAGAAGTCTTATACACAAGGTTCAAGTAAGACAGTAAAGAAGTGATTTACAGATCTGTGAAAAGAGTTCAAGAAATCCAGAAAACCAGCAGCTGGACAAGGCCCACACAGCTGCTGCAGAAGGATAAGTAAATATCTATTTGTATAAGCACCCACACACAGCTATTTAGAAGAGTTCTGGTATAACCTTTATGCCTTCTTATGTGTTTGATAGGATGGATTATGTTATTTCTCCTGTATGCAGGGTGAGAATTCACTCGAGAAAAGGTAATTCTAATACACTCACAACTATAAGAAAATAATTGTAGAGCTATCCAAAATTTAAATTTTCTCCATTATCTCTAGCATATCCCTAGAAAGAAAAGGATAAAAGATTACTTTAAAAAAGGTCAGAAATGCTGAGCTCACTATTCCCACAAGAACAGTGGCGTATTTCAAGAAGTTTAGTTCACCAGCTTATTTCCAAGATTTTTAAGATTTCTCTACACAAGCAAAGCACATTCAACCCAACCCACTCAGATATTTCTGAGCAATCTAGGAGGTTAAAAAGTCAAACACATTAGAAATCAGCCTCCAAATACATCTCCAAATGCTAAAACACCTGTATAGGCTCATTTATTTGTTCCTACAGAAAGAATTCAAGAGCCATGAACACATTTAGAGCTAAGATGGAATGAGGAAGCTTTTTCTTCAGAAAAGATTGCTGAAATCTGCTACAGGAGATTATAAAAATCAAAGGATTATTCAGGAAGGAAAGAAAGAGGAAGAAGATGAAAGGAAGGAATCAGTGAGAGTTTAAACAGTTTCTTCTGGGAGTTCAATGGTTTGTTTTAGAAAACAGCCCAACACTTATCTAAAAACACATACACAACAGAACTGAAACCTCTGCAAAGTAGTAATTCAAAACTTAATACTCAAACACTTATGATGGTAAATATTCTCGTGTATCAGCTCAAATCCTGAGCTACCAGAGAAGATATCCAATTCTATATACAAAGGTTCTCTCAATAAATAAAATTGCAAAAGTAATATTTTGCTAGCATTTTCCCCTAAGATTTGCAGTTTCAACAGTGTCAATATTAATTCTAACATATCTTCACCAGACAATATTTCAGTTCAAACTGATATATAAAAATCTGACAAACTTGATCAGCTCTTCAGGAACAGGTTCCACAGTCAATAGCATGACTATGTTCTCAAGAACTCATTCATGCCCTTCTAACATGATGGAAATAAGCATTTGAAAACATTATGTCTGCTTTATACAAAAAAAGCCACAAAAAAAAAAAACAGTGGGACACTTGCAAGACACCTTGTCAAAATATCAATACACAGACTAAATAATTTCCACTTTTTCTTCTTTAAACTCGCCACCCTACACCTGTAGTACTTCTCTCCCGCAGCACATCCAGTTCTATCAGTTCTGAAGATACCAATTCCCTTAACCTGTTTTTTTGTGTGTTTGTGAAGACTGAATAAGAATTTGACTGCATGAAGAGAGAGGACAATCAGAAGAGATTAATTTCTTAAAAGCTTCCAACAGTTTTGGCCATTAAAATAAGAAGTAGCTCTGGTATCAAGTATGTCTATTGCTTTTGAAATTATACGAAATTTTTGCTGGGTTAGACTCAGTTGACTCATGAAAACATCAGTGTTATGTTGCATGCCTTTAGTAAAAACTGAAATTAAATAGCTTTAAATAATATATTCTCTCAAGCATTTCCAAAATTAAGCTACTATGAAAGGAAAAAAAATTAAGACTAAACAGATGCAATTTTGCTTTGAAAAATGACTACACAAAAATGTCAGGTTATTCATAAAATCTAGAAAACTACACTACAAACTTGGGAATGCCAACAGATGTTCAAAACAGTGCAGGATGACTCATCCACTAGCAATTAAATCAAATGGTGCATTTTCAAAAGAAGGTAGAACTGCATGATAATCAGGCAGGAAAATATGGAAAAATACCTCAACAAAAAGTTCTAGGAAAAATAAAGAAGCAAGCAGATAAATGCAAACTCTAGAAATCTTAAAAACAAGACAGATGAAGTGAAATGGCTGATTTTATGAAAAATAGCAACCTCACAGAATCAATAAAAAGACAGACAGGAATCAATGTAACATCTGATTAAGAGAGGGTAACAGGGTAACAGATAAAGGACCTGTATTGTGCATTATAAAAAGCTTAAAGCTACTATGAACAGCAACGAATGACAGTAAATAAATGATAACCCATTCCAAACCATCAGAGCATTAGGGCCATATTCCCAGTATGAATGGGACAATACTGACATTTCCAAAGAAAAAAATGGTGATTAGAAGAGATTGCAGTTACTCCATATCTTGGATAAGCGTCAAAAAGGGAAGCAATGCAGCGACTAATTCTTTAGCTACCATAAGCAACTGCTTCTTCAAGCAAGTGGACAAAGTAGACACAAAAAGAAAAGCATCTCTTGATTTAGTCCACGGTACCTACTTCAGGGAGGTAGTTGCTGAAGAATGCTCTACAACAGGAGCATCAATGCACTCAAATACAACATTCCTGTAAAAAAAAAAACAAAAAAAACCACCCTACAGCCAGGAAAAAAACTACCACTAATCATCAAGGGGAGCAACGTAACAAGGATAGTTAAAGACAACATCTAAAGGGGCAGAACACTTTTGAAGATGTTAAAAAAGAACACTACGTCACTGGAAACTTAAAGGAAAAAAAAACCTGTAACAGTTTTATAAAGCAGAAAAGGCTATTTGAAGTAAAAAACAAACTTGCGATTCAGAAAATGCATCCAAAATGAGAAACAGTGACTATTCCACAAATATACTTAAGATTATTAAAATCTACATAGATTTTTGAGGAGTATCTTGCCAGAGGAATCTACTTTTTAATACATAAAAAAAAAAAAAAAGAAGATTGCCAAAAAGCCGATAAGGATGATTATTTCTTTTGCTGTGGCCTGATCTTCCCAGCATTTTGCTTTTGCATCTTAAGCTACTAATTTGGTGCAGAAATAGTTGCCATTTTTGCCCATTTAAACTGCGATACATACTTTGGATTAAATTTTTATTTAATTCTGTTCAAGTAGCATACGACTCTAAAGAACAAAATTCTCCCTTCTTAGTTATGCTTATGGGTTTGTTCTTACCAATTTTTTTTTTAGAATATGCTGTCAAATTAAATATAGACAAAAAAATCCTATTTGAGATATTTTGTTGTATTAATTCCAAAGGGGACATAAAGCAGCAGATACTGCTAGCAATATCAACCCAGCATCTGGTCAGGGGACCATCAATAAACATGCAGCTCGACACTGGTTCCAGAAGTTTCATAACAAAAATGAGTGCCTTGAAGATGAGGAGGGTCACAGACTGAGGGCCCAAATTGAAGCAGACTCACACTAAACAACTCGAGAAGTTGCAGAAGAACTAAACATCGACCATTCAACAGTTGTTCGATATTTGCACCAAACCGGAAAAATCAAAAAAGGACAAATGGGCATCACGTGAGCTGAACAAAACAACAACAACAACAACAAATCACTGTTACAAAAGTCTGCTCTGTGCTTTTTTGCACAATGGAAACAAACCACTTCTTGGTCACAGTGACATGTAATGAAAAATAGATTCTATACGACACCAACAGTGTTCCATGCAGTAGATGGACCAAGAAGAAGCACCAAAACACTTCCCCACACTAAAGCTGCACAAAGAGAAAGTTCTAGTGCCAAGCTGGAGATCAGCAAGCAGAATCATCCACTACCACTTCTTGAATCTTGGCAAAATCCTCACAGCAGAGAAGTATTGCCAGGAAATTGATAAAATGCAGCAAGAACTGCAACTTTTATTTCCAACATCGACCAATTAAAAAGGACCAATTCTCCTCCATAACACCACTTGACTGCATGTCTCACAAATGATTCTGCAGAAGCTCTATGAACTGGTCTACAAAACTCTACCTTACCCAGCTTACTCACCAGACCCACTGATTAGCACATTTTCTAGCACGCTGACAACTTCATGTGAAGAAGGTGTTCCACAACAAAGCAGAAGCTCAGAAAGCCTTGGAAGAATTCATCAGCTCCAGAATTCTATGTCACCAGTTGGCAAAAATATGTAGCTTCTAACGGTTCTCATTTTTATTAATAAATTGTACGCTAAGCTGAGATTTACTGCTTAAAGTTGATGGTTAAAAACTGCAATTATTTTTGCACCAACCTAATATCTCTGCATCTTTGTTAATTACAGAGAACACTGGGAAAGTTCATACCCACAGGAGTTTGTTTCTCCGTGGAGAAGAGTCTGAGGAAATGCTTTAGACCTAAGCAATTTTTGGAAACAAACAATAAAATTGACATTTTGAGGTTCTCACTCTTTTGTTACAATTCACCCAGGCATTCTAATGGAATTCAGATATTAAAAAAACATACAGTGCATGGTATGTAAACTAATGTTGAAGTCAATGTTGGTTTTAAATATTCCATTCGAGAGACTCAGATAAATCTGAGTTTCCTAACAACTTCTGAAAGGTCTTTCAAACCAATAAAAAAGAAAAAAATACAACAAAATAATTGCAAACAAACCTCCTAACCTCAAACAAACAAACCCTGAGCTGTTTGGAGATAAATGACAGCCCTAGGTAACAAGGAATGTTTCCCCATCTACTTACTCTCACTGTTACTTGTACAAAAATATAAATATTAACATTTGATGATTTCTGTCCATGCTATGAAGAATGCTCCTGCAATTCTGCACAAACAGAAATAAAGACTTGCTATTATGCCTGTTTTAGTCATCAGGCTGGTCAAAGTAACTGCATGTTGGAGTCCAAGAACAAACTCAATCTCATATCTTGTCTTTCTCCTCATGTCAGGTTTTGCTTAAAATCACTACCTCTTCTCACTTTTATTACATGAACACTACAGTAAAATATTCAACTCTTTCCCTAGTAGCTTTGCAAGTTTTCCTTCTAAGACATATAAAGATATGAATGCCACAAATGTGAACACTTAAAGGAGGAAATGCTATCCAGATTCTTCAGTAAAAACATTTACAATGACTAAAACAATGAAGGCTTTTATCAATTAATTGATTCTTCAGCAGTGAGACTGTTACAAACCTCACAGACTCAAAGAAGAAGACTCTAAATCACGTAGCATGCAGGTACACATCACATACCTAGTAATTACTCCACTACTGCCATGAGACTAGGCTATGAAAACGAGCACTACATAGAAAACTGTTAAGCCAAATAAAAACTATTGCCACAGGAAGAAGTAAACCCCTTCACTTCTTTAGAAGAAGTTCTAAAAAAGTGAAGGCAAAGGATCCAATCTGACAATAACCTCACAAAAACAAATATTTGCAGTCTTTCGGAAATGGACTTACAGAAATTTAGTGCCAACTATCACTGCAATAAAGAAAGCCTAACTGTCCGAAGAGAACAAGCTATCAGCTGTGCTTGCAACCATGTCCTGGATGGCACACCACCAAGTGCAGCTAAAGACATGGATTAAAGAAGCAGGAAGAGACAAAAATATATAGAAAAGCCTCCTTGTGGTAACACGTTCTGAGTTTGTTCATTTTAGCATTTTCCCTCCTTATTACTTCAGTGTTGTCCACAGTACAGCAGCTTTTGGACTTCGAATGTACACACTGCTACTTCAGTCACCTACTCCTCACTTTTGTCCATTTCAAATCCACAAGTACTTTCCACCATCCTAGAGGCAGGGCTCAAGCCAGTTTGTTGAAGAGGAATTAAGCGAATACTTGGTATCTTTTAATTTGCCAAAGCAAATATTTTGAGATATGTTTTAGGCTTACTGTAATGAAGTAAGAATGAACTCTTCTGTCACTGTGTCAAAAGCCCTCCAAGCCTACATTTACCTAGAACACTAAGCATAATCCCTCTAGTCATTTATCATTATCAAGTCAGAGACACAGAAAACAGAAAATGCAGTTTGTCATCTGAACCATAAAAATACTTTAGTATCCAGAACGTTACCTTGCCTGTGCTTTGTAAGATTGTAGTTCTTGTCCTCCATACTCTCTCCCTGCTGACAATATCTCTGGTTACATCCACTTCAGCATCAACAAAACTTCTCTGTTTAAGAGCAGTTATATCATCATCCAGATCAGTTTTGATAGTGGACCTTTTCTTTGCCATGATTTTTGCTTTGATAGCAGCAATTTTTTCCACTGACATGGCTTCAGACAAGGACCTAAATGAGTAAAAATAACAGAGAGACTGAATAATTGCACAGACAATTCTTCTGAAAGAATTTGTGAATAAGAAACTTTATCTCACTTAACGTTTATGGCTATGCTATAAATCATAAAATAGTCACTTTACAGTTATCTGAAGATTACACGAGCTTGGCATTGCTGTTCTGGGCATGAGAATCAAACTTCTGACAAAGACACTCCATCCTCGTATTAGCACAAAACCCATTAAAAAAAAAATCCCAACTACAACAGTCATAGGTAAGGACTGCAAATCTGAATGGAAGTGTTTGTCCCAATGCTTTACAATGTCACCTGAATTTCAACTTCCCATTATTTTTAGAGGGTTACGATTTAGTATCCAATCAATTCCTGGCTGCTGAGGCTTTAAAATAATTATTCTAAATTTCGGCCCAGGTGCTGTTCCATGAACTTGGCCACTTAGAAGCTAAGTCACCTTTTCAGAGTACGTAGGCCAAACAAACAACAGATGGCAGTAACTTTGTCCACATAAATCTCTTTGAGGTAGCTCAGTTCAGTCCAACAGTGCAAAATCTTTATCTGTTTGCTTTTAATTGTAAACACAGAATTTGGTTGCCAAACAGTGAGCCCTACTGTTCTGCAGATGAGCTGAAGCACAAAAAGGACTGAAGTGTATAATCCTAACTGCAGAAACCCAATTCAATTTTTCTTATTTTTGAGATTACATTGAAAAATTACTTTACAAGTACTGCTTGTAAAGTACTCTTCTTTTACAACTACATTATTGGAAAGGGAACTTTTTGTGTTGCTATTAAAGTAACAACAGTGACAAGCACAAAGTCCAAATTCACTGCCTGTAAATGTTAATTTGCACTTTTTTAAAAACGGCAGTCTTTTACATTCAGTGTAAGAAAAGAATCTGTAAATACAGAATACAAAGTAAGTATGAATAATACTCAGTAATCCTCACTGCAGCATCGTCTCATGACTCCAAAATTAAGTCGTGATCCACTCAAGCTAGTATCAAAATTACCAGTTTATACAAAATCATGTGTGTACTTTGTTTTTTGATACTTAGACCTTCTGATTTTAAGTCAGGTATGACAATCAGATTTTCTTTTTTTTTACAGTTTCTTTTCAAGTACACCCCTACAAAAGACAGAAGACAACTACATTTAAAATAAGTATTTTCCATGCAGTTAGGTATAATTATGAATTCTATAAATGCCTCAACTCTGCTATATTAATTGTTGCAAAGCCCGCTATATTAATTCATGAAAGGGTAACTGTTAAACTTAATCCCAGTAGAGACAAGCATTCACGGTATTGTTTACGCCCAAGACAGAAATTTCTCAGAAATGCAGCTGGACTATCAAGTGAAACTACTTGTCTGCAAAATTCAGTGCAAAGCAGTACATTAATTCATACTCGTACACCTTAACTGTAGGAAGCATGACTCCCATTTTACAATACGGATTCTGTAAGTTTTTAAGCACTTAAATACTGATTACTACCTATGGCAACGACAGTGCATTATCCTCCAGTAGCTTACTGTCTCTTCAAAGGCAAGAAGCTCATCTCTGTAGGGAGTCAGAAGTTGTGTTACCCTTTGGTCTGTTCTCACAATGTTTTCCTCCTTTTGCACACAAGACATCCCTCAATACAGAATATTTTTCTAACAAATATAGAGATAACTGGTTTCCTTTTGCAGTTCTGTTTGTTGTATTCAACTGCTAAGACAAACATCATGGCAGAAGCAAGCAGAAATAGCAGACTTGGAGAGAAGAGACAACTGTCTGCTCACTTCTGAAGAAAACCAAATCTCATGCTACGATATCCGACCCTCCAACTCAAGAACTCTGACCAAGCATGAAGTTCTGCCTTCTCAGGCATCACTGATGATAGCACCTAAGGGAGGAAGACTTCCACTGAGAGCTGTTGGGCAGAAGTAAAACTAGCTGCCTTGAACAGCACATGAATTGTTATTAGTCCTTTAATCAAGCATTATCCATAAGAAAAACTATTCCTACCTGATCTGCTCCGTTTGCACAATACCTTCTTTATGTCCTTCCAAACGAGCTGCCAATCGCTCCTTGTCAAGGCGCACACACTCTTCATCCTAGCAGTAACAATAACGTTTAATTGTAATGTTTAAATTTTTGTGCATACCCTTTAAAAAAAAATAAATACAACTAGAAACAAAGCTATTCAGAACTTATTTTTTACATTTGCAAGGATTATTTATTTCCTACTATTTTTTATCTGTGCACTAGCATTAACTGTACAGTTATTGGAAATTTCCCCTCAAGAGCCACAAAGTATAGTTAGAATAATGAAAAGTAAACTACCACTGCCGTGTAAAAAGCCTTGCTCAGGCAACAACTGTGAACAATACAGAAGTGCACAAATTCAGGTAGGACGGTACACATACATTCATATTTAACTCCTCCTAGTTCATGTTCAGTGACAGAAGTATTGCATGCACCCAGAGGACAGACAGTCCAACTGAACTGCTGAAAAAGCAGACAAATACTACCATTTACCACCACCCTCTATTTGTATTGATGGTAGTTACTGTTTTTACCTCTATTCTTGGTTTCTTTGCTTCTGCTAGTATTTCATCTGCTGCTCTTTTAACTACAAGAGACAGAGGATGTTAAAAATGCAAGAGTGCTGTAGACTTTCATAATATAAACCTCAAAGTTATTTTGTAGTTGAACTGTACCTTGAGTGGACCGTTGAAGACCAATTTCAAGTGGAGCACTTCTGTCTATACTTGATGAGGTTGCTGTAACCAAACACATCATTTTACCACAGAATTGCCTAAGTATTTAAGTACAAAAGGAAGAAAGACAACATAAATTGCAACAATGGAAATTCTAACTAGAAATTAAGTAGCAAAGGCAGTCAAACTGGAGATATTCAGAACCTGACTGAGTATGAAGTTAGATCAGGTTGCTCAGGGTCATTTGGCCTTGTTTGAACATAAGACTGAACCAGATGAACTCCTATTGTCCCTTCCAACATAAATTAGTCAGGGATTCTATGATCTGTATATACCACGTAAAAGAAGAAAGTCACCAAGATAATTACTTTATAACCTACAATCAATATCTACTAGTTTGTCTTGTTTTGTAATAAAGACAATCCACTACTCCCTCTAAAATACAAATAAAAAATTATTTATTGCTCACAGAACAGAAATAATCTCATACTCCAGTACACTTAAAATTCTGAGACCACCTACAAAACAGAGCAACTTACAAAAATAAGTCATATTTATCTTTCTCTCAGAGAAATAAATCACTTTTATCTGACTACTATTAACAAAAACTTTAAGGCTAGGAAATATCAGGTAAATCTGCCAGACTGATAAAGCAGTGATCTGATACTTTTACTATACTGAAGATTTTCTCCCACACACTTGTTACATCAAGATCAATGCACAACTGAAAGTTTCCCACAGTCTAGAGAAGGACAAAATATAAATGCTAAGCATTTGAAAATGTAACTATTAACCAAAAGGTGTTAATAACAATAAAAAAAGTATTTCACTTCTAAACATGCATATAGGAATGCAGCTCCTGTCTAAGTGCCATAAAAATAGTTAAGTTCAGGACAAAATCAAAAAATAAAAATAAACTTAACTTTGTTTGAGAAGTCTAAAGATATTCAATTAAGCTGCAAACTTACCATCGTTAATCACCCTTACTCCCCTACACGTCACTTGACTCAAATACAACGCAGCAAAGCACACTATGTGTCTTAAGTTCAAAGAAAGCATCACTCACATGTTTCACCATTTAGGTATGCAAGCAAGTCTTTCCTATCAGGTCTTCTTACCACAGGAATGTTTTCAGTCTGAAAAGACAGCAGACTTCACATTAAACTGTTATCCCCTCAGTAAGTCTCTTGCTGAAGATTTTTCACTTTTATTGAAAACTACTCATTCACATAAAGACAGGAATATGTGCCCCGCCTCCCAAGAAAGCCTAACTATCAAGCTTAAAAATACAATTATTTCCTAGAGGATGCTCAACTCTACAAAATGAAATCGTTGCCTTTTTCCTTCTTCACTTCAAACCTGTAAATAAGATTAAGAACTAGCTTTAAGACGTACATGCTTTTCTGCCAGGAATCCACGTTTTTATGCAGTAGCAGAGCATTTCAATTGCGTTGTTCCAAGTACACACAATACGCATCACTGCTGTATCGGGTAACCATGTGGCATAGGGAAAGATGAAGCCTGGCCTCGCAGAAAGCAGGCAAATGGAAATCAAAAGGGACTTCTTCTTTCAGAGTTCCACTAACTTTATTTGTAGATCTCATCTAACTTCTTTAATTGTATACTTCTGAGTCCAGTCTGAAGCTATTCTGCTGTACCTTTCCCTGTTTTGCACATCTGTGCAAGCACAAGCAGCAAAAGATCATCATCTAGATTGGGACTGCACAACAGAGATAGGTGGATAGAAGTACTTTTGAAATAATTAGTGCTGGAGGCAATCATAATCAACAATTATAAAGAGAAATGCTGCCATTACTGTTAATACTTGCATGACGGACTCTTGTTGTAAATGCAGCCTGGTGGTTTGAAAGCTAGGAAGCGATTTGTCAAGAAAAACATTCAATCTTGAGAGGGACTGTCATTTGTTCCCTATGTAGAGGTGGGCTTTTTTTTTTTTAATAACACAGTTGCATATCATCTTCCCTTTCCCCAGACAAATTCATACACTTCAATGCCACCCCTGTTTCCTGAAAATAATTATGCACGTATTGCTTAATCACAAATAAGACAAAAAAGATCTTATATAGTTTACTTACTGCAGCACGACGGACATAAACAGGATGTGAAAGGTGCACATTATTGAGAAGGAACAAGATCGAATCCAAAGTGTAGTATTCCCGAGGTTGACCCTCTTTCCCTGTCCTGTAAAATCATGAAACAAAGATTAACATTCAAGCTCTTCACCTCTCTCTCATGCTTTTTTAGCAAAGTTCTCTTTTCTTTCCAGATGACAATTCAAAAAGCAAGCAGTAGTATTACTATCAGGCTATTGCCAAACTAGTGAAAAAAACTGTGTTGACAAATAGGAGTGAGCAATACACATTCTTGCAGTCTCTTTACCGAATGAGTTACAAAAACCATCTAAAATAAGAACTGGATGGGTTGTAAAATATACAAGAAGCAAGACTTGGGATACCATAAGAACACACTCTCCCATACCTCAAACACATCTACCCCGATTGTCCAAGGATTGTCTACCTTATTTGGGACAGCTGGAGGAACATAGCTGAACCACAAATAATAAAAAAGTATCACATGCTCTTCAGATGTAACAGGACAGAATTTTCACCACTAAAGACAGCATAGTGGACAAGTCAGAATACACAGATCCCATGAAGTCTACAGAGCAAAAGGTTCAAAATAGTGCCCAAGAGTCAAAATAAGGAGCAACTAGGAAGTAGCTGCACACTGAACTAGCAAGACCAAAAGGGACTACAAAACCACAGTGAACTCCCATATTGAAACCAGACCACTCCACGGCAACACAACAGCATCAAGTGCAATCTCAGCTTTGAAACAGTTTGTTTGAAAGAGATGCCTTTTAAGTCTAAACAGGAATCTGTTCTGTGCAGCAATTTGAAAAATAATCCCTCGAAACAAGGCCAAAGAAAAAGTACATAGTTTCAGCTTGCCTCCATGTGCATCCAACGTAACTCCTCCCTTTCGATGTCCCAGTCTCAAAACAAAACCTGCTCCCCAAGTACTTCAGCTGTTCTGAGAAATGGACCTTTCCAACAGCTTTACAGCCCCCAGCAGGACCAGAAAATCAGCAGGACCAGGAATTCCCCTACCCAAAGCTGGGCCCTGGCAGGTGCTGGCTCCAGGAACAGGGCTGTCCAACACTGACCACTCTGCACCCCCAACAAGCCACCACCTCACCTCAAATCCTGCAGAAGACAATCCACCAGAAAACCAGTCAAAAACCATAACAATCTAAGACTGGCACAGAGTGGTGATCAAACCAGAGATTTCAGGAATACTTTCATAAAAATCATAAGGAGTTTTCCCTCCAAGTGCAGCGCCTCTGCTCATGGTTCACCATCCACATCAAACCACACACCACTAAAGTGCCAGCCTCATTGGTAGAAAGAAGATGAAAAAAAAAAATGCAACCATAACATTCTTTAACCTGAAGGAGCTACACAATCATCTACTAAATGCAATAGAAGTGTAAATATGTCTTCCTCATACTGGAGATAAAATGCCACTACAGCTTTTCTTGACATTACTTTTCTGAAATTACCTAGATTGAAGTGTCCAATAATCTGTTCAGAACTCACTATTAGAAGTAAGGTTGAAAACATTACTTTCACAGCGATGCCTGAGAAAATGTCTTTATTCATGTGGAGAGGAGTAATACAATATATCAGAACAGTAGAACAAGGGATCTTTCTATCACTGTTCCTTCCTTTCAAACCTTGAGTGTACACAGAGGAGGGGATGGAGGGTGCATGTAGGTTGTGTTGCTGAAGAGGAAAGAAAAGAGACACTGTGTCCTTCAACTGTTAAGCAGTCAAAAGTTGACTTCACAACTGCGGTGAATAGAACTGTATTCCTCAGCATGAAATTGTTTGAGTATTTTACCCTTTCATTGCTATCTTTGATAAGGTGCTCACCCACTTACCCTCAACCTGTGGGTATCAGGATTTTATTCATTTTTAACTGCTTTATTTCCCCTTTCATCTCTCAAAGCATGAATTGTTATAGAGGTACTAAAGGCCAGTGTCTCACGCACAAAAGAAAGCAGTAATCTTTAAAACATACAAGACTAAGCATGCAGAGTATCACACAAATTACAGTACCCATGACCAGCTGCTCACTGTTTAAAACCTGCTCGCCTGTACACACAAGCCCCTCTGCTGGGTAAACAAAGCAAATGAGTTTCTCTGTGAGACTGATTCCTTCCTCCAGTTTTGAAACAAAGTCTATAATCACTCTTCAGGAGCCACAAATCAGCCATTAGAACAAAGCACAGAAAACACCTCATCTTAGACCATCTAGCCTTCTTCATGGGCCAGCAATATAATAATTACATGGAAGGTAACTTGGATTGAAATGAACTTCTGCTTCCCCCACGCAGGTTACTTTTAACCTGGCTCCGTTCCTCAGACAAGTTCATGGTTTGGCTGACACTTGTGCCAGCATATACAGAAATCAGCACAGGGCAGCACTGCTGACTGCTGCCAGTTTAGCTGCCCAAGGAGCCACAGTGTTAAATGTCAAGTGGGACTACTTCTAATTCTAGTAGGGACTGATTGCCACCACTGCTGTTTGGACTTGCATTACTCTCTCCAGACTGATAGCATAGACGCAATTACAGTAACTGTGTTGTGGACACCTAAAACAGAAATCAAGATTTGCTGCGTGAAAGATTAAGTCAATTACAGCCACTCCACACAAGCACAGTTTGGATCTTGCTGAGCAACTCGAACGTAAAATAAAACCCACAAATCTTAAAAGTTTTTCAAAGCGTTCATTATAATTCACTGCATGAGTCTGCAATTACGTCAATTAAGAGCTCCTAAACTGTGGTGTCAAAGCTGTTGAGCATGGCTTGCAGAACTGGTGTCATTATTACAGTGTCTTCAATTTATAGATTAAACACACACTGTTCCACAATGGTTCACAAAAAACTTAAGTTCACAGCAGTGTGATCCCACCAAAAGCTCAAAAGCTTCTGGTCCGAACCAAGTTTTACTACCTAACTTCAAACAAAACTTCCCAAAATTCTTGAAGACAACTATCACACAAGGCAAGGAGATAGAGAGCTATTATGAGATTACCGCTTCTGTTCTGAGCAGACTATCCTTGGCTCACCCACAGCTCCTCTTGACCATGAAGATAAACCTGCCTTAATATAAAGAAGAAAAGTTTTTCTCTCCAGTTGTTGTCATCTTGTCTCTTGTTAACAATTTCTAGGCCTAATTCAAACTCTCCTAAGCAGCAATAGAGTTTGGCTGGCATATCAGCTTCTCTGTTCCCTACAAAAGAGCAATGAAACTTCTCTGTCTAGTTAACTATTACTTGTCACTGCTTGGGAAAAGCAGCCTGTAGCAAGGAAACCACTCCCAGTGTCTACACAGTTCAGCAAAATAGAACCAAGACTTTTCAAGAATTTTAAGTTAACTACTTATGCAAATATTTTACTCCCTCTTCGGTCTAGCTACCAGTATCCCTCACTCAGCCACGAAGTGCAAATAAATCCCAGAGGAGTTTCTGAAAACTTGAAATAGATAATGAAATTGCACATTTCTAGTTTCAAATGGAGTGCAAAGTAAAATCAGTTAAAAAAAAAAAGCCCTGTCTATAAGTCATCATAAACAGTTTTATTTCCTCTCTCAAACTAGAAGTCAGGATACTGACTCAATACTAACATCCATATCATAATCATTAAGATGAAACAAACAAACAAAAAAAATAAAAATCCCTGGTCACAGACTGAACTAGAATGGTTTTTTGAGAAGTTTGCAGGTTCTGTTTTTCCAACATCACAGGATAATGCCCTCTTTTTGATCAGTACCTAAGACGTTCACTATCCGATATTTAACAGTAACCATTATTTTCTCTTGGGTTGAAAAAGAGTCGTTGAAATTCTTCTAGTTAGGTCGTTAAAAGCAAGTAGGTGCTAAATTCGGAGGTAGTGAGATCGAAGAACCCCCTTGCACTGTGAACAATAAATTCACAAGTACCAGAAAATTCAACAGGTACAAATCCTCATTTTCCGGAAGTTTTCTAAAAATAATATTTTTATCTAAAATCACCATTTAAGCAACAGAAAAGCCATCTCTGCTTGTTTGTTACTACGGGAACCGGGAGGGAGCCTGCGCTGAGCCGGGCCGCGACACCTGAGGGGGGGTCAGCCCCGCGGGGCTCCGGGAGAACGGGGGGCAGCGGCCGCTCGGGCCCCGCCGACTTCCCCACTCCGGGACAAAGCTCCAGGCGCATCAACCGAGACAGCGAGCATCGAACGACGGTTCTCCGCAGGAAACACGGAACACCTCGGGGAAGGCGCCTCCTGCCACCTCACTGCAGCATACGGGACGCGGCCCCGCGGCCACCGCCGGGTCCCACGGACGGGCCTCGCCCCAGCCCCACCGCCTCCCCAAGGGGCCCGAGCTCCCCGCCCAGCCGCGCTGCCGGGGCGCGAGGGAGCGAGCGGGGACTGGAGACGCGGCCCGCTCCGCCGGCTCCCCCGCAACTTAGGAGCAACTTCGCCCCGCGCCCGCCCCGACGCTCACCCCCAGATGACATAGTTGGTCTTGACGTTCTTGGGCCAGGAGAACTCGCCGAAGATCACCTCGTCGCCCTTCACCACGATCTCCTTCTTCTGCGTGTTGTACTGCCGCAGCACGCTCAGCACGTCCGCCATCTTCGCCCCGGAGCCGCCGCTCCGCGCCGCGCCGGCCCGGCCCCGCCGCCGGCCGCGCCAGGCCCCCGCGCCAGGCCCGGGGCTGCCCGCGTCAGCGCCTGAGCGCCCGCGCCGCCACAGCCCGGGGGGCGGAGCCGCAGCCGTTGCTATGGGCGGGGCGGCCCCGCCCCGAGGCACCCGTGGCGCGTGCACGGCAGTTGGCGGGGGTTCGCTTCGCCTGTCGCGGGGGCGCGTTTATGCACTTCGGAGACAAAAGCATCGCGGATTAGCAGGATGCAATTCCGCGGAGTGATCACTGGAGCTCATGGAACGACTAGAATCATAGAACAGTTTGGGTTGAAAGGGACCTTAAAGATCATCCAGTTCCAACACCTGTTCTCCTGCCATGGACGGGAACATCCCACTAGATCAGGCTGCCCAAGGCCCATCCATCCTGGCCTTGAACACCTCCAGGGATGGGGCAGCCACAACCTCCTTTGGCAGCCTGTTCCACTGTCTCACCACTCTCATGGTAAAGAAATTCTTCCTAATATCTAGTCTAAATCTGCCCCTCTCCAGTTTATATCCCTCATCCTATCACTACAAGCCTGTAAGAATAGTCCCTCCATCGATTTCCCTTTCAGGTACTACAAGGTCGCTATAACATCTCCTTGGAGCTCGAAATGCTCCCCGCCGGTCGGGGCCCCTCATCCAAACTGCCACTGCCTCGCTGCTCCAGTGTCACCTCCGGAGCAGACTGCCCCGTGCTTCTGCCGGGCTACAGAGCCTTCCTTCAGCAAGACACGGACTCGGTGTGTTACAGCACAAGCAGCCGCAGCCTCAGTCCCACCGCAGCCGGTTCCTCGGGGAGCAGCAACCGACACAGCCGCAGCACACAGATGCTCAGAAACCCATTTCCACATTTCAAGAAAACATCATCGTTCCCGTTTACTTCTCCATTCAAGGATGCCTTCATTAGAGGTTTTAAATGGCAGTTTACAAAATAGTTTCCGTGGTTTGCCTCGGGCACCATAGTGAGATAATTAATCGTTATTTTTACCACGAATTCAATGTTGGATAAGAGATGTCAGAGAAACTGTTTTCACATGTCATTAGATACCTGAGAGTTTATCAGTTGTACCACAGATTAGGCAAGAAAATCATTACCTACAATGAGAAGGCACATTACCCTGCAGCGAAATTGAAGTGCATCACACAGGTACAATGATTCAGTTGTGGTTTGTGACCAGTTTCACAGAGCTGTAGTCTCACAGGCCACACTGATTTTTTTACATTAAATCAGAATTAATTTGCAAAGAAAGGTTTGACAAATTTGAACCACAGGTAAGCTTATTAAGAACATCAAGAAAAATTGCTCAAGTCTTATAAGAACAACAAGATAAACCATGTCTGAACACAAAACACTCACTTTTATATATGGGAGAACATTTGTTTATTTCCTTGCACTGTATTTTAGGATACAGGAGCGACAGCTGAACAGTGATCTGGAGCATAAATCTGTGAAACTCCACAGAGAAGGGGTAGAGAAGGCTCTGCAGCCCTGAAATTTCTGTCTAGACCCCGGTGGGGAGGCTCAGAGGATCTTCCACAGGTGCGCTCTGCCAAGACCATGTGTACCTGAGCAGTGATCCAGGAATAGCACCCATGTACAGCAAAACTCCACAGTCCTACAGGAAGAGACACGGAATTTTCCAGGAGTCATTAGGAGTGTTCCAGATACTACTGGATTAGCCAAACACACTGCAAGCATCACCTCCCAGACAGCAGGACGAGCGAGTTACCCTCCCCTGCAGGGTTTCCCACCTGGGAACGCGCCTGTTCCACAAGTGAACTCTGACCATTCCCACCACTGCAACGCAGGAGAGAAGCGTGAAGAAAGCCGGACAACAGAAGCTTGTCAAAGGCTGAGGATGAGTTTCACCCTTGACACGGCCGAACCATCACAGGCAGAAACCCCGCCCCGCCCCTCCCCTCCCGCCATCGCTCCGGGAAAGCCGGCCCCGCTCCCAAGCGCCGTCCCTCTGGCAGGGGCGCCTCCCAGCCTCTTTACGGCCCCTACACGGCCATTCCAGCGTGGGTTACGCTCAGGAGAACACCCTGCCACCGCCGCCCCGAGCGGGAAGGCGAAGAGAGCACCCTTCCGGAGGCGCGGCGCTGTGGGATGCCCCGCCCCTTCCGGTGCCATGGCTCTGCGGGGCGCGCGGCGCGAGGTGGCGGTGTTATTGGTCGCGCTGCGCTCGCACCTTGGGCCTGGGCCGAGGGGACGGGACGCGCTTTCCGCCTTCCCACCCTGGGAGAACTGGAGCAGCAGGTGCCGGGGCCGCCCCTTTCCTTGGTGGAAACAAACTCGGTCGGTTCTGCCCGGGCCCTCGAGTACGGACCGGTGTTAGGTTTGGCGCTTGTATGCGTAGCAACTCCCGTCCCGTGTGCCTCGGCTTCCCGCAGGCCTAAGAACCGGTGCAATTGCACGCAGCGCCGCCGAGGGGAACCTACGGCCCATGGAGAAATCGCCTTAAACGTTTAAACAGAACAGCGCGAAGCCAGCCTCCAACTTGTGAAAATGCGTTGTTTGTTTTGAAAGCTCAAATATCTGATTATTTTTTTCTTTTAGTTTTAGTTTTAGTATGGGGAACAGCTTGCCCACCCCTTTAGGACTGTCTAATGATGCTGCTGCCAATCAAATACAGGTAACATTATGAATGCAATTATTCCTTTTTTTTCAGTATTTCTAAAAGCCCCGGTTACTTAAAAGCTTTTCTGAGTTATGCCAAGAAACGTTGTAAATAGTTCTGTATGTTGACCTCGATTCTTACCTTTATTAAGTAGCACTGGCAGCATTGTTTATCCAGTGCCCTGGATCCTGATGATCCTCGGCTGCATCAATTTTGGTTTTTTCAGACTTTTGCTCAAACCCAGTACTGCTATCATTAGTAGGAACTAAACCTTGTAAAGTTACCAAGTAAAGTAAATATATAAAATGTTGGTTCTTACAGTAAATTTACTGATATGGAGTGACAGCCTCAAGTCACCTTGAATTTACAGTAAAGTAATAGAGGTATTCCTTTAACCCTTTTTGTCACTCTACTTGTATATCCCATTTGCCTTGCAGACAGGGAAAGGGGTGCTAAATAATTCTAGGAGATGCAGCTTGTTTGGCAGACTGTAGGAGGTCTGTGACTGTAGACCAAAAGTTGGTTCTGGGCTGGCACCATGGCTTGCTGGTCATACCACGTGCTCCACGATCATTCTGCTCACCACAGGTCATACACAGCTTCACAGGTAACAGCTGTAATTCTGGTAGAGACAGTTAATGCCAACTTTCCTTGGTTTCTCTGCACCCAGTAGAAGATCATAGCATTCCTGAAAGTTAGATACTGTGAAGTTTTAATAGATTCCGGGTATTCTACTCAAAGACTTGAGCACAGAGTTTACTAAATGAAGCAGGTGGAGGTGGTCTTTTTCATTTAGTACTTGAGTCTGCTGAAGTTGTGGGTTGCTGCCTACTGCAGTTGTGTGCAGATGCTCTTTGTGATCTGGCCAAGGGCAACTGCACTTCTTGAGGTCTAGAGTCTGACTTCCCTAGTAGTCATGCGGGAAGCAATGTGGATGGATATGTTTTGCACCCACTATACTGCTAATGGTATCTTCTTGACAGGTGCCTTGATCAAATCCACTGTTCTGCTCCTTGTTTTAAAGAAAAGTAGTTCATCCCTTGCGTTATGATTCTTGTGGCTCTAGATTAGAAGTAGAGAAAATTTAGAAGCAAAACTAGCTTTTCACTTTACCTTTAAAAACTGAGAATAAAGTACAGTGTTTTAGAAGATTTGTCAGAAGTAGCCAGCCATTGCTGTAGTGGGGAATTTCTCAATTGCCCCTGTTAAAATCACCTAAAAAACCTTTCACAGAGTGACTGTTCAATACTGTTAAAATACACCGAGTTAAAAACAAGGCACACTGACTTGAACATTCTTTTGAACATACAGGAGATTATTTCAGACAACTGTGTGGTGATTTTCTCTAAAACAACATGCTTCTACTGCAAAATGGCAAAAAAACTTTTTGAGGACATGCATGTAAATTATACAGCTGTAGAACTAGACATGAACACAAATGGCAGCCAGTTCCAAGACGTTCTGGAACAGATGACTGGTGGCAGAACAGTAAGTGTATTTCCTTAGTAAGAACTTGCTGACACCATACACGTTCCTCCTGGATTATGACCATATCATGTTCTTAATTTTTTTGAGACAAGTGAACTTGGGTTACAAGCTCATAAATTAAAGATAAGGATTAAAGAAGGATTCTGTACTGTCTTTTCCTCTTAAGACCCTCCAGCTGTCCCTTTTAGGTGATCTTTTTCCCTACTGCCAACTAAGACAATTGAAGTACCAAAGTCAGTTTTCATTTTTTATGTATACTTAATCCACTGTGTTTAACACTTATCTTCTAACTTCCTTATTTTATATCATCTCACTTGATTCAATTATTTTAATTTATTAAAATCTCCCATACTGTGGCTTTACCCTACTTCTGAGGGGCAAAGTTTCCCATCTCTGTAAATATTATGGAAACCTAGGAGTTGTACAGTAACATTACTAAGAACATAACTCTTGTGTATACTACAGTCCATATGGGCATGCTTAGATTTTTATCTTTTTCCAAGAAGTAACATGCTATTTGCATTTTCTTGATAGGTCCCAAGAGTGTTTGTCAATGGGACATTTGTTGGAGGTGCTACAGATACTAAACGGCTTCACGAGGAAGGCAAACTGCTTCCATTAGTTCATCAGTGTCAAGTGAAAAGAAATGCCTGAACAGCTGTCTGCCTTAGCATTGTTTTCCTCTCTATAAGCAGAATTTCAGACAAGTTAGCAGAGTAGAGACACTGCGTCAGCTGGACTCAACAACTTCAACTCATGGATTTATGAATCATGGATTATTCTTCAACACAGGCTTTATGGGCTTGGTGTCCTTGCCTTAGCTTTACCACGACAAAGAGAGTGATACGAAACATTATGTAACTTCGGGCTCTAAGCATGAGATAGCAACATCATTTTATTGCAATTACATCCTGATACTGTGCTTTGGAGACGTACAGATTGTACCAAAATAATCCTGTTGGTTTTGGTTTTTTTTTCCTCTACAAATTAGTTTGCTTTCTAGCTTTGGTCCAATAGTTAAAATAAATGATCAGTTTAATGTTTCCTTTAAATTTAAGTCTACTCTGAACATCAGACTGTACTCATGAAGAAAGTAGGAGGCAAAACAAGTTCATAGTGATGCAAGTGTGTCTACCTCTTACATTTTGGTGTCTGATGACCTGGCTACCTAATTGTATGTCCAGGTGCTACAAAAATTGAAATAAAGCAGCTTTAGGGGTAGGTAATTGCTTCCATCTGTGCTCTGCACTATGACATTATCAGTCTGTACAGTGTCATTCAGGAATATCCTGTTGGGGGAGCCAGACGCTTCACTGTCCCTGATGTGTGAGGCTACAAACTATATTATGATCAATCCAATGCTTATGAAACTAGAGACGAATTAAAATGGGTCTAATATGCATAGAGTTTATTTAGCATTTGAAATCTACCGTCTGAAAGCAGTTTACCAGCAATTTTATCTTGCAGTTAAATGTCTAAAAGAAACGTCTACAATTCAATAGTTTAAGTACAATGTACATCCAAAGACAGACCAGGCAATGCCAAGACTCTTGGTTACTTCAAGAAAGTTCATTTCCAAGTAGAAAACTATATCCCATTCTTCGGTAAAAGGGACCATTACACTATTAAAGGTGTACAGGTTACAATAAAAACATTAGTCCATGAATTTTTACTTACTTCTTGTGAATAAGACTCCTGTTATTGCCATTGCTTTCAGCACTGTGTGCCCCTAAACTACTTCCCCCCCCCCCCCCGTCCTGTCCCCCCAGAAGAAAAGCATCCCTTCTATCTTATCTCCACTTAACCAGGACTATAGAAGTATCATTTCAATTTACAGATTCATTTTTGTGATACGAGTTTGAAATAAGTTTAAACCATATCATTTGTAGCAAGTCTTTAGTATACAGTTGCCTGCACTGTGCACCTTTAACACGTAATGAGCTAATTAAACACAGTGACCTCATTATATTTTTATTATTGCCATTTACTGTATTCTGGTGGTTTCACTGCCTTATTCAAATTCTATTTAAAAGGATACACTCATTAAGGTAAACACATGAATGTGTATCTCTACCTAAATTTATATTTAATAAATCTATTTTGCACATACAGTGGTAACCAAGTATTCTTTTTCTCTGTGCAGAATTCTTAGGCCACGTATGTTTTCTCAGAAAATTAACGATAATTTTGCACCTGAAAGATGATAAATTCATAATGTAAAAATAGTTACAATAGCATGCAAAGGAATTTTTCAAAGAACTTTTCATTTTGTTCCCCGTTTAAAAAAAAAAAGTTCCAAAACAGTATTCTAAAATAACCCTTTGAGTTCTAAGTTTCAGAAATCCTAGGGCAGTGTCACTTAAGGCAATATTTTACTCCAACAGCTGAGAAAATATGCTGTATGCCTGCAGATCCAAGTGAGTGCCCATTTATTAAAGAAGGTATGTCTTAAGGCACTCAAAGGGTTAATTATATTTCTTTTTAACCATATTAAGGTTCCCCATCCAAACAGTTTGTCATTAGTTTTGTATCGTTTCATAAAAAGTTGCAGCAAGACAGTGCCTTCATTATTGGATGATACAAATTCATGCTATGCTAAAGTCTTTAAACATGACAGGGCAGTCAAAGTGTGGTTCTACTCAAGAAAAAAAAAAAAAGATGGGACTCAAAAGAAGTCATTAAAAATTGTCACATTTTTTGCTTAGCATTGTCTCTAGGACAAAGCTCTTTATCTTAAAATAATGCTTACCCTGGGATTTGAATGTTCAAAATTATCCACTAGAAGATTCTATACTTAAGACATACCTGCTCGTCCAGCTTAAAGAAGTGTGAGAAGCTGGAAACAAACATCAAGTTATTTAAGCAGACAGAGCTGTGAATGCACCCATCTGTTGCCTCTGTGCAGAATTATATTCAATGAGCAGAACTGCACTTTTATAGGAGAATGTAACAGAAGAGCCATATTTGTAACTAGTTGTGCTTAACTCTATGTAACTCTAAGAAAACAGCTATTTATATTAATTAATTGTTAATGAAGCACTTGTAAAATTTCTCACCATACCACATGTATATATGCAAATATATAAATTTAAACTTAAATTCAAATGCAGGAATACCTAAAGAAACCACACTTTACAGTATCAACATTATAAATCCAAATGTAAGCACATCCTTCTGCTGAAATTAGCTAATCTTAAATCTTAGCTTTCAGAGCAGCACATACAATACACTGTCCTAGTGGTTTTTCTTTTCCCCATAACTCTGACTCAGCAATGTTGCGCATTACACTGTATCACTGTAAGACGAAATCTACGCCATTCCAGCAAGTCATTACACCAGCTTACTTGCAGCCCATCTGTCCACTGTGAAGCACTGCAAGTAGCCAAAAAGACCTGTAAACTGATGAAATGCTTAAAAAAGACCTATTGAAAGCGCAAGCAAGACAAATTATTCTTTGCTTAGGTTTACTTCTACATCCTATTCTTTGAATATTGTCTCTAATTAATACCATGAAGAAGCTACCCATTTATCCAGAATATTAATTTAAATGTTTTCTTAATTCTGCATATAGCAGCAGCTTCATAATATTGAACAGAATGGAAAGCTCCAACCCACTAAACTAATTCTAGAAAAAGGCTTTAAATTCAGAAAGCCAATTTTAAGCGGTTACTTTGTTTTAAAAAAAGCCATTCACAGGCAGATGTTGGATTTTTGTAAATATACAAAGTATCCTTCTGTCACTGATCCTGATACAAAGTTTTACCAAAAAATCTGATGGATACAGCAAATTAAATATTTTATATAATCAAAGAAAAGGAAAAAAACTATCCCAGTTTTTAAATTAAGATAAATACTATGACAACAGTACTAGTGTAAGTTACTAAGCTAAGCTAGCATGCTCAATGACAGCAAGAAGGCATAAGAACAGAAGCAAAGAAAAGGAATAGACAAGAGCTTGTATATGAAAAGAAAAAGTATAGGCCGAAGACAACAAGGAGATGGAAAAGCAGAAAAAGCCAACAATGCGAGGGAAAAGAAAGGGCAAAGCAAAAGGTAATACAGGGAACAATATATGGAACCGATACTAATGCTTCTGGTGTGATGCCTGTGAGTTAGGTACCTGATTAAGCAGCATGGCTTTTTGCAACAGAGAAAAATATTTTCCTAGTGTTTTTACAGACAGAACCATTATTAAAATACACCAGCATTTCTGGAAATGTATTTTTCAAGCAAAGAATATATACCTCCTTGAATAGCCTTTCAAGGCCATACCCCTTTATGGGCCACAACTAAACAATAATGAAAGAAAAACACCTAATGATTTAACAGTGGTTCTATGCAGCAAGATCTTTTAGGGCCAGTTACAGTGAGCACTTAGACTGGTCCTGCTGAACTCAGATCTACGCTTCCTTCAAAACATCTCTTTTATAAACATATAGGATTGTTAGTAAAGACCCCAGATTTTTGCCTGTAATCTAACTCTACAAGCATCCCAAACTCTCCTCCTCCTCGCTAGAGATCTAAAATTCCTGACACAAAATTCTATTTCTTGGCAAAATTATTACTGTCTTTATGCAATTAATTAGACAATGCTCATGTATGCATCACAGGGTTTTTAAGAAATCTTGTGTGCCTTCTGCCCTCTCCACATTTTTGATTGTGTCCCTTCCATGAAGAAACTTGACCTTCCTTGGAGCCATTCATGACAGAAGAATGTTTTACCTCCGCTGTGCTTCCAACCATTACATCCTTTTCTTCTTTCTTAAAGCTAAAGTCCCTGAACATTATAGTCTTAGACACAATAGTCCAATATTTAAGAACTGTTAAAGGGATCACAGTAAAATGGCAGTCAAACTGAATTCATGTTAATACTTTAGATGACAGGAACCCTGCATTCACCCAGTGTACAGCTGCACTCTATATTTAGACCTTTTTTACTAAATATTTTGAATAAAATCAACTATTTTTAAACTTGTTCCTGTCCAATTTTTGCCAGTAAACTGCAGCACACAATTATAGCCCCATTTTTATTTTGTTAGTCAAAGTGTTCCTCCAACACACTATTAACTTGATAAAGTCAGTGTCTCCTCTTTGATTAAAGGGTAGGTTATTTATTGCATATTGAACTAATGTTTAAGCTTAGCAACTTTGTCTCAGCCCACTATTTTTTTTTTATCATTACAGTAATTATTGCCTCTTTACATGTCCAGATATTGGTTTGGAAATTATCAGTTTAGTTAAGTGGAGATTAAAATCAGGGCAAATTTATGTTACAGCAAATGCTGTCCCCTAAAATTCAATATATGTTCAGATGATAGATCTGGTCTATGGAAAAAGAATACACATCATCATTCTTCTATGCCACTTACTGCAAGATAATGACAAAACCAGACTGAAAACAGTAGAAACAAGGATCAACACACTATAAAGTTTCAGCTCTCAGCATTTACTGCAGTTTCCTGTCTCTCAAACCCTTAAAGGAGGAGTAGATGACAACATGATTTCACTGGTGCTAATCGTACATGGGATAACCAACCCACTCAGCATATTCTATTTCTAACAAGATTATTTAGTACTAAGATACAGTATTTAGGAGTATGTTATGTACTCCAGCATGGATGACTATCTTTAACATGGTGCATGGCTACACAGTGTCAATAGATACAGGGAACTACATTTTCTATAAGTTCTACTGAAAAGTTCACCTTCACTTACACTCTAGTTCAAGGAACTGTATTTTAAACTGGACTGCTTTCAAAGATGCAACACTACTATAACCATTCATTCAGTCTGTTAGTAACTAGTCTAATCTTTTTTACTTGCAGTACATTTGTGCAATTAGCTGCACAAGGTTACTTGAAATACCTGTTTAAGTTTTCATTTTATATTTAGTAAAAAATATTTCCTATTACTTCACAAATACTACTTAAAATAAGAAAAAGTACTTGTAAAAGATACTTATCTATCAGTTATTTTCAACATCTGTAGCCTAGAATGAAACACCTACTCAGATGTTTGACTCCTGTGTAATTTAAACCACATTACTACCAAAAAACAACTGCAAAACATGAGTGCATTTATTTGAAATACTTATTAACTGGTATTGAGCAAATTACTTTACTCCCCATATTCACAGTGCTTATTTAGAAAGGAGTCTAAAAGTGGTAAGAAAGTTTTCATAAGAAATGGCTAATTTTCTTTTTCACGCCAAAGTGCTATGTCTCAGCTTTCATAGGAACACTTGGTTTTTTTTTCCAGATGTCACCTGACAAGGTGGTGCTAGTCCTGTATTCTTCAAGCATTCTACCAGACCTGTATCATACGAGCAGCGTTAATTAAGAAGTACTACATTCGTGCCCACTGAAGGTAACATTCATACCATTTACGCCATGGTTTTAATATCAGAAAAGACTTCCCTCACAGTTTTGATTTATTCATTATGGTAAAGTCTAAGGTCATAGCAGAATACCTTCAGTAACATATAAGTTAACATTTTAGCACCAAGGGAGACCTCCATCTGTGGAATGCAAGCTCTGAATTTATAATCAGTATGTATGAAGCATAATGTAAAGTGTTGTTAAGTATCAAAAGTGTAATATGAACTTGATTTTTACACTTAAATGCTTGGGGTTTAGGCAATACACAGTCTTACATGTCATTTACCACAACTGAGTTATTTTTATAAATCCTTATTATTTTCTAACTTCAAATACGCTGTTTAAAACAGTCAGAATTAACATAAAAGAAGCTGACATAAATATGTCTCAAGGGAAGTTGTAAAAGCATCACTAAAAAACCTCTCATCTCCTAAGATTGTGATCTACTAAAGAGATCTGTTAACTTCCCCCCTATACACAAGTATATAAAACCACACAGAATTAAATAGATATACATATGAATTGCTACCAATTCCTGTTCCAAAGCGATAAGATATTCCCTAGCTTTCTCCTTACTCACACTCTTAATATAAGACTGAATTTAAAAAAAAAAAAAATAAAATCCAGTTTCTATCACTTCCTAAACAAGATTTTGAGAACATGTAGGAGGCAACTGTACATTTCATAAAAGTTTTAAGAATTGGTCACTATAAACCAGAGGTAGTTTTGAAAACCGTTAGCTTGAATTAATTTAAGAAATCAGAAGTAACGTTAATCTACAAAAAGATCTTTAAAAATGAAATACGCTCCTGTTAGGAAGATCGTTTCTATACTATTGAATACATTCGAAAAAAATGAAAATGTTTGATTCTGCTTTGTTACCACTCAGCATTCTAGAGCAGGCCAAAATACACACACTTGTTGGTCTTCCTCACAGAAAGGGTGTTGATGCTTCCTGAAGTTGTAACACAGACCTAGCCATTTCTAATATCTTTTTCTAGTAAAAAAAGAGGGTTTAGAACTTCCTGTAAAGGATATTAATTCTAAAACAGTGCTACTGAAACTGATTGTACAGAAACTGCCCCTCAATTTAGATAAAGAGAATTACACTTTATTCCTGAAAACCCATATGATAATCTGTCTTTAAAAAGATTAGCATGAGCTCTCCAACCTTCATCGTTATCAGTATAAAATTTCACTGAATAACTTTTACACTGCATCACAGTCACGTGGTCTCACATGTGCCAGAAAATACTTCTCTTGTAGGTTTGAAGTGTAACAATGCAAACTGGCAAAAATTAGTAATTTGTATAAAATATAAACATTTAAAAAAGCTCAAAGAAAAATCCCTTTCAACAAAGTTGCTGTTAAGCTAATATTATTAGGAATACTAAACCCATTTTTTCCTGCTCCATCCTATTTATCATCAATTTATTCTTGCAAACAAGCTTTTCCACAGCAACGGGGGAGGGGAAGAAGGGGGAAAATTAAAAATCTCTCAATATTTGCAATCTATTATAAATGAAATTACGTATTGTGTAACCCTGTAGCTACTTTTAGCAAACTTCCCACTGTTCTTTTAAATTGTGTGCAACAGGAAAAGAGAAAAGAGATTTCTCATCTGCTTTTCTTGTTTTCCCTTCACAAATGTTAAAATTCTGATATGTATATAATGTGCCATATTCTACTAACGTATATTCAGCTGGGAGTTCCCAGGGTGAAGTCTGTTGCCAGCAATGGACCCACTGGGAAGACCAGATGTCTAGAAAATTAAATCAAATCCAAAGCGAAGTTTCGAATAACATCCAAAGCTCCTGCATCAAAGCCACATACATCCAACATGCCTCTGTCATCTGGATCTGCAATCGTAAAACCATTGGAGGTCATTCCACAAACAATCAATTTAGCAGGAATCCCCATTTTCTAAAGGAAAGAGAAAAAAAAAAAAAAAAGTCAGAACACAAATATACAGAAACTTAAACATGCCAGACAGCCAAATCTTGCTACCATGCTTGCATAAACCACTGTATGAATAGACATACAGGTAGAAAGAAGATATGCCATAACCAGAATGCAGACTACCTCTTAATGTTGTATTTAACCTGCAGTAAATTTGTAATTATTTCCATTTAATTAAACAATGACATATATCAGCACAACTTTCCTGCAATACTGAGACATTATTTCAAACATTGCATTTGCTCTTCTACAGGTCACACTGAGAGAAAACATTCAATAATCATTATCAAATCATCTAATAGGAGTCAAGAATGTTTATGCTGTCTAAAGCAGGGATTTACAAATGTTGGCTGAACAAATGCAACAGCTGTGGCCTGGACAATTCTACTAAATGAGCTGATATTGCAGGTTTATACCCAAGATAAAGCAAAGCAAGAGGCAGGAAGGCCAAAGCACAGGAACATTTTGTTTAAAGCACAAATTTAGGAATTGAAGAAACTAAGAAAATTAAACAAGAGTGGGCAAGTTAAAGATTTCACTTGGGTGGACATGATATGAAGATTAATGCCTATACATACAAGCTTGCCAAAAAGTATTTTTTGCAGTTTAAAAAAAACAGTTCTCTTACAGCACAAAATATTGTTTGGTGATTAAATACGAGTTTCTAATAATAATGTGCTTGAAGAAGGTTTTTTCTTCATTCTATTTCAAAATTCTGAAGCTGCACAGTTTAGAGTAGCCCCTTGAAAACATAATGAGATTTCTTCACAAGATATTATCACCTCATCCTATTGCCAGCTTCCCTGCAGGCTTATCTTTATTACTTTATGAAAACTTTGTGGTATCTACTGCAGACATCAGAATTAAATTTATTCTGAGCCAAATTTCATTCTGTAAGGACTTCCTATGAAAATCTTATTCACTCAATTACATGTGGAATGCAGAAATTAATATATTCCCTGAATATCAAACAAATTTTCATTGATATTGCAGTATGCTGAACAGTGTGGATAATTACAAATTCTAGTAATTCAGTGGTCTTAAAAACGTGGAAGTAGTGCTATGTGTGCACCAATTCTACCTAACTGGAGTTTTTAAAAATAAGTATTTATTTACTGAAAAAAATCACAATGAGTTCAGTCTCTAAAACATTTGTAGAACTAGTATTTATTTTGCACTGTGTTCATCAATTATGAACAGTCAGAAGCATATATACCTCTCGGTACTCTCTCAGAGCTGTTGCAGGATGAGTATTTCCAGGAAAGGTCTCGCTATCAGTAAATACAATGAAAACATCAGCAGCTGTCTGAGTTTTTTGAGCCCATATCATTGGAAGGGAACAATCAGTAGTACCCATCGGAATCTTAAAGAAAATATACATGGAACACATTAATACAGAAACTAGCAAACCATGGGAAAATTATTTTGTACGGAAGCTTCATGTTTATCACACACAGAGGCTTCTTCGTTAAACAACAATTTGCTTAATAATTTAATTTTATTTTTTCCAGTCTTTTTTGTTGTTTGTATTTTTTTAATATTGTTTCCAAACTAAGTAACTGTGACTTACCACTGTCATTCTAAATTGTAACACTTACTATATGGCAGCTGAACTGCCATTAGCTTGACTTCCCTTAAATAAAAGTAAGGAACAAAAAAAATGTCCAGTGCTTTAGATGCAGACTAAACACAGTATTTGAAACAACTGTGAAGAAAATACAAGGTAAATGCTGAGACTTCTAAATTCTAATGTTAGCAACAGCTAATTCCTAAATTTTTGGGTTTGTTTGATTTGTTGGTTTTTTTTGGGGTTTTTTTTGGTTTTTTGTTTTTTTTTTTTACATACTTCATACATTTTCACTAATACTTGAGGTAACGTCATATCAGTCGTCACTGGGCAAGGGACAATTTCATGTGAAAAGGCAACAATATGGGAATCCTTCTCAGTACGTGCTACAACCTGAGAAAGAAGACAAAAATAATTCAGTTATACTATTCAGCATTTTTAATGTATAGGCATCTCCCATTTAAATCAAGGCATCCCCTAACAAACACACAACATGACATATCCTTCTGTATGTAAGTCAGCATGGCTCCTCATATGCACTAACGCTTCACTCTACACTTTAAATATTCCTTAATATAACTGCAAATAAACACTGCAAAAATCAGAACTAAAGGCTGCTTTAATTACTGTAAGCAAAGTACTTCCATATTTCTCCTCTCCCTTCTGACATGAAACACTAAACAATTTCAAACACAAAAGTCCAACTCCTCTAGAATATAAATGCACAAGAAGCTTGAGAATATCAAACTGAGGGGAAGCAAGTGCAATACAAAGGTCATATTGATAACTCAAACACAAACAAGATTTATCCCAGAATTTCATAATCTGATCTGTATTATTCTACGAATGCCGCTGAAAGAAATTAACATGTATTTTCAGCTAAGATAAGCAAAAGAGCAGCCTAGACACCTTGATTTACACTGGAAACCAACTTGAATTTGATCTTTCTGAACGTTCGCTAGTAGCTTTAAGCATCTGGTCTACCAGTGAGACACAAGGTCACATCTTCTGAACCCCAAAAATATTATATAAGAGTTTCCTTCTGATTTCTAACCAGCTTTAGAGCACCCTTTGTATCAAAAGAGCAGCTCAAGCTGAAAATGCTTATAAAAGTGGTTTAATGCCTCACCATACACATTGCTGCTGCAACTGTGCTAGCATTAAGCACACTGCCCAAAACTTTTTGTGTCATTGACGCACTAACATCAACTGCAAGTAAGAAGCGTTTTCCTGTTGGTTCAATTGTCTAGAAGGAAAAAAGAAAAAAAAAAGATACATATAATCAATATACTAATTTCTTCTTCTTTCTTCTGCTTTCAACCCTGGAATTGGAGCTTCTTTTTACTCTTTCTGAGGTAACGTTAGGACAATAATATTGCTAAAAGCTAAATATATCATGAAGTTTTTATTCTTTAATGAAATCCCAATTCCTAAGATTTTTGTTCTAAAGTTTCAGAATTATGATTCATGTAGAGCTTTTCTTGACCATTTTATAAGCTTTCAGAATACAGAGAGTTCTTAAAAAGCTTAACAAATCAAAAAACTATACTACCTGGAAAGTTTTGTAAAATGAAGCATCTAAAGCTTCTAAAATGTCTTCATCAGGACGCCACCAATGCTTTCCTCTGCTACTATGTCCAGCTTTATAGGTTTGTAATGCAACCAAAATATGGAATGGATGTATTCTACCCTACAGAAAAAATACATCAACAGTAAGTTTTTGAAAATCTGAACTCCTTCCAAAAAAAAAAAAAACCAAAAAAACCCCCCAAACTAATTAATGCAGTCTTTACACAGCTGTTGTATGAACAGATACTTGTCCATTACTGGTAAGGGACTTCATTTCCTTTCCAGAATCCTCCAATAAATTCCAAATGCTATCTTATGCCTTCACCAGAATTTTGGCAAAATTTTACAGCTCTATCTATGATTGTCCAGTGCAGTAAGAGTAAGTCCCTGTCATGATGAGGGGAAAGGAGTGGAGCTAGGAAAAGAACAAACCTAAAACCAGTTTTGTATCAGATAAAGTAAAACTGGACAAAGAAACTATTTTCAGAATACAGCATTCATTTTTCTCTTACTACACGAAGACAGTTCAAACATTTTCATAGTTTTTTTTGCTCTGTCTATGTGGCATGCTAAGTACCACATCTTTGCTTTACAGTTTTATCAACTTTTTGTTATCTTTTTCCTCAAGAGGGGTTTTGGTCATTAATCACTACCAGCAGCAAACTTCAGCAAATCTGAATGCCTGCTAGTCATCTTTCTTCCATCAAGGTACTGTGTCACTATCTTCACTTTCCCTTCTCCAGCACCTTAGTGACTATGTATGATTAAAGAAGAAACCAGAGAACTGGAAGAGCGGTGGGATGGGGGAAAAAAAAGCACCTACTGTTGTTCTCCTCAGTTCAATTATAGTTTTGTAGAAGTGAAGTATGCCGATTTTAATCCCCAACCCATAAAAATATTCAAAAAAGGTACTTTTCTTCTCCATCTCCCATTAAATTCCTGAAAACTCTGTTCTTCCTCTTGGGAACCCACTTTTCCCTCTTATTTTCTGATGTCTTTGACGGATAGTAAAGCAAGACAAAAGGAGAAAGTCTCTTTGTTCCATGTTTTTCTTCTTAGCTGCTGAGCTAGTTTCTTCGTTTGTTTCCTAGGATCCTACACAAGTGACTTCCATTCACTTTTTAGGTTTGTATTACTTAAATTACAAGACTCAAAAGCAATAGATGAACCAGTAGGCACAGCTTGCCTTAATTTAAGAAAAGATCCTAGCTGTCAATACGCTGATTTTGTATGAAATATTCAGAATTGGACGAGGGGGAGAAATAAAACGAGAAATTATAAATACAGGCAAGTGCAGGTTTTCCGCTGCAGCTTTTTTAAGGAAACAAATTGCACATTTCCTCTAAAGGACGTCCCTTTTATTTTGTAAAGAGGTTGCTTGAAGAAATACAGTGTAGGAACAGGCTAAAAACCACAGTCGTTGGCACTGATTCTCAACAAGTTCTTACCTTTTTTATCAGTTTCTCATTTCTTAGTCTTTCACATACTATTGCCACTTCTGAACCTCGTGGTTCAAGCACTGAATTTGCTGTCAGCTTTCCTAAATTTCTTAACAATACAGAAATGGACATCTCCTTCAGCAGTGCCTTCCAAACCTACGATCAAGGAAAGAGAAGGGAAGTAGAAAAAAAAAAGATAGATTCCCAAACTACAAGATTTGACATCTGAATATTAAATAAATGTATTTAAAAATAAATGCACAAGTTACATGAAGATCATCATTAGTTTAAATTACTTGAAAAACAGCATCAGGGCTACTTTTTATTGAACACTGGACTTAAGAGTTACTCTAAAGTGTTACTCTAAAGAGAATATAAATCTAATTAAGTTTACTTACCTCTTTAGATTTCAGATGGTTTGTCAGAAGATGCTCTCTAACTAGGCCATATTCCTCTATTAAATGAGTAACTTCCAATTCATCTTTTGTGCGTTTTACTTTCTCCACAGCCTCCAGATATTTTAAGACTTTTTCAGTCTCAGCAGAAACTGCTTTGTCTTTATAAGCCTCTTGGACATCTTTCCACCCTTTGGTAATATATTTAGTGACGATAGCAATTCCTATTGAAAAGAAAAATATTTTCCAAGCAGGATTACCGTCTTTATACTGGCATTTATCATTCTAGCAGGCAAATGAATTAGCTGGTTTCATTCTCAGACCTGCCAATCAGCTATGAAAAAAATTTCAGCCACAGACAACTTAGAACAGTAGTTTTAATCACTATATTATTCTCCTTATAATTAAGGAGCCTAACACACTTGAAAACAACAAATCTTCCCAGATAACAAAAAAGTGCCATTTCATCATTTGTACACAAATTGGAACAAATTAAGGGAATTGTATTATTTTTACCTTGTTCTGACATAAGTGAAGAAAAAGAAGGTACAAACTATTTACCTTGAAGATAAGCAGGTCAATTTCTGATATGACCACTCATGATTTTAAGGTGCAATTTACAGGATAAGACCACCAAGAAATATCATCAGTCTACAATGGTACTTGGGTTTGCAAAATAGTTCCACAGTAAACATAAAAGGTTTAAAACATAGTATTTTCAGGTAAATAAGAATTTATTACCTTCACTGGCAGGTTTTAGGTGGGACAGCCTCAGAAGATCTTTATGAGACCAACCACTTCTTTGTTTATATTTTGTAACTGCTAAAGCAACAGCCATGCCATTCTTTCCATTGTACCAATCTGCAACAGCTTTCCTCAGTGCACGGCCCCACATGCCACATTTCATGCCCTCCTTCAGATCTTTTTTAAATTGGATGAAAGTAAAGAGATGGGTTGGAATGCAACACACCTCTGGAACAGCTTTAAATGCAGCTTGTTTCGTTTTCGCGTCAGAACACTGTGAGCAAATTGCAAGAGCAAAAAGCAGAGGCTCCTGTTTTGCTGCTCTGCCTTCTTGACTAAATGTCTTTATTTCTTGGACAACTTCACAACCTCTACCCTCTTCAATCAGTCTTATTAAAGCTTCTGCATTTTCAAAGCCCAGCTTCTGCTCCTTGATGCAGTAAGTACCACTTTCAGAACCAAAACACAAGAAACGTTGTAGTCTGTTCATATCAGTGACATGCCACACATAACCACTTTCAGAGTTTGGCACCTGCTTTTCATTCAGTGCTTGCACTTGGTTTTCCTCGTCCTCCATTGCTTAACACTTCCAAGAGGTCTGTTGAAAGAATAATGACGTTCATTAAGAAATACTGTAAAAAACAGATGGCTCTACTCTTTTATCATTTCTCAGCAAGGGAAATATATCTTACCTACACACTTTTAGATTTTTTTCATTCATAAATTTAATAAGAGCATACCCTAAGTATAAACTAAAACATATCAGTTCAGGGAAAAAAACAAACAAACAATCCAAGTTACAAAGGTGACAAATTTATTTCCTTAAAACCAACTTAGAAACTACTTAACCTCAATAAGTGGCCCACAGAAAAAGTGCATTAATGTATTACACCATTTTCTTAGGTAGGTTTTTGGATTGCATTCTAGATTGCTCAGATCTTGCCCTACTCCACTTTGATGAAGAATTAGTAATACTGACCAACTGAAGAAACATGAAAGAAGACCTAAGTACTGTTTAGTCAGAAGGCTTTGTGAGAGTTTAAAAATGGTGGGTTCCAGTGAGACTCGGACAACAACTTTTTAACAACTGACAGTAGCTCAAGAAAAAATTACCTTTATTATAGGCTGAAATAGTCTGCTGTTTCAAGTCAGATCCAAGAAAACACACAGACACAAAAACAAATTCTGTATGGTTTTTACATTTGAGGTTAAGAAGCAAGAAAACAGCACAATGATTAACATCTTTCAGGTCTTGCCATTTACACATTCTTGAGTTGCAAGAGAGTTCAGTTCTAATATCCGTAAGCAACAACACTGCCCTTACTTGGAGAGCATTTAGCATTGTAAAATGTGTTGTCTGCACCCAGAATTGAACAATAAAGAATCATCAGTGCTCCTATTATATTCTTCATGCTGCGAAAATTGTAAAAGTAGAAGCCAAATGCTGATACCTGGTTCAAAAATGCAGGTTTCAGCTAAAAATTTTCTAAGAAATATCTTCCATTGTATTATTCAGAGCACCAATGTTCAGCTATTTTCCTTAGTGCTTCAGCATTCTGTGTTTCCTGTCAAACCAATTTGAATACACATCATGGTTGAGCTGACTTTTACACTGACATCTGAAGCATGCAAATACCCTGAAAATAACATGGGTGGCATTTGCAATGCATGAATACCATATCAATACATTTTAATGTCTAAAAGCATTTTATTTCAATACATTTCCATTAGTTGGTTCCATTAAACAGTAGGTAATATTTCATAATAAAGATATAAAACTCAAACAAAAGATCCTGAAATCACAGTCACCACCCATTAGTTTATTTATGAGGAAAAAACTGTACGTAAACACCACTATCTTGAAGCAAAAATAAGAATAGGAATTATAAAGGATTATGCGTGAGTAAAGAGATCTTCATATCTATGAAAACTTGAGAGTAATTTCTTGTTGCATCTTTAATCCCTCTGATATAATAAATACTACTACATTAAAATGAGGCTAACGGGAAAACTCTTTTCAGTCACACTTGGAGTACTACAACTTAAACTGACCTGGAAGGACGCTGCCTTTGATTTAGTTCACACTTTCACTCTGTTGATTATAGTAAAGAAAATCAGCACTACTTCCAAGTATTTTAGAGTTTTTCCTACACTTTTCCATTTGCACAGGTTCCATCTGATATGTCTGCCCTTGAAGAGTCTCACTTGTCCTTACACTCTCAGTTCCATAGTAACTAATATAAATTAACTACCATTATCATAAGAATGGGAATAAAACCAAAATGAAACAAGTACAATGTTTCTAAAATTATAAGTATTATTTATCTCATTTGATATCTAGATTTCTGTATAAAATATTGTAACACAAGATGAGTATTTCCATCAAATATCCTGGAAGGCAAATGGTTCACTTCTTCACTGTTAGGTGTCACTATGCAGCGTCATGTTAACTGTATTATGTTGAAGAAGTTGGAAGCTAGCCATCAGAGAAAAATTCTCTTGCTGCACTTCTCTATTAAACCGCTTAACAAACCTAACTTATGCATGTTAACAATGGGTAATTTTTACATTTACCTTTGTATGGACTCGTAGCACTGAAGAGAAGTACATGATAGAATCCACAGGCTTCTGACACAAACCCGTATTTTAAAAGATAGATGCAAATGTACAATTTAGGGTTTTTTCTGAACCTTAGCTCTATAATTTATCTTACTAGGAATACACAATGAGCAACAAACACAAGTGTTGTTACAACTTCCACCTTTCACTAAGTCCTCAAAATCGTCTTCTCAGATGGAACATACTATTTCACAAGGAAGTGAATTGCCTACAGTACTTATCCCATTAAAAATGCCTATGACAACTCTTCCGACACCTTTAAATAAATTTAATAATGCATTCTGATAAACAATCTAGGATACAAAACAGACTTATCTCGAATGGCTTATTGCTGCCTCAGGGATTTAAAAAGAGCTTCAAAACAATATAATCTTCTGCATCCTACTATGAGTTGTAAATTCTTTAAAAATAAATTCCTATTTTAAAAATAACTCTTGATTCTGCATCAGCTGATACGAACCAGTAATTTCACTACTAAACAGCCAAATAACAAGTACCAAATTTAAACTTTGCCAGGATCCCCTGGAAAAGCACATATTCATTGTTGAACTATTCAAATTATACTGCCCATTTCTAATTCCTGTTTTATATTTTAACCTTGAAATTTCCCAAAGTTATTCCTTCTAACTCATTCCTCTTCTCTGCCCAGACCTCAAGTTTATTTTCACCTCTAATATCTGTACAACACAAATAACGTTCATGCTCACAGACAGGCAAATGCAAATATGTACATAATGTATGCTCTGCCATAACTGTAGTCTTTATCTACCGAACTGCAGCAGTGAACGTGAATTTCAAACGCTGATACAGGATTTACCAATGATATTCTCCATAAGCATTTCCAGTTTCTGAGCTATGTGGATGCACAGAGCAATGTGAAAAGCCTTGAGAGTCACAGACTAGATACTTCATAACAAAAATTGCTGAACTAAAATTCATGGTTGCTCATCATTATTAATCAAACAAAAAAAAACCTACGTGATTTTATTTTTTTTTTTTACATTCCAAACACTATATAAATTAATCTGTAAGTAAAACATGTCTTTGAATGGCCTGAAACAGCCTATACAGCAGTTGCACTTTGCTTGTTTAAGTCAGTATCTTTATGTTGCTGTACCATAACGTGATTGAGTTTTCCAAGTTAACCTCTTATTTGCTATGACTTTTACACTTCACTCCTGGTTTTCCTAAAATAGGAAATGTCTTACAGCACAAGTTTCAGGTACATACGAAAAAAAATACAAAAAGCACAAAGCTTTACTAGAACTACGGGTTCTAACCTAAGTTCTTACATTTAATCGGTACATCAACAAAGATGAATCAAACTTTGTAGTGAAAAACATATGGGATTAAACTTTGACCGAGTCAGATCTTATATAAAAAGAATGCATTTGCATTCTAAAAACAATATTCCTAATTGCCATCAAATACTTCAAAACTACATGCTGTTCATTCTGTAAGAAACACCATTCTCCTGCTCTGGTCTCAAAATTCTGTATAAGCATTGAACTGAAGATTTCAAAAAACATTGTTTACTGAACAAAGAGAGATGATAGCTGTCACAAGGAGCTAAGGCTGTAACAGAACACACCTACACTACAGCAGCACTTTGACAACAACCTGTGCTCTTGTACTTCAGAAGATAAGCATCTCTGTCTCATAGTAGTGCTCAGGGAACTTTTCCCAAATGACAAACCATAGAATCACTAGGCTGGAAAAGACCTTTTAGTTAATTGAGTCCAACCATTCCTATTTGACACCAAACCATGTCCTGAAGCACCTCGTCTACCTGTCTTTGAAATACCTCCAAGGATGGTGACTCAACCACCTCCCCAGGCAGCCCCTGCCAGTGCCCGATGACCCTTTCCGTGATTTTTTTTTTTTCCCCGATGTCCAGTCTGAACCTTCCCTGGCGCAGCTTGAGGCCGTTCTCCCTTGTCTTGTCCCCTGTTACACGGGAGAAGAGGCCAGCTCCCTCCTCTCTACACGCTCTTTTCAGGGAGTTGTAGAGAGCAATAAGGTCTCCCCTCAGCCTCTTCTCAAGACTAAACAACCCCAGTTCCCTCAGCCGCTCCTCCTACAGCCTGGTCACTAGCATGAACACAGCACAGGAGACACCAGATCACGAGAACCATGTAATGTGCTCTAAAAATTCTACTGTAGAACTTGCTTAAAACTCTATTTGCTCAAGAAACGTATTGACTGAAGAGAAGAGACGGCTTAGCTGACGCAAAACAAAACTATGAACAAAAAGCATCAAGAGTTGATACCCGAAAATCCGCGAATGGGGTTGCCAGCTTCTCTGGCGGTGACAAACGCCAAGAGGGGTGAGGCCGACGAGCAACCACAGGCTACACGGCCTCTAATCCCCAGGCGGGGTTTCCCAAGCCCAGGTGACAAGCATTTACCGGGTCTTTCCGCCTTCCTCCCCTGGCCCCGCCGCGCCCCGGAAGGTGCCACTTGCCTGCGAAGACTCGCCCGGTTCCCGTCACGAAGCCGCGGCGGCCGCCGGGCGATGAGGAGGAACGGGCGGGTCCCGCCACCAAAGGCTCCGCGTCTCCCGCAGCCCCGCCCCGGCCGCATCCCCGGGACCCGGATGGGACCGCGCCCCAGTGCCCGGATGCAGCCGCGCCGCCGAGCCGGAGCCGCCGCGCGCCGCGGGGCAGAGGCTTTTCCCCGCCCCTCCGAGAGCGGAGCCGTAGGGCGGGAGCGCGGTAGCCCCGGATCCAGTCGGCCCCAGTCGGCCCCGCCGCTTCCTGCTCCCGCCCCCCCTCGCCGCGGCGATGCGGGCGCGCGTGGGTCGCAGGGCCTGACGGGAAGGGCGCGGCGCGCAGCGGCCTCGCAGTCTCTGCGGGCGGCGGCGGGGGCTGAGGGAGCGCGCGGACATGTCGGGGGCGAGCAGCGCCGGCGAGTGGTGCCTCATGGAGAGCGACCCGGGCGTCTTCACGGAGCTCATCAAGGGCTTCGGTGAGGGGAAATGGGGCAGTGACGGGCCCGGGGCCGCGGGGGCGGAGCGCGGCGGACAGGAGGCGGGGGCTGGGCTCCCGCGTGCTGCACGGGCGCGGTGAAACGAGCGCTGCTCCCGTGACCTTTGCGTGGCTGCCCCGCACGGCGACCCTTCCCGCGGTCCCTCCGGTCACCGGGCGCGCTTGCTTCTGCCCGGGGGTTCGGCGGGCACTGAGGCGGACACAGAGCCCCCTGCAGAGGGGCAGTGCCCGGGCTGTGCTGCGGTGCTGGGCGGAACTAGGGGCCGCTCGGCTGTTAGACTGGCTGCGTGGTTAACAACAGATAAGTTTACGCAGGGTTTTGGCCCAGAGTTACTCTAAGCGAGCTTATATTGAGGTATAGTTTCTATCACATCTCTTTCTCGTAAGTGAAGTCTGGGTATGCTTTTGTGTTTGTACTTAACTGATAGAGTAATTTTCCACATTATAAGAACTTGAACCTTTTGGGCCCTGTCTCGTGCAAATATATTGCTTGAGTGTATTGCTTACAGTATTTTCAGTCAGCTACTGAGGGTCTTTATCTGGAGATCTATGTTTTAAGTTATGCTTGGGTCTAACCGATAGTGTCTTTAAAAAGAGTATTATTTTCAGTTGATCAAAGGAGGTAAGGTGACCAAAAATATGTTCATCTCTCGTGCTTCTTTTTCAAAAGCACCTGTGTTATGAAGAGAGCATCACCATACACAGGAGAAATTCCTGAAGTGAATTCTTTGGATCTGTTTTGTTTGGTTGGTTTTTTTTTTTAGTAAAGGTGCTTTAAAGCCTGTAAATAGGCTTTTCCATAACCCAGACATACAAATCGTAAATGTTACCACAGTTCTTTCATGTGTCTGTCTTACCTGGCTGTGCCCCTTTTAAATGGAATAGCTAAAAAAGCCCATATCTTGTTTCAGGTTGTAGAGGAGCACAAGTTGAAGAAATATGGAGTCTGGAACCAGAGAACTTTGAAAAATTGAAGTAAGGCACTTTTCTAAACTACTTGTGTTTTATTCACTTCTATGCGAAGTCTCTGTAAGAGTGTGTATTAGAGTAGGTGGTTTTGTTGGCATATTTTGAAGGGCGCTGTGTTTTGTTTGTCTCTTCTTCAGTTTACGCTGAAGTTCATATTGGAATTTTGATTTAACTGAGTGTTTGGCAATTCAATTAATTTTTATTAATGACTTGGTACTTAATCTAGCTTTTCTGAGTTTTAAAGGAGATACTAACAGCTAGAATGTGAAAATGGATTTCGAATTATTTTGTCATTGGCTTGCTTTATATTCTTTGACAAACTTATGTTCCTTGCTTTATCACCCTTCTTCCTTATATAACATGATACTGCATCTGTTGCCTTAAATAATGTAATGTAGCTGTGTACTTTTGTGACTTGTTTCTCTTGCAGAACCACTTCCAACAGTTCTGTCCTCGGCAATATTAATTCTTTTATTGTTTTGTCCATGTAGTGTGTTACCAGTGTTCACATACAAGATTTTGAGAGGAAAATGTCATCTAACACAGACCATACTCTATTCCAGTGCAGATCTCCAATGCTTCTTTAATTACTTCTTGGGGAGATGCAGCAGTTAGTACAGAAGATGTAGTTCTAGAATTTTTGTCTGACGGAAGATATTTGAGAAGTGACACTGGAATGGCAGAAATGTTTCTTGAGAAGTGGTATATTTGCTGGCTGCGCTATGTACTTCCTATGCTACTTCGTCAGAACATTACCTACTTTCTTCATAAAGTAACATATCTGCTTTGCTTGCTTGTACTGTAAGATGTGTATCTTTCTAGCCTTGAGTGATGGCCAGCTTCTTTCTGTTACATGCACGTGCATGTACAGTATTGAACTTAAATACTAAAAGATAAAGAATACGATAACACATAGCATTTTTCAAACTCGGTGGACCCACTTTTTAAAAAGGTGTCTCAGACTTTTGGTCAGAACTTAAGAAAAGTTTTGCATGCAATACAGTAGTGCCTTTTTACCTTTTGTAGATAAACTTTTTGTGGTGCCTTCGTGGCGATTACCTTAAATTCAGGTTGATATGATGAAAAGTGTTTGCTTGATTCTAGCTGAAGGTTTTGTAAGAGTTGTTTCCTTTTACTAATAAATTCTTGGTTTATGGAAATACTTAATACAGTGCAACATGCAGTAAAAACTGTGTACTATTCAAGACATGCAGTCTGAAGAGCAAGATACAGTTTTGGAAGCAGAGAAAACTGGATTTCCCTTCCTTCTCATAGGGTTAGTTCAAAGTATGAAACCACTTTTTGAAACCAGTTTCACAAAACGTCCTCTTTTAATTTTATTTATGCCTAAAAGGCTTACCAAAACTTTACTTCCAGCTCTTGTATATGATTGACAAATGTTTTTTTAGCTATTTTTGCAGTACAGATTAACCAGAAAAACAGATCCTGATTTGTGAAAATTACTAAGTACTAATTCAGATTGGAGTTGTTTAGTATATACAGAAGGAAGCCTGAAGTATGTTTTGCCCAATTGAAAGAGCACATGTGATAATTTCAGTGCAAGTTTCCAATATTGAGAAAGAAATAATTAACAGACCTACTGTACCAGCATGCACTTAAATTATAGTAGAGATTTCTGGCTTTGATATTTTTCATTGGTACATGTGATTTTATTTTTTTTTTTCTATCAATTTTAATTTTTAGGCCAGTACATGGGCTAATCTTTCTCTTCAAGTGGCAGCCTGGAGAGGAACCAGCAGGTTCTGTTGTTCAGGATTCCAGACTGGATACAATATTTTTTGCTAAACAGGTAAGGCAATTTCAGTATTTTTCTTACATATGTCATGAAATATAGCTTTTAATGCTGAAAGATAACTAGCTTTTTGTTAACATGTACGTAAAATTTAACATTTTACAAGGTGAAATAACTTCAACAAATTCTGTGAGACTAAGAACTATGCATTGAAAGATGATTAACAAAGCGAACAGGATTAATATGTCAAGTCTGACAAAAATAAGGTGTGGAAGGGTAAAACTATTTGTCAGCCCCTTGGGTATGGAAATAAGTAACTAATCTGTGCAATAAATAGTTACTTGGTAACTGTTCTTAGCAGAACAAGCAAATTATTTTTTTGAAACCACTTTCAACAAATTCTAGGAAGCAATGATTATTTTGGCCAAGTTTTTTCCTTGTGTTCCAACAGTCACAACAAGAAGTGTAACCCTACATGTGTTAATTACAAGGCATTTTTATCAAAGGGCAAATTATTAGCCCTTCTATGAAGACTGACAAACAGACTAGTTGTTGGTTTGGGTTTTTTTTGTTTTATGGGGATGTGTGTTTGGTTTTCACAAATGCAGAAGTGTTCTGTATGTAAATTTCAGAATGTAAAGTCCTCTCTGAGCACTTGTAGCTACAAGCCTAGAAATATGGAAAATGGAAACATTAGGTCTATCTGTAGGTCTTCTCACTACTCTGTACATGTTTCTGGTGTGCAGATAGTAATCTTCAATTTGTTTCTTCTATTGTCGCCGTGCTGTTTTATGCTATTGTAGATCCCTTTATTCCATGATCTTTTAATACTATTTCCTTCGTTCTTACCCTACTGCAGCTCTTTGAGTCCTGCCAAGCAGTGTCCACCATTCTTATGATACGATGATCAACAGTAGTTCTCCAAATGTCTTTCTAGGTTGTTAGGCCTAATAGGCACTGGTTTAGGTTGTGATTTCTACCTAATCAAACACACTCTTAGTGATTGGTAGGCTGTGGCTACAGAATGGCGTTGGTGTGGAAAACATCCTTGACATCGCTCTCAAAGGGCACTTGTGTGCCGGGGGAAATGAATAGGAATCTAAAGGGAGCTTTGTTGAGCCCTAGGTTGGTATCACAGAATGTACATCAGAAAATTTGGATAATGTTCGACTTCCTAACGAACCCAGAAAATTAAAGGCTAGCAATGAAAAGTCATCTTTATTTTGTAGCTTTCTTTGAAGCATTCTTATTTTACTGTTTTCTTAAGTCTGAAATCTCTTTGTGGAGGTGTAGGAACTTTCTAATCTTCCCCCTGCTTCACCTGCTGCCTTTAAAGATGATGTGCTGGGATGACTCTAAGAATTCTCTAATTTCAGCAGAGAAAGCAATTTTGAGAAGTGTTCAGTATTTTAAAATAGTAGTATTTGGTTTTGCTACATGATGGCATGGAATGCATGTGAGCTGACACAGGCAGGAACAACTGCAAACCATGGATGAAATGCAAAGAGTAAAATTATTCCCATTACCTCGTGAACATGGGGATCTTTGAAACAACCCCGGGCACAGAAAATGCAATTAGGAATGCAGGCCTTGGTCCTTCCTAGAAGGAATGAGTGCAAACCTGCTTGGTTTTCCCTGTTTTCTACCATGCTTTGATCTTTCCCAAAGCACAGCAGGAATCTCAAGGATGTTCGCTAGGGTGTCTCTTGAGTTTATCACGGGCCTATGTTATCTAACCACAGAGGTTATACTTGTGAAGCACACAAGACTAATGATTACCATGATTTTAGTTTCTAACACCCCAGCTACAAGTTGCCCAAAGACATTTACAATTCTCCTCACCAATCTTCCACTAATTCCCACATTATGTAAGTTTAAAAAGTAACTTGCAAATAGTTTAAAATTAGGATAGCTTTTTCATGTTGTAGCATTATCTGTTAGTAAGGTGCAGTGGCTTAGCACTTGTAAATATATATATGCTTGTGTTTCAAGTCATTTCGGTTTTGCCCAGATTGAGGTATTGTGACTGAAAAGCTAGTCAACTAGTCACAAAGAAATGAAAATTAAAAGTCAACAGTTAAAGAAGGAAATAGTTTTTGATATTGTGGATTTGATATACCGGTTTCTCATTGGAGGAAGCTAGCCTTAGAGATCCAATTTGACAAGCTACGTTTTGAGGACTGATAGAGTTTTCTGAAGCGAATGGCTGATCTGATGCTTTTCTGTTGATGAGAGCAGGATGTCTTGGTCCTCCTGACCCATCTCATTTCAACTGCATGGTTCTTTTTCTCTCTTGCAATGGCTCAGATGCTAACTGACCTTGCATGAGCCAGTGCAGCTCATCAGCCAGCCGTCTTCTGTAGGTTCTCTGTATTTTCTGTGCTGGTTTCCTGCCATATTATGAGATGTATTTGTTCAGTGAGTCTGTACAGGCCAAAGCTGTTGAAAGGTAAGTGAGAGAGAACCAGAGTTTCGTTGTAGTAGTGTTGAAGTTATTGCAATTCTTGCAACCACAGTCTGTGAATCCTTCTGAGTCACTCAGGAGCACAAGGAAAGACAAGCATTAATGTTAAGTATTTCCACTGTAAAATTGCAACTCCTCCCAGCTGTCATGCAGCTAGGCTTGCATGCCTTTTTAATGTTCTCTGTGCACGGTTTAAGTCCAGTTTTATGGTGGCTTTGAGTTTGGGATTTTGTTACCTTTCAAGGATCTCTTTCAGATGTCAGTGCTTTTTTTTTTTTCCTTAATTACAAACGTAAAGCAATGAGTAAAATAACCATATGTTCATTTGTAGGTTGAAACCCTGGAACAAGTAGATTTGTTTTCTGGATTAGTAACATTTTTGACACTTAAGATTATTGGTCTGCTGATCTTTATCTTCAAAACTGATATGACACCGGAGCCTTAAAAATCTTTAGTCTTTAGCTCTTTCCTTTCCCGTACATTTTCTTCTTTTAAATGTTCCCATCTAGGGAGATCTGGTACAATCAGTTTTACTGCAGAGAAATTTTAAAATGCCATTCTGAATCCTGTATGAGCAAGATTATGACTGTTAATATGTAAGAACAATTTAGTTTGGAAGATAAATTATGCCATTACAGCATGTCTCTGTTTCTGTTCAATTTTAATTAGATGGTCAGTCTTAAATTAGTTTTTTTTCTAAGGGTGAAGCTTTAGTTAGATGTTTTGCTAGGCAGTTTGAGAGCTATAGTCTTTTACATCTTTAAAATTATATTAGGAAACACAATTTTGGTAAGAAGCTTGTGCATGCTCACATTTTACTCATCTATTTTCATAGCAATGCTGTAGTTGAATTCCAAATGACAACTAGATCTTGTTCAAAGTTAAATCACAAGTATGTTGTGGGGAGGGTCAGTTTCAAAGTCTGGCTAATGTGCATGCATATTAAAGGAAATTTTTTTTTATTGGTCACTTTTATGTGCACTCGTGTTAAATTTGGCCTCCCTGTTATGCCTAGGTATGATTTGGTCCTCTATTTGAGGCCACAGAACTCTGGATGATCTTACATACCCTTTGAGCTAGGATACCTAGGCACAATGAGGTGAGTTAAGGATACAGTCTCAACCTTAACTCTGAATTTCCTGATTTCTGTGTTGCTTAAGTAGGCCCTTGTTGTTATTTTTACGCAGTGTGGCTACATGATTGTACCACTCACTGGTACTCAATCTCAGCACTATTTTTAGTAGTTTTATTCTCTGCTAATCACTGCAGAAGTGAAAATGTCTCTTGACAAAAAAAGAATGCCATTGTTGCAGACTTATGTACTATTTTTTTTATTTTAATAGCCTCTTCAGATTACTGAAGTATTGGTGTAGTGTCTTTGGTTTGTGCCATGGTTTTATTTTATGCTGCATTATGGTGATAGAATATTAAAATTGTGATAATAACATTAATGTCACTAATTTGGAATAAAATCTACATACCTTCAGAAGGAGGATCTTCTAAATGCGACTGTTAATATAGTAGCGAAACACTGGTCTTCAGTTATATTTGTGCCACTAATGGAAGCATGTTATGTGGGGCAGTGTTTAAGAGTCCCAATACTTCAGTTGATTTCAAAGTAAAATTTTTGAAATTTTCAGTTTCGGTAACATTAAGATAGACCAGATATCTGTGCTAAAGCTAAACTTGGGATAACAGATAACTGAAGTAAAATCAACATGTAACATATCTAATAGAAGTCGGAAAGAGATTTTTCAGTAACTGAATGTAACTTGTAGGAAGATTATATCTTTGTCCTGAGCAATGAAAATAAATAAAATTAGATAGAAAAAGTTTTGGAACTTTGTCCTAATGCTGAATTTTTTCATGTTGAACTTTGTAAAGCCAGCTGTTGTGTAACATTGAGATACTTAGTAAGGCAACCCCAGAGGTTTGTTTACTGGTTATGCTACACATTGCTACACAGGATTGGCCACAGCTTTTTGGAAAACAAAATACATAATCCAGCAGATAGAGGATACAAGTCAAGACTTAATGCTTCAGCCTTACGTTGATCCAGGGACTCAGACTTGATCCTTGGGGAAAGGTGCATGCTCATGAAATTACACATCTTAATTGGAGTATGTCAGAGTAGCCTATTCAGCTGGTTCCTTTGTTTGTTTTAAGGTAACCTAAGCTTCACTTAGTGATAGGGTGATCTTCTCAGTTATTTTGAGATCATCTCACCAATGTGCATATTTATATTTGTATATTATTATTTTATTTTAAAATTACTAAATATACCATGTAGCTTTGGAAAGATAGTCATTCCAATACAGGTATCTGCTGTAGGTTGGCGTCCTGAATATTGATCAATCGAATAGCTCACCAGGACTTCCTATACAGAAATAGGTAAATTTTGGGATTTCGGGAGAAATAGAGAAAATCCTCTTAAGTTTATTCAAGTCAAAATAAAAATATTTACAGGACAACCCCCATATATTCTCATGGGATCTAAATGCGGACAATGTTTTCTGCCAACGCTAAGAAACCTTAAGTAAGAGACACATTGGAAATTAGTGTCCTGACCAGTTTCTCTTTCAAAGGACTGGCTAGCATGTGCACATAGGAGTGCTGGACTGGCTGTGTGCATTGATAGGATGCTGTGCCTGTGTCACAAATAAACCTTCCACTCGTCTATGTTTGGTGCAACAGTCACCTTCTTCTCACTCTGTCCTCTTCATCCTCCCGTGAGCCACCTCTCCTTCTCCCATCTTGGTACTTCTCTCATGTCAGCTAGGTCCAGGAACACACTATCTATTTACATGTCAACTGCACTTCCTTCTGTTCCTCTGCTACAGGACTATTCTTGTTGCCTTTTCCTTACCTCCTGCTTCTCGCTCTCTGAAGAGATTTTGTAGTGCAGTAATGTATTTCCATTTCAGCAGCTGGAGGCCACTGGTCTAAGATTTGCATCTGTGGCAAACTGTTTTCTTGCAGTAATACGTGGTTTAGCCTGATCCTTATACACTTAAACAGACTCCTCTCGTACTGCAGTTGGAGTACAAAAATATATTTATGCTGAAAGGCACGTATTTGGTGAGACCACAAATTCCCTATTCAGTTTATTTCTCCTGGTTTTGCTGTTTTTTAAAGCTCCTGTATCTAGCTAGTCCAAACAGTTTCTTTGTTGATCTTTCTTCTAGGCACAAAAATCTCTTAATTTCCCTTCTCTTTTTTGAAGCTATTATTTGGTTTAACAGTCTGACAGAGAAACTGGTTGTGCCATCTTGATTTTTCAGTCAAAATTGTTACCACTTAGTGCTGTCTCTTCCTATAATGTCCTGTATTAGTTATCATTTAACAAGTGCAGTTTGCTGTAGTGACCCTCCCTTCATTCTAGTAGCGCTGTTCAAATAGTTCTACACCACAGGTGTCTACCTTCTTCCTCTTTTTTATCAGTTTAATTACAACACATGTAACACTGCTTCAGGTTAACTTGTTCTAATCCACTTAGGATTTTCCTGCTTCCATCTTAGCACTCCTCTTAAAACTGTCTCTGGTACCATTTTCTAGTCATATCTTGGAGAATCTTCAGTTCTTGTTTTTTTTTTCCTGAAAAAGTTATAGTAGTAATTGTCTTGAATTATGTCATTCTAGTAGTCTCTTGTTTTTAATTTTTCTGCTGCTATTCATTATTTCACTGCCCTTGATGGTTTTTTTTTCTTGTATGTCCTCTTTTTTTTTTTTGTAGTTGTGTGAACTCCAGCTTGCATACCTCCAGTTTGTTTAATTTGACTTCAGTTGCTGTAATCTGTTCTGTGTGTGTAGTTGATTCCTTCAATTACCATTTTGGTCAACTAGATTGAATTCTTAAATTAAGAAGTGCTTTATTATTTCTTTATCACGTGCACTTTACAGACATATAATCTGAAATGAGAACTCTCTGAAGTATTCAAAATAAATATATCGTGACTTATAGTACTAACCTAGTAGGCTCTTTTTGTTAGTTAGAGACTAGCTTTGATTATAAAACGGCTTGGTTATTTTTTTTTTTCTCCTTTCTTGTTGGAAGTGGTTTCACATGCACAGCCCTGAACTAATTGTCATTTTTAATACAAAATCAACATTCTTTCTGCCAGTCCTGAGGTTTAAGTAGCATTAGTTGTAATTAACTAGCATTAATTAAGTAGCATTAATTGTAAAATAGTCTCATAGACTGAAGGTCATCATTTTTCCTAGCCTGTAGCTCATTGAGAAATACTGTTTATCTGAAATCTCTCTTGTATTATGGCCCTAAACCATTTGATTAATTTGTGCTTTTTAATTAATCTCAGATTATATTTAATAATTCTTGTAGTATCTCTCTTTCTTTAAATACTGTATTTTGATTTTAGTATTACTAAGCAACATTTAAATCATGGCTGTAATATGAAAGGGTTTGTTTATCTTTTCTAAAAATTGAATATTTAAGACTTAAATCTAACGAACAGTGTTGCACAAACTAGTGATTTAAATGTTAGGTTGGAAAGGATAGGTAAATATACCTATAGGTATATATAGGTGAATTAAGAAACAAGTGAAAAATCTAAAATTTTGTATGGCAAACCATATTTTAAAAAATCTGAACTCCTTGGAACACATCTAAATTTTATTATTTTATCCCTGGACGTTTTTTTAAATTGAAAACGTCCAATGCAACCTTTTCATAAAAAATTCTACGTCCCATAATGTGCTTTATTACTCTAAATTAATATTTTTTTCTAAGCTCCTGCTGTTGGTTGGAGTTCTGGTTGCTTGAAGGACATTCTCTTTGAGTGGGTTGACTTTTTTTTTTAAGACCGTAGATTAATATAACATAATTCATGCAGCTTGCTTTGAATAGTACTTTTGTTTTTCCACTGAGATCAAAGGATTCTTATATTTCTTCTGTGTTCGTTATTAATCGCTTTAGGGAGGTGGTGAGGCAGTAGAATGACAGTTTCTAAGTAGAGATGTGAAATATCAGTTTTATCAATGACTTGTATATGACAGCCGTCCAGCGTTCATTTTACTAGTCTCCTACAGCAAAGACTTTTGTTGCTACTTGGACTAGTTTTGCTGCCTGTTGTAGAGTAAGTCTATGATGTGACTCAGCATAGATAATGTGTTTGTAATGAAAACTGTTGACCAGCTTCAGTTAAGTTTTTATTACAGGTCCTGAAAAAATTCTCAATGCTTTTTTCTAGGTAATTAATAATGCTTGTGCTACTCAAGCCATAGTAAGTGTGCTGTTAAATTGTGCTCATCAAGATATCCATCTAGGAGAGACTTTGTCAGAATTTAAGGAATTTTCTCAAAGTTTTGATGCTGCGGTAAGTGCCTGCTGTTTACTGTATTTTTAGTATTATTGTGTTATGTTCATGTTGGCTTACAATTTCATTTTATTATTTAATTACAGATGAAAGGTTTGGCACTAAGCAACTCAGAAGTGATTCGGCAAGTTCACAACAGTTTTGCCAGGTAATGCATGTTTCAAATAAAGGCAAAATTTCACCAAATTTTTTTTAATCTCAGATTTTTTTAACGTTTTCTTTGCAGACAACAGATGTTTGAATTTGATGCGAAGTCTTCAGCAAAAGAAGAAGATGCATTTCACTTTGTAAGCTATGTTCCTGTTAATGGAAGGCTATATGAACTAGATGGCCTAAGGGAAGGACCAATTGATTTAGGTAATTTTTTGTGATTTTTCTCAACATCCTTAATTTTAACAGTAGCTTATTGCATCAGATTGCTATGTTATAGGACCAAACAAAGTTATTTATTAAAATAATGTACATCTTTAAAACTTTCTTCATGTGCTATTCAGGCTTGTAGTTCTTTGCTATCATTTTTATTGTTTTATTTTTGTTGATCTGAAAATGCAGTTTTCTTCCTGGTTTCTCTAGGTTTCCAATTCTCTCTCCTTTCATTCAGTAATCAAATAAACAGGCTATGCAATTTAATGAGTTTCTAATACATTAATAGTTTTGTTGCAAGAAAAGTTTACATAACCCACTCCTTGTGGGTGTTTACAGATCTTCACTGGAATAGGCTGCCCATGGAGATGATTGAGTCACCATCCCTGGAGGTCTTTAAAAGACAGGTAGATTAAGTGCTCAGGGATATGGACGCGTACGGTTGGGCCTTTTCCAATCAAACAGTTCTGTGATTCTTACTTACGGAAATATACTGTTGTTCTGAGCTGTCTCTGACAAAATCTGGTAAAACTGTGTAATATTTTTGGCTTTCCTTACTGATAGCCTGCAATTCTTTCACTGATATTTCTCCCCATGTCTTCGTTTTTGTGATATTGTCACCCAAGACAATCTCTGTCATGTTTTCGAAGCTTTTTTTCCCAGACTGATTATAAACTATGTATTTATTTTGTTGTTTTTCTTCAGTGGGGCATGTATACAGCCAACTCCATACACTTTTTATAGATTATCTGCGTGGTGTTTCCACACTGTCCTCTTCTTAGATAGCATGGAATTTCCCAGTGGTTTAAAAAAGAATAGCTAAAAGGGCGTAGTTCTAGTCTCAGTAAGACTTGTTCCCGGTTTGTGTCTCGTAATCTTTCTTAACTTGCGTGTGTGCCATTTTGTCTTCAAAAGCTCGTGCCTATCAGGTGTCTGCACTTTCTTTTGACTCTGATGTAATGTTACACACTCCATTTCCAAAGTGTTTTCCCAGTTTTCTTGGCAGTTGTATTTATTTTAGGCTGAATAATGGCTTACTGCTAGATCTCATCTTCAGTCTGGCGAGACTATACAGTCTGCAGACCTAGCAGTAACATAACTTTTATGGTCACAAGATCATGAGTCTCTGAGTATGTGTTAAGGTCTCAAAATTGTCTGCAGTTGCCAAGGAAAAACTTGTTACATGTTCTGAAGTTGATGCATAAGCCTTAAGTGTACAAATCTTGAATTTTCAATTAATTTTGCAAAGGAGGTTACTTTTTGTTTGTTTTGTTTTCTAGGTGCATGCAATCAAGATGACTGGATAAGTGCTGTACGGCCTGTCATTGAGAAACGTATACAAAAGTAAATGGTCATGATGCTTTTAGAAGATAGATATATGTTTAAAGATTCTTTAATTTTAATATCTTTCAATTGAAGACTTTCAGCTGAACTTCTAAGGAATGATGCTTATGCATTATTTTTTGCGCATCTCTTGGCTTCCCAACTTATTACCTAATATGACCCAAATGTGATATTAGATTAAGTCTCAAACACTCTATATTCCTGTATGATTAATCAAAGCAGGTATCAGTCTAGTGAAGAGGGATACTCTGAAAAAGGATGAGCAAGATTATTAACTCCATTAAAAAAGCTCTGGGCCTTTGTGAGTGAAAATGGAGTGCTATTACCATATATATGAAGTTTGGGTGTGCACTTAAAAATATCAAAAAAAATAACTCTATCTGTACAGGTAGTATTTACAGAGAATAAGATTTCCTTAGGTATGTGGCTTGTTTTAGAAATTCAAGCTAGAGAAACATACTTTAGAAGCTTTCCTACTTCTTAGCTCTGCTACCGAGCTGCAGGCCTGAACATAGCAATATAATTCAATTTTTATGTAATTTTTAGAAAATAATTTTCATAGTCTTTCACTTGTAGACTTCTGTTTGATAAGGAAAATATTGCTACCAAGTCACATTTGGAGAATTTAAACTCTGAAAGCCCTTCTAGTCTAATTGTTGAATGTACTTTTCACATTGTATTAAGACTTTAACATTTTCTAACAAGTAACAGTAAAAAAGTAAAAACAGTTGTGTGCAGCAGTCCTGTGCAAATTTTGTCAACTATATCATGCCTTGTTTTATTTTTTGGATGATTTCAGTACTTATATTTTGTGGCCACAGGCAGAAAGAATAATATCTTGAGAGAGGAGATTATTGGGAGTTATATGCTGAATACTGCTCATCTGAGGTCTGATTTTATTTCGTGGCAAGATTAGATCTATAGTAAAACTTAATATAATAGAGCTATTTAGATTTTTTTTTTTCCACAGAATGCGTTCCTTTATAATGAATTCATGGAGGAGGTTTTTGAGTTGTTGGATTTTTTTTTGCTTTGTTCCTCTTTTAGATACAGTGAAGGAGAGATAAGATTTAACTTGATGGCCATTGTATCTGACAGAAAGATGATATACGAGCAAAAGATTGCAGAATTACAGCAGCAACTTGCAGAGGTAGGCTGTGGTATTTAAGTTACTGGAGTGGTTCTCTGATAATGGTTCTGTCTTCAGTTTATTATTCACCTCTTTCTTTCCTTTCTTCAAATGGAGTATCGCTAAAAATAGCAGGGAAGGATTATTGTGTGCACAGTGCAATGCCTTGTGGATGCACTGATGTAGTAGCTCTGGTTAGTTCTGAGCAAGCCAGTTTGAGCACTTGCTACAGTGTGACAGTATCATTGCTGCTGTCTGTTGTGACTAATTTGCTGTGGTAGTGGAGGTTGACTTTTCATAGCACCTGAGCTAATCTGCATGTAACTAACTGCAGAAATTCCTTGAATGTTCCTAAATTTTTCTGTCATAGAAGTGCTCTTAAGACTTACTTTAATTTTTTAAAAAATCTAAAAATAAATGCAATATTGTCGCCCATTTACCTTTTTCTGTTTTGTGGAAGGAGGAGCCTATGGACACAGATCAAAGTAGTAACATGTTAAGTTCCATACAATCAGAAGTTGCAAAATACCAGATGTTAATTGAAGAAGAGAACCAAAAATTAAAAAGATATAAGGTATTTGGCTTTTGCTTTTCTGGTGAAACTGCTTTTGGAGAAGTTCTTGTAAGAGAAAGCTAGCTTTTATATCTATGGGAGGCTGTTGCAATTTATCTGTAGGAGTTGGGTGGGTACTAGAGAGTGTTATGTAATTTTGTGTTACTTTCCTAAATTTAGAGGTTAATTACCAATTTGCTTTCTTTTACAATAAGGCTTATGAGTTGTAATGATATCTGTAGCTACCTTTGTTTTGCCACTCTTTTGTGTCTTTCTTACTTTAGAATTCATTGTGCTTAAAGATATTTTATAACTCCTACAAAGAAATGGCTTTAATGTGTCCCAGACCTTTTGTTGCTGGAGTTGCTAATTGCTCTGTGTAACACACACACACACACTGTTAGTACCTTCCAATATGTAACAGCAGCTTCTTACTAAGTAGGACTTGTTTGTTTACACTAGAGGGTCTTCCATGTCTTAGTGTAACTCTTTTCTACACAGCATTCACATAAGCTCTTCCAGCTCTCCTTGTTGGTAATGAAGAATATTGGTGCATCAGTCAATAATGAAGGCTAATCAGGAGACTCTGAACTTTCATGTATAGATTCATTCTGGTTTTGCTGGTACATCTGCTAATCTGACATATGGGTACTTGCGTAGCTTTTAGTGAAGAAGCTTCCCCACCACACTTGAATTGTTCTTTTGTTATAGTTTGCCTGCTATTGTTTCCTCTGTGGGAAGCAGTAGAGACATAATTGGCACGTTCTGCATTTTCCTAAATAAGTACTTTATCTGTGTGTGCACTGAAAGTGTATCTTTCTTTGAAATGACGTGATATTAATGAAAATGAAATGTGGGAAAGTTTCTCCGAGCTGTATCTCTTGCAAGATTTCTGATAAATTCGTAGTAAATAAAAATGTTCTGTGGGGTGCGGATGGGACAGCTGAAAAGCTGAGTAACCAAAGTGGGTTTTTGCTTTTTTTTTTTTTTTTAAATCACTTAACCTGTTTGAGGGGGGTGTAGAAAGTGGCTAGATTAAAAATAAGCTTTAAAATTAAAGTTGTATATATTAAAGGATAAAGAAATGAAATAACTACTTTTCTCTAGATTTTGTAGTTCTTCACTAAAAGTGGAACAAATATTTTTCACCAGTTTCTAGAAGGTACAGACCAAGACCTCAGTAATTATAATGATAATTTCAGATATATTTCTGTAGTACATGTGTTAAGTTAAAATGTTATTGTCATGTTTTTAAAGCAGTGTCATTGCTTTGTGTTCCACAACATCAGGATGCAATTCCAGAAACTATAAAAAAAAAAAAATAAATCGAAGTGTGTGCTGTATAAAGCATGGGAGAAAGCAAACAAATGAAACCAAGGGGCAAAAAACCTTCAAGTTCCTAGTTGTATGTGGAAATACTATGGAAACTACTTAACAGTCCACTTTTTTTATGTTAGGATATCTGCTTGGGTTCTATGGAGGTCATTCCTCTCAGTTGAAAAACTAAACAATTTCCTACCTTTCTGAAGGACTGAACCATTGTAGAAGTTCCAGAGTATGTAATATAACAAAAATAGTTTTGTTTTTGCGTTGCCTGGGTATTTACAGTCTTCAGCCTAGGCTAAGGCCACAAGTATGGAAGGGACTGTAAAAATACATAGGTTTAACTGCAGTTTAAGTTGAGGGAAGAATAAGTAAGTAGTTTAGGTAACAGTACTTCACAGTGTTACAGCTGTAGCTAAACAATATAACCAACTTAATTGTTGAAGGGGTTTCAGCTAGTGTGACAGAAGACCACCGAGAGAATTTGTGCCTTAAGCAGTAAAGTCATCTGGCATGTACTTTCTCACCACATGCTCAGAATTTTATTGCTTCAACTTTCTTTTTAGCTGGTTGAAATTTAAAAAAACTCCAGCTCTTGGTGAGGGGAGACAATGATGGGGATGGAAAAATTCCTGTATAGCCATATAGTAATTTTGTTGATGCTTTTAATTTACTTTTAGATTGAAAATATTAGAAGAAAACATAACTACCTGCCTTTCATCATGGAACTATTAAAAACACTAGCAGAGCACCAACAGTTAATACCATTAGTAGAAAAAGTGAGTATTTATTACCTGATTTTTAAGAAACAATCTAATATTAGTCTAATTCCTCAAACTTGCTACTGAAATTAAAAATGCAGTCAAATATCTTGAAAGCATAGATGGCATGGGTAGATTTATTTAAACTGCTACATACAAACACGTTGCTGGTTTACCTGATGGTTGTTTGCAGTTCTCAAGAGGTGCAATTCCAGTGGAGACAGGAGATAGTGAAGCCAACAAGCTTTGCCCTGTTATGCAAACTGTCTCTTCCCTTTCGGAAGCCAAACAAATTTTTCTTATGCTAATATCGGAAGAGACAATTTGGAATCAGCTAAATGATCACATCATAGGCCAAGTTGCTACAACACAGGAGACGTGACTGGGGCTTTTCTACGTGGGAAGTAAAAAGTCTTATTAAAATGTAACGTGTAGCTCCAGCAAGCATGTAGTAGAGTTCCCTCTTGATACCCCTTTTTGAACTGAATGCTAGTTAAATGTATATATACAATGATGTGTATGTAGAAGTGATCGCTCTTGCCAGCCTGGGCTCTTAGTACTCGGTTTTGCTGATTTATCTCACTGTCAACACTAGATGGCAACCTTTGCACAGAGGTTTTGGTAATTTGGGTAGCTTGACTTTTTTTGTCTTTTTCACTCATTTCTTTCCCCTTTTTAAAGTGTCTAGTTATTAACGTTGATTTATTAATAAGGTTTGTATGAACTTTTGTTTATTAAAGTGTCTGTCACTTTGGCAAGGTTATAGAACTGTATGACTAGTCAAGTACTTGAATTGTACTAAGATCAGCACTGACTTGCGTATGTACTCATGTGCTTTTAACAGTATTACCAATTTTGAACTTACACTGAGAAAGGACCTTTATATTACATTAACAAGAGCTAAATATTATGTAATGAGTATACTCTTTAGCTGAATTTACTTCGTAAAGTATGTTTGCAGACCAGTAATTCATAAGACAGTAACTTTTTGATTCAGTTTTTAATGTTTTCCTTCTTTGGATAACCGTGGAGTTTTAATCCAGTTTCATGTTAATAGGAGTTATAAATAGTACCATCAAGCTTCATTTACAAGTAAATCTGAAGTGGACCTGAGTGGCTGGTAATGACAAATCTTCATTCTAAATCACTGAATTAGATCCAGTTCTGCTTAATAGTAACTGGTAACAAGCACCAGTCCAGTTTAGAATGATCAAATATTCTGAAAGACAGTTGGCTAGTATTGCCTCTGAATTACATCCTCTTCTTGCCTAATCTGTTTTCACTAAATTCATAAGAAAAAATGCTAGTCCCTTGTCTTGGTTTGAACCATGTATCAATTGATATGTTACATGAGAATCTATTTGCAAATATCTTGGTGGGAACTCTTGTGGAGTTTTTTTCCATTCTGCTCTTTTGAAATATCTAGAATACTAAAATCTTAGTTGCTTCAGAGTTTCATTTGTGATATTCAGTATATCTGAATGTGTTTTCTTGTGGCATCAGATGTTTTCATTAGGAAGAGTTATTTATATGTTAAATAAAATGAATTTGGAGGTATGATAAGTGAAGGTTAAATTATGTTTTAAGAACAGTGGATTTTTTCACTTCTACTTTTCCCCTATGGAAATTACTTAAGATTATAGTTTCTTTTATAGTTTAAATACAAACTTATATCTGTTCTTGAAAGGCTTTACATATGAACATAGTAAAATAGTAGTAGGATACTTCTGAAGAGCCTAAATTTACATTTAATGTCTTTCTGCTGCATATTATTTTGCAAGTTCAAAAATGTAATGTTCAGAGTTCCAGAAAGATCTTTGTCTCATCAGAGATTAGCATAATCTCCCTTTTTGTTTTCTAGGCAAAAGAAAAACAGAATGCCAAGAAAGTTCAAGAGGCCAAGTGAAGATGACTTTGCAAAATACATACAACTGTGTGCTTCTGAAACTTATTTTCATGACAACAAATAAAACTTTTCATAAACTTTAAATTTTGTCCAGTGCATGTTTGACAATTGTAACAGTTTGTCTTGTACTGTATGCACGGGTCTAGTTTTATTCCTTCCCCTACATCTTGTGCATGTAGTACTGCTAAGTAATATTTAGGTTCTCTTCGTCAAATTCAGTGTTTAATATTCTAACTGATTTATGAAAGCTTGGGAAGTGGACCTAAAAATGTGCAAGGAAAATGTAGCCATTTTGTCCCACTTGAATATGTCATGATACAAATGCCAGAGTTTAAGTATAAGCATAAGCCTTCTTTGCTCATCCCTACTAACATTTTGTAATACTATAGGATTGTTCAGTGACATGCCCTCTGTTTTTGTTTTTATGAAGTATGTCTTAATTTTTTTACAAAATTCAAAAGTATGAATTTAGCTGTAGAAACATTTGCAAAGACCAATGTATAATCTCAAAAGATCTGCATTGCTTTAGTAGAAAAGAAAATAAATATTCCCATTTTTATTTTGGCAAACTTTCTTCTGTGGTATTTCGTTATTGGTTAAGATCATTAGTCTATGTACTGGAGGTTGTCAGCCGTGTGACTTTCAGTACTATGCCTTCTAAATCAGAGTTAGATGGCATGCTCGTTTTGGGGATTCAGTGTTCTTGTGTATAAGGTAGGACTGTTCTAGAGTAGAGTAAATTCTAGTCGTTAAAGTAATGCTTTTTAATTGACCTCAGCAGGCTTGTGTCATAAAAATACATTTAGGGATTTCTTTGAAACCCCGATATGAAACAAATTATCTTTTGGTGTTTCATATATATTGATAGGATAAAATTTTGGTGAAATAAGTAAAACATACAATGTGTTCTCCTACTGCTGGAAGGATCCACTTGAGTCCTTGCTGTGACTTGGAAGAGTAAGATCTCTTTCAGTAAATGTGTGCGAGTTTCCTACTTAAGTAATTCACTGCAGCAATGTTGTTCAGGAGAAAAGAAAGACTTGTCTGCTGTAAGAGGCATTTCTGATCTTAAAATTATACTCTGAACTCAATTTTAACCTGTCGAAAAGATTTGTCTGTCTGTCTTTTTAAGTTGTAACCTGATGATTTCTGCTGCACCCTGACATTCTTAGAGAATTTTGATACTTTCTACAATAAATCTTTGCTATTCCATAATAGATGTCAACCTAAATTCTACCAAAGTTATTCCATTCTCTTATTAGCATACTTGGGCGTGTGCAAGAGGAAAAGAAATTTTGCTGAAGCAGCAAGTTTGTTAACATAAAATCCCAATGTAGTGTATGCTTCAGTGAGATCTCAGTGGTGGTCTCAGTCTTAATGGAGTAGGTAAAAATTGAAGAGTACTGCTGTAGCCTGATTTCTTTCTTCGCAGGGTAACATTTTATGTTTTGTACTTGAATTACTTCAAAATACAAATTTAATATATAGAGACAAATTTTAAATACAAGTTTCCATGTTCAACAGTGGTTTTATTTATTAGTGAATCGCTGCCCAAAGACACATGGAAATGTAGTTGGTTTTTTTAGCTAAGGGGATGAGCAGAAAGAAGTAAGATGGGCTACTAAAGTCATTAATGTCTTGCTTTGGAGAACAATTTTTCTGCAATGCGTTACTCCAAATAAACTTTATTTTGGTCATAGAAAAGTCAAATAGAACAAACTTGCACCAGAAGAGTTTGTTACCCTTCTGCAGAGCTAAGTATTGGGGGAAAGACAGGATCCAGTCTTTCCAGGTAGTGGTACTGGTGATAGTCTTTCGCTCTGTGAGCTGGATCTCTCCTGGCAGGCAGATTTTGAAAAATAAAAATTGGTGGGCATATACAAGGCCAATGTGCTTGTACCTTTATGATAGGCGTTCATACTTATATCTGTTTGTGAAAAGCACCTGTTACTGGCACTTCTATTTGAATTGTACTATCTAAAACTTATACAGAAATAATCTTTTACTGGCTCTCTCATTTAGTAGTGCAAATGAGCTTATCTTGGTTTGGCTTAAAGTTCACGACAACACCTTTAATAGATGGATGTTGCAGGAAATGATCATCATGCTATCTGTACATATACATATCGGCTTCTTAAATGTCAGATCAAATAGCAGATTGATTTATTCTCATGATGCTGTAGAGGTAGAAAATGAAGGATATGAAGTCTGTGGGTACATATCTGGATGTAATAAAAACATGGTTACTCCAGAAAGTGAATAATGCTTAATGATTTTCATCTTAGAAATGAAACCGAAGCACAGCTTAACTCGACTGTTTATTTATCCATGAAAAGATAGAGGAGAATGATGGCCTCCTCCCTACCACACACTACTTCATAGGGAATATTAAAAAAATCATGTTGAGACAGAAAATGTATGGTATATTATGTTCACTTATTTGTACAAAATTCTTCTTTTGAGGGTCGTAGTTCTGAGTTTTCTGAAATTGCCTTGGAAAATTTCAACAAATCTATAATGATATTTGAATATATAGTTTCACTGACAAATACTTATTTTTAAGCTAAATTTTAAGATAATTATGTTAAATCTTCTCTATGCTTCCTCAAAACTTTTCCTGTTGAAAGCTATCCTTTCCTTACCATAAGTTAAGCTTCGTATGCATTACCTTACTATCTTTTAGGGTAATATTGAAGGTCATAAATAAGTTAACAGTAGATTTATCCTTGAGTTTCCAGGATTGAAGTGTTAGGTGTCCTTATCTTTGTAAGAGTTTTAATTTATTTTAGTTGTTTGGGCACCAAGGTTAAGAAAGGTATGTAAATGGACACTACAGGGAAAGGGTGAATAGATGGTGTGTGTTTATTTCAACTCTGTGGGACTAAGCTAAGTAATTTTTTTTATCCCAAAGATTTTCAGGTTATTTTCCTCTTTAAATCTTATGTTGGCTTTGGCAGTCTTGTTCATGTCACTACTCAAAGTGTGTGATTATCAGCAAGTGAAGCAGCTGTTTTACGTGTTCTTATTTTGTAAGTTTTGTGCAACTGGCAATGTGATAAATTGAAGTCAGTGTTTTACTTGCAGCCGGTAATGGAATCTTTAATCATAGTTGCGTTTGTCATTGTTAAGGTAACTTGTAAAAGTGTATTATCATGCATTTGTTACAGGTGAGAGACAATATACATGAAAAATTGTTAGCTTACATATGAATAAGTTAGACAATGAACCTGAGCCTTAAGAACATTTACCATGGGTTGTGTAGTGCATCCAGAGAAACGACAGACCTATATTTATTGTTAGATGTCTGGCTGAAAACTGGCAGTTCTCAGCAACACTGGCTGTAAACTTCAAGATATTCTCACTTGTTCCCTCACCAACTAATAGAATCAGCACAAAAACTTCAAAATACCAAATTGCCTATTGCTGTCAGATTATACTCACTTGCCAGAAAACAAAAATACTGCCTTTTTAGCCAGTGATATAGACTTAATGGTGTGATGGTTAACAATATTTAACATGGTTTGCTATGCTAAGAGGCTATATCCAATGTAAATCCTTACAGAGTGCTAAGAAGTTTCAATAATTATAGCAACAAATGTTTTATTAATGCTGGAAGTATGTTACATATACTAGCTTCTGTAGAGGAGGAGCAAAAAACTATTAGAAGTCAAAATTAGATAGTTAAGCATGTATGGGCTTGATCACCTCTCTCCTTCCTAGTGAAACTCTTGAGAAATAAATAGAAATACACCCTTAGGAAAAAAAGCTATGGAAGAAATAGTTATGTTTATATGTTACAGTTATGGGGTTTTTTTGTGAGCGCCTGTTAGGTGTATTTAAATCTGTCATCTGCATACAGTGAGGTTTGGTTTCTTTTTTTGCATTTAATGTATTTTTATCCCTCAAGATCAATCTTTTCTGTTAACAAAAATGTCTTATTGGTAGAAGTGGCAATAATGCATAGTTGTTCCCATGGAATGACAAATGTTGCAAAGAAAAGTTTAGCCATGGAGCCTTTTTGTCTGATCCAGATAATCTTACTTCCCACTACTAATAAGATTTAATGGAGTTTAACAGTGAAGGCACTTTGCAAGTCTGGTTAAATGTTTTTTCATGATAAGCAATTATTTTTCCTATTTCATACAGTTTATTTATGCTTTGATTACATCAATGACAATTATGTTAATATTTGACTTCTTTTTTAACTATACACATTGCTAATTGTGAGGGTAATGTCCCTGATAATAATTAAGCAATCACGTGCAACTATATCAGTATCTGATATTTACAGTTCAGTGAATGAAAAATAAAATGTACTTTTAAGCAAATATTTTTATTAATTTCAGCTGATGTTATTGATGGCAGTCTGGTACCAAGATAATTTTTGTATCCCAATTTAAACAAGAAAACATAAAATAACTAAGATATTTCTCATAAAAATAATTTCTGGCTTGAACATGCAGTAGCATCTCTTATGTGAAATGCTTTCTGCAAATGTGCACACCTGCCTGTATGTGGATTATAATTTCTTCGCAACAAGTGCTGAAAAATGTTTTTTATAGTAACAAATCATAATTCCTTGTCCTCAATGGACAAATGAACAATATTGTACTATGTAGGGCCAAACGGTCTGTGATTCCATGTTCCCTGTCAAGTCTATCAAGTTATTATTAAGCTGTTGTGCTTAAACAGTTCATGGAAAAACAAAGGAAATCAAATGCGTGCATAATTCTGCTGATAACTTTTAAAGGAACCCTCTGAAGAGTCCAGACACATGTCAAAAAAATGAAACAGAATCATGGCTTATGAGTTTTGGATCTCAGTAGAATAATTGTTTTCCAAGAGTGGAGGAGAATATTACGAGTTTTTTCTTCTACATGTCTTTTTATTTTTCCTGTAATGCTTTGGTCATTTCTTAATCACTTGGAAATCTACAGAGCATTTCAGGATGTTTTGCACTTAGTATTTACTTTGAAATCAAAATGTGATAGCACCGAGAGGTGATCTACACATGACTACACAGCCCTAGATAACTGTTGAAAATGCGGTTTGGTTTAAGGAGAAAAAGAAGAGATTTAAAAGTGAAGCTTCTTCAGCTCTTTTCATTTATTTTTCCCTTGTTCCATCTTTTAAATGTCACCCTGACCTCCAGCTCTGTATCCTCATGTAATGAGAGCATGGATTTGCTCTTTAAAATGATGATGCATCATTGAGTATGTGTTTTTAGGAGCTGTTTATGTCTGTGAGTGGTATTTATTTTATCAGAAAGGCCTAACTTTTCAAACAGACTGTGACTTCTAATCCTGGAAATGCTCTGGTGATAAAGGGAAAAGAGACATGTAGGTTGTTAAGATAACCCCAGGAAGGATGGAAGCATTTATGTTCATCTATCTCATCTTCTGACTTGAAGGTACAGTGTGGGAAGAAGTGGTATCTTTACAGTGACTCCTGTCTTCTTCCAAACCTTTTTCTCAGGTCAGAGAATATTTACACTGTCAAAACTTACCAACATAAGATGATGTATTCCCTTTGATTACCTCCTTCCCTCTACTCCCCCTTCTTCCCTCCCCCCCACCCCCAATTCATTTCCAGCTCCATGGTAAAAAGTAAAAGGAGATTGAGGAATGTACTGTGTTTTCTATATCTGTCTCACTGCCTTACGTACTTGATCAGATGAAGGGAAACAAATATCATTAGAATTAAATGTTGATACATGGAAGTCAGACAGACATTGCTGGGGAAGGTCATGCAAGAGGTGATCTTGAGTGCTATCACACAGCAGATGCAAGATAACGGGGTGATCAGGCCCAGTCAACAAGGGTTCATGAAAGGCAGGTCTTGCCAAACTAATCTGATGGCCTTCTATGACAAAGTGACTTGACTACTGGATGAGGGAAAGGCTGTGGTTGTAGTCGTCTTGGACTTCAGTAAAGCCTTTGACACAGTTTCTCACAGCATTCTGCTTCAGAAACTGTCAGCCTCTGGCCTGGACAGGCGCACACTCTCCTGAGTTGAAAACTGGTTGGATGGCCGGGCCCAGAGAGTAGTGGTAAATGGAGTGAACTCCAGCTGGAGGCCAGTAACAAGTGGGGTTCCCCCAGGGTTCGGTACTGGGTCCAGCCCTGTTTAATGTCTATCAGTGACCTGGATGAGGGGATCGAATGCACCCTTAGCAAGCACTAAGCTGGGAGGAAGTATCAATCTGCTTGAGGGTAGGGAGGCTCTTCAAAGGGATCTGAACAGGCTGGACTGCTGGGCTGAGACCAATGGCACGAGGTTTAACAAGGCCAAAGGCCGGGTCCTGCACTTGGGGCACAACAACCCTATGCAGTGGTACAGACTAGGAGAAGTCTGGCTAGAAAGCTGCCTGGAGGAGAAGGACCTGGGGATGTTGGTTGGCAACCGACTGAACATGAGACAGCAGTGTGCCCAGGTGGCCAAGAAGGCTAATGGCATCTTGGCTTGTATCAGAAATGGGGTGGGCAAGAGGTCCAGAGTGGTTATTCTGTCTCTGTACTTGGCACTGGTGAGACTGCACCTTGAGTATTGTGTTCAGTTCTGGGCTCTTCACTGCAAGAAGGATGTTGAGGCCCTGGAGTGTGTCCAGAGAAGAGCAAAGAAGCTGGTGAAGGGCTGGAGAACAAGTCTTACGAGGAGCAGCTGAGGGAACTGGGGCTGTTTAGCCTTGAGAAGGGGAGGCTGAGATGAGACCTTAGACCTTCCTGAAAGGAAGTTGTAGAGAGGAGGGAGCTGGCCTCTTTTCCCAAGTGACAGGGGATAGGACAAGGGGGAAGGGCCTCAAGCTGCGCCAGGGGAGGTTCAGACTGGATATCAGGGAAAGATTTTTCACAGAAAGGGTCATTGAGCACTGGCAGAGGCTGCCCAGGGAGGTGGTTGAGTCACCATCCCTGGAGGTATTTAAAAGATGGGTAGACAAGGGGCTCAGGGACATGGTTTAGCAGCAGACAGGAATGGTTGGACTCGATGATTCAAGAGATCTTTTCCAGCCTGGTGATTCTATGATTCTATCCCACTCAACAAGAACTGGCAAAGGCTATCACTTAACTTTATCTGCTTACTAGTGAGAAAACTTCTTGCCTGCCTGATAGATAATAAAAAGAGACCTTGTCTTAGGGGAGCTTTTACACTATGATGAATAAAGGAGAGATAAGAACAGTAGGATTATGCTGTCCCAGATACCCCAGACTCATTATCCAGAATGCATCTGTAAGTCTTTGTACAGTATTACACATACCATGGAAAAAATACTGGGAGGAAAGGTCGTCTGTGCAGCTTCTTCTCTGATGTGTCATCCAGTTTAGTAAGCCTACAAAAGCAAACAAACCTATACAACTGAACGCACTGACTTTGCTTGTGCAGGTTCTTTTCTTTGTGTTCACAAGTCAGGTTTTGTCAATGTGGCCTTACTGACTAGGGGTTAGCCCTCTGTTGTGCTACTCTTCAGGTAAAAGGTGGACTTCACCTAAGGATGCTGTGAGGTACTTGAAAATTTTCATTATGCTTTAAAAAAAAGATCTCTCCCTCTACCTGTGCACCTTGAAGGGTCAAATGTTTATTGTCAAGATCTTAAAATTGCCTGTGCACTTGTAAATCATACCTTGCTAGCAGTCATTTTACAGTAACTACAGAACCAACTTCTGTCCCCTTTAAGACAGCTTGGATTCTGTTCAGTGATCAAGGCCTTTTTTAACTTCAATAGTCATATCTTGAAGCATGAAGTTGCTCAGAAGTTCTGAGAGAAAATGGATGACAATATATGTGCATGCAGTGATGAATGCAGGAACTCAGATCCCCCCATACGAAAATAGAGAAATTTCTGTTTATAGAAAGTTGAATTATTTTACTGAAACTATCTCCCCTTTGTGGAAAGAGCTGGAACACCAAAAGCCGGTACTGCAGACTTCCAGTGCGTTCTTAGGCTGTGAAGTCTTGCTAGATCTCATAATCTGCAGGTTCATTACTTGGTATCTCGACCAAAGAAACTTGAGAATTCTCTCTCTCTACCTCAGAGTTTGCCTTGGAAAAAAGGGAAGATACACTGAAAAGTTTATAGCATTTCTTGTCTCGGGCAAAGGAGAGTGGGGGAGACTTGGAATAAGGTAGTAAAACTGTATTTGAAATAGTGGGCAAGCCTAAGAAAGAATAGATATAGAAATCATTGGTTGTTTCTTTCTTTGTTTTGCTTTATTTTCCCAGAAGAGGAAAAATGGAGTGGAAGGTACTTCCTTCAATGATCAGGAGGTGCTTAGTAATTATGTGAAAATCTAAGTGTAAAGTTATGAGTGAAGTCTTTGGGTGTAGACTCTTTTGAGCAAAGGAATATTGCTGCTCTTTATAGCTCTTTGGGTAATTCTTCAATACAATACTTGGCATGTTGAAATAACTGTGTAGGCTTTTCACATGTGTGTACATTTATATGAAGTCCTGTGTCTGTATTTCTCAAAATATTTTTGAGGCAAATATTTTACTTAGTCTTTTTGTTCATAGCAAACAGAAGATCTATGCAATAAATTTGACTGGTTTGTAATATTTACCAATGCTACTCCCTGTGGATACTCAGTCACTTTTCTTACAGTCTTGCCTTTTGGATGTAGGTAGGCTTCTTCATATTCCATTGTGCTGTTGGTTTGAGTGACTTTTCAATATGTACAGCCTCTTCTTAGTGCTTTATTTTGCATTTTTCTGCAATGTTGAGTATCTTATACCATGGATTTGAGCCTAGGGAATGTTGAACCTGGCCTTTAGTTCTGGCTTTTAAAAATTCATTCTTTAGGTTTACGTCAAACAGTTCCCTGTCTGAAGTATGCTGTTACGTGAATGAATTGCAGTTTGCTTGAGGAGGTTAATTCTCTTGGCATTTGCTGCAATTGTTTCTGTTAAGTTGATGATGTCAAGTAATGAAGAACCTAAACCTCTTAGTATGTTTGAAACATGTGAGAGTCAGACACAACAAAAACATCAGTGAATTCCATAAGCAGCAAAACGTTTAGCCTGAGGAAGTAGCAATAAATAGTTCTGTGGTATGTGATTCATGTTCCACTAAATCTGATTCACTTATTGTGACTTATAATAAATAATCAAACATAAACCAATCTTCCTTCCATTGTAAAGAGCATAGAGATATCCAATAAAAATATATAGAAAATTTGGTTCTGCCTGGGGAATCTGTTCAGCAGCTGCTTAACTGGAGGTATTCCAGTTGTTAGTGAAAGTTCTCGTAAGAATTTCATTATAAATTCCCGGTTAGAATGAATGTTTAATACTTCGCATACCAGAAATGTCGTTCACTACTTTGATCAACTAAAGCAAGGAAAAGTACTGCAGTAAATAATTGAGAGCCATTTAAAAGAAGCATATAATGAATGCAATTGAATTTCAATTTACTTGTAGTGTGACAAATTTTTCTTTTTCCCTCTCAAAATTTTTATGATCATAAGAAGCATTCTGGATAAAAAATGTTATGCAAGCACAAACTTTATACTTGAAGTTATTTGAAAATTGAATCTTACAACTGAGAATAAAAAAGTGAAAGGAACAAAGATGAGTGTAGAGATGTAGTCTGTTTCATGCTTTAACTTAAGAAGGGTATGTTTTCACTTTGAGATCATTTCACTACATACTTTTAAATTAATGCATTTGACTGGTCCCTGTTCCACAAGAAACATGGAAAATAATAAGAAAGATGAAGAGGGAAAATACTTTCTGTGTTCCACGCCTGAGGAAAGTGCCCCTTCCTCCGAGACAACCTCAGTATTTCTGTTTTAACGATAGGCTTGAAGTTTTGAAGATTCCTGTACCTCTTGCACTTAATGCAGGATCCAGAATAAAGCCCGCAGCTGGTTTGGCTTGAAAAAACACAAGTGCATTGTTCTCCTTTCTTCCCCTCCCATTGCTACGTTTAAGGTCCCTGCATTGCAGTCATGCACACGGCTGGCTATGTACTCCCTTAATTCAGACCCTGGCTCTGACCCTGGTGATCACTGCTTGTGCCTGACCCCAGTTACTGTTTGCACATCTCATCCTGACTCTTACCTGCTGGTTCAACTTCTTGGCTTGACCTTGAACCTTCCTCATGTTCCGTCTGAAGACCTGGACTGTGCCTGGTCCTGGCTTCCATCACTGGACTGGCTCTGCTCACCTTTGCTGGGTATGGTGGGACTGTGCTGTTGGTGAGGGCACTGTTCTGCCTTTCTCCTTGTTAGTATAGCTCATCCTCCCACATAGAGCAGCATGCCCTTGGTGTTCCCTGACAGCATACTTCTCTGTACCGAGCACTGATCAAACGACAAATGTCTGCTGCACTGACCTGGATCAAACTAAAACATACTGATTCGCATCAACATTACAGCTACAGCCAGGACTTGGTGATTTCTAAATCAAATTAAAAAAAATAGTATGTGCTTATCAAATAAGGTCTCAAAAAGTCCTCAGATATTTATGGACTTTATGTACATAATTATATTGATTGCTTTCTGCCAGCACTGTTCTATGATTCTTAATATTTTGATTCCTGCTTCAGTGTTAGCTGCTTTTCATAGCAATCACTATCATTCTGGCTCTCTGGACCTTAATGTGCACCTAGATTTCAATTTTTCTCTTCTTCTTTCAACTGGGTGCCATACTTGCACTTCAATACAGTCAGATTCCGTGACTCTACAGAGACTGTTCAGCACTCACACTGTACTGCGGATGTTGCTTTTTCTAGGTTTTGCTTTCTTCCTAGCTAGCAATCCCAAGATGCAGTACCATATCCTTCATGTGAAAGTGGTCTTCAGTAACTTTCATAAAGGAATTTTCCTGATGACAAAACATTCAAGTCAAATTTCTAATACTGTCATGGTAGTTGTATATTACATGGAAGTCCCATGTTTGTGTACCTCCTTGACATGCTCAAACCCCTTCTATATGTGGCATAGTCTAATTCTATGTTTTTTCTTTTCTACTTTGTCAGTTGTCAAATAGCATATGAACTAGCAGCATGATGTTTTGTGATATGTTTATAAAATATTTTATAAACATGTAATGTTACAGTAAAATAGAAATTCAAAACTGAAAGCAGAAGTGAATATTTGACTGATCATTTCAGAAATATGTTTGTTGTATTCAGTATAGGGCACTGTAATTTGTGGTTGGCTTTGGAAGCCTGGACCCTGACAGCATTTGTGTGAAGGAAATATGGAAGGGAAATAAATGTTTTTTTCTCCTGAAAATGATGCAGCAATATCCGTGTTCGGTGCAGCTGCAATTTTGTTTCAGTGCTTTGAAATGAGATGAGACACTTCCAGTAGATTGTTATCCTTTCTGTATTTCATGAATCACTAAAAGCTGCATGCTGTGCCATCTGCTAACAGTTTGAAGCCACCAAAAATACATTAACTGTATTGTCTGGATTACTTAACAAAAGTCTGAGTAACTGTGTCTAGAGCTTGATGTAGACTCCAGATACCGAAAATGGTAAGAGTTATGACCACCTGAGGGGAAGCCAGGTGTAGCCGAAGGGACTTGGAGCACTGTAGAAACTGGGCTCTCCTCTTCTGGAGGAAAAGTTAGCAATGCTTGCACACAAGATGACGCTGGAATTGAAATTACTTGGAGAGTTTATGGAAAACTGAAAACAAAGATTACTCAGACAGGCGAAACAAGAAAAGTAGCCTTTTCTATCACACAGACAACTGTTTGACATCTTATGCAGAGTGGAAGGCACTTAAAAAAGAAATAATGACAAGGGCAAGAATGTATTTAATGCCAGAGCTACTTGTTTTTCATGTTAGTTGGAGATGTATTGTGGTAATATTCATGCGGTATTTGTGTCAGCATAATTGCATCATATGTTCTGCCATACTTCTTTCCAAAACAAATGAGTGCAACTAGATACATGAGATATACAAGAGATAAGCATTTTAGGTAGTGCCATCAAAGAAAATGTCCTGAGACTTCTGTTCTCAGAAATCTGGGGCAGGGATCACAAAGTCTGTAAAAAAGGTGGAAGAAACATGCTTTGGTTGTGTGATAGAGAAGGGAATTGTTCCTTGTTCTTATAACTCTCACCAATTTTTGTTAACACTAATGTCTCAAAAAATGATAATTTTTAACTCAACAGATCTGCGTGGCTGCTTTTCTGTTATGCAGTACAGTTATTGAACTTTCCGTCTGTATTCATACATTACTGTAGGTGGCAGCCGTTCACACATCCTTTCTGTTGCTGACAGCTTCTTTCACAGCAGAGCTAAACTCAGAGACTTCTGTCTGCGGCTTCATTTATTGCATAACACAAACAATGTACAGGAAACAGAGTTTGTGGTTCCCAGCTGCTGTAAAATCTTAATGACTGCACTCACAGCAGACACAGTGGGTACATTGTATGCTTCAGATTCTACTTTAGAGAGCCTGAATTTACAGTCCTCATGTCTTGGTAAATATAATCACTTGCTATAGGGCAAAAGGCTACTTCTAAATATAGTAATCTTTACTGTGATGAAGCCAAAGTCCAGATCTTTATTCCAGTATAAAGGCTTGCTTTGTCCATATAAAATACTTTGGTTTGAAATCGTACATGCATATACTTCATCTGCTCCAAAAATTAAAAATATGTAATAGAACAATCAGACAGTATGTCAAATGCATCAGCTATTCCTCTGGTGAGAAAAACTGATATGGGCTAATGGGTTTTTAAACATGAGCCATGTTATTCGGTTATGGTTTAAATGTTCTGATTACTTTTGAACTTATTGTCATACACACATAAGGAGTTTTGTAATTATCCTCTTTCTTGTGAGGATGTCATGATCAACAGTGGAGCTTAAGAACTTCACAATGTTTTTAGATCTTGTCACAACCTATTTGAAACTTTTATTTTTAGTGAAAGAATTTTTTCCCCAGCATTTGACTTATTCCCAGTTCTGCAAACATTTGCGTGCATATGAAGAGTACTACTGAAGTCAGATTTCTTAAATAAATAATTTATGTGGACATGTAGGAAGGCTTAGGACTGCATATATAGTTTATGTGCTTGATTCGTTCACTGTCTTTGAGTAACTACTTGCTGTATTTCTAAACAATTTTCAAATATGAAATCCCAGTGTCTAACTGCAGCTGATAAGAAATACCTCCAATATTTGCCTTCATTCTGTAAGTAAAACTATGTTCAGGACAGCTCTGAGAAAGTGATGAATTAAGAGATGTTTAATTTAGCCTGGGCTTTAGTCCATACTGTTCTTAGTCCATTATTTATAAGAGGTTTTATGCTTTACTGTTTTCTTGTGTATTTGGACTTAGTAAATGCTCAGTGTTTGAGGTCACTATTTCTTTCTGCTTAACTATGTATCGAACAATTGAAGTCTATCAGGAACAGTAAGTGTACTGTTCCTGTTCTTCAGTTTTATGTTAACTTGTCTTTATTCTTTGTAACTCTTGTAATTGCTTTCTTGTCATCTTTCTTTTGCAACATGATAGAGCAAAATATATCAATTTAATCATTTCATTACAGAATGAGGTTGAAGAAAAACAGAAAGCTGAGTAATATTTATAGATTAAAGACTACTTCAAAATTACAAAATATTAAACTAGACTGCTTTTCAAGAAGTCCTAATTAATTGATCTGTTCCTAATGTATGCTTTTGTATTTTTGTCTGAGGATAAAGCATACAGTAGTGGATTTTTAAACCTGAAAGCCCCATTTTTTGACTACTATCAAGAAGTGGAAGGCAAAGGTCATTTTTTCAGGGGCAGTTTGATCTCCTTGTCCAGCTTCCTCAATGGACTTTGGAAATGTTGAAAGTACTAAGACAGATTTGTAGTGTGTGATGTAGTGTGTGATGTAACACATATATGGTTAGTACATAGAGAGTTAATAAATCATAAACATTTAATTCGATTTGCATTTGCTTTGCTGTTAAAACTACCTCAGGATTTATCAAATTGTTTAACTATTCTTGTATCTCAAGAATATAATGTGTAAAATCAAATCAGAGATGGATGAGCCTTTCTTCGGGAGCTACAATTGGTGTTGATAGAGGCCAGCTAGTTTTACTGACTGATTCTCTTTATCTTTTAGACTATATCACAAGGTTTGTGATGTCTGACACTGATGGGAGAGGAACTAATCAGTTGAGATATTTTATTTTCCAAAGATAAGGCACATCAGGAACTGGGGAGGATGAGCTTGCTGCAGAGATGAGGCTATCCTTTCTGCCTAAGCCAGATGTGGAGGATTCAGATTTACAAGTGACTTCAGAATACCCTGTCTTCAAGTAATATTTTGTCTGAAACTCTGAGAAAACAGAGCTGATAACATGGGATCCTCTCTACCTCTTTGCTTTTCATGTTTTGAGTCTGTATGTCTATAGCCTAAGTTGGCTACAGTATGACTGTAATTTTTATCGTTAATTGTAGTAAAAATGCAGAAAATGCAGCCAGAAAAGGCTGATGTAGAAAGATCCTTGCTATACTTACAGAGTAGACAGTATTTCTGGGTGTTTATTCTGTTCTTATTTCCTGACTTTATTTAGCTTAAGGTACATGCATTTTGTTTACATATTTGTCTTTCTTCAAGTCCTTGGCACTTACTAATTACTGAAGACAGCATGCACACCTATAGTTAAAACATTGCCTAAATTGTTAACAGTACTGAAAAAAATGATATCTGTATCCCGTTTTACCTCAAGTTTTGCAACTAATGACATTCTGGTTTTGTTTGGATTTTATTACTGCAATTTGCTCTGGATTTTTTATTATCAATACTTGGAGGACTGTAGATGACCTTCAGAGGAGGTGTGTTGTGTTTTAGGTTCTTGAGTCTTTATTGTATTAGTTTCTTTACATAGATAGGCGTTAGTCTGAAACTGTCTGTATCAGTATCTCAGTGAGCATTTTAATGAAAAAAATTGTTTTCTCAATAACTTTTTATCTGAGTTGAAAATTCTACATGAATAATGAGATTTTAATATGTTATCATTTATGGCAGATTCTTCTCCCCACAAAAAAAAAAAAAGACAAACACACAAACAAACAAAAACAACAACCAAACCAACAAAAAGTAGAATAGTATCTAGTCTCCCAGCAAGGTAAGATATCCAGTGTCACAGAAAAGCATTCTCACTTTTCAGTAACTGTATTAAGTTTCTATAAGAATACAGCTGGAGCAGTGAATCCCACACAAGTTCAGGGTAGGTCTTGCTGTTGGCAGAGCTGGTGTGTTGGCTGCTTGGCAGCACACCAAGTGACAACGAGTCCTGGTGTAAATAATAGCAGGAGCTCTAATTGTATAGGAGATGAAGTTAATGAGCAGTGTTCTGTCCTAGACATCTGTTTCTGGCTTTCCCTTGTTGTATCAGATGTACACTCTTTCAGGTCCAGACCTCCAGGCTGGGTTTTGTGCCATTGCCCCTCCTGATGAAGGGAAGATGAGAAGTTTCACGGTTTCCTTGGACAGTTTGAGCAGCTTTTCAGTGTGTTTTCTGACAGAGCTTAAATGTACTGCTTAAATGTCTCTGCTTCTGCCCCGAGACTTCTCTCAGGAAATACCTATACTAATTTTAGAAGCAAAAACAGACGAAAGAGGCCCATTGCAAATGCAGTCAGAGTTATCTTCCATCTAATCAGTTATGAAATCTGATTGATGCTAAAGCTTTTTCTTAGCAGAATGTTTATTAATCTTGAAGGGTGTGGGGAAAAAACAACACAAGATCTTTTACAAGGCAGATGTAAATGAACAGAACCTTTTTTAAAAAGGAACTTGTGGGAACTGGGAGATTGATACAATACATCACGGGAGCAGAAAGGCCAGACGACAGCTTTCTGAGTTCACGTTGGCATAAAATCAGATGTAGAGAAAAGAAATTATGTATTTTTTTGCCTGACATGACCTGTGGAAAAATATTGGCTGCTCTTGCTTGCTTATCTTGGGCATATCATGTTCTGTAGTGATTAAAATACAATTTCTGGTGAGAGCAGGAACCCAAATGCCTTTCTGCATTGCGTGCAAAGTGTGACAGTTGCTCCCTCAGCCCACATCATGTTTCAGTGAATATTTTAGCAACAGCTTTGTATTTTATTTGAATCTTATCTAGTTCTTCTGAATGAAAACACAGGAACACAAAATCTTACAGCAACATTCTGTTTGTAAGGGAAAAGCTAACTTGTTGTCAGGGTCTATGAATTTTGTATGGATTCACACTGTGGCCGGGAGGCAGGGGAGACACAAATGATATGAGTTATATTTTTAAATCTTTCATGTAAACTCACTTACTGCTTTTTTAAAATTGTGTTGCAGAATGAACAAATGCAGAATATTTTTTGCTCCATGACTAGAACTAGTGTTATTCCCATAGAAGGACTACTGTTGAGGGTTCCCCTCTTTTCATGCTGACTAAAAGAGCCTGGAGTAGGAAGATAAGTGCTGAAGAGCGTGTAGAAGTTTCTTCACTTGTGTTCTCTCAAGTCTCTCATCTGTTTTCTGATGTCTGCATCTGAATAGATTTTTACTATATTTCAATTCACATGGGATTGGATTTTTTTTCGCACATACTGAGGATTTTGTCTTGAGTCTTACATAATTACTACTAGTCTTGAAAATTAGAAAAAGACTTTATTCTAAATAGAGTAGATTTGAAACAAAAGTTTTGATCCTGGCTTTAAACATTTACAAATTTTTCATTTCATGTTATAGCCCAAGTTACAAGGTACCACATTATTTGGAACCATACATACATTTCTTCTCTAATTGCTACATAGGAAACAACTTATATCTTCTCATTTTCAGTAAGATGATGTGTCCTGGTCCTCCTTGCAACCAGCTTCAGAAAAAGAGTGTTTTGTACAAAGAAGAACAATCTGTCATAAAACCAGTGCCGTTCTGGAACATTTTGTTACAACTGATTGTGCCTCAAATGTCATCTCCAAGAAGACTTTTTTATCTCTTAAATCTGGGCCAAAATGAACACTGACAAGCAGTTTATTGTGACTGAAGTTCTCAGAGCACAACCGATAGCAGCAGTGACAGTCATGAAACATAGAACTAACTCTACTTTACAGGGTTTCACCAAGCTCTTGCACAAACTTTAGTGGGAACAAATGAGTCTGTGCTGAAAGCTTATGACAAATCCTACCCAGAATGTTTTTTTAAAACAGTAGGGCCTTTTTGAGCATATATGTAAAGGCCCAACATGATGCATCAGAATGAAAGGGCTTAAGCAAGGAAGCTTTTCCCCTGTTCATGTTCTTAAAATCACTTTGGTGATCAAGTCACTCCTGAGCTAAAATCAATCAGATATTAGACCTCAGCAAACTTGTGAATGTCGGAGTTATTTGGGTAAATTGAGATCCTTCATCGTAACCACATTTATTGCCAAGATATCATGCGTGGCCCCAATTCAAAGAAATTGTAAATGCTACCATTTACAAAAAATATTTTTCCTTTGCCTAAACTTAAAAAAAAAATTGGTTTCCTAACAGTTTGCATGGTGCTATAAATAATACCTTTGTATTGCATACTCAGAAAAGAATAGTCATACTTATTTTGGGGTCTGTGGACAAAGCTTCCGAGGCCTGATATGTTCCCACAATGTGCAAAAGCCTTAAGGTTTGAGAGTCTTGCTTCTTCCAACAATAAAACAAAGATAGATTCTTAAAATACTTTGACATGAATAGCTGAAACTACTTCAAGAAACACCTTGATAAGTAAATTGCTATCAGATCTGAGCAAAGGAAGGGGACTATATACAAGTCCTTGCTAAGGCCCAGATAAATAATATTTGTCCAGAACTTCTTGGATTTGCTTTGTGTCATGAGTCTGTGTGTTGGAGATAATGTGTTTACTGAGTGCTTTAATGTGTAACTGCCAGGGGGATTTTTTGTTTTGGTTTTATTTTTCCAAATCATTTACATAAAATGAGCCCTGCATAAAATAAGTGACATTTGGCTGTAATATATCACAATTAGCACAAATCCTGTTCTATTACATCTCTCTAATCCTATTGAAGACCATGGCAACAAAGAGAAGAATTTGACCCTTGTTATTGTAATTTAAATATTTCAGCCAAAGTGTCAGTTAAGCTGTATACAATTTTGGTCAAGTTTTTGATGTTTCTTTTGTATGAGAATTACTGAATGTGGAAATTCCAATTAGAGTGTATCTTTTGTAAAATGACAAAAACAATACCTGGAAAGACAGCACCTCTCCAGTTGTCCAGTTCCTTGCCTACATAAATATCTTCCCCAAATAAATGCCTTTATGAGTAATCTGATGAAGCACTTGGTCCTTCCAGTTCTGCAGGCATTTTGCTGTCCTGTGTAAGTACCAAAAGACGTGAAGTTCAGTGGATATATCTAGGTTTTTAACCAGATCTTGCTCAACTTGAAAGTTAGTGACAGTATCACTCATTTTGTCTGAACAATGGCTGAAATAATAAACTGCATCCCATCATTTGACACAGTCTGATCTTCTATATCTATCTGACAGAAAAGACAAGTGGTCAGAACTGCAGTGAGGACAGGATCACCAAGCTGCTGCAAGTTATTGAGTAAGATTCTTTGAAGAAATTGATTGTCTTTAAATATTTCATCCAGAAATTTTATCCATTTTGCAATGGATGTGAGGAAAGCATATGATACACTGAACCACGATGAATATTCTTCTGACCGACCAAATCTATTCCATAATATTGACAAAGAGCCCACTAAATACATATTGGAGTAATTTCCATTTGTGTGCAAAAGCAAATACAACTGACCTTGTAATACATTTCCGCAGTCAGTCATGTGTATGAATGTTGTATCTGCAGGGATTGCATTCAGATTGCCTCAAATGTTTTACCCAAACACAGAGGGTTAAATGAAACTCCCAGTTTAACTGTTCCTCAACATTTCAAGAATGAGGTTTCTCTTGAAAAGCTTGGGTTTGTTGCTTTGCCCCTCCCTTGGAAGCAGAAGTCTCTTCTCCCCATTTTCTGCTTTTGCTAAGGTGTGATAATCTGTCGTTTCTGTCAACATGAGAACTAGAGAGAAAGATGTTATATTACTACACAATTTTTATTTTAAATTTTTTAAATTTTTTTAAATTTCTTTTTGAATGAGAATTTTTTACAGGATGGAGCAAAAGTACTATAAAAACAGTAATTTATCCTATATGATACGTTCAATAATGTATGATTTTGGGATTTCTAGATGACAGCATAGAGATGAGGGATCACACTACTAATCTTCTAGTATCAACTAAAATCTGATAAACATTATGTTGAGAATAGATTGCTTGCAAATGATAGTAACTGCATTTTTCAGGTTGCACTGCATACTAACTCCAAGGACTTCGATTTACATGAAAATGTGGTTTTATTTTTTATTTTTAGAAAGTTTGCGTGTGGTTGGAGGTAAGAAACACTTGCTTTGATGCAATTATTGTAGAATTTTCCTGTTAATTTATCGTATTGCGCTGAGCTGTGTGGGTAGCATTAGGGGCAGTACAGGGTGCAGTGGTTTGCAAGCAGCACCTAGCCCAAGGTACTATGCTGTTGTTCTGTGTCAAGAGGGAGCTCAATGCTTGCAGAGGAAGCACCTCTTGCCCCCCTTTCCCTTTCTGCCTCGCCCTTTTATTGAAGTTGCAACATGTTGTGTAGAACTTTTGAAGAATCTTTCTGTTATGTTCTTTTTGCTGTCTTTGCTCTATCTACTTCGCAAATGTCAAGTAAACTGTAGGGGAATACTTGATTGGATGAAAATTTTCTTTTAGGGTTGGTGGTTCTTTGTTTAACTGTACTGTCAATTCTATGAAATAGCAAGATACTCAAACACGGACTTCTCCCTTATTCACCTTGTTTGCAATTAGTGACTACTTCCTTTATCACACCTAACACACAAGTGGCAATATTTATGGCGGGGTGTGTGTGTGTGTGTCTGTGTTTTCAGTATGTCGTAGTGTGCTAATAGCATTCCCATGCAAAGAATCATGATTCTCCATCATTAAGCTTTTCATTATTGTAGGGTAGAAGGTACGAAGGTACTAGCAGCAACTAAAACCACTGCTGGAACAAGTAAACAAAGGTTGACTTTGTGTGTCTTTCACAGGCATTCACCCAAATCAAACCACTTCAGGTTCAGCCTGAAAAAAACAGGCTGAAATAATTGAAAGCAGGCAGAGAGATGCTACTTAAGGACAAGACGAAGTAATGAGCACAGTAAGTTGTTTTTCTGTATCTGCCCTTCCGTAAGTGACCAACTCATGTCTTAGGGAACCATTGTGAAAATTCAGATTAACATCAGTAGGAGATGAATGTGAATATTAACATTCTCTGAGTAACACCAACCCAGTCCCTGTGGAACTTTTCCTGCTATATTTTCCCTAGCTAATGTCCCAGCGTACCCAATGCAAATTTAGCTTCAAGAAGGATATCTAGGTAGAGGAAGCTGTGTCTCACGACTGTGTACCACTGATCTGTGAGTTTAGGACTCTGTTTGGCTTTCTGTGGATCTCCACAGCTTTACAGACTTCTGCATTTTCAGTTTTGCTACCAAAATTCTTCCCAATATTCTCAACTAGACAGGCCTACCTCACAGCTCTAAAGGTAACAAGCTGAATCATAAATCCTACTTCTTAAATTCTGTCTTAGAATTTTTTAGGGGTTTCTTTTTGTCCTAACCTTCTTCCTGAGACTGTCCTTCCAGGATGTCACTGTTGCACCTGCCAGATACTTTACTCCTAACTTGAAAAGATGTTCTTTCTATCTTAACTTCAAGAAATACTGTGCAGAAAGCATTCACTGTTTGTTTCTCAATATTTTTTCCAACAGGTTTTAGAAGCTCATTATGAATTGCACTTCCAATTCAAATGTACCAAATTTTTTTTTCTTGTTTGGCTTCTTATGGTAAACTAGCAAGTCTTCCCCTCAGTGAGGTGATTTTTTCACATAAAACTGTTAATTCTGTTCCTGTGCTTGACACCAAATCCATGGGATTTTTTTTAGAAAACTGGAAAAAAGTTAACATTTTTTTTCTGTTTGGGAAGGGCAGAATTTTCTGTGATCCATAAAGAGAAAAACAGGATTCTTTTAATTTATCTATTAAATTCATGTGAACATTATAAAAAATATAAAATATATACCATGGTGAGACATACCAGATCTTGAATTGTCAAGTTTAAACCTAGTAGATGCTAAATGCCCAACAATTTCTCAGTACCATCTCCTAAATAATTCTAAAGGATTCGGGATGATCTCTTCAAAAAGTCCTCTGCTACATTGTAGGATAATTATTGCTTAACTTGTTTATTGGAGATTATTAGTCAGCAGTTATTTTAACACTGAGTTGCTTAGACTGTCAGCTCTGCTGATGTACAATGGCTATAGCACCCTTGAAACTACGACTTTAGCATTAGAAGTTCTGAGTTCTCTTAAAGATTACTGTCTAAGTCTCTTACATATTTCTGGGGACAAAAGAGGGAGTGTTTGGTGCTATTCACTACAACTGACATAAGTGTAATGAGTTCATACAAATTATAATTTTTTCTTTCTCTTCGCCACATAACATGCCAGCTCATGGTAAAGAAAGTAGGAAAAAACCTCTACAGTTTTCAGATCTCATAATATTTACATTAAATCAGAGTTAAAGCTAATCATGCAGTCACAGCAAAAGACTATACTACAAAATCTTTTGTCAGCCAAAACATTGTTTGAGTCCAGGTGTTGTATGATGAGATGGAATAAACCTTGTCAGTTGGTTGAAATATTTTTATTTCTAGCCGGTGGAGACAGATGGTAAGAGGAGAAGCAAAGGGGAACAAAGAGAAGAATTTTGTCAGTATATTTAAATATATCAGTCATACAAATCACATGTTTATCAAATACATCTTGTCCTGGTCTTTTAGTTTGAAGATCAGGATAAAATTTTGAATCACCAGGTGAGGAGGAAGAGCAAAGGCAGGAGAAGACAATCCGTTTGTCAACAAGTAGGTCCCCAAATATTGTTAGGGCCTGTTTTTCGAGGATTTTAAAACTGCTGCCAGCACACTTTAATCAAGACTTGCAAATGATGATCTGGCAGTTACCTGTGTTGAGCATCCTGCAGGTCTATGCTATTTGAGCGCTCAGAGTGGGGACATATTTATGAGTTTTTCTGAATGTCTTCAGGATAGCTAGAAGGCTGCCATTCTTTTTGGTGTATAAATGCATGCCATTTGTGGTAGTGGCAAAACATAAAGTCAGGTATGCCCCTTGCCCTCAGCCGACTACCTCCAGTGAAAATCAAAGAGGTGGGTTTCATCTCTTCCACTTTTAGATGTATGGGTGCTGTTACTGAGCTGCTTGGTGCTTGCTTCTAAGTGCAGATAAATAGGTTTATTTAGCCTGTCATTTGCCTGCTCTGTTTTAAACATCTTTTCATCTAGAACAGTAAGCAACTTTGAAATGTCTATTATTTTTTCACTAATCATAAAAGGAAGCTTAGCAGTAAGCCCAAATGTAGAATTCCTAATTTTGGTATATGAATCACACAGAATCACAGAATCACCAGGTTGGAAAGGACCCATTGGATCATCGAGTCCAACCATTCCTAACACTCCCTAAACCATGTCCCTAAGCACTTCATCCACCCGTTCCTTAAACACCTCCAGGGAAGGCGACTCGACCACCTCCCTGGGCAGCCTGTTCCAGTACCCAATGACTCTTTCCGTGAAGAATTTCTTTCTGATATCCAACCCGAACCTCCCCTGGCGGAGCTTCAGGCCATTCCCTCTTGTCCTGTCCCCTGTCACTTGGGAGAAGAGGCCAGCTCCCTCCTCTCCACAACCTCCTTTTAGGTAGTTGTAGAGAGTAATAAGGTCTCCCCTCAGCCTCCTCTTCTCCAGGCTAAACAATCTCAGCTCTCTCAGCCGCTCCTCGTAAGACTTGTTCTCCAGCCCCTTCACCAGCTTCGTTGCTCTTCTCTGGACAAGCTCCAGAGCCTCAACATCCTTCTTGTGGTGAGGGGTCCAGAACTGAACACAGTATTCGAGGTGCGGTCTCACCAGTGCCTAGTACAGAGGGAGAATAACCTCCCTGGACCTGCTGGTGACCCCATTTCTGATACAAGCCAAGATTCCATTGGCCTTCTTGGCCACCTGGGCACAATGCTGTCTCATGTTCAGTCGGCTGTCAACCAGCACCCCCAGGTCCTTCTCTTCCTTGCAGCTCTCCAGCCACTCTTCCCCCAGTCTGTAGCACTGCATAGGGTTGTTGTGCCCCAAGTGCAAGACCCGGCATTTGGCCTTGTTAAACCTCATGCCATTGGTCTCGGCCCAGCAGTCCAGCCTGTTCAGATCCCTTTGCAGAGCCTCCCTACCCTCAAGCAGATTGATACTTCCTCCCAGCTTAGTGTCATCTGCAAACTTGCTGAGGGTGCACTCAATGCCTTCTTCCAGGTCATTGATAAAGACATTGAACAGAGCTGGACCCAGTACTGAGCCCTGGGGAAACCCACTTGTGACTGGCCTTCAGCTGGAGTTAACTCCATTGACCACCACTCTCTGGGCCCGGCCATCCAACCAGTTTTCAACCCAGGAGAGTGTGCGCCTGTCCAGGCCAGAGGCTGACAGTTTCTGAAGCAGAATGCTGTGAGAAACTGTGTCAAAGGCTTTACTGAAGTCCAAGAAGACTACATCCACAGCCTTTCCCCCATCCAGTAGTCGAGTGATTTTGTCATAGAAGGTGATCAGGTTAGTTTGGCAAGATCTGCCCTTTGTAAACCCATGTTGACTGGGCCTGATCACCGGGTTCTCTTGCATGTTCTTCATGATAGCACTCAAGATTACCTGTTCCATGACTTTCCCTGGCACTGAGGTGAGACTGACAGGCCTGTAGTTCCCCGGGTCCTCTCTGCAACCCTTCTTGTAGATGGGCACAACATTAGCCAGCCTCCAGTCTAGTGGAACTTCCCCAGTCAGCCAGGACCTCTGGAAGATGATGGATAGGGGTTTGGAAAGGACATCCACCAGCTCCTTCAATACTCTTGGGTGGATCCCATCCGGCCCCATAGACTTGTGGGAGTCTAGCTGGGCAAGCAAGTCTCTAACCGCCTCATCTTGGATCATGGGAGCCTCATTCTGCTCCTCTAACTCTTGGGTTTGTAAACAGAAGGAAACAACTTTCTTTGCTATTAAAGACTGAGGCGAAGAAGAAGGCATAAGTACCTCAGCCTTGTCCTTATCCCCTGTCACTGTTGTTCCTTCCGCATCCAATAGGGACTGGATATTCTGCCTCGTCCTCCTTTCCTGTTAATGTATTTGTAGAAAGACTTTTTGTTGTCTTTCACAGACTTAGCGAGTTTTATTTCTAGTTGGGCCTTGGCCCTCCTGATTTTTTCCCTGCATGATCTCACCTCCTCCCTGTAGACCACCCAAGATGCCTGTTCTTTCCTCCAAAGCACATAGAGCTTCTTCTTATTATTGACACCTCTTGAGATCTCCCTTCTCCACCAAGCTGGCTTTTCCCCCCGCCGACTCCTTTTCCAGAACACAGGGATGGCCTGCTCTTGAGCTGCTAGGATTTCATTTTTCAAGAGCGCCCAACCCTCGTGGGCTCCCTTGCCCTGAAGGACTGTTTCCCATGGTACTTTGCTAACAAACCTTCTGAACAGGCCAAAGTCTGCCCTCTGGAAGTTTAATGTGATAGTTTTGCTAGTCCCCTTCTTTATCCCACCTAGAACTGAAAACCCTATCATCTCATGAAGTTGGGCAAAATCCATCTACCCCTCAAAAGAGGCTGTGATAGAGCTTTCTTTCTGCTTATTCCATTCATCAGAGCCTGGACAGGAAAGTTCATTTTGCAGCACTTAGTCAAGATTCAAAAGAGGCCCCTATGTCCTCTGACAACCTGCCAGAGGAGCTGCCATAGGTGAACCAAATTCTCCTATCCCAAGTGCTTCTCGGTGGTCCTGCAACCAGTGGGGAGAGGAGGCCGGAGTGCAAACTAGCAACTACTCTTTCACCTCTTCCCTCCCCTCATGTCTAATATATTTAAATATGTCAAACAGATGTTTACCAAAATGAGATTTAGACTGTACCTGTCTACTGGAAAAGAGGGATTACTGGGGGTCAAAACTGCATAGTGGTTTACAAGCATTTTTAAGAGTTGCTAGCTGGTCTAAAAGATCTCTGCCTACCCTTTTAAAATACTGTATTCACATATATGTTTGGTTTTGCTATTTATATTATCCTTATACTTTTCTAAAAAATTAAATGAAATGCTATATATCCAACTGTTTAAAAATAAGAAATAAATTATGGCTATGGGCATTAGTTTATTTACGTAATTGGGCCAAATCTTAATTGAATGTATATTTGCATCATTTCACTAATTTCAGTGAGAATTTCATTAGAACTGGTAACTGAACTGGAACCATGTTGATTAGAATCAGCTGATATGACTCAAGAACAGCAGAAATGTCATTATGAATGTTTATATTGCCCTTTGAAATGGAATTAAAAAAATACTGAGAAAACTTCTGGAGGGAGGAAAATATTGCATTATTGTATTGTCTTCTTCAAAAATTACTCTGAAGCAAGAATGACTCATTTTGGAAAACAGAGAATGCAATGAAATGTCCATGAAAGGGCTGAAAACTGGATGGTTACAAGAGGCTACTATAAATAGACTTCCATAATCTGTAATATGGGATTTCAGTGAAACATGGAGGTGCTGATTTGGGCAAATCATTAAATGTACCGAGAGATAGAGTTACCTGAGTTTGATTTAGTGGAAAAATTAAGAGCTCCTAAGTCACAAGAACTATTACAGTGTGCCTCTCCTACAACTGTCTCTTTTTTTCATATTCATCTTGAAAACTGTCTCAGCTAAGCTCTTCAGCACCTTTATCTCTACAGTCTCACTAGAAATAGTCAATTACAGATTCTCTGATTTTACCCTGTGGCTTTATATCAACAGCCCTGATATCAGGTGAAGTTTACCTTAGGCCCTGGTGTTTCTCTACTCTGACACGCAGTCAGAGGGACACTGATAAACACTAATGGAAGAAAAAGTAGTATCCCACTCACATGAGCATTAGATACAGCACGAAAAACTTTATGGGACTGTAGAGTTTCATTTATTTCCTCTCCCTTGGCTTAAAAGTTCTGATATTTCTTATTGTTTATTGCTCCATACTATTTATAAACCCTAGCTACCCAGGTTGCCCTCACCATAGCTCCCCTGCTAGTTTAGAAGAATGTTATTGTCTTCTTTCTGTCTAAAATTACTCTAGTCTGCTTTATCTTCTCCATTTTCTCTTATTATTCTTCCTCAGATCATTGTTCTTGATATTATTTCTAAAAATGATTTCCTCTCTTCCTGTCTTTTGTTTATTAAAATGATAAATGTTTTGAGATAAAGACTATAATTTGTTTCGTATATTGGATGTATCTTTGGCCTTAGAAGAAGATTGCTACTTAAATTTAAGAGCTGAATCAGACGGGTAATAACTGTAGAAGACCCATCAAACACCTCTGTTTTCTTGTTTTATTACTCATTTCCAGGTTGCTGGTAACAAAGGATTATTTGTTTTCCAGGAACTGTGATAATGATGGTTCGCATTTACATCTCTGAAAACTAACTCCCACATCTCTGAAAACCAACTCCCACTAAGTGTCTATTAGACAAAGTGCTTCTAAAAGTATACTGCTGGAATTAAAGAAATACAGATATTAATATTCTTCAATGTTCTTCAGCTCATAAATCACAAACATGCAAAGCCTAAAAGTTTCCGGTCCATAAACATGTTACTTCTTGACCATTCAAGCTTCAGAATGAAGTGAGCCACAGCCAAAAGTCAGCTGCATGTCATAAGCTGCTGCTGCTGCTTTGAGTTTAAAAGCCATAAGCATATGAAACCCCAGTTTTGCCTTCCTACCTGGAACCCTAAGCCAGCCTAGGTTTCTTGGATCTGGTAAACTGTTAAAAGTTTTGGTTTAAAAGTGAATATTTTTTTCTTATGCTTTTGCACTTTTTCTCACTTAAAGCCAAGTCTTGGTGTAAACTCGCATGCCTCTGCTGCTGGGGGAACTTCAAGGTGCATGGCCCTCACCACTATGTATAGACCTGATTTTTAAATCAGAATGTAGAATCTCATGTCTGCCTGCTCCTGCTCAAGTGCAGCAGTTAGATTTCTCTGGAGAAAGGCAGCCAAAGCTCCTCCTGCAGAACTGAATGATTCTTGGTTGCAAAGGAAGAGAAAAGGGGCACATAAGCAACTGAAAGCCCATATGAATACGGTGAAACAGGGAAGAAAGAAGATATGAAAAAGAAAACTGGATGAAGAGCACAGACCCACAAGAGTGCGGAAAGGGGGAAACACAGGTGGACACTGCTCCCCGCTTGTTTGCTCTGAAGATCAGGAGGATGGTATCTATAGGCATCCTGCTGAAGGTAGAGGCTGGAATACCTAGACCTTGTGTCTGAAGGGCAGTGTGGTTGGACCTCAGTGCAGCTGTGGAACTGCTTAAGGATGTGAATTGAATAGTCAAAAGAAAAGATAACCCAACCCACAGGATACCATTGACTTGAGTGGAATTTCACTCCAGGTGGAGATTTACTCCAGTCACAGTGTTATATTCAGAAAGACAAACATGAATGTATACTTATATCCTGAATGCAGGTTAATGCAGTTAGATAAGGCAAGAGAAAGTAAATATAAGTAATACTATAGACCAGGATGACAGCTGATGTTGTGATCAGACAGGTCACTTCTCAATATTTGTTCTGCCAAAAAGAAAACTTGTGTATTTCTTTGTAATGTTTGTGAATGGATTCACGTATTTGTCTTTGTGCTTTTCTGTCATAGGGCAGTAAATGAGATAATGTGTGATTAATGTACCCTGCTAACTGTATGAGCACTCTGAGTGGCACACCAACTGCTCCCAGTGATGAATATAGCAAGGGGAAGATGTGTTATACGTACAGTATGTAAAAGCATCTGCAGGGAGTTGAGGATGTTTGTGCAGCCATAAACAGGACAGGTGTAAGTGTGACTCCAATGGAAACTCAACATCCTGTTTATCAAAGGTTTGGTCCTTGGTTTTTTCATGGAATGAGTTGCCTGTGCATTTTATCTCTGGACAAGAGAAGGAGGAAACAATAGTAAAAACAGCTGCAGTGTAAAACTTTCTTCCTGAAAGCTGCTCTGCCTCAGGGGTGGTTGAAAGGCTCAGGTCAGGCAGAGAGATAGAGTTGTACAGTTAGCTCCTGGGTGGGAGCTTGGCCTAATCTCAATGCAACAGAATAATTTCCATCTCCTTGGTTGGAGCAGAAACCTCCTCTGTTTCTGACAATACTTGGCATAGTGTTGACACTAGAACTACGATTTTCCATTGTTGTTTTGACCCTGGCATAACTTCCTTTATGGACAAACTCTTACTAGCTTCATATTTTTTATTTAATGTAGCTAGGCATTCTGCCACATTGGCTTTGCTGCTTTCATTAGCAGAAGAAACTACCTGACAGTTTCTGTATGTAGACAATGTTCACTTATTTCTAGTAAGGCCTTGCTGAGTTGCACTGCAGGGTGATGTCTTGGTCACTGGAGATATCAGCTGTAGAGTTAACTCTGTGTTTCAGTGATTTGCAGATCCAAATTAGAGATGGAAATCTTTTTTTTGTCTCAGGCCAGTGGTAGTCAATGCAGGCTCCAAGAGTCAAAGAATATTTCTTCTATCTCGTATATAATGACAAGCAATAGATATTCTTTTGGACCTGTACCATGACTGTAGCAACAGCAACACAGATGCTGTGATGTATCTGTGCAGCTTAGGAAGCAGTTTTATTTTATGATGCTCGTAATGGAATAAAGCCATGTTCCCTCTAGCCCCCTAACCCAAGAGAGCTAGGAGTGGGGAACAGACACTAGCTGACTACCACAACAGTTCCCTTGTGTCACAGATGATCGGAAGCCCCAGGGCTGGTGGGTTATGGAGTGTGTGAATGCAGGCTGGGGCTAGGGCATCAGCAGTGCTGGTGGCAGGTAAGTGGAGAACGGTGGTGGGACGGAACTGCAAGTTTATTTGCCCTTCTCTCAAGAAAGGAGGAGCATGTTCGGGCACTGCACTTGCAGAAAGAAAACTTGCAGGTTTTAAGTTAGATCAGCCATAGAGCATTTTAAACAAAAATTATTTTAAGAAAAAAACTTATATAATTTTGTTAGTTTTAGGCACATGCTGGCTATTCACATATGGTGAGCCTGATAGTTTTTTTTTGCTGAATAATCGCACTAATGAGTATCTTTAAAATAAAGCGCACACCTTAATATATGCTGCAAAGCTATTTAAGCTGTTTTTGCAAATTGTAACCCCTGAATGAACTTTGTCTGCTTCTAGAAACACAAGCCAATGCCTTTTTATAGCTAGTGTGGCTGACAAGGATAAGCTTATGTATTTCACAGTATAGAAATCCTGGAGGCAGTGTTATTTTTGGTTATGTAACCTTTAAGCTAATTCATCTGTATACTAGCAAATTAGTTTTTTACATGTGAATGACTTAATATAGCAAGGCAGATGAATTACAGATGGTGGATAATGTCTGTACAAATTGGGTTTTTTCCTGGCTCTAAATTATTCATCCAAGAGTCCAGGAGCCAGCTATGGGGATTATTGATAGAAGTGAGTTAAGAATAGATTAGAACATTTCCTTTGTGAAGTGTAGTGGTTTCACTGTTGACTGTGTTATTTTCCATCTTCCATTAAGCGCTACAAGCCAGACTTTTATAACCCAAGTTTAAACGATTCATGTTCTATTTAAAGTAATATATTATTACAAAATGTTTGAATTTGTCTGTTTATAGGATGAGAAATGTTCTTATATAAGAAATAACATCGTTGTAAGCAAGAAGAAGCCATTTCAGCATTTTCCTTGGGGTTAGATTTTGTGGAGAAGTAGAACTCCTTTCATCTAAGAAACAGCTTGCCAGTTTGTCTGAGCTGAGTGACCAAAATGTGTGATACCCATTCATTTTAGGTTGGTGGTGCAACTGCAGTCAGTATTCTCCTGCAAGTGTCCAAAGTTTTAGACCAGCTTTAGTTTGTATAGTTTTTTTTGTTCTCTGTCTCCTTTTTCACAATTGCTCTTTATTTTTAATAAATTCAGATTCTAGATGTTTAAAAAAGTCTTTGGGTTGTACAAATGGTGAAGGGATAGAGTTATATATGTAGAATTAATATGAACATGTTATTAGTGAAAATAAAATCATTGATTCTAAGTGGTAAAATAAATGAGGTTTTCATCAACAAGCTGTGCAAAGAAAGCTCTTAATAACTGTGAAAAATAAATGAAGACTAGTACACTGATGTAAAAAATGTGAAGTGGGACCCTCTTCCCTGTGAAGGTCATAAGGACATTTTTTCTACTGTAATGCAGTGAGATTGAATGCTTTTTTTTTTTTTTGCATCTGATATTCATTTGGTTTTCCATCTGTCATACAGACGTTAAATGAAGTCAAGGAAACAGGACAGAAAAGTACAAAAAAATTAAATGATCTCACTAATGAATAAACAAAAAGATGACTTAGAGTTGTTAAAAATCCTGAGGTTTCTTAACAGACAGAATTGGAGTATTTGAGTCCTTGGTCACCTTTCTCACCGTGCATAGTGAATAGCTGTAAGGAAGGAGTAGTAAAAACATTGAATAATTTTGGAGTTCTGTACCCTAAGTGTGGAAAAAGATCAGCAGGCAATAACTAGCTAAACAGTAGAGGTTAAAGAAGATATTTTTTTCCATTTATTAATGTGCGAGTTTATGATTTGTATCATATAATTAGACATTTGCAGGTTTTTAAGATTACTTTTTTGTATTTCACTGAGTCTCACTTCTTATATTCCCTTGTTTCTCTCTACGTGTTAGCCAAGATGTATCTTGACCAAGGGATAAAATGTTTTAGGTACTCAGTGTTTTTTACCAAGGCAGTCCAACCAATGCAACAGCTTGTTTTGTGTGTTCTTCCTTACTCTACCTCCTCCTTCCTTTGCCTTTTCCTCTGCTTGCTCTTGGCTGTGCAGACCTGCCCCACCCTTGAATCAGTTCTGAACCATAACTGAGCTAATTTATCTTTCTAACATAATAAAAAGCATAGCAAACTCTTTCTGGATCAGATCATTTTCTGCCATTTCAATGAGTTAAAATGGAAGGGCCTCACAAGTGCTGGAGTAGATTCTGGGCAAGCTGGCTGAGTGCAGAGGGACAGGAGGGGTGGGAGGTTGGAAGCACCTGTCTCACTTGTTATAACTGGTTAAGCTCTCTGTGAATCTCTTACCAATTTTTAGAGTACAGAATGTGATCTTACAGCCTTTTCTATGTCTTCATCAACCTACACACTCAACTTTGTATCGCCCAGCTCGGTGGGATTGTCCTCACTGATGGATCATAGGCCTGGATCTGGATCTCAGGTAAATACAGAGAGGAAAAGTACTGCTTTTGGTGTTTGAAAAGGCTACTCTAACCCATGACAGATTCTTCTGTCTTTCTCTTCTTTCTCTTGATCTCCTCCCAGGAGGAGGGGAGGATCCACCTTTTCTTCAGCTGGGGAATGGGTAGAAAATAATGGTTTGTGCAGAAGGGGTATCTGTTTGTACTTCTTCTGCTGACAGACTATAGAGAACTGTCAGTCTGTACAGAAACACTTGGCCATAACACACTAGTTTGGTGAAGAAGTATGATTAGACAATAAATGTCAGAATGAATGCAGCCAAAATTGGGAGCAAGCCCTGCCTGGCACAATGGAAAATACTTCCCCAGCTAACCTCAGCATTGTCGTTTCCTTTCTCTTTCACGGATTTTGCATTGTGTTTCCTTGAAATGTTTCAGACTCCCTCATGGAAATTATGCAAATGTCAGTGTGTACACATAAAAAATCTGACAGTGGCACAAAAAGTACAGGACTAAAATAGGTTTTGCTAAATAAAAAAAAAAAAAAAATCATTCTGTGTAGCAATGGGAGACCTAATTTTCCTGGAACATACTTAAATTCTTTTTGGATAATTCTGCTTACCAGTCTGCAAAAGTCTCATTCAAAAAAAGAGAACTATAATGTTAAGGAAGTTTGTGCACAAATTTTGTGACAGTGATGAAGTAAGAAAAGCTTTTGGTCTGAAAGTGAGTTAATTTGCTTCCCTGCATCTTTGACAATTGAAAGAGTTTTGTCCAGGTTTGGAAACAAGCAGGGGCCAGGCATGAAGCCTTTTGCTAAAGGTGAACGGTCTGGAGAGCTCTGAGCATGTCTGAAAAGTGAAAGAGTGGAAAATATTCTGTTTGGAGCACACTTGGGTGATGGAAAGCAGCTATGCGAAAACGTTAGCCTCTGACTAAATAGGTCTGCCTCCTACGTGTATAATCAACCTCAGCTTGGTCCCTGTTTCATGTTCTGCATGCAGGTTGTTCTGATCAATGCAGTCAATAGATAAGCGTTAGTGTTTTAGTCTTTTCACTGTTCATAGCCAACGGCGAATGAAGTAGGTATTATCCCAACCCTGGCAATAGATGGAATTGTTCCGCAAAAGAGGAAACCTACATAGAGAAAGTGTGAATACAGCCCCAAAATTTAGGCACAGAGAAGCATTTGCTTTGCAGGCTTTTCTCTGCAGATCTCCTCTTGCTTTGTTCTTCCAGGTGCTTGCAATCCCACCACTCCCAGCAGTGTCCCAGCAGAGCTGCCAAGCATGCTAAAGGTCCCTCTGCCCCACGAAATGTAGGCGTCCCTTTGCCATAGAGTCTGATGTGCAACGATGAGGTCTGTCGTTGTGGGTGTAACTCCAAAACTTTCAGAAAGGAGAGACCGAGATCTTCCGTCTAGCAAAGCATGTGAGTAATGCCACAAAAGTCAAATATAGTGTCAAGTCCTAGTGTTTTGCTGATGGCTTGAAGCCCTAAATCATGACAAGAGCCACCCACAAATGTCTACCTTGATGCAAATGCATGTATTATGCATTGCTACTTTTTTTTTTTTTTTTTTTTTAAGATTTCCATCAGCTTTTAAGCTCACCTAAGAATTCCCAAGGTGTAAAAGGCAGGTATAAATTAACTGAAATCGAGTCTCATTTGTGAAGGGGAAAGTTAATAATGTTGCCTTTGAGGGAACTATAGCAAGAAACATAAATAGGAGCAGAACACTGTGTTCCTTGGTGTCTTGCACTAGTCCTGACACGTGAGCAATCTATCAACACAAATAACATTATCGGATAAAATCTCCAGCCAATAATAAATCACTTCTGGCATTAGCAAGGCTCTTGCTGTAGAGCAATGTGACCTCCAGTCAGGAAGAGATTTTATGTTTTGTCAGAGATGCTTGTATTTCGTAAGAAGCAAGTTGAGCTGGTATTTGGGAAATGTACCGCATAGGTTGGAAAAACCAATAGAGATGTAAGAATGTGTACATTTACATGGAATACATATCAATGAAGTTGTCTTCGAGCCACCCAGAGCAGCTGCAGAGGCCAGTAAGTGTTTATGAAACATAGCAGAAGTGGGTGGAAAGCAGATGCTCAGCAGCATATGTGTTATCACTCAGATTTGGAGATTATTTATCACAAATGGCTCACTGCTAGCTTACATTAGCAAAGGTAGACCTCCATACTGACATGTATAATACTTGAAAAACTGATTCTAGGTAGATAACGGAACCTGTTTTTGAAGTTCCCATCTAGAGACAAAATCAGGGTTTTTAAATCTTAAAAATTATTTGAGAATAACACTCAGTGTAGAAACCCCAGAATAGTATATGAGACTATCATTTGTCCTTTCTGAAACGATCTGGATGTGGAAGAACAAAGTTCAATATCCTTTTATTTACAGACATCTCAGCAGCAGCAGCTGTTTTGTTGTAACAATGTGCCTACATGCAAGCAGCATACATCAATGCATTTTAGCTAGACCCTAAACCAGGAGCTCTAAGTTTTTTCCATTCCCTCCACTGCATTTTCCAAGCCTTTGTAATCCTAATTACAAACTTCATCACAATGGGTGGATGAAGTATTTGCAAGAATATCAAGATACTGTTTCTATCAGAAAATTAAGAAATATTTGATTCAGAATTATTGCCTGGGGTTAAACTTTAGTTTGAATTCAATAGTGAGAATTTACTGACTTTATTTATAATAAATAATTGATTTATAAATGATTTATATTGATTTATAAATCAATACAATTGATTTATAAATCAATTATTCCAGAAGAACTAGCACAAGCATGCAGAGCTACTTACCTACATTGCAGACTATCTCAAACAAACAAACAAAATTAATCTCTTTTATGATTCAGAGGCAAAACACTACATTAAATGCATACACTTACTGTTTCCATACAAAGCAGAAAAAGAAGGGTGTACAGCAAGCCAGGGGAAAGCAATAGGAGAGAGACATAAGGTAACTTCTGGTTTACACCATCAAATTGCAGCTGACAACACAGTGTATCTTTTTGTGAGTAATGTAAATAAACCTGAACCATATGGGGAAGTAAATAAGAAGGGAATCTACTCTGTTAGATGCACAAGGGATGACAGAGGATATTCCCTGTACTTTTTGCACTGCACAGAGAGGGGAAGCATGAAAGCAGAATCAAGCAGTCAGGATTTCCTCCCTGAAAAGTTCGGGCTGGTCAATGACATAGAGGATTGTGTATTACACAAATAAACATTGCATCAGTGCATAAATTATACATGTACACCTGCGTCAAAAGAACATAATCATGGGCGCAAAACTGCATATGCAAAAGAAATGCTTGAATTATGGTCACTTGTAAAATTTTGCTTAGTCTTCTCTGAGTATATGCACCAAGACACAGTCTTTAAACCTAGAATTCACATACTGCTTTGATTTCCGTTCACAATTTAAATGCATAATGTTGTTTTGGTTTGGACATGGCTGCAGCCAGCTCATACTCCCACCTCTGTGCAGATCATTCATAGACAGGTGACATAGGAAATCTGCACAGAACTGGTATTTTTTGATGCCCTTCTGCATTCTCTTGTTTCTGTACTGCTTTGCTGTTGCACAGTATGTCTATAAACATAACCTGCAATCACCTTTTGTACTTTCTCTTTTTCTCCCCAGACAAGAATGGTCTGGTCTGGACTTCGCAGTAATCTCTGATGTACAAGTGATCTATCTCCAGCGATGCAGGAAAGAAGTCACCACCTCTGCCAAAGATAAAGGCTTGCTGATAGGAGATGCTGGGTTCAGCTTTATATTAGGAGGCAAAATTGCAAAACTGTGCACAGACCAAAGGGACTCAGTTATCCACTTAACACATGCAGAAATGTTCTGTGGCTGCAGGGTGGTGTCAGAGCCAAAGTACCTGAAAAAACTCTGGGTTTTTCAGGTACCTGGTGTTTATCCTCAAAACAGTTCCTCTGTGGAACCCACTGACAGCAACAAAGACCAAGCTGGCAGTGGGGATCTTCACTGCATAGCACTTTACGAGACTGTCTCAGAGATTTCTGTGTGACATTAGCAGTTTCTCTGAAAGAATAATTAATAATTAAAAGACCTCAAAGTGTTTAAGGAAAATACGGCAAGAATTAAGCCTTGTCTTAGAAAAGTTGTTTGTGTCATTCTTCAGAGAATTTATTTATAAATAATGTTGTCTTACATTAACTTCTTGTGCATTCACATCTTCTTTCTGGCTCTGGAACTGTTTAGATGGAAAATACAAATATATCTTATTATGCTTACTGATTTTCTGCCTCTTGCATTTACAAAGATGCCACAAGGTTTAGAATTGAACTGCAGTACTTGTTTAAAAATGTGCAGTTTCAGGGGCTCTTGCATAAGACATTTGAATTCTGGATTCTGCTTGCACTTTGGTTATTATTTCTCTTAAATTTTTCTTCTCAGTATTATCTACATGGAGGAGAGCTTTTGCATGATTAAAGAGTGATGTAAACCCAGCATATTTGGGCCAGATGCATCCCGATACTCAGATCCATGTAGATGCATGTGCAAGGTCTGGACCATACACTTTAGAGAAAGCTGCTTTTACATTGGGATTGACTCGGCCTCTGTAACAGCTCCCTGTCCAATTCCACAGGTCCTCCCTGGAGGTCAGAATAAAGTGATCAAAGCTATTTGTATCCAGCTTGCAGTAACAAAAAAACCCCAAACCAATTCCCCCCTGAAAATCTTCAGATGCTTTCATACCACTATTCTTTCTGTTTAGGATTACTCAAAAGAGCCCTTGTTCATGAGACCTGATGCTAGCTGCGCTGAGTGAAGTACAACGTGTTGCACAGAGAAGTGAGAAATGCCTGAGAGAGACGCACAGGCATTACAACACTCCCTGGAGATGTGATGAACATAGCAGCCCGTTTTGTTCCATGCTAACTGTGAGATCACTACTTTGTCCCCGTTGAGGCAATTTTGACCTACTCTTGCAGTAGTTTACGCTAGTCCTCTTGCACTTTGTGCATGACCTTGCTGGGACCACAAGCTGCTGTGGGATCTGCTGCTCCTGCTGGGGACAGTAAGGGTTGTGACATGGTTGTTCCTGGGAGTAATAATAAAGACTAGGGGCTGTTTCAAGCTTTGTTCTCACACTGGTAGATACTAAGGAAACATTGATGCAGTGCCTCTTTCTGGATTTGCACATAGCTCCAGGCTCATGTATTATCTTCGCTGTCTGTCTGCAGGTTTTTCCATGATGTGCCTTTATTTTGACAGTTTCATTTGATTCTCTCAGTCTGAAACATGAGGCTCATACATCAAAAGGGGATCCCACCCCCATCTGCGGGTTGTGTCCATAAATGGTATTTAGATTTATAAACTGAGTAAAGCAGTTGCTATTTTAAGAAGCTGCTGCAGGAAGTCTGGCTCTGACCCTCTGCAACTAGGTCTAAATAATCATTTTTAAATGTTCCACGGTGGTGAGAGTCTGTCACCTTCCAGCAGGTCTCTATGCTGCAGTAACATGGACTCCAAGCAAAAGGCAATATTGTGCCATTTTGTTAGTCCTAATCACTCAAAATAGTAGGAGTTAAAAAGTAAAGACCTTTTAAATAATTAAAACAAAGATTATTGGGGCTGGGGGAAGAAGGGGATGCAGGGATTATTAGCCTTGTAGCCTTTTGTGCTTTTGAAAGTCACATTGCAAACCTTTGTTCTGCAATCACAAATGCTATAAACATGTTTTAGAAAGAAAATCATATTTGTCATCTTAAACTACAACTTCAAGAACTGAGGGCTCTCATAGAAGAAAAAAAAAAAAAATACAGAACTTAGAAATGCTGCCAAAGTCCAAGGTGCTTTTAATCCGCATTAAATTCTAAGGCTTAAACTTTCACTTTCCATTTTCCCTTGCCCTAACCTTGTCAAATAATCTGACTACAGCATATTACTAAATGCTTACTTAATAAACATTCTATGATTGTTTTCTGCCACTGCAGGTGTAGCAGTAAAGGGTTACATCCTCATTGCCTTACTTTTACTGCTCTGCTCAGGAAGCTGTGTCACAGGATGCGTGTGTCCCACAGTGATGACCTCTGTAGCCATATGTGATGACATCTCTGAATGAATCAAGAGGGTAGAGCAAATTTCATTGTGTATCCTGGTGTGCTGAGTGACTGATATGGAAAATATCAAGAAGCAGCACAATGAGTAGTATGTATACAAGTAGTTGGTACACATGGAGCTCCACTAAAAAGAGCTTAATGCCGTCTGTCAATTGTTGGAATAAGTCTTAAACCTACAGAGTGAGAACCTGTAGTGAGAAAAAGGCTGCACCTGAGTTTTCTGGGCTGGCTTATGTGAACAGTGAGTCAAACAAGCAGACAGCACAGGGTTTCTGTTCTTAAACTGAACATTTCTGTTAGTTTTGTGCAGAACAATGTGTGAGCAGTGAAGGGCACACCTTTCTATGTTACGAGGAATCGATGTGAGTCCCCACACATGCTGGTTGGAAGCATGGGAATGTGCACAGGCACTGCAGTGAAAATACCACCTTCATACTCACTGGGACGTGCATGTAAATCATAGTCAGCTGCAGGGTGGTTAAAACCCCTGCCTTGCCTTGCAGTACAAGAGGTTATCAAAGCCCTCTCTCCTGGTACTGTGCAAACAGCTCATGTGAGAACTACGCACGTAGGCTTAATGTCATGTGCTGTCAAATATTTGAGAGCTCTGAGACAATTCTTAACCTTTCTTCCAATCACCAAAGTAGCTGGTAGTGACAAACAGTTTTGTCATCAAACCCTGCCTTGCTACATGCTCTTGGAGCTGATACTTGTAACACTGATATGATGCAGGGAGCTGGCTCACTTTCTGCTCCACAAATGCCGGAGCTGGTATCCTGCTGAGGGTGAGATTGTGTGGGCGAGGGGGGAGGATTGCAACACCCTAAATATACATGGGAAGCCCCCAGCTACACTGCTGTAGGACTACATTACAATCTCTGACAATAGCACGTGATTTTCAGCTGCATTTTTGCAACATAAAGCATAATCTTTATCCAAGGCCTTGTGCTATGCTATTCAAGTCCTCTGTGTGCTAGCAGATTTGGTATAATATAGAAACACATCCCTGACATAAAGCTAGGCAAGTACTTTCATGTTGGGATGTACGTGCTTGTCTGTGATAGTAAATAAGCATGTCCTGACATTTTGCAGTGTGTGTGTATAAAGAGAACTTTCAATCACACAGATTATTACCATTTGTAGATGGCTGCATTTTTGCCTCTTCCTCACCTGCACAGTTCAGCCACTGGCAGCACTGACAGTGTGTGCTTACAGGGGCGTAAAAAAGGGACAGGTTAAATATGCAGCTCCTAAGTTCTAATTACAACCTCAGCAGAAGCCTTGAGAAGCTTTTCAGCTTTGCTTTAATGCATTCCCCTATCTGTACATCAGCTGAACTTCTAAGAGTGCTCTCTATAACAGCACAAATTACTGCTCATTGCCTTACTCCACAAGTCAAAGGTGGAAAACACAAGACGATTCCTGTCTTTTCATGCCCTGTCTACAAACCACTGCTGGGAGATTTCTTGCATGCAGACCATCAGCTCTTATAATCACTTGGCCCAATTTTGTTGTTTGGTTGGGGTTTTTTGAATCTAGCTAGTTATATATTAAAACTGTTGATATTTTTGGTCTCTGGATGATCCTGAGTGTAATTACAGAGTATGTGAGGATGTGCTCCCACTTGTTAGTTTTAGATCAGCCTCCTAGCAGATGTCGTTGGGTGCCAGACTCTTCCTGTATTGTGTGAAGTGAGGAAGGTTTGTTTGGTTTGGTTTTTTTTTAATGTCTCTGCACTATTTGCAAAATTATAAACAGGCTCCTCTGCCACCTGTTTTCCTCAGCTTAAAGCATTAAACCCCCTCAAACCTGGCTGTTGGGGAACAAGGTGTGAAACCCTTCCCGAGGACAGACCCTCCACCAGCTTAAGGCCCAGTCGGAAGATAAGCACAATTCAGTTTTGCAATTCGTGTCTTTGTTTGTTATCTTGTTCCCATGAGTTTTTCTGTGGGAAGAAAATCTCTAAAAGAGAAAGTTGTCCAATGTCTTAATAGGATTTCTTTTAAGTGCTTGTGACCGAAGACAGAGGGAGCCCAGGGAGACAAGGCTTATCTGGTTTTGTCGGGGGATTTTGTATATCTCTCTGTTTTCCATCTCTTCCCAGTAACGTACAACAATAAATAAAACCTAGTGTTAGGAAATTGCTCTGTAGCTAGTTCAACTTTTGTTTTAAGTGATTCCTGACCATCTCTGTTCTGGGAACCTCATTCCAATTGAAAGTCCTTTTTAGATTAATGTAATTCCTCAAATGGGCTAAACTAAGAAAAAGACAACTGGGTACCAACATCTGAATATTTCTGTCCTGGACTGGGTACTGGGGAATATTTTATTCCATATGAAATATTCCAGCAAATTCTCCTGTGAAGAAAATGTTTAATGGAACTGTGGAAAGAATTAAAACCTTATTTTTTTCCAGTAAACTGAAGTATCAGTGTAACCTTGTTGAATTGCTTCATATTTTCCCAGACTAAAGAACCAAGAAGGGTATTTTGGAACAGAAAAGTCAAAATTTCTGTTATCCTGTCATACAAAACGCCAGTATTAAACCAACCACCGCTCTTTATTTTTCACAAAATCTTGTATTCTCTTTGGATTAGAATCATCTTTGGAGTGGCAGGCCTGGTTTCAGTCTGAGAAGCTAGGAAGGTACAGCAATAACTTCCCCTTTTGTAACATAATTGTGCCAGCCTCCTGTGACAGGGTTGAGTCTAAACTAGAGTGTATTTCTAGTTTCTTTAAATGTGTTCCCAAAAGCTAGGCTATTTCACAAAATGAGGTTTCTCATCTCCAGTTCCCCACACTGCTGCACAGTGGGATGGGCATCAGGGAGGCTGGAAGAGCTTTTTGTCACTCATCTACTCGAAAAACTGTTGGTATTAAGCATGGCCACAATTTTTTAGGCAGCGCTTCCTAACACACATTTTTCTGGGAGTAAAGACAGACAACTGCAGAGCTGCAAAGCTAATGTTGGCTGCTAACAGTTGGTAGATGAGAGAGAAAAACTTTTTAATAACCTGGGGCTGCTTCAGTAGCAGGAGGGAAGGTGCAAACAAGAGAATGCCTCTGCTGCCTGGGCTGCCCCCTCACCCATCTCCACACCAGACCAACTACAAAAATGTGTCAGGCTCTTCTGCAAGAGTTACAATTTGTAGTCACAGTTTTGACTGCAGTTTGCACATATGCAATTAATTTTAAATTAATGGCCCAGTACCTAGTGCAATAGTTATGGCCAATGATGCAGAAAAAAACCCCTCACTTTTATGTTCAAGCAAATCCTTTTTTTTTTTTTTAAATTATTGCGTTACTCTTGAAGATCAAAGAACTGTAAGCAAATTGAGCAAATATATTTCTTCTGCTTTTGTTTCTTTTGTCCATTCTTGTGGCTTTCCTACCACCCAGTATTGTATTTCTCCAATTTTCATATCTTAACAGTTTTAGTTTAAGAAAATAGAATATTCCTCATTGTATTTTTCTGTAATCTTACAAAATCCATGTACAGATGAAGCCTTGGATGGAGCAACAAGAAAGGTGAAGTTAATGTTTCTGTTGCTGAACACTTGGTTTCAATTTCAAGCTTTTCTGAGAGGCTGAACTCTCAAAATATCTATTTCTTCAAAACAGTTGTTATTTCATATATATATAACTTTAATGTTTGTATTTATATTTTAATCAGTCTTTAAAGACAGTAACTCCCATTCCCATCTAAACACTAACTGATAGATAGAAAAGTATAATAAGTCCTTGAAATTGCATTATTTCCTTTTGCACTTTATCTAGCTATTGATTGATATCTTGGATATACTATCTAATAACATTTAGAAAGAAAAATGCTCCTAACCACCTACAGAGTGCACAGGTACCTCACTGTGCTTTAGTTTGGGTCTAAACTGAGAGCTGTATCAGCTAGCCTTTCTTACCAGTAGAAATAAGCTATTTAGAAGCTGAGACCTTCAAGCAGAGCTGTAGGTCTTGGAGGGCTTGATCCTCACTCTGAAAGCAAGCAAAATGGCGTTACTGCAAGTGTGTGTTGACTGAAGTGGTGTTGGCTGAGCTTCCAACACTAGCTTGGTTTCAGACAAACCTGAAATGTAAATGCTGGCTGCATAAGGAATCTTTTGGGAAAAACCCATACCAGGTGACGCTCATCAAAGGAGGAGAGTGGCTGTTGTAGGGGTTAATGGAGGGAAAGTTGTGCTGGCAGTGTGCAGTAAGAAGTGCCCATCAGAACTGGTCACCATTCAGCAACACGAAGACCTATATTTCAAAGGCATTTTAAATCTGGAACCTTGCTCCAAGGCTATCTCACAGTTATTTTCTATTCATAGGATCCAGCTTTCAGTTAGATCTGTTTCTTCTTTTGTAAAAAAAGATGACCGAGGAAAAAAAAGATATTTGGCATAGTTGATTTCATTTGCTCTGGCAAAAGAGGAAATGTGGGTGAAAAGAATTCACTGAGTTTTGCAATACTGCAGCTGAGGCAGTAAATAGAAACAATACTTGTGGAACAAAAGAAGATTGCAAGAATAGAAATAATTATCAGCAGACATGAGGGTCTGGGAAAGGAAAATAACCTGCTATGTCAACTTATCCAAGTCTTTTGGCACTTCTGACATTGCAACAAGGGTCAGTCACAGCGCTCCATTGCTTGATCCCTGCTGGCAAGTATCCCCTAATTGTTTGGGACAGATTGAACTAGGTGATATGGGCTATTTAGAAATGTATATGTATTCTATACAAATTTTTGATGAAGTTTTAGCAAGTATTAGATGAAAGTTGAAGCTGTCCAAGTAAGAAGTGCTAAAGTTCTTGTCTTAATTTGTATTAGACTGTTTGGCCTTAGTAAAAGTGTAACTCTGGAAACTACAGAAGCAGTCATGCAGTCAATAATAGCAACTGCTTCAGTTGCTGCTGCTGAGTTGTGCCTGTTTTGAGTAAATAATTTTCTCTGTTAGAGGTAGTGCATGAGAGAGGGAGAATATTTATAAAAGAAGTGTCAACAAAAACTGTTAAAACTAACCCTCATCTCAAATATACTTCATCTCAAATTCTTGATTAAGGAGGTCTGATCCTAACTAGGGAAAATATCACTGCTTGGCAGTATTGAAACACTGTACAAAACCACAAATTCGGTTGGCAACCTTAATCACTGGTAAAACTGGCTCTTGGCAATGGATTTGTAGCAAGGATTTATTCTGTCTGATACTTGCCTTATAAAAATACATATGGTATTTGTAGACAACTTTCCCTATTTCATAAGGGCATGGATTTTACTTATTTTGGAAGCTGCACTCATCACTGGAAAGCCACTGAATATGTGGAAGATGTAGTGCTGGAAGATGTAAATTTGCATCCCTGCTTTTCTAGCTGCATTTGGAAATCAGCTAAGCCTCCTTTGGAAGATGACGGTGCTAAGCAGCTTTATCCATTTACACTTTTGCCCATTTGTACTATGCCAATGACTCGGATGAGGTCATGACGCCAATGTACTAAAACTATTTCCAGGCCACAGTTGAACCTCGGACCTCTCAACAAGGCTGTTAAGCGTCAGTAGGTATTTAGGTGATGTGTAATGTGAAACCATTTATTGGATGTTAAACTAGCCAAGGAGCCCTTCTCTTTCCTAATGACTGACCCAAGATGTCTCTTCCCTATTTGGGCATCACTGTGTTCACAGCTTTTGTGGTGGTGTCAACCATTTGAACATTGCTCTCACACTGTCTCTGAATGTATCTTGATGTCCTCCTCTGTGACTGGTCTGGCTGGGTTATTGAAGGTAGAAAAATCAGCAGTGCCATTTCCAGATGAATAGTGTTCTTTGTGAAGAGGCTGGTGATGTACCAGAAGAAGGTGGAGGAGGAGTGTAGAAGGGAAAGTATGACAAACCAGTGACAAGCGGCTTGAACCTCAAGGTCAGTCAGCCCCACCTCCTTGTAACTCAGGCCATAGACCCACACCAGTTTCTCTCTTCCCCATCACCTTCATCTAGTGTCCGCGTGGCTGCAAAGTAAGTTGGATCAGTGTTCTGATCTCATGGAAAAGAAATTCACCAAAAAAAGAAATAATTCCTGCCTGACCGGCTTGTTTCTCCCACCTCACAGCAGCTGCAGAACTGCTAAATCAGATGCAAGGGCAGTGAGGGATGTGCAAGGGCTGAGGAAGGGGAGGGAGCAGGGGAATGAGACTATCCTACTTCTCAGTAAAGCAGCTGCCACTGGTACATCATACCAAAGTATAACATGTAAACCATATCCTTCATTTGAGCAAAATTCCCTGAATCCATGCAGATACCAATGCCTGACGGAAAGTTCACTGAGGAATGCTGATGCTGTCCAATGCCAGTTGCCCAGTGTGGCAGAGATGGGAAGGATATGACAGCTGTCGCTCAACTGGTGGTGTTGCTCAAGGTCCTTTAATACACATATTAACAGCATGTTGAGATTTTAAAAAAAGCTACCCAAATGTGGCTGGTTTTGGTAAATTGCTGTTAAAATAACCCTGTGTATCCCTTTGTGGCTATATCAGTTCTACAAGTGGCTCGATCCCGGAAAAAGTAATTTGGGCAATATTAACTCCTACAGGCACAAGCTACGCTATCTTGTCAATAAAGCAGCAAAGCAGTTACATTATCTCAGTCCTTGGGGAGTGCAAGTACTTATGTCAGCCAGCTCCTCTAGATCTGAGAGGGAGAAGTACATCCTATCTGTTGACGATCTGCTATCAGCTACACACATGCTTCCTTAGTGACATGTCATCCATACTCCTCTGTTGCTTATGGCACTAAAACCTCATGCAAACTCAGCAGCTGACACATTCTTTGGCTGTACATATTACTTTGTTCCTCTCATATGTGTTTGCTTCTGGTGGCATTGATTCCTGATTCTTCCTTTGTCACCAGCAACACCTGCCCGAGTCCAGCCTTCCCCCAAGGGCAGTGCTGGGGCTGAAGCTCCACCAGCTTGCACTTACTCAGAGGAGCGGGTGCTGTCTTTGGACATTATTTCCTAACTTGTTGTCTCATTAATAACTGCCATCATCATTAGTCACTTACTAATTCCTAGTGGAAAATATATTCAACACAGACTGTTCTCCGAGTCCATACAAATTATACCTGCTCATATGTGAATGGAGGAGGACTCTCCCCCTATCCTACTGAAATCTTCACTGTGCGGCTTCATGTGGCTGAAGCGAATGTTTGGCAGGTTTGTTCTGATGGCCAGCAAGTCATTATTCAAGCTCCTGATGTCCTGCTTTGACTGTGCTGTCCGCCATGCATCTGCCCTGATGGAAATGATCTATCTTCTCTAGGGAAGCCTTTTCCTGTGCCAAAGGTGCTTCTGTTTTGTCTCTTCAATTCCGGTACTCCTATAATTACGTTAGACTGCTGGACTGGAGTAATATTTTTTGTTCTGAAAGCATACTGGTGATGGCTGCAGTGGTGTTTCAGAGAGACGCAACTTACTCTGAGGTTTCTAGTTTTCTAGGTGCTGCTTTTGGGAGTTGGCTATCACAACCTGATTATCAGTATACTCCCCGCTTTGCTGTTTCAGTTACGCTATGTTAGCTGATATTCTCTGGATATTCTAGATTGGTATAATTGCCCTGCACAAAGCTGAGGATCTCTATTTAATATTTCCTGATACATTGTCTCTTAAATACATCACTTAATCAGTGATTTGCTTTCCCTATCTCTACCACAAAGCAAGGCAGTGGTGATCAGCCTGCTGATGGATGTAAAGCTCCTTGCTTGGAAGACACTAGCGAAGGGCTACAGGTATAGGCTACCCTTGCAGCTGGGGGTTACCCATGCAGTACTGGCAATTCACCAAACTGGTGAATTTTGAATTTTGACTTTTGTTAGCTACAAACTCTTTGCACTGCAGAGGCACAAGTTCAGTGGTGTACTGGGATTATTTGATACCAGATCAAATACTTTGCTCAAACCCTTGATGGGCACCGTAAAGAAACTTTGCTTAATGAGGCTTTTACGTAAGAATTACTCTGGGTTAAATATGACAGGAACATTGCAGGGTTGGTGCAGTAGTTTTGTGTGTGGAGTACAACCTGTATAGCTACTGTTCATTATCCTGATAAATGTTTGGCTTTCTCACAGGAGTGAAATTACTGAAAGAGAATAATTAACTGTTTTATGATGGCTAGTAGAGTTGATTAAAATAACATTTCTTCTGATTGGAGCCATGAAAAGGGAAGGGAGTTAGGACCCACTTTTGGGAGGTTCCCCAATAATAGGCAGCCTTGAGAAAAACATACAAAGAGATGTGCTAAAGTTCTTGTGTATTTGGTGTAGACAGCTTCTCCAGAAGTTATAGTACATGAGGGTGCCAATAAACAAGTGACCTATCAGTGTGCAAAGGCCTCTTGTTCCAGAGCACAGCGGTTTTATACGATCGTGATTTTTCAGATTTGTAAGGAAAAAAAACAAAAGGAGAAATGGTTTACAAGTGTGTTTGTGTTTCAGAACACCACATGTCATAAAAATTGCATACTTTTCTATTTCCTTATGGCCAAACAGTTCCAAGACATTGTTATGCAAGTGTAACATTTTTGATTGTGGGGAAGAAATACCTTAATGAGGCAGTGAAAAGGAAAAGGGAGGTTGGCTAGAAGGGGGGGCTGGTGTTCTACAGGAGTTTATATCTGACCACTTAGCTTAAATGTTGCACTCCAAGAAGATGATCTGTTTGTCTCCTGGTTATTAAATGTCCAAATGCTGTGTTCTGCATGTGAACATCCTAAGGCATTGTGTGAAGACTTGTGCTTGGTGACTACTGAGAGAGCCAGGAAGGTGTCTGTGGATGAGTGAACACTTATTTTAGCTGGGAACTGTCCTAGGATCCATTTTTAAAGGAGATATGAAGGCTGATGCAAAGTATTGTTCTCATATTTGTATCTACCTCTTTCAAAATCTACCTGCTGGCAGACTGTGCTGCTCCAAAGCTTAGTTATTAAAGTCCTCGATATTGTTTTACAGTGTCAACAGACTCCCCAGGCAGCTTTGAGTCATGAAGCTTGCTTAACCTAGTGAGAGGTTAATTTGGGAAATTGCACTGAAAAAAAGCTCTGCCATGTGGACTCTTCCAGCTATTGGGAACATTACATTTTCCAGACTATGGCAAGTAACTGCTAAAGATTTCAGCTTCTCAGCATTAATAAAACAAACACACAGTGAGTCTTAGGGGTAACTGAAGCGTTTCTACAGCAGCCCACAGGTGTGATAGCTTCTGTCAGGATTGGGAGTCCAGGCCCAATGAACAGTCAGCAAATGTCAGTTGTAAGTAAATGGGGAGGGTGATATAGTGTATTGTTGCTTAAGTGCTAGCAAAAGACACATCCACTGTTCCTTCCTTGCTGACCTATGGAACGAGTCGTATGAATGTTTAGCCGATTCCTGGCTTAGTGAGTTCCTCAGAACGACGAACTGGACCCTAATTTGTCAATGCCTCTCTGGAGACATAACCTGTCAGAATTTCAGATGAAAAGTACTTCAGTCCCTTTGTGTTAGGCTAATCCAATTTCTTCCCACAGCCAGCTCTGTAGAGCCCCATGTTTTTTCCTATAAAAAAGAAGAAGCCAAGAGGCTTTAACAGGAAAATTATATACATTTTCAATAGATATCTATGTGTTCATACAGACATTAGCCTGTTGAAACAAGTGTGATCTCCATACCATCACAAAAATGCTACAGTTGGATCATGTAACTGTGTCACTTCACCCTTCTCTCCATGAAGCTCTGATCCTAAGGTCATGGCTCATCTTTTCCTCAGCTTTCAACTGTGACCCATTTACACTGCATATTTATCTGGCACTTTCATCTGCATGGGCCACTGCTGCTGAGTGAGCTCAATTCTCCTTTTGAAAATGGAAAGACCCTGCTCCAAATGCAGCCCGGAGGGAGGACAAGTGGCAAAAGCTGGGTTTCAGTCTGCCGGTGGCACCAAGAAAGGTCCTGGCCTGCCTGCCAGTCAGCCCTCCCCTTGCTCAGACGCCCGGTCACAGCCCACAGTGGGTATTAGGGAAAGTAAACAGCAGGAATCAACCACAGCCAAGTCAGGAGACAGTTCAACTTTGCAAACAGACATATTCGGGCTGGGCGGATGCCAGGGAGGGCAACCACACACGACAGATAATCTCTCTGATGCAGTACAAATCCTGCTGGGAGCGGGGAAAGCCTCCAACATCTCCACGTGCCACAGCTGCAATGGCCTCAGGATGGTGGGAAGGCTCCCCTGGCACCCCTTCATCTCCTGAGCTCAGCCCCATCAGCTTGGGTTGGTCTCAGCAAAGGGGTTTGATCCTGTCAGCAGTGGTTGAAACAGGAGGGTGCTAGTACACAGCTGTTTGCTGGCCCCCTGCCATGCATGTGATCTGCCGTGCCCCTGATATTTCAGTCTCCCTTAGATATCCATGAAGATGAAGGAACACATCAGCTCAACAAACAGCCCACTCTGCTCCTGAGCGACTTTTCCATATCAGACAGCTGACTTTCCAAGCCCTATAAATATTATATTGGTAACACATCCCCTGAAAGCCCAAAGTCAGGCTCCCATCCAAGAAGCCATGGAGTTGCTCTCTGATCTAAATCTGTAATGCAGAAACACAACTTATTCCGTGAGAGCCCAAGTAGGAAGACTGGCTGAGGAACATAAGTACTAATTTCAGTCATTAAATTATCTTAAAAGGAATGTTTCATATTTTTAATAGAATATAATTTAAATGCTGCCCATAGATACTTTGTAGCTGTTGGAAACTCTGATCCAAATGATTCTTTTAATGGAAGATTGCCAGAGAACTTACAGTTTAAACTCTCACATAGTGGGACTATTATCCCTGAGTTTCTGTGCAGGCCAGTCTTCATTTCCCAGTTATGGTACTCAGGGTAATGTCAGTTAGTACCCCTACAGAACTACACAAGGCTAATGGCTGAGGGTGTTGACCAGAAATCTAACTGCAGAGCCAGCCTCCTCAAAATTTCAGATTGCTTTAGTGTCATGAGTTGACAGGCCCACATAGCTAGCAGAGTAACCCTCAGAAAAGGGTTCCTTCATGTTTGCGTCGGAGCCCTGAGGGCATTGATAGCTTTAATTACCCTGAGCAGTCCCACTTGGGCCCATACGCACACCTGCTGCCCACCTGCCAGCACTCTGTTTAAGCACATCCTTGAGACCCATCTATTTTCTGTTTTCCCTGAGCTCTGTTGTAGGTGTAACCTCATATTTATCTTGCTCTCCTGAATGGATCAAGGACCTGCATTGCATGTGGTTGAGTCACTATCCCCATGTCCTGTCCCTGGTATTGACCTTGGATTGCTGTAGTAGCCTTCTCTCAATTTTTATCTCCATCTCCTGCTGCTCCTGGCAGTGTGTTCACAGGACAAATGAGCCAGCGGGGACACCAGTTATTGCTGTGCTTGTGGGATGAGGAACAGCCATTGTTAATGTTTTGCCACCTGAAGTAGGATGAATTTGGGATGCTGTTCCAGGTTCCAACCAGTTTTTCCCACTTGAATCACAGTAAGTCAAATTTGGAAAAAAAAAAAAAAAAAAAAAAAAATTTCCAATGAGATCTTAAAACTTCTAAATGTCACCTTTCTGCTTCACTCAAGTTGCCAAGTTAAGAAGTTTCATCCAAGAAACCCTTTCACGCACATATATGCAGACCAATAAAGCCTTCTAAACCATTCAAATGGAATACCTAGAATTTCAAGTGGAAATGCAGATTTATTTATAGGCTCAGTGTGTTTTGCAGCCACATTACGTAAATATATGGAGCGAGAGCATTCCGCTTGTTTACTGAGCGGCATTGCTTTCCCATTCAACTGGAGTGGTGAGTCAGGACTGCTGCTGAGCTCACCCTGTTCTCAGAGGTCTTCTCCAGCCTTTGGTTCAGAGCACACTTGCAAGGGTCAGCTACATTGTTTTTGTATTTTAGGAGATTACTTTATGTGTTGCCTTCTTGATAGCAGGGAGGACTCTCCTTCAGACAGATTGCCTATGCTGCGCTGTCAGCACAAGCCATTAAAAAACCCAAGCTGCTGCTGGATCTAGATAGTTGAAATTTATGACCTAGTTTCCCAAAATTATAATTAGATTGGCTTAGAAAATTAGATATTTAAAAAAAAAATACTACATAGTCTTTGCATTAAGTTCTGTTTTGGATCTGTTGCAATTTCAAATTTTTGTTCCTAATCATAAGGATGAGAAGCAGGGGAATTTCTTAAATTTAGCAGCTAAAGAATAGGACCAAATATTGTGAGGCTGTGGTTTAAAAAGTGATACATGTTCAGTTAAAAGTTGTCTTTATAGCAGATTTGCTGGTGTTTTTCAGCAATTATAGATCCCAGACTGTACATGCTAACACCATTTATGGTAGCAGTGCATGAACTGGCATTGACATTCTAGGCACCAGCTTCAACTGGCTGTGCTGCTGAAGGCTGTACCAGCACGGCTGTGGTGCCTTCTCTTCCAACACCCTCCATGGATGTCCGCTTCTCACTGTTCTCAGCTTTTTGCAGCAAGTAATTTCCCTAAAAATACTAAGCTTGTTTGCAGACTTGTTCAGGACCCATGCTCCTTTGCAGCTAGAATTCCTGGAACGTAATTGCCCATCAGGATCCCTTGTCCATGTTTTCCTGCCTGGGTGGCCGTCAGTAGTATGGTCTGGAGCAGTTTTATAATTTGATGGAAGCTAAAAGAAAAGTACAGTGCTCTGGCCAGCTGCTTAGCAGTTCCCTTGCTTTGGCTTGTGGGAACCCAGCTCTGCTTGCCCTCCCTTTGCCATTCCCAGATCACTTTTTTTCCCTGCCAGTGTGGCAAGTTCAGCTAGTGCAGCCCAGTGGGACTGGGATGGGAGGGTAAATTGTTCATCTGGGCTGTGGAGGAATGAGCAGTTGATTATTTGTTGCCAATGGATACTGATACCAGAGTACCAGTTTTAACTGTAGCTGTAAGGCTACCTGGAGTATGGAACCAGCATCTCTTAAATCACTTGGTGGTTTTGTATTTCTGCAGGAAACGTTCAGAACAATCTTTTGGGTTGCAGCACTCCCCTTATGCCTGTGGTGCCCTTCTTCTGGTTAAGCTTAACCCTGAGAATTTGGAAAACAGGCCTCATAAAAAACTGGTAAAGCAACAATTGGAAGTAATGTTGTGCGTACAGATCTGTTGCTTTTTACTAAAAATAAGGTTTGAGGTTTGATTTTCTTTCTTTTTCTTTATTCTTTTTTTTTTTTTTTTCCTGTTGATACACCAAACTGTTCTGCTGCAAAGCTTAGCCTCGAAGCTAGGGCTCTCAGATGCAATGGACAGACCATGCCAGGGACTTGGCATGGCTTGCTGGCCTTGCTGTCCCAGTAGTATGATCTATGGAAGCTACAGAGCTGCTTGCACAGACTTCATGACCAATGTTCATGATTCAAATCTTAAAAATATACAAGAACAGCCCTCGGGCAGTTATGCCCTGTCTGACGGCCCCACCTAATTTCCCCTCTGAACTACATACTGTTCTATAAGTAGTTCTAGCACCTGCTGAAACCAGAAATGTTTCTTTCCCCAAAAGACATCAGCAGTGGTTAATTATTGCATCCCAAATTGGCACAGATTAATGCAGCTTCACCGAAGTCAATGAAGCTTCATGGAATTATGTCTGTCCTGGGTCTGAGTCATTAATAGGTACAGTTCTGGCTATTTTTATGCTCTTCAAATTATTTTGTTAGATTACAAAAGCAATTGTCAGCCCACATCTGTTTTTCCCAGTAGGGGGAAAAAAAATAATCAAAAAAACACCGCCCAAAACTTTTGCTCTTGCAGCAAATTATTTTGGATGTTGTCAGTTAGAAAAAGTGGCATGGAATAACGATGACTAGTAGCTTTCCCCTAAAAAGCACTCACCTAGCAGGGAGTCAACTGCTTTTATTGTAAAATTACCTATAGCTATACATTACAGCCATAGCACAGGTGCTCAACTGGTGCATGTATTCCAAACACCATCCTGTGACCTCCAGCAACAACATTGCTGCTTTCTAGTCAATCTGTTGTCACATCTAGCCATACATGTGACTTATGCTGTCTTGGGGTGACATGGTTAAGACAAAGGATGTGATGGAATATGTCTCTCCTGTTAGCTCAAAAGCCTACAAGGATTTTTATTCTGTTAAAAAAACCCCAAACCAATAAAGCTCTTAGTCTACAAGGCAGATGTTAACTGCTTTAAGATTAGTCCTATTAAAGTCACACCCAGACCACGCGATCCCACTACTCAGGAGTTCAGTGCCAGGCATTATCTGTGTGCAAAGAATTAAGCAACAAAAGTTTTTTATCAAAATTGTTTATTAAAAATAAGATACTTCACTGAAGTTTGCTGTCCTCAAGACAGAATTATGAGATTGTTGCATTCAACACAATCATAATCCACACAGAAATATAACACTATACAGCTCCTGTACGCCCTCGAGCTGGCTTCCTGCAGCCCAGCTGACACAAGCTAGCCCTGCATACTTTAGTTGTAGAACCTGTTCCTCTGGGCACTGTTAGCTCTCTTCCTCACCTCTTGCTGCACAGTGCTGTTACTGTCTGGAAGTTGGACAGAAACCCAACCATCTCTTAGCAGCTAGAGGCTACTACACAACCAGTGTTAATACACCAAGTGACTGATGATTGCAACACTGGCTGATGTTTAGGAAAAATGAATATGCAACCAATTACTCAAGTTCCCAGCACAACTGTACAGAGCAGCTTCTGTTTGTAAAAAGGAAGCTCTGTTCTGATCTGCTGCACCGCCACCTCAGCAAGGACTTGAACAGTGTATGGTTTAGTCTAATGCATGGAGTCTCCTTCTCTGCAGCACTCTGAGAAGCACATCACAAGCAGCGGGCTGGCACATGTCTCCTGTCAACTCTCAATGCCTTCCAAAAGCATCACTCTGCCATCAGTTTTGCACCAAGTCGGTATTTGTCCTTGCAACATGGCAAACACACAGGGTGCTCAGTATCTAAGTCTCTGGGGTCAGGATGCTGCCATGAGCTTTAGCTTGTTTCCTCACTAGCCAAGAGGCTTCATTGCACTCTTCTCTATCATTCATGTACCCTGGGCTGCTCTGGTGATAGGTGTCTTCTTGCACAGCTCCTGATAGAATTCAGATTCCAAAAAACGTGGGTATGAGTTATTCTCCATTAAGCTGTAAACTCTTTTCTGTGCTGCACTGAAGCAGGTATGTGTGGCTTCTTCAATATTCTGTGCAATGATGTTCTTTGTTTGAAAGTCTATGTTTATCTGAAATAAAAAAAAAGGATGATTACTTCTGAGAACTGAATTCAAATAAACACAATACACTATAACACTTCTGAAGAGTTAAAACAGGCAAGGCCATTACTACCATGCTAAATTAATAAATTCCCTTGAAGAAAATTCTTCTTTAATACAAAACCCAGTAATCTAGATGATGCTACCTTGCAGTACTACACTCTCTAAATAGACAATGAGCAATAAATGTGGCTGCTGACTATTCCAGTTAAGATGGAAACTGAAATACTGCTGTGCCACTTTTGAGCTTGGTGAAAAAGGCAGTAGGGAATAGAGTTACATTCAGAACAGCTGTTAACAGTGAAGTATGTAGGATGTAGTTTTGGCATCTATTTTAAAGTGAGCTCAGAGAAGTAAAGAAGGTCTTTAAGACTTCTAAAACAGGGCAGTGATGTTTAAATAGGTCCTTTACCTCTTTGGGAGCCTCCTTTTCAATAAAGTCATTGTAGATTTTCTTTGCTTTCGAAGTCAGCTTCTGGGGTGACTTGGTTTTCTTGAAGTCTTCACAGGCCAACCAGAACTCTATGTTCTCTTCACAGAACTCTGACTTCAGGAAAGCTCGGAAAGCAGCAAGACCATCTAGGGAGAAAAAAAAAAACAAAAAAGCATCCAAATAAATATTTCAGAAATCTTGATTTCACCCACTGGTCACATCTGTTTCTACCAAACATTTTGTTATAAGTCTGTTTCTTTAAGGGATATATTAGTAATAAAAAAAGTTCCACATTTATGAATGCAAACAAACTAACATTCTAACAGGTTGGCAGGCTTCATTTTGCATTAGCCATGTTTTTTTAGACAAGCAAAAAATGAAAGCTGTTTCTAGTCAGCGAGTTCCCTTGTGATGACTGCATATATTTTAAGAAAAAAAATCATTCTAAATACAATCTCCTGCGTTAAACTTTACACTGGAGTAAATATTTATGACTGTGCTACAAACCTCTGGAATATCTTTTGTAATGGAAAGGATGACTCAAGTTCAAAGAGCAAATGGTAATATTTTAGTCTTTTTGCTCTGCTGTTGAGTGCATTTCCTTGTAGAGATATAGTAAAGTCCTGAGATCATAGAACTTGTGTTTGCAGACTCCTTCCCAAGCTGTTTGAGTTGCATATGCCTTGGTTAAGCAGTGAGCACAGTGCATGAATACTCTTCTCACATATGGCAAAGCCAAGCTGACAGGTACGGTTTTAACTACGAGGGTAGTTAAAGAAAAATTTCCACTACAATGAAGTATTCTAGATGTTTTAATACTAATTTAAATATTTTAAGAACACTTACAAATTTTGATTTTAAACAGTTTAAACATTTAACTTTCAAGACCAGAATAAACACTCTTTTAAATCACAAAATTACAACCCTGACATCCAAGGAAGCAATCTCTTACAGACATAGGAGCTGTACCATCCCTTTGCTCCTGAATGGTAATTTTCAAAGACAAACTTACATTTATTAGCAAGAAGTTCATCAAAAGCTCGGACCACAGCTGGGCTTCTTCAGGGAAGGTCTGCATAAAGAGAGAGACAACATTAGACATCATTGCTCAAACTTCATTGTTTCTGTAGAACACTCAAGTTATTTAAATAAAAGTCTCCTTCTCACAGCTTACCTGAAGTAGATGCGGCATTTCCCTCCTTTCTTAGATTCATTTTAGTAGCGTTGGAAGAATTCTGTAGGAAGTAGCTCAGTCTCGCTTTCCAGTCTTTAATGCTGGAAGAACAGAGAAGTAGCACGTTTAAAATGAAAGAGCTTTAGCCACCAGCTCCTCTCCTGTCAAAAGCTGCACGTTTTCCCGACATTGCTTTTTAGCTTTGTATCGAGAGTGACCCAGAGCGTCTGTCTGAGGACAAGAAAACCACATCCCCCTCGTTTAAACCGACAGATTTACTCGCCAGCCAAGGACTAACGTTAGCCGAGACACAACCTCTCCCCGCGGGACTCACACAGTTCTCTTCATCCTGCCTCCCTCGGCCTCGCCGCGGCGCCTCCCGCCCCGCTCCATACGCACCACAGCCCCAACGCGTGCTGAGGAGCCCGCCGGGGCCGCGCGCCTTATAGGGTGGGGGGGCGGGGCCGGGCGGACGGGGCGTTCCGCCGCGCTAGGGTCGCGCCTCTTTTAACCTTTACTTTGTTTTCCTCTTATTTTCTCCCTCCTCCTTTTCTTCTTCCCCCTCCCCTTTTATTTCCTTAATCTCTCTTTTCCTTATTTTTTTTTTTTTCCACATTTTTTTAATTTTTTTTTTTTCCCATTCTCGACTTGCCCTCGCTAGCGCCTTCATGGGAAGCTTTCAGCCGGTCACACCGATATTCCTCGGGCGCCCGTATCTGCCGTGCTGGACGGGGAGTGGCTCATCCTTCCCCTTCTGCAGTTTCTTGGGTTTGGGGTTTTTTTTGTTTTGTGTGTGTGTGGGGGGTTGGTTTGTTGTTTGTTTGTTTGGTTTTAATGGTAATACAGACTTTGGCTGTGGGCAGGACATGAAAAAAAGGATAAGGGAGGACTTAACCACCTTTCTTGAAAAAGTGAAGTAACCATAAGTTTGAGTATACGGAACGTTTCATGTCCACCCTTCTGCTGCCCCAGGCTCTTTATCGCTGTTACAAATTATCTGCAGGTGTTTTATCGCTGTATAGCATTGCCACCTACGTGTAAATGACTCTCAGTACACGAAGCTGAAGGAACATTGACTTTCTCCATATTTCAGCTTATTGAAAAGGCCACGTGATCCTTCTCAGCAGTGTCTAGCTGAAGGTTATCGTGTCCAAAGGATTTGGGTTTTAGCAATCATGTGAGTTTCTCTTTAACCCACTCTACTTTTTTCCTCTTTTCTGTGTATGTATCTTCCTTTCCACAGTACTCTACAGTGTGTATTTCTCTGCCATGAAAAGCGGTGGTCAGACAGACTAATGCCCAAAACACCATCTAACTTCAGTGCATTCATGTAGCATCAAATCTCTGATCCTTTTAGGTTACAACCTCTCTGCTCACCAAATACACACAAAGCTGTGCAAAGGCATTTTACTTCAGATGAGATATATGGAGGAAAATGAATGCCATTTAATTAGTGAAAGAGTTTAAACAAGGATCGCTTTTTAGAGCCACCTGTTGCAGTATATATTGATAGTCTGATAAGAAAATAAAGTTCCATCCTCTAAATTTTACCGAATTGGTTTAATTATTTTTTTTGCAACAGGTAGCTCTCATTCTTGTACTTAACTACATACATTTTTAATTACAGGGTTGTTACAGTGGAAGGGAAGAAATGTAGAAACACTAACGGAGGTAAGGCTGTAAATGCTGTAAAAGCCTCAGTTCCAAAAGTTCACAGGGGGAAAACTTGCCAAAGAAAAGGCTGGGTCAGGCAGTGACTGTGTGATGTATGGAGCTGTGCTGACTCGCTTCCAGGCACTTCTGTCGTCACTCACTTTGAGTGCCAGGGTCAGCCAAGTTGTGCAGCTGCGAGTGGTTTGGGCAGGAGCTTGCCAGAAGCTGCCGAACAACCTGTAACGTGCATGAGGACAGGAACACTCTCTGCACATTCAAAACTCACAGTACGCAGCCTCCTGGTTAAGGGCAGACAGGCAGCCTTGCCTCACCTCAGACTAACAGATTGAAACACAGCCCTGGGCCTTACCCAGAGCAGAGTCTCTGTAAAGGATCAAATGCTCTGCAAGGAGAACAGTACCTCCTCACCTTCCACCTGCCTTGTAGATTTTCCCTTTTTTGATGCTGGTTTCAAGTTTCTTTCATCTGGATTCTTGAGGCTGATTGAACGGAAATGTGCCCAAGAGTGGTGGGAGCTGGAAAACTTCTTAGTCTAGTAAGCTCCAGTAAAGGTTTGGTTCAGCATTTATATTTCAGGGCTTGCACCTGTAGCACACCAGATATCCTGCTGATGTTTGAAGCCTGACAAAATGTTTTCTTGATGGTCCTGGAGGAGGCTTTTGAGGGTAGAGCTGGGATATTCCTAGCATCTGACAAGTTGTGAGGTGGCAGTAGTCAGCGTATGGAAAATTGCAGAATGAATCATGTATTTGTCTTAAATTTTTTATTTTAAACTTTTTAATTGCTTCTTTCAGATACACATGAAAAATGAAGTGCCAGTTAAGAAAGGTAGTTATAACATTTGCAATAGCTTTAAAAAGTGGAAAAAATAAATAGCGCCCCAGGTTAAAAAAAAAAAGGAAGCTGAATATGTGATTGTGAGGTTAGATGGCCCTATAAAACACACTTACGGTAAGATTTGCTTTAAAAACTATTGAGATTAAAATGGAATTTTATTGGTTGCATTAAGGTATATTTTTAATTTACATTTTTGTTACACTTTTAAAGCCCAGCTGTCACTGTTTTTTTTAAGTAAAAAAGAAACTTTAAAAAAAATGCTTTCTCACTTAATGCTGTGCAGTGTGTTTTGTGACTACAAAGCAAAGTTTTGCAGGAGGTCAATTACACATCTGCATGATAAAATAGATTTCCATTTATGTTAAAAAAACAAAACAAAAACCTCATCTGACATCAAACACTGTCATCAGTGTACTGTAAAATGACCCGGTCAGATTGGGGGATGCTTTTGGCAGGGAGGATGCTGCCTCCCCTTGTGCTGCCTCCTCTGAGGGCTGTAAGTGTGCACTGACTGGAGGAGTGTTCGACCTCACTAAGCAATTTTAGACACACCAAGACTAAATATTACTTTGTTCTACTGATTTCTATTTATTTCAAAGTAAGGATGGCAAAAGAGCCTTTCTGGAGGTGGGGCTGATTTCATACAAATGGTGGCTTGGCAAAGTGAGATTTGGCAGTTCAACCCTGTCCTACACCAATCTCTTGCAACATTATTTTGAAAACTTCACGATAATTAGGTATCACCACTTTCTGGAAAAGCCTAGGGTTTCAATTGCAGCACAGGTTCAGGTGTGTTAGTGTAGCACATTGCATAATGCTGCTGAAAAATAAGTGCCTCCATGTCATGATGTCTCTCACTGGGAACAGGGCTGTGGGGTGTGTGACCCTACCGGTGTGGCTCAAACCAGTGTACAGACCTGCGCTACTGGTTGGTCTGTGTCTACACTGACTTCTACTCTTACAAGCCAGTGAATCTCTTGGTAGCTGAGGACAAACATGTAATGCCGGGTTTTTTTTTGCTTCACATGCTTCTTAAGGCTTTGGTCTGTTTATATAACACTACTGTCATCGTCAAGGAGCAAGACCAATGCCAGGTGACGGAGGGAACAAATAGCCCAAACTTTGCTACTGAATTTCATTATTGCCTGCAATGAAATCTGATGTCAGACATTCAATGACACAAGCTCTCACTCTGGAGATCAAAGTTTTCTTTGAGGAGGCTTGCTTGAGAATGTTCTGTTCTTTTTCTGCTTATGTGGTTCCTATGAGCATCAGTGGTGGCTAGATGTACAGAGGACTGTAATATATGCAATAAAAATCCAGGATGGAAGATGACAATTTTTTCCATCTCAGTTACATTATGTGTTGCAATAGCTGTGCTGATCTTTTTCAAGTCCCTGGTGAGTAGTTGCTCTCACCGCATAGTAATTAAATCTGTGTCTGCGTTTTCTGAAATGCCAGCCCTTATTTCTGCCTATTATAGAGAACACTTGGATGGTAGGAAAGAGCACATGAAATACGGTCCAGAGACTTTATAGCTGAGTTTCATAAAGCCAAGAGGGGAGAATATGTTTTTGCGTGGTATTTCAAACCATGCATTAGAGTTATTTAAGGGATGGCTATTGAACCCATGTGGTATTTGACTAGCTGAAAAATCATATACAAAAGAAGGAATAAGATGTTGAGCAATGTATCTTTTTGTTTTGTGCTACATATTGCAAATTACACAGGTGTACTTTCCTGCATTTTTACAATGTTAATTTTTAATTTACAGCTGTACAGCATGGTGTTGTGTCTGTGAAACGTTTTTTTTTTGTAAGCATCAGAACTGGAGAGTGATGAAGAATGCCCACCCGTTGATTGCTTATAATACTGTCAGCTGGCCTTCTAACCTCTATTTTAGGCTCTATCTTACTTCGAGTGACGGGGGACCAATACATATTTGTACGAAAGAGCACAGAGGTGCCCCAGCTACAGGTAGAAGCGATGTGCTCTGCTCTGTGTGTTTTTAAATAACAGCAGTCATGCATTGTATGCATTGTAGGGCGTTATTTCCTAGGTGAATATTATAATTGCAGGTCTTTATAGAATTTTTGCATAAGTAAAGAAAAAAGGCCTTAGTCTGGTTCTATTTCTGTTCATTGCATCCCACCTTTCTAGTCCTTTTTACAATTCAGTGGCATGTAGTCCATGTGGGTGCTGTTTTGGGGGGTGGAGTGGGCTGGTTTTTTTAATTACTTGAACCTTGCTGAGATCAAATTGTTGCATTCTCTGACTTTGGCCTTGTAGGCTGTGCCTGACTGGCTGTTATGCTTCTCTCCGTACTATTTTCCAGTCATAAAGCTGAAAACAAGCAAATCATAAGAAGACATCTCTGGATCTAAATTTAACACTAATGTGGATTAACACTAAGACTGGGCCAATTAAATTTTCAGTCTTTCCTGAATAGAAGATATTACCTCATTACAAGTGGATTTCATTTCACCAAACAGCAAAATCCGCTGAGTAACATATAAACTAGGCAGAGCTCTCTGAGAACTCATGGTGCTCAGCCCTCGGCCACCTTGTTTTACATAAACACCCACGTTAGTTTATAAAAACTCTGAAAATAGAGCTGAAATCTATCAAAGAGTGGATAAACTAGGACTATATGTCTACTTACGGTATTGCTGTTATGTGGATGCATGTGTCCATGCTGTACCAACACTGTAAAGAGTATAAATTTAGACACTGAGCAGTTGGTTGTGGTTCCATTTTTACCTGTGGACATTTGGATATGTTTGTTTTTAATGGGGGGATACTCAATAACAGGCAGGAGTCAGAAAAATGAGTTCACTGAGGACCCTGGGATGGCTGTCCTGCTCCTGTAAGATCTGTTTTATCCCTTCTGCAAAGACAAACTGAAAGGAGACCTGGTACAATGACATTTTCTTAGCAGATACGAGCTGGGTTATACCATCTCAGATAAAGAGATCTGATTAATCTTTCTTGAGGTTAACAAGGTGACACAGAACACTTGCTCTGCACTCTGTTCAAACTCCAGTCTGTTTTCTTCCCTCTCCTCTCCCTCCAAAGACTGTATTTGTTAAAATGTGTGTGCAGAGGGACACTAAACAATCAAAAATGTTTGTTAAATCTATATGTGGGCACTATCTTTATCATGTTACCTACACGTAACACAGTCAACACACAGTCCTTTTGATGACTGTTTAGTCCGCGTTAATGAAATTCTGTAAATGCTGAAATTGTATAGTCAGGCATTGATCTAGAAAGTCTCCACAGCTTACAAATTGATCCCGTTGTACAACTTCCTACAGGTGAGTGTTGTCAGGAGCACAACAGTTGTGTGAGATGAAGAAGGATGAGAAGTATAAAAAATTTTTGCACTGCCTAAATGAGCAAATTTTTTGAAAATAAGCATTTCCTTGAAATGCAGATTAAATTGTGGGGCTTTCCGATTTCTTGATGGGCAAGAAAAGTTTAAAAAAGACCTATTTTCTTTGAACAACCTGATCTCCAAGCTGGGTGGAATTAGCAGAGGCTTAATTAGACTTTCTTTGTGGAAAAAAATAACACCAGTTAATTTAAATATCATATTTATCAGTGGAAATTTTTTTCATTTACTTAGAATTATTTTAGGGTGGTATATTATTTTTATCACTTTCAGTGTTGCAGTATAGGCTTTTCTGTGAAAAGTAGAAATGTGGTAAAGGATGCAAAGTAATGGAAAAGAAAGACAATCCACTTACTAAAGTCAGAGGACATTTTATCTGAGTAACGGCAGCCTTATACTCTTTCTACTTACCATGTTGACAAAAAAACTATTCTGAAGTCTGTAAAGTTAAACTCTCTGAAGTTAGAAAAGGGTAAAATGAAGTCTGGGAGATAAAAGAAGGATAATGTAATATTTGTCTGGCTGCATCACACTGTGGAAGTTCCCTCCCAGCTGATTGAAGAGTACATCGAAGTGGTTAAACTGTAGCCAGAATCTGAGGGTGCAGGTTGTCTTGCAGGTAGCCTGGGAGAGAGATATAGCTAAGTAACTTGACAAATAGGCTATTCCCTTAATGCTGGATGTGGCAAAATAATGTCTCAGTCCTCCAAGTGTCTTGTAGACAGGTACCTTGTTCCTCTAGAACATTTTTCTCATCAGCGGCTAATGCTGAGTTCAAACAGGACTTCAGAGCAAAGCAATTCATAGCTGACCATAGGTGAATCATTCCATGCAGAAAATAATGGTGCGAACTTTTAAAATAGGTGGATAGAACAGTAATGTCACTTCTTGTATTAAAATGCTCGTTAAACAGGTAAAACTCCACAGAAATTAGTAGAGATATGCTCTACTGTTATTCCAGCATTTAGTGAGCAAGTTTTAGAGCTGTTAGTGTTATGGACAACAATGGTAATTTTGCATTAAAGAAATATTTTCTAGGATGTTTACAGCGCTAAGAAATGGCAGTGCAGGACTGTACATTACCATAGGTCATACTTAGAAGTCTTACAGGCTGTGTATAACTCACTGCCTATGTTTTGGCAAGCTCTATTTCAAATAGACAGTAGTTGGTTCTACACTGTGTCACAGCCTTCAGTTAGGAGATGTGATGAGACCTCTGCCTTAATGTACTTACTTAATATTTTCTGGCTGCAATAAGATGCTCCCCAAGGATTGCTTGTAGCATCTTTGAGAAATTAGAACAAGAAACCTTAATCAAAAAAAGAACCAACGAATAATTTAATTTTTTTTCACTGACCATAAACAGTAAAATGTACCAAACAGATAAATTAAAAGGGAAAAAAGAAGTCTTGACAGTTCTCTGAGAGGATGACACAGATTAAACAAAGAAGTATTGAAGAGGAGAGTTCAATTCAGTATATATATATATATTTATTCAATAATAAAGCTCTGAGAAAAGAGTGATCTTCCAGCATGCACATAGAGGAAAATGGAGGCAGAACCAGAACATATCCTCAGTTGTAGACAAGTGGCCAAATGTTGCCTGAATTCAGCTGTGGAAGCTTCCTTTGCTTTCCTCAGATGCCACCTTGCTGATCTACACTTCTTTCCTGACTGGTAGTTTCATTTCATGTTTTTCCATGTGTTATGGAATTATTCCTCTTGACATACTGTATTTACTATATTTTCTTACTTCATACAAATAATCTAATCCCTATACAGTAAGCAGTTAAGAGAGAATAATTTCACATCTGTGGACAAGCCTATAAGGAATACAGTGCAGTGTAACAAGAGCTGTTAATTTTAAGAAGTTTCATTTATAGCATATATTCCTAAAAGCCAAATTAGAACAATTATACAAGACATTAAGTTATGAAAGAAAGCATAGCCACTAAAAGCTTCTAGGACTTCAGTGTCTAAATTGGACTGTGGTGGATTTTCCAGTGTTGTTCAATTAAGGGTCCATTCAAAGACATTCAGATCCATTATTTTCTCATTCTTTCCATAAGTCAGTCAAAAGTAGCCTCAAGTTTATTCAAGCCACTGTGTTTACTCTGATGGGAAAGAAGACTAGGCAATAAAAAAAATCACAAGAGATGTTCGAGTCTGATATGCCAGAACTTCTGTAGTTGCTCCCAGACTGGAACATGATGGAACTCAACATCAGAGAGGACCATCAGCGCTGCTGGTGACAGCTTGTTTCCTGGTTTTGCACAAGTTTTTCTCATAGTGGAGAGCTCTTATCAATGATAAAATGTGCATGTTTTCATTCACAGAGGCATTTTTTCGTAAGCACATGTCCAATCCTCTCCTATGTACTTCAGCAAACTAGCAATGTAGTTAAGGGATTCATGTGTCTTACTATTAACTTCAGGTGATAGGGGAATGTGCACGGTGAACAAGAGGGTGATATCTTGATATGCATAGGGAAAATGGCATATATTTACTGAAAAATTTAGAAATTATTTGTATGGGGAAAATAGCAAAGGGAACAAAGGTGAACATGCTTTATCTCCCTGGTTTGTAACATACTACATATTTAAGTGCCAGCTCTCAGGGATGAATTAAGATATATTTGTAATCAGAGCTGTAACCCCTCAATTATTTTTAAATGTGTTTCAAAATATGGAAAAAATGATTAGTGTAGATGAGCAGAAAATGTTGTGTAATTTGAACATAACTTCATTATCACTGTGCTTTATGAGTACTGCTCTTCTTCTGTTACTGTTGCACCTAGTGACTGCTTTTTACATAAGCTTTTGGCACGAATTTCTTAGTACTATGCTTTCTTTTGTTTGCTCGGTAAGTGATACGAATATGGGTTTCCAGTCAATTACTATGGCTTTGCCTAGCTGACTTCTCTAATGGCCCACAACACTAAAGGCCTGAAATATTAAAAAATATGTTCACTACATCTGGTTTTCCTGGCTTCCCTTTACATACTGAATGCATCTCAATTGTGTTTGTCCTTACCATATGTAATTCCCACTTCTTCTCTAAGGGATGGACGTTTGGAACTAGTACAGAGTCAACACATGAAATTGTCTCTTGAGACAAGAGTACATTTTGCATTGACTGTTTCTATACTGGTAGTCTGCAAGTGAACGGATGTGGTAGTTTCCTCTGCTGTAGTGTCTGCTTTTTCGTGGGTGTTACACAACTATTGTTTATGCATCAGACAGGCTACTACTACTCGAATGTTTTTTAGCTATATCTCCTGTTTGCATACCATTTATTTAATTTGCATTTATTAAAATTCGGCAAATGAGTAAGTTGAAATGAAAGTTTATTTTATTACAATCTAAACCAAGCTGAGCTACTTTTCTTTCTTTGCCAGTTTGCATTTACATCTATAACGGGCATTACTGGCCAGCTCCATTTTCTCTTCCAATGGGCTTTGTTTTCAATTATAATTTCAGTTGAGAAATTATCAGAAAAATTTTGTTGCAGTTTCGCCGAAGTACTGCAGTTGCTCCTGGCTTCCTCTTCCTCTTCCTCTCTCACCTGTTTTGTACTACTCAAGGTTTTAAGTATAATTTCTCCCATTTTGTTGTCCTTGCAATTTCTGTGGTTGGGAGAAGATTTGATTTATTTATGGAAAGACATTTTTATCATGTGTGAGTGGCAGGACCTGTAGAAATCCAGTCTGCTAACAGATCGGAATGAAGCAGATTGCACGTAGCTGTTTAAGTTTCCTGTGAATATTGTATTTCTTACCAGTTTTTCCTTTTCTTCCTTTTTTTTTTTTTTTTTTTCATTAACATATCAGATGCAGGACGTGTAACTTACTGTTGCATGATAGTTAAATGCTTCTGAGTGATCTCAAATGTGTCCAAATAGTCCACAAAAAACTGTTGAGATGACACTGAATAAAGAAGGTGGTTTCCTGCCAGAAAACTTGCAGTAGAAGGATCTAGTAAGACTTCTTTTTGCATGCCTCCCTGCTTGCATTTTAAGCTTCTGGTTAAGGAATGAACATACATCTGACACTGCAATGAGTCCGTTCTGAACTCGAGAAACTAGATAGGAAAAGTCTGCTTAAATAGATGCAGCCATACCTGTGCTGGGTCTGCCAGTACTTTGGGCTGGCTGCCTTGGAGGTGGAGCTGCATTACAATGATTATTGTAGTACTGAATATCAGCATTTTCAGCTGGAGCACAGCCTCATGCAAACATGTCAGGTGGCTTTCCTGCTAGGTCTGGCTGCCATCCAACCAACTGGCAGCAGAGGCAAAGCGACTTTAAGGCTGGCTGAGCCCCTCCAAGTGAAGCAGCCTTTAGTGGTTCCTTATTCTATATGAGCCTCCATTTTTTCCTGGCATGACTGAAAATCTACGTCTTCACTTATTGCAAATGCATATTCAAACACGTTTATCCCTGGAAAGGGAAGAGATTTTATCAAGGGGTGAGAAGCCAGCATTTGCCATTCAGTGTCTGTGCTGATCAGTATTTGTCTGTTCCTGAAACACCATTCAACATCAGATCACATTTTGTGTGAAGCTGCACAGTGCCAGTGTCCCATGTACGCTGATTTACACCGGCAGCTTACTTGGTCAGCAACTGCGCTTCATGAAATATCTCTCTCTGTTTGTGGCTGGCTCTCACTTTTATGCAGGCTGAGACATAGAATCATAGAATGGTTTGGGTTGGACGGGACCTTAAAGATCATCCATTTCCAATCCCCTGCCATGGGCAGAAACACCTCCCCCTAGATCAGGCTGCCCAAGGGCCCATCCAACCTGGCATTGAATGCTTCCAGGAATGGGGCATCCACAAGTTTCCTGGACAACTTATTCCAGTGCCTTACCACCTTCATCATGAAGAATTGCTTTCTAATGTCTAGTGTAAATCTTTCCCTCTCCAATTTATAGCCATTTCCCTGAGTCCTATCACTACATACCTCTGTAAAAAGTCTCTCTCCCCAGCTTTTCTTGTAGGCCCCCTTCAGGTACTGGAAGGTTGCATAAGGTCTTCCTGGAGCCTTCTCTTCTCCAGGCTGAAACAGCCTCAACTCTCTCAGCTCGTCCTCATATGGGAGGTGCTCCAGACCTCTGATCATATCCGGGCTTCTCTATACCTGTTCAACAGCTCTATATGCTTCTTACGTTGAGTATTCCAGAACTGGAACACAACACTCCAGGTGGGGGTCTCACAATAGAGGAATAGAGGGGCAGACAGAATCACTTCTCTTGACCTGCTCGGCACGTTTTTTTTTTTTTGATGCAGCCCAGGATACGGCTGGCCTTCTGGGCTGCGACGCGCACATTGCTGGCTCATGTCGAGCTTCTTATCAATCACCACCCCCAAGTCCTTCTCCTGCAGGACTGCTCTCAATCACATCATCCCCGATCCTGTACTGAAACCATGAATTCCCCCTACCCAGGTGTCCGACCTTGCACGTGGCCTTGTTAAACCCCTTGAAGTTCACACAGGCCCACTCCCTCCAGCTTGTCCAGGTTCCCTCTGAATGACTATCTTGTTCTTCTGGTGTGGCAACTGCACCAGTCAGCTTGGTGTCACCTGCAGAGTTTGCTGAATGTGCACTCAATCTGGCTGTCTATATAACTGATGAAAGATATTAAACTGCACGTGCTCCCAGTACGGATCCCTGAGGGACACCATTGTCACGGATCTCCATCTGGACATTGAGCCATGACCACTACTCTTTGAATCCAACCATCCAGCCAGTTTCTTATCCACCCAAACAGTCCATCCATCAAATCCATATCTCTCCAATTTAAAGAGAAGGAGTTGTGGGGACTGTGTCAAATGCTTTGCAGAAGTCTAGATCGATCACATTTCTTGCTTTTTTCTCGTCGTCCACTGAGATGTGGTTAACCCATCATAGAAGCCACTAGTAGGTCAGGCAGGACTTGCCCCTGGTGAAGCTATGTTGGCTGCTTCTAATCAACCCCTCTCCATCCTCCAGTGCTTCTAGCATAGCTTCTAGAAGGATCTTTTCAATGATGTCAGGCACAGAGGTGTGGCTGACAGGTTGGTAGTTCCCAGAGTCATCTTTCTCTACCCTTTTGAGAAATGGGCACAATGTTACCCTTCTTCCAGTCACCAGGGACTTCTCCTGACTGCAAAGACTTTTCAAATATCCTGGAGAGTGGCTTGGCAGCCACCAGCAAATTCCCTCAGGACTCTGGGATGCATCTCATCAGGTCCTATAGAATTCTATATGTTCAGGTTCCTCAGGTGGTCACAAACCTGATCCTTCCCTACAGTGCAAGAGGCTTTATCCCCTATTTCCCTTCTTGTTGTCCATTGACCCAAGAGGGGTGAGGAGAATGTTTGCCAGTGAAGACTGAGGCAAAAAAGTTTTTAAGTACCTCAGACTTCTCCTCGTCTGGTGATACAAGGTCACCGTTTTCATTCATCAGTGGAGGTACCCTTTCTTTAACCTTCCTTTTCTGATTGATGTATCTGTAGAAGGCCTTTGTGTTAGTCTTCACTTCCCTTGCCATGTTCATCTCCAATTATGCCTTGGCCTTCCTGACCTCATCGCTGCACAACTAGGCAGCATCCCTTTATTCTTCCCAGGTTTCCTGTCCCTGTTTGCACTGCCTGTGCAGCTCCCTCTTACTCTTTAGTTTGACCAGCAGGGCTCAACTCAACCACAGTGATCCCTTCCCTGCCTGATTTCCTACACTTTGGGGCTGAGCGCTCTTGCACTTTATGGAAAGCATCCTTAAATATCTGCCAGCTCTGTTCTGCTCCTTTGTCCCTGAGGACCCCCGGGTGTCCTACTGACTAGCTCCTTGAGGAGCTGGAAATTTGCTTTCCTGAAATTTAAGGTCCTGACTACACTCCTTGCCTGTCCCATATCCCTCAGGACCTTGAACTGCACCAGCGTGTGATCACTGCGGTCCACGCTACCTCCAATCTTGATGTCACTGATAAGCCCACTTGCACTGGTGACCATCAGGTACAGTATTTCATCCCCTCAGGTAGGGGTGTCTATTACATGGGTTAAGAAATTATCTTCAGTGTATTCTAGGAGTCCCCTGGATTGCTTACAGCTTGCTGTGCTACTTTTCCAGCAGATGTCAGGGTGGTTGAAGTACTCCAGTAGGATGAGAGCTTGTGAGAGTGAAGCCTCCTGTAACTGGAGGAAGAAGGCTTCATCGGTAGGGTCTCCTTGATCAGGTGGCTGTAGTATACATCAACCACAAGGTTCCTTTTGATGCCTTGGTCTTTTATTTTGACTCACAAGCTTTCAACCTGTTCGTGGCCATTCTTCAAAGACAATTCTTCACACTCTATCAGTTTCCTGATATAGATGGCAATGCCTCCATCCCTCCTCTGGGTCTGTCCTTTCTGAACAGCCTGTAGGTCATCGACAGCCACACTCCAGTTATTGGATTTGTCCCACCAATTTCAGTGTTGGCAACCAGATCATAGCTTTCTAGCAGCACGGTAGCTTACAGCTCCTTCTGTTTGTTGCTCAAGCTTCGTGCTTTTGTATAGAGGTGCTTCATCTGGGCAGCAGGTGGAGGGCTTATACCAGCACCCCATCCCTCCAACCACTGTGTGTCCTCCTACAGCTGGTTCATGGGCAAGCCTGATATTATCCCCCTCCCCCTAGTTAAAGCCCCATCAATGACCCCGGCAAGCTCGACCCTCCTTCCCCTCTGAGAAAGGCTGCTCCCATCTGATACCTGTAAACCTTCCCTCAGCAGGGAGTCTCCTACAACTATAACTCGCCCTTTCCTCCTCATGGTGGCTGTACTAATACGAAGGGGGGGGGGGTGGTGTCTTTCTGGTCTTGGCTTCTCCTCTGGTGTTGATGAATAGTCACCCACTTTGTCCTCTGATCAGTCTTCCCCAGCTAGAGCCTCATATCCGTTGTGCAGAGGCACCTGGGGAGGAGTGGGCAAGGAGGGGGTTCGTTTCTGCCCCAGCGGTGGACTTGCTTCCACAGTCTACTTCCCTTTAAGTCCCTGTCTACATTCAAATCGAGGGAGGATACCGACTCCCTTTGATGAGGGGCTTTTCCCGGTGTTTGTTTTTTTGTTGGTTTTTTTTTTTTTTGTTCCTGTTTGAGAGACCTGTGGTTGTGGTTGCATCTTCAGGCTGATCAGAGAGGAGAGCTGGGCAACAGCAGCTCTGCGAGGGTGGGAGCTCACTTTGGACCTTGTCTCACTTCCAGATAGATGTGCAACAGGGCCACATACTTACTGCTTTTCTTCTGTAGAAAAATCTATCTGTGGCTTCCTTCTTCCTGTATAGGAAAATCTCAGGCTCAGCAAGCACTTTAAATTGATGCTGGCGTTTGGGAAGTAACCCTCTGAATAATGAAGCTGAAGGTTTCCTTTTCTGTATACTTTTATTTTTATTATTTTACTTTAAAATTTTTCTTTGTGTTCTGAGAGCCATGTATTCAGTGCTGCTGTGATTGTAGTTGCAATTCTTTTGCTTTTTTTTTTTTTCAAATTCTCAGTGAAATAGCAATACTGGTCCTAAGTTTTAAGCTTTTAAAAGCAGCAGGTCATTACTATTTACAGTTGCTCAAGTTTGAGAGCATATTTATTTATAAATATTACCCAAAATATAAAGAAAATTAAAATGTTTTCCCCAGTCTGCTATACTGACCTGATCAGGTGCCACTGTGTAGTAGACTGATGGCAATTTTCCAGCTCTGTAGGTTCCTCCTAAGTGAAAACTGCCAATGAAACAGCTCCTAGTTTTCCTTATGTACCAGCAAATACACTGGTAAAAAGTGGGGAAGTATCCTAAAAAAACTGTGGATGTCTATGTTGGTTGCTCTAACCTGCATCAGAGCTGACATTTATCCTCACCTACTTAGCTCTGCATAAGCTGTGTATCTGGCTCATGGACTGGATCAGTAAGAGTAAAGGTTAATTGAGTCTTAGTTACATTAACAAATTATATACTAATCTATATGGAAGACTACGTTTCGCTTACTGTGAAGAGAATGTGATGAGATTTTTAGACCTATTTAGTTCATACAACAAGATTTACATAGGTAGCTGGATATTAAACCATGCGGTTGCATTGCCTTTTGCATGAATAGGCTATTATCTTTTAGTAGAGTAGCATTTAGTCTCTGTGTTTTGTCTCATGCCTCTTTGTCATTAATTAGTGAGAGTTCAAAGGCTCAGGGACTTCTTTTCCTTAAGGTATATGTAACATTTGAGTTATTTTGAGCCATTAATGTAATACATTGAGCTTCCTGCTTAATCCAGTTGCTGATTTCAAACGGATACTTTTTTAAAGCAAAATCTTTGTGAAGCAAAATCGAATGCACGTGAAATTATGCTTATCCTCAGCAAAGCTCAACTTGGACTGGAATGTTTGCAGAGTGTGATTACAGCATTTTGTGCTCTTTGGATTTTAGGATAATTTGAGAGAGAGGATGAGAGCTTTGATGATTCTTTTTCTGAAACCATATGGAGGTGAGATCTTCTCTAGGTAGGGATATCCATTTACATTGTTTACTCTGCCACAGTCACCCTTTGCCCAGTCATTACCAGGTTGTTTTTTCATCTTCTCCTTGATGAACTGAGCTTCTTTTGTGCTAGTTCCTTAGTTACAACAATGCTATCTTTCATGACCTCGCAAGACATTCTCCATTTTCTAGGCACACATTTTGTGAAATAGCAAAATGTTACTTTTACACCTGTGTTCTTTATCTGACAGATATTCTTTATCTTTACTGAGCGATTTTAGTTATTAGTTAAATGTGGATGCCCTCAAGAAATGTCACAAGTACTCAAGATGTAAGAAAAAAATCTTTATTAAGCAATTACTGCTTGACGCTTAATTGTTGCCTTTTTTGGAATATAATGTTCAGAGCCATTTTAAAAATTTGGTGAAGGTAAGCCTTGCATGTTATTTTGGTTTTTGGTGTGTAGAGCCTTATGGCACATGATGCTAGTTCTTGCTGAGAGTAGGCTAGGATGTTCCAGGTCTGTAAGTAGATACTAGAGGACTGTTGGTTTGGGCTTGTCTAGGAGCAAGGAGATAGTGCAAAGAAGGGAAATTACAGCGATCAAAGGGATGAAACTAGAACTAGGGGATTACCCGATAAAAGCAGTAGGAGACCACTTAAAACAGAATTGAAGCAAGTATGTCTTCAGCAGACAGCAGGTAGTGAATATCCAGAATTTGCTTCCACAGGAGGCTGTGGAATTGGGGCAGTCAGAGGGTTCAAAAAAGCATTAAAGAAATACATGGACAACAGATCTGCAGATAGGTGCTGAAAAGGATGAGGATCCTCTAACCTTGCTAGTGTAACAGTTGTCAATGCATAACAACAGTGAGGGGAACAGAGCAAGAAAGCTGTTGGTTTCATGTGTTTTCCCTACTTAGATACTTTTGCCACCACCAAGACAGACTGTTGGGCTAGATGACACATTGCTCTTACCCACTGAGCATTTTGTATGTCCTTTTAAGTTTTATTTATTGCTTGGACTACCACACAATTAAGATTTAAGGCATTTACCCCTGAAAAGCCTACCAGTAAGGACCTTGTATTTGCGCAAGATTTTGCTAGACTCGGGCCCTATACTTTATTTGGATAAATAGTACCATGAACATTTACACAGCTACATAAATAATCACATCCAGTTAGTGCTGTCAGTTGAGCCAAAGTAGAGTTTTTAAGTGCCAAGGACTTAGAACATCTCTTTCTAATTTTACCCTGGCTCAAAGTATGTTTAGAAGACGAGGTATAGATAAAATCAGATAAGCAAAATTATTTAGTATTCTGTTGCTTGTAAAATGTTTATCAATTCAAAATAAAAGAGGCAAGAAAAATAAGTTAATATTTTACAAGAAACAAAACCGTATCTAATGGCTGGATTAGGAGCCTGTGTTTAATAAGCCAGAAGAGACGATTAGAAACATCGCACATTGCCTCTTGACAGACATCCTGGTTTTTGTTTTGTGCATACTTCACAAAGAGACGCTCTGCAAAGGCTTCAAATCCCCATTCGTTGCCTTAGCGGTAGCTAATTAACTGGAGGACAGGTAGAAAAAACATGAATGATTAAACTGAGTACTGGAGCTGTTTGGAGACATTCCACTTGACTGGTTTGGTGATAGAAAATGTTGATTCTTCTAAGTGAAAACACCTTGCTGGAATATGTAGTCTCAATGAGGCTATAATTTGTGGTCCTTCCAGGCTGTTTTCCTACTTTGCCAAGGCCTCAGGAGGTCTGCCAGCTAGATGGTGTATAGGTGAGCTCTTTACCTCTTCCTCCGCCAGGTGTGCAGTTCATCCTTGCTGGGCTGGGCACCCGGCTTACTGAAGTTTGCCACCCTGGAGGCATGCCAGAATCATATACCATAATCTGTTCTTACAGCCCCTCAGCTGACTTGATTGGCTGTCCAAGTCTACTATTCCAGATGATATTTTTTCATATGTTTGAAATATTTCACAGGTTGGATAGAAAGTTGTGTCTTGTTTTGACTCTGAGGTGTGTAGGTTCTCTATGACAGAGATTTATTTTGTGCTTGGTGATTTATCTCTGTGTCATAGATGTCAAGGCTTTGCAACATACAAGGCAACAAAAATGTTGAGCTCAGCAAGTCACGTTCCAGGAATATCAGCCATGAACTTGTTGTTGTTGGAAGTTGAGACAAGAATTTGTTTCTCCTGCAGGAGAAACAAAGGAGTCACTTATGTTTACCACAGCATAAGGACTAACTTACTCTGGTGGTGGGAATTTTCTATTCATCTGTCATTTCTACCTGAAAACTGCTGTACTAATAAGGAAGGAAGAAAGAAGAAAAATGGGGGAAGTTGCCAGACAATTGATTCTTGCAAAAGAGAAAAAATATGTTTACGGGACAATGTTTCTGTTATGGGACACAACAACCATTAGTGACTTTAAATATGAGATATTTCAGTCTCTATAATTAGCAGGTGTTCCTGCAGGCAGAGGCCAGCTGTCCCTCAGCCCTACCTGCTGTGCATCCTTAAAAGGGATATGGTTTCACTTTACAGCTAAACAGATCAAATGATGATTTGTTTCTGCAGAGAGTGAGTGGTCTTGCTGTTTCTCCATATTCTGGGTCTAGCCCTCATATAACCTCTGGGTGCAATTCAGCTGGCTGTTCTAGTACAGAACTAGTGCTTTTTTCACTTGCCCAGTCACTATATGTGTTATGAGACAAATCGTGGGAAGAGAGTGCAGGGTAAAGCTCCTGCCAGTTCTTCTCTATGTGTTATATTGGCCTGGCAGCGTAGTGTTATACCCTAAGGAACGTGTAGATTACTCCTTGCTCTGGAGTGAATCCCATACCTGGAGCTCAGGACACCTACAAAAGGATTCCCTGAGGGACAGACATTTAGAAGGAAAAAACCCAGATATTTTGTGGATTAAATGACTTCTCCTTTTATTGATAATTAGTGAAATAAGAATGAAGTCAGTGTTTAGAAGTATGTGTTGTAACAGTGAGAAAAACAGGGTTGGGTTGAAGGATTGGAGATAGTTCCATGGCACATTGCTTAGTCTGCACCTGGAATCATGCCTTTTCTCTTTGTTTTCCTTGGGACTCTGTAATTATTAAAAAAAAAAAATGTCCAGCAGGGCAGCTAGATGAATCAAAACGTTTTAAAGAACCCTTTCTTTTTTTCCCCTGTGAAACATTTCCTTTTAAGCCTGAACCGATGGGCATTGAAGAAGCAAGTTATTATTCTTTTCCTTTACAAGGAGAACACAGCAATCTTTCTCTATTTCTGATCAGCAGATTTCACCAAGGATACACATGACATAAAATACTGTTTAATTGGTTGCTCGTGTTAAATGATTCCATCTCTTCCAGTGTGATATCAAAAGAATCAACCTTCCCAGGACCAGAAGTAGATTTAAAAACACAGAGAAAGGATGGCTGCCAGACCGCCTTTCCCAGAAAAGGTTCTTGCAAGTTTGCTGCGTAAGAAGCAAGGAAAAACAACAGGAGAGTTAATATACATTTCTCTTCTCAAATATATTCTAAGAATTACATAAGAAATATTCAGTCTCTAACTTTGCAATGGACATGCTCTTGCCACTCCAGGCCCTCTCCAGCTGATACCAGGAGGACAGATGTAAATTATACTTAGTAAATTATTAAAGCTGGCAAGGGCTCACTAAGCTGATGCTTAGAGGCTGACTAGCAGCTTTTCCCAGCACTACAAAGAGATGTGTGTATGTACTCTTGTGTTGTTCTCTTCTGTTTTAAATTCATTACCCAAGTTCTATACTTGTTGCCTTTTGCTATATGCATGCCCTGCACCCCAGGATAATCAGCAGAGAGCAGCGCTTCTCAATCTGAGCCCAGACCTGCTCCAGTAGTTCCCCTCAGCTTGCCCTTTGGCACTTAGGAGCTGCACTGGCTGCTTATGTAATAAATACTTTATCACTGCAGTCATTTCTACTGACAGGTAAGTGGCCTTGTCATCAATAATAATATTAGAAAAAAAAATAGGTTAAAAGTTGGTGCTTCACTTATTTTGTTTAATTTGCTTGTGAAATCCAATGCAGAATCTGAAAGTGTCTCATTTAATAAATGTAGTGTTTGATCATGTTATAGTTTATATGGAGTGACATTCAACATCTGAAATACAACCTATGCTTTAAAATAAATTAGGAATGGTTTTGCTGCTGACATCATTAAATGCACCAAAAAGAAATGGGAATGTTATCTCGTGTGATCTGTTATTTCTGCAACCACGTTGCATAATTTTGCTATACAAGTGACTGGCTTAGTGAAGAATGCCATTAATATACCTGTTCCTTATACTTGCATCTCTGCTTTCTGGTCTGGATTACCTTCAAATCTGGGCATCACAACAAGTAAATTGGGTGGGTTTTCCACTGAAATAAGTCACATTTACATGAAAAGTGCACTACCTGCACATCTGTACGAGTGATGTTATGTGTTCTTTAGGAATGAGTAGTTTTTTATTTCCTCTTTCTCATTTAATGCTTGCCTTTTGTAGCCATAAAGACAGAGAAGGAAGAAAGGGAGAGAGTAGGTTACATCACACGTTGTCTTGCATAAAATTAGGCTGAGAGTGAGTTTTTAAAATCCTTTTACAAATTAAAGTGTTAAAAGAGAGTTATTGGGATATATTATTTAGAAGCATGAGAGCTTTTAGTAATAAAAAAACACCAATGAAAATGCTGAGATTATCGCTGTATGTTTCTTCTTGAAAATTAACATCAGAACATACTGCCTTGTTCCCATCTGAAATTTTCTCTTAAGAACAGTTACAGACAGTGTGTGTAGAATAAATGTTTTTGATATTGCAAAGTTATACAAAAGAATTCTGTATTCATTTTACGTCACAGAAACATGCCTGGGGTTAATGAATTGCCACTTCTTGCTAATTTGAAATAATTTGGCTCTTGCGTTATTATCTAAGGCTTTGCACAAGCAGTTTTTAATATATTGCTACTGTGTCACAGGAGATAGTATCTAAAACGACTACTGGAGTAAAAAAGTAGTTGTCACAGAGAATTATTGTTGCAGTTGTAAATCTGCAAGCAAATTTGAACAGTCTGTTCTAAACTGTTTTGTACTTCCAGCACAGAAATATAGCAAAACTACTTTAGTAAGCTACAGAAAGTTATATATATATATATGTATATGTTATATATATATATATATATATGTATAGTGTGTAACAGTTTTTTCGCGTGTGTTAAATCTTGCCGGATCTCCATGTAGTCTGAAGTTAATTAGCACAGTTTTGCTGATCAGGACCATATTAATGTGGAGATGATTGTTGGCTCTAATATTATGTTGGAGATCAGGCTTGATCCAATCCTGTCCTGTATGTTTGAATTTGTGCAAAGCCTGTCTCATAGCTTACCTTTAACACATTTGTTTACAACATAAAACCAAAATACACTTAATCCACACTGAGTCTGAAACGATTTAGAACACTAGTGGTTGTTAGTACTGTGTCCTGGATTAAGGTGGCTAAAAACTTATCCAACTCTAAATTGTGTCTTTCTTTATTTCTCTCTTTTTGAGGGATGGGATTGTTCACCTTTTCAAACAAATCTTCTTTTTCTAAAATATCTTCAAAAATGTTTTTCAGAATTTCTTATTTTTCCAGCAGCTAGAAAGAAAGAGTGGTTTAAAATGTAACAAAAAATCAATAGAAAACACCCTCCACCCCCTTGCCTTCTTTCAGTTTTGCTGTGGTTTTGGTGTACTCATTTGTGGCGTAAGCACAACAGGAAAGAATCTACCTTTCCCACCCCTTATTCCTCCTCAAGAGTATTTTCAGTCATGGAAGTTTAGGGCGGTTTTTGCTGCTCAGGCCCACAAGCAGCGTGCAGACAGCTGTGCTGATGAGGCCTCTTACACTGGGGAAAGTAGACAAAAGTTTCCACAGCAAGTTTTTCCTGAAGTAGCAACATTGGTGGAGCATGGAGTGCATTTTTACTTCATTATTTCTGTATTGTTTTACATTTTATTGTAGAGGTTTCCCTTTTGCATGCTGCCACCTTCTGTTTCCTTTCCTTGACAAAAGGTTATCTTTTGTATCTCACCCGGCAGCAAGCATTTCTTTCTCCTGTAGTCCAGACTTCAGGGGAGACAAAAGTCAAACAGAAAACACGAGAGACGGTCTTCAGAAGATGCCATTGAATAAATGTTTGTGATAGCTCTCTATATGTGGCTTGTTCTTTCCAAGTGTACTAGGAGGAAGTATGCCTCACTGGCTGGGGATGTTCACAGTCCTATTGAAAGATGGAGGAATGAATAAACAGAACACTTTATTTAAATAAGCAAAATGAAAAAAGAGAAAATCACCTCCTAGGTGCCAGAAGCAATGCTGTTTGCTTTCATCCTGTATTTGTACTTTAGGTAGCCATTTTAATCTCCCTGGTTCCAGTTATAGTGGCAAGTACATGTTACCCACATCACTTCAACGCAACAAAATGTTTGTCTCTTCCACGTATTGTAGTCCATACAGGATGGCCTGGAAATGCTAAACTTGTTCTTGATGTAAATTCATTGCTGTCAGTTGCTTGTGAATTGTATTTGGCCCACATCTGATGGAAGAGAAAGAACAGCACAGTGGTGTGCTGTGTATGATGAAGCAATAACTAGGGCAATCTTTATACCTCATCTAAGCATCTTGCAGAGGATTCTCATACTTCGGCATACCCATCTGTTTCTGTAAACTTCCACACATAAGCACAAGGATGGAGTTTTTTCAGTTGCACCTCTAACCTCATCTGTGCTGTTGGATCACTTTCTAAATGAGTTTGATAAAACTATGCAATAATGGTGCTCCCTCCCTCCTTCTTATGGCATTGCTCTCCCTTTATTTTCATGGAAAGATTTCATGACATAAGGGAGCTGAAGCGTAACATACCGCCATTCAGCAGATCCATATGATAAGCAATGGGACATTTTTCTTAAGGCAAATATCAGTTGGAGATATGTGGCAGTTAGAGATGTAGCTGATGAATTTCAGCTTTTTTGTCTTTTCCTTCCCTTATTAGTATCTAACCCTGTTAATAAGCCTATAAAATCAAGCATAGTAAGATTCGTTTCCTGTCTTGTTCCAATTCTCTTGTATAAACATTGCCACAAACTAAAGGCAAGATGAATACGATTGTTTTAGTCTATATTTGCATTCTTATCAGAAATTAAACGTTTACTCAGCTAACATTTCTCTTGCACTGGCTACAAGCACTTTGTCTATTAAGGTTTTCTCTTTATCAGGACTTGTCATTAGCTTTTTATAGAAGAAGAAAATGACAATTCCACTAATCTTTTCAGTTTTGATAAAAATCAATGGTATTTGTGTTGCTACTGGCAAAGATTTCTTAGCTCTGTGACTGAATTCTTTTCCAAAGCTGAGAGAAAAACACCTTTAAAACAAATTGCCTGAACACAATGGTTGGGGTACAGGAGACCTGGCTCTACAATCCAGTGCTCTCCATTTGTTTTCAGAGGTCTATCTAAAGCAGCAGACTGCTGACTGGCCATGGCTGGCTATATAACTACCCACTGCTGCTTTGTGTAACGTAATATGTAACAGGAATTTTTTTTCCATATAGCAGCTGAGGGTGCTTATCAAATTGTTATTTCAACCAGGTTTTGACACAATACGGAAGCTCACTGTGGCATAATCTAAAGCTGTCCATTTGCAGGTGTTTAGGACATCTACTTCTGGCTGTGAGGCACAGCAAGGGCTAGTAGCTAGCTCTCCTGAAAACAGAAATGGGTAGCCAAAACTGATGGGTAACCATTCCCAGCCTGCACTCAGCCTCAGTCAACACTGGCTAAGCCTTCAATAAGACTTTCTAGATGAAGTTTTGCCTATTTGTAATCAGACTTCCAGAGATCATATGGAGAGTTTGTGCTCCAGAGGAGAAATCATTGACACTGATATTGTGATCATAGAGCTCACTTCTGTCAGCAAGCATGGATAAAAAGGGGAACATTCCCATCAGACTGTGGTCAAGCCCAGGAAACCATCAGCTAATACTAAGCTCACTAGGAGCCTAAGTTTCTACCAGCTCTTTCTACCAGTTTTCTGAGCAATATGTATTTTACATGATTTTGAAAAAGCTCTTTTTCAGAAAACATAGACAAACTCTGCTTTGTAAATACTAGCTTATTTGCCTGTTGCTAATACTATTGGATCTGTTGGGCTAGGTCTGGATCTTGGATTATTTCCTCGTAGACCATAGGTTTGGAGCTAATGTATTATTAAAAAAAAATTGACTGAAGCATCTGTTATATAACAGTCACATTTGCTTTCTTAGATTACTGACCCAACACTATGAAATTTTAATTTATTATGAAGCAACTTTACCATTTAATGCTTCATTGATTTGATAAGTGTTAGGTGGCTGAGGTTTTCAGCAGCGTTTACACATGCAACTCTCTGGCTTTCTTGGTTTTTTTAATTTTTTTTTTTTTTTCTTATTCCATATCAACAGGATACTGAGTCATCTAATGTACTAAAGTTATTTGGTAATATTCCTGAAACACTGTATAAAACAGTTTGTTCTGATAAACTACTAACACTGACTTATTCTTACTCAGGGGATCTACACCTCTTACTCATTAAAACTTCTTCCACTTGACATCAGAGGCAACAACCTTTTTGCTCCTTTTTGTTCCTGGTAAATTTTTGGTCAAATGTGTCATTTCCCAAACTTGTGGTATCAGAAAATATCTCGGAAGATGCTATCAACCACCACTTATGCGGAAAAATTGCTTTCTTCAGACATCTCCATCAGGAAAGGAAGCTTTGACTGTGCAGCAAAATTTAATCTTCTTCTGCTTAAACTACAGTGTTTGTGTAAGCATACAAGGCTAAGAATGATATTATAAAAATGGAAAATGAGGATGTTGATGTGATTGTGGATTCATAGTACATTAGAAGAAAAACTATACACTTTAAACATTAAAAAGAAGTCCACCATATTTACTGACTCAAATCTCAGCAATGAGTGAAGAGATTCATAATGAATGCTTATAACTTTACAAAGCTGATGTTGTCCAGTTTTGTTTTCTGTCCCTGCTTCCTGTGAGCAAAGTGAGAGTGATTGATTAATTATGCAAAAGTTATGGAGTGGGAATTTCTTGGATGAGAGTTGTTTTGTGGCAACAAGTGTTATCAAAATAAGCCCTGTGTTTTATGTATCCTTTAAGGAGACATTTAGATGTCTCTCTTTAACTTAACCAGAAAACTGTGGTGGTGGAAGGTGGTATTTTGTGTATCTAAGCTTGAATGTTTTATGGAAAAATTGTCACCTTTGGAAAAGATCACTTCTGAAGATCTGTCCAAGACTGCTGTCAGTAAAGGAATGTGCTTCCTTGCTCCTCACCAGACCTTAGAGCTGCATGTGTCCTTATAGAGTATGCTTTGTTATTGCTAAGGAAACTGCTGTTATATGTGTTCTCTCTTCTAAGTGGAGTAAGACAAGTGACATTTTTCAAGGGTGATTAGTTGGATTGTCCTTTCTTTTTCTGTTTACTCAGTTCCTACGGAACCTAGGAACCTGGAAGTGTAGAGACTTGCTAGCTCTGTAGCCTGTAGAGCTGGATCTTCACTGCATCTCATCAAGGCAGTAAATTTTAAAGCCCTAATATATTTTGATAATGAATTAAGGGCTCAGTGGGTAGTTAATATGCCAAAATAAATAGGCATCATACATGCCTATACAACTTACGAACAGTAAAAAAAGTTGCTAAACATCTGTACATCAACTGATAACAAAATTTGAGGGCTATTTTGCAGGCCATCAAAATTCCAATTTCAATTTGTGTAAAATTGCGTCAGTATGCTATTAAGACACAATAGTACTCAGACTCTTTATTTAGCTAATTTGAGTTTATACGTGAACTTTAAAATGTTTCCCCTTCATTTACACTTATTTCTCAGTACTAATTGGTTTATTTATGAGTAATAGCTGCCAAGTTTCCAGAATTTGGAAGTCTTTGTAGAAACCTTATACAAAGGTTTACAGTAGCAGGAAGGCAGAAATAAATGGCATCTCTGATAGCAGCAGCTTTTTAAGGAATTATAGAAGAGAACACAAGTGATGCATCTTAGTGAGTATTTATTGCTGTGCTAGAACATGAGCCGCTCGATTGGCTACTGTGCGTTCTACAATGTGCGTGTACCCATTACAGTTTCAGTAATCTCAATTATTAGCTATATCTCCTTCCTCTTGTTAAACAAACAAACAACAATCTCCATAAAGTGGAGGTAAATATGAATTTCACTGTAAACAGGCTGGCCAGACTCTTTTATACAGACTAAATGGTGACAAGACCAAGGATACCTGTAGCTCTTTGCAGTCTTCCACTTCAATTTGGAATGAGACAAAACCTCCATTTTTTTTTAGCAGTCCCTTACCAATAATTGGAAAGAATACCTATAAAGAAGCTGTTGATCTTTAACAAATTTTATGTCTTTTAATGTGAGCCTATGAATGGAAAATAGGAAAATCTAATAATTAGATTGAGATGATGGTTTGAACTTGGTTTTGGCTTGGTTCATTAACTGAGCCCTGTACAAACCTGACACTTTGGTTAAAAGCAGAGACATCAAATATACCTATAATACTCAAAGTCATCTGCCTCTAACTTTCTATCCTCTGCTGAGATAGTCTGTATGAAATATGAAATCTGAAAATCTTTTTCTACACAGAACATGGTTAAGGTGAGTAATAGTAACAGAAGCTCCTCATTGCTATTCTTGCACAGGGGCTCAGTCCTCCCAGGGGGTGTGTGTGTTTTATCATTTCAACTTCCAGCTGTTGCTGGAAAGACAAGTTGTGCCCAGCAGCTAGCTAAATAGCAGGGTACACTGGTGCACAAACCGTCAGCAAAGACATGGAACTTGTTTCTCTAGCATCAGAACTCCTACTCTGCTCTTTGGAGTTAATGCTCGGAAGGGCTACAAAAGGCTGAATGGTTTATCTTTTCTTTATGTGAGAAGGAGTCTGCCTTCTTTCTTGCTTGTAAGCTTAGCCGTATATTGATTTCCCTCACCTTCAAACTCTGACAGAAGTGTACCTGGGGCAGAACATTATTTGGTTGTAACAAAAGACAGTTCCTCAGGCTTCTCCTGCTTAACATAAATATTTGTGGTCACTGTATACTATATGTGTGTGTGTGTATGTGTGTGTGTGCATGCGCGTATATATATCTACTGGCTGCATGGTAAATCAGTCTTTCTAACCAACAGCTCTTATTAACTATTTGAAAACTAACAATTAACTATATATAATCAGGAGTAGCACAATTTTAACATATTGAGACTTTCTTAAATGTTACCTACTTGTAAATAAAACCAACTGATCTTCAAAACTGGGTGGCAGGAAATGGTGGTTTCTCTTGAAATTTAAGCATGGCTGCTGTACAAAAAGTCAGATTTTCTCTAAGGGGGAAGAATAACCTAAGAAAACTGATGCAAAAAAATGTGACCAGTCTTACTGGCAGGCTAACATAATCTGCATTGAATAGGAAAGAAAAGTTACAGAGGCAGGTCATGCAGATGTGGTATTATCATAACAATACCATTACACTTGAAGTAAACTTCTCCCATCAAAGATGAAAAGAAGGGAGATCAAAGATACTGGTTACACATCTAGGAACTAAATTAAGGAATTGTAACTAAACAAGGAAGTCAGACCTGCTTATTTTTAAATGTGATCTTTAACAAAGAATGAGATGGAACAAGAAAATTCAGTAGAAACAAATACAGAAACAAATAATAGTTCAAGAAACAAATAACTGTTCATCTAAGCTAACTGCATATTTTTCTACACTAAAAAAGCTGAGGTTTTTGTTGATATTTTTATGAACTTACTTTTGGAGTCCAGTTGGGTTTTTGTGTGAGATTAGCCATGTGTTCCCTAGAAACTGTTATGACAAATGTATTATTGCTTTAAACATTGTTGGGAAGTTACTTTCCTTCTGGGACCTAGTAAGGCCTTTCAGATGTCTTTGTGGACTTTAAAAATGACACTTGACAGCTGTGTAAGACTTATGGCGACATGACAGAAATAGTGGGCTGTATCCAGCTGCTGGCTTCCCCTTCTCTCTGAGTATTTTTGACTGAACAGCAATGTTAATTGGAAAGGATGCTTCCAAATGAACTTTAAAATTAGAGTGACTGAATGATATTTTTGCATGTTGAAATCAATGTGGCTTTGGGGAGGTTGGAAAAGGAGATGCATAAAATGACATCACTTGCATATTTCCTAGTCTTTTTTCTAAATACTGTTCTGTTTGTGAAACTACATTTGAAATCTTTCTTCTGTACCACAGAGAAATTCTTCTTTTGCTATTCTCATGCTTGTCCAGGTGCAACTTGTTCCTTCCCTTTCCTGATCAGTATAGGACAGAACCAGTGCAGGGCTGATACAGGAATAAAATAAAACGTACTTTAAATTACTCTCCATTATATGAAATCTGTTCACCTTGTACCTTTGCCTTTAAAGCATGGGTTTGTGTTTGTTTCTCTTGTTGTTTTTTGATTGATGTTGTAGGTATAGGCACACCCCCTGTTGTGACACTGTACTTCTTGTTTCTTCACTTATCTGAGAATCTGTTCTCAGATTAATTCTGCATTGGAGAGTACGGTTGCATCTGCCCATTTCATTTGTCATGCTGCAGTAAAGCAGAGTACGCTTTGTGCTTTTAGCTTCAGTGAGTTTTATCACTCATTAAATTGTCATAGACTTTAAGAATTTGCTGATGTAAATTCTTTTCAAATCTCTCACTTTACATTAAAAAGAACTTTAACAGTAAGCAGCTGAATTTAAATGAAATCTAATTATGCTACTGTTTTCTGGCAGAGCTCTTTAGCCAAGGAGCAGTAACAATTTTGGTTTCCTGAATGTGTTTGAAGACAATATCTTCTTTATCACATAAGACAAGTCTCTGCTATGCCAGTCCAGGCAGGTCTGTTTTGTACATCTATCAACAGAGCTGTTTGGCCAAGGCGAAAAGAAAAGAGTGGAGCTCCAAACAAGAAAAACAGCACACCAGGAGACCATCCAAACGCCATTTTAATTCATTGAGATCCAAAAGAATGTTGAGTTTTCTATGCTTGTACTTATGGGATCTAAATTTCCCCCTTTACAACACTGGTCATAAATACTTTAATAAATATAATTACATGTCTGGGCTAAATATGATCTAGCTTTTGTTTCTTTGCAGTTCCAATGTATTCTTAGGCATATGCATGAATGGACTGTGCACAAGTTGGGAGGGGAGAAGAAAGATTCCAATCTCCTCTACATGTGGTAGACTTAAAATTATTTGTGAGGCTTCTAGAAAGCTTCATGTAAGACTAAAATGGAAGCCAAAATCTTTTTATAGTTTTGTTTCTTTTCTTTCTTAGGTCTTTTTATATCTAGTTTTGCAGGAGTGGTGTCCTAATTAAAACATTCTGCCTTCTCAAGCCTGTTGGTGGCAAGTTCATTGTGTTTTTAAATTAAAAGAAAAAAAATGTAATGAGAAAAGTCTGTTGGAAACTTTAGTTTTGTGATTTATGTTTAGAAGTTTGACTGGTGCAGTTTCTTTCTCTCAAAGTCTCTGGATAAATTAAGACTACTGTTTTTGTGGCTTTTTATTTAAGCTGTACATATTAAAAATCCTCTTCTAATATAAAAATACAGAATTATACCCTCTTACTGTAATAGAAGATATAATTTAAGATGGCTTGATGTGGTAATGTGGTTATTCTGGGTTTAGTTTGACATTTTAGAAGAATTTATCTTAATAAATAGCCAAGTTTTGTTCATATTGTCTCTTAATTTTGAACCCTATACTTTTGAACACTTAATTGCCATTAGCAGAATGGTAATAACACCTAAAGCACTCCTGTAACTGAGAGGTTAAATGCCCTACAACACTGGTTATGTCACCTTTTTTGCAGAGGCAGCATTGCTGTGGTGCTAAAGAAGCTGCCTTGGTCTGCTGTGGTTTTCCATTCCTAGAGTTCTGAAAATCCAGCTGCTTCGTGAGGCAAGAACTGTGCCCTGATACAGATGGATCAATCTGTCCTGCAGCCTGCTCCTGGGATAGCATAAGGGATTGTTCTCAAACCCTTTTTATGCCTGGGAATGGGTTGTTTAAAAGCGCTGGGCCCTGTCTAAAAATAGAGGTAGAGGAGGAGAGGGGGAGCTGGCCTTCTTCCAGACTTCTTTCAGCTGTTTATTTTACGGGGGCAGTATTTTCTCCAGGAAACCTGATATGCCCCTATATTTTTTTAAGTTTCTTACCTACTGACTTCGCAGCTCTCTGTTACTTCTTCAAGACTTTTCTAAAGCAGCATGTACAAATGCCCTGGGGCTTTCCATAAAGACTAGTAGCATTAACGTAACGTAAAGATATGACAGTCTAGTCCTCTTTGTCTAGAAATCCTTCCAGATTACATCACTGTTAAAGCCTGACTGCCTCAGAACCCTAAGATCTGCTTTTATCAAAACAGTTACTCAGCAATGGCTAAAAACTTGTGCTAATGGGGTCAGATAGTCGTTGGCACTGGAACTGATCTTTCTTCTGCTGATGTGAAAGCGCAGGCAGAGTAGATTAACACCTTCCTTCAAATGCTGTAGATGCATCTGATTTAGCTGACTTTGCTTGTAAACCATTATATCGCTGGGAAGAAAAAGCTATTTTTATAGCCACAATGTCTGGCAGACCTCATACAGATAGCAGGTATCAAAAGAAAACTTTCAAATGATGCAAAAAATAGTTTCCTGGATTATTCAGGCTGTTAGCTTCATGTTCCACAGCACAGTAATCACTAAATCCAGACTAAGTTGCTAGAGGCAATATAATTAACATATTCTGTTACTTTCACCTGTTAGACAATTTGTTTGCTAGATTTAATCTTCACTGTTTGATCTCATTCTCATGATGCTTGAAAAAACACTTTTGAAGTTTTTGTAAAACATATACCTTTGCAAATTTATTAGAGAAGCAGAGCTAGATTGAACCTAATATCTCAGCTACTGTTCTGAATTTTACAGCAACTTAAATTACTTCTATATCTGATACTAGAGATGGATTTTGCCCACTCTTCAATACTTTAGCAATCTAAAAATACCTAGTTTTAAATGTCAGTGGAACTGTTCTATTCAGTATGCTAAACTGCAAACACAATATAGGCTTATCCTCTGAGAAATTTTGTACTGTTTTAACACTAATCATGTTGCTAGGAAGTAATTGCCATGTTTATGCAGCAGCAATAAAAGTCTACCCACTGTAATTTGTTCTGTGGAACTGTTGTGTTCACATCTTGGAATTGCATTTGATAACGTATTCGTTATCTCAGTCTTTAGTTAATCCATGTGAGTAGACCTCTGAGTCAATCAAGAGGCCCCCTCAACTTCTGGGCTAGATAGTAGCACTCCTTCAAAACTGCAGTTTGCCATAAGCAAACTAAGTTTTACTTTGCCATGGTTTATGAATGGGACTTAAGAATAGAAACCTGTCTGCAAACAGCATTTCTGGTAAGGCTTTGCTGTGTGCTGACCTGTTAGCAGTGTTTTGGGACGTTATGTGGCCTTATGAAGACAGACTGAGGGTGCTGGGGAACATGCTGGAAGGCACGATGTGTATAGAGTGGAAAGAGGTCTTTAAAGTAGCTTCAAAGTTATTCCTGAGAGAGTGTGAGCTTGTCCAAAAGGACTGTAAATTGATAGCTGTTAATCTAGAACCAGTATATTTTATAGGATGTAGGTCTTGAATTGTTTAAAAAAACTCAAACCACAAGCCCTTTAAAGTTTCCTAAAATATGAGTGTTAAATACGCTTTTTAAAATAGAAATAGTATTGAACGTAAAGAGAAATGAAAGGCAGACAGAAAGACAAGGAATTTGGAGACCTACTGAGAAAAAAATAGAGAACAATGTGTTCTAGGACACAAAAGCAGGGTGACCATCAGAAACTCTTGCAAAAACACAGCTAAAATGAAAAGCAATGAGAGAGTGAAGGAATAATAAGGAAATAACAAGGAATAAGCAAATAATTTTTGTATTGTATCTGAACTGAAATGAGTTTACAAATATTAGTTGTGAAGTCCTCTTTTATTATTATAAGGTTATTTCAGGAGCAGACAGAATTCAGAGTCAAAGAACAACATGGACAATGATTCATGGGCTAGAAGTTTCTGTATGTTTCTTCCTTTTGAACTTTTTTCTATTATTTCTGGACTACTTGATTTAAGAGATTTAAAACTAAGCATGTCTTCATTGGTAGCGAGTAATTGATAGAAAATACTGATGGCTCACACTGTTGAGAAATTATGTATACAGTACTGAAGGACTCATGAATAACTGACCAGACCATGTGTTGTGAATGGTGAATCTTTATTCACCATTCTTTATTGAAAAACATTTGAAATAATATCTTTATTGAAAATATTTGAAAACTGCTTTTAGAACTTTGACTGGAATGTTCTTTCCCTGTCTATTTGTGCAAGGGGATGCAATACTGGACCTGATGGTCACTAATACAAGTGAGCTCATCAGTGACATTAGAATTGGAGGCAGCGTGGGCTGCAGTGATCATACACTGGTGCAGTTCAAGGTCCTGAGCTATATGGGACAGGCAAGGAGTATAGTCAGGAAAGCAAGCTCTTCAAGGAGTTACTCAGTAGGTCCCCTGGGACATGGTTCTCAGGGACAAGGGAGCAGAACAGAACTGGCAAAAATTTAAGAATGCGTTCCATGAAGCACAACAGCACTCAGTTCCCATATATAGGAAATCAGGCAGGGAAGGGAAGAAACCAGAGTGGCTGAGTCGAGACCTGCTGGTCAAAATCAAGAACAAGAGGGAGCTGCACAGGCAGTGCGAGCAGGGACAGGAAACCTGGGAAGTGTATAGGGACACTGCCCAGTTGTGTAGGGATGGGATCAGGAAGGCCAAGGGGCAGCTGGAGATGAACTTGACAAGAGAAGTGAAGACTAACACTAAGGGCTTCTACAGGTACATCAATCAGAAAAGGAAGGTTAAAGAAAGGGTACCCCTACTGATGAATGAAAATGGTGACCTCATATGACCAGACGAGGAGAAGGCTGAGGTACTTTTTTGCCTCAGTCTTCACTGACAACCACTCTCCTCACCCCTCCTGGGTCAGTGGATAACAAGATGGTAACCAGGGGGCTCCCACTGCAGAGGAGGATCAGGTTCGTGACCACCTGAGGAACCTGAAACATATATAAGTCTATAGGACCTGACGAGATGCATCCCAGAGTCCTGAGGGAATTGGCTGATATGGTTGCCAAGACACTCTCCAGGATATTTGCAAAGTCATGGCAATCAGGAGAAGTCCCTGGTGACTGGAAGAAGGGTAACATTGTGCCAAATTTTCAGAAGGGTAGAAAAGATGACCCTGGGAACTATCAACCTGTCAGCCTCACCTCTGTGCCTGGGAAGATCATGGAATGCATCCTTCTAGAAGCTGTGCTGAAGCACATAGAAGCTGGTGGGGTTATTTGAGACAGCCAGCATGGCTTCACCAGGGGCAAGTCCTATATGACCAACCTAGTGGCTTTCTATGATAGAGTAACCACAGCAGTGGACAGAGGCAAACCAACGGATGTGTTCTATCTCAACTTTTGTAAAGCATTTGACAGGGTCCCTCACAACATCCTTCTCTTTAAATTGGAGAGGTGTGTATTCGATGGGTGGGCTGTTGGGTGGATAAGAAACTGTCTGGATGGTTGGATTCAAAGAGTAGTTGTCAATGGCTCGATGTCCAGATGGAGATCCGTGACAAGTGGTGTCCCTCAGGGGTCCGTACTGGGAGCAGTGCCGTTTAATATCTTCATCAATGATATAGATAGCCAGATCGAGTGCACCCTCAGCAAGTCTGCAGGTGACACCAAGCTGACTGGTGCAGTTGCCACACCAGAAGAACAGGATGCAATCCAGAGGGACCTGGACAAGCTGGAGAAGTGGGCCTGTGCGAACTTCCTGAGGTTCAACAAGGCCAAGTGCAAGGTCTTGCACCTGGGTTGGGGCAATCCCGATTTCAATACAGGATGGGGGATGATGTGATTGAGAACAGCCCTGCAGAGAAGGACTTGTGGGTGCTGGTCGATGAGAAGCTTGACATGAGCTGGCAGTGCATGCTCACAGCCCAGAAGGCTAATCGTATCCTGGGCTGCATCAAAAGAAGCGTGCCCAGCAGCTTGAGGGAGGTGATTCTGCCCCTCTATTCCTCTCTGTGAGACCTCATCTGGAGTATTGTGGCCAGTTCTGGAATCCTCAACATGAGAAGGATATGCAACTGTTGGAACGGGTCCAAAAGAGGACTATGTAGGCGATCAAAGGTCTGGAGCACCTCCCATACAAGGACAAGCTGAGAGAGTTGGGGTTGTTCAGCCTGGAGAAGACTCAGAGGAGATCTTATAGAGACCTTCCAACTCATGAAGGGGGCCTACAAGAAAGCAGGGAATGGACTGTTTACGAAGGCTTGTAGTGATAGGACTATGGGCAATGCCTACAAACTGGAGACAGGCAGATTTAGACTAGGCATTGGTTCTTCACAGAAAGAAAAATTTCTTCACAGTGAGAGTGGTGAGACACTGGCACAGGTTGCTCAGGGAAGCTATGGATGCCCCATCTCTGGAGGTATTCAAGGCCAGGTTGGATGGAGCCTTGGGCAGCCTGATCTAGTGGGAGGCATCCCTGCCCATGGCAAGGGGATTGGAATTGGATGATCTTTAAGATCCCTTCCAACTCAAACTATTCTATGATTCTATGAAATAAAGTTATAGTCCTGTACTCTTTCATTCTAAGCAAAGACAAAGCAGATCATGGCATACTTGAAAGGAAATAACACCATGAAATAATTGAGTATGTAATGATTTCTCTTGGGAGGGGGAAGGGCAGAGGGTGGAAGTCTTTTTCTTATTTACTCACCTGGTGTTTCTGAGGTGATTACTGGAATCACCATTTGCAGACAAGGAATGGTGGGAGAAAAAATTGTTTGCCTTGGCTGGTGCTGTATGTAGCAACAGCCCTAGTGATGGACATTCTGGTTTATCAATCCAAGACTAGTGAGGTAGGCAAGCGAGGACACAAAACAGAGGTAGCATTTGAATCCATCATTAGATGAATGTCATGTTCCTTCGGGACTTGGCAAATACAGTGACAATTTGTCCTTTTTGGTTATTGGCACTTCTGATGTTTACAAAACGCAATCTTTCAGCTGTGGTTTCACATTATGCCTTAAGCCTTGTTACCAGCATATGAGAGTGCACTTTTACTGCCATTACAAAGCTTCTGCTCTCTGCAGCTGGGCAGGAAAGCAAAGCTCATATAAAGACTTTGCTGTGATTTTTTAGGTTTTGGCTCACTGACTTGTTTCCCACTGAGAAGTACAGGCTATGGATCTGTGGGGTCCTGTAAAATGACTTACAGGGGAATGGGGTGGCAGAAGAGGAACCTGTCTCCTGCCTTCATGCTGGAAAGCCCCAGGTTTTTCCCCTTACCCTCAGGTCTGTGCCCCTGATGCAGAGATCCACAGAGAGGATGTGGCATTGAGAATCTAGGGTTGTGAAGGGAGTCTGCAGCCTATCAGTGGAGGTTTGCTGTGGTTAAAACCCAAAACTAGCATAAACTACTCAGCCTGTTTCCCATTTTGTGGGGTGCATGTCCTTGCAGTATGGAGATGCTCTTAGTCCCTGGATACTTTGAGTTGAGCAAAATCTGAGGCATAGGACACGCAGATGTCTGTGTAAGGATGGTTATCTTAAGATAATTTTGACAGCAATTTCGGGGGGGAAATAAAGTTATAGATAAAGCAGCTTTTCAGTAAATGGTTTAAAATGCCTAGAGTGGGTAAAAAAAAAGCTAGCAAATATGAAAGCTTTCATCTGATATAGTTAAAAACCAAGTTTGTTTCAGTTATATAAACACAAGCACCTAGTCCCACTGAGATGCTCTAGGATACCCTGCGGACTTCATCTGCCACTGCAGCAGGCAACAAGCAGCATGTTCACCTACTTGTGTCAAATCTACCAGCCCCAGGAGAAGCCTTAAATAGCCCAAGGGCACTGGCTACAAAAAAGTGTTCATACAACTGAGTCAAAACAGGATGTAAAGGTTCTTAATGGTGACCATTTGTGCTCATACTTCAAGATGTCTCATTCCATGTCACTGTTTTTATAAGGATATGCAGACACATCAATGGGAAGACACTGCCTGGAATCCATAATATGGTGCTTTTGTACTTTTACTAATTTTCACTCCTGTCTATAGAACCAATTGCATGATTTGGCTGCAGTGGGTAATATCCTGTTGCTGCTGTGATGAGAATTCATAATTCTTAAAATCTACACACCTATGATGTGTAACATCTAAGAGGGTGTTTGACTTCATGATTTACTTCCTCGATGTTTAGTTTTGTTCCTACTGTGATTTTTTATCTTTCCACATTGTCACACCTGTTTCTTTTTAATTTTTCATTTAAAAAAAAAGTTAGAATCACTTATATTTTAATCAGAACACAAATTGGGACTGCTATTTTAAATATGATTTTTTCTGAAATTTTTTTGAGTTGTAAATTTAAGATTTTGTAATCAAATCGAGTCAATGCAGTGCAGTTACTCAGTGCTACTGACAAATTATTAAATAGGTAATTCTACCAGGAGAAGTTACTGCCTCTGAAGCTTTGTTGTGAGAGACTGTGGGCAAGCTTGTGTTAGCATGTAGCCTTTACCCAGGAAAGGCTACGGTCTGTAGCCATGAAATCCAGCTCATTGGCATGTGCAGCAAAATAATCTTTTCAGAAGACTTCTTACATTGCGCTATTTCCCCTGTGTTTACTGAACGTTAGACCAAACATCAGTTTCTGAAGAGACCTTTGATTGCAAAAGTACTATCTATTTGGCGGTACTTGGAAATGCTACAGTTATTTCCCTTTGCTCCAAGGCTGTATGTTCCTAAACATCCTCGTCTGCCCTGTAATTATTGATAAAAATCTCAGCTCATAATACTTGTTGTAATCTGTTGTCTACAGTACCAAGTTCGGATAATACTTCATTACTATGTTTAGAATGAGATTGCCTATAATTCATTTAACTTAAAAGCAGAAATATCTAGAGTTAATATGGAAGAATGAAATAATTGAGAGAACTTGAATGAAGCCTGCTAACAACTTATTCTCTGGAGGCTTTTGATCATGCAGTGGAGATACATGATATATTCTCATTTACCTCCCATCTGTACAGAAAAGGTTAGACTATGCTATACATAAGAGTTTGGGTTTGACTGACTCTAATTATAAATAGATTTTTACTTTGTTTTTTAGACCTGATATGCACTGTCCTTTTGTTATTTTACACTTACCATTACCTAGACACCAAGAGTGGATGTAAAACTCATTGAAACAGCAGTATAACAACAGTGTATGAACTTAATCACTTTTCTCAAGAAAGCAGGCCAACACAGATCATGTTTATTATTATTCAAATTTATTTTGATCTACTTGTCAGCTTCTTATTAAAACTAAAAAATAAGCCAAAAACTCCCCAGACCATCTGTCCAATATAGGATGTTTCTTTTAGAGAACCTCAATAGCTTTGCAGTTTCCAAGGCTAGATATATGAGTGGTTTTGTTAACATGTTTGAATATTTGCCAGTGTTTTGATTTTATTTGTTTTTAACTCCTATTAACCAAACAAGGGAAGAATGAGAAAATTCTGCCAGCTTAGCTATTTTAAAGTTTATCGTTCTTAACAGTAGCTTTGAATGATTAATGTGAGCAAATGCCTTTTAGTGTTGCCTGCCAGTCGAAAGTATACTTAGGCTCATTGAGCTGTTAATGAAAATGTTAAAAGCAGGGATTTGTTACTGCTGCGGCCATTATTTACTGTTTTATGTATCATGAGACCCAATGAAATACACTGCCGTTGTCACACATGTGATAACACAAGAGAAAAATCAAGCAAGAGAAAAATCTCTACCAGTAAACAATAAATCTGCTTTGGGAAAGGAAACCTCTCTTCCAAATTTAAAAGGAAAAAAAAATCGATTTAGTGATAATATTTTTGGAAGAAAATATAAAGCTAATAAGCCTACCAGCAATAAGCGCTGCTAGACTTGGGGCCTGTTAACAAAATAAACACTTCATGCTATAAAAAAGTGTTTGAGTCCCTTCTCCCTCTGTATAATCTCCTTTCTGCAGGGAGAAAAGTTATGTCTATCAACACTCTCTGGCCAGCTTCTGTGTGTAGCCCATCAGATGGCTGCATGCTAAGCCTGTTTGGTTATGGAGAAGTACTATCCTCTGTCATTACAAGCCTCTTCCACTCAGAGATGCACATCTAGCTCTCCTGACTTTCTAATCCTAACAGAAATAGGAAAGCTTTTCACAGTATAGTCCCTTGTTTATTTGTTTTCGTTTTGTTTTTTTTTTAACTCTGCTCAGGCTTCATTTTGTCATGGATCTACTTCCTCTGGAACTGATTTTTTAGTAGTTTCTACAGTTTCTCTGTGATTAGGAAAGCAGCACAATGAACTGCTGTGAGTCTCTCAGAAAGACTAGATTTTCTCAACAGAGATGAGACAATATTTTATTACAGTGTAACAAAAAAGACCATTTTGAAACTAGGCAGCCAAGTTACAGCTTAAAGTAAATTGTTAACTGTTTTTTGAATGTAAACCAGTGTGTTTCAATACTCAATCAATGAATCAGCGAGTTGTCCTTTACACTTTTAGTATGAGGGGGAGACCTGTTTATGTTAGTCACATATTAGGTCTGGTCATGTCTGATTATCAGGGTGCCTGAAGGGAACGCAATTTATTTGTGTGTCCATACTTGGAATATAAATATAAATATATAAATATAAGATAAAATCCTAATGAGTTTAATCACTGGAGATGAATTCAGGAACACTGGTAGCAATATAATATACTGTAGATAAAGTACATTTATAGCACATGTTGCACATCATAATTCAGCATGGAATTGCTTCTGTATTGTATGAATACTACAGAGCTTAAGATCAAGCAACCAGCTTGTACTTCACAATTTATCTTTTCACTTTGAAAGATCATTAGAAAAAAAATGTAAATGCCTTAATGCACGTATTTTTTTTCATCGTGTTATATAGGGACAAATTGATATTTTCTAGCAGCAATTTTTTTTTTTATTTAAAATCTTTCAAAAAAAGAATACTGAAAACGTTATTAGAGTTGTCAAATATCAATAAAAGACTAGAAATAGAGCACTGAAAATTTGGCTTTTCCTTGTCTGTGCAAGCACTATCAAACATACAGAGACTGACATTTAGTTTTGAAATTTCAGTTCTAGTTTTGTACAGAACATATATCTCTTATCAAATAATTGCACTCTGAATGAAAAAAATAATATCTTCTTATCTTGGTGTAAGAATTCAGGGGAAAAGCAATTAGCAAAAAAAAAGGAAATAACTTTTTCCTTGCTGCTGTAACTGAGCAAAGTAAAGCAGTTAAAAGAATACTCTTTTCAGCAAATAAATGGGTTTGCACCTGAAGAAGTCTTTCAAACACCTGGCAATAGAGTTTGTCAACAGCAATTGGTGGGTTCTTGGGAAAGATTAAATTCCTGAGGCTACCTTCTGTCATACCATTAGACTTGCTTTGTACAGGATTAGGTGATCAAGTTGCTAAAATGCCTCTAGCCAGGAGAACATTTATGAGGCTTCACTCAAAGCTAGCACTTGAGCAGCAATGGTGCTTGCAGTTATACTTTCAGAGTAAAACCTAAAATATGCAAATGCTTTGCCTACTTTTCATGAAGAGCTGCAAATCCATTGGCTTTAGAGTTTCTGGCCTTTTGTGTGAGCACACCTTTGCATTTTCTGATATTCATTATATCAGAAGCAGTCAAATTTGTTTAAAAAAACAATAAATTGTGCCATCTAAGTGCAGTGAACAAGATATTTTTAAGAAGGGCAGCATCCAAATACTGCTGGAAGTCAGAAGCATTTAATTTAAAGGAAGCTTTCATGCTGGAGTAGCACTCTCAACTTTCATGTTTCTGAAGACATTGAGCGCTGCCTGTCCTCTGGCAGGAATGGTGGTCATATGAACGTCTGCTGCTTGTGCTATTGTCTCTTTCAAGTGTTTACTGTTGAGCTCTTTCTCCCCCTACTTTCCCTGCAAACAGTAACCTACCAGCTTGTTTGCTGGTAAAGATTTTAGTGGTGAAATATTTTTCTTTATAGATTAACAGACAGAATTTTTAACAACTTCTTACTTTCTGTAGTTTGTCTGTAGTTTGAAAATAACGCCAGTCCTTAGGAATTATTTTTTAGAGGTTTGTGCTGTGATATAACTCTGTACATGACTTTCTCATCAATATCTTTTAAAAAGTAATTTAGCAGTGATGTTCCCGACTGCTGGCCATATAAGAAATGTGGGAGAGCTCCAAGCCTTGGATGAGGCAGGGGGATGCTGGAGTGGGAAAACTCAGATTTGCTAATGCAGCTACAGTTCTTTTCATACCCGAGATGGAGGTCTGAGTTCCAGGGCATTACACTGTATATATAGATGGACCATTAGTTATGGTGCCTTTGCCACACACAGGATTTCTCAAGTCAACTGTTCTTTCACCTTCTTCTAATATATATGGCTATAGTGTACTCTAAGTGGGAATCACAGAATCACAAGGTTGGAAAGGACCCATTGGATCATCGAGTCCAACCATTCCTAACACTCCCTAAACCATGTCCCTAAGCACTTCATCCACCCGTTCCTTAAACACCTCCAGGGAAGGCGACTCGACCACCTCCCTGGGCAGCCTGTTCCAGTACCCAATGACTCTTACTGTGAAGAATTTTTTTCTGATATCCAACCTGAACCTCCCCTGACGGAGCTTCAGGCCATTCCCTCTAGTCCTGTCCCCTGTCACTTGGGAGAAGAGGCCAGCTCCCTCCTCTCCACAACCTCCTTTCAGGTAGTTGTAGAGAGTAATAAGGTCTCCCCTCAGCCTCCTCTTCTCCAGGCTAAACAACCCCAGCTCTCTCAGCCGCTCCTCATAAGACTTGTTCTCCAGCCCCCTCACCAGCTTCGTTGCTCTTCTCTGGACACGCTCCAGAGCCTCAACATCCTTCTTGTGGTGAGGGGTCCAGAACTGAACACAGTATTCGAGGTGCGGTCTCACCAGTGCCTAGTACAGAGGGAGAATAACCTCCCTGGACATGCTGGTGACCCCATTTCTGATACAAGCCAAGATGCCGTTGGCCTTCTTGGCCACCTGGGCACACTGCTGTCTCATGTTCAGTCGGCTGTCAACCAGCACCCCCAGGTCCTTCTCTTCCATGCAGCTCTCCAGCCATTCTTCCCCCAGTCTGTAGCGCTGCATAGGGTTGTTGTGCCCCAAGTGCAGGACCCGGCATTTGGTCTTGTTAAACCTCATGTCATTGGTCTCGGCCCAGCAGTCCAGCCTGTTCAGATCCCTTTGCAGAGCCTCCCTACCCTCAAGCAGATTGATACTTCCTCCCAGCTTAGTGTCATCTGCAAACTTGCTGAGGGTGCACTCAATGCCTTCATCCAGGTCATTGATAAAGACATTGAACAGAGCTGGACCCAGTACTGAGCCCTGAGGAACTCCACTTGTGACTGGCCTCCAGCTGGAGTTAACTCCATTGACCACCACTCTCTGGGCCCGGCCATCCAACCAGTTTTCAACCCAGGAGAGTGTGCGCCTGTCCAGGCCAGAGGCTGACAGTTTCTGAAGCAGAATGCTGTGAGAAACTGTGTCAAAGGCTTTACTGAAGTCCAAGAAGACTACATCCACAGCCTTTCCCCCATCCAGTAGTCGAGTGATTTTGTCATAGAAGGTGATCAGGTTAGTTTGGCAAGATCTGCCTTTTGTAAACCCATGTTGACTGGGCCTGATCACCGGGTTCTCTTGCTTGTGCTTCATAATAGCACTCAAGATTACCTGTTCCATGACTTTCCCTGGCACTGAGGTGAGACTGACAGGCCTGTACTTCCCCGGATCCTCTCTGCAACCCTTCTTGTATATGGGCACAACATCAGCCAGCCTCCAGTCTAGTGGAACTTCCCCAGTCAGCCAGGACCTCTGGAAGATGATGGATAGGGGTTTGGAAAGGACATCCACCAGCTCCTTCAATACTCTTGGGTGGATCCCATCCGGCCCCATAGACTTGTGGGAGTCTAGCTGGGCAAGCAAGTCTCTAACCACCTCCTCTTGGATCATGGGAGCCTCATTCTGCCCCTCTAACTCTTGGGTTTGTAAACAGAAAGAACAACTTTCTTTGCTATTAAAGACTGAGGCGAAGAAGGCATTAAGTACCTCAGCCTTGTCCTTATCCCCTGTCACTGTTATTCCTTCTGCATCCAATAGAGACTGGATATTCTGCCTCGTCCTCCTTTTCCTGTTAATGTATTTGTAGAAAGACTTTTTGTCGTCTTTCACAGACTTAGCGAGTTTTATTTCTAGTTGGGCCTTGGCCCTCCTGATTTTTTTCCCTGCACGATCTCACTTCCTCCCTGTGGTCCACCCAAGATGCCTGTCCTTTCCTCCAAAGCACATAGAGCTTCTTCTTATTATTGACACATCTTGAGATCTCCCTGCTCCACCAAGCTGGCTTTTCCCCCCGCCGGCTCCTTTTCCGGAACACAGGGATGGCTTGCTCTTGAGCTGCTAGGATTTCATTTTTCAAGAGCGCCCAACCCTCGTGGGCTCCCTTGCCCTGAAGGACTGTTTCCCACGGGGCTTTGCTAACCAACCTTCTGAACAGGCCAAAGTCTGCCCTCTGGAAGTTTAATGTGACTGTTTTGCTAACCCCCTTCTTTATCCCACCTAGAACTGAAAACCCTATCATCTCATGATCGCTTAATCCCAGGCGTCCTCCAACCGTCAAATCCCCAACAAGACTTTCTCTATTCACAAACAGCAGGTCTAGGAAGGCACCCTCCCTTGTTGGTTCACTAACCAGTTGTGGAAGGAAGTTGTCTTCCGTGCACTCCAGGAACCTCCTAGACTGTTTCCTTTCTGCTGTATTGTACTCCCAGCAGACATCCGGAAAGTTAAAGTCACCCACAACCCGCCATTATATTGTGTCTTTGAAAGAATGACATGTGCTTGCAGCAATGGCAAGTTTTGGAAAGCATTTACAACACGCTATGTTTATTTTCAGTGTGATGCATGCTAAGCATGTAACACAAAGTTGTTTTTCATTAGTTCCATATGAGACAGCATAACTTATAATGTAATAAATAGTAATAAATAATTACTAATTTTGTTTCACAGGAACTGTTTTCAGCAAGCCATCTGGGATATAAATCCACAATTACTTACATTTACTTGTTATCAGCTTTTCAAAAGACAGGGTCCATTGTAGCACTTCCTCCAAAGATACCCTTTAGAAAAATGGAGGAAATTATTGTAGGATTAGCCAGGTTAGTTCATAGTATAAAAAAATTACAGAGAACTATATTATTGAAAATCTGTCCTATTCTTTAAATAAGATCTATAGGAAACTTACATTTAAAAAGTTTTTCTGTGTGCCGTAGATCTTGTGCTTACTATGCTGAAGCAAGTATTCTTATCACTGTAACAAATATAGTTTTATCTCAAGGCACTTCTATGTAACTCCATTGAAATAGCATTCATTTATTTAACTTGTTCTTAGGAGAAGCAAGAGGAAAGTACAAACTTTCTAGATAGCATCTTCTTTGGGACAAGAATCATTATACAGTTATTGAAATGTTGATGTTTGTCTTTAGCAGCAAAATCATTAAGGACTGAAGATATTGTAATATTTAATGGTCTTTAATCTCTAAGTTGACTCTTCAGCTGAGAGCTGCATGTGAGTACTGAACATAAGGTAGATAACTGAAAGGTTCATACAATCTTAGCTGTAAGGGACTTTCACCTGCCTCCAGTTGTTTACAATGCAGCATGGCACATTAGTAATAATCTAGACAGTTCTTGAAGATGACTAAAATTGGATTCTTTTCTTTTGTGTTAGCTCTATTTAAGCAATAGTTTTATTAGCTTGTAGGAGGCTTCTGCCCAGTTCTGGGAAGAAGAGTATGGAAGTAGTGAGGTGAGAGACTAAACAATTTAAGGAAAAACAAAAGTTGAGGGAAAGTAGCTCCATTTAAGTGCATGTACCTCCATTTACACCAACTGATTTTTAAGCTTGCACATCAGTGCTGGTAACTTGGAAAATATGCTTTTTTTTTTTTTTTTTTTTTTGATTTAAATTTAAAGCAAAATTGGCTTTGGTACCAGTGCAGCATGCTGCTTCACGGATTTCTGCAGCAAAACAGGTACTAGTAACTTTGTAGCTTTTTTAATTGGTGATGACCTCCTTCTTTAAACCTGATATAATTATTTCTGTCTCTGAAAGAGTGCATGCTGTGACTCGCTGAGTATTTTGTCAGGCTTTTCTGATGAGTATGATTTGATCAGAGAAATACATAGTAATAAAAATTTTACTACTATCAAATTATGATGTCAGTAACTCTTTAGTAACCCTTACTAGTAAAGGACTTTCTATTTTTTCCTTCTCATGAGTTACTAGCCTCCTCTCTGATCAAACTCATAAAGCATGTGGTTATGGAGAAGGAGAATCTCTAGTCCTTTGAATGCTTTTTTTTCCTTAAAAGCCACTTCTGAGTCATATTCACTATTACTGACGAAGATAATTTTTCACCACTGTCAACAGTAGCACTTGTACATAGAATGAGTAACAATCTTGTCTGTCTCGCTGACCACCAGCAGTAGGGCCATCTTGTTTCCGATTATTTGTCTCTAGCATTAACCAGTGAAGCAGAAAGAATGCTGTCTGATGGGGCAGCAGGCACGGAGAAAAGTCTTTTTACCTTTTTGTTTTCCTTTTAAAATCAGGAAAATATGAAAAGCAGTAAGTATGAACATGATTTATTAGGATTTATATTAATGCCACTTTTGGAGATGCTGTGCTGATAGTAAACTTCTTGCTGCACTGATTTGCAACATGATTGAATTTGCTGAAGAACATATATTACACTTAAAAAAATATATATATTCTCCAAAAATAACTAAGGCTTTATAGCTGGGACTCTAAGTTTAAGTTGCAAAACACTGTTGTATCTTGTGGGAAGTATACTTCACTTATTGTACCCGCTCTGGTGTGAGGGTCTTCCCTGGCCACCACTGTGTGGGACAGAAGTCCTGATCCAAGAGGCACATCTAGAAATGTTGTCTGGTTTTCTACCACTTGTCCTCACGCAAATGGCACCTCCATCAGACAGATCTGAATATTGCTGTGGAGGACATATTTTTCTCTATCCAATAAGTCAATAAGTCAATCTGATACCAGTTGCCAGGTGTATTAGACGGAAGTATTTTGCCACCCAAACTGACATGCCAACTGAAGTTGTAGCTGTGGTTGGCATTCACTGAGGCTGGTGGCAGCTGAGATCTTGCAGAAGGCACTTGGCTACGTCTCTTACCCACCACATGTGTATTCAACCTTTGCCAACAATCCAAATTCTTCTGAAGGATTGATCCAAAATACTGGTATTAAAAATTCTTCACAGGTCCAAATCTGGACTTAATCCAGGAATTAGTTTAGGTCCATGCCTATTTCATATAAAAGAAATTCCCATTGGGATATACAGTCTTTCCAATAGAGAAACACCAGTTCACACTTCAGGTACTGTAAAAGCACTGGCACATATGAAGGTGGTCAGCTGGAGCAGTTGTGAAGATGTTGCACTCTTTTGCATGATCTTAAGCTTCCAAAGAAAACTAGTGGAAGTTTTGAGATTTTTGTGTCTCCTACTCAGACAGCTGCATGCACTGCATAACATCTTATTGTTACTTACTTAGAAATTATCCTGTTTCCTTCTGCTCTGAATATCTTGCAAAGTCAGCAAGTATTTGGACTCATTCTCCTAAACATGGAAAATATGCAAGTTCTATACCTGCTGTGCTCGGTTCTGACTAGTTTAAATTCTGTATATAATTCAGATTCCATATAACAGTGCCACAGTTCTAGCAATATTCTTATTTTATGCATCTAATCTTTATCTCTGAGCCATGGCTGTAGCATTAGACCAAAACATATCTTTGTAACATGCAACAACTTAAAAAACAAAAAACAAAAAAGCAAGCATATCTCTTTGAGAAAAATAAGAAGTCTTAATAATTCTCCCTATTTGCTTCTCCAATTGTGAAAAGAGATTATAAGTTTGAGCCTGACCCAAAGCAGAAGGAAATCATGAGTCTTCTCCCTGAAAGTTCAGGGTGACCTCAATCAGGGATCAGAATTCAATGCAAACTGGGCAATGCTGAGTAACTTGTTAAGTGTCTGAGGTTAACACGAATATTCGTCCAGCAAATATCTCAAAGTCAATAAAAAACAGTATTAAACTTACTTTTGTATAGAGATTATATCCATAAGAAAGAGTGTGATTTTTGTACAGGAATGAGGCAGACGGGGGTATGTTTGTCTAAAAAAAAACAAAATTAAAAAATATTCTTGTGGCATGAAGCATGTTTGTTTCTTCTTTAGCTTTCAAGAGATACCAAATACTTTTCAAAGTTTACATGGGAGAGTGGGTAAGTTTTGTATAGACTTGCCTGCAATCAAAACAATAGCCTTATACATTTTTTATTTAACCCCATGTTTTTTCAGGTTTAGTTCAACTGACACGTACTACTACAGACAAATGTTCCTTCAAACCAAAACACACTATAAAATGCAGAACAAGGCTGTATCTCCCAGCATTTTGAGCTGATTGTGTTTTTTGAGATGATTGTGTTTATGTTTAGACTTATTTTCCTTGTTTCTCTGACATCTATATCTAATTCTATGCAAGAATCTTAGCCAGTAGATTTACTGCGGGATATTGCAACTTCATTACTCTGCCCAACTGCTATACAGCAACTCCTGCTTCCAAGGCTTCCTGCAGTAGGATTGCCAGTGCTTTTTTCCTACTTTTGTGGAATACTCTGAACTACGCTATCCTTGGTTTCTATATTACTTCCTCTACACTTGTCCATTCATTTCACTAGTGTTTACTCATATTGCCCTCTGCCTAAATGCAGTCTTTCAAAACTAAATTATATTCCATACTTAAGATGAAGTTATACAATTAAATTCTGGCATATGTTTATCACTTATCACTTTATTTTAGACTATTTTACCCAATCTCCTCTATTTTGGGTGTTTTCATGTTGCAATCATTACTCCTCTGTCCATTGAAATATAAACAAAATGCAGCCTTTGTTTTTTTTAAACCTGAAGAAGCTTACTTGGGTTGCCTACTATATAGAGATGTTCAAGAAATATTATATGAAGCAATAAGTAATCTAGTTCAGCTAACTCCATCTAAATTCAAAGTGTCAATCAGAAATTTTTTCTTCAAGTGATTGCTGAGTGAAGTCACAGTTGTAGAAGGAAATTTTATTCTTCTGAGAAACTATTTTAATTTGAGTTATATGCTTTAAGCAAGTATTATTCCCAAGGTCTGGATGAGTATACACATTTGCCAAGCATATATTTAGGGTTTTGTGGTTCTCTCTTCTTCTTATATTTGAAACATTGACTAACAGTCTGAGGAACAGAGCACACTGATTTTATCTTTTCCAGTGCTTCTTTGGAATGTCTTCTTTCTGCTGAAGCATAGTCTAATGTTGCTTCTTTCTGCTTGCAACAGTCTTGGACCTAAAATAAGATATGAATAATACACAAAGCTACAACATACTCTTGAGTAATTTGTGTCAGTTTTGATTTGGCTAATCATCACAAGCGTAGTCTGTGCATTTACATTAGTTGCCATATCTTCTGTTGTAAACAGGATCCCATCTAAATATTGACTACTTAATATAGCTTTGCAGTATTCAGACAACTAGATTTGGATTACAGGAGCTGCTTTCACTTCATACACATAAATAATATGCAGTATCCTTTTTGTCTGCTCAATTTAAGGCTTTATTAGAAGAAAACAGTTCATGAACAGGTAGGATCTGCACTTCCTGCAGGTTTTGTAATCCAAAGAAAGTCACGCGGTCACAACACTTTCAGAGAAGGAATTGCTTGTCAGATAATAAATTAATCTGAAGTTATTCATGTCTGTCAAATATAAAAGCTGTAATGAACTGGAAATGATTATTTAAATGTTATTACATTTTGCATGGGAAAAAGGTCAGGAAAATAGCTTTGGTAGATCAAAGAACAAGATCTCCTTGTTTTTTTAACTACAATATACAATTTCATGTAGTAGTGAATCTGTAAACTACCTAATGTCACAGTTTTTAGTACACAGCATAGCTTTCATCAGAGCCTTCAGATAGAAAGTGTTATATGAAAGTTCTAATGAATTGCCTTCTCAGTAATGTTCCTCAGCTTAGTTTGCACTGAGTATTACACAAAACATTCATACATAAATGGGAATAAAGTTGTCTATAAATCAGAAACATATCTAAAATGAATGCCTTTCTTATTCTGAGATATCTTTACTTGCCAAGAGAAAAAGACGCATTTCCCTGCCAATGCTATACTTCTCTGAAAATATTTTGAAGTACAAAACCTCATACTTAATTCTTCTTGGATTATTCCCCTTGGTTAAAAATTTTCATTTAGTAGTTGCATTTATAGGGCTAATTTTTTACATTCCCTGACTTAGTTTTTTTCTTCGTTATTTTCTTTTAGTGTAAACGACCTTAACTGCCCTTTGGCTGTGTCTATGATGCTTGTGCTAGTGCCCAACTCCTTTCCTATACATAAAAAACAGTGGCTGAGGTTTCTATCAGAACAAGTTCAGCTAGATTCTGCACCACTGTTAGAGGCTGTTTGTTCTGAAATTATCTTGACACCTCTACTGATCGGCTGTAATGAAATTATGTTGTTTTATTTTATTGAAATCTTGCATGTATTTTTTGAGTTTTGTGACTAATATTTTCCAAACCTTTATCAAAGTTCTTTTCCAACCTAAATAATTGTGTGAAATCTAAAGTCTATGTTGAAATGAGACAAAAGGCAAAAGTATCCCTGCAGTAAAGCTAAGTTCCATCTTCTTGAAGCAGCTTTACTTTGTACAAGTACTTTGGATTGCCATGGGAGAGCCCTTACTTTTCTGCTCTGACCCACTAGTACAAGGCTTTTATGTGCATCTAACTGATCAGGTTGGTATAACACATCATATGAGTGATGTTAGAGCAGAACTTCCTCTAAACTTGTATGAGGTCCTCTGTCATGTTTCTCATAGCTGTCCCCCAGGTTATGACCTCATTTTGAATTGAGACTTGAGCATTGAAGTTGTTCTGTTCATGCCAGTGGTAGCCCTGTTTATAGTGATGCTGGGGATTTGGGAGTAAGCAGTAGCTCAAATAGTTCTTTGTAAATTAGTCACAAAGTGGGGAAAAACCTATCTAGAGGTCTTCCTGTCCTTCCTGGACATAGTTGTGAGTTGTGATCTCTGGAGATTTGCCAATGGCTACAAGGCGCAGATTGACTGCATCAGGAGTAAAGGCTGGTCTTCTCCCTGCTCCATATGATAGCCCAGTTTTGTGCAGTGTGCAATGCTTCTCTCAATCTTATCTCTCTGTTTTGACTCATCTTTATTTTTCTTTTACGTCTTCTCAGCAAAGCACAAACAGTGTAGTGTTTTAACTGAATTTGAAGTCTGAGCATACAATAATATAGTAAACTCATTTATTTTAATGTAGCTCACCCTACTGGTGAATCTGTAAATCACCTACTGGTGAGCTACCCTACAAGTCTAACGCAGAAGGATGTACGTAACATTTTCCAACAGTAAAGATTCTACTAGGGAGGAAATGTGGGTGGTCTGCACACCTACAGCAGAATCTGGTGTCTGAGCAGGATGGCATAAGATCCTGCCTATAAGGAACTCTCCATGGAACCTGGCCTGTTCTTATGGAAATGGAGGGACCAATATCACAACAAGATCTATTTTCTATGGATTGCAATTTCATTAAATCTTATTTTACGTTCCTCATACCTTCACACAGGTTTTTGAAGTATTTTGTTCCATTTGTCTACTAGGAATAGGCACGGGTAAATATCGATGTAATGTAACTTACGAACATAGAATGGTTTTGGAAAGGACCTTAAAGCTCATCCAGCTCCAGCCTCCCTGCCGTGGACAGGGACTCCTTCTACTAGATCAGATTTCTCACAGCCTCATCTAGCCTGGCCTTGAACACTTAAAGGGATGGGGCATCGATGACTTCTCTGAAGAACCTCTTCTAGTGCCTCACCACACTCAGAGTAAAATGTCTTCCTAATATCTAATCTAAACCTACCCCCTTTCAGCTTAAAACCACTTCTCCTCATCCTATCACTGCCCTTTCCCAGCTTTCCTTTAGGCCTCCTTTAAGTACTGGAAGGCTGTTACAAGGTCTCCCTGTAGCATTCTCTTCTCTAGACTAGACAAGCCAAACTCTCTCAGCCTGTCCTAACAGGGGGCATGCTCCAGCCCCTGTGTCATCTTTATTGCCCTCCTCTGGACTCACTCTAAGAGATCCATGTCCTTCCTGTGCTGAGGACTCCAGAATCGAATGCAGTACTCCAGGTGAGGTCTCACAAGAGCAGAGTAGAGGGGCAGAATCACTGCCCTTGCCCTGCTGGTTACATTTCTTTTGATGCAGCACAGCGTGCAGTTGGCTTTCTGGGCTGCAAGCAAGCACTACCAGCTCATGTTGAGCTTCTCATTCACCAGCACCCCAATTCCTTCTCTTCAGGGCTGCTCTCAGTCTCTTCATTCCTCAGATTGTATCAATACTAGGAGTTGCCCCAACCCAGGTGCAGGACCTTGCACTTGGCCCTGTTGAGCTTAATGAGATTAGCACAGGCCCATCTCTCAAGCCTGTTAAGGTCCCCCTGGATGGAATGCTTTCCCTCCAGAGTGTTGACCACGCCAGTGCAGAAGAACTGTAAAACCAGAGAATCTGTTTGACTGGGAAGACCTCAAAGACTGAGGGACCGTAAAGGACTATGGATATGTTCTCATCTGATATCATCTTTCCTGCCAGCTGAGGGGATTATGGCACGGACTCCTGAACTTGCATTAACAGAAGACCCTTTATGGCAAAAGCAGGCTGCTTTTATACAACTCTGCTGAATTTCAAAAACCATGGCTTTATCTGATTGGTTACTAACAACTGTCCCCGAGCTCAAACTTCAAAATAACTGGTCAACAGGTAACTGATCACGCGCTGCTAACGCGCAGTCCCAATTCCCTCTTTGGGCATTAGGAGGCTACAAATATTTCTTTCCTTCTTCTGTTTACAGTACTTTTCGTAGGTACTTTTCCGGCGATGTTCCTCTGTTGTCCGCTTCTTCAAGGTCCCTCCAGGCTCTCTTCAGCTCGGTCGATTCTGAGTGCGCTGCTCGGCTGCGGGAGCGGCAGCACCCGCGGGGCGGAGCCGGGCAGCCCCACGCTCCAACCACCGGCGCCGAGGGAGAAACTCTCCACAGCCAGCCACAGCCAGGACTTTATCTTCGCTCTCCCAGCAGGACTGCTACCATTCATGCTTGTTGGAAATACGATTTTACAACTTGTTTCTATGAGTCAGCTATATTCCGCTACCATACTTTCGTACCTTGATACCCAGAATGCTGCCTTTCTAATTCCCTTTCCAGAATACGTAAAGCACGTAGGAGTGGAGGGTTTAGTCATTAACTAGGTATGCTGCTTCACTGAAAAAAAATCATGTGATTGAACCTAAATCATACTTTTTTTCTTATTGCATAATCCACTAGATGTCATCTGGCATCTCCTTGAAGGAGAAGGTATGCCTTCTCTGTGCATCAGTTTAAACTGTGGTCTCATGAGGATGGATGTGAGTGCATCTTCTGGGAAAACCCTCTGCACTTTCTTTGTAATGAATTGTCTCATCCAGCCTGAAAGAGACTCCTTGCCCAGATGGGCGAGACACTGAGCAGGTAAGTGTGGCATACCTTGAACAGGCTGGTTAGTGTGACTTGTGATATGGCCTTGTTCCTTTGAATTACTTATGTTGCCATGTGTCTGGGTGCAGAACAACTTTAGTGTTATGAGGGCATGTGCTATGTAGCAGCAAATTATTGCTTTGTTCATTCAGCAGATGAGGTGGACATGCTATTTAGAAAGAAAATGATGAGGAAAAACCAAAGTATCAAAACACAGAAAAGAGATATATCATATCAGAGCTACTAAATTTGTCAGTTGTTCTGGCCTGTTCCTTTTCTAGGGATTAACTATCACTTGCCAGCTAGTTTAGACAATATGCATCTCGATTACGATAGTTTTTTCTTATCATTGAGGATAATGCTCCCAGATGAGTTCTTGCTCATAGGATTGCATTTCCTGTTTCCTTGTGTTCACTTACCGAGTTTCATCTTTGTTAACTCTCATGCCTTCCTTTTATTCTTTTCTCTTGTTCTTATATTCATTTTTTCCTATTTGTGTTTCTAATTTAATGCTCTGCTCAGTAAACATCTCACCCACCTACATCTGTTTCGCGCTAGTGAACATGGAAGTACTGTCTGTCTCATTCTGTGTTGTACCGCTTCTTTCCATCTATTCACATACTCCCTTGCTTGCACACTGCTAACCTCTCTCCCCAGTCTATACACCCACACACTGGCATTTATGAATGTGTGAACATTCATCTGCTTGCTGAGGCTTGTCTGGTTTTTGCATTCCTGATACTGTGTCTTACAAGGGCACATAAACAGCAGCACTGAGGATGCATCTAGAGTTCTAGTACCAAGCACAGGAAAAGCAGTAAAATATGAATACACTTTTGTTAATCTTGAGCAGAGTACAAAGTGAATACTCTGATCTAGATGCTACTTACCCTCATTGCTGTTTGGGTGAGTGTAGTGTAGAAATAATGGATAAATGTTCTTGCTCTTCACATAGTACAGCCATTGAGGTTTTTGGAGGACTATCCTGTTTCTCTGCTTGCATTTTACTTGGTGGCTTTGACACTGGCAAATGCTATGCCTATCTACAAGAAGGGTTGGAGGGACGATCCAAGGAACTGCAGGCTTGTCAGTCTTGGTGCCAAGGAAGGTCATGAACCATGTGATTAGGCCCAGTCAATGTGGGTTTGTGAAAGGCAAGTCCTGCCAAACTAACCCGATTGCCTTCTATGACAAGGTTACCCACTTAACGGATGAGGGAAAGGCTGTGGATGTAGTGTATCTAGAGTTTGACACAATTTCTTGCGATGTTCTGCTTGAGAAACTAGCTGGCATTGGCCTGGACAGGCATACCCTTTGCTGGGTAAAAAAAAAGGCTGAATAACTTGGCCAAAGAGTGGTGGTAAATTTAGTCAAATCCAGCTGGAGTTCAAGTGGTGAAAAAATGGTGTTCCCCAAGGCTCAGTGTTGGGTCCAGTTCTGATATTTATCAATGATCTCGATAAAGGGATTGAATGCACCCTTACTAAATTTGCAGGTGACGCTAAGCTGGGAGGCAGCGTCAATCTGCTTGAGGGTATGGAGGCTCTACAGAGGGATCTGAACAGACTGTATCGATGGGTTGTGACCAATGGTATAAGGTTCAACAAGGCCAAGTGCCGAGTCCTGCACTTGGGACACAACAACTCCATGTAGCACTGCTGGCTTAGGGAAAAGTGGCTAAAAAGCTGCCTGTGAGAGAAGGATCTGGGGGTGTTGGTTGACAATCAGCTGAATATGAGCCAGCAGTGTGCCCAAGTGTCCAAGAAGGCCAATGGTGTCTGCCTATATCAGAAATGGTGTGGCCAGCAAAACCAGGGAAGTGACTGTGCCTCTGTACTCGGCATTAGTGAGGCTGCACCTTGAATACCGTGTTCAGTTTTTGGACCCCTCTCTACAAGAAGGACATTGAGGTCCTGGAGCGCATCCAGAGAAGGAGCAATAAAGATGGTGAAGGGGCCAGAGTCTTATGAGGAGCAGCTGAGGAAACTAGGGTTGTTTAGCCTGGAGAAAAGGAGGCTGAGGGGAGGCTTTTACAACCTGAAAGGAGGTTGTAGCGAGGTGGGTGTTGGTCTCTTCTTCCAAGTGATAGGTGATAGGATGAGAGGAAATGGCCTCAAGTTGCACCAGGGGAGGTTCACATTAGACATTTGGAAAAAATTCTTCACTGAAAGGGTTATCAGGCACTGGAAGAGGCTGCCCGGGGAAGTGGTTGAGTCTCCATCCCTGGAGGTATTTAAGAGAATGATAGATGAGGTGCTCAGGTATATGGTTTAATAAGGGGCAGGTATGGTTCTATGATCAGTTTCTGTTGGGAACTTTCTTGCTGCATAATTGAAAATAACCTCAATAAAAGTTAGGTTCAGTGTGCAGCTAAGATCCGCTCACAGGATAAAAGGGACCAGTGTTCACAGGCTTATCTCCTTACTCTGTACGCCACAAGAACCAACAAACTGTCTGCTGCTATCCAAATGATGAAGTGGTTTCTGTTTCCAGGTAGAGGTAGGCATGGGCTGCTACAATTCATTGACTTCAAGAACGTGAATATTTTCTATATTCATGGCTTCAGGATTTATTTATTAAGTTTGGATAAACCTTAAATTGTGACTGCTTTCTGCAAACTCTAACAATCATCTGCTGAGTGAAAAGACTCTAGATAGCACTTCTGAAAACGCTACCTCAGCTGTACACTATGACCTTTCTCTTTCCTCTTTCTTCCAGGCGCATTGTATGCGTCTGATATTCTGCCACTATTGAAGTAGAAAAGGATATCATGTGGCAGGAAGCCTGAACTAGTGTTTGCATGAACTTTCAACCTTTCCATTCTACAAGAATTCAGAGAGGTCAGTACTGTGGTTTGAGTACAAAGCATTGTGTGCCCTTAGCTCTCAGACTGCATACATACTTGCACATAAAAAACCAAAACAGTGGTGAACAAGCCTACTTACGTACACTTCCAGCAAGTGTACTCATTTTGAAGATGCTCATTGACCATCTTGCACTTGTTTGTTTAGTGTTAAGTTATTGATTACAGTTAGGTCCCAGACAGTCAGAATATTTGACCACGTTAATCCAAGGCCCCCTGTGCTCCAGATGTTTGGTCCAGCACATGAACAGTTCCTGGTTGGACTTTGGGCTATTTTTGAACATCCTGAATATGTTTACTATTTCCTCAGACAGGCATGAATGAGATATTGTTTGGCTAAAACTTTTGCATGATCTAATTCTGTTAAATAGCACATTTCTTCTGTTAAATAACACCAATCTCTAAAGTTGGTTTCTTGACCTGCATGGCAGACGAATCATGTACTACAGTAAATATAGATAGTACAGACTTTTTCCATAGTAGTATGAAATTCATGAGTTACTAAGTCATTACTATTATGTGTTTATTGTGTTTTATTTTTAAAGGCTGTCGTCCAATAGCAGAAGATCTACAACCACAGTAACTTGGAAAAAAACCCCAGAACCTCTTGTGACTCAAGTAATTTGTAGGCAGTTGTACTATAACTTTAGTACTTTGGCTGTATAGGAAACTTTGAAGAGAAGCACTGCTAATCTGCTCAGTTTCTTTCTGCACACAAGTCTAGAGTGATCCTGAAAGGTTTACATTTCTGCATTTCATTTTTTACCAAGATATTTTTAATTTATTTTAAGGGACTATGTGAAAGCTGGTCACTGAACTAGTTTAGATAAGTGTTTTAAGATTGTGTAGTGCTTAGGATCTTTGAAGAAATTGAAAGGAAGTGGTCAGTTGAACTTCAATGTTGGTCATCTTCTGGGTCTTTCAAGAGACTATTTTCTGGGGCTGTTATAAGAAATCGGGGGAATGAGCTTACTTCCAAAATAAGCACATCCGTTCTTGGTTCGTGTAAATCTCCTTTTTGCAACTAAACCCCTTGAGGCTGTTTCATCCAGCCTCTCTAACTCTGTTTCTAAGCATCTACAAAATATTAAAGTCTTTCCATGAATATTAAGCAAGAACTTGTTTTGCATTTTCTGGCTGTCTTTAATGACTGAAGACTTAATTTCCCAAAGCTTCACTTGGCCGCATGATGCTCTCTGACACAATCAGCCCACATCTCTGAACAGAACATAAGACCATCTAATTTTTCCACCTATAGTCATCTAGTTTGTTTCTCAACCATAAAGGAGATGACATCCAGAAAGCCTGTTACTTCAGAGTGTAGACAGAGGCAGTAGGCGCTTAAGCATCTAAGATGATGAATTTGTACTCTTCATCACCATTTCATCTTTCCTTTTTCCTTCACTGCGCATAATGATAGGATGTCTCTACTAACTAAGATTCCTCGGGTTGGAGAGGTTGGTCTTTTACGTTCTCATTCAGGATCTGCGGGACTCTTGTGTCCTCCTATAAAGAAAACTTCTCTCTGCAGCAGGGAGAAGTTAGTTCAACTCAAAAGTATCTGAAGGCAGTATGATTGATTTTTTTTAATTTTTTTTTAAATACTGAAACACTGTCAATGAAAATATTTCCTTCAGGGGTAGAGTAGGACACTTAAAGAAAACTTTGAGTCACTACTGTCAAGTCTTTTCCATGTACTGCATACTGTTTTCCTACACCTATCTGTAGCTGATGGCAAATCTGATTCAACCATTTTTCTTAGAGACCATGAGTGGAACAGAAAATTTACATTCTCTTACTTTATATATTTCTTTTTCCTAGGAAAGGAAAACTAGGTGTAGTTTTAAAAAAAAAAACAAAACCAACCAACCAGCAAGCTGTTTGACATACATATTAAATATTTTAGTAAGTGTTGAATGACAGTCAGAGCCTGTTTGTTCTGGAAAGTTTTAGAGGTTAACTGATAATTATCTCTGTCTAGCGTATGGAAAAGGACAGTTCCCCATAGTTGCCCACTGATAGTAAATAGAGTTGGTGTTCACAAGTTTTGCCTTTGAATAGGGGAAGTTTCCTTTTCTATTCAATGTGTAGCATGTCCTATTTTGGATGAGTTTGCCAGGCTGTGAAACCAATCAGCAGTACAGCGGCTATTTGTGTGCATGGAGGAGAAGGGAAGGAGGTGAGTAGGAAATCGCAAATGAACTTGATATGGTGCATGTGTCTTGTGAAAGAACAAATGGTCACAGAAAAATACTGAATCCTTAATCCTTTAGATTTGTATGCTCTACTGTTTTTTTTTTAGTGCAAAGAACTTCCATTTAGGCAATATTTCAAAAAAGAGATATCACTGCAAAATAGGCATTGTATACCACATTTTGAAAAAGAACATTTTGAAGAAATAATAAAAATACCTGTCTTTGGACTATTTTAAAGCATGTAAGTATTGTTAAGTGTTTTAAAACATTAAAAATTGTTTCAGTTGTACCACTGATCTATTACTTAGTTATAGCTTCTTCCTTCTATAAAGCAGATTAGTATGGATGGGACTACAAATTGCCATAAAATATTTCCAGATTTCTTGGACCTTGTTTAAACAACCAGCTTTGTAGAGCCCTGCTATAGCAAAAGATAAAATATACTAGGCTTATAACAGTACCCCAGAGACAGCTCTGAATTTCTGCTACATTGTTTATTGCTTCTTGAAGTATGGTCATGTTGCAAGGAACACTGGAGTGGGCTGGAAATATCTCTGGAATTAACAACCTGTGTCATTGGCCTTTGTAGTTGTTTTCAGGTTCCTACTGCAAATGAGGTGAAAGACTTACAATGTGACCTTGACAAATTTCTAAGAAGCAGAACAGTTTCTTTTTGAAAAAGACGCTTTCCATTCTTGCACTGTAACAAATCATGAAACATTCTTGTGGAAAAGAGTGAAAAGTCCCTTTGTCTTCTCTCTTCAAATATTCTGGTCTATACTAACTCTACATATTACAAGTGGCTAGTGTGCTCCCTGAGAGCTGTGTTACTCTCCTCTATGGATAGATTTAGTTTATTTTTAGAGGCTTCTAACCAGCATGTATAATGTCACTTTCTAACTCTTTCCTATAAGGGCAGACCTGGTGACTCTGCCTCAAGATACAGGGTGCCAGGCAGCATTTGTGAGTACCTGAGCAGCTGTGGTGATTGCACTCAGTGAAAAGGTTTGCTTTGCCAAATGGAAATTCAGAGGTCAGTGGTTACAGGCAGCAACGTTGGTTCTCTCTTGAAGTGAGTAGTGGCTGCTGCAGCACCCAAAACTGTAGCATGACTCCAGAATCTCCTTTTCATTATACCAGCCTCTGAGACCTATGCTGAGTTGGAAACCCACATCCATCCATTACCCCACCCAGCAGACTCCTCAACAGTAGACAGAATTGCTTCTGATAAACAGATTTCTCTGGCAGCAAGGAGCCATCAAAACCAAAATCCTAACTAGCCATACTATGAAATATTATTTTAGTCAGATATTTCATACAGCTGTTTTTCTAAATCATGGCAAAATTGTGAAACTGCAGGTGGGAGTAAATGAAGACCAGGTCCATATTAATTTAAGGTATTTAGTCAAAAGAATAACGTTACACGAAGGCAATGTCTGTTTAGAGAGTTGCTTATATTTCATAGTTCCCTCATGTCTTCTGTGAGATTGAAGCTATGCAAAGGTATTTTGTCCCTGTTAACTGTTTTTAGATAAATTAAAGGATGCCCCCTCCTACTTTATGGAGATTAGATTTATTCCTGTTGGGAAATGGTTACGTGAAAAAGGACATGATTCAATAGAAAAGCTTTGTGAGACACGTATTGTATAAATGGAAACTTTGTTAAACTCTGAGTGTGGATATGGACTAAAAGAACAAGAAGGCATGCAAGGAGGAATCTCTAAGAAGAAACTTCTGAAGGACAAGCGAATCTTTCCCAAAGGAACAGGATGGAGCACCGAGCCCAACTGCAACTGTAATTGTAACTGCAAGAAAATAAACGGAACTCGAAGTAGCAACATAGCAATAATGAATTAAGAAGGGACAATGAATTAATAAAGAGCAAATAGTTTTAAGTAACTAATCATGTATAAGTTGTAACAAAGCATAAAGCACAAAGCACAAAGCACAAAGCATCTTTTGAATGTTAGGGTATATAATCCGGGCTGATTTTGAATAAAGTCGAAGCTTGCTTTATCACTCATATTGAGTCGTCCGCTTGCTTCCCTCGCCCGTCGCAAGTGGCGCCCGAACAGGGAACTGTAAAGAACAGGGACCTGTAAAGAACAGGGACATGAAAAGAACAGGGACCCCCAATCCCTGTTTCCACCGGACGGCGAGCTCGGCGAAGCACTGGTAGCAGCGACCAGGGGGCGGAAGATCGGCAACACTGAATCAGTACTTACGATCCGCGCCTGAACCCGGATAACAAAAAAGGGGGTTCGCCGGCCGAGTAAGAAGACTACCTGACTCGCGATACGTAAGGCTGCACCTTTTTTAATGACCGGCTAACATAAGAGGGTCCGGACCGGCTAACATAAGAGGGTCCGTAAGCGCGCGCAATGGAGCGGGAGGTAGCACTTGAAATTTTACGCTTTTTAGAAAAGCTGGGAGCAGGTCCGATTAAGGACTTAATAGACGAGTGGAGAAATTATGGAGATTGTTTGTAAAAGTCGGGAAAAGTGCCAGGATACAGCGACCGGAAGGCGAAAATTAAGAGCTTATGATTTCGTTAGGGATCGTTGCACTCTAGTCTGAACGCCTGAATCGTCAAAAGGGATCCGTCGCCCGACATCATAAGGCTTTGGAGAGATAAGACAGAACAGGGCTACACATAAGACTTTATAAATTTATAAGGTTTTTTTTTTTTCTCTGACCAGAAATGGATAGAGAAGTGGCTTATGAAATATTACAAAGTTTCTTAGAGAAGCGAGGACTTGACTCACAATATCTCAAACAACTTGCGGGACTCATTACCTTAGGAAAAACCAAGGGATGTTTTAAGGATCCGAATGAGATATTTGAGGAAAGTGAATGGCGCAAATTTGGGAACATCCCGTGGGAGGCACCTATAGATGATGATAAAACTGCAAAGAGACTAACTAAAGCTTGGAAAGAGATTACAAATTGTATAAAACGTTACAAGGTAAAAAGGTAGCGAGGAATCAGAGGAGGAAGAAGATGCCACGAAAATGCTGTAACAACCAAGGACTGTTACCTGTTAAACAATTGATACAAGCCTTATTTTGTGATATATGTGCATGTTTTTAGTGTTGTATGTGTTCGGTGCCGTGTGTAGTTTAAATATTCATACCATCATGCTGTTCTTACTGACCGGTCGTAAACAATATTGTATAGGTATATTAATCCAGCTCTCAAAAGAGTGGTTCTCTGTGTGTGTGTGTGTGTGTTTAAAGCGCTTTAAACATTTGTAAGACTTGCAAATTGGGTTTTGGTTATATTGAGCCTCTGTTTTGATTAATCTTTAAAATGCAACTCTGAAACCTTTCAATCTCAAACGTCCACTTAAGCCGGCAAACAGGTAGATTTACCTGGGACCTTTGAAGTGAAAGGCTGCAGAGGACAAGATTTTAAAATACATAGAAAAAAAATAGAAAAAAGAAAGAAAATATGAAATACAGAAAGAAAAATAGAAAAGAAAATGGAAAAAGAAAAAATAGAAAAATAGAAAAAAGAACGTAGAAAACAAAACAAAACAAAACAAAAATGGAAAAAACCTCAGCCCTATGGCTGTGTGTGAGTTTCCCCCCCCCCCCACCATCGCCCCCCCTCTTACTCCTGTAAGGTTTTTTGTCTTATTTCAGCCTGGGAGTTTCTATCTATCTCTAGGGGAGTAACAGTTTATGAAGAACACTCTGCATTCCAGTGTCGCTTATCAGATCAGCAACTGCTGGGTCCTAGTGCAGACAACCGTAAAGGGAATTTTAGCCAGACACTAATGAAGACATGATTTAAGAGTCCAAAAGGAGTATCCTCTGAGAGTAAAAAATTACAAAAGAATAGAAAAGTTAATGCATTTGCAGCCTTGAGAATTCCCATACAGGTTAAAACAGATAAAAGAAGGGTAAACCGTTAACGTTAAAGAACCAAGGAAACCAGCAACCCAGCATGCAGCGGAGACGTGTGACAACAGTAAATGCTCCTGCTTGGATCTTCTTCACAGTCTCCTCAGTAAGAAGAGATTGAAAAGCACACAAGGTTTTGCTCCAAGCTTTTGGTCTTATTGGTAACGGTTTAAGTGTTTTGGTTAGTAGGTCATTCGAGTGTCACTTTGCAAAGTCTTTTTGTGTAACCTGGTGTTATTAATTCTGCTTTTACTGGACAAATACAAGCTATGGTTTATATTCCTTTCCCACCTGTGTATATCACCCAAAGCAGTTGTATTACTCAATTAATACCATTTCAAAGATTGTATTAGAGAAAATAGACCTTCAAGTCGCACCTGGAAAAAAAAAAAAAATTCAAACCTGGAAATATTTTGAGTGGAAAATTTTGAATGCCACAATTGAACCCCAGCAAGCCAAATTGCAAATAGTAGTCAAAACAACTTACAAAAGCTCCTAGAAACAATCAATCGAGTTAAACCTTATTTGGGTATAACTAATGCAGAACTAAGTCCATTATTTGATCTTCTTAAGGGAGGACATGGCTTTAACAGCACCTCGTACTTTTAGGAGTGATGCACAACAAACTTTGAGCAAAATTGGAAAAGCCATTACTCAGAGAATAAGTTCATAGTCGACTTGATGGTCATCCAATACGTATGTTTTTGTTATTCTGTGTCAGGCATTTGCTGATCATAGACTTAAAGGACTGTTTCTTCACTATTCAGTTACATCCTAATGACACTCAAAGCTTTGCATTCACTTTACCCACAATCCATAGGGAAGGACCTGATTTGGGCTTTGAGTGGACAGTATTGCCGCAGGGCATGAAAAATAGCCCCACTTTGTGTCAGTTGTTTGTGGATAATGCTTTAAGAGAAATAAGGCGTGCATGGCCACAAACCATGATCTATCACTATATGGACGATATTCTTTTTGCACAGAACCAGCCATTTACCACTCAACAAGAGAAATATTTGGAGACACAACTAACCACACGTAAATTGATTATAGCAATGGAAAAAATTCAACGTTCCCCTGTTTGGAAATATCTAGGATAGAACATAACGAATTCTCAAGTACAACCACAAAAATTAACCTTTTGCACCTCGCTTACAACAGTTAATGATGCTCAACAACTTTTAGGAGACCTGCAATGGTTGTGACCTATAGCAGGAATCACCAACGATGAACTAGATGTTTTGCGTCCTCTTTTAAAAGGAACTGATCCAGCACGGAAAATTACTTTAACAATCGAACGACGACAAATGATACAACGCCTTAGTGAAACTCTTGTCGACCGCACAGTGGACCGTATAGATCCCAACTTGCCTGTGGACCTTACAATTCTCCAAGAGCGATCCCAAATGTTGCCAATATAGTGAATCGTGTAGAAGATGCTCGAATAAAAGAAATATACAATCAACGCTTGTTTGATTTAATTCAACAACTACAATCAGCTATCCGACAACGAACGTGCCCTTTTTGCATAGTACATATTAGAAGTCATATGTGGACGGAAGGACTTGGAGAAGGAAATTATGGAGCAGATCAACTCGTATCTTTGGCTGCACCACTGAGTGATTTTGTGAAGGCACAAGAAGCACATAATGCCTTTCACCAAAATGCACGAGGACTACATCGACAATTCAACATTACAATGGAGGAAGCAAAAGGAATTGTCCGCACCTGCCCTACATGCAGTTATCATGGACCTGGTTTAGGGTTAGGTGTAAATCCAAGAGGTCTCAAATCTCAAAAATTATGGCAAATGGACATGACCCATTTTGCTGCATTTAGCAGATGGAAATATGTACATGTCACCATAGACACTTATAGCAAATATATATGGGCCTCTGCGCAAACGGGTGAAAAGGCACTCCATGTTATAAGACACTTAACACAATGTTTTGCCATTATGGAAGTGCCTCAGGTGATAAAAACGGATAATGGTCCAGCACATACTAGCATGAGATTTCGACGATTTTTACAAACATGGGGAGTACGGCATACTACTGGTATTCCACACTCCCCCACAGGTCAAGCTATTATTGAAAGGGCTCATCAAACCCTAAAGCAATATCTTCAAAAATTTATGGATCTATCTGATGTTCAAGAACGATTAGCAAAGACTCTCTTTGTTTTAAACCATCTATGTATATTTGGAGATCAGAAAGAACCATCAGCATGGATCCATAGTCATGATAGTGATGAGCAAAAGAATCCACCAATGTTTGTTATGTACAGAGATCTAACAACGGGAACCTGGATGGGACCAGCTGAAGTAAAATACACGGGAAAAGGGTACATGTGTGTACTTACTCCCACAGGTCCTAAATGGATTCCCAGTAAATGGACCAAAGCAGCAATAACTCAAGAAGTCAATGACCGACAGATTGTTTCTTCTGACGGAAGAAGACAAGGAGAGGGTCAATGACAAACTCTTGTTGATTGTAAAACCTATTATTGAGAGTTTAAGAGACTATCAAAAAGAGATTGACGACATAGTTGAAAGTTGCACATCTTTTGAGAATATTGTAAACGGGATAGAAGAGTTAGCAACATTTAAAGTCAAGGGGCCAGCTGAACAGGACTGTCTTGATTGCAAAAAACCACAATGCAGCATGGGTAGCTTTACAATGTGGAATGTGTAAAGAAATATTTTGGATAAGGCAAAAATTTTTGAGAGCACTATGGTGTTCAACTTGTGAATTTAAATTTGGTTTTTATAATTGGCAGAGAGAGCTGCGGAGACAAACTAAATTACCTTTGTCCATTTCCATAGCCTTATTTGAATCACCAGAACAAAAAATATTGGCCTTTTATCGTTTTGAGACTGAGGCCTGTGTAAGAAGAATTCAGGCTCAGTTAAGTTCAAAAATTTTAACCTATTGTTGTTCCAAGAAAGTATCATTTACAAGACATTCACTGTTTGGTCCTATCAAGGGAAATTTAAAGAGGAAATTGTATGAAGCAATTACAAGAGAAGATTTGTAATCATGTTTGCAAACTTTAATCACATTATATGGCTTGGTGTACTATTAACTGCTCTTTTAGGAATAACGCGCTTCAATCAACCAAGGGACAATATTTGGGTAACATTTGCAAATCAGTTGAACCAGTCTTCGCTTTGTCTTAGCTTAGGAGGAGTGACTAATCCTTTTCGAACTTGTTTAATAGGTCTACCAGTGTGGAAGCCTGAGGAGTTTTATGGTTTAGTGAGCAATGAAACATTGTGTTGAAATCTATCTGCGGTTAAGGTTTTAGATGGAGCGATTAATGGAACTCCACCACTTCATGATGCCTATCGGCAGTGTCAATACTGTCACTTAACACCACCTTGCAATCACCCCCTGAAGAGTTAGACCTTCTTGGGAGCGCTAATGCCAGTCTGTCAAGAAACAATTTAGGAGGATGGGTTGATTTTACTCCTGTAAGTGATGTGGCACCTCGACCGTGGTTAAAATACAGGGGTACTTGGGCTACTTTGGATTCTAATTTAGATTGGTTTAGTGTTTTCGACCAAACATTTGATAAATGCAATGCCAGCAAAATTGATACCCCAAAAAGGCTACCGAAAGGCATCTTCTTGATTTGTGGAGATAGAGCATGGAATGGCATACCGGCACAACCACAAGGAGGGCCTTATTATCTTGGCAGACTATCACTGTTTCACCCCAATGTATCTTTGATCATGCAGTGGAGCCAAAAAACGAGCAGGAGAAAACGCAGTGTACATGAACTAGACTGCAATCAGATAGGAGACCCTACATTTTGGAGTGAATTCAAACAGGTAGCAATTGCGACCATCCTCCCTGGAGCTGCAGCTAATAAGGCAATGAATTTAGCAAAACAATTGGGTTGTTGGGCAAAAAGACGAATTGAACATGACATCGGAAGTTCTGGATATGCTCACAAGTGATGTACAAAGCGTCAATCATGCAGTGTTACAAGATAGAGCTGCCATAGATTTCTTGCTCTTGGCACAAGGCCATGGATGTGAGGAGTTTGAAGGAATGTGCTGCTTGAACCTGTCTGATCACTCCACATCTATACATGCTAAAATAAAAAGGTTACAGCAGTTCCTACTGATCATGGAAAATTAATTCATGTATGAGAGCCAGTTGGAGACTGGTTTACATTGTTTTGGGAGCATTCAGTCAAAGACTCCCTCAGCTATACAGAATTAACAAAGGAAAATAATACTGCAAGACTATATTCTTTTGTTCTGCATTTGCTGGTCTTTAGAGTAGGAAGATGTAATTTGCAGAGGCTTCCAGCTGAAATAGTAGGTGACAGTGGAAGCTGGCAGCAACTGCCACCTAGTTATGTTTCTTCTAGTAGAATTTTGCCTCTAGCACTGAAGATAGGGACGTACAAGGGAGCATAAAAGATCCTCAAAGGGTGGCAGTATGAACCAAATCTGCTGTGCTCATGAGATGATGTCTGTAGATTTGCAGCTTCTCCACTTGGTACAGAATGATGCAGTGTGCATTACTAAGTTAATGTTATTTTGGAAAATGGAAAATCTGCAAGGGTGAGGTAAAATCTTGTATTCCACTCATGCGATAGCTGTCTCATGATGAAAACTCAAGACCAAGGTGCACTTTGATTTATTTTCATTCTGAACTCTAATGTCACAAAATGCTAAAAACTTCAGCTTTGGTAGTGCTCATGTTTGTGCCTACATAGTTCAAGTCTAATGGTAACTTTTCTTCTTTGATTTAGTTCTCATCAGTACATACTGCAGTATAGGCTATTCATAAAATTGCATATCTTGCAGAGTAAATTTAAAGCAACGTTTGCAGTGAAATTTCCTTTGCTAGCACTGATATTGTAAATTAGAGGCTGGATCTTGCCAACATTATGTTGAGTAGTACTAATATCACAAGGAATGTAGCTGCTGGTGAGTCTCACCAGTTACTGTCTCTCTCTGATGCAAGCGTGGGTGATCTGCTGTGCTCAGCACATCATCAGTATTGAAATGAATTGAATTGTGGGGTCGATGATGAAATGGTTTCCGTATTTGAGATTTGATTCAGGTACTGGTGGCTAGAAGATTATGGAAAATAGGAAGGAAATTTAGATCTGCTTCAGGGGTTCTATTTGTTCTGTTTTCTTTTTTGGGGTTGTGAGGATAGGTCTATCTAGGTCAGGATCACCTATTCTAGATAACCAAGATTATGGTTGTATAAAATGGGTACAAAAAGAGAAAAAGTTGTGTGGGAAATTACTTTTCATCTCCTTATGCAAATATTGGTGGCGCGGTGGGACAAAAGGGAGCCATGTGTTTCAATATTTCAGTAATTATGACGGGAAAATCACAGAAATAAGATGTAAAATGACAATAATACTTCACTTTAAATTAGATTTGACTGAAGAGTTGCTTGTTATTTTGCAATAAATTAAACAGGAAAGATGCTTCATACCTTTCTGAATACAAACCCAGTGAAAGAACAGCTTATGTAATTCTTAAATAATTTAATATACACACAGTTTAAAACGTGTCAATTTATATTATATTTGCATAGCACAACAGCATCACGGAGCTGCACACACACATATTAATGCTTCACAAATTAAAAAAAAAAAACATTAATCAGTCTTGGCTGGGCATTTTCTTGTTATGCACAAAATTGTCAATCATCCTTATTTTTCCTCTGTACTTGATAATTTTTTCCCAATGCTCAGCTTATTAGTCTTGCACTTCCTAATAATCATCAGTTCTTTGGGATATAAGACTTGGTTCAATGTTCACAGTGTAGTTCAAACAATAAATAGTACTCCTATCTTCTTTTGATTCCATGGCATGTAGGAGGAGAGGATTTTCTCCCTGTGCTGCTCACATTTGTAATGGTTTTGCCAGCTTTCATACTGCATTCTGTTGGCTGTAGAGCTGTTTGAATCTCCCTCATACACCTCCCAAGGCAGGGGTTTTCATTGCCAAGATCCAACCACCGTGAAGGATCTTTCCACAGGATATTTGACATAGATTCTACTTGTCTCTTCACTGCCTCAGACACTTCCTTTTGAAGTGCTGGTTTGCAGCTCATTCAAAAGGTTCAGGTAGGCTTTGGATTTCAAAAACCTGGGGTATGAATCCCTTTCCATGAGGATGTACACAGTTTTCTGGGCTTCATCAAAACTTGTGTATGTTGGATCTTGAGCCCGTTTGGCTGTTGCTTCTCTCATCTGATAGCCAATGTTGATCTGCAAAGTGAAAAACAAATGCCTCTCACACCTTGAAAATATACTCTCTTTTTGTATCTATCACTGTTTTGTCAATAAACAAATTTGCAACCTTAGGACTTGTGGTAGTTCAATATCAGAACTGCAAAACTGGGGTATCATAATATTTATCTCCATAAAATCTCTCTCTTTATCTGCATAAAAATTGCTACTTACTATAGAAATGCAGTTTCTTGTGGAGTCAAAAGTAATACAGCTCAAGAAAGGAGTAAGTAAAGGAACAACTTCCAATTTAACTTCAAATTAAAGCATTAGGAGACCTTGTGTAGAATAGAGTCTCCAGTCTGAAATAAGATTAACATACACAACTTTTAATTCTCCAGAATGTCCACATCTTTTTAATACACAACAAATAGTCCAATGCTCTCCTACTAGCAAAGCTCTCTCTAAGTATCTGACTCCAATCACCAGCAGTAGTTCAAACTGGGCTGACTCGGAACAGTATCATGTGATGAGCAGCTGTGCAGGGCAGTACTTGAGAACAGCAGAACAGCTCTGCTGAGCTTCTGCTAGTGGTGTTCCCAAGTACTGGCCTGTATCGTGTGACTCTACTTGTGAGATCTGATAATGTCCCAGCTGAAGACAGTAATGATGCAAGTATGCTCATGAAAACATGGCTATGTCTTCTTCCTGTATAACTGAATGAATGTATAAGCGTCTCAGTGAAATGTACTTCTTTTTCCAGAATCCTTGTACTGCAACACTAGACAGATTAATTTTGTACATACCTGTTTAATAGCATCTGACTGAACAAACTCCTCATAAATCCTCTCTGCTTTGCCATGTAAGTGATCAGACTTGGTTTTCTTGTAATCCTCACAAGCCAACCAGAACTCAATGTTTTCCTCACTGAACTCTGACTTCAGGAACTCCCGAAAGACACCTTGACCACCTAAAGCCAACATAAACATATTGTCATTTATAATATGATAGTTGTGACCAGAGAGGATAAAATAAATAGCAGGAGTAATATTGAAGCATGTGTTAGAAAATCTTGCCAAAATACACCAATAGTAAGGATGATGGGAGTCTTCCTAATTACGTTCATTGGGGTTTAGATCGAGAACTTGGGTACCAAAATGTGTCAATAGATTCTAGTGCTCCGCAAATGGATCATATTATGGTATAAGTGGAGAGAAAATTCCAAGTTAGACTGGTGCGTTATGCAAGGACAGAAGACTGACAAAAAAAAGCACTGAATTAAGCTATTTGGGGCTTATTTGCTATACTGGGAATAGGAAATGGAAAGACAAATAATGAACTTGGAAGCAAAACTGAGTAGCCATGTTACACTGAAGCTGTAGCTTACTGAAATGCAACTGGCCATTGGTTGGTGGTGTTTGCAGAATGCTACAGTTTTGCCTACAAGGTGAGAGTAGATTAAATTTTGGCCTTGGAATAAGAACAAAGTTATAATGAAGTAATAAGAAAGTAATGACTTACTTTGGTTGGCCAAAAGCTTTTCCAAAGACTGGGACCACTGTAACACTTCCTCTGCAGAAAGCCTATGGTAACAAAAAAAATGAAAGACTTTAGGTAAGAAACTATGTGGTGTTATTTGCATGCTTAAAGGAGACACACTCTGTAGTTTATTATTATTCTATTCTAGGAATATGTACCAGGTATTTATTGAACTTATGGCTTTCTCATAATCTGAGACTTTGGAGGTGAGCCCATATTGAGAAAAATAATCAGACAGATGGAAAATCAAGGAATATGATTTTATCCTATATTCAGTTCCCTGCAAGAGGATTTTTTACTGTAACTATGGCCAAATAATTTTGTGTTTGTACTTGTTTCCATAATCCTGAAATATGAGTGATAATACCACTGCTCTTCACTTAAGTATGAAGCATCATTCCTTGTAAATCTTTAGACAATAGATAAAATTTTCCTTTGAAGGAAATAGAATTAATTGAAGTGTCTTCTACTTTACTGTTGGATGTAGATATCACTAAGAAATACTTCTAACTCCATGAATGGTTTCTACTTTTCCTTTTTTGCACTTTGGAAATTCTAGGCATTCTTACAATATCTGTTCTAAAAGTAGTTTAAAAATTAAGATAGCTTAAGATAGTAATTTTGCTATACTTACATTTTGTTGTAACTTGGTGTATCTCTGTACTTACATGATATTTCTGGAGTTAGAAGTCTTGATCCCAGATTCGATATGCGGTACCATGCATCTCAAATAATTTTTGATATCTGCACCACTGAAATTAATAAACAGACATTTTTGTAATCCATTAAAATTGCAGTTGCATTTCAATTCTACTTAAATTTCTTAAAACTTATAAACAGAGGCTAACAGCTCCATCCTGTGTCTGAACTCTAGGAAGTTACATATCCAAGTAACTTAGTCAGAAGTCTAAGAGGCTCCCAGTGTATTCAAAATCTGCTCCTGATTGCCTAAGGGAATCAATTCATTGGTATGCATCAGCTCATTATTTTTAATAATGCTATATAGGCCTAGTCTATGAGCAGGCTTTGCTGTCATTTAGCTTGAAACACGGTGCTAATTCTTAATCTCCAAGACTCTAGTGCTATTTTCACTTCTAACGCATTAGAGTTCCTAATAAGATGTATATACTTACAAAGCCTTTTGCTTCTTTTTATGGATTTTGCCTTCTGCAAGCTTGCAGTCGCCTTTTTCATTTAATTCAGTCATGTTGTTGTGAGGAAAAAAAAATCCTGGCATCTTAATTAACTTTAGTGTGAGGTGACTTCTGCAACGTTAATCCTCCAAGCACAAAATGCCAGTTCACTGACTCTGCTACCTCCTTTTATTGACGCACACAGCCCTGTTATTTGGTGTGAACAGATCTGTTTATCGTGTATCCTCACCACAAACTGTGGAAGTTCCCTTTTTCAGTGCACAGTGACGTGAGTCTTTTGAGAAAGAAAACAGACAGCAGTGTCTCGTGGTTGAGGTTAAACCGGATGAGGCTGAATTACTTTGGGTTTGTTTTGTGTGTCTGTGTATGTCTGTGTAACCAATAAAAAAAAAAAAAATCCCCTCTAGAACTTTGAATTCTTGTCCCTTTCTGACTGGTACTTCTTGGTTTTATCAAATCGGCTGCAAATACTGCAGATTTATCTTGATAAAATTCACGTGCCACATGCCTGTGTTCTGAAATTACATACTTTACAATTGATTTGATGGGCTCAGTGGAATATTGGAATATAGTACTTCAAGATATACTAGTATTAATATTCTATACGTATCAAGCTATTTGAAAGTCACCAGTTGCTCTACAATGCTGTGTCATATGGAGGAATCTGATTTGCTTAGATCCATGTGCTGTGAAAATGTTTAAAAGTTAACTTTATGGAAAAGGGTTTTGAAAGAGCAAAAACTTATTTAATTTTGCTTAGTTTTACCTAGTCAGATTATTTGGAAACACACTGTTATATTGCAGGAATGCCTCCATAATCTTAAGCAATTAACTTGATTTAACTTAAAGAACTGTTGTTTGTAAAGATAATGTGAACACTAAAATGTGTTTGGGAGAAATATATTTTCATAATGCAAGTCTACTACATTTCTTTGAAAACTGAACTCCTTTTTGATCATATACTTTTTAGGTAAAACAAGTTGTTTGTAATGAACAAATTTGTTTATACTATTTGTTTTATGTTTGACAAGACAAATATTCATGAATGTATTCCAAATGCTACCAGTGCCCATGTTTGGAACCAGTTTTCAGGCATGTATCATTCAGGATGTCAGTCTGAGTGCTTAGCAAAGTCCTTGGTGCATGAGTTTAATTAAGAACAGCCTAATCTGTCCTTCACATGCCTTTTCCTTTCAGATTTAGGAACAGAGCTTATGCAGGTGCCTGTGGTTTTACTGAAATGCATATCTGCCTCTTTGGGTCCCTAAGTACTTGTCTCATCTCTAAAGCGTGTGGGAAACAACTCTATTCACATCTAAATTACAGGACATAGAAAGGTGGACCCTTGTCATTCAAAACCACTGTACAGTTTTTCACTAATTATCTGTTTGGAAGTCTACAGATCTTGGCTGGTATGGGTACCGAATATAATCTTTGTTCTAAAGAGGAACTGTCACAGCCTCAGAATGGATTTTCCTCAAATAGGTCATTATTGAAAAACAGCATAACTACTATGTCCCACCAGTGGTGAAAGCTGATTATTTCAGCCTTGTTTCTGTGACTTCCATAGATGATTAAAGCTGCTGTTTCTGCAATTTGGGCTCTATGCTGGTAGCTCTGGAATTCCCCATCGACTGTATGCTGTACATGTTGGTATGGCAGTACTGAAAACCAGGTGAGTTTTAATACGTGAAAAATTCCCTTCATTTTTTAAATGAATTTGAAGATGAACAGAAGAAAATTCAGTGGGCAAAACAAGATAACCAAATCTAGAGGGAAGGTTTCACAAGACCATCAGGAAATGAAACCTTCTGAGTTTCATGACAATGATAGTTTTGCTCTTAACTGCCGAACTTTTTTGTGCTGATCTGAGTTAGCAGAATAACAACTGTCTTATAAAGATAGCTCTTCTCTTGATTGGCGCTGCCTAGGCAATGTAAAAGGAAGTAAAAAATACTTTTTTTGATATTTTCTCTCTTGAGTGTAAGATATTTGTAAAAACATGTGGAAATATATGTGTATTTATAACTTCAGTTCTAAAAGGATATCAGAGGTAATGTAAGTAGAATAGCTCTCTTTTTCTGCCTGTGATATACAACATCAAACTGTTTGCAGCAGTTTGCAAACATAGCTGTTAGTAAATATTTGTAGAACTTTTCATGTGTTTTATTATTAGTATTTCTTGAAAGCACCTTTGCAACTTACAAGTCCATTCAAAGACACTTCTTGTTTTTCATTCAAATCTTGCCTGCCATCTTTAACACTGAAGAACAAGCTGTATTTAGTGATACAAAAGCACTGTTGGTCCTACAACCAGAAAATAAGAGTGACGTAGCAGATTATTATTATTACCTATAGAAGCACAGGTCTAATTTTTAGAATTGTTTAGGACCTGATTACATTCTTCACTTTTACTATAAACTCGGTTAATGTAGGAATATTCACATGGAGAAAATGAAATTACTTAGATTTCTCATGTATGACTTTCTCTTTTTTTTCATGTTTGTTCATGCCCTTGAAATACTAACACTTGCTGCATTTGTTCTTATAGAAACTGCAGAATAGTGCCCCTACCTAATTAATGAGAAAAAATGTTTTTAATGAGAAAAAATCAAGTCAGGTAATAATGCAGTTTGAATTAAAATCAGTGGAGCAAGACTGATGTTGAAAATCTGCCCCTTAATTGTAATGGTAAAAGACACTTCCCTAGCTTGGAAGCTTTTTCTTTCTTTTTAGTTGTCAGTTAGTTCCTCTTATTACTATTATTCAGAAGGAAGAAACTCAGTAAAAAATGTATAGTGGTGGGGTTTTTTCTCTGTTAAAAGGCAGAAGAAAGTGGAGCAAAGGTGTCCTGGACTTTTTAACATACATATTGAGACCTAAGGACAAAAATAAGTAAAGATGACAAGTCAGCAAATAAGAAAGCTAATTTCTGAATTGAATGGTAAATAACAGTCTCCATCTGCAACAGAGGGCACAGATAAATAGTGGAAGATTGTTGATAAAATTCCTCCTACCAGTGGAAATTGGCAGGATTTTTCCTAATTTATGTTTGTCTTCCTCTAGTGAATTTCCATGTCGTGCCACTAATTTTTCAGATGATTATTGGTTATGAAAAAATTTTTCATGGATTTTTTCCTATGGAAATTTTGTTCCTATTGTAATCATAGAATCATAGGATCCCTGGTTTGGAAAAGACCTTTGAGATCATCAAGTCCAACCGTACCTGTCCACTACTAAATCATATCCCTAAGCACTTCATCTACTTGTCTTTTAAGTACCTCTGGGGACGGTGACTCAATCACCTCCCTTGGCAATCTGTTCCATGATTTTGCTTCGTTAAATTTTGCTTAGGATCTCAAATATGGCAGGTTCCCCTTCACAAAAAAATGTTGCTGCTTTGAAAATGGTGAAATAATGGTGTCTTATTACTGCTGAGGGAAAAATGCATAATCTACTTGTCATGGTCACTCTGACTTTGGTCATTGCAGATGACATAAGCAGAATATACTAAAAAGAAAGAAATAGTGAACCTTGAATATTTAATACATATGTTTCTTATTAATACTTTTGTTTCTCTATGTTTCATCCACATCCACCTCTAAAATGAGGTCATAATAAAAGAGAGAGACCTAACATTTACTTGCACCATTTGAAGAATATTGTTTGCATTTTGTTCTCTTTTTTAACTTGTTTTTGTCTCCTATTGTAGAAAGATTTCTTTTTTACAAGTCAACCTCTTACTTTTCGATTCTTCTCATGTTCATTGAATAACCAGCAGCACTTTCACTTGTCATATGGTTAAATCTCACTGTGTGTTGCTATGGAACACTCTAAATATTAGGGAGCTGCTGTATAACAGAGCCTAGGGCACCATGTGGTTTCCAGTCACAAAGCAAAACAATTGGAAAAATATGACTTCAGAACCTAAGAAGCTATTACAAATCTCAGAACATTACAACACTTGGAATATATAGTTTACAAAGCTCGTGGTTATATTTTTGAATGAGGATGCCAATCTATCATTTGGCAGGCTCAGTTCAAGACCAGACAGCTTTTCAGACTATTCTTCTATTTCGCAAATGTTATTTCTGTGAATTTACTTTCTTGCTTTCAGTGGCTCTTACACATATCTATTTTCTATTTGCTTAACTTCTGTTATACTTTGTATTCATAAAGAAGTAAGAGCACTTGCACTATAAAAGAATCTCTTTGAGGATTTCTTCTCCAAAGACAAACAACCACAAGATTTAATTCAATACTGCTGAATTAAATCTACATACTGCAGTGTATAATATACTGTATATACTAAATACTACAGTATTTGCTTCCTGCATTTTCAAGGAATAAAGTGAGGGCTGATGCAAAGACAAAGAAGCAAATAATATAATTATCTAAAAAAACATTTTTACATATGTATCACCCTGGATCTCTTCAGTGCTGGAGAGATCTATTCAGCTCAGCCTTCCTATCATATTATTACTGCATGTGAACTTGAGTAATATGGCACTATGCAAAAGGACTGTGGGTGAGGTAGTGGTAACAGGTGACTGAAAAAAGTAGCTGGTAAGAAAGAACAAAAAATGGAATGAAAGTGTGAGAATGTACTTTTTCCTTACATCCTGCAGCTGTGCTGTGAATAAGTCCATACCCTCTACTTTCTCAGGTCAACAGACATCGGTGAGACAAGGAAGAAGCTGTTACGTTCATTTTCTCTCTAAACTTGATAGCAGAGTTTAGACTGAAATTTCCTCACATTGACAGAAGATTTCCATGAAATCAGTGAAGTAAGTCCGCACTGTCCCAAATGTAAAACTTGCCGAAGATACATAAAGTGAGATTTTAGAAACAGATGACTTCTAGTTTTAAACTTCTCAGTCTTTTGAGGGTCATAGCGAGACCTACTTGTTACTATACATTGGCTCTAGGAGTGGTGAAACTACAGAAAACTTAGCCTGCACAAACCTATTTGTTCTAGTGTTAATATCAAAGCTGTAAAGCATTCCTCTCTCCTTTTTCACCTAATCTGAAGCATAGCGCTTCACTCTCAAAACCCCCTGAAGCAGTTGTGGCCACCAGGGCATCTGCAGCTGCTATCCCTAGGGGTTAGCAAAAGGAAAACACTTCAGAATGAAGGAAGTAGCAAACATCTGTGAAAGAAGAGGTAAATCTGCTCAATTTGGTCGCCTTTATTGTCATAAAACCTGGGACATAGGCTTTGATCCAACACTATCAAGCATAGTGATAGTTACTTACCACCAATAGGTAAGTAAAGGTGGATGTACCAAATTCTTGTGATACCTTTCTCCATTCCAAGGTACTGGTCATCATTTAAAATGTGTTTTCTCTTTTTGCTTTATTGCTCCTCACATAATTAAAACCAAAAGTCTTTTTTTCTTCCTTACGTCCTTTTCTACAGCTTTAGATACACATAACATGACTACATTTACTGCTTTCCTTATTTATTATCTCTGCTCTTTCACTTAAAAGGTGAATGTAGGGAGATTATTCTTCCTCAATACTCTTAAAATGTCCCATCATTAAAATAGAATATCAGATAGGTCCTGAATGTCTTCTGCCTACACAGTTTTTTTTATTACTATTATTTTCATTATCAGATTACAAAAATTGAGTGAAATGAGTAATATGAGTGCTGACTGATTAGTCAGTCTTTTAAAACGGAAGCAGAAGACTTCCACCCAGAGCCACACTACAGAGGAGATCAAACGTAAAAAAGGAAATTGGCTACAAGTAGTCTGAAAAACTACGTTCAAGACATATGTCCCACATAACCACATGCTCTTGCTGGACAGACACAAGTCTGCTCTTACGCAGTCTCCTCATATGAATAAATCAACATATTTAATAGACTTTTATTGCATCTTTTGGCACTATTTTTTCCAATTACATTAAATGTAATTTTCTAAAAAGAATGTTTTTCTGTTTATTTATAGTGTGATGGGATGTAGTTCAAGTGAGATATTAAAGCAACCAGTGTGTGTATTTTCAGTACATGTAGTCTGATTTTTAAAGAAAATACTATCCCTGACTGACTTTAACAAATTACAGTTAACCGTGAGGTTATGCTCTACGTATGTTAGACCTGGTCAAATGAATTTTTTAATTCAGTTATTCTAGCATTTGGATCAAATGATGAAAAAGATTTTAAGCCTGACATTGAAAGAAATGTTTTCAATATATTTAAATTGCATTTCTGTAAAATGCGTCCATTATATTCTTATTATTATACCGCTAAGCTCAATCACGTAGTTGTGATTCATGAACATAAAAGGTAGGATATAAAAAAAAAGCATAACTGATCAATTTTTAGTTTAAACTAAACTTTTATAATTTCAATTTGAAATTATTTGTATAAGACATTTATTTGTGTCTTGAGATGTAACTTGTGCCTGTTTAGAGCATGGAGAGGATGAGGCAGTTTAGGAGGTTTGGTTTAGCTTGGCTTTTTACCAGACTAAAATTTGCAACAATTCATGAAGTCCCCCTAACACCATTTCAGTGTGGGAAAAACGTTTGGTTGGATTAAATATTTTGATAAAAACAGTTGATGAAAAAGTATAGAAAATCTGAAGGCAGAGGATAAAGGGAATTCAATTCCCACCACAAAATGAAGCAAATGTTGGCCACTGCCCCATAAAGTCCTCCATCTACTGATCTCCATCTGCTTCCATCTACACTTATTTTCTGAAAGAGGTGAGATCATTTGGGGAATATTTATACAAGACTATAAAAGGAAATATTTTAGACTGAAAGATACATTTTGAGTTTCTATACAAATCAATAACTTCAAGAAAAAGAAGAACGAGTCACAAATCACACTGCTGTATCCAAAGTTAATGCCTCCCTCCTAAGTTTCTCCTGTCTCCCTCCCCACAGAATTACTGGAAGATAAGAAAATAGGTTTTCACTGAGTCACAAAGGCCTTAGATTTCCTCTCCTTTCTCTCTGTGTAATATTTGCCATGTACCAAACCTCTTGCTGTCTAGGGAAGGGCATAAAGCATTTCCTACATACACAGCTACACATGCAGAGTGGCAGAAATACTTGTGACCTTCTGATAATCCTGATGTCTAGGAAAATAGAAAAGATGATCAGTATACAAAACTGGTATGGGTTTTAGTCTTATTGACATGTCTATAAACACTCTTTAGTTTACTAACCTTTGCCTTGGATAAGACTACATAAAAGCCTAATTCAAATGTCAAACAGTCTTTACAGTCTTTACTGATGTGTTGCTTTGTTTGTTTTTTTTTTAATTAGACACAATGGGGACAAGTCTGTCCTGTCTAAAAGAGCTACAACTCCAATTGTAGGTGAAATTAAAATCCTGTGCAAGCATTCATATGCATTCTTTTCCATATTAAGTATACCATAGCCAGTTCATCTTTATACAGCTTTATATTAAAACCGGAGTTTATTTTCTCATTGCAGATAGTAAGGCAAAGGTAAAGTCTGTAACAAAAAAAATACCTTAGTAATATGACATAGTTATGTTCACGTAGTTGTTCAGCTGTCAGAACTTCAGCTGTCTTCACTGGGTTCTGTAGAAGTGTAAGTCTAGGAATGCTCCTTAATCAAGTTACTCAATCATTCGTGTGATTTTTCAAGTCATTGTAAATCGTGTTGACAACAAAACAATACAACTGCCAGAAGATTAAGACTGTTTCTAACTGTTAACAGTAAACACTGTATATCATAGAATAAATGTCCAATAACCAGAGTGCTCTGCATTTTCTCTTTTTGAGCATTATTTGATTAATGTTAAGATCACACCTTGCATCTTGAATGGCAATAAACCAACAACTAATTCTGATGTTTCTGAAGTCCAAGTGAGTAGTTACGAGGTTCATGAAATTTATAGTAGCGCAGTAATTCTAAATGTCAGATCACAGAGGTAATGATAAGATTATACAGGGCTTAAATACTTGCAAAAGAAATTCATGCAATAGATTGAGAGGTTTTCAACCCCCTAAAGACCTTGATGACCCAGTTTGAAATGCTGCAAATAAAGACTTCAGCATCATATGCAAGAGGAACATTCTTTAGAATGCTGTCCGGCTTTGATTTAATATTTAAGCCTAACATATCTTAACGTGCTGGTGTCGTTAAAAGTGTGTCTCGTTCTAGTTTGAACTTGTCTTGCTTTTGTATTTTTATTTCAGTTGTAAGCTGTGATTAAGTTATATGTTGATTTGTTCCTTGGCTGATTAAAAAAATTGAAAATCTTTGTTCTTTTACTAGAAAGAAGATTGCTGGACCTCAACACTTGTTCTTTCTATAAGCTCTTTAAATTTGGAAATGGTAGGGATGTATGGGATGGTATTTATTGCATACTTTATATGCAAGGACATTAATACTTCTTTGTGTGAATAATCAAAGTACAAAAATGAACTCCCAAATCACATTTGGAATGCAGAGAATATGTGTGTGTGTATATAATATGCATTTTTAACATAATATGGATTATTGAGTTACAGTCTGTTTGTCTGGTATCTACTCACTGTGGGTGACACGTGAACAGCTCATGGATTAGAAAGAAGGCGGTTTTGTACATGAAGAGCAGGAGTAGTTTTCCTTTTTTAATTCTGCAAAGGATACTGCAGTTTTGTTATCCACAGTGTGTGCTTATGTTGATAGCTAATTGGAGATGGTCCCATTCATTTTGGAGATTTTACAGCGTAGTGCATGTTTTTTGAGAATATTTTTAACAAACTGAAAATGTTTTATCAATATTTTTTCAGAAAGGACTCTTTTTCTTACGTGCTAAAGTTGACAAGAAGACTCCTTAATTTTCACTACACCTTTAAATAAGGAGTCTCTTGTCCTGATTTTAGGACACATAGTCAGTGCAGCCTTTTGTCAGTTTGTGATGGAGGCAGTAGAAACATTGCCATTCCTTCGTGATAAAAGTGTCATCAAATCTTGCGGAAATGAAATCATGGAAGGACAGCTGTGATCAAAAATTATTTCATGCATTTCTAAACATTTTCTCTGTCCAAAGAGGCAGAGAGTATGAGCCAGCTGCCTAATTACTAGTGTCTACTATCACTGTAGGTGCCCTAAAATATTGAAGGTGTAAGACTGTCAGCTATGATATTGAATGTACAGGTCTCTGCTCTTCTGAAACATCAACTAAGGGCAAGTAGGACTCCAGGCAGCATTTAAAATACCACTAAGTATATTCATTTTACAATCTCTCCCTGGATATTTTGGTGAGTAAAATAGGGTGATGGTCATTGCATTTTTAATCTAAGATTAAGCCTTGTGATACAGCCTTTGGGCCCGTATCATTAGTATCCTATAGTTCTGGCTAAATTTTAGCTCTCACGACTCTTCCTTTTCAGAAGCCTTTGCTCAATGATATTTAAAGACTGAACATAACTCAGAAGCAGAAAAGCAGATAAATCTCCGTGTATGTATAAAGCCTTGCTGTCCCCTGCTGGTAGCTAAAATAAACTTTAATTTTTGAAACAGAATCATTTAGATTGGAGAAGACCTTTAAGATGGATTCCAGAGGTAAAACACCTCTTACAGAGTCTTGTCTGAGCCCACTTTACTCCAAACTACTGTTATTTTTGTCCCTTTAAACCTTGGTAAAGCATGCATTTCTTTGTTTTATTTTTGTGCCTGTGCTTGAGTGATTTGAGTCATTGAGGCAGAGTCCTCAAAGATGCTGGTTCTGCCAGTATCAGCTGCTGTATGTAACCAGGCGAACAGGACTGAATCCAGGTTCTGTTCCTGGATGATCTTATTCTTCATGAAGAACGAGACTAATGAATTATCAAACTTGGTTCCCAAGTCAAGGAATCCTAGTTGTCATGTTATCTTCTACCTGCCTGGCCACATGGCATAGTAATTCTTTAAGCTTGGAGCTTATTGTAAGTGAACTTTACAGATGGATGCATGTATGGTTCTTCTGGCTTTCTGAAAGGTAGAGGAGGACGGGTTTGATACACTGCTGACAAAGAAAATGCAGTATCTCTGAACCACATGATGCTTTTACTGTTGCTTGACTTCCCAGAGGTCTACAGGAGAGGGTGAAACATAAGGGTTGTGGGTGTAAGGAATGGAGTCTTACATAAGGGTGAGATGGTAGGCTACAGCAAGGCAAGACTTTGTTACACTGAGAGTAGAAGACATGTTTCCATAAGGAAAACAGGTTTCAGTTATTTCGGTGTTCTCTTAAAAAGATGCAGTTGCAAATGCCATAGCTAGATTTTTACTTCTCGGTCTAAGAAAGAATTGTCTTTGAGTGGAAAGGGGGATCGTGTACCAGACTTGGCCAGGATGACAATTCAGTAGTGGCAAGGAGGAGAATACAGAGGGCTGTCTCAGACATGTATTAGTAGGTGGGCAAGTTGGTAGATACCTCCCTTGCAAGCCACCACCTTCTCTCTGAGTTTTTTTTTTTGTGTAGATATATATCTATATAGATCTAGATTAAGAGGCTCAAATGTGTGCCAGTGTGCTCTCTCCATCCTCCTCCCACAAGCCAGACAAACAAAAAAAACACAGAAGGCCATAAAGATCACCCCTACACTGAGTAGCATTTAGTTTTTTGTGGGTAGACAGACAGAAGGATCACATCGTCAGAACCTCAAGAATCAAAAGGCAAAGGAGGGGATGGGAATTAGGAACAAAGGATCTGACTTTAAGAAAAAACAATGAGCAGTAACTTCATTATAGAACTGAAACTACTGCTTTTACAGAAGAACCCACACCAGTCAGACGGGCAGTCCCTAGTCACAAGGCAAGAAGTCTCTGAAGTGAGGGAGATATGTGCCCTGTGCTCTGCATGTGCCTCTGTATGTCCCAACCTAGCTTGTAAAACACTGGTTCTCTTCAAAAGAGAGAGAAAATGTTGGGATGATAAAGAAAAGTTTTTCCTTCTTTCTCCTTCAATCTTGTCCCAAGAAAATCTCCTGATAACCCTTTTTGAAACATTCTTTCTTAAGAAAATCTGGGGTGTTCGCTTGGAATTTTCCCATCAAAAAAGCTTTGTTGAAAAATCTTGACCAAATTAAATCACATGACATATTGAAGCAGAGATTTATGGACTATTCATTTGTGCATAGATTGCAAGATCCAAAATTGAAAGGATCTTGCATACAAAACTGAGGAATGAGGTACAAATAAGTTAGCAACAAAAAATGTTCACTGTTACAGGTGCATCCGATGAAAGCCTCCTCCAGTTTTGTGTTTCTGTCACTTTTCTATGCTCTATTTTGCCAATGGTTTTTGTATGGCAGTTTACAGTGCCCTTACCCAGTCCTCCATATTGTAGGAAGAAAAAAAAAAAAAAGCAGAAGGAAGTATTTGAGACCTGTGTCAGAGTTTCTTACTGAGCCTTCACAGTTTTCAGTTCCAGTTCCATGTGCACAAGTGGATACCTACAGTTGTGATCATAACCCTATCACTAATCCTGTAGTTGTGGGAGCACAAATGAAGGAAATAGTGTTTATGCTTATCTCCTTTCATAAATCTAAACTGATTTCTAAGATGGTTTCAAAAGTAATCTATGATTCTGTTGTGCTTCATTATGTTGCTGTTTTCTTTAGGCAGTCATACCCGTGTTTTCTGATAATGTCCCTTCTCTTCCTCAGATTTCTTCACAGTCAGGCACTTGACTTTCTGCTCAGAAGCTCTGAGGTGAAGATGTGTCTACTTTCTGAACTGGCCTTCTTTCTTGAGGAGATGACGTGTGATGTGGTCCATTACAAGTATACAGCATAAAATGATAAATGGGAGCTTAATATGTTAAGGTTAAAGAAACTGTTTAAGAAGCCTTCCTTTAATAAGCTTAATATATCTCCCCTTTCTACTACTTCTCTTGTCATGAGTTACGACTTTTTTAATAAAACATCAAGGCATGGGCTACCATAAATGATGTGTATTTGCAAAGATTATTTGACAAGTTAGAATCAACGATTGCCTCATAGAGTAGGCATAAGAAAGTTCGGAAAACAAATGTCCCAGTTACATAAGTGCCCACTTAGTGGAAAAATGTTTTACTATAGTAACAAGCGGTGAAGCTCACTGACAACATAGTGGTGTGGGCTTTTAAAGGTTACCTCTTAAAAATGAAGAAAATAGTAAAAGTATATATCTGATTATTCTGTCAGAAACTAGTAACCATCAGACTGCTTCAGGAGAAAGTCTTTGTGCTCCCCTAATCACGAGATGGGCATTCTTTTTATGATCTTTTTTTAATATGATTCTGAGTTAGAGAGAACAAAGACATTGGGTTGGAGAGATTAGATAATTGTGACAGGAAGATATGCAAAGGGAGTGTGTTCTTGAGAAGGTGCAAGAGCCTTTGTTTGCATTTTGTATTTCTTTATATTTTAGCCTTATGCTTTCTCCTCAGTTTGACCTAAACACCTGATCATGTTTCATTGCAAACCTTAATCAATAGGCGTAACAAGTAATTCTCATGCTTTTCCCTTTGGTTTTCAGCTGGAAAGCAGGATGTTGGAAGAGCAGTAGACCTCACAGAGCCAAAAGCCCTTGCTTCAAATTGGGTCTTTCATGCCTAATCTCCAAGCTACTTTTTAACTCCTCCATGTCTGTTAATTCCCTCTTGTGTTGTGCTGATCCCCATCCTCTCAGCAACCTCCTGAGTTTGCACTGACAGGGATGTGGTTACAGGAGCTGTCACTCAGTCCCACCTGAGACATCTACCTGGTGGCTTCTCCCATTGCTATGCCTCAAAAGAGTTCTGGTTTTATTTCTGAAGCCCAGAGATAGAAACGCTGTCACTGATCTGACAGCCTCAATGGAGTCAGGAAATTCCCTTGGTAATGTCCTTTTGCTTCCCAGCTTTGACAGTATTTGACTACATGCATAACTCTGGACTAGAAAAATTTAACAGGTGAGTTCTTATATATATGTATTACATATATTATATTTTATATATATATATATATATACACACACAAAAAATGATTTTCTGATAATGTTAGAATACTGATATCCAGCTTCCACTGAAATACATTTGAAATTTACTTTGAATATTTCATAATACAGAGACCTATAAATCCATAATGTATTCTTAACTGCTAAGAGGATGAAGATGCCTCTGAACATAGCTCAAAACTCTAATCAGAGCAAATGCTAGTTGTTATGACTTAATTTTTAAAAATCATTCAGTCTTAACCCTATCTAAACACACTATCTAAACAGCACTATCTAAAAAACTGCCACAAGGTGGTACCACGGTGTTTTGTTAAGATGTTGAAATTACTGTATCAAAGCAACTACTTTCTTAATATAGGTGTAACGTAAAATAGATGTGGATATAAAACATGCCTCTTTTTCAAGATAACGCACCGTAGTGCTGCAGAGATGATCTCAGCAGAATTTTGAATTGCCCCTATAAATGCACAAGCAGTTAGGTCTGTCTGCCTACGCAGCTTCAACAGACATTGATGTTTACAACATGCATTCCTGCCATAAACTCAAGATACTCTGCTGAAAGTTAAGCAGATTAAACATCCTCCTAAACTACTGCTTAAATATGCAAATTAATCTTCATATCTGTCTTGATTTTTCACCTTCCCTCTCACATATATTAGCCACTGCAATATTTTCCAGTTCTTCGGTAAGGACAGTTGAATAAAGATATTTCCCTGAAAACGCCACAATACTTAGGAGTCAAGGGAGCAAGAAACCTGGGCAGTTTTGCTCTATGGGAATTGAGCACCAACTTTGTGTTCAGTGTCTGCTGTGGTGCCTGGCTTGAACTCAAATATGGGCAGAAAGAAATATTTAGTGGAGAAGCCCATCTGCTGTGCCAGTGAACATTTCTTTTCTGGTCCATTATCTGTTTGTTATTCCAGTGAATGTCCCACTTCAGGGGAATTCTGTCCTTTCCCTCAGGATAAACAAGGATGAAGTCTCAATCTGTATTTTGTATCCATCACTCTCATTCCTTGAATCAAGCTCTATGTTTTCTGCTTTTATGCTGCTTTAACACATATGGTTCACATCTCCTTGACTGGGACACTGTGTTTATGATCATCTCTTTAATATTTCTTCATAAATCAAACGTCTGTTGTCCTAATTTTCTAGTCACTGAATTTCTCACCATTCACTAATATCTTTGATATAAGTTAGGTGCCTCCAATTTCAAAATGCCAGTGTAGGAAAATTTTGCAGAGCAATGGTTCTCTGCCTTGTGAACACTAACAGTATTTTGAAAAAAAATGAGCCCTAAATGGTTCCAGACTGTAACCTGTTAAGACATGCTTATATATCTAGAACTGCTTATATATCTGTATATTCAGATCCATATGCATTGCATTCAGTCTTTGAAGCCAAGCCATGCCCATGGAATTAAATTTCTATTCTCCTCATCATAGCCAAAGCCTAAAGGGAATTATATGAAGGTTTTCCATTGGTTCAGATCTTTGAAAGGTGTTTTTCGATAAGCTAATACATACATTTAAATAAACAAGCGCTTATACGAAGCTGCATAATGTCCTCCAATATTGCTGGATATATCTTGCCCAAAGGGCTGCCTTTCAAACTCTCTTCCGTTAAATAGATTAGGTGAGCATTTATGAAGCTGAATCTCATATATATTTTCTGTCATTATTCTGCTGTGTCTCTGCAGTGCATATTAATTTGCATATTAATTTCTCTCTCTTTTATATAATTGAAGAACTCAAAGAAGATCTCTAAGGGGCTGTAATTCCTCTTGTCATTTCTCTTTTTCCATATCCACTGACAACAGAAGATTGTTTCATGGGATAATTTTAAATATATAATTGACATTAAAATAATACCAAAACAATATTGAAATTTATTACAAAAGAAGATGTAAGATACAACTTTGATAAAAAATAAAACCAGGTAATTTTGTAGCACAGATTGCAATGCTCCTGTAAGCTGTTTGGTAAGCAACAACTCCTAGGAACTGCCTGATGAACTTCAACGAATAAAAATCTCTTTTCAGAGAGGACCGTAACATATAAATTAATTCTATTCCATATGTCCTAGAAGGGAAAAACAAACAAAATCCCTCTCTTAAGAAGGAAATAAAAGGTTTTATTTTTGTAATTGTTAAATCCATAGATACAGTGGACCTGAAACTGCATTTTTAGAGGATAAAGTACTTAATGGTGATAGGCATTTTAGCTGATACCTCTTAGTTTATGCAGTGCTGTTTTACAGTGTCAAGAACATTTCAGGGGTTTTCTGTTGTCTATCCATTCAGTCTGAATTTGCCTATGCATTTTCTCTGTTGAACATGATGTTTTAAATATCAGACTAGTTCAGCCTTTCAAAGGAGCTTCCTCTGTTATTTTATATGAAGAATGAGCTTTCTTGAGTTTGCAATATTTATGCTTCCTTACAATCTTTATCTTTTATCTGTTCAGAAGCAAAGGCCCTGGCTGTTGGGTACTTGCTTAGGTTAGTGGCAGAAATATCTGTAACTAGATTAGAACTATTAATAACATTATTTAGATGTGGTAGTAGTTTAAACACTAGAGACTCCGCAGCCAGAAGTTAACATAATACAGTTATTTTCAGAGGGTAAAGTAAATACAGTTTTAATAGGAGTTTTTTTGACACTGGAATTCAGTAGGGAATTGAAATGTAAACACAGTGCAGCTCACCAAAGAAGCTTTGACCTAGGGATGATTGACCAATGTGGGTAACTGAGCCGTGTAATCTCTTTCTATCCTGCCTTGCTATATCCCTTGTGCAAGTATGGAGATGTTGCTGCCAACACGGATAAGAACAAGCAGATTTTTATCCCAAATATTAAATTGTATTTCTTCATGATTTCTTTACTTCCTGCCCTCTTCTCTGTGCTAAAACATTATATTTAGAAAACAGCATAGTATATTTGAAACTATTCAAGAAACATAACTTATTTAAAGATTTATATTTTCCCCCTTTCTTTTCTGGTTTATAAGCCTTTAAGTTATAACCACTGTATTAGAAAAAAATTATTTCCCTAGAGTTTTTATGGAGTACATGCTTTTGTTTGACTTTCCAGGACTGCCAAACACAGTAGGGAAAAAAATCATGGAACTAAAAATAACCTACATGCAAAGCGATGGGGAAACAGATATGGATTGAGAGATAAATCCAGCACTACTCATTTTATATGCAAATAACTAAACTCATGCAGTATAGAAAAAAAATACAAGGTAATGTCTCATTTAGGACAGAGAAATTAAAATGTCAGCTAGAAACCATAGCAACAATATAAAAAAAAGGCAGAGAATCGTTCGCCTCTAGTATCGCCCCATTCTTCTCACTGCAAGTCAAAGTACTCAGTGTCTCCTCTGAAATGTGTGAGAATACATATATCTAATTTCCAAGGCGTAAGGAAAAGAAACCTTTCTGGGAAATATTTTCTCTGAAAATGTACAGCTTAAGGATATTCAAAGTAGAGCTTTTAGTGATAACTTTAGTTTTACTTGTCATTTCTTCAACATACTTTCCATTGCTAAATGAGTATTTCAAATTAAGTTATTTCAAAATTATAATATCAAACAATTACTGTTCCTAGACAGCGCAGAGACAGCACATCATGCTGTATTTACTGAATGAAGGAGAATATGCATGCAGATCTCATTTTCATTACTCAGTTTCATTCTTCCTTAACAAACATGGAAAATATTCTTGAGCTACATGAGACCTTTAACCAGTGTCAACAAATGTGACAATGCCTTTTTTCATGTGGTTTTCTCCCCTTGTTTTTCTGTATACTGAAAGGCAGAATGCACACTTCATTTTGCAGATCCATAATCTTCTTTAAAGAAGATTAAAAAACTTCTTTAAAGTTCATCAGCAATACAGGTGTAATTGTCATTCAGAAATAAAGATGTTATACTGATCTCATTAATTTAATCTACTTGGCTATCCTTTGCAGAGGTAAATTATGTGTTGTAGGATTCCTTTTCTTAGACACAGCAGTGAAGTTCAGACATAGCAGGTAGGCTTCCCTAAAATTCAGGGAGTTTTTCTAGTAAAAATTGGCTGATTTTTGCCTGTAGTCTTCAGAACTTCTGGATATTTTATATTTCTAGTTCACTTAGTGAGTTGTATTATCTTGCATCAATCTAACAGCCACATAGTTGACGAGGGGACCTTCCTCTGGCTTATCTTGCAAAGTCCTGTCTGCCACTGGAAATACTGTCTATAGTTTTGGGATCCTGATATCAGTCCTGAGTTGAGCATTATGGTTATGTATTTATTATATTTATTTATATGCTTATTATTTTATACTTATATATTTTATTATTATAATATAATGTCTTAATTTTAATCTGGACCAGTCCTGTTGTGATGTAAGCATGATGGATCTGATGGGGTCTGTGAGCCCAGATGCTGTTGAAGCTTTAGGATTGGAACTGCATGAAGGAATTGAGTTGGCTTTTTTGTTTTGCTTTAAGAAATAACTTTGCATTTATTTCTACCATTCCTATTTGGTCGAATATTTTTTCAAGCCTATTTTTTTGTACTGAAAGAGAAAAGAAAAATTATTCAAGAAAAATTATTCTCAGAATCCAGGGGTTTGCCTCTCCTGGACTTGTAAACGAGGGGGGAGGGGTGTGTGGAACATTTGCCATGGGGTATGGCAAATAGCTACTTTTTGGGTTTTAGTGAAACAATTTGGAGACTTGGAATGCAAACCTGGTTTCTAATGCAACTTTTTATGAGTGTTTTCTATTTAGCTGCAACAGTATTTTCTTCCTCTTTTTATTACAGGCTAGCAAAAAAAGCATTAACAAAACCTTCCTAAAAATTCCACTATGCCTTCTGTAAGATTGAACGCGTAATAGTCAGTATTAGCAGCACTGTGTTTTTGTCTTCGCGTCATAACTCAGAGCTCTTATTAGGATAAATATTTCCGTTCATGTGTTATCACCACAGGAATAGGTGATGTTCAAACTTATAAGAGTAGTTGTGCCTCCTCTTCAAAAAATTTATATACAAGTTTTTCAAACTTTAGTGGCTTTGATATTAAAATACTCCGGTGGTAAGTGCCTTTACTCTGAAATCTGAACATAGATCCTAGATATTAAAGGGCATAAACATACTATATTTTGATGGAAAATGGAGGTTACTTCTCAATTACATAGCCGCTGCGCAATGAGTTATACAGTTGGGTGAAGCTCATGCTGGAAGCCCATAGAAGCTCTAGGATTTTGGCAAAGTTCAGCCTAAATCTTCTAAATCACACTTCAGTGCCTTACCTTTTCCTACATCAAATCATCAGAGTTTGGATGCTAGTCCGTGACATTTTTGGGCATTGTAGAAGTAGGAAGCATTAGTTTTATACATTAAAAAAAAAAAAAAAAAAAAAGAGAGAGAGAGAGACACAAAGACTACTGTCTCCCACCTTTCAGATCAGGATGTTTTCTGTGATGGATTTTTAATAATGCTTTAGTAGTAAGTTATATTATAGAAGCTTTCAGAAATTTGATTGTTAGATTCCAAACCACTTCAACACACTGCAGATTCTTTTGTTTAATTGCATATGATATAGCCAGAGAGTGCTCTAAGGTTTTTAAGAATTAATTGTGAATGTGCATCCAATTATTTTTTGATACATATGAATTTATAGTGATAATTTACTTAAACTTTGCAAAGTTTCATCTCATATTTAAGCATCTGAAACATTAATTAATAAAAACATTGAAAGACTTGATCAACAACTTAAGTTTAGTTAACTTTGTTAGTGAACTAAAACTAGCATAGTTCTAATTAGGGGGTTATTATTATTAGGATTAATACTCCTAATTCACACTTGAGTCTGCGAAAACCTCTAAAAGTGCAGTTATTGTACTTTTCTCTTAAAACATTCTAAATTAATTGAAAATGTGTTACACGTGTTAAAACTTTGTTATGTAAGTATTAAAATGAATGTCAAATGCTAAAATGGTGAGAATGATCTATTCTTTTGAATGACAATAATTATGCTCTTGGTCATAGAGAATCAGGCAGTTGTGGTCATAATGTTTCCTCCTAATGTTTTTATATAGTCATCAGAACAATAGCATACATTATTTTTATCAAGTTTAACTTTCATATGTATACTTTTAACTTCTCTTTATGCTGTGTTTCCTAACAGTCAGGAATTAGAGATTCCTGGCAGCCATCTTTCTACTACTTTCCAGCTCTACTTGGAATGGAGTAAAGTCAGAAGTGTACAAGTTTTAAAGAAGCAGAGAGAGCGCTGTGTGCTTTCATGATCAGACATCTATTTTCAAAGAATTTTTTTTATCCTTGAGTCCCAAATGATGGGTAGAACAGAATTTTTTTGGCTTTCTACTAAGAAATGTGACATGATCTCACTTCTTCCTATATGTGAGAATTTTCTCTTCTGAAAATGAGAATTGTATTTATAAGAAGAGAAAATGACTTGCCACATTTTTGAATAAATGATGTAATTTCAACAATTCTGCTTGCTGTCCCTGCTGTGACTTTACCCATCAGAAATCCCCCGGTGCACAAAAGACACCAAGGCTGTGCTGCAGGAGGAAGTTGCAATTTTCCACTGAAGCATCATTGCAAAACGAAAGGTACTGTGGGACTGCAAACAACCCACATCGTCCTTGTAGCTCAACCTCAGTGATTGTATTGATTTCTCTGTTAACCACTGGTACTGGGCAAGGAAGAAAAGAAGAAGAAATGCAAACATCAAGAAGAGAAGCTAGCTGATATAAAAGATGATCACAGAATCATAGAATCATAGAACAGTTTTGGCTGGAAGGGACCCTAAAGATGACCTAGTTTCAACCCCCCTATGATGGGCAGGGACAAGTCCTACTAGAATGATGCGTAATCAAAAGAATAGTCATTTTACACTACATGTCCCTATATAAACTGTGGCAGGACATTAACCTAAGTACAAAACCAAAGGCAGTAAAAATGGGGCTTTCAGACTACTTGATAGCTTTTATTGTCTAAATGAATTTTTTCCTTACTGTTTGATAAAATAGAGGGGGTCTTTTGCATGGAGGATGTGATGGCATATAGAAGTCATGAACAGAAATCCAAACAGGGAGATTCCTGGATATTTAAAGCAGCTCAAAAGCAAAAGAATCAAAAGGATCAAATTCACATATAATGAATGTTTTTTGTCTATTTTTAGAAAAAGAGTATCACTGTTTCTTTATTTAGAATTATGCTTTCCATAATGAAATTCTTTCTGCCACATATGGATTAAAATATTTTTTTCTTCAATACTATGCCACAGTTCCTTCTTTCACCTAGATATATGCATATAAATCCTCTAACTAGAAATGAACAGATCAGTGTGTGGCATTTAGAGAAACCCAAAGACTTGCACTTGAACTCCTATCATATCTTGCTTTTTTGAAAAATAGCACCACGAATAAATTTCGATTTACATCCTTACTTGCCTAAAAGTCGTTCTCTGATGCCTACATTTCTACTTATCTGCATTTCATTGGAAAATGGTAATAATTATTGACCTTACTTCTTCATGAGTGCATGGGGACAGTATTACTGATACATTTGGAAAAGCGAAGAAAATTCATTATTATCTGAAAAATGCAAAGGAAGATTTACTCAGGCTTTTTCCAAAATGCCTAAACAATTAATAAATGAGACTTTTCAACAAGAATTTAAATGAAATACAATGAAAATTGAAGGCATTGAAGATAGCTCTATTATGAAACATTAATTTGCTCCAAATGCCAGGATTATTTGTTACAAAGCAGCTGCCTATTTATTAAATAGGTGTATTTCTACATCTCCTGTTTTGAAATTGGTATAAAATATGTTTATAAGAGGATTTAATTTTTTTACAAATTACAAATACGATGATGAAAGAAATGAATGAATGAATGAGTAAAGATATTTAGGTCCTCTGAAGGGAATTCATTTTCTGAGGCATACTTCTAAAGAAAAATCAACAGAAACCCAGAACATTCTTGAAAATGTGAAAATAATTTGACAAATAAAACAAGCACTGGAAAAAATATCAATGGCAAACTTCTTTGCTAAAAAGGTATCCAGATGTCTTAAAGTATTCCATCCTGTTTCTTGAATATTTCTCCAGTGTTCTTAGAAGATACATTGTGCATGTTCTACTTAGAAACAAGCTTGGAAAAGGCAATTCTTAGGTCTAGTTTGTACATTCATATCAATAAAATATTACCTGTACTCGATTGCCATGGCAACGTGTACAAATTCATAATCCCCTCAGTGTATTTTCTCACAAAAATGGGAACCATTTCTTCTGATTTCCATTCTGTTGCTTCTTTGCTAGTTCCTTGTATGCTTCTGACCTTAGGAACCTGGGAAAAGAGTCCTTTGCCATGAGACTGTAGATTAACCTCTGAGCATCATCAAAGCAGCTGAGGTTAGGCTCAGAGATATTCTGAGAGATGTGAGTTTTGGTATGGAAGTCAATGTTAATCTGCAGGAAGAAAAGAGGCATAAAACCACTGACGATTTGACTTGGAAAGCTGACGGTTTTTTGTGTACAGGACAGTCCGCATTTAAATTTCTTCCTAAATACCCCAGCTGATGCAAATAAGCATTGGTCATCCCTCCGTTTTTCTAGCATACCAATTTCCTTATTTTATTTGACTGAAAAAGATTGCATCACCCTTGCTTATAGTTCTCTACTATTTGCCAAGCTAAATTGTATGACATACTGATTACCAAAGAATAAATAAGAGACAAAGTTACTCATCATTGGTTTAGGTTTTGACCCTATGTATTTTGTAAGATTTTCTGGTTTAATACTAATAAAATGGGATTTCAATCATTTTTAAACATATGGGAATATGCAAAGCTCACTATCAAAGGTGAAAGCATCAGCTGTAAATGTTCGTTACCGAGCAGAATGTAAACAATTAGTTCTTTCCGAGTAAGCATTTTTTTAATAATGATAAAATTGAATGATGTGATGGAAATCTTTTCAATTTTGCATTTTAATATGTCAAAACCACCTCTAATAAAAAAAAAAAAATCAGTCATTGACATTCAAGAAACTGGTACCTAAAATAAAGAGGAGAATATTCTTATTGCATTATAAAATAGTTAGAGAAACCAAATTACATTAAAACATATATTTCCTTAAATATTAAGGTTAAATTTTAGAGAATGTGAGATAAAACCACGCTCTGTGTGAAGAACAGATCTTTTTTGACCTAAAAATAAAAGTACTGCCACATCAAATTGCATTTTATGTCATTCCTGGAGGTTTACATCTGAACTTTGCACTTTTTTTTCCCATCATTACTCAAAGAACATGCTAAAAAACGTATTTACCTCTTTGGAGCATTCGGCTTGTATAAAATCAGAATAAATCTTTTGGGCTTTTGAGGCAATCTTAGTGGAGGACTTGGTTTTCTTGAAGTCCTCGCAGGCCAGCCAGAACTCCACATTCTCCTCACTGAATTCTGACTTCAAAAACGTCCTAAAAGCTGCCAAGCCATCTAGGGGAGAATGGATTAGACAATGAGTAGGAAAAAACTGGAAACCCAATGCAGATTATACGTATAAGCATACACGTGTCTATGTGTGTATATACACATATATACCCAGTATGTATAGTGCAACTATGTGTTTGGTATTGTTTGCCAATCAGCCAGCAGACAGCCCTAAGAGTCTGTTAAGGAGGAAACAAATTGGAGATAGAACTATAGTCATGGTAAGGTGACTGAAGGAATTTTTGGAAAGGTACTTATTGAGGAATACTTCCAATATCCACCTGCTGTGCTTTGATCTCTCTATCATTGATACACTAGTCAAAAGGAAATCTTGGATATTTTGGTCCTCAATGATTTATAGTGCCTAGGAACTTAGGGATTTGAGGCAGATCCATGGTCTATGAAGCACGTAGAAAAATAGGTCATGCTGTAGTAGCACACTTTCTCTCAGACCTCACATTAGCCTGGCTAAATAACACTTACACGCCTTGTGTAATGATAAGACTTGGTGTGAAGAGAAGGACTCTTCCTTACTTCTTTGGTCAACACTTTTTGCACTTTTAAGAGAAAGAAAATGAAATAAAGAAAGGCTCTTTGGATTTTTTTTTTTAAATACTCCATATTACAAGCTCTTAGAAAAGAAAGCTGACATCACCCAAAGTGTTTGTGCTAGTCAAATTAATACTATGTAGAAACTGTGTGGAGCCATCCCAGGGTCCAAGACAAAAAGTTGCAGCTGGAATATGGTGCAAGGAGTTTTTTGACAGTTCCACAAGATTTGGAGCTTAAGGTAACTCTTAGAGAAGTTACTTTGGATGTTTTGGAAATATTAATTTTTTTGTTTGACTGATAGGAAATACAAAATAGGTATATTTCTTTGTAACAGGCATAGTTAAGAAAAGGTTTGTGGGTTTTTTATTTTCAAAAACAGGAAAACCAGAACCATAGTATGTAAAGTTTGACAACTATTGTCTTCATAAAATGAAACTCTTTTCAGAGACTTCTGCCTTCCTCAGTGTCCTCTAAGCTTTGACCAGAATACATATTGTTATTGCAGCTTGTAACACATGCTCTCTCTGCCTTTCAGCACAGCAGCTCACAAGCCTCCAGCAGTAGTGCTCTGTGGCTCAAATAAGAGAGCTGGGCTGAAAAGCAGTGTGAAAACCTGACAGCACTATTTGTGAACTGGGTTGAAATACATTTTTTAAAATGTATTTGTCACTTAATTCTTACCTTTATTAGCTAGTAGTGTATCCACAGACTCAGACCAGGCCATTGTTTCCTCAGCATTTGACCTGTGGAAACAACAACTATCCTTGAAAGTAACATCATGATCTTTTGCCTGTGCAGTCTATGGTAGCTACTCTCTGCCTATCTCCTTGAGCAAGCAGGTTGAGTAATTATCCTATGCACTGAATAACTTAAAGTCAACAAAAAACTGTGATGCTTTTTTTTTTTTAGAGTGTAAAGACCCACACAGACTCCTAAATTACAGCATTATTTGAGATTGGCAACTTGATTAATTATCCAAGCAACAGCAGTAATACTTGCAATTCATTTAAAAAAAAATAAAAATGAGTGAATTCACAGTTTTGTCTCTTTGTAACTTGCTGCAAGCTTCTGATAGAAATGAGACACAACTAAATGGACTGTTGCTCTAGCAAAGCATGGGTGCTCTGAAGATGTTCAGGTTGGTTCAGAAGCAAGGTTTAGTGTGCAGGCTAACAGAGAACAGCTGCATGATCTAAGAGGCAAAAAGATGTTGTATAAGGGGCTGCATACTAAGTGTGTAGAATATTTTATTCTTGTAATTTGGGAAAGATGATCATATTCCATTTAGTCCATGAATGCACAGATAAAAAGCAATTTCTTTCATTCATGTAAAATTACATTTTAAGCAAAATTACCATTGTATGAGTTTTTAATTTAAACATCCAGCAGAGAAAAAGAAACCTCTTTACCAGCATTATTATTACTTGCATTTTCTGTGATGAAATCTCAGAAGAATATGGTTTCTTGAAACTGAAACTTTTTGTAGAAATGTCAAAGAGCTGTGTGGACATGACAGCAAATGCCTACTGGCTTTCCTACATGCCAGTTTTTCAGTTTTATTTTCTCAGATTCTTGGCAGCCTGTCAGTTTGCAGCCTCAGTCATCCCCAAATGAACACTAGTCTCATTTCTACCATTTCGCAATAAGCAGGAATGTTCAGTCATCTAGCTCATATTTTGTTTTAGAATGAGGAGCATACTTTTTCAATAAAACTTGGCTCAGTGGTTTGTAAACAAAATTTTTAAAAAATAGGTTTTCTTAAGGAAAATTTTTAAAAAAACCAAATAGGTAGGTAACAATTAAATAGATTGATATCTCATGTTGCTTTTGTTGAAACTGTTATATTTTATATAAATATTAGAAATGTATTAACCAGAAGAAGAGAGAAGAAAGCAACCTTCTGCTCTTTTGGTTATGTACCTTGTGTAGGTTATGGCAGGTAGGGGATTTGAAATGTAATCTACACTCTATATGAATACAATGGTCACTTGACTTTTGACAGCTCTGGAATGATTTGTGTGCATACACTTTCTCATTTCACGGTAAAAAAAAGGGAAAGTGAAAAAGAATGGGAAACATTTTGTATTATTTCAGTGCAAAATCAAAACAAATTCCAGGATTTTTAATAGAATCAAAAATGTTGTTTTCTGACTACACCATTCTCATTTGAAAAAAACTCAAAACTTAATTTTCATGGAGGTTAGTCATTCTGAACTGGAATGTGTTCCTCAGTTGGTTTTTCTGGTATCAGTCTCATGGGGTGTAATTCTTTCCTACCTCATTCCTAGGTCTTATGTTCACATTCCTTAGGGAGGACATTTATTCATCCTAAATAAAAGCAGAGCTGGTCATTCTTGGCTAAGCATCACAAGCCACAGACACTGTCCATGATGCTGAAAGGTGGGAAATCGGGATGAGTGTAAAACAGGGCAGAAAAGGATCTGCTGAAACGCAACACCAGCCTGCACATACTGCACTGCCCTTTCTCTAGTATTATAAAAGCATGTATTCTCAAGGTTGACCAGCTCATCTGGATGAGCTGCTCATCTATCAGGAGAGCATTTTAAATAACCTTTGATGTGAAGTTCACTGTGCCTTTATCTATTTAGACAACAGGTTCCTGAAGTCTCATCTATGGAAAGACCTTTATGCTGACTGTTGCCTTTCTGCTGCTCTACATACTAACTTAAAAAATAGGTATTTTAGGAGCTGAAAGGATCTGTAGTCTGATAAATGAACAAAATTTAGTTCTGTACAAAATATTGGGTTTGTTTTTTTAAAATTTACAAGCCCCCTACCTTAGAATTCTTAAAAACTATTTAGTATTCCTAAGGAAATTCCAACAGCTTGACTGTCAAAGCCCTACTCTGAAGTATAGAGGTTAGTTTGAGAGCTGTATTCCACCACCACTTGTCAGCATCACCAGTAACAGCATTTTCTAATTATAAATTTATTAAAAGTTCATATGATAGTGTCATTGTATTACATAACTGCAGGTATAATTATAACAGATTGTGGTATTGATGCCTTTGACAGGCAAGCTTTTTTTGTAGCTGTCATTTTACTTGTATCCAGACTGCACAAAACTAAATTTAACCAAGAAGAATAAAACTATGTTTATTTAGAAATATATACACACATACATATGGGAAAGTGGAATGCAAATCTCATCAGTCTGTACTGAAAATACAAATGAAAACTAAACGTAGTATTATGTAATATTTTGCGAACCATTGTATGTTGATGGAAATAATCAGCAGAGAATTTGTTTTAATAAGTGTAATAAAATTTCATGAAAAACAACAAATTTTCAGATTGTTCAGTAATTATTTACTGGCTTTCTTGTCAAACAAAAAAACAAAATGAAAGACCAGGATAGAACAAACCACATGAACCTAATTCTGATTCTCTTTCTCATGGGTAATATTATTTAATTTAATGTTTACTTCTCACTCAGAGAATGCTTTCATTGACATCATGAAATGTGTTTGAATGGGAACACAAGCAGAACTGACAAGGAATAAAAACAATCATATCTACCGTAAATGGGGTAGGAAAATAAAAAGCTGTCCAGATTACTCAAAAGTTGACCATCTCATCCCATAAATATCCTATGAGTAAAATAGCCATAAACTGTAACTCACTTCACTGGCATTTTTTGTTCCACTGTCTGACTCTCACAGGTAGAGTAGAATTTCTTTTTCTGACTGATCTTCAAGCTGAAGGTAATGTGACAGTAGGAACAATATAATTAGTATGTGAATATCCAAACAGAACAATGCAAATTGACAAACTGTTCTTAACGCTTCCTATAAAATAATTTCTCTCTCAGAAACATGGGTAATTTTTTATCAGTGGTCATTCTAACTTAATCTACTAAAACTAAATTTAATTATACATCATTTATATGCAAATATCTCTGATGATATCTTAAAAAAGAAATAATATTGTAATTTTTTTCTTACTGACCCTTTGGTTTACTGACTGTGGAAAATTAAAAAGGAAAACGGGCTCAGTACACATAGCTAGAAAATACTTGGTTATCAGTAGTTACTCATATTGTATCTGCAAAGCTTATCCATCACTTTACATATCTTGAAGGTCTAAGGCCCTTGACTAATTGCCTCTTTTGTTTGTTCACACAGGACTTATCAAAATGGGACCAAAGAGTGTTAGGGTGGTCATCATTTGCACATTGGTGCTGTTACGAATACTGGGATCACACAGTGTATGATACTTCTAATGCAGTGGTTTTTTTCTACTCTTATTGATAATTCATTCTATGTGTCATCTTCTAGGAGCATCATTCTGCCCTAAAAATCTTTTCATATAATTCTGTCTTTTTCCCTTGATTCTTTCCTCTCCAACTCATTTGTTTCTTTGTATGTTGTTCACTGTCCATCAATATCCTGAACAAGCAAGCTTATTGACTGGCTTCTTGCCTCTCTCTAAATCTTGTCCTGCTGCCTAAGACCTTCCTCAACCTTCCTTATTCTCAGCATCGTCACTTGACACACAAAAAAGCTTCCTGTGGTTCTGGAACCAGGACCCAGCTTTCCGAACCTGTAGAGTAAGGGACTTTTGTCTTCTCAGTTGAAATATTTTGCATCAAACACAGCAGCCTCAAGAGTTAAGTCTCATTTTCCTGTATATTATAGTCACAAGAAAAGCTGTCTTCTCCCTGACTGAGGACACAGTCTTAATTTAGCTATGTCTGTCTTCTAATCTAAGAATGAAAAAGCCAAACACAACATGCCACATTCTCAGTGTTAGGGGGTTCTTCTTCATCCTCACCTTTTGTGGGTCTCTAAAAGCAGTTTCAGGTCAAACTATTTTATGACCTTCATATGGAACAAAATGTAGCGACTCTGGTCAACAGAGCTCCAGAAAGTTGGAATCAGATGGGAACAGATATCGAGGTGGGTTATTGGGGTGATCAGGAAAATGAAACTGTCTTGTAGGAGGAGAGTAAAAGACTTCAGTTTGCCTGTTAAATGAAAGCAAAGAGGAGCTATGATTGCTCTCTGGATATGGAGGGGTAACGAGAGAGGAAAAAAAATTTACTTTAGAAATCATATTGGCAAAAGAATAAACGTAAATAAACAGCTAGTGAATAAGTTTAGGGTGGAAAACAAAAGGAGGCTGTGGAAAAACTGTTGGTTTTAACAGTCCCTCGGTAGAATTTTTGTCCCTTCTACTCCTCTGTGCTTCAAAGATAGTGCTTCATGTATTTATGAATGAGATTGTTTTAATTGTTGCACTGCGATAACAGGAAACTAGAGATGATGAAACCAAGCCTCCTGCAGACCTACATAATATTAAAAAAGATTCCTGGCAGCAAAATACAGATGCTGTCTGCAAATTCTTATCTTTGATTAACTTGCTTCAGAAAGTCATAATAGAAGGAGATAAATATGAATTGACTTCTTGATTGTCTGCAGTGCTTTTTGCTTCCCTTAATCAGTCATTGTCTCTTATTTCCACAGAATGTACACGGTGGACAGTAACATTGTGCCAGACAGAACAAAAAGCTTTCCATGTGCTGTTGCCCAGTAAGACTCGCAACTTCAACATCTTACAGGTGGAGAAAAAGCTTTCAACATCTACATTTACATTAAATATACTTTGTGATCAATTCTCTCCCAGTCTTTGAGCTTTCATAAAGAGGATAAACTATAGTACAAAATCCAAGCAAAAATTTATTTGTAGAAATTCTGATCTGCCAGACTCTAAATAGCTACAACTTGAATTTTCCAGCAGTGGGACTGTCACTGGTCCGACAGTTTGTTTCTAGTGTTCTGGTTTGTGATTGCATGGTCTGCCCTTCTCAGGTAGAAAAACAGGAGGTTCTTGCAAAGCTGTACATGCACTTTAGATGGATTACTATGTCTTGGTATTTTTAGGAAAGGAGTTTTACTTTTACTTACCCTAAGTTCTCACTGAGACATGGCCGAGATTTAGGAACAGTTCAAAACAGGTGCTGAGTTTTCAGCCAAGTAACAAAGTTCTAAAGGTCTAATGCAAATTTCCTCTAGCTTTCTTAGCGTAATGCCAGTAAAGTCAGCGCTGTTACGAGGACAGAGATGACACCAAATTTATTAGCAGTGATTACTTCACCGAAAGGGTTGGAAGAGGCTGCCCAAGTAGAAGTGGTTGAGTCATCATCCCTGGCAGTATCTAAGAGACGTGCTGATGAGGTGCTTAGGGACATGGCTTAGCAGTTAACTTCACAGTGTTAGGTTTACAGTTGGTCTTGATGATTTTAAAGGCCTTTTCCAACTTAAAAGACTCTATGATTCTATCAAGCAACACAACATTCTTGGATGAGTCTATTTCTTTTGTGATGTTTACCTTTGTGTCTAATACTAATAATTGCACTATTCACCAACCTTATAACAGCGATTATAAATTGACTAGTTTTGTGTTTGTGAAGTAGTAATACAATTGTTGATTCATAATAATCACGTTAACTCCCGTGAGACTCCTTATGAGAGGAAGGGTTGCAGGATCTGTGCCTTTGGGGTTTTTTATAATCATCTATGACACACATTGTTTTATCAAAAAAAAAGCCAATCAGTGCAACAGATGCATTTTTTTATTTTCTAATTGGTGATGTCTGAATGATACAGACATGACCATCCCTTGAAGATTATCAGTGCTGATAAGTATTTTTATGTCAGTATTAGAAGCCACAGAAGGATGCTAAAACCCAGGAATAATTAAACAGAGGCAATCTGTCTCCTGCTTGTGTTTCATGGGGTACCGAACACAATTCACAAAGCCACAAAAAGCTATGAGGGAATTTCAACAGTGTAACATGCTGTTGAGTGACTGCTGAGTCTACATAATCAGATTGTATTTCAGGTATGCAGCAGGTAATAATGTGGTTGTTGTTATTATTATTATTACCCCAGTATAAATATCACAGGTACTCTAATCAAAGTTAAGCACAGTCACCTTTTCTCATAAGAAGAAGCTGGTAATATTATTTTCTCTGTTTGGAACTTAAAATATTCTGGAAAGAAACTCTAGTATTTTACTGAGAATTCATAAGGAGGGAAAGTGATCTTAGTATTAAAACAAATGTATCAGCTGCTTGTGAAAATGTATTAGCTGTTCATAACAGCATCAAAAAAAACCCAAAAACATATTAACATGTAAGAGATAGGCTGGAAATTGCATGTAGAATTATTTCTAAACTTTTTGGAAATGTGGATCCAGCTGACACTGCTGATGTCTGCAGCTTGAGTTCACTAAGAAACCGGGCTGGACTTGCAGAGTACCTCAGGCCCTTATTTGCTCAGCTAATTTCAGTATATTTCAAAAGCTTTATCTGAGGCAGCTACCTTGACATTTCCATAACTCTTCTGAGTGTGCTATAGATTTTGTTCTGAATTAAGGTTAAGGTCCTTTCCAACCCAAATCATTCTATGATTCTATGAATTTCTTGCCTTTGACAGGCCACAGGAGAACTAGAACTGTAGGAAAGGAAATGCAGATCTTTTGATTGAATGTTTCCTCCTTTGCCAGTATTACTTGCAAAGGACTACTGATTTATTAAATATTTAAATCTCCCAAACTTTTAGGCTTACTGCCTGACTTTTTTTCTGAAAACTCTTCTTCTCATTTTTTAAGCTATTTTTAAGCATTATATTCACTGTGTTGCCTTCCTTAATGAAAAGCTTATTGGCTGTTTAGTGGGAATAATGCATGCCATCTTTTGTTCTTTCTGACCCACATCATCATTTCAATACTAATCTCAATAGACAGTGTAAACCAACTCTTTATGTCCAAACTATTGATTTATTAGCTAAAAAAAAAATCACTTTCATTTTTGTATGTTCCTAAAAGAGCTACCTTGTACTCACCTGAGTGCAATCTGAGAAAAGGTCACACTCTCCCAATAGCTGTTATAGGTGTGCTGGCGTTTCCCCGGATGAGGTTCAATATGTTACTGATGCCTTTTCAGCACTTGCCTCTGTTAAATCCATCCCATACCCAGGTTTGCTTGGATAGTGTTTCTTGTACCATGCAACCTCAGCAGAAGAAAGTTAATGTTCTGCTGGTACAAGAAATTTCAAGCAATATGGAGACGTGACTGCATTTCTTATGTTAGGATAAGCCCATAGATGATCTGAGCACTGCTATCATGACTAGCAAAGTCCTGTCATAGGGGATGCAAATATATTTTAATCACAGCGACTATGTAAATGGCTTACCTTCCAAAGCACTGCACTGCATGGTGGACTCGCACAAATGCCCTTCTTTTTACATATAAATAAATCTATGTGTATTCAGTACACCACAGAGCTGTTTTGCATAAGAAAATAAGCTGTATTTTCCACCCAAGCAAAGTGTGCCCTTCAGTTTAAAATGTTCTGATTTCAAGATCTACTTTTCCAAATGTTTTAAACAACATTCTGGAGCTCTCTAAGCTGGATTTCTAAGTACTACACAAACACAAAGCTATGTTAGAAGAGAAAATTGGAAACAAATCTCAAAAACTTGCCACGACTTGAAGATTCTCATTTAGTGTTAACCAGCGGTGTTTGGAACAGCTCATGTCCTGGCCTGAATAAACAGGCTATTATTACACGACATCAACTTCACAAAACTTCATATTTACATATATAATGCAGACATATAGAGTTCAATATTGTAATCATCTTGTTCTTGCACACAGGTATAAATTCGCACCAACACAAGAATTTACTGAGAGGCTGGCATTATGCCTCAGAAAGCTCTTAACCTGTAATTCCCTATGTCAGTTTTCTCTCTGAGTAGTGCTATTCAGCTGTCCATCACACAGCCCAAGCAGTTTCTAGGTGTCTGAATGAAAGGGGAAAATCAATATACTCGGTGTTCTCGGTTGCCTCTTTACTGTAAAGGATTATTGGAAGTGTACTTCTGACTTCTTTAAATGTGCACTACACTCAAGTACCATGGGCACAATATGTGTATATGATATAGGGAGAACTCCTACCCAGTCCCCCACCAGCGAGACAGTCTACACAAGGATTTAAATTCTTAGAAGCCTTCTCTTCCTTAAGGGAAAAGCGGAGCAGCATTAACTGCAGAAATTTAAAATAAAACTGGAGAAACTAGAGTTTTCTTGAAGTACCAACCAATTGCATAATGAAGAAGGAACAGTATAGGGTTGTCCTTACATTAGGCTTCAGCTTAAACTTCTGCCCTGTCTGAAAACTCTAAATTGACTTCCATAGGATTATATTTTATGGGTAGTTAATTTTTAGATACTTTTCATGGAGAAGGCAAAGATAGTTTGTTCTAGACTGTACAATCTTGGTGTCTAGATAATCTCTTGTAATAGAGCCTTATGAGCAACATTATGCGAACAGATGTCATTTAGGAGAGGAGAGATATAAAGCTTTGTGGTAGAAAACCAGAGGAAGCTTTTACGACAACCCAGCCCTAAATGATCAGATTACAGAAAATGGAAGATGATACATGACAATTTGCAAGAAAAATGTAGAAATAGGAAGCAAGCTAGATGATGTATGGAAGAAATATATTTTTATCATTTGGCACAGAGCCACGCAGGAGATTAAAGGGCGTTATAAAAAGATTGAGGCATTTGACTAAAAATGCAAAGACACAGAGCTGAATCTAGATAGGCATCTGACCAAGGCATAAATTTATGAGCATATGAATCACTGAAGAGAGGAAGATGATTTTATGGAATTTATTTTTCAGTTGAAGCCTTCTGACAGTGTGCGTAGAAAGGAGAGGAAACTACATTCAAAGCAGTGGATAATTAAAGCAGGCGTGAGCAGCTGAGTGCACAAAAATGAGAGAAAAATTAACTGCCCTTTGTGGGTCACTTATAAGTTGTAGCATGTAAATGCATTTAAGAGCCATATTACCATTGCCCACATTAGTGGAAGAAGGAGATCTGTCTTTTTCTTGAGATTCTTTATCTTAGATTTCATTCCTCTTGTTTCTTGCCAGTTCAAAAATTAGCCAAGCTGTCCTTTCACACACAATAACAAACTCCAAAAGCCAAAGAAGTCAACCATATATGTGTATTCCCATCTCAATCAAGTTTAATAGCAGATAATAATTCAGAGCTAATTTAAAGCATCTAATTAGATCTAAGTATTTGCAACAGGAGGCAAAACTTTTGTGGCTATATAAGTCATGCTGAATTTTCTTTGTACTTTGGATCTGAACACTTTGCTTTATCTAAGGAATAAAGTGAAGTGTTTATGTAGAGGATGTTATTGTGTTGGTAAGAGAGCTCTTTGTTTTTGAGAGCTCTTACTGAATGCTGAATGACACATACAAATCTAAAAAGCTGCTACAAAAAATAATGCCCACTAAAAAAATATGTGCCTGATAGGTTTTGTGCGTGTAGTGTTTGCAGTATATCAGCTAAACAAGAGGATTTACATAACTGTGACATTGATACTGTCTAAATTTGAGAAGCCCAACTATGTTTTCTGGAACTACTCTAAGGTTTATACTATAAATACACCTATGCAGGTCTAGTCCTTAGTCTGATCCATTCCGTCAAACTCAGTCCTGGAACAGCATCACAGACTTATACTAAATCTATGCTTAGGTCATCTTCCAGAATTACAGTAGAACATTAAATAACAGAGCAGTCATTTTCTTTCACTAAAGCCTCTCCTAGGAAAAACCCCTTTGCCAGATAATTGTGTCATTATAATTTATCTTTGTGCCCTTTGCCTTCCTTTCTCTGAATTTATCTTGAATTTTTCTTACAGCAGTTCCCATTGCATTAGTCTGCTGCAAATTCAACTATGGCTCATAATTATCTTTGAAAAACATACATGTATAAACCAGAAATATCTTATTTGGTTTTTTTTCATTATAAAACTCATAAGAGGGACTGGCACTGTCAGTACCACAGAGTGATGTTTTTGAGGAGGGGCTCCCTGGAGATAAGCAAAATTTTCCATATGTCTGTGAAATGAAAGAAAGGGTGCCTCCTAATCTATATTTATCATTACAGATCCTTTTGATTAAGAGCTTGTTTTTGTTAAGAAGAAAAAGTCTTACTCAAGGTACTACCTTTGTCATTTGGGTTTTGGAACAGTATATGTATATTTAATATATTTTTTTTGCATTTATTTAGTCCATGGCAAGAGTAAAGGTGGGGATTCTCAGTTTAAAGGAACGTAATTACACCAAGGGAGAATCTAGCTGCAAATGTGTAAGTGCCTGTGTTGCAACAGACTCCCTGTTAAGGTTCAGAAGAGTCTGTTCTCAAAGCCGTTCCCTTTCTCTAACAAAGTTAGTAACACAAAAGATCGGACACGCATATTTTAAATATCTGAGAATTGTTGCATCAGGACATTGTTAGTGATATTAGAGATTCCCTAATCAGAAATAGGATCATTTCTGGCAGAACTGATCCCTGTTCAATGGACAGATATGGACAAAAAACAAGTGTAAATAATCCACCCAGAAAAAGATAGTGACTTCAGCAATAAAATTTAATTAGAAAGTTGCCTTTCAATGCATTCATTCATTCACGTGACAGCTGTGACAAAACCAACTGGAAGTTCTTAAAAAAATTATAGGCTGGCAAGATCCAAAGCTAAATTTCAGTATCGAGAAAGAGACCAGTGAAGGAAGCAGTATTGGTGCTGCTAAGAAACACACTTATTCCTGAATTGCTAAGCCCAGGTTCTGATTGCCTTACACAGTTAGAAATAGCACATGCCTGGATCTTTGGTATTAGGGGAAAATAATGGAATAAACCAGTAAGGATCATATTCCTAATAGTTACGAATGTTCCCTGTCTACTTCCCAGGTACATGCCAAGAGCTTGGAGATTATTCCCAGGTCATTGTCAACCTCAGCAGCCTTTGCTGCGTGAAATTCTGGTCTCTGTTGTACACAACACACTTTTGGCTGAAATGGGAATGATTACAGAATTATATGTGAAGTCTTCAGGTTTAACTCATCAATATATTGGTGATAAACTGAATCCTGAACAACTGTTTTGGGTAGATCAACTTCAATTGTATAAAAAGCTAGTAAAGCAGACACAGAAACCCTCAGATCAAGCACGATTCACATATACCCTGAATTAATAATGAACAATAAGTCCCACCCTTAGAAACAGCACCTCTTCACTTTGATCTCCTATTGAACGGGGTAGAAAAGCTTAAATTCCATACAAAGTAACTGAGTATACAAGTCACAGTTACAAGTAAATCCTGCAGCCACATGCTAAACTGAACCAATGTTTAAGATTTTAAGAACTGTCCCATGCTTTAAGGTACATCTGCATGAGTTCTGAAAGAAAAGGACAAGATAAGTATATATACTGACTACAAGAAAGATATTGCATGATTTCAGTAGTAAAGAAATAAAAGGGGAGATTTCTCCTTCCTCCTCTGTAACCATACTACTGACAAGTAGAACTGGGGTTATTCTATGAGTCCAAGAGCTATTAATCTTCAGATCCTTTTTCAAAGTAAAAGGCAGGAAAAAAAAACAGAGCAAAGTTCAGTAACAAAGTTGGTATACCGTGGATATTTACTAATAAAACTAGAAATATTTTTATATATGTACACATACACATGACTTGATCTTTAACCACTCTCATTGCGTTAAAACAGCATTCTTGGCCCTATGTGTCTGCTCATTTGGTTGCAAAAAAATGAGAATACAAGCATTTGATGGCAAAGCTAATCTATACAGCATAACTTAGATGCAGAGGACAGACACATGTAAGAAGAAAACAGTACAAAATGTACCCCCAAAAAAGTAAATAAGTATTCTTATGTTCCTCTTAAAATAAGTAATAGCTAAATTTTAATTATGCAGTGGCTGTAGTTATAATTCTTGTAATGATACATTATACTTACTAATGTTCCTATGTGTTTTGCAGTATGAGAAAATACTACAAATACTTGGTGCTTAGTTTAGGAAGTATTGCAGAAACATAAATATGTGCGAAGGTTAAGTATATAGTTTCTAACTGTGATGAAACTGTCCTAAATAATGCAGGCTCAGGATACAAGGTAGATATAAACAAGTGGCATTTTATACATTTTCGTGCAGGAAAGTTACATTTTTCCTCCAACTACAATTACAGCTCTTGCTTGAGTTAAAAAAGACATACCTGTACAAGACCTCTACAAGCTGTGTCTTGCCAAATGTTGCCTACTCCTCTATGATGAAAGAGATGAATCACCAGCTACAGAACTCTGACGTAGTATGAGTGCATGTAGCTTTGCTTTCCATTCATTTACGCCTCCTAAGAATCTGGATTTTAAAACACATACAGGTTTAAAACACATACATGTGAGTTTCCCTGTTACCAGACAGTAAAGTCTGGTCGTACTACACCTCTGGAAATCATTTACAGTAAAAGACCGTGATCGTCTCCGAAGGGTAGGACGCCTGGGATATTTCTCCCTAACCAAACTTAAATAACTTTCAGATCTTAGGAAGCGTGGGTAGCTGTCTTGTTCCATCAGCCTGTAGACTGTGTTTTGTGCTGCATCAAAGGTGGTGATGAGGGGCTGATCAATATTCTGACTTGTGAGTTCTTTGGTCTGAAAGTCCAAATTGACCTGGAGAATGAGGAGAAGTATATTTCTTTAATGGATATTCTGGATATTCATGCATTTCCTGTGTTGTTATCCATAGCAATGATACTGTGCTTTGTTGAAAGTATTTTCTGATAAGAGGGCTTTTGAATTCCTGATAGAACTTGTTATTAATCCCACAGAATTATTCAGTGTGTTCAAGTTCACTAATGGCTGTCAGAAAGTCTTCACAGATGGTGTCGTTAGTATAATGGAAAAAGCAATGAAATAGAGATTAAAGATTGATGTTTGACTAAAAGTAGTTTTTCTAATATTGTTCTTGGAATAGTTGCAGCTGTTCAGCTTTTGCAGCACCAGACTAATACAGAACTCTTTCCATTCTTACTTAGGATTCATGTAGAACTGTGTCTGACTAGGATTGTTAGTAGAAATTTAAAATTCTGGTTTCTCTAGAGTTTTGGTAGTAGGAAGGTAAGAAAACTGATAATAAAATTATAGAAATTATTTTAAACAAATTCTCGGTGTCTTTAGATGGGAAAGCATATCAAAATGATCATCTACTCCATGCACCATTGGATTCATTGTGGAAAGATTTAATTAGCATTAGAATTTTATTAAAGTGTCAGACACTGATTTAAGAATGCTATTTTGAAAAATAAGATAGAATATACGAAAAAAACCTGTTGATACAGTCAAAAAGTGACTTCTCTCATAAGTGTCATCCACTTTACATACATTTGTTAGTTCCATAAAGCTAGTTAAAGCAAATACTTTAGATCTAACAATGGAAAAGTAATTAATGATGATAGGCTGCTCATCAAACCTAAGATTTTACAATCCTACCGAATGGCACACTCAAGCAATTTTTGTAAAAGTGCTCTGCTGGACAAGAAATTAGAGAGAAGGTGCAAATTCCAGAGTTGTGTGGTCTGGAATGAGATTCTCTTGGCTCATCTCAGCTGCTCCGTTGAACCCAAGGAAGGTAGTCTCACCAAAGCCAACTGCTTAAGGTGAACACCATCATCCATGCTGCATGCACCAAATAAAAAATATGACAGATAAAGAAATTGCTGCTTTGCTATTAGTCAGACCATGACTTCCACACCCTACCCTCTCTCTAGCTTTCTCCTGTTCATCCTTTCACTTATGTCAAGTCTCATAAACCTTGATAGTATCAACGTTTGATGCCCTACCATACTGCTTATTGATTGATCAGTTGTCAATGCAGGGGTGTTAATATTTATGTAAGGGTCCACTCCGAAGGACTTGCAGCAGGGAAATAAAATAAAACGGACATAAGTCTTTGAAAGCTGGACATTTTCCTCGGAAAAAGCAGATCTGAATTTTAGGCATACTATATAAGGACCTAAATGTGGAAATTGCACAACACTGCAATCCATCTCAAAAGCAGAATTAAGAGTGGTTTTGCCCTCATTACAGAGGAAGTAGTAGTTAGTGTTTAACTTGCTATCCTGACAAATAAGAAAAGTGCAGGGAAAAGGAGCACTGTCAAGTGACATATTCGATCTGCTCAAACTTGACAGAATTACGGGAAATTCAAAGTTCAAAAGACCTATTGAAGAGGCTGATTGTGGTTTCAGTAAGAGTTCATAATCTCTCAACACATTCACCTTCTGTCCTAGACGCAGGAAAAAATAATTCCTTTTGCTCATTTATGAATCCTTTGTAACATTATTACAGTAACATTAAGAAATTCTAAATATGAAAACTTTGTTGCCCTATTAAGGTAATAAAAAAAGGCCCTAGTATCAGTGAGGACCAACACCCAACACATTTTTCTGTAGAGGCTGACAGTAAAACCCCCGAGAATACACAATTAGAGCTGGGGTGGCAAAAAGGGAAGAAAGCTTAATCAAGGAAAAGCCTATGCTTATGATTATTATGGTAAAGGAGATGCTTAATTTAGTAGCTCCTTGCAGTCTCTTTTAGAGGTTTTGGCTCATTTAAATAAAGTTTCTGAATTTCATTTATGTAGTAATTTAATAGATAATTACTAGTATGAGAGAAAGAGAGAATTAGTCTGTTGGTTTGGAGGTAGCTTTAAATAAGGCGGATAATACTTTTTCACAAATGCTCACTCATAAGTCTCTTTTAACATGCCTGTAACACTTAACATGCCTATTTCTTCTCATATAGACTCCATAAATGTGGGTATATATGTGTATATATATATATATCCTGCCTTTACAGACCACTAGGAATCTCTGTTTCCTGTCGTATAATACTTAAACTCATGCTCCACACTTAGAAGAGAGGGTATTGAAAGGGGTGTGGAGGACAATGAGAATAATCTATGCAGTTGCTTTCAAACTTCCTTCCAGACCTTCGACATTTAAGATACAATCCTCTTACACCAGTGACTACATTGCTTCTGAGCATGCACTTCTTAAAACCAGATTTCATCACATGCAGTTGTGTCAAGTACTCTGTACAATGAAGAACTGTACCTCTTTTGGAGCATCTTTCTGTATGAAGGTTTCATAAATGTTCCTAGCTTTTGGCAAGAGTTCATGTGTAGTTTTGCTTTTTCTTGTAGTCCTCACAAGCAATCACAGAATTCAATGTTCTCCTCGCTGAACTCAGTTTTCAGAAACTTTGTAAAGGCATCCAATCCAGCTGCAAAAGGGGATGTTGCATTGCATTAAAAATATATAACCTTATCAGATAGTTCCTCTTTTCACACAGTCTGTGCAAGCTAACAAAATAGGTTGTGGTCCTTTTGAATTACACCAATGTTATAGATATTATTTTTAAATACATAGAGATTCTAAAAATAAGTGAAGTTTTCAATCATGATCTGAATGCTGAAACTCCTGTCACAGAATTCTCAGTATGTGTAAAAATCCATTACCAAGATCTCATTAATTTAGGAATGGAAGCAATCAAAACATGGGCTTACCTTGCTCATAAGTGAGAGGTTATCTAGTAACAATTTAAAAATGAATGGCTTCTAGCATCTGTACAATTTGTTTTATCCCTATTGTTATTATGCAGACAATTATTTTCTTTCCCAAGCATGCTTTATCCATGGTAATTCTTGTATTGATGTCAACTGTTCTAAGAACAGACCTGAAAAGTACGTGGTGTCCAGCACTGTAGCTGGATCATGTGTGTGTCCCTCCAAAGTAGGAGGTAGAGATGTATTGTGTACTTGTTGATGTAAGTAAAAGGCCCTTCCAATGATGGACCACTTTTGTTCCTAACACTGTTTTAGAAACAATGTCGAATGACAAAGTCTTTCCTTAAGTACACAGAACATGTTTTAAATTTTTAAAGTTTGGTCTTGCAATCAGGAGCAATATTCAAATGACGTTCTAGTGTTTATTGAAAGAAACTTTATGTTGTCTATTATATAGTCAGTTCAATAATATGCAAACCTTAAATATTTTCAACTGTTTTCAGTAGCTGACAGCATGCTGCAGCGTAAGCACACAAGGAGAGGCAGAAACATATATGCTGCTATAAAATGACCCTATCATACGTAGTTTAGGTAACTGCCAAATCTAATTAAGAGCACACTGGATACTATAATTTTCCACCAATTTTCCATCCTAACAAGCTGCATGGAGAGGAAAAAAACTACTAACCTTTCTCAGAAAGCAGTTTTTCAAAAGATTCTCCCCATTTCACTGCTTCTTCGGGAGCCACACTGTATAAGAAACAGAAACTGGTTTTGAAAAATTTTGTCTATGTTGTACTTACAAAGCTGTTGTTGGCATGTGTAATCTGTTACATATGTTAATCTGCCTGCGATTGTTTCACAAAGCCTTTGGTGAGATCACCTAACTAAAGGAACTCATTCTCTTAGCTGCTACAGAAATACTTTGTTTTGGTTTTTTTCTGACATTTTTCCTGCAGAAAATCTTTTTCCCTTCCCCACCTCCCCTGTTTAAAAAAACATCAGAACAGACATTTTCCTCTTCAGTGGTTGTGTTGCACTACTCATCTTTAAGGGAATTCAGATCATGCAGTATGGTAAAACTCATAAGGGAACCAAGTCAGTCACATATTTAAACTTAAAAAGTATTTTCACAGAGGTGTGGTTTTGAATGTGTTACTACAGCCTATTTCTAATGAAATACAGGAAGTCCTACAGATGAAAGACAAAGTTGTAGCAACATGGTTTAGGTGGTAATAGCATATGTTGCCTGGTTTGTTTACTAACTTGTTTCAAATGTTCATGTTATTCTGAGACACTGTGCGCCGTTTCATAAACGTCACACAATTCTTCATGTCAAATTGAATGCATTTACTTTAATTTCAAATATTTGGCCTTAAAGAACAATGCAGAAAGGAAAAAGAGAAAGAAAGAACAAAATTACTTTGTTCACAGTTTTCCACAAACATCCTTTTTGGGTGGTAGACAGATTTTTGTAGAACAAGCCTGGAGATGAACTGCTCATACTACAACTAGGGTTTTGAGTCCTAAGTCAGTTTTTATCTGATGCTTTTTGAATATTAATATTTAGGGACCATTGTCATTTGAGGGCAAAATATAGTGTACTGAAATTATCAATAAGCAACTTGTCCAGGAATTAGCTGGTTAGAACAACTTCTTAAAAAGGATTCTGCCTTCCTTGTGGAATCTTACTTAAGGCCTGCCATACTTACTTTGGGTGTGATTGGTAAAATCTATAGGCACATGAGGTTTAGATAAAGTGAAATTTCAATCACTTTGGGATGGATTTTCAGCCAATAATGATCTCGGTTTCACACAAAATTTAAAAGGAGAATTTCTGAAAAGTTTTTAGTAGCTGTCACATCTCTCCTAGTTGAAGTAATTGCTTATAAGAATTAGAATTTTAACTAGAGAGAGACAGACAGTTCTTGAGAGTTACAAATGCTGGAGAACTAAAATTCAAGAAATAAACATAGGTGCCTAAAGTAGTGGGAAGAGATTGTGGAGTTAGTGAAATGAGACCTCAGTCTGTTAGAATTTTTTAATTATAAAAAGAACTGCATAAAAGTGCAGTTCTCTAAACTGGTGTGGACTTGTATATCCAGGAACAGTGACTTCCTATAGCTACAGAAACTAGCTTGGTCATAGTGCAAGATAAACCTCTGATGGCTTCAGAAAATATACACAGTCCATAATTGGCATGAAATGCTGGACAGGTTCTTTGCTGGTTCTGGGAAACTTCTGGTGTGAATTTCTGATTTTCTTTCAGAAACTGCATTAACCTTTAGTCTTACAGATCCCAAGAGCTGGGTGTAGCAACGAGCTGGGGAATCAATGAAATACTGCAGTAAAAGACAGAAATCTAGACTTGTTTTAGGTTTTTCACTTTCTAAGATAGAAAAAAAAAAACAGTTAGCAGGTCACTAAGTTCACTTTCTACTTAGTTTATGTTAGGTAGTATCTCTATGTGTAGAATGGAAATAATAAAAACTTAAGTAAAGCATTAAAATAATAAATCCCATATTGTTATCTCACTTTATTATTTGAAAAATGGGATTTTCTCTCTTTTTTTTTTCTTTTGCCTTTTTTTTTTTCATTTGGTATCTAAATCTCTTTCACTCTAGCATCTACACAGAGAAAAAAAATAGCAATACCATTTTCACTTCTATACAGTAGGAACAGCGGAATCCCTGATAATCAGGCACCTGACTGAGAGTAACTCTGTAAAAGGCAGTTGGCTGAATAAGGAAACTGTAATCTATTCAAAGACGGAAATTCTTCAGAGAATTATTTATTACTATTGTCTGCCTCTGAAAGCATCTTTTCATGAATCCATTGACATCTGTGTACTTTTATGAAACACCCAAGGGTAATCAGCCACTCAATACTATCTGCATACAGGTGGCATGGAGGCTGAGCTTTCTCCTTTTAGATGCAGTCTTAGCATGGTTTTACATGTCTGGGAAAAAGAAAAAGGATATTATCAATACTGTTTTACCTTTGTTCATCATTGTCACGTCTTGTATTTCTGAGTGAACTGTTTGAATTAAGGCTTCTGCCAGCAGCAAAACAAGGAATAAAGACAGAGAATAAAAGAAAGTAAGGAAACCCTCCATGAGCCTGGTGTGGAAAGAGTTGCAGATCATGAGTATGTCCCAGCATTTGATAGGCATGATATTTGGACATGTGAGCAACAAATATCGCCTGGTCATGCCAGACACATAGGAGCAAGTGGTTTAGATACTCACTTCTCAGGCCACTTTTTTGTGGGTTCTAGAAACAGTGTTTGGGGCCTTTATGCAGTTTCTATCATGAGTTCCACAGTTAGTAAGGTTTAAGTAGAAGCAGTTTCTGGTCAAAGCAGGCATCTTGACCCCCAAAGATAGCAACTGCTTAAAAGAAATTCCTCAGGCTTAACAAGACAAAACAGCACAGGAAGCACAGAACTGTTCTGAAGTGATCTGTAATGGGAAAGGGGTGACAATTTTTTTAGGCCACCTATTCCTTCTTTTCAGTCAAGAATTACAAATACAATTCTTAATGAGTGATGATCTTGGTACCCCATTGAAGTCAGGAACTAAGCTCTTGTTGAAGTCAACAAAACCAAGATTTCACCCTATATCTTTATGAGAAATAGTACAAGAAGTGAGCAATATTTTCAATGGCATTTAAATGTCAGTATCTGAATTTTGGAGACAAGAGTGTTCAAACAATCATGGCAGTTTATTGGGAAGTGTGCAATACAGAACTCGGCATGCATCTGGCATTTGTACATCACAGAATTCTTTGGAAAATCTGTTTTCTAAGGAGTTGTATGATCTCACTGTAAGCAGTACTTTGTACGTTTCTGAGTTCGATGCTTGGTCAATATGGGGCGGTGGACTAATGAAAACGTTTCTTGACATTATTAAAGATTTAAATGTGTCTGCAAATCAGTATGGAGATCATCTACACTTCGTGGTGTGAAACACTGGTGGTGAGCTACCTTGATGCATGTCAGAGAATTCTGTAATGTTTGTATGCTTTAGGCTAGATGCTAATATTATATTAGATAGATCTTGGAAGTGTTACTCTCTACCAAGACCTGACTGCATATATACAAATGCAGGAGAAACCTTCTGAGTCACACAGGGACTTCCGGAAAGGAATCCCCATTGACACAGTCTTTTATAATGCTTACCTTGCTGCTTTTGTCAAGTTTCCAGTTTTACCAAGCTGATCAGCTTCATGGAATTCAGGTTCTGCAGGAAAAGGCTCAGCCTATTTCTCTTCTGCTTAGCTCTACAACAGAATTAGCGTAGCTTTTCAAAGCAACTTTGTTGAAAGATTTTTTTTTCTTAAAACATTTCCTTTGACTAATATTTCTGCTTCTGCACCATAGATCCCCCTGTGTTCACTTACACTAAAGTTTATATTATTTCTCCTACATATATAATTCAAAAAATTCATATACTGAAGTGCTGGCAAAGAGAGAAATTTAAAATCTTTCCATATTCAGTATGGAGCAGTCCATTTATTTTAAAAGATGAGGGAGTGAAATTTCCTGTTAGAGAACATGAACAGTTGGCTCAGCATCTTCTACTTTTAAGGTTTTCACAAAGAAAAAAGGGAAGTATTGTTTCCTGTCATTTGAATTTTCAAAAAGAAACTTTCCCAGTTCATATCCAGGTTTTAAAGAAGTATTTTTCAGAAATTCCTGAAATATCCCTCTTCTGTTTCCTTAGTTTATTTATCATTTGATTTGTTTGTGTTCTTAAAAAGAAAATATTTCCATGATGAATTAATATTTTATGTATAGAATTTCTAAGATTGTAGTTCATGAGTTTTCATATACGTAAGTAAAATATAAAATTATCTGTGCCCTAAATTCATATCGCACAAGCTATACTAGCAGAATCCTCTGTGTAGCAGAACAGCATCAGCATGACCTTGAAACTACCCAGGCTTGCTTGCTTATGTGGCTCTTCTTTAATCATGATTTCATGACTTTGTAACAGGATTATATCCTTTGAACAGAAATGTTTAGCTGGGAGAATAAAAGAAGTGGGTTCTCCATCTGCCTCTATAAAAGCTTCCCAGTTTCAGAAAATGTTTCTTTTACTTCATAATAGCAGTTAGTCGGGCATAACTGGTGTGCTCAGAAGCCTCTCACATGCTGTACTGGGTGTCTGGGGTTGCCCCCAGTTGGCTCTTGAGCAGTTTCCAGAGGCAGGTAGCTGGAAGAAGGGAGGTTCTCCACCTTCACTGCACTGCAGCTGCACGTACACAGGAATTGGAGTTCTGGTTTTACAGTCGTCATTTAGGGGAAGTTGAGACTGCAACTTTGCAAAATGGCGGTTGATCATGCAGACAAAACACAGATACCAGTAGAGAGCCACTCCCGGGTTTCTGCTTGCAGAGCTTGCTATGTTACTAGACTTAGGACAAAGCCATCATTTTCCCCAAACCCCTGTGAGAAGTGTACATAGTTTTCTCTAAAACAAAACTTTAATGAGAATATTTTTGCATAAAATAAAACATACAACATTGTCTTAAGCTCTTAGAATTTCGAATTGACCTTAGCTGCCCTCTACAACCTGAAGTGCTCTATGCCGAACACCCCATCATGTTTCTATATGTGGTATGCTAACTTGAAATCTGGTGTTTCTCAGAGGTTACTGCAAAAGCCATAAAGCTCTGGTCAACTAGATATTTTGGAAGTGGAGATTTAATTTTTTTTGCACATTTTTTCAGAAATAATAAGCACCCTACTTCCAATTTCAAGTTTGTTCCTTTAAAGCTCCTCCTTTATCTTTTATATCTGTGGCTTTATTTTCATTTACAATCTCCCTAACAGGATAAAAAGTCTTCAGTTCAGCACAAAAATTTGTGATTTTTTTTTACAATAACTACCAAATTTCTCATTTCAGTTTTGCATATGTAAAATGAATTCAATTTTTAGGCTGATCAGCACAAATTACCTCTACCACATACAAGCTTCGCGTCAATTAAGTTGCTTATTTTGAAGCACAATATGTGTTGGAAATGTCATAGGAACAAAACAACTATTAAAGAAACCCCTTCAATGTTAGCTGAATGAAGGGCTTGCACAAAGATTAAAAACTATGCAGTAGTTAATTGATTAAAAATTAAATAATCCTCTTTTTTTTTTTTTTTTTTAATAGTAGTGCCTCCTTTTGGTTATTCGGGTAAGTCACTAAGCCTTGGGGGGAAGAAATGGCTTTATCAGCTTCCCAAAATTTTGTCCACTTCTGTGCAATTATGCAACTTCGGTAAGTTTTGGTGAAAGTCCCACCACAGTCCTTTCCTTGTGGCTTATGGATCTGAGATGGATGAGAGGTTCAAATATTCAAAAGAGCTAAAAAAACCAAACACCCCTTGGCTGGGACTCTCAATTCCTGAAACACTCCAAAAAAGATGTTCTCTATTGTGATTTTTTAAGAGATAAAAAATGGAAGAAAATTCATGTGTATTAATGTGTGATACAAATTTTAAAATGAGGCTGAATGGAAAATATTCAGTGCAAACCTGTCTTTTGTCACCCAAAGACCTTTAAGAAGCAGAATTATGATTATAAACTGTGCTTTTGGTTTCAGAGTAAGCTTACATATCACATCCTGCTTATTTTAAACTGGCTTTAACCACAGCTGCCTTTAATAACATATTCTGTGTTATACCAATATGTAAAAATTATGGAATGCTTTATTTTATTTCATTTTTCTGCAACAGTGTTAGCCCATGAGCTTTTTTTTTTTTACCTATTATAATTGTAGACTCAAATAGTTTCTATAAGCTGATTTCAGTAAGATTTGTAGCATGAAATATCACTCAGAAGTGAATTATGGTGTCCTTGCCACCATGCCATGTAACTTCTAGATGAAAATGATCTGTCTCTTTCAGCGTCCACCAGCAACAGGGTCTCCCCAGCACTTATGTGAATGGCTTGTCCAATCCACTCTTAAATTACTCTAAAGCAATGAGTGCTATTTCTTAGATGTTCGAAATATTACTGTAGCATACTGTGACAATAGTATCACTCCCAAATGGAACAGTGTACTGTGCATCTCCTGAGAAATCATTTGGAAAGTTGGGAAAAGGGGGGAAGGCGATAATTACAAACAATCTCAATTTTTTCCCCTACTTTTTTTCCATTATTAGAAAGCTAATATTAAATTAAGGCCCTGAAGTAGCCAAATTGCATCAAAGTCAGTCCATGTTTTGTCAGCAATGGTACTGGTGCTAATAAGTACTTTTGTTTTGCACTGCAGGCTACAGTAGTTATAGCAACGGTATTAATGACCCTGTAAATGTTCCTGGGCTGTTTCGTATATGCAAAATGATGATATGGAAAAATGAACAAGTTATTACAAGCCAGAAAAAGCAGACCCAGAGTACTGTGTTGATGGCACAACTAGAGATGTAGAAAGCTCTAAAGAGATTTGGGATGAGAACAAAACATCCTACTCTAAAATGTCAAATATGCCATTTCTGTAACCACTAAGATGTATTTGCAAGTCTTTTGGGAAGGCGACTAGTGGTACTAGAGCCCTCAAATCAAGATAAGCTCTGCAAAGTGAGAGCAATATTGAATCAATTAATTATTACTTGTAAAAAAGACCATATACATTTTTCAAGACAATATACGTTTTCAAAACAATCCTTCCATGACAAAAAAAAAGGCAAAATTGAACACATCATTAAGTGCAGGAAGTCCCTTGACATGATGTCCTCATCCCTTTCGGCCGGTTCCTCACTGAAAAGTGTCCACACTGCTTCTGTTAGTATTTGGATAAGGTCCTACCACAGCTCATGTGTAAAGTCATACTTGGCTTGTGTAGAACTACAATTGGCTTTAACAAATAATTCTGCTGCTCTTCCGTACTTGTTGACAAGCTACTCACTACCTCAGTATTTATGTTGTTTATTCCTTATTGGGAATCACTCACTGCGAAATAAATGCTGACTGATACCATTAGCAATAATGACATTGTATTGTACGCTGAGTATGTCACATTCTGTTTTCAAAGGTAAGCACTGAAAGATTCAGACTTCCTAATCAGCTGAATAGAAGTGAAGTTCTGGTTCAGCTCAGCACAAAGAAGCAGAATACAATGTGAAGCTCTCTTTTGTCAGCAATTCCTCCTCATCCTTCTTCAAGCTATTTTTTTTTACTTGCCCAGTTCAGAGTAAACTTTGCCTCCTTCATGTCCACAGCTCATCATTCTAGCATTGCCCGGGCTTCTCCACAACCGAGCTCCACCATTCTTCTTATTCAAACCCAATGTCACCAGCATGACTTTTGTGGAGTTATGTTTGCTTTAGTTTCTGCTGAAGAGAGTGATTGTTTCACCTTTGTCAGAAGAAAGAAAACAACAACACAGTCTCTTCACTTCCTGTTGAAGAAAAAAGCGTGGAAATAAACTTCACTGAAGAGCCTGGGCTGAAAAAGATGTATTTTCACATTTCTCTTTCTTTTTCCTGTGGAAAGCTGAAGAGTGGATAATTAAAATTACATGTTTGAATTAATTTGTCTTTAATAAATAATTCTGCTGTTCTTCGCTAACATTGAGAATTTATCACTCCTCAATATTTATCTTGTTTAAATCCTTATTGGGAACCAGAATTAGACCTGTAGTTTAATAATTAGTGACCTAATATATGGTTGCGTTTTTTTATCTTCAGATTAAAAAAAAAAATCATCATGAAAGCAAGATGCCAAAGGAAAATAGTTTTAATTTAAATCTCAAGTAGAGGAGCTTGCAGCCTGGTACTTCAGTTCATTTCTTTAGTGGTGCACTGAAAAGATTCATCCTAGTGGAAGACCTTGGCATGTGGGATACTTCAGAGTTAGTGAACAGGTGCATGATATTGCCTATGCATAGTTCCATTAGGAACCCCCTTTTTTTTGCTGCTGTTTAAAAAGGAAGAAACAAAAAATTGCATTGCTTCAGATATGGATTCCTTGACCATAGGAACCTAGCGCTTTGTATTTGGGGGTCTGTAGATCCTGTCAGTCAGGACAGATCTCAAAGAGTTTTGTAAGTCATCCATGATGAAAAGTTAAGCTCGTTGCAGGCTTGGGAATCTTTTGGTTTCTGCAGAACTTCTGCTGTAAGAAAATGTTTACATCCCTGCTAAAGCTAAATTAATTTATTTGGTCTTTAGAAAGGTCAAAATAAAAAAAAGTGAGTCTGCAAAGTTCTCAGCTGTATTCGTTTCCTGCCCACCCCATAGTTACATGGCTGACATCTCTGATTAGTTCTATTTACATACTGCATACAGCACTGCCACTGTTAATCTACAGGAAGCTGGTTTCTTGGTTAAACCCCTCAATGTTTACAACTAGCTCTCCACAAGTGTATAGCACTGACATCAGTGCTCATTAGCAATTGTGGTTTAATGACCAGCTTCCAAAGTGCTCACCTAGGAAACTCACATGCAATTTAAAATGTGGGGTTTTAGTGTGATATTCACAGGAAATGTTTAAGGCAGGAATGTACTATAAATTCTGCTCAAAATATCCTACTGGAGTCACACACTACTGCATTTATTTCTATCTTACAGAAACCCAGAGCGATTCCCCCGCATTATAACCTGTTTTTTTCCCAAGAGATTGAATTAGAGGCTATGTGATCTTGCTAAAACTGGTGACATTTTGAGTTGCAGCAGATATGAGCAGCAACGTAGTAACTAACTGAACCCACTCTTCATTTTGCACTCCAGGCAGCAGTATGCATTTTATGGATTCCTCACGGTCAATTTTGTTCATGTCATGACAAAAAGACCTTGCCATTTGAGCACTATCCATTTCTCAGATTTGTCTGGCTTTTAGGGTTTGAATCATGATGTGCTTCGTTATTACGGTTTTTGATTTGACACAGTCCCTTGACATTTGCAAGTGTTGACCTTGGCAAGCTCTGGTTTTCATAACAGCATCTAAAACAGGATTCTCATCAGGTCCAGTCTGCTGCTCCTCATTTCTCATCTGACTTTCTCTGTCACAGCTAGAATAATTGGAGATCACAAAAATAAGTTTTGCAAAGCTTGCCAAAAACAGTTCCCGCAAAAGAGAGGATAATTGCCTTTTATATGTGCACACCAGGAAGCAAGCTATTCTAGTCTCTCTCTGTTGAGTAAAACTGGGTAATCATTTATAAGGTTACACTGTCAATTTGATAAACATAAACTTCAAGTAATTTTGATGTTGTGGTAGCCACCAAATCTAGGTGATGGAGCTGACAACTGCAAAGGCCACATCTGTCCCGCTACTCCCTCTATTGGAAAAATTCTGACATGTCCTTTCTCCTTTCCTTTAAAAAAGAACACAAACAGCCCCGCTTGGAAATGAACATCCCAAGTGTTTTCCAATCAGATATATCCAAGAGAGTTGTATGCAAGTGCTGTGTACACCCCTTCTGTGGCAGGCATCCTCCTTTCCTCCCTTCTTCCTTCCCCAAAAATGCGGCCCGGGTGAGAGGGGCTTGCTTGGGTTTGGTTCAGTTTGGAGTAGCAATATACAGAACAATACATTTTCAGGTCTGAAAAAAAATCAGTAAGATCATAGAATAATAGAATCATAGAACCATAGAATGTTTGAGAGTTGGAAGGGACCTTAAACATCATCTCATTCCAACCCCCTGCCATGGGCAGGGACATCTCCCACTAGACTAGGCTGCTTAAGGGCCCCATCCAACCTGGCCTTGAACACCTCCAGGGATGGGGCAGTCCACAGCTTCCCTGGGCAAGACGCTGTTCCAGTGCCTCATCACCCTCGTTGTGAAGTAATTCCTCCTTATGTCTAGTCCTAAATCTTTTCCCCTCCAATTTATAGCCCATTTCCCCTCATCCTCTCACTACAAGCCTTTATAAACAGTGCCCTCTCCAACCTTCTTGTAGCCCCTTCAGGTACTGGAAGGTTGCTATAAGGTCTCCTCGGTGCCCTTCTCTTCTCCAGGCTGAACAACCCCAACTCTCTCAGCCTGTCCTCATATGGGAGGTACTCCAGCCCTCTAATCATCTTGTGGCCCTCCTCTGGACCCATTCCAACAGCTCCATATCCTTCCCGTGTTGAGGATTCCAGAACTGGACACTGTACTCCAGGTAGGCTCTCTACAAGAAGGGAATAGAGAATCAGAATCGCCTCCCTGGTCCTGCTGGCCACGCTTCTTTGATGCAGCCCAGGATACGGTTGGCCTTCTAAGGCTGCGAGCACATATTGCTGGCTCACGTCAGCTTCCCATCAACCAGCACCCCTAAGTCCCTTCTCTGCAGGGCAGCTCTCAATCACATCATCTCCCATCATGTACTGAAATCGGGGACTGCCCTGACCCAGGTGTAGGATCTTGCACTTGGCCTTGTTGAACCTCATGGATTCACACAGGCCCACTTCTCCAGCCTGTCCAGGTGCTTCTGGATGACATCCCGTCCTTCCAGTGTGGGCAACTGCACCACTCAGCTTGGTGTCATCCGCAAACCTCGCTGAGGGTGCACTCAATCTTGCTGTCTGTATCATTGATGAAGATATTAAACAGCACTGGTCCCAGTACAGACCCCTGAGGAAACACCACTTGTCACAGATCTCCATCTTGACATTGAACTCTCTCACCAACCACTCTCTGAATGCAACCATCCAACCAATTTCTTATCCACTGAACAGTCCACCCATCAAATTCATCTCTCTCCAATTTAGAGAGGGTATTGTGGGGACTATGTCAAGGCTTTACAGAAGTCCAGACAGATCACTCCATTGGGTTTTGCCTAGGTGATTCTCTGGTGAAAGGAGAATATTTGTTCTTTTCCCAGGCCCCATTTCCAGTGTGGGGCACAGGCTGAGGGAGGGCAATGGCCTTGGCTCCCCACCAGGGCCCACCAGCAAGAGACACAGAGCCTTTTCCTCCACCACAACAGTGGGTGGCCAGGTGCCATTCAGCAGAATGGTACACAATGTGGCTTGAGCTTCAGGGTCATGTTTGCTGGAGGAAGAGCAGTGAAAGCTCTGACAGGTGGGGAATGGCCATGAGTGAGGCTCCATCTCCCAGCATGTGGCAGCTACGACATGGTGGCCTGAGGTCTCTGCCCCCCATGAAGGCCCCAGCACCACCTCATCTCCAAGCACCCTTCTGAGCTGGGCCCACCAACGCACCACACTACAAGGCTGTCATCCTCTGCCATCGAACAGGGCAGTGCTCTGCCTCTGGGCTTGGCCCCAGTGGGCAGTGGCGGGGCACAGGCTGAAGAAATACCACCTGAGGGAATGGCATAGCTATGGGACACCATCAGGGTTATAAAAACAGTGTTCTTGCCACTGTGTTTCCTGTAGTGAGCAGGTGGTGGAAAGCCATGCTCCATCGTTTGCTGCTGCTTGTAAATAGTTACTTTGACTGGGCTAGCTGTGACCAAGAGCAAGCAAACTGGGCTCCCTGGCCCTGCTTTTCTTACTGCTTGTACTTGTCTCCTTTTCGTTATCATGCTGTATTTCTTTTCTGGAGGTAATTTAGTCACATCCATAAGGTTTCCCCTAAGGTGTAGAACTCTCTCTGTGAGTGGGGCTGGACCTGCAGCCAGCAAAAGTTGAGCTAGTGAGAGTTGACACTCTGTTGAGTTGAGCTCCGCTGTGTCTCCTGGTGGGACAGCTGAGTAGCCCACACGTCTGCACAAACCCTGTTTTGATTGTTACTCGGACTTCAGGTTGGAGCTTGCAGCTCGCATTCCCTGATGATCTACCTTGTGAGTTACAGGAGAGCTCACATGTGAGCCAGGCCTGTCTGGTACCCTCAGATTTGCTGTCTGGTTCACCAGACAACCCGCTCACCTCAGACACATGCCACCACATGAACTTTCTTGCCTGGGGAGCAAGTCCGGACCCCTTGACTCAGACCATGAACTCTCAGTTTAAAGATCATGGATATCAGAGTACCCTTTGATCCATGCTGAGAATGAGGAGGATACTCTTATCTAGCACCGGCTCACACAACATTAGTGTGTGTTGTGGTTTCTGAAGAATCTGTACTATCTACAGGCCAGATCATGCACTGGTTTCCTTGTCACCCTCTTCCAGTGACCCCATCAATAAGAAAATTCCTGTTTGTGTCGAGGGCATGCACCTTGCTGTATTTTGTTTCAGGTACTTTCATAGAATCATAGAAAACCTAGGTTGGAAAAAACTTTTGAGATCACCAAGTCCAACCGTACCTGTCCTCTACCAAGTCACATCCCTAAGCACTTAATCTACCCGTCTTTTAAATACCTCCAGGGATGGTAACTCAACCACCCCCCTGGGCAGCCTGTTCCAGTGCTTGATAACACTTTCAGTGAAGAAGCTTTTCCAACATCCAATTTGAACCTCCCGTGAATCAACTTGAGGCCATTCCCTCTCATCCTATTGCCTACCACTTGGGTGAAGAGACCAACACCCACCTCTCTACAACCTCCTTTCAAGTAGTTGTAGACAGTGCCAAAGGCTCCCCTTAACCTCCTCTTCTGTTCGCTAAACAACATCAGTTCCCTCAGTCACTCCCCGTAAGACTTGTTCTCCAGCCCCTTCATGAGCTTCACTGCTCTTCTCTGGACACACTCCAGGACCTCAAAGTCCTTTCTTGTAGTGAGGGACCCAAAACTGGAACATAGTGTTCGAGGTGCGGCCTCACCAGTACTGAGTACAGAGGCAGAATCATTTCCCTGGCCCTGCTGGTCAGGCTGTTTCTAACACTAGCCAAGTTGTTCTTGGCCTTCTTGGCCACCTGGGCACACTGCTGGCTCATGTTCAGTCAGCTGTCAACCAACACCCCCACATCTTTCTCCGCCAGGCATCTTTCTGGCCACTCTTCCCCAATCCCGTAGGGCTGCACAGGGTTGTTGTGTCTCAAGTGCAGGACTCTGCACTTTGGCCTTATTAAACCTCATCCCATTGACCTCAGCCCATTGATCCAGCCTGTTCAGATTCCTTTGCAGAGCCTCCCTACCCTCAAGCAGATCAACACTTCCTCCCAGCTTAGTGTCATCCATGATCTTACTAAGGGCACATTCAGTCCCCTCATCCAGGTCATTGATAAAGATATTGAACAGAACTGGACCCACCACTGAGCCGTGGGGAGCACCATCTGTGATTGGCCTCCAACTGGATTTAACTCCATTCACCGCCACTCTTTGGGCCCAGCAATCCAGACAGATTTTTACCCAGCAAAGGGCATGCCTGTCCAGTCCAGTGGAAGCCAGTTTCTCAAGTAGGATACTGTGAGAAATGGTGTCAAAGGCTTTACTGAAGTCCAAGTACACTATATCCATAGCCTTTCCCTCATCCATCAAGTGGGTCTCCTTGTAATAGAAGGTAACCAGGTTAGTTTAGCAGGATCTGCCTTTCACAAACCCATGCTGACTGGGTCTGACCACCTGGTTATCTTGCATGTGCTGTGTGATAGCGCCCAAGATGACCTGTTCCATGATCTTCCCTGGGACTGAGGTCAGACTGACAAGCCTGTAGTTTCCTGGATCCTCCCTCTGGCCCTTCTTGTAATTGGGTGTAACATCTTCCAGCCTCTAGTGAAGAGGAACTTCCCCAGTCAGCCTGGTAGATGATGGAAAAGGGAGTTGGCAAGTACTGCCACCACTCCCTTAATAGCCTTGGCTGGATCCCATCTGGCCCAAATAGACTTGTGATTGTCTAATTGGCCAAGCCGTTCTTTAATCATTTCCTCGTGGATCATGGAAGCTTTGTTCTGTTCTCCCTCTCTGTCTTCTGGCTCAGGAGGCTGAGTACCCAAAGAACATCTTACTATTAAAGACTGAGGCAAAGAAGGCTTTAAGTACCTCAGCCTTATCCTCATCATTGGTCACTAATGTTCCCCCTGCATCCAGTAAAGCATGGAGATTCTCTTTGGGCATCCTTTTGTTGCTGTTGTATTTGCAGAGAGATTTTTTTTTATTATCTTTCACAGAATTGGCCAATCTAAGTTCAATTTTATTTTTTGTGGCTGTGCTGTGCTGACGTGGCAAAATACACAACTGCTTTCTTGATGTTAGCACCTGGGATCATTATTAACCAAGTGTGTGCAGTAAACTGCATAATCTCCATTGCAAAATCCAGATGGACTGTGAGCTTGGGTCCTTCCCTGGCTGTTGAAGAATCATTTGTCACTGCTTTGTCTTTGTGCTTGTCATGCTGTATTCATTTAGCAGAGTGACTGTGATGGTTATCTGAGCAGAGCTGTTAACAGGGATCCAGCAAGCCCTTGAGGCAGAGTCAGGGCAGACACTTCAAAGTAAAACCCCAGGCTTGAGCCTACAAGAGGTTGCCTCTTGCGCACAGGTGAGCATCTCTGAAATTTCACTCAGGCTCCTGTAAAACGTGCTTCTGTTCAGGCTAGGTTTTGATCTACACTTTCTGCAAGTCATCACTTGAGGGCAGTTAAGCTCACGTTGAGTTTCACTTTAGCTAAGCACGATTTTGATCATATTTTAACACTTTAACTGTAAAATTACACAAAACCAGTACAAGAAAGGAAAAACTCTTGGCTTTGAGCCTGGCCATGCTCAGAATGTGCCAGGGAAGCTGTAGTTTGATAATCATTTCCTTCCTAGGTGGGAGAGGATGCTCATCCACCCTTGCTTGAATACCTCCTGCTTCAACAGACTAGCTGGTGCATCCTAAGATCATACATGATAGATGTGAGACTGTTCTATGGTATTTCTTGACACAGCCAGGCCAACACAGGTCTCAACTCTTGAATCTAAGTTGCTGGCAAGCAATGGCAGTCGTGCTATGCCTTATGCTTCCTTAGTAGATATCAGAATTTTTATCCTGAAATTTTTTTCTCCCTGCATTAGCAGCTGTGAACTTCGGGAATACAGGTATGGGTGATGGATGTGCACAAGCTCCTGTCTTCGGCCCTAGTGATCAACATTGTAAACAAGTGTGAGGTGAAGTGATCCAGTGTCATCTGAACTGACAGTGTGGCTTTGCAAAGCTCTTAGTTGGATAATTACCAGGGTAATGGCATGGCTAACTGGATGAGGTGCTGGCACACATTTTGCTGGTATGTGCAGGGAGGAAGATTTCTTGATTTAAGACGAAGTACTTCTAGGTCCTTCCTAACACGTTTCATTGATATTTCCTTTTAGTGGGACCAAATGCCACCTGATCGATTGAAAGAATACGGGATGCCAAAGCCGTCCTTTCTTTGTGTCAGTGTTGGACCAGATGAGTCCTGACTCCCTTCCAGAATCAGTTACTCTGTGATTCTGAACTCACTGAAGTACTCAAGAGTCTCCCCCAATGCAAACAAGTTATCAAATTGTCCCCAGTGAACTAGAAAATTGTAGTGCAACAAGCAGCACAAACTCCATTGATCTTTGGCTCCATCCAGCATAGCGATTGAGTACCCCCTGCCAGTTTGCTCTAAGACACACTTTCCAGGGATTGCAGTTCCTTATTATGAGGGGGGAAAGTACACAGCTCTGCCCTGGACCAGGTGCTACAGATGCTGCTTCTGTGTCTGAGTAATCAGCAGAGAAGCATGTTTTAGGGAGCAGCTGTTGAACAGAAATCATAGATGGTAATTTAGCTAAAGTTAAAGCAGAATCAAAATATAAAGCATTCACCAAAGCAGATGTTTTGCTGCTGGCAGGGCTGTGTTGTGCACACCAGCAGTGGGCAGTCAAGTCCATTCTAGTGTCCACACAGTGTCCAACCTGCACAGAGGGTAGGAGGCTGGAAAGGTGTTCCCAGCCGCCAGGGGATGCAGAAGTATTGCCTTTTGTTAGAAAATAGATTCCTCCTGGTCTTAGTGCTTGTCCTGGGAATTAGCATCTGAGTAGTGTCTGCAGGCCAGATAGGAGCAGAAGGGTTCAATGTAAGGAAGAGAGTAAAGGAGCTTGGATTTATTTTCTGAGACAGATGAGATCATTTCTGCCCTCCATGTCACAGTCTTGGGCTCTTGTATTTTTCATGCTTTATTACAAGTGTTTGTAATAATATGAGTGGCTTCAACCACCAATGAAGCCTTCATTTGGAGGCTGCTCTGTATGCTGGAAACCCTCCATTAGCCTGGGCTTCTGCCAGCGAGAAACACTGCGTTGTCCCAACAACTGCACCAGCTCCTCTCTGTTGATTTTCCCATTAAGTTCAGCTAATACTTTTCTAACGGTGTGAGCTGGGCTGAAGCCAGGCTGAGTGAATTTACCAGGCTGCTTCCTAGGCTGCATCAGGGGTGAGCAAAATGAACACTTCACTCTTCACATGTTCAGTCGCATCTAAGCAGTGTGCGTTCTCCCCAAAGCTGACTCAGATTTTATGTATGCCCCTTGTGTTGCTTCCCAAGGTAAGCCCCACATAGTCAGAAGCTGTGGATGGTAGAAAACATACTTGCCAGAGCACTAGGGACCTGGCTTACCCCACAAGGTACCAGAAAGGATGCCATGGAAATCAAAGGCCAGCCCACATTTCTGCTTGTAGACAAGCCACAAACCAGAAATTATTCCATGGATTCTTTGAGGCAAATGATACAGTATGAACAGCCAGGGAGGGAAGATTTACAAATGGAAGGACTTGTTAAATCCACAGCTCTGTGTATTCACACTGTGTGGAAGGGGGGACACTGACAAGTAAGGTAGGAAATCTCAGCCACCATTTTTAAGCAAGGTGCTCGGGGATGCCATTCACACTACTCTCAGAAAGTGGTGTGGAAAACCTACTGTACAAGGCACTTCTCACTGTGGTTGAGGTAGAGGTGTGATGTGAACCACGTCTTCTCCCACTATCCAAATGGAGAGGTACCACCTCACTGCAGGCTGGACATCTCTGTTCAGGAGCTGTTTCTGGAGTTCTTAAGGAAAGATGGGACTTTTTCTCTTGGGAGAAAGTGCAGAGGCAACATCCAAAGAAAATGTGTGTCATATCACACTGGCAGAAGAAAAGTTGCCCATTCTCTGAGGCTCTTGCTGAAAAATAGAGGCCATTATCAGCAGACGACTGACAGCCATTGCTGGAGGAGGCCCACATTCTGCCTCCTCCTTCTCAAGCCCATTCTCTCAGGCTATGGTTAGAAAATATATATGATAAATTAAATCTAAGCAAATATGTAGATTCATTGCTGACTAGGAATGAACCTAAGTACATATGATTGTATTTAATAATTGAATTTCTTATCCTTTAATTAAAAATGGCCAGGCAATTAAATAATTTAATAAAAAAGCTATTTAATTTTAATTTGCACTGAGTAATATCTGTACTTCAAATTAAAATATCAATAGGATAGAAAGCACTAGTATTTAACTTTTCATTTACAAACATCACTCTATTTTAATTTAAAGCTTGCAAGCTCTAATACAATTATTACACAGTAATCAAGTTTTATTGCCTTATTGCATCCTAACACTGACTAATGGAAACAAAATTCATGTAAACTCCCAGCAGCTTGTGTTTGAAGCTGATTTGCTTCTGAGTGCAACAGCGTTCTGATTCAAGCCTCTCACAAACGTGGTTCTGGGCATGGCTGCAGCCAGACACTTCAAAGAAAGCCTAGGCCAGACCTGTATGACAGTGCCCAGTCATGGCAAGGGCCTCCAGGGGCAACAGGCTACCAGAACTCACTGATGGCCACAGGAACACCTGCATTTTTTGCACATGCTTGGGACTGGGTCGATCATCAGGTCACATCCCACAGACCTTTTGGAGCATTTGCTCTTTCAAGAGTTTTTTCCTTTACTAAGATGGGATTAAGAAAATTAGTTTCAGGTGTTTAAGACAGGAAATAGGTTTGGTAGGAAAAATAATAATTATTCTCTTGAGCATAAAAAATAAAAATTAAATTTAAAAAAATTACATGTTGAAAACCTAAATAATCTCAGAATTTCTGTCAGCAAAATGTGCCTCCAGGTTAAGGCTTTTGGTACACAGAGAGGAAAATTATTTAGAGAGCCTGAAATTCACCTCAACACAGTACTAGACATCCAAAGAAGTCGTTATTGTAGATGATTTCCTGATGGCATAAAGAAGCAAGAATTAGCCAGGGCTATTGCAGACCAAAGCTGAAAACACTAACTGACTTTTACTCACAGGCAGAGAAGATGTACCATGATGAATGGCTTTGCGGTTTCAATCATTAGAGATTGTGAAGTGAGACTTTCTGGCTAATGGGACTGCACTGGGCAGAAAAGATTTTTTTAGGATTGTTGTGAACAATTTGCAAGTTGTGCTAATAAAGCATCAGAGGAGTGAGCAAAACCCCAGCTGACACCACACAGCCAGGGAGAAAGAGAGGCAGTAGAGAGCTAAGGCTGTAAAAGGACCAGAGAGGAACTGGGCAACATTCAAAGGTTGCCTTCCTCTCTTGGATGAGCAGCACTGAGCAGCTCTTCCTGAGGAGGTCAAAGACGGACCATTAGTTGGTCCGTGTACAACCTGCCCTGCTCCAGTGCTGCAGGATGATGCCCCTCAGTGAAGGCACAGCCTGTGCTAGGGTCATCCTTATCTGCTGGCTTGTCCCCACTTATGGAACATCTCCTGTTCTGCTGCTTCCTAACACAGCCTGTTTTGCAGTGGGTCTTCCTGGGAAAGTGACTGAAAGTCTGATGAGCTGCAAATGCGTCACCAGACAAGCCGTAGAAGGAAGAAGTTGCTCTTCTGTCTTGTGGCCTGTCATCTTGAGGAGAGATGCCTACTAACTACCACAGTCAAACACGTTTATTTGTTGAAATAATAAGGTATGAGTACAATTCTCCTTATTTCACATCATACACATCAGGATTTGTCCTGACTGCTGAAAGAAATGAGCTCAGAAATAATCGAACGGTCAGTTTTCTAACATTAGACTGGAATTGACTTTATTTACTTTTACAAACTTGGCCAAGGCTCAAGACACTCTAACGTTATGTATCCTTCAGTAAACACAATTAACTGGAAACTCAGAAACACTGATAGCATATTTTCCCTTGGGACTGGTCACTGTGTGCTGCTTTCTCTAGCCATAAAATCAACTTCCTTTTCTCTAAGGTTGCAGAGTAGGTGAAAATCCATTTGGCTCAAAAAAAAAAAAAAAAAAAAAAAAAAGTGAATAGTTTTAATGATGAAGCTGAGCTTGGCCTCCTCCAAGTGATCCAGTCTAGTATTTCATGATCTTACAGATGGAAAAATCTTGTCTGCTGTTTAACCTGGTCCCTACTGACTGTAATTCAGGAGAAATATTTCTTGTCCTTAACCAGCATAGACACACTGAACAGTTTATTGGTTTTCTGTCTGTAACTGGAGCCTTTTATGGATGTGGCATTTAGGTACATCATGTATCACTACCCTGCATCCCTTTGGTCTGTTAACTTTTAGAGTGAATAAACCCTCGTTCTTCTATCTTGCCTTATAGGTCTGTGATCTGGGCTCTCTCCAGCTGGCCCACAGCTTCTTGAAGAGGAATGCCCATCTTCCAACCTCTTGGTTGGACATTCATTAGACTGAATATCTGAATGATGGAGAGTGTATTGATTGTCCAACAAATACAGACATAAGAGGTTTGTAACAGAAATATCAAGGCTGAAGTGAAGTCTGAATTGAAATATGTGTAGGTGAACAATGAGGGAAAAACAACAGAATAAGGATTAAAGGAGTGACCTATGTTGATAGTGTTGAGCACTCTTCCCAGAACTGGGTTCGAGGGATGACATTCCTGCTTGTAAATTTGAATAATATGTTGATGGCATGACCAGAAGTCCCGTGCTCTGGTAAGGTCACAGCACACACAAGTCTTCAGCAGAGGACCCCACGTGCCAGAGAATGGCATTGATGTTGAAGGAATTCACATACCATTGCATTTCCTGACAACCACTAGGAAAACAAACATGCCCAGACTAGGAGAAGCAGATCATTCTCAAATCTGAAAAGTTTAGGCCCACGCTGCTGGTAGCAAGAAGGGCACTGAGTACAGCTTCAAGCTGATGTGTCTGGCTTTCTGCATCTCCTACACCTTGCTCGGCCCTCAGCAAACTTTCCCTTCCATTTTTCCAGTAACACCAGGCTTTGCTGTTCTCCTGTCTGTACTTCCAGGTCTTTTGTTCTTTGGTCTCTGTTGCTCCTCTCCTGCAGTGTGTCATCTTTCTTGTTTGTCTTGCAAAACTAATTCTGCTGCTGCATCTCAGCTGCCTCTGATTTTCCCCCAAGCTGTCACAAGTTCACATCTACCTGTTGTTCCATGCTTTCAGCTGCATAGTTCTAGCCCTGCTTCTCACTGTATATTGGTGCCAGGCTGGTGGCCTTTTGCCTCCTGGGAAAAAACTTTATCTGTTTAACCAAGCAGTGGATTTCATCAATGCATTGTGTGCTGATCTGCAGCAGGCTGTCTATGTGGATAGCACACTCTGGTCTTCCTCCCTTCTTTCCCTGAGCAGGATTGTGTAGCGAATAAAGGCATGGACTCCATTTGGGGGTGACAAACGAAATCACTTTAATGTGAAAAGGCAAAGGCTTACATAGTCCCTCTCTACCCAGCTAACAGCTACCCCAATTTCCACTTAGCAATGACTAATGCTGCAGCTGTGGTCCTTATCTTCGTGTTTTGGTTTTCTACTTGGAGTTACGCATTCTTTTAAGATTCCAAGGTCTTCTAGCAAGTTTCAGGGCCTCGGCCGCTGGTTCTGTGCCTGCTGGTGATACCACAGTTATACTAAGGCATTGGCTGCTTGCGTTAGTATACACAGGGCAGTGGAATCTTTTATGCCCATAGGATTTTTCACGTTACAATTCTCCATGCTTTTCCCTCATTGCCAAGTCTGTATTTACACTGCTTCTGAGCACTGTACATACCAGATTCAGCACTGTTCTTCCATGGCTGAATGTTTGGAGATTCTGGACTGAGTAGAAAGGCAGAGTGTGTCTCCCCCACAAGCTGCTTGGAGGTCTGATCTGATGTACTTGTAGCTAATGAAGTATTTTCTTCACTGGATTGTAAACTCTCAAGAGTTGGACTAGTTAATTCAGCAGTGGAGGCTGTTTGAGAAAGTCTTGATTCAGCACCAGTACTGAAACAGGTTTTGTGAAAATACATTAGCAGCAGCAGAATGCTGAATAGGGCTGGATAAAAACTGGATGGATTCTTGGCTAGGGACTTCCATGTTCCTACATAATAACACCTAATCATGTACTATAGGTCAGTTTGAGGTTCAGGTCAGGTTGTGCTCTTTTTCTGTTGTGATATCAAGCAGATATTGTTAGACTGAATGTTTTGCTGTAAGGCTCTGTTGATCTCAGGCTGTGGGATATCTTCCCCTCACTCTCTCCTGAACAGGTCCATAAATATATAAAAAGGGAAATTGAAGCCGGGGGGGAGGGGGGGAATAATCCTTCCACTCTTAAACCTGTCCCCATTCCCCTTCCAGCCTCTGGTACATGATGCCTTGCGTGACTAATCCAAAAGAATGATGAGCAGGATTTTAGAGCTATTTTCTTTTAAAATTTGAGCCCACTTTGGTCTTTCTGCTCACAGAGCCTAAGCTGCCTCCCTACAGAACTGATGTGATTTGGACAAAGTGGCAATATTTGAGAATTTTAAAAGCAGTAAAACAGCACAGTGGGGTTCAGTCTCTATTCTGCAGGATTCATAAGTAAAGGCAATCCACAGCAGGAAAATGGAGAAAAACAGAAACAGAAACCTCTCCAAGTCAACACCAGATTTCATGCAGTGGGCTAACTGTTCAGCTCAGCACTATCACGTTGTTGTACCTTGGCTATGAAAGTACATGTTGTGGGTGTCATCTGTTGACAGGATCTGTTCACTCCAAGTATGAGCATCGTGGCATGAAGTATTTTGACAGACCAATGCCTCTGGGGATGGGGCACCAGGCCAAAGATGCTAAGATGGAATTATGCTGGTCCTAGGACAGTGAGATCTGACAGTGAGATCTTGAGCAGGAGCAGTCTGAGCTATCATGAGAAATACCTTGAGCCACGCATTCAGGTGTTATGGCATTGCTTGAGCAGGTGATGTCCTTGGTCCCATTCCTTTCTCCATTACTTTTGTTACTTTTTGTAATTGGAATGCAGATGGCAAGACAGCTGGCTTCTGTGCCTTCTGGCTTACTTCCTTCATAACTCATCAATCACAGGCTGCTTCAAGAGTTGCTTCAAGCATTTCTCATTAACCCTCAAAAAGAAGATTCGTTTGGAGCACAGACTTTTCTGGATACAGAGTACATCACAATCCTCATAGGGAAGCTGTAAGAGAACAGCTCTTCAGACCAATGGAAACATGCCCATGATGGTGCATTTAGATTACAGTAGCATAGAGTGGCTCAGTGTAACAAGGATGAGCACCAGTGATTAGTAGAGAAACCAGGCTTGAGGGCTTGCTTTGATTTCTGCTTCAACCTTCCAATCTAAACCACTTAATGCACATCTGGGACCAGGGCAAGGAAACACTTTGTTCTCATATCTTGCAAAGTCAATCAGTTGCATAATATGAATCACAGAGGGAGCAGGAACGTGAGCAAGAGCAGAGAAGGGACAGTTCAAACACTTTATTTCAGCCATGGGGAGGGGTGAGCTATGCCTCTCTCTATCCCTAACTGCCTTTGACCCTGTTGTGCATCAGCTGCCTGTCACTCTAAATACATTTCAGACTTCAAGGTAGATTCCCTGGAGCCCTCATCTATGAGAATAAGAAAGGTAAGCACCCCCAAAAGCCTCTAGAATGAATGGGAGAGTTTAAATTATCAACTTCCTCTGCATTAGCCTCACAGCTGGGCAGAGATTGCTCAGGGTCTGTGCAGGGCTCCATGGTGAGCACAGTTAGAGCCAGTGTGCTTGCAAGACAGGTGAGAGACAGCACCAGGACAGGGTGTCATCCTGGCCCTTTGATTCAGAAGGCTGAACTCTGAAGGGGCAATGGCCTATTTGCTTATGATAAGGCTTAAACTCAGAGTTCCTGCAGTTTACAAGAGGTACATGGGCAGCTAGTCAGGTGAAGTGCAACTAGATTTCTGTCTTTGTCCCCCCCTTCCTTCTGAAGCTGGGCCACTGTGCAATCAAGAGTACCTGCCTCACCATCCAAAGGAGTGTGAGCACCAGAGATCCAGGTGTGACAGTAGTCTGAGTTCTTGGCTGTTTTCCCTTCTGAGCCTTCTGTCATTCTTTCATCAGCAAGTTCTTAAATTTTTTACAAATTTGTAGTGCTTATTCAAAGGTTGATCTGCAGATGCACTAGCCCACATGAGAGGGGGCAGACCCTCTGCAGAGGGCAGAAATTGCAGTACCCCAACTGAGGGTGAGCCCAAAAAGAGCCATAGCTGTTTTTGGCAGTGTCTGTCTCTTACAAGGAAAAAATGCCTCATTGAAGCTTAATGTTGACGTAGAGAATGACAGATGACCACTGTGTTCTCTTCCAGTGCAAGGTGATACCTTACCAGATGCTCTGCACACCTGTTGACAACTAAGGCCCACATATTTTAGTTGAAGGAAGCAGGATTACTGGGTGGATAGCAGTGGGGAATGTTGAAGAGACAGGGAGCAAAAAGAAGTCACTCTAATATGAAGGCTTCCAGGCATCTGATGCTGTCTTAGGCAATTTCATTCTCGACCTAACAAACAACAACAACATTTGCTGTTGAAAGCACATCTGAAAGCTATGGGAGTGTATAATGACTATGAGGAGCTTCTGGGCTTTCTTGCTCCTCTTTGTAAATTCATGTCTCATTGTTATATTTGCACTATTTTAGCTGCTATTACTCAGTACTTAAGTGATTCTCCTTTATGAATCTCAAACATAATATCATAAAGACAGTTCAGGATGATGCCGAGCAGAAGGTTCATGCTGGAGGCCTATGCCCGGCACAGCTCCCAGCGATTCCACCACACTGTCCCAAAGCACTAGAGCACTGGTTTCAGCTCTGTGACTTTCCTTGCAGGGCAGCAAGGCCACTTAGTGCATGCACGTCCTCCCTCCAGAGACAGCCAAGTCTCCCTGGAGATCCTTGGCTGCCAGACACTGTTCCAAAGGATCGTCTTGATCAGATGCCATGAGATGTGTCCTCCTCCTTCCCACAGCTACTCTCTGGGGCCCCTCCTCACATAGCTTCCTGCCTTCTCTGTACGTCATTGACCACTTTTTGCCCTCCTGCTCTCCTTCTTTCCAGCTCTCATGACCTCAGACTTTCCCATTTCTTGCCACCATGGCTCCATCCTATTCCTCAGCCTGGCCTTCCCTCCACAGGAACCCCAACATGCTGGTGCTCATGGGCCAAGGGTCTGATGACAGCAAAAAGGTAGGACCCATTTCACGGAGTGGGGGCAAATAGAGAGTGCAGTGTGATTATGGCATAAGGCTGTCTCAGTGATAGAGAGAGAGAATATACAATGCCCAGGGAGGACTTGCTGGCTAATGGCATGTTTGGCATGTTTTTATGGGCATCTAGTGTGCTTTGTAACAAACCAGGGTCCATGCCTGGCAAATACTTGCAGGTGGGACAAGCCCATGAAATCGGGCTAGGTGGCAATCTCATGTGAGGGATTTGTGGGTGGAGTTTAGCAGGACTGACTGGGGCTGCAGCATTATTTCACAAAATGAGGAGACACAATCGATCAGTACTACCCTCAAAAGAGGCTTGTAATTTCCTACGAAACACAAATAAGATAAACACTGTACTTACGGAATATCAAGCACTTTGTACATGATGGCAGTCAATTTATACCATGATAATGCCGAACAGTACAACTCCTTTCAGAGCCATGCTTGTCTTCTGAGCTAGCTTGTCTCTCCAGTGATCAGAAATGGTACCCTGCATCTCAATGTACTTGATGTGTCCAGGTCCATTATGTATCTTTGTGGCTCCACATCTGAGATTATCCAAGGCGGCATTTCCTTTGATTCTTGTATTACATTCTTAGGACCACAAGTCCTCTGCGGATGACAGTTCAAGGATGGGTGCAATAGTTCTTGTTCAGATTCCTGAGTGATTGAAGTGGTCTTGTGTTAGATGAGCCAGTTATGGATACTGGAGGTCTGATTCAAAACACATGTAGGAGCTATTTTTTTTTTACTTGCCCAGTTCAGAGTAAACTTTGCCTCCTTCATGTCCACGCTCATATTCTAGCATTGCCCGGGCTTCTCCACAACCGAGCTCCACCATTCTTCTTATTCAAACCCAATGTCACCAGCATGACTTTTGTGGAGTTATGTTTGCTTTAGTTTCTGCTGAAGAGAAGTGATGTTCACCTTTGTCAGAAGAAAGAAAACAACAACACAGTCTCTTCACTGTCCTGTGAAGAAAAAGCGTGGAAATAAACTTCACTGAAGAGCCTGGGCTGAAAAGATGTATTTTCACATTTCTCTTTCTTTTTCCTGTGGAAAGCTGAAGAGTGGATAATTAAAATTACATGTTTTGAATTAATTTGTCTTTAATAAATAATTCTGCTGTTCTTCGCTAACATTGAGAATTTATCACTCCTCAATATTTATCTTGTTTAATCCTTATTGGGAACCAGAATTAGACCTGTAGTTTAATAATTATATGACCTAATATATGGTTGCTTTTTTTATCTTCAGATTAAAAAAAAAAATCATCATGAAGCAATGCCAAAGGAAAATAGTTTTAATTTAAATCTCAAGTAGAGGAGCTTGCAGCCTGGTACTTCAGTTCATTTCTTTAGTGGTGCACTGAAAAGATTCATCCTAGTGGAAGACCTTGGCATGTGGGATACTTCAGAGTTAGTGGAACAGGTGCATGATATTGCCTATGCATAGTTCACATTAGGAAACCCCCTTTTTTTTGCTGCTGTTTAAAAGGAAGGAAACAAAATTGCATTGCTTCAGATATGGATTCCTGACCATAGGAACCTAGCGCTTTGTATTTGGGGTCTGTAGATCCTGTCAGTCAGGACAGATCTCAAAAGAGTTTTGTAAGTCATCCATGATGAAAAGTTAAGCTCGTTGCAGGCTTGGGAATCTTTTTGGTTTCTGCAGAACTTCTGCTGTAGAAAATGTTTACATCCCTGCTAAACTAAATTAATTTATTTGGTCTTTAGAAAGGTCAAAATAAAAAAAGTGAGTCTGCAAAGTTCTCAGCTGTATTCGTTTCCTGCCCACCCCATAGTTACATGGCTGACATCTCTGATTAGTTCTATTTACATACTGCATACAGCACTGCCACTGTTAATCTACAGGAAGCTGGTTTCTTGGTTAAACCCCTCAATGTTTACAACTAGCTCTCCACAAGTGTATAGCACTGACATCAGTGCTCATTAGCAATTGTGGTTTAATGACCAGCTTCCAAAGTGCTCACCTAGGAAACTCACATGCAATTTAAAATGTGGGGTTTTAGTGTGATATTCACAGGAAATGTTTAAGGCAGGAATGTACTATAAATTCTGCTCAAAATATCCTACTGGAGTCACACACTACTGCATTTATTTCTATCTTACAGAAACCCAGAGCGATTCCCCCGCATTATAACCTGTTTTTTTCCCAAGAGATTGAATTAGAGGCTATGTGATCTTGCTAAAACTGGTGACATTTTGAGTTGCAGCAGATATGAGCAGCAACGTAGTAACTAACTGAACCCACTCTTCATTTTGCACTCCAGGCAGCAGTATGCATTTTATGGATTCCTCACGGTCAATTTTGGTGTCATGTCATGACAAAAGACCTTGCCATTTGGGCACTATCCATTTCTCAGATTTGTCTGGCTTTTAGGTTGAATCATGATGTGCTTCGTTATTACGGTTTTGATTTGACACAGTCCTTGACTTTTGCAAGTGTTGACCTTGGCAAGCTCTGGTTTTCATAACAGCATCTAAAACAGATTCTCATCAGGTCCAGTCTGCTGCTCCTGCATTTCTCATCTGACTTTCTCTGTCACAGCTAGAATAATTGGAATCACAAAAATAAGTTTTGCAAAGCTTGCCAAAAACAGTTCCGCAAAAGAGAGGATAATTGCACTTTTAATGTGCACACCAGGAAGCAAGCTATTCTAGTCTCTCTCTGTTGAGTAAAACTGGGTAATCATTTATAAGGTTACACTGTCAATTTGATAAACATAAAACTTCAAGTAATTTTGATGTTGTGGTAGCCACCAAATCTAGGTGATGGAGCTGACACTGCAAAGGCCACATCTGTCCCGCTACTCCCTCTATTGGAAAAATTCTGACATGTCCTTTCTCCTTTCCTTTAAAAAAGAACACAAACAGCCCCGCTTGGAAATGAACATCCCAAGTGTTTTCCAATCAGATATATCCAAGAGAGTTGTATGCAAGTGCTGTGTACACCCTTCTGTGGCAGGCATCCTCCTTTCCTCCCTTCTTCCTTCCCCAAAAATGCGGCCCGGGTGAGAGGGGCTTGCTTGGGTTTGGTTCAGTTTGGAGTAGCAATATACAGAACAATACATTTTTCAGGTCTGAAAAAAAATCAGTAAGATCATAGAATAATAGAATCATAGAACCATAGAATGTTTGAGAGTTGGAAGGGACCTTAAACATCATCTCATTCCAACCCCCCTGCCATGGGCAGGGACATCTCCCACTAGACTAGGCTGCTTAAGGCCCCATCCAACCTGGCCTTGAACACCTCCAGGGATGGGGCATCCACAGCTTCCCTGGGCAACCTGTTCCAGTGCCTCATCACCCTCGTTGTGAAGTAATTCCTCCTTATGTCTAGTCTAAATCTTTTCCCCTCCAATTTATAGCCATTTCCCCTCATCCTCTCACTACAAGCCTTTATAAACAGTGCCTCTCCAACCTTCTTGTAGCCCCTTCAGGTACTGGAAGGTTGCTATAAGGTCTCCTCGGTGCCTTCTCTTCTCCAGGCTGAACAACCCCAACTCTCTCAGCCTGTCCTCATATGGGAGGTACTCCAGCCCTCTAATCATCTTTGTGGCCCTCCTCTGGACCCATTCCAACAGCTCCATATCCTTCCCGTGTTGAGGATTCCAGAACTGGACACTGTACTCCAGGTAGGCTCTCACAAGAAAGGAATAGAGAATCAGAATCGCCTCCCTGGTCCTGCTGGCCACGCTTCTTTTGATGCAGCCCAGGATACGGTTGGCCTTCTAGGCTGCGAGCACATATTGCTGGCTCACGTCAAGCTTCCCATCAACCAGCACCCCTAAGTCCTTCTCTGCAGGGCAGCTCTCAATCACATCATCTCCCATCATGTACTGAAATCGGGGACTGCCCTGACCCAGGTGTAGGATCTTGCACTTGGCCTTGTTGAACCTCATGAGATTCACACAGGCCCACTTCTCCAGCCTGTCCAGGTGCTTCTGGATGACATCCCGTCCTTCCAGTGTGGCAACTGCACCACTCAGCTTGGTGTCATCCGCAAACTCGCTGAGGGTGCACTCAATCTTGCTGTCTGTATCATTGATGAAGATATTAAACAGCACTGGTCCCAGTACAGACCCCTGAGGAACACCACTTGTCACAGATCTCCATCTTGACATTGAACTCTCTCACCACCACTCTCTGAATGCAACCATCCAACCAATTTCTTATCCACTGAACAGTCCACCCATCAAATTCATCTCTCTCCAATTTAGAGAGGGTATTGTGGGGACTATGTCAAAGGCTTTACAGAAGTCCAGACAGATCACTTCCATTGGGTTTTGCCTAGGTGATTCTCTGGTGAAAGGAGATATTTGTTCTTTTCCCAGGCCCATTTCCAGTGTGGGGCACAGGCTGAGGGAGGGCAATGGCCTTGGCTCCCCACCAGGGCCCACCAGCAAGAGACACAGAGCCTTTTCCTCCACCACAACAGTGGGTGGCCAGGTGCCATTCAGCAGAATGGTACACAATGTGGCTTGAGCTTCAGGGTCATGTTTGCTGGAGGAAGAGCAGTGAAAGCTCTGACAGGTGGGGAATGGCCATGAGTGAGGCTCCATCTCCCAGCATGTGGCAGCTACGACATGGTGGCCTGGAGGTCTCTGCCCCCCATGAAGGCCCCAGCACCACCTCATCTCCAAGCACCCTTCTGAGCTGGGCCCACCAACGCACCACACTACAAGGCTGTCATCCTCTGCCATCGAACAGGGCAGTGCTCTGCCTCTGGGCTTGCCCCAGTGGGCAGTGGCGGGGCACAGGCTGAAGAAATACCACCTGAGGGAATGGCATAGCTATGGACACCATCAGGGTTATAAAAACAGTGTTCTTGCCACTGTGTTTCCTGTAGTGAGCAGGTGGTGGAAAGCCATGCTCCATCGTTTGCTGCTGCTTGTAAATAGTTACTTTGACTGGGCTAGCTGTGACCAAGAGCAAGCAAACTGGGCTCCCTGGCCCTGCTTTTCTTACTGCTTGTACTTGTCTCCTTTTCGTTATCATGCTGTATTTCTTTTCTGGAGGTAATTTAGTCACATCCATAAGGTTTCCCCTAAGGTGTAGAACTCTCTCTGTGAGTGGGGCTGGACCTGCAGCCAGCAAAAGTTGAGCTAGTGAGAGTTGACACTCTGTTGAGTTGAGCTCCGCTGTGTCTCCTGGTGGGACAGCTGAGTAGCCCACACGTCTGCACAAACCCTGTTTTGATTGTTACTCGGACTTCAGGTTGGAGCTTGCAGCTCGCATTCCCTGATGATCTACCTTGTGAGTTACAGGAGAGCTCACATGTGAGCCAGGCCTGTCTGGTACCCTCAGATTTGCTGTCTGGTTCACCAGACACCCGCTCACCTCAGACACATGCCACCACATGAACTTTCTTGCCTGGGGAGCAAGTCCGGACCCCTTGACTCAGACCATGAACTCTCAGTTTAAAGATCATGGATATCAGAGTACCCTTTGATCCATGCTGAGAATGAGGAGGATACTCTTATCTAGCACCGGCTCACACAACATTAGTGTGTGTTGTGGTTTCTGAAGAATCTGTACTATCTACAGCCAGATCATGCACTGGTTTCCTTGTCACCCTCTTCCAGTGACCCCATCAATAAGAAATTCCTGTTTGTGTCGAGGGCATGCACCTTGCTGTATTTTGTTTCAGGTACTTTCATAGAATCATAGAAAACCTAGGTTGGAAAAAACTTTTGAGATCACTAAGTCCAACCGTACCTGTCCTCTACCAAGTCACATCCCTAAGCACTTAATCTACCCGTCTTTTAAATACCTCCAGGGATGGTAACTCAACCACTCCCCTGGGCAGCCTGTTCCAGTGCTTGATAACACTTTCAGTGAAGAAGCTTTTCCAACATCCAATTTGAACCTCCCGTGAATCAACTTGAGGCCATTCCCTCTCATCCTATTGCCTACCACTTGGGTGAAGAGACCAACACCCACCTCTCTACAACCTCCTTTCAGGTAGTTGTAGACAGTGCCAAAGGCTCCCCTTAACCTCCTCTTCTGTTCGCTAAACAACATCAGTTCCCTCAGTCACTCCCCGTAAGACTTGTTCTCCAGCCCCTTCATGAGCTTCGCTGCTCTTCTCTGGACACACTCCAGGACCTCAAAGTCTTTCTTGTAGTGAGGGACCCAAAACTGAACATAGTGTTCGAGGTGCGGCCTCACCAGTACTGAGTACAGAGGCAGAATCATTTCCCTGGCCCTGCTGGTCAGGCTGTTTCTAACACTAGCCAAGTTGTTCTTGGCCTTCTTGGCCACCTGGGCACACTGCTGGCTCAGGTCTGTAGCTCAGGTCTGCTGGAATTTTCAGCAATGTTGCAAGGTAAATTTTAAATAGAAAGAGGTCTTGGCAAAACAGAACTCACCTCTGCAGAAAGTGACTTTTTTCCCAGTGTAGTAATTCCACATCTTTATTACACTGGATGTTTGCCACTTGCAGTTTCATTCTGTCCAATTCACCTCCAAGACAGAGCTTGAGGAACTTCAGGCTAGCATCAATTTTTTTCAGTGCAGTGCCTTTTGCTGATTCCTTTTTGTGATTTCTAAACTTGCTGGGATGACTGATCCATCGAATAACTGGAACCTTTTAGAATTGCCCTTCAGTCTGCCACCACATCAAGGGCATTTCTACCTGCAGTCAACTCAGCTATTGTATGTAGCAGGCTGGCATCACACTGTGCTTTCTAACAAATGTTGTTTCTCTGCTGTAGGTGCTTGTCCTTGCTTTTGTATTTCTTTAGCCTGCAATCATGATGCTCTGCCACCTCATCCACAGACTTGTCAGACATTGTCTTTTAAATAACTGCCATAGCCTTGAGGCAGACATCGAGGGATACTTGCTGCTTCCAGCTTCCTTTTGTAAGTGGACTTAGAGAATTAAACAACTAAACTGTGAGCAGAGCAGTAAAGCAAGGTACTTTGGATCTTGAGCCACCACCCAATAAACTAAATGTCCCCTGGGCTTCGCATTTCTGAATAAAGCTGTAGATGGTTTTTCCCCTGCATGGGCCCTTTTGGTATGGCAGCTCTAATCCTGCTGATCTGCCACTGGAAAGATAAGAGGGAAGGAAGGAAGGAAGGAAGGAAGGAAGGAAGGAAGGAAGGAAGGAAGGAAGGAAGGAAGGAAGGAAGGAAGGAAGGAAGGAAGGAAGGAAGGAAGGAAGGAAGGAAGGAAGGAAGGAAGGAAGGAAGGAAGGAAGGAAGGAAGGAAGGAAGGAAGGAAGGAAGGAAGGTCCATCTAAGGTTAAGACAGTACGATGTGACCAGCAGGTCCAGGGAGGTTATTCTCCCTCTGCACTCTGCACTGATGACACTGCACCTTGAGTACTGTGTTCAGTTATGGGCCCCTCACCACAAGAAGGATGTTGAGGCTCTGGAGCATGTCCAGAGAAGAGCAACAAAGCTGGTGAGGGGCATGGAGAACAAGTCTTATGAGGAGCAGCTGAGGGAGCTGGAGTTGTTTAGCCTGGAGAAGAGGAGGCTGAGGGGAGACCTTATTACTCTCTACAACTACCTGAAAGGAGGTTGTGGAGAGGAGGGAGCTGGCCTCTTCTCCCAAGTGACAGAGGACAGGACAAGGGGGAATGGCCTGACAGTCCGCCAGGGGAGGTTCAGTCTGGATATCAGAAAAAAGTTCTTCAGGGAAAGAGTCATCGGGCACTGGAACTGGCTGCCCAGGGAGGTGGTTGAGTTGCCTTCCCTGGAGGTGTTTAAGGAACGGATGGATGAAGTGCTTAAGGACAAGGTTTAAGGGAGTGTTAGGAATGGTTGGACTCGATGATCCAGTGGGTCCTTTCCAACCTGGTGATTCTATGATTCTATGAATCATCCTCTAGTAATTGCCTAGGCAGAAGATAGCTCAATAGCATTAAAAAGTTGGACTTTTCAAACCCATAGAAAAGAAATCACTGTACAGCTGGGTTGCTAAAGTGCAGAAGACGTCAGGAGCATTTTTATTTTACACTGCACATAAAGGCATTTCAATTTCTGATGCTTCGGCCCTCTTCCTTTATGCCTTCTCCTCCCCTGTACCTTAGGGCATGTTCAGATAAAGCAATCAGCCCACAAGCGAGAAATTGAGAAATTTCCAGGTGAGGTGTGCACAAACCACTGACTGTTAGTTGATACAATGGTAGGCCCACAGAGGCCAAACTGAGCTGTGCCACCATTGCCCACCACAGTTCCTATATCATTAGGAGGTGTCTCAGTAAGCTTCAAATAGTAAGTGCAAAGAGTTTGCAAAGAAGAACATGAAGGAACACAGAGTTGTGTCCATTAAATAAACAGCAGCTAAATTCCTGTTACGTTATATATCAGGTCAAAATATGGAGTGAAACTGTTGGCGTAGAGACAAACACATAACCATTCCAGGAAGGTTATATGTGGTGCTTTATTTCGAGGCCCCGGGAACCAGGGGTATGCACACCCAAATCAGGTTCCAAGACCATCCCGGCTCGTCCGCAATTTAACCCTTAAGTGTTTCGCAATCTAATGTATATTCAACAGATTACATCATTTCTTCATGCATATGTATTTGAGGATTGTCTCATCATTTGTGTGGACACCAGCATTTCCTTATTTTCACTTGACTACCCTTGGTATGCTTCTGGCCTTCACAAATGTAGGCTGTGTTCAGATAAGGTCATTAGTAAAAGTGTAGGCTCTGCTCAGATAAGGTTGTTAGTACATACTTTCTAAGCACTCCTTAATATCATATTTGTGAAGGTTATATGTGGTTTGTGAGAAAACCGTCACTGTCTGCAGAGACAGACACAAAGTCTGCACATACTTAACTATAAAGATCAACAAAATTAAATGCTAAACACAATATATATCAAATGCTAAATAGAATATACATAACCTATAATTTTAATTTTATTTTAATTGAGCCCTGATTCTTCAGCTAAATTAACGTTTTCCAACAAAACTACTTAGACCTGGTTGCTGTCAAGGGTGAAATCATGCACTGTAAGAAATCTACAGTGTGTGTCTCACTAAAGCCACCTTTGCTTAGTGGGAGCAGCACCCAGTTCTTGGGTGCTGTGTGTCAGCCAGGATGTGTGGGCTGAGGAGGGGCTGGCAACATGTAGACAGGACAAAACCAGCTGCTTCACACCCCAGAGACAGAAAAGGCAAAGGCAGTGTTGGGGTCTGGCACTGGAAGACTTCCAGAGGAAGAGCTGAGATAAAGTGCAGGTGTCCAGTCAGTGTCCCTGGCAAAGGTCCAGTGAGTGTGCCCCTACCTGGGGGCTGCACAGCTCTGGCTTGCACTGAGATTCTTGGAGAAATGGGCTACAGAGCTCTCAGGACAAAAAGTGTTCTATTTTAATGTGTTGTAGAATAAAAGGAGACTGGAAGAAAGCCGTGCTCTGAGAGGGGGTGAGCTGTGTAGTCACAGAGCTATTAGCCTTTTGATGAGTGCAGGAGCATTACCAGTATGGACAATAGCAGGCTCATTTGAAAAGGTGGTGATACAGTTGATACCAGCTGAGGTGATATAATGGAAAAGCAGGCCTTTTCTAATGAGCTTAATAGTGCTTTTATGAGGGGGTTGTGGTGGTGAAATAGAATTATAAATGAATATGACTTGCTACCAATATTTGACTTAAAATGTCATAGGAACCGTGTTAAATGGATGAAAAGTGGCTAAATGATACATTTCAGAGTGATTTTAGTGTTGGGAAAGCATCAGTGAACGGGCATGTGTTGGCTTGGTTTGTGGCCCAGTGTTACCGAAAACTTTCTTAGTGGTTGAGAAGAAATGTTTAGGGGGATGGTAATCAAAATGGGTAATAAGATAGCAATTTGGGAAACTGGACAGAAAATTACTCAAGTTATAACTTTTTCTGTTGTCTGGTGCCCACAAACAAGAACAATAATGAAACAAAAAACAACCCACAATTATTTCTTCAGCAAACTCAAACCAGGAGAAAAAAATTTGAGCTGAAAAAAATTATTCATTTGATACAAGATGAAATATTTTCTTGTAGGTAGTAACAGGAGAAGCAGTCAGCCCACAAGATGAAGGGTGAAGCAAAGAAAAACCCTACCAAAACCCTCCAAATTTTTATGAACTCCCAAGCACTTAGAAATCACAAAAATCTCCTGATGTTATAGCTGCATACATAAGTAGAAAACATGGCAGACCATGGGAAGTCTGTACAAATTGTATGTTTGGTTACATGAGTTGTGTGAAGTCAGAGCTGAGCGACCTGCCAGATGACTGCTCTAACAGAGCATCATTTCAGGAAGTAGGAGGCCGAGTAAGAATCTATGACAACAAAACAAAGCTGTGTAAAAGTTTGTCTTTGCCTCACCCAAGAGAAGCAGAAAGGTGACTGGGTCACCCTGGAGGTACATCCACTTGATAAGGATTCTGTGTGAGCAGCAAATCAACTCCGTGGAAGAACAATAAGTCATCCTTTTTGTCAGAGTTAAAAGGCTGCCCCACAAGGCTGGTTGTAAGGGTCATGGCTGTGGTCACGCATGAAGTCACACTGTACATTGCAGAGACATGGGAAAGAATGATTTCCTCAGTGTATGCTATGGGACAGCATTTCTGGGAATCCCAGTGCTGACAAGACAACCCTATGGGGACTAGCATGGCCTCTGCATTTGTCCTTTAGAGAGGTCAGGCCATAGTCACTGCCCTGGAACAGGAAATGTGGCTGCATGCAGTGGTAGGTGCAGGCGCAGGCACACACTAAGCTGATTGATCCAAACCATCCTTCCAAGGCTCTCTGCTCCCAGCTCATTAGCTGTGACTCAATCAAAGCACACAAGTGTGTGGAGAAGGATGCAGACCTCATTACTGGAAGGAAATCTTGCCCACTAACAGATGTACTGGTGTGGAAATCAATAGTGGGAGGTTGCACTGGAAGAGATTTAGTGCAGAGTGCTTTGGTGAGAAGCAAATCAGTGAGTTCAGCACAACTCCAGGCCCTCTCCCCTTAGAAAGGCTCAGCTCTGAGGCAGCTGCTCCTGCAGCGCTTCTGCAGCCTGGGGCCTTGGGGACCAGTGCCACTCAGGTTAGTTCTTCTCAAGGGTGTACCATCTGCTCCGGCCCCTCACCAGTGCTGTCTGCAGAGCAGGTCAGTGGCCAGAAATGCACTGGGTGGGGATGCCTATAAGAAAGATGGGCAGTGCTCTGCCTATGAGAAAGATGGGCACCCAGGCAATTTGCTAACATGGTCACAAGGCACTTGGCTGGCTTTGCATAAGGAGGAGGAGGAAAAGCAGGACACTGTTAACCTCTGCAAGGCAGACCGGGGAAGGGAGCAGTGACAGGAGAGGCTCTGTCCCAGTAACACATCCTCACAGCTCCCATGTCATGCCATTCATTTCCAGTGATGCAAAGCAGCTTTCTTCCTCATGCACTCATGCATTCCATAGTATACTCCGTGCTGTCAGGAGGGCAAGCCTGTGGTAGCTCAGTTCTGTGTAATGATCGCTGAACCAGCATTCCCCATGGTCCCTTCTTCCTCCCACAGCCTGGATGTGCTGAGCAGAGGGATACATGCCACATGTACTTGCATATGGGGGTGAGCACACGTGATGTTTTTCCCTAGCAGTAATGGTGGGGGGAAAAGCTTCGTTGCATAGCCTTGCCTCCAGCTGCTTGGAGAGGCAGGGTAGAGGATGCAGCAGGGACAAGTGGGTGAGGGGTGAGGGATAGCACAGTGGGAACTGCAGATGTTTACTATTGAGCTGTCTGTTGTGAACCCCTGGGTACCTTCAAAGCACTTCAGAGCCAAGAGATGTATTGGCCAGACACTCCCCTACTCCCAGCCTTGCACTCCCAGCCCATTCTCACTGCTAATTTTCCTGTGCCGCAGGTGAAGTGAGCCAGAAGTGATGTGACAGGCACAAAAGTGGTATGAGCTGCCACTTCTCTATTTGGCAATGAGGAGGAGATTTTGATGTTGAGCACAGCACAGTCTGTGCCATGGAAGAAGAGGCCTGACTATGAGGATAAGAGATGGGAAGCTAAGAGGATACTGATCTGCAACAGCTGGGAAACACAGTTTAGAGGAGAAACAGTACACAAATGCAATCTCCTCTCATGGGGGCCAGATTGAATCAGTGTATGTTCATGTACTGGAAAATGGGAAACTTCAGCTGCACCATTTCTGGGTATCCGCGTGCCCAGTCCAGGGAAAATGGTCTTAATTGTAAATCTCTTCAGGATGGCTGTTGTGATGCCAGAGTTAGAAATTTCTTATCCCACCCTATTCACACAGAAGTTGGAATATCCAGAAGGTGATTTGATGTTGACAGCATCAGCATTCATTTGAGGGTCATTAAAGCTGCGCAGCAAATATGCTTACAATCCACAGTGCAGTGTGACAGTCCTAAATCTGGTTACACATCAATCTGCAGAGAAACTGGAGAATTTCTGTATTCTGTACAGAGGTTCCCTGCCCTAGCAAGTAGCCTTTGGGAGCTTCCTAAGCCAGGAGGTCAGGCTCTGGCTGCTGCAGTTGGGGTCAGGGTGAGAGCTTACACACACCTTGACCACATTGTCTGGCTGAATTCTTGAAGAGCTGGGATGAATGTGCTGCAGTTGCTCATGAACAGCATTGGCATTGCACAAGACTGAGATTAAAATTAAATTAATTAATTAAAATATTTAGAAATTAATAATTAATTTGTTAAAGTTTTCGCCTTGGCCATATTCTGCCCTTTGGCTTCTCTCCTCCCAAAGAGAAGATATCAGAGAGCTTTGGCACCAATTCTGCAAGTGCTCAGTCACTTCCTACATATCCACCCAAGCACTGTAAATTCACCAACACTAAAACCACTAGGGGATTCACTCCGCTGAAGTTTTACACTGCCCTGGAATGGATTGTTGGTCCAAACAGTGCAGGACTTGCAGGCATGTTGCCTCTGGTTTGGCAACAGGATAGTCACATTCATACAAAAGCATTATAAAGCTAATTAGAGCATTGTTTTTCAGCACAGTTAACAATCCAAGACCATGCCGTATGCCAAGGCAGCTAAACTACTCTGGCATTTGGGTCTTCTGTACTGCTGGTTGTAGGCGCTAGGGACACAGGAGGGAAAAGCTGTGACTTCTGCAGGCCACGGGCAAAGTATTTAAAGGTCTTTGGGGAGAGGGAACACAGCAGTGGGTAGTGTAGGCAGAAAGACTGCTGCTGCTGAACTGAAGCTTCTTTAATTCATAGCAGGAGCAAGACTTCAAGTGGAGCAGACCATGCGTATGTCCATCTGCACATACCTTGCCTCTCTTTTATAATGATGGTACAGGCTGTGCTGAGCAATGACTCAATAAATATCAAACAATTCCCTCTCTCCAGAGGGACAGCTGCCTTCTGCACCTTCCAAGAGCCAAGTGGTATAGCTAGAGTCATTCTGCTGTCCCATGGAACTACAGCAGAGCCAGGTGTCACCACCGAACCCCACAGCCAGGTGTTTCACGGATTCATCCTTTAGCACAGATAGCCTCAATGCTTCCACAAAGTCCTCTCTAGGCAGACACAGTTATGCCTATTGTTTTAATTAATCATCTTCCCCTGGGGACTCAGGGACTGGTGAGTTCCAAGGTCTGCCTTTTGATTAAGGACAAAGTCAGATGAAGAAGCAATGTGATACCTATATACCTAAGGCAGCTGTGTCATACATGTGTTTTTCCTACACATGTACTTGAGCTGTACCCAAATATCTGTGTGTGCCAGGATGCACATGCTTTATATTTCAATAGTGATATGCCACTCAGAGCTTTTTTATTTCAACCTCACTAAAGGCATATATCCACTGTCTCTAGAACAAAAGAGGACAGTCTGGTAGTTTCCTGGTAAATTTACCTTCTTCTTTCCTTCTTCTTTCCTTATAGCTCTGGTTTCTGCATTTGTTCGGATTATGGGGTCCTTTTGTTTTAAAATTCTTGTCCCTTGTTTTCCCCAGGTTGCTTTAAATAGAAGGGGGAAATGAACAGAGGAACCAGCAAAGCTCATCTCACTTCTCAGAAATGATTCTCTGACCCTTTTCACCACCCCTGAAAATCTCCTCCAGCTTTTATCTGCACCGTTCCACTATTTGCAATAGAGGAAAGCCCCTGAAGGTTTTTGCGCCCTTTTAAAAGCACACACCTCTGCAGCCAGACACCAAGCTTCATTTCTGGTAAGGTTTTCAATCCCACTTACTCCTTTGTCTTATCTTATACATCACCCTCTTCCTCTTGGGTGGGCAAAAAGGGGATGGTTGCTGACGCTGTGCTGACTTCTGACTGGGTCACTGAATGCTGCTGGGCTGGCTGGGCTAGGCTATAAAACAGAGCCAAAGCAGCGCAGCTGGCTTTAGAAACAAGACTGAATTCTGCAGGCGGTGAAGGACTCTCACGCAGCCCATATCTCCTCTTGTGTTGTTGTTTTTCCTGGAATACAGGACCGACCTTACAGCAAGATGTGCAAGGGACTTGCTGCACTGCCAGCCACTTGCTTAAAAAGGTACTGTTTTTTCTAAGTATCTGTTAATAGTCTTCTTAGTCTGGAGATATGCTGATGTATTACACTTTGTGTCTGAAGCAGAATTGCATAGAGATTTGGCTCCGATTCTTTTGTAAGATGAGATACAAATGATTGCTTACAGGATTTAATTTTTTTTCTGTTAATCAGAAGCAGAATTGCATAAAGATTTTGTAGGACCTATGGGAACTCTAAACCCATCCTTCCAAACAGCAAAACAAGCAGCTTTTAGCATTTTGCTGTTCCTGCCATCTGCCATTGCTGCAAGCTTTGCACCCTTTTTCTTCTTTGAATCCTCTTTCTCTGCTGAATTTTCTTTTCTTGATCTCCTGAGGACAACGCAAGGCAAACAAGGTATCAAAAATTTGACATTCGTTTCTCAAAATGCATACCAGATGCAGAAACCCTGCCTGGCAGGACCAGAGACTCAGTTGCCAGCAGGCAAGGAAGGGATGTGAGCCAGCTCAGGGCACTGCAGCTCTGGGTGCAGCACCAGCCAGTGTGGTATCAGCCTGGGTGTGTACTGATGGTGAGGGACCAGGACAGCCTGTACTCTGGTGCACAGCACTCTGGGGCCAATGTGGAGTTAGTCTGCCATACCTGCACTGGATGGTGCCAGTCAGGATGGGCTGAGCTGTACCCCTGCCATGGGTGCAGGATCTGGCTGCATCCTGGTGTGCAGTACCAGCCAGGTATCCCAGTCCTGGCAGAGTGGAGTCTGTGCGCCCCCAAGCATGCCCTCAGCAGCATGGCCTGCCCCACAGCCCAGCATGAGCGGTTCTGTATGCCTGTAAGTTGGCCACAAGCCCTCTTGTGAAGATGTCCCTCCCTTCCAGATACTATGAGGCCTGTAGAATGGCATCAACCCCACAAACCTCCCTGCCTATCCAGCCTGTGCAAATTTGTACGTCTGATGGTGTAGTGCTACCTTCCTGGGCACTCATGCACTCAGGAGCTCTCCTGAGGCTGCTTCCCAGTGGCTGTGCTATGGCAGAGGGTTGGCAAAGTACAAACTGAGACTCAGCCTGCTCCCTGCACATAGTGGATATGAAAATGAGGGCTGAAAATGTCAGGAAAAAATATTAACAACCTCCCCCTTAGTTTGCATGAACATTTGGCGGAGATAAGAAAATAACATTTGAAAAAATGAAAAGGAATTTCAAATTATTTACCAACTCTGTCCAGGATTCTCAAGAAAATCATTCTCTCCTAGAAACCTCTGGGACTAACTGCAAACCACAGTACTTTGTTTTCTCCTGCTGCTGCCTTCCTGCAGACCCAAGCAGTCTCCTTCTGGGGGCACATAGCATGGCAGCACAGAGCAGCCTCTATCTGCCTGGGCAGAGCCTGGGGCTTGGCCCTGGTCTCACACACTCCACTCCAAGCTATGAGCTTCCTTTGCTCTCTCCTTAGTGCCGGAGTTGTTAAGGAAACATTTATGATCACAAGAAAGCAGTGAGACAAGATATGGCTAGGACTGCTGACAGGTGCTCTGGCTGGAGCAAAGAGGAGTGCTGGGAGTCTGAGCAGCTATTAGAGCTCATCCCTGCAGCACAACTTGCTGCTTTTTTCCAGACCCTGATCTGAGGAGCAGGAGAATAATTTCCTGCTTATGCTGTCATTGCACCCTGCAGTAGGAGAGAGCTTGCGTCTGTGAGCAAGCAGGACTGATTTGCCTGCCTCCCTCGTCCTTAAACTGGAAGGAAATCCAGAGATATGCTGAGGGAAATATCAACTGCTTATCTAGATGCTGTTGTCAAGCAGCAGTTGTCCTGAGCCCACTGGGAAGCAGAACAAAATTAAGCATGTATTCTCATAGCTGCTTTCCATGGAGGAAGGCAGCAGCTTGCAGTCAGCATGGGCTGGTTGTGGTAAAGCTCCTGGCTCATCTCTTGATTTCACCCCATGGTCCTGTGCCTAGCCTTTTGCTTCCTCCCTTCCCTTTGCCATGGGCAGCTGCTTGGTGAGGTGGCCTGGCATTACGCCACTGTTCCTGTAGCTGGGTGGTGAGGTCAGGAAATGGCAAGGTCTGCAGGAAAGCATTAGTAAGGATATAAGAACCGAACACTGATAGCTGAGCAAATCAGTTTAGGGAGAAGGAAGACACATACAACACAGTGATGCCTTTCTATCACAATATTTTAACTATAGATAAAGAGTAGGAAAATAGCAGCTTCTCCCTCTTTACCAGGCCTGCCTCAAGACTAATGACCTTCTCAGCAAGAAAATGGTACTGTTGAATATGAAAAATTCTTTGACTTTGCTGTATATGTCTAGCAACAGAAATGTGTGTTATGTGAAGAGTGGAAAGTCAGCACTGTATCACCAGCAGGGACCTGCATTCGTGTCACTGAGTAATGGTGAAAGTGCTTATTGTGAGTGAGGAGTTGCAGAGGGAGTTGTAAGGCATTATCTTAATGTCATTCTTGAATTGTTTCTTCCAGTGCCAAAGATATGAAGCATCGTCTGGGCTTCTTTCTGCAGAGGTCAGAATCCTGTGACTACAGCTCTTCCCAGGACAAGAAGGAGAGGTAAGAACAGATGCTGCCATGTAGTTAAGCCCGGGCTGGCTGCAAAGTGTTGTTTACTCATTCACTGAGATGAACTTCTTTACTGTTTCTTCTGCTGTTTCCCAGTACCTCCTGAACATCTGTGTTTGAATCTAGTGTGGCAATAATCCTCAGGTATTGATAGTCCCTTTCCATGAAGAAGGCTGAAATAGAGCTTCCTTTCTGCCAGCACTTCCATGATTCAATATATGCATGCGCACATGGAAAGACTTGTTCAGGCTCCTGCACAGTGGAATAATGCTATCACAAGACCCTGTGCGACTTAATATATTGCAGAATCAGCATCACTGACTCTTTGGATTTGTGCAATGGGCCACACAGCTGCATAGAGGTGTGCACAGAAAATGGAGAGCAGCCTGTCAGGGTATGACTGCTCTCACTGAGGTGCAAATAAATGGTATCCTGTCCAAGGAGAACTCCAAAGGCGAAGTTATGTTCCTGGAATAGGTGAGCCCTATGACATTCTGGCTTGGTAGGAGGATTGAATGCAGGATGTTTCCCACATTCCCATGTGTTTCTAGTTCCCATGTTCCTCTCTCTTCCATATAGCTACTGCTACCCATGACAGGCTAAAGAAATAAGCCCTTTGGAGTTAGCTGACAGGACCCTTAAGAGAGATCCCAGCTCCATGCCCCAGTAAGAGATGCAGCCAGTCAAAAAATAAACACAAAGAGCCCAACAATTTTTTCCAGGAAAACTCCTTTCCAGCCTATGGCTGGTGACAGGAATTGCAAACTGGAATGTCTGTAGATTAGATCTGGAATCCACAGGGGTGTCTATAAAGCAAGCACACATTTCTTTCTTTGTCTCTTTTTTATGGTCTAACATTCAGAAGAAAAATTTCTAATGGTGCTAAGCAAAAAAACAGATTTGTCGTTCGTGTACTCCCCTTGAATTGTCCCTATGTTTCTCCCTTTGTCTCTTTATAGACTTAGCCAAGAAGAAGTCAGAAAGTGGGCAGTCTCTTTGGAAAACTTGATCCATAATGACAGTAAGTAAAGAGGGCCCTTCTGCTGCCTGCAGCATATGTGTGCTGTGAGCAGACCCTGGACAGGACATGGGATGTTATCCCTTGACACCACACACTAGTACTTTTGGCCTCACACAGACCTCTGAGAAAGGTGGTCCTCTTGGTCATATCCAAGGCACAATCCCAATGTATCATGGGTGAGGCTTTGTCTTAGGTTCAGTGAAAGGGGAGGGCAAGATTGCAGCACACGAACAGTGGGTTAAACGAGAACCGAAAACTGGAAAACTCTTTGCAGCTGAGCCCATGGGAGACTTCATTCTTTCCATCAGTTCCAGGCTACACTAATGTCCTTGAGGTTTCCTTCTCACTGTTCCCATGGCCTGAGACTCTGTGGTGCATGTTGGATGTCTCCTCAGGGCCTCCTGGGAACACGAGTTGTGCAACATTGAAGGTCACAGTGGGTGAGCAACCAGCTGAGGACCCATGTGTGACATTCCCATGGGGCCTATCTGAATTCCAGCCTCCCTCAGTATGCAGGAGTGATGGCTGTGGAGGCAGGCAGCCACCCCCACTGCTAGACCCAGGGGAGATGTTCATTCAGCTCTGAGAAGGCGAACCTGGAATTGCTGTTTGCTGAGGTTCACAGTTATGGAACCAGGAACCAACACACTTACCTGATCTGGTTTTCCTCTAAATAATCTATAGGAGGACTGGCTGCTTTCCGTGCTTTTCTCAAATCTGAGTACAGTGAGGAAAACATCGAATTCTGGATCACCTGCGAAGACTACAAGAAAACCAAGTCACCAGCCAAGCTCAGCCCCAAGGCCAGAAAGATCTATGATGAGTTCATCTCAGTGCAGGCAACAAAAGAGGTATGTGCACAGAACATTTCTTGGGTGAAGGTATAGCCCTAAATTCTGCACCAGGCCAGCAGCACAGGAAAGTAGAGATCAGTAGTTTCACAAATGTTGAAGAGTGCTGCTTCTCTGATAATTATCAAGGTAATGGTGTCATTTTTATTGCTTTTGTATTAAACTTTGATAGAGAGAAAGTTGGTTTAGCTACAACCACGTGGCCATCCCATGTGCACACTCAAATGGGGGAAGACTGAGAGGACTATGATTCCCAGTGTTCCCAGCTGCTTCCCATACAGCTGTTTGAGGTTCCTGGCTGTCCACATCCCAGATGAATATGTGTCAGTCTCCTCTACAGTTTGTATGACAGATCGTATGCAGCTGCACAGATTCTGCCAAGGCTATGAACAGCCATTTCAAACAACTGCTCACCAAAGACAGCTGACGCACACTTGGTGGATAGATGCTTGGACTTTCCCTTACTTCTGCTAGCCACTTCTGACAGATTCTACTTACACTGTCCTTTTGACCTATAGGTGAACCTGGATTCGTGCACACGAGAGAAGTACAAGCCACAATATCCTGGAGCCTACACTGACTGCTTTGATGAGGCTCAGAGAAAAATATTTACCCTCATGGAAAAGGATTCTTACCGCCGTTTCCTCAAGTCCCCCTACTACCTCAACTTGGTCAGCCCACCTGGTGCTGGCTGCGGGCCCAAAAACTGCAAAAGAAGCCATGCTCACACCTTAGACTGCAACTCCAACATCATTTCTCAGTGTGCCTGAACCTGCAGCAAGCCAGGAGCAGGTTGGGCTCTTGCAATAATATATAGCAGCAAAAGCATTCATTGTCATGAAGCAACAAAGCTGTCTCCAAGAGCTGTCTAATGTCCTAGTTGTATCCCATGTCATGCAACAGCCAGCATTTGTAACCCAAGCCAGGTTCAGTTTGTGTAAGCAAACCCTCCTCTGACTCCATTGGTGTAGAAGCCCTGGAGTCTGTCTGACAGAAAAGCTGGATGGAATCATTACGTCTCCTCTGCATTTCTGGCAAGCCCTGCAAGGGCAGTAGGAGAACACTCACTCAGACCCAGTGGTCCCCACCGAGGGCCCAGTGCTGCAGTATGACACCTAGCAAGAAGCAGGGGAAAGAAGCAGCCCAGGGAAGTGTTGGGGACTGTGATCTCCGCTTTCTCATGGGCAAAAGCTTAGCTGGAAAGGACTTGCTCTCATCCGTAGCTGTTTGTAAAGCTCCCAAATATCTAGGCTCGGTAGCATTTGTTCAGAACTCAGGCTGTGCTGCATTATGGTCACCGGACATAGGAAGACTTCCTTCTCTTTTTTGAAGGGAAATCAAATCTTTTCAGACAAACAGCCTCTCTCAATCATCACAGCCACAATTGCAGGGAAGCTGTCCCTTCTGGCCACTTCTCCCTCTGTAGCATCTAGGTTTGTGCTGGCCAGGGACCTTTCTTAGGGCTGTACAGAGCTGTTTAGGGGGGAGAGGTTCCATTATTTCATATGTCATTTATTGTGTCCTTCATGCTTCCAGGTTAAATACCATAGCTAAGAGAACAGAAACATGTTCCTTCTCTCACAGAGAGGCAAATGTGTATTACTGACTCTGGGAGTGCCATCTGAATTCAAGTTCGCCTGCCCTGGCTTGTATGGAGCAGGTTGTGATGGAATAGGAACACTACCACCACAGCTGGGGAGGTACAAGTACTCCCACTCCTGCCTGGGAATACTTGAAAAATGTCTTTTTTTCTTTTAATTTTATTTATATGGGTTTTGTATTTCAGTAGTAGCATGACTCACTTTCCTCCTGAAAATGGTAGCAGGAATGTGTCAATGTCATTACTGGTCCAGACTTTGCCAGAAGGCAGCTTGCTTTTTAATCACTGCAGTTAGACATGGAGACTTTGGGACTGACACTGACCTGCAGCTGGAGGCACGAGGAACAGATGCAGGGCTTGGTGCCTAGGGCTGCAGTACTGGGTCTCACTACCAGCCAGCTGGGACAGCCCACTCTGAGAAGTCCAATGGCTGTCAGTGAAACTTTCCCCTACCCTCAGTCTCTCCTCAGTTGGATATGATGCTCTGACAACCGTGTATTCCTCACTCTGCATCCCAGTCCAGTCAACAGTTCTCACATTGGGGTTTTTGACATAGCAGGAGGAGGCTGCAGTTCTCCAGCAGGCGTGTCTAGATGCACAGACAATTATCTATTTTGACATTTGCTTTATTTTGTATTTATTAGATTGTACTTACACCATCCCTGCATGTTCAGCTGAGACATGGAGAGGCTTGCTAAAAGCTCTGAACATGGCTAAGCATGTGGCTATGTTTTAGGTTGCCCTGGTACTAGGAACACTTGATAACTCTGCAAAAAAACTGTATTGGTATTTAAATAATGATGAATACATTATAAATAAAATGTTTGCTTAGTACCTTCTAAAATGCCATTCTGTGAACCAAGAAAATGTATGGAGATGCAATTCATTGGCCAAGGGTACTCTAAAAAGTCATTTTACAAATGGCTTCCACTCAGAGATTATTTAAATTATGGAAAGATGAAACAGATGTATCCTCTTCAGTTACCCCTCAGTACCAGGATCTGGGGAAGCTGGCTTTTTTGGGGTCCATGCTGTGCCTGGACAGTGAGCTCAGCACGGGATAACCCATCATGGCTAAGGGGCTGAGGTGAGCATGAGGCCCCCTGGACAGCCTTGAATGGGGGAATGTAAAGGAGCATCTCGTCACTGGACCTCAACCCGTCCCTGGCCCAAACCATTGCAAGTGCAGAGCACATGGCCTGGACTGAGTAGGGCTGGTTCTTGCTCAGCCCCTGTCCTTGCAGAGGCACTCTGGCTGCCACAGGAGTGGAGCCAACTCTTGTGAGCTGAAGCCAAAGGCAGTACTGTGTGACAGGACTCGGGGGAGGGGTTGGGGGAAGGGCATGGGGAGGAGGGGTGCCTATGCCACCCTTGCTCCAGTGAGTTTCCTCTGGACCAGCATCCTGGGTGACAGTTCTATTGCCTTCTCAGTTTCTGAGAAAACCATAACATCTGTTGCCAGCAGAGGCTCTCAGAGGCCTTTTTTCTTGCCAAGGCTTTGGCACAAGTTTTGGGAGTTCTCTGCAGAGGGTAAGGAAATGCTGTGCCTTTGGTGCAAAGAGACAAAAAAGTAGTCCATTGAGACAGTAGCAGAAATACACGTTTATGTGTGGATTACTGAGTGGTACAAGAATACAAGTTAAAGCAACCAGTTCCTCAGTGCACATCATCCCGTGTGAAGATCTCTAACGGAAATCACATGGAGAATATCAGATTGAAAACCTGCAGCCCATGGTTGTGAGGAGCCAATCCCTCCTCCAGCCCTTAGCCACAGCACTCAACACCCTCCAAGGAGTGACCAGGAACGGGGAGTGCTTAGACAAGCCTAGTCCTCCATGAGCCAGTGGGTATCTCCCACCAACTGACTTGTAGGCTTCAGCAGTCCTTCTGGGCTTGGACTGGGCAGCACCAGCAGAGCCCTGCCTTGACATGCAGAGGAGAGATGGGCAATTCCACACCATGGCTGGTAAGGTGCAAGGGTCTGCGTCATTGAAGTAACACAAAATGCCACAGCAAAATGTTTCTTCACTGTTAATTGAAGGTTGTAGCTGGAGGGAGCCCTCCTCTGCATGGCTGCATTGTGGGAGCAGGCACCAGGGACACACAGAAGCAGTGCCTAGTGCCTGGGGACCCTGGCTGCAGCATGAGGTGTCCATCAAGGAGCATGAGACTTGCCTCCTGCACTGGCTTCGGCTCCAGGATGCACTAGGGCTGTGGGCACCCAGCGACCACAGGCACAAGGTGATTTCAGATGGTGTTTGGGAAGATGCACCTTCATGTTCTCTCATGTGGATGGCCAAGGTTTCCCTGAATGAGGTCTGGGACTGCAATAAACCCATGCATATTCATCTCTGCAACAGACCCCAAGCACACTATCCAAAAATTCTGCTTTTTGACTCTCTGACCCACTGAGGATCCAGATGCCCACATTAGGAGTATGTATATATGTGTGTGTGTATAGTTGTAAATGCCTGAAGGAATACAGATGTACAATGTCACATGTGTAGTGCTCATAAGTATGCCAAATTTCATGAGAGTAAGAGTGATAAAATACATGGAGTATTTCCTACCAGAAATACGATGGCTGATATCAGCTCAACAGTAAATACCACTGAGCCTGCAGAAAGCTTGGCTGTGAGGTGGGTACAGGCTTTGCTGCTTTTTGGGGGTAAGCCTGCCAACTTATTAGCCAAACAACCCTTCTACACAAACACAACTTCCCAAGAGTTCCAAAACACTGCAGGGGCCACTTTTTATGTCCACCTGAGAGCTCACTGACACCTGTTCATCACCCCCTAAAGTGGCCTTCCAGCATTTTAGCAGAAATGAGCCTGGGAGAGATTTTTAATAAAGCTGTTTCATCTCTCCTGAATCCAGCCTCCACCTCTCTTTTTGGCACGTACATACCTAGACAGCTACTCTCTGCCCTACACATCACTGCAACTAGTGACATTTCAGCTTGTGACTGCACCTAGCAAGCCAGCCTTCAGAAGCATCCCAGTGTTGGCATTTATCTGTGAAACATGTGAGGGTATCTGGAAATAGCTGGCAAAGGATTAAGAAAAAAATGAAAGATCTGGGCTTTTTCATGAGCGAAACCTGATTGGTTTTGCATTTCTGTGAGTCATACTGTGAGCAGGGAGCTTAAACATGCTGAACCCAGTTATTCTGACATCAGTGCACAGAGACTTTAAGAGGATGCAGGGAGTATGCAGGGGTAGACATGGTGGGAGCATCCTGCAGCAGAAAGGCTGGCCAAGGCCCCCTCCTGTGCCCAGTGCTGTTCCTGGCTCCCCCTTGTTGCCCACTGGTTCTGGGCAGTGGACATTGCCAGGGGATCCTGCACCCTTTTGGTTGCTCATGGACTCCCTTGCGGCTCTTTGGGCCCGCGCAAGCCACCTTCCCCCATGCTCACCCCAGGGGTATGCCCCATGAACATCACACCCGCTCCTACAGCACTGACTTTCCCAGGCTGTTTGCTCCAGAGTTAGAAAAAGTCATATTTCTGATGGCCTTCATCCTTCCCCTGCGTCCCCATCCCTGCCTGGAGAACGCAGCCCACTTTCTACAGCTCATGATATATTTTTCTTCATCACCATGACAACATGTAAATATTTGGGGCCAGTGGGGTTTTGATCAGATTTTAAATGTCTTGAAGAGGCTGGCAAATCCACTGTTTATGTTCAGATGGAGTCTCATGACTTGCAATTGAGGCTGAGCAGTCTGAGGGAGGCAGTTGGTCTGAGATACCTGTTGGGAGCACGGTTGCTTGTTATTTTGCCCACATCTCTTGGGTTGCCGGCTGGGCAGGTCGATCCCCGCAATGTGCTCATTGCAAGCCATGGTGCTGTGGATGCTGCAGGAATGAAATGTCCAGGCCCCATGGAGCAGGAGTTCATTGTATTCACCTCAAGGCTGAAATGAGACCCCAGCCACCTTTCATGTATGCCCTTGTCCCATGATTTATTCTGCTAGCAAGCAGTTGGCTGGCTTTGAATCATTTGAAATGAGCTGTCCTTTTTAAGAGACAGCTTTATGGCAACACACGTCCTGGACAGACAAGAGGAGCCAGGAGAGCAAGAGGCAGATTACACAAACTCAGCAGAGTTTGCCACCTCTTCAAGAAGACAGAGGTTTATTTTTCACATGTTCAATAACGGTTTTGTGTTTGGGTCTGGTTTACAAGGTCTGGTTTGGATTTTTTGGTTGGATCTCAACAAATGCAATTGCAGCTTTTACCTCCCCAGCTGGATTTTCCTCCCTGCTCTAATCAATGCCCCTCAATTGAGTTTGTATAGAAGGATTGCTTTGGCGTATTTACTGCAGAGGGAAGCAATTGGAGCAAGAAACCACTGTGGCAACACCCCCAAAGCTGCAAATCCAAGCCCACCACCAGCCACCAGTACTGCTGAGGGCTGCACATAGGCAGTAGGGACATGGGCACAGGCTGCAGACTGTGAGCTCAGTACATCATGCATGTGGTTTGAGTGAGCAGGAGGTCTGGGTTGCTAAACAGTCTCAGTGTTTTGAACAAACAGATCTTGTTTTATCCTCTTTAATGTCTTTAGTGTGAAGCAAACGGGGTATGTCACAGCTGACTCCAAGTGGAGTCACTGGTGAAGTGGTGCTACACGCTTGCTCTGCCCACCCCTTGTGACAGCCAGCTGCGCAGTGCAGCACATGGATGTACTGATCCTGGATCTGCCCTACAGCCATCTCTGCCATAGAGCTGTCACTGTGTCTGCTGCTTCTGAAAACAAGGTGATGCCGATCTCGCAGTGGGCATGCCTTACCCAGCATCCCAGGGCTACAGTCATGCTGGTCTTGGCCAGGGAGGGGGGCACCCACAGGGCACCCCATGCAGCCTCAGCAACACCCTGGGAAGCCAGGAGGAGTCCAGGAGCCTGGACAAAACCATCAATATGGGGAAAAAAACCAGAGAAATGTTGTCATATCCTAAGATGGCAGAGGCATCACCTCAGAGCCTCTGACTAATGCTGAGTCCCACAGTGCCAGGGACATACCAGCTGCCTGAGGTGCTTCTGGTCACTGAAGAGCTGGGGTTGCTCCACCACCCTTCCAGGTCCCAAACCCAGGATCACCAGAGGTTTCTGCTAATTGGTCTTTTGTGGGAAAGAGACTGTAAGAGGAAACATCAGGGCATCTGACAGTCTAAAGAACAGCGGTAGATGTTTAGCAACACCCCTGGGTGCTCTTCTAGAGTGGTATAAGGAAGCAAATAAGCTGCAAGAGAGGGGGCAGGTGTTTAGAAAGAAGCAGTGTGGCCACTCACAGGGAATGCTTTGCACAGCCCTACCACGTTGCTACTTGATTAACTCCTGATAAAACTCCGACCGCACAAATCTGGGCAGCGAGTCTTTCTCCATCAGGACAAAGATCCTCTTCTGGGCCGTGTCAAAGCTGCTTGGCGATGGTTCCACCAGGTTCTTCACGGTCACAGCCTTAGTGAAGTGGTCGATGTTCACCTGCAATGGGAGTGTAAGAGTGATGGGGACCCTGCCTCTCTGTGGGGTGGGTGATGGTAACTCCCTTCACTTGCCCTGTCCCAACAACAACCACACAGAGGCTATGGGGAGAGACTGAAATAGGTTCATTTATCTGGGGGAATTATTGGTGGTAAATCTGCAATGAAGGATGAGGTCTATCCTGCAGCAGAGGTAACTCTGGAGAGAGGGCTACCTTGTCATCTCTTACGATTAACATAATCCCCCTGTGGGCAGAGAAGTGCAGATGAATGCTGGAGGTACCCATGGTAGGAAGAAGCTCAGAAGAGGCTGAGAGCTCAAACAGAGCCACTAGGGCTTTGAAGGATGGGAAAGCAGCCTACAGGGATGTGGCTGCCCCTTGCAGAGAGTACAGTCCTCTAAGCCCCTGAGCCATCACCCTCCTTTGGGATGGAGGCCACCTGGGCAGTAGTCTCATCCTTCCTCCCACCGTCTCCTGCCCTGCAGCCACTGACCTCTTTGGGTGCCTCGGTCTGGATGAACTCCTCGTAAATCTTCTTTGCCTTCTCTGCCATCTTCACAGGGGACTTGGTTTTCTTGTAGTCCTCACAGGCCACCCAAAACTCAGCATTCTCCTCACTGAACTCAGAGCGCAGGAAGCTGTGGAAGCTGGCAAGCCCATCTGCAGGGGGGATGTGCCCTCACTGTATGCCAGGGGGTCCCAGTGGCTGAGCCCTTACTGAGCACCAGTGTGGGGATGGGACAAGGAGAACACAACCACAGAGGGATGTGAACTTACAGGGATTTTGCAGGAGCTTCTCCAGGGAATCACGCCACTGCAAAGCCTCCTCTGGTGTTGGCCTGAAAGGAGTAAAGAAAGCCCAGGTAGTTCATGTTCATCTGACGGTTTCCACCAGAGATCCAGGTTTTTAAATAATTCCTTTAAAAATGGGGAGGAACAGAGTAACGAGCTGTGGAAAGTGTTGTAGAACACAGGTAATTGTCAAGCAATGGAGATGGTGCTGTATCACTGCATGAGCATACTCATGACAGGAAGAGCCAAGGGCTAGGGGTGGTGAGGACTTTAATTCTCTGGTGTTTTGAGCAGAGATGTGGCTGAACCACAAAGCAAGTCCCTCTACACCTGTGGGTCCCTTCCTTGCCTCAGCGCCTATGTATGGGAGGGCAGAGTAGAAGCTCTGCAGGCAGCTGGAAAGCTTCCTTATATTTTTCTGCTCGGATGGGGAAGGATGCTCCTGGCTGGGGAGGGGCAGAGGGGGCCAGATCCTGCCAGCCCTATACTGCTGGGCCTGGAATCAGCACCCTTCCACTCCCACAGCTTGCCCACCCCATTCCTACACTCCGCAGTGGGGCAGGATGCCAACCTCAGCTCCCTCATTCCCCAGTGAAAACTTTCTGTTTTCATGTGCATGGCTTTTCCTCATTTTTTTAAAAAAATGCTTTGCCTGTAATGTGACTAAAAAGGGTTGGGTGTTTTTATTAGTTGTGGTTTTGCGGGGTTTTCAAGCTCCAAGGAGTTTGACCGAGTGGCCATAGGGGCACAAGGCCTCCTGCACTCCCTGCTGCCTGCCAGAGACAGTGCCTAATGCTGGAGGAGAAAGGAAGTACATCCATGCTGCTGAGCTTGCTGCAGACCATCCCCACTCCTTGCAGTCAGAGCTGCAGCTCAGTCTTGTTCTGCTGCCACTGAGGTACATGTCAGGGCTGAAACCCTCAGCGTGAGCAGAGCATCCCTGGAGAGAGGGAAGGAGAAGGAGGCAGGACAACCTGCTGCTCCTGGGGGCCTTGTTCTTCAGTGGTGGGGCTGCTGAAAGTGCAGGTGATCCTGCCCAGGTGGTTCCTGGGGGAAGAGGAGAAGGGCAGAAATGCAAGGCTTGCTCAGGCTAGATATGCAGCCCTCACTTGTCATCAAACCACTAGCACCCAGCAGTAACGACCTTGATGGGAGCTCTTATTATTTGCTTTCTGGACCTCAAATTGCATTTGCACTTGCTAGGAAGGATCAAAAGCTCCCCCTGCCTTCATGTTCCTTCTAGGTGTGTCCCTGCCCTCCAGGTGAGGGGGAGCATTACTGCAGTGACCAAATGCATTCCAGATTTCCTGGAATCTGCTAAATTCACTTTCCCATTAGCTGAATGTCCCAGGGATGATATTAACTGTGAGTGAGATGCTGATGGGTGATACCGAAGATGCACAACAGTGCCACGCAGGAGAAAACAACTCCTCCAGCCAGTGAGGAGTGAAAATGTTCTCCAGCTTTTGGCAGGGACAGCTAATGGGGGCAAATATGTCTCCTTCATAGAGGCATCCAAGGCACATCGGTGGCTGCATGCAAAATCTGTTGTCTTTTGGGGTTCTGCCTGCCCTGGGCAGCTCTTGTAGGGCAGCACTGCAGCAGGCAGGCACTGTGCTGGCAAGCATCCCTGCAGACTGCAGCCAACAAATTGACTGCAGTTCTCTATGGGCTCATGTCAAGATAAGCAGTATGGTCATCTGCACATTGGGCTTGGTTTGGGGGCTTGTTTGGGGGTTTTAGCGATCCCTTGGTTACCAGTTTAGTGTAACATTGCATGGCCCGAAGGAGAACATGGGGAGAGGGATTGGTGTAAAATAATAAGTCATGATTTAAAGTGGAAATAGAAGTCCGACCCTTGTAAAGAGTGGGCATGCGCCTCTCCTGGTTTTAGTAGTGACATGGCCACTTGAGCATGAATGGTACTCACTTTTGGGCCTTGGGTGGCTTCTCCAGCTTTTCTGGGTAGGGGATGACAAAGTCAATGACCGAGTCAGGCTTCTGCAGCAGTGTGCCCAGCTTGGTCTTGATCTCCTTGGCCCTGCAGGAGGGGGTGAACAGAGGCAGGTCAGGTGGAGGGATAGGGCAGCAGGGTTGAACCCTGCTCTGCTCCTACATGGACCCTGGCGCAGACTTTGACATAAACCCTAGCACTGCTGCTGGCAAGGTAGAAAGCTGTGTAATTAATTACAGGCAAATGGATCCTAATGTTGTAAAGGTGCCTGTTCGATGCATTCAAGCTGGGCACTCAGAATTAGCAGCAGCTCTTGATCTCATTCTCTTTGCTTCGTCCCCATCTGTAGCTGGGATAATTCTATCAGTGGAACTGAGGGGCTCCTCTGAGGATGAATTAGGGGATGTGTGTGCAGCACTCAGTTTCTATAGTGATGTGCCCCGAGGAAATGCTGGCTAGGAGATGAAGGAGCTCCCTTCGAGAGAAGGCTGGGCTGAGTTGCACGGTGGTGCCTGCTCCATGCTGAGCCCCATCCTGCATTGCACCCACCAGCCCCACAACACCAACGGCCTCTGAAAGAGGGTGCCCTTCCCAGGTCCTGGTCTGCAGTGAGAGGAAGCAGGACACTGGTGTGTTGCTGTCCCCTGAGCTTTTTGATGTCACTGCCTCTGTCTCCAATGATGCACAGTGCAGCCCCACACCCTGGCACCAAGCAGCCAAAATCCTCCCTGTCCTGGGGGATGCTATTGTTAACACATACATTAGCACACACTGCTATACTTGCCAAAATCAGGATGAAACATTCTTCATTGGGCTCTGTGCCCACCCTTGACCTTCCCAAGCATTCACAGCCAGGGGCTTCCTCCTTTCTAGGATCTCTTATTAGGATTATGTTATTCTTCTATTGCTCTCTTGGGGACCACCAGCAATGCATGCTGACAGAGCCCACCACACTTCCTGCTAGTGTTTGCACATTCTCTGCTCACTCCTAAGTAATATACAAGCCTCATGTCTGCAAAGGTAAGGGTCTTGGAAACAGGTAACTTCTAGGTGCTGCTTTCCCTGGGCAGAGGGGGAAGAAGGGTTTCAGGAGGTGAAGTAGTCTGACTGTCAGAGGAGTTCCACCCTTCATCTATTTTTATACATAGACAAGAGGGCCTGGGCCTTAACAGCAGGTCCAGATGTCTCCCATAATATTCCCTCTTGTGCAATACAACTTGCAATATGGTCCTAAGCATACAAAGCCACCATGGAGACTCCCCTCTGCTGCAGCTCACTGTTGGTAGCATGAGCAAGCTGTCATTTTGCAGAGAAAACTAAAGTGGACTGCACAAGACTGGATGAATAAAGGAGTGCATATGGACTTTCCCAACCCCATCTTTGCAGGCCAGTATTCTTCCCTGGCACAGCAACATTTGGTGACTTCCAGACTAACTGGCATAGAAGGTGGACGAGCACAAGGGGACACACCACTTCCCCACAGGCTGAGCTAAGTGTCTTTGCTACAGGATGCCCACCAAAGCCAGACTGCAGCTCCTCAACTTCAGGGCTCATTGCGCTTCTCTTTGCTGTTTATTTTCACAAGCCCTCTGTGGACAATTACTCCCTTGCTATGTCTGCTCTTTTATTTCCATTCCTTCATTTTTTTCCCTCCTTGTAAAACTTTCTTTATTTATTTCTTTCTTTTTCTTTGCCCACCTGCCACCCTACATGGGTGACTTTTCGAGACCCAGTCAGGCACTGTTCCCCTCCCAGCTGCTTCCCACTTCTGCTGCAGAAACCTGCTTCCAACAGCCACCCTTGCATGGGAGCAGGCAGGGGCCAGCAAGACCAATGCTGGTAGCGCAGGAGGAGTCAGCAGGGCCAGCTGGAGTGAGCAGCCAATCTGGGTCAGCATGGACCACCTGCAGCCCATGTACAGCTGTCAGAGCAGACCCAGTAATCCAACTGTTTTCATGGAAAATGTCAGCAGCTACAGGAACAGATTCCGTTGCTCATGTTTCCAAGACAAGTTGAACTTTGCCTGGAAAGAGCAGGATCTTGGGTCAAGGGTGATGAGGTCCTCATGCTCCCTGCACTGAGATGTCTCTAGGACAGGGATGTTGCTGTGCACAGTCCATTCCAGTCCCTCTAATGAATAAATAAAATGTGGATACATGCTCCAAGGCAGAGCTGTCTCCTGATGCCTAGAGCCTAGGGCTGGCTCTCCTGTGAGCTCCACAGGCTGGCACTCTCACAGCACAGTCCCAGCCTACATGGATGGCCCAACTGCAGCAAGGAAGAGCAGGTGAAGGCAACAGGAGCTGCAGCCTCATTAGCACTGAAGCAACAGGTGGGTGCAGACGGTGCCCCAGGAAAACTGGTGGGGTATGACAGCTTCCCCCTGGCCCAGCTCTGCTTTCCCAGATGTCTGTGCTTGTGGCCACTGCGTCCTGCAGGGAAGGAGACCTTGGGGAACACCTCTCAAAGAGGGGCTGAGCAGAAATGCCATCTGCCACCTCGTCCCTCTCCCTGACACCACCACATGCTTGGGAGGGCAGAACCTGTGATGCTGCTTTGGCAGCACCCACTACCAGGGCCCAGCCAGGGCACAGCTGTGCCTCCAGGCAATTGGACCACGTGCCTGATTATGAGGTTTTCATCTGGCAGGAGCAGGGGTGAAGAGCAAGGGGAAAGAGACTTCCCAACCTCTGCAGTGAGGACAGAGGGTCTCGAACAAGAGAGGGGAAAACACTGAATGTGCTGGGAGCAGGGGCACTGAGATCTAACACACGATGGCCTAAGGAGGTGGGAAGATAGGACCAAGACTGTTGCTGTCCAAGCAAGACCTGGGGACCTCACTACTCTGGCACAGGTGGGGCCAACACAAGTGCAAGATTTGGATGCAATCAATGTCAGCTTCACACAGCAGGAAGCACTGCCCTGAATAACTCTCAGACCTGGTGCAAAATCTTGTTCTCTTTCCCACCGACTTAAGGACAGCATTTGTCAGGCTCAGAGGTCACTAATGGGCCTTAATGTTCCTGATCAGTCACAGCTGAGTCCCACATCTTGCCTCCATTGAAGCTCAGACCCCGGGCCACTTCCTGAGGTCTGAGCTTAAAAAGTGGTCGTGCTGCAGGTGAGCTTCTCCCCAGCCTAGTCTCCTAGATCAACGTTATGCCTATCTTGCAGCTCTACCACCTGCAGCTCCCAACAGAGCTCACTGGGTGACTCCATTCCGACTGGCTCTGTCCTATAGGGTTGTTGATGGGCCATCTCTGCTGAAGCCCTATACGGGGACAGCAGCAAGAACCTCCCCACCTCGAGCAGTCCTGGCCTATTGAAATACGGGAGGCTGCAGCAGAGAAAGCTTGTTGAAAGGACAGCCAAACAGACTGAGCGGTTGGCAGGCTTGTGGGAGGGAAGGCCTATTTAGAAATAACTTGCATCCTCCAGAAAATAGTATTACAAGCTTTCAATTTAGACTTCAGCAAAGGCTAAACAGCAGGGTTAAAACGTCAGTGATAAACAAAAAGGGATCTTTAAAAACCCCAAAGCCTACAGTCGGAGTGGAGAAAAAAAGCAAGAGAATCATAAAACTGTAGGAAGGTTAAAATGTGAGAACACGTGGGAGCAAGCAAGTTGTCTGCGAAAATAGGCTTCCAAGAAGCATTAAAAGAAAATATGGGCTCTGTAAAACACATTGAGAGCTAGAAGGCTGCTGGGGAAGGTCAGGAGTGACTCCAGCTTTGAAAACAAAACAAAAGAAGAAGCTAGAAGTTAAAGGTGAATGCTAAAGCTACTGCTGTGCCCAAGGCAGCAAAGTGCTGGAGGTAACCTGCCCTTTGAGGGGGAAAAAAAAACCTACTTCAGGGGGGATAAAATGGCTCCAGGAGCTATAAAACACTGCAAGTGTGGTGCTGTATGGGCATGTCAGCCACAACTGTATCAGAAAGCCATGGTGGATATATGGACAAATATGGTCTATTGGAGAGGAGTCAAGTCAGCTCAGGCAGTACGAAGTGATTCCTTCAAACATATCACCCCCTTCTGAAGAGGCCAGGGAGCACAAGCTTTGGAAAGAGTCAACGGGCCTCTCGGGTCTGTCAGAGACCTTGGATGGGCTCTCCAGACCCCAGGCAGCTGCAGCAGGAAAGGTCATCTCATGGAAGACAGCGTGGGAAAGGTAGGACACAACGCGTAGGGGACATGAAGTTTTCCTCAGTGGTGAGGAAAGGTGAGCCCTAGGGGAATGTGGACTGGGACCATGCTGTTAAATATATCACATCCATCCAGAGAACTGGTTAATGTTCAAGGAGCCAGTGTTGCACTACCCAAGTACAACACTTGGGGACCAGTTGTGAGGAATGGCAGGAGCTCTCATGAAACTGGCAATGAAGCTGCTGTTGAAATTCCTTGTTAAGCAATACAAAATGATTCACAAGGGACAAACCCTGCCCTAAGTATAAAATGGTGAACTGTAAGCAAAGCAGCATTTTGAGAGTGAGGTGTTGAGAGTATAGCAAAGGTCAATGAAACCATCAGTGTAGCAGTAATGAAAAATTAATTTACTATTAGAAAGTAGCAGAGTGACAATAAAGACGATTGCAGAGCAGAAATGGGTGGTTCACCTACATACATCTTTAAGAGTGCTGCTCAGCTGCCCATGGTGCAAGAGGCTGCAGGAGACCAGGCAAGGTATGCAATGAGGATGGCTGAGGGGCACATTTCAAACAAAGAAACTGTCAGTCCCACATTCCCATTTGCGCCTGTAATGGGAATTTGCCTTGGTTTCAGGCAAGTGGCATCAGCCTCACGTGGCACAGGTTGAGTTGATGAAGGGATTCTTCTCCTGGAGCTACCCCCAGGGCAGTGAATGCCACCCTTGCTCTCATCTGAAAAAACAGCACTAAAGGTATTTGCACTTGCAAGTAAATCCCCACTGGGCAATTAATATGTAAAGTTTCCTCCTTAAGGGAAGGATCCAGAATCCCACTGCCACAGGGAGACCCCTCCACTTCATACCAGCTCCAGCTCCCACAGAAGTGGGCAGGTTCTGGTCGAGGTAGTAACGGCCGAGGACTGGAGCCTGCTGGGGTCTTAGAGGTGAGAGCAGCCTGGGAAGCACTACCATGACTGCAGGCAGACTTTGAGGCACATGTTGGGGCAGATGAGGGTAAGGACAAATATGGGCACCATGACTGGGGCAGAGGGGGTGCTCTGCACAGACCTGACCTGCCCTCATGAGAGGGGCCAGGGCTGGCTAATCAGTGTGTGAAGGAGGTGCAGGCAGTTAAAGAGGATTTTGAGACACTTTGGAGCCAAAGATGTTTTTGCCTCAAAAAGGCAACTGCTTTCCTACTTATTTCCTCCCTCACCGTGTTTTGCAACATTAAGGTCTAAGGAAAATGCACTCGTGCTCCAGGTCCACACAGCTATTGAGCTTAAGGGCTGGGTTTAGGGAAGCCTGGACTTACCCAGCAGAGAGGTTCCCAAACCAGATAGGGAGGTTTGGGGCTAGATCAGTGCTTGTTCTCCCACAGTGCCCCAGTCACTTTGTAGCATCCTGCCTGAGCCCCAACCAGCAATCCCTCCATCCCTTCCCATTTCAGAGCTGGGCAATCCTAGTCCCATGAAATAAGCCCATCGTGGGGCCTATGCCAGAGGAAGGAGCCTCTCAGCCCCCAGCATCCCACGCCGGCTGGCCCTTCTTCACCTCTCCAGGCATGTGTGGGGCAGCGCTGCTAATCCTTTGCACATCTTGGTAGGCTGTAGTTTTCCTCAGCTGTAAGAAGGGTGAGCAACAGCTAAAGCAGGCAGCAACAGTCTGTAGCCTGGCTCCCCCCCTCGCCCTCCTATATAGCACCGAGGTCTGGACCCTTGCCAGTGCTGTAACCAATGCCGTCCATCCTGCCGCAGCTGGCCTTGGCCCCAGCAGCTTCTGGATTTTGTTTTCTTCTCTCTAGGCTCACATGGGGGGAAATGTGTTTTTTCCTGCGGTGAGATCAAGTAATCAAATTGGAAGGACCAATCTGCTGTTGAGGGGGCTTTCAGGAAGACCACAGGGTTTCCTGATTGATGCATCAGGCTCCAGCTCAGTGTTTAGAAGAGCCAGGTAAAAATGTTTCATTCAAGTAAGGTTTTTAAATGAAAAATGTCACTTTCATCAAAATAAAAGTGGTTCAAAGAAGTCTTGCCATTGATTCAAAAGCTGTGGCTAACATAAAAATATCCACAGTTATGAGCTGGTGAGTAACGGTGACTTTTGTTCTAGAACAAATTCATTTTTATGTAAGCATAAAAAAAGAAATATTAACTATAGCAAATGTTCCAGTTTTATCTGACAGTGATGCTTCAATAACGCAAAAAAGGATTCCAGTACAGAATTATTGTATGGAAAGCTTGGACCCTTTTTCTATTCCCTTTCAGAACAGTAGAGCACAGAGCCCCCTGTAACTTGGGATGCAGGGCTTCACAGAGACTGGTCCCTGTCTCCCCCTGTATGGCTCTGCCCCATTGCTGACCCACTGGGGCACAGCCCCTTGCTCACCTAAAGCTTGGGTGCTGCACTGGACCATGGTGTTTCTGTTTGCTCGGGTAATAGCTCTGATTGCTCACCAATGCACAGCCAGTGCCTGCCTACGGTCATGACATCCACGGCACAAGTTCCTCCCAGCCTCAGTCAGACACCTCAACACAGTGCAGGTGCAACCCAAGAGTGAAGCTGATTGCTGAGTGGCAAATCATGGCAAACACAGCTCTGAGGGGCCCTGTAGCTGAAGTCCAGACTTGGTGGGTCCCCATAGCTGCTCACGGGGAGGATGAGCTGCAGCCAGCAGGTGCAGTGGAGTCACTCTTAATAGTGCTTAGCAGTGCTTGGAGTGGAGAGTTGTAATGACAGCCATCCCAAACATTTCCCTCCTGGCTTCCAAGTGGGATGTGACAGCCCATTCTCAGCAGGGTTACCTGGACATAGCTCATTGCCTGGCTCTGCATGTCCAGACTAGAGCCAGAAGAAGGGGAAAGCCCTCAAACATACATGGGGTGACTATGGGGATCTCAGCACCAACTTTTTTTGCAGTTTCTGTAGCAGAACTTACACTCACTAGGGTCTTTGCCACCCCACACGAGTGCCATTATACCCATTCCAGCACAGATACACAGAGGGTGTGTGGCTCTGCTCTGCCTCTACCTCTTGCTCTACCCCAGGCAGGGCATCCCCAAGGCATCCTTGCTCAAGATGGTTGATTTTCAGTGTCACCTTGAAAATCGGCACACATGCTTGTCTCTTGACTGCAAATTGCCTGGGTGACTTTGAAAATGTGCATCGAGTGCTTTAACACCCACAGCTCGACAGCCTAGGGATAGGAGGACCTTGCTCCCAACCTGGCTGTCCAGGATGCCGAAGGACACTAATGGCCTCAATTCCTGTGACCGAGCCCCACCTGTCTCCCTAAACCTGGGGATATATTTAAACTCAGCCTTCTTCCTTCTTTTTCCCTCTTCCTGTGCAGTGTCAGAAGGTGTGGCCTGGCTCTGGCTCCTGGATGGAATTTGGACTGGTTTTTGCAATCCTGTCTCCTGCTGTTCTGGGATTTTTGCAGTAAACCAGAGTCTGCATTTCAGTGTGCAAGTTGCAGTAACTGAAAAAAAAAAAAGCTAGAAGTCTGCTATTAACAGAAACCATGCCTCCCTTGGGAGCCTGGGTTAGCTTTTTACTGGTTTGTAATGGAAACTGAATGAAAAAAATTTACATTCTAAAATTTCAGAGGATGAGCTGCTTGAATGACCTTTCCCTGGGTTTGTGCTGATTAGACAGTCTCAGATGCACCCAAGCTGGCGTGCAAGACCAGACGGGGCTGCCCCTTCCTTCTGCCATGGCATTGGCATGCCACCAGTCCTCCTTGTGCCTCACAGAGGTGGGAAGGAAACAACAGGAGCCACAGAGGATGGGTTACTTCACTCCTTGGCAGTTTGCTGTCATTTTGCCCCTTTATACAGACAACTTGAGGGGAGGCTTCGTTATTGGCATGAAAGTGTCTTGCCCCATTTTGGGGATAGCCCAGAGCCCAAATACCCATCTCCTAGCAGCTTAGCCTGGCAAGCACTGTGGGGTCTGTTGGGCTTATGCCAGTTGCGTCAGGACAGAGTTGTCAGGGCTATTAGTTTGCCAGAAGGGATGTCAACAGGGTATCCCAAGTGCCAGTGCAGCGCCTGTCAGCTCTATGGCTGCTTTGAAAAGCTTTGAAGATGAGGTGCTGTTTGCACGATACTTTGCAGGCTGGGCATCCCCTAGCACAGAGAAGAGCAGTGCAGTGACGGGTGGGCAAGAAATGCTGGAGGTTCTCACAGGTCTGGGACTGGGAAGGGCAGTGGGGGCCATGGGACCGCATGGTAAACCCCTGCAGCTTCGCACTCAGCTGCCGACCCATTGGGAATGCAGTTATTTTTTCTCACTAATCCTCAGTAATAAAGTCAGCATAGGAAAACCCAGGAGAACTCAGATCTGTAGGATCAGGCAATTTGTGTGAAGGCTGTCCAGCAGACACCAAGCACTCTTACGTGCTCTTCATCCAGCTGCATCCAGGGCCACGCACCTCTGGAAAGCAGACAGCCTCTCCAGGCACGCCAGCGGTATGGCTCCAGCTATGCTAGACTTCCTGCTGCCTAGAGGAGCCCAGAGCTTTGCCCCATGAGACATCTAGGAGGAACTGGGTCTGTCCCGTAAGGACTTTTACCTACTTTAAGTCCCAGGTGAGCAAATCCCCTAGTCCTGTGGCTCTGCCATATTTCAGTGACCAATGCTCTATACTCTTCCACAGCCCTAAAGTGGGGGTTTAATGAACACACAGAGCAAGGTTGGGAAACTGAGGTCCAAAATGTGATGAAGCTTCATGAAAGAGGGTCATAAGGAAGCGTACACTGTGGTGTTGGAATTGTAGTTGTGCATTTTAGCAGTGACTTATCTGAAACAGTGAAAAGAAAACCATATACCTTTGAGCAGAAACAATGGTTACATCAGAAATTGCTTTCTATTTTCCACCGATCATTGTCCAGTAAGAAATGTTTGGTTTGTGTACCTCCAGACTTCAGAGTGCTAAGAAAATATTTCCAATAAGAAGCTACCCAGATCTTCCTTTTCTTCCCATGACAGCTTAATTTCTTTAAGAGCCCTTCTGGGAGAGCTTTTTGGAGACACAAGTGTACTCCAAGGACCAGATTGTCTGGTGTATACAATGACTGGTTTCCTCCAAGAGTGCTCTAGGTTTGTGCCTTGCAAGTGCCCCCTTCAAAAACCACCATGGAATCTCCCATTACACCCGATCTATCCTGGGCTCTGTTATTTCAAGACTTTATTATTCTTTCTGACAATTTGCTTTTTATAGAAGGCAGCCTTGCTGCTTTGCAGTTTCCTGGTTCCCACCAGAACTTTTTAAAAATTAGCATAATTTTTAACAACATTGACCTTTTTGGTAGAGAGATCACTGTAATTCCTCACCCAGGCAAGTATTTGGCAGTTCATCTGAGCACTCCTGCTGGTAGATTTTTAACCATGTATTCTAAAAATGGCGCTTAAAAATCTTTCTCTCCCTAGTGCCTTGGATCATGCAAATGCATGTCCCCTAAGGAATGAACCTAGTGTGAGTTCCTTCACAGCAAAGGCTAAAGCAAGTAAGTCACCAGGCTTTTCCATTATACCCCTTTCCTTCTCATACAGCATCATCACATCCTGTCCCGATGGCTCTCTGAAGACCTTTCTGCTTCTCACACAGTCATGATTAATTTTTATGCTTCCCCTTTAGGATGCCTTCCTCAAACCTCCTGTGGCCTGCCTTTCACTTGCACCTTTCCAGAGTTTATATTCTTTTACTCTCCTATATGTATGCAATTTTCACTTCTTTCAAGGTGTTGGCACTTCATGTGTTCATTTCCCTGTACAAGCACATCACCTTTTTTAAGGCCAGTGTACTCCTCATTCCCTTTTGCCATTAAATATTACTTGAAAGTTACTGCTTTTGCTCTTACCAGGACAGTTTGAACAAGTAAACTATGGCTCCATGGCCCCTCATTTTTTACCTTTGAACTAAGCCCTCTGCATGGTTCAGGAGTAAACTTGAGTAACACACAGTGTGGGGTTACACCCACCCCACTGCCTCCACCAAGATTCTGAGGTCCAGCCTGATGATTAAAATGCTTGTGTAGAAGAAAGGAGACATGGGATCCTGTTTCCATCTGCTTGCTGCATCCAAGTCACTGACACAGGAGCCACGGATGAGGTCTAAGAGGAGAAAGCCCTGGAAAAGCAGCATTATCTGCAGCACTGGGACTCTGGCCAGCTGGAATTTGGGAGTCACGTAAGTCCCGCAACCCAGCTGTGGAGTTCTCGACCCCCTAGCACAAGGCCTGAGAATGGGCTGGGGGCCATGGCACTGCTCCTTGTGCCTGCTCTGTGCCCACAGCAGGAAAAACTGCTCCCCTTCCAGCACCAGGCAGCACAGGGCAGAAGCAAGCCCATCCTGAGACTGTGTGCATGGGTAGCCTCACCTCTTGCATACACAGAGTACCTCTGGAAACAGGGCTGAGCTCTGCTTCACTTAATAGTCCATAAGGAAGCCCAGAGGAGTCAGCAGTGACAGGCATTTTCAAGTCAACTTGAGATCTGCGTGCGTTTATGCTACTATAGGTACTAAAGTGAACAGCCTGTATCTGGAACAGCAGTATCCTAAAGCAGCCTCTCTGCACACAGAGCAGGATCAGCAAGGACAAGGCACAAGCTGTGCGTTTGCAGAGACCTACTGCAGGCCAAGTGAAGGTATCAGTAACTAACTGCTCTGAGCTTCCAGGAGCTGTGCAATCCCAAGCAGCACTGTGCCACCATGTGCTCTGTGGGACACAGCATCAGCATCCGTAGCTGCTCCCTGTCTCTGTTTTCCTCTGTCATCTACAGCAAGGCCATCTGCCTGATGCATTCCTCAAAGTGTCACCAAAAGACAATCTGAACAGATGTTGTTGGGTTGGCAATGTGCAGGAGACAAACACAATTCCAACACAAAATCAACAAAACAGACCAGTCATAGGATTTTATTTAAGGCTGAATTCAAGAAATTGTCTGATTACACCATTTTTACCCAGATAGCATGCTGGATCAAGGCAGCAGAGCAGGACTGTTTCTCCATACCCACCAGCCAGTACCTGCATTTTTTGATCACTTGACAGAATGCAAAGAACTGCACCTCTATCTCCACATCAGCCATGCAAGTATCCCGTTCCTCTCCCACACGTGCATCGATGCTTGACCCAGAAGAGCATCTGAAGGGCAAATCAAGCTCTTTTCCTGCCTTTCCTTTTGCTCTACGTGCCCTGCTGTGGCACTGCCTTTCCCAGCTCATGGATCGTCCCGTTCTCCAGCACTTTCCACCTTCCTTCACCTGATGCAGCACGCTGGCCACCATAGCCTGGCTACCATTTCAACAGGCACCGAGTAAGCAGTGGGGAAGACCCGTTCCACAACACTCAGAAACTGCTGGGCCACCCACTCCACAGGCTGGGACTCCTGGCGTTTGCACAGCAGCACCCTGCAGGATGAGGAGGCAAGTTGGGTCGGCTGAAACCGTCCCCGAGGCAAAGCCAGAGACTGGGCCATCCAAGCTGAAATTGGGGGCCCAGCCCAGCTTTCTGAACCCACATGGGGGACATAGGGCTTTGTCAGGGTCCCAACATGTGACTGAGTCGAGCCCTAGGACACTAAACTCCTTTCCTCGCACGAGCTACCAAAAGCAGGATGGCAGTTTTTCCCAAGCAGCAAGAGCATACTACGGCTGATAGGATACCAGTGAGTGTTCCCCCACCACAAGGTCAAGGTCTGTGCAGTAGATAAGCTTTGAGCTGTGCCTCCCAAACTCTGCTCTTACCCAAGCCTCTTCTCCTTGCTTGGCACATGCCACTAGCGTTGAGATGGGCCATGGGATGCTGTAGCTGCAGCACTGGGGAGCAGTGTGCTGGGACACGAGCTATGTTTGCACCTGGTGGTTTTCTCTACTTCCCTCCCCTTAAGCATTCTTCCTCCCTTTCTCCATCTCCCAGCCCTCTGCCCTGGCAAACCCTCCACCCAAGTCTTGTGCCCTGCCTCCTTCACTGCTACTCACGCTGGACAGAAAATGGTACAACGATAAAAACCAACAGCCTGAACCAGGTTCTCCACTTCTCCCTGTCAGAACAGTTGGGCAGGAAGAAAGGAGACAAGGATAACTGGGACAACATCCCTGCCACTCTGTGAACTGGCATGAGAGAGTTGCTGAGCTATGGGCAGGATGACACTAATGCCAAGGCAAAGCTGGTACAGGCCAGGCACCGTCTGGGCAGCAACAGCTCTCCAGGAAAAGGCAGCACCAGGGTGAGTGTCCACAGCGGACATAGTGACAGTAAGTCAGCAGCGCACTCTTGCAACCATCATGCTAACTGCAACTGGACACTCCAGAGGCAGCATCTGGACACCACGTCCAGCCTGGGGGTTCCAGCACAAGACACTGGCCAACAGCAGCCCTGCAGATGCTGGGGGCTGCAGCACACAACACATGCGGAAGAAAACTTTTGCAACTGGCATGGTGCCACCCAAGACCCCTGGAGAGTTCACATCTTAACTGGACGCACCCCTGTGCCTCCCCACCTAGCTGTGAAGCCATCCCAACTTTGAACTGTGGAGCCAGGGTTGGGCTGGAGACTCCAGCAGGTCCTTCTGTCATTTGAAGATGGAGATGGACACCGCATGCAGGTGTCACACTACTTCGGATGAAGCCAGTTGCACAGCTGTCCACCCAGCTCCTTTCCCTTGTCTGCTTGTGCCCCAGCGCCACTAGAAGCCCCAGAGCCATTGGCATCTCTGGAGACCTCTCGAACACATCAGCATTTTGCAACTCCCGCGCGCACACCAGGTGCCCACCCCGGCTGCCCCCTCACCTTCACGCGACGGTAGAAGAAGCGACTGTGCTGGTTCACCCCCCACGAGGACTGCAGGACAAAGTGCCTGCAGCCCCCCGCCCGCGCAAGCTCCGCTGCCTGCACGACGTAGTCCTGGTCCACGCGGACAAAGCCGGCCTGCGGGTGAAGAAAGAGGAGACACGGGCGAGCGTGGCGGTGAGCGGGGCAGTCAGAGCGGCAGCCAAACAGGACCGCTGCCCCCCTGCACCGCCCCACTCACCGCGCCAGCCTCGGCCCTGGTGGTTGCCCTGCAGCAGAAGCCGACATCTGTGTCCCTGGAAGGCGGCGGCCGTGCTCGCCTCAGCAGCTTCGAAGTCCACCACCGCCTGCTCCTGCGGGGACGCCAGGGGGTTAGCGCGCCAGCCCCGGCGCCCACGCGCCCCGGGTCCCCCGCACCACGGCCGCTTCCTCCTTCTCGCCCAGGCTCAGCCGGCGCCGCCCGACCAGCGTCACCCTGGCGAAGAGCCGTCGCGCCAGCAGCTCCCGCAGCAGCGCCCGACCCGTCTGCCCCGAGGCGCCCAGCACGAAGCATGACCCACCGCCGCCGCCTGCTGCCGCCATGCCGAGGGAACGGCACCACTCCTCCGCCCCGGGAGAGCCGGGCCGGGCGCCGCGGGGCGCGGGCGGGCACGAGTCAAACGCGAGTGGGGCGAGCTAGGGTCTGCGGGTGGCTGCCTGGGGAGGATGCAGGGGCTCTCTGCCCCCCGAGCAGGCGGCTCCTCCGGAGTGCCTTGTGGAAAAAGACGCAAGGAAAGACGGCTGTTGGTGTCCCTCCTCCTGGTGTCCTTGCCGTGGCGGAGCCCACGGCAGAATGCGTTCCCGGAGGGTCTCTGTGCTCCCCTTCTTTGCTGGAAGGGAGGTCTGTGACCTGCGCAGCGGCTCTTCCCCTACAGCCACAGGCTCGGTGTGCGCTGGTGCCATGCCCCCCCCGAGCAGCGAGAGTCACCGCCGGGCAGGGGTCACCCCTCCTACCCACTTCCCACCCCACTTCAGATCCCTGCCTGGATGTTGTCCGTCTGACAGGAACAATGGCAGTCATCACTCGCAGGGGAGGGAGCAGGTCCCATGGGAGTCAACCTGGTGCATGGTTCTGGAGTGGGCCCCTGGGCACCCTGCACAGCCGCTTCCACAGGCAGCGTCAAGAGGCCCCAGGGCACCCTGATCCCGTTTGTCCTCATTCCAGGGAAGGGAAGTGCAGAGGTCTGAATAGCTGCTTTTAGGATCAACCAGGCAGTTTTCTGGTGCAGCAAGCGCTCTCCTTGGCCAAGGGCTGAGGATGAACGCCCGGCACACGTGCCATGTGTGAGGCAGGATGCACATTGTGACCATCCTGGATTAATGGCCAGCATCTTGCTTCACCTGCCAGCATGCTGCCAGCACCCACGGCTACTCATCTCTTCTGGCAGGCTGCATCCCACTGCTACAGGCAAACTCAAGTGGATGCAGGAGGGGGAGGATGGAATATGCCAGAGTTTGAGGGCAGCAGGATGGCACAGCCTGGGCTGGGCAAGGAGCACAGGGAACTGCTTGAGCGGGAGAGCAACAGTACAATATAACCAGTACAACAGCATGAGGTATTGGCAGGAACGCCTGTGGGGTGCAGGGCATGGTGGGGATGCCTGGGGCCATGCAGGATTCCTGCCACTCATGGGCCCTCTTTCTTTGCAGCAAGGCTTGGTGGTGCCAGCCAGGCACTGAGGCATCCACTGTCCTGGTGGCATGGAGGTGTGCAACGTACACCCCAGCCAGCATCTTTCTGTCCCAACTGGACGGTGAGACTCCCTAATACCCTGCCCTTCTCCTGCCTCTCCATTCCTGGCACCCATGACTGCCCCAGCCTGTTTGGTGACCAGAATCTGCTAGGTCAGAGAAGGGGTCTGGAGGCCTAGTTGGCAGCTGGCATCCACTTCCTGGATGTGCACTGCAAGCTGGTGTAAGGTGAGCTCCACGACTTTCCAGCAGGCCAGCCTGTGGGGGGTTCTGCACCACACCTTGCACTTCCTCCACACCTACCCCAGTGAGTCCGTGCTCATGCGCATCAAGGGGGAGCTGCCCATCTTCTGCCAACCTGGCTTTGCCACCCAGCTGCACTGCTGCTTGCTGGAAGAGGGACAGGGCCGTCTCTGTGTGGTGCCGGGAATAGGTGCCAATGCTGAGCCAGGTCCAGGGGAAGATCGTGTTGCTGGAGGCGCTGGTACAGGAGGTGCTGGGCATCTCCTGTGAGCAGCTGAGCATCAGCAATGCCTGGAATGTGCTCTTGCTGGAGTGCAAGTGGGCCTGGGCCTGGGGGCATCTGGAGAAGGCAGCTAGCAGAGACCCCACAACCATGTACCTCACCTTCTGCTCTGACAGTGGATTTCTCACCTGCCCTGAGAAGGTGGCCTGCTTCATGAACCCCTGCTGCTACCTGCACCTGCAATGCTGGAGCAAGCAGCCCATGTGCTGGGGGGTGTTCATCATGGACTTCCCTGGGGCAGGGCTCCTCCAGCTCGTTGTGGAGAGCAAAGCCCCGTGAGCCAGTGGACACATCATGGTAGCCCCTGGCACCCCCATGGCATCCCCATGGCACCCCTGCAACAAAGGGAATGGGTACCACAGCTTGTGCAGCTCTGCACACTGCCCATGCTGGTGTCAATTAGGATGGACATTGCTCCCAGCCCCACGCCTCTGCCAAGGACATCCACATCCATGGAGCAAAAAGCGGGATTCTAGCTGTACTGGGCATCAGGAAGCCAGTGACGATGGTGTGATAGTGGCAGAGGAGGACTGGCAGATGCAGTTGAGACCAGGCAGCTTGGGGAGTCACACCCCACACACTACTTTCCCCTGAGGAGCCAAATACAATCCCAGCATGGGCTGGCCAGCTGAGTCCTCAGCAGAACAGCGGGGTCGGATGGAGGAAGAATCCGACCTTGCATCCTCTGGGGTTGGTGAGCGCACCTTTTTGGTGGTTTTGCACCTGTTTTTGCCTCTGCAAAACAGTGCTTTCTTTTTAAGGATAAATAAAAATAAAAATAAGCTAGGAAAGCACTCCCTAAGTTGCTTTGCCATTTCCTAGCAGAAGAGCACAGAAAAGACCTTTGCTTTTGCTGCTCAGCTGGGAGAGAGCCTGTATACCTGTACCCATGGCTGAAGCACAGATAAATTGGTGTTTGTAACCAGCTTGCTGTTAAAGCAGAGGTGTGAGAGGTCAGAGGAGGAGGAGCTCATTTCAAAATTGATAACAAATAGTTAGGAATATCCTTCCCGTTATTTTATAATAGCCTGTTTGTTTGAGGTTTTTTTTGCAGGGTCTTGCCCCAAAAGTCAGGACTGTTGAAGAAAGGCAACTTTAGCTAGCACCACTGATCCTCTGCCCTGGATGGCCAGATGATTCGCAGATGATGGCAGTGATTCGCACGGGGGCTACCCCATCCCCAGGGTCACACAGCTGGGAGATGCTGCACAGTGCAAAGCAGATTGCAACAGCACAGGGAGGGTGGACAAGGTAGTTTGTAGATCCACAAAAACAAAGTGGCTGAGACTTAAAAAAGACCTGAAAATGCACAATGTGCCAAAATCAGCAATTGAAATAGACTGGCAAGTCACAGGACACAGTAGCTCCTTGGAGCAGAAAGATAACCGAAATCCCAGAAGACAAGGCATCAAACTGCTGGCTGCGCTGAGGCAGAGAGAAAAGGAAGAGGAGAGGATGGCTCAGCCTTGGCCTGCCAGAAGATGAAGAATGTCCTCAAGAATGCTTCTCGGGGAAAGCACAGCTGGGGTCAGTGCCTGCTGGGGGGATGCCACAGGATTTCCTGGCTCAAGAGAGAACATTGTTTGTTCCACGGGGGCTGGCTCTGCCTGAAAACATGGCTTTTGGTGCTAAGTTTGTTCATCCACTGGCCCTGAGAGTGCTGCAGCAGCTCTGACCAGAGAGCAGGGGACAACAGAGCCCTTGCTGCAAAAAGCCAAATGGGAGGGGAGCAGGCAATAGAGCATATGGGATGATGGAAGTGACAAACAGAGGACTCTGTCTCTGGGCTTGTTTTATGAGATAGACAATTCTGCATTAAACTAAATATGTGACAAAAGCACTGGTGTTGTCTGGGATGCCAGTGACCTGCTCTATTAGCTGCCTGTGCCTCCACTGCTGGGGTTGCCGCTGCACCAAGTCAGCATGACAGCTCTGGATATTGCTTTCATGCTGGGAAGATTGGTGCCATCAAGAGAGGGCCAGGTGGGTCAGTGGTCCATCCTGGCCTTCCAGGGGTGCACAGAGCAGTGGGAAGCTGGGCAGGGTTCAGGCAGAGCAATCATAGTTCCCAAGATCAGCTCTGCAGGGTAGGTGGTTCTGCTCTCACTTAGGACAAGGGCTGCCTGCATGGCTGTGGGGCTTCCCCTGGTGCAGCACATCCCCAGAGCTGCACCCCAGCACTCCATATCCACCCTGTGCCCCGGCTCACTGGCATGGCGGAGGCTCTGCCCAGGATTCCCTGGGTGGGCAGAGCCACTTGTTTACTCCCTACCACACAAGCAGTGAGATAACTTCAATATTATCTACACCCACAGCATCCTGTTTGGTGAACTCTTATCTGTCATGCACATGTTGCTGCTGCCAGGCACCAGGGAGCTGGCAGGCAGTACAGACAAGGGGTACCCATCTTGCAGCAGTGCCCAGTGAAAAGGGTTTCCATCACCCATGTAGCAGGGGAAAGGCATGAAGCAGAAAGCTGTCCTACAGCTGAAATCAAAGAAACATCTCTGAAAGGGACGGGGTAGGGTGTGCAGTAATGATTTGCTCAAAACTATCCCCATATCCCATACCCAGGACTGCCCCAGCACCATGAGATCCCTTTAGGTTTGGGTGGGGAGAGCATAGCCCATGGACTGTCTTGATAGCATCCCTGTCCTTCTGGTCCTGGCTCATCCTTGCAACTATCTCACCCCCTCCAAGCCAGGATGGCACTCGGATAATGAATCTTCCTGTGGCCAAAAACTCAAATTGTGAGAAAGATTCTACCAGCTGCTGCTTTCCTCCAGGGCTGCCAGACAAGTGTACAGCTGCTTGGGCTGCAGGCCAGGAGTTGTGCTGGGAGATGCCCAAATGCACCCTGCAGCTCAGGGGCACCCTTTGGATCAAACATCCCTTGGGCACCTGTGGTGAGGAGGAGCCATCCCCCACCCACACTCAGGAGGTGCTTCTAAAGTCTCAGTGAGAACCACCTTGGTAACCAGGATGGCAGCAGCCAGGCTACACCATGGCAGGGTGGCATGGACCATGCCACATTCCTGCCAGGGGGCTGCCAGATGCCTGTTAGCTGTGGGCTGCTGAGCACTGCCTGGTGGCTAGGGCAAGGAAGGCTCCCCAGGAAGATGCCTGCTGTATTGCCAGTGGCAGCTGCGGCAGGCAAACTGTGTCAGGGTGTCTTGGTTCCTCTGTGGTTTTCTGGGGGACATTGCACAAGGAGCAGAACAGGCTATGCTGTTGTGGGGCGGGAGCCTCTGCCCAGAACAACACAAGTGTTGCTCTGCATGGGGTAGGGGTGTGGTGGTGATGGGATTGCCCCTTGCACCACTTTTCCCCAGGATCTCACTCTACCAGGTCCTGTGCACTCCCTGGGGTCATATTGTGGAGCACAGTCTGGACTTGGCCCTGGGGTTCTGCAAAGTTTTAGATCTGGGGCATCTGCCCAGCTCTGCCAGTGCCCACCTTGCAACATGTACAGCCCCTGGCACCGTGGGTCCCATCCACACCTGGATGCTCCCAGCACTATCAGGATACTTGTGCAGGCATCACACCCTAACCCTGCGCATGACCCCCTGCCCACAGCATGGCTGAGGCATGCGGAGAGGGCACAAAGCATCAGTTTGAGCAGGCAGTGATGGCTGCAGCCGCTCAGCTGCTTCCCCCAGTGAGCCTTGTGGTCACAGCCTGTGGGTGAGTTGTCCAACCTGGCCGCCTATACAGCACCCTTGGCAGTGGTCTCCAGGTGGGAGTGCAGCACCTGTGCCCCCTTCCCCACTGAAACAGTCCACAGCAGGGTTCTCAGAGGAGACCTCTGTCTGTGGCTCAGGACCAGGGCACAGCAAAGGAGGCAGATTTCCACTCCAGATCCCTGAAGAGTCCAGAGGGACAGTGAGGAGGTGACATAGGAGAGTGTATTTGTACCTGCTCCCTCTAGTCCATACTGAGCAAAGTGCTGGCTTGCAGTTTGTGCTGAGCCCTTGGAGGGGTAGCCAGAGTGACAGAATTTACCATCCCACCACCTAGGAAATCTCTATGCTGCTCAGCCTGTAAGGCTGGAACGGGCCCTTTCTTGGTAAACAGGGCAGCGGGAACCCAACAGGGAGTATGTGACCTGCAGCATCCTTAGTCCTTCCTGGGTAGCCAGCCTTGGAAACCACCTGAGACTCCCAGGAGAGCTGCAGAGCTGATTCAAATCTTCTCATCCTCCCATCATATGTACATTTTTCCACTACCTGTAAAGCAACCCTCGGTACTGGTCCTGCTGTGCAGGATCACGTCTTAAAGCCCAGGTACCTACAGGCATGGGATACCTGCACTCCACAAACAGCTTTGAACTTGTACGTGTTCTGCCCTTTGCATTGGCAATTTGTGGGTCTCAGCCATCTTGCTTCTGTTTTTAAAACAATACCGGAAAATTTTTGTAGTTACAAAAATAAAGGTGGGAATATTTTTTTCTACTGCTCTGCCCTACCATGTCAGGTCTCAGCAGAAGTGAAAATGGAAGAGGTACAGCCTGCTCCCCTCCAGGGCCATGCACTCTCGAGCACCCCTCTGAATCCCAGTGGGTCTGCCATGATTGGGAATGAAACCCTCAGCATTTGGCTCTACTGCCTCAGCAGCAGCTCCTCAGCCTCTCTGCCATCCTGGCTGCTTCTTCCCTTGCCATAACTGTGTACCCTCTGCACGTGCGCTGCTAGAAAGTGCTCATGAATTACTGGACATACAGGCTTATCCTCAGCAATTCCATGAAAACAGACAATTACAGTAAAACATTTTGCAAGAAGGTATCCAGAGACAGGAACTGAGTTTAATTTACATTGGCCAAGTATAAAGTCATTGTAGTGGGTTATGGCTTTTGTGGGATGGGCTCTTCCTTTTGTCTAGCATGAGTCCCCTTGGAGCAGCATCAGTTTCTCTGGATATGGAAAATCCATGTGACCTGCAGTGGCTCTCACTTTGGCTTTAGCTGGAAGTTAGCAGAGTAATTCCTGCCAAGGCAGATTTCCTTAGAAGCAGAATGGGACAAGGAAAGATTTATGATGGTTTGAGAATGATCCAAGGGAACGTGGGCACAATGAGATGGTTCTGAAGCATTGGTGGAAGTTCATAAAGGATATTACCAACTCGGGGGAAGTTCCTCTGGCATGTTCTTCAACCTTTCTCATGGAGGCTTAAAGGCAAAGACAGGAAAATACATTGTGTAAGTGATTGTTTATAAATGGTATGTGAAGATTCACGGCCAGAGCAAATAGCCTGCGAGCGAGGAGAGCATCTGGTGCAGGATCTGGGAGGCTGTGAGCCACGCTCCCATTCAGCCTGTCTGGGAGCTCATCACCCCTTATCCCTCCTCCACCCCCTACCACCAGCGTGGGCACTGCAACATGGGCATGGTGAGTTGGAAAGATATCCACACTTTGGGCACTGGGGGCTGGAGCAGAACCCTTCTACACCTCCTGGGGGTCTCAGGCAAGCCTGGCTCATTAAGGGTTGGCTCCCATGGCAGCATGGGGATGCACCTGACTGCCATGCTATGGGGCAGGTGACAAGCTGAGTCTTGTCAGGGCCATGGCCAGGACAGAACTTGCTGTTACCCTCCAGCCTGGAGCTGGAAGCAGGGTCTCTTTGGGTAGGAGAACCCTGCAGCTGGGGAGGCGGGGGAACAGGGCAGGATGTGGTCTGGCAGCAGGGCTGGGGTGGGACGGGAAGAAGCCAAGGGCAGGGAACGATGCTCTGCATGCTCAGAGGAAGTGTAAGCACTGCTGCCCACCAAGGGCGAGACAGCTCCAAGCTGTCGGCAGCTGAGCAAGGTGCATCTGCAGCACCAACATGGTAGGTCTCACTTCTTTCCTTGGGGATGAGTCAGGACTGGGCTCTGCAAAGGGGGTTAGGAGAGGGCAAGACTATGGGACGGCACTGCCAGGAACTAGTCCCAGTGCCGGGGACCTGTGGGATGGACCCAGGCTGCCCTGGAGAGAGACTGCTCCAGGCAGCAAGGCTATGCCAAGTGCACGGGGCATTGCTGCTGCAGAGACAATGCCAGCCCCAGGTGGGCAGGGATGGTTGGGGGACACAGGGCATGCCCTGCACTCAGAGGCTGTAACTGCCTCTGAGTAACACTACTGTAACAGCCTCCCCCAGTGCTCATCTGTGCTGTGGGCACAGCAGCCCCAAAACTGCCTTACTGGAGAGACCCTTTCTGCAGCAGAGCCATACCTGGCCAGCAGCAGCATGCATGCCTGCATGCAAGCTGGCAGAAGCAATGTGCCCGTGTGGCTACCAGGACTGCGTGATGGTGGTGTGGGTGCATGGCTGGGTGCATGAGTCCCTGTGGAATGTACCTGCTCAGAGCTCCCTCTCTGGCATGCAGGGTACTGCTGAGGCACTGTGGTCTGCTGGGAGGACATGGGCTCTGGGATCTCGTGGCATCTGCTATTTGGGCATCGCTGCCATCACATGGGGTAAGCCACTCAAGTAAGCCCAGCATGACACAGCTGCTGAGGAGCCTCCAGGGCTGGGAAACTGGAAAAGGGCAGCAATGTTATTTTGGGAACTTATCAGTTACGCACCCATGACTGCCAGCCCCAGGATTGGATCTTTTTTGGCTGGGAGGGGTCTGCACCTGCCTGAGCCAGCTCCCTCCAGCCAGACCTGAAACAGGACCATGCCCTCCCAGGCAGGGCCAGGCCACACGTAGGGTTCATGGGGGTTTCTGGTTCCCCAAATGTAGCATGCAGCGCATTGTACTATAAACTGGACTAAGGCAGCAGCAGCTCTACTCTCAGGACCCACAGGTGCAAGAGTTGGGAACAGCATCATGCAGAGTTAAAAGCTGTTAATTGATATCAAGAGAAGAAATCAGTACCTAATTTGGGTTTGATGCACGTAGGATATATCCTTCATGCATTGGCATTGCACAGAGCAAAAACTGCCAGTGCCTGGTCTGACCCTAGAGATCCTTCATGAGCCTGGTTGGTTTCCAAAGAACCTTTTGTGACTGAGCTAAGGAACAAATGCAAAAGCTGAAGTGTAAGGAGAAGCCTTAAATTTACCTCTGAGGTGAAAACAAAAATGCAAAGGTACCCCAAGCGCAGTGGGTGATGAGCACCTCCCTGGAGGGAGGCATTAGGAGTTGCCAGGAGAGCTGAGGTGTCAAAACACAGGCAAACGGGTTCAGCTCCAGGTGGGGCAGGGAAACGTAACACACAGCTGAAGGGAAGGAACCATGAACTATGCTACCGAGAGGTTGCTGGTGGAGCTGGAGGAAAGAGGCAGGACAGCATGTAGCAAATGGGCTCCCATAGTCCCTCTCAGTCTGGGGATGGGAAGTATGAGAGTAAGGGGGTGGCTGCCCTGAGCTGTGCTGGGGAGGTAGCAAGGGCTGAAAGGCAGGTGGTGGGAGCTGAGGATGGGGCAGGCTCCCAGGAGGTGCTCTGAGCTTCTGTCTTGCAGCCCCAAATTCCCAAGGGGTGAACAGGAGGGCTGTTGTTGAAGGCCATATTTTCCTTGGCTTCAGTTTTGTGGAATAAAGTGGATAGTTCGCTCTTTCACAAGGGAAAACAGACAAATTATGGGAATTTTGCTTAGAAAAATGTGTAATTATTGACAAAATCAGAGCCCTAATTAGACTGGGGAGCCCTAGATTTGCACGTAATTGGCAATGCCCAGACTTTTGCCTGCATGACCACAGTGTGATACACTCTCCTGAGACGCAGGGCTGGTTGTTTGGAACAAACTCTGATCCCTATCTCACCTTCTGCAGTTGTGGAGTTGTCTGCTTCTGGAGAGGAGGGAGGAATCCTTTTCTTTTTTGGTGGCTAAAATCCTTTGATTGCATCAAGTTGTGGTTTGAAATGCTGTAAATAAGAGTAGGGTTTCAGCAAAGTGACCTTTACTTCTGGGTGTGGGTTCCAGTTAATCTCTGGCTTTGCCCTGCCTGGTAGGCGTGGCCAGGATGTGAACCTGACTTTTGCAAGATGTTTTGCAGTACTGAGTTTACAAGAGTCTTCAGACCATCTCTGTCTTAGATGGGTGGCTCAGGATCCAAATGCTTTTGGGGTGAGGGCAGGCTCGTTGCTGTCCCTTGCTCCGAGCTGACTCTCACGTAGAAGTGTAAAGCAAGAATACAGAAGTGGTACACTTCTGCACTCCAGGTAGGAACAATGTTTAAGAAACAATCTGGATGTTGGTTTGTCCCCATTGGGAAACATTTCTGTGCAGGAGAACGGGGCTGTGGGGCTGGGCTTTCACCTGTTGTGCTGGAGGAGAGGTTGACATCACTGTTTGGGGCTCTTTTGCCACCTGTGCTCTAACTGCCCCACCCCGTGCTGACCTTTGTCTCAGACTTCATCCCATTTCCCCCACTGTCTCACGGTAGCTCCTTCTGCCACACCTAATCCACCCACATCACTGTGCACTCTTAGAGCCCCATTCTCACACACACTTACCCTTCCCACAGCTGGTCACTGGCATCTCTTAGCGCTATTTCCATCCCTAGCCCACCCAAAGGACTCCATCCCAGACCTCACTTTCCCAATCCTGTACCTCATCCTCTCTGAAAGGTGTGGTGACACAGGTGGAGGTGGGTGCCTGGACGTACCACTACAGTAATCAAGGGGACTACGTGTGGGAGCAGGCCAGGAACTACTGCCAGACTTTCTTCACTGACCTGGTGGCAATCCAGAACAAGCAGGAGATCGAGTACCTCAACAAGAGCCTGCCCTTCCATGGGCGCTACTACTGGATAGGCATCCGCAAACTGGGTGGCACCTGGACCTGGGTGGGCACCAAGAAAGTGCTGACAAAAGAGGCAGAGAACTGGGCAGCTGGGGAGCCCAACAACCGCCGCTCCAACCAGGACTGCGTGGAGATCTATATCAAGCGACAGCGGGAGTCAGGCAAGTGGAATGATGAGCCCTGCAACCGGAGGAAAAAGGCATTGTGCTACCTGGGTAAGCAGGGAGACCACAACAAGGACCTGGATCAGGTGGGCTAGGGACCTTGGCAGTGTGGCCAGTGGCTCCTGATGACCATCTTCTGTGTGTGCAGCTTCCTGCCAGCCCCTCCTGTGCAGCCAGCATGGCGAGTGTGTGGAGACCATTGGGAGCTACCGCTGCGAGTGCTACCCCGGCTTCCATGGCCGTGAGTGTGAGGACGGTGAGCCAACCATTCCCATCACTCCCTCGCTCCTGGAGAGCCTGACTCTCAGTGGCAAAGCAGGCAAGTTCGTTATGCTCCTAATGGGCTGGTGGTGCCATGTCTCTCCCAGTTGTGCAGTGCACCAAGCTCGAGCCCAAGGGAATGCACATGAACTGCAGCCATCCCTACGGAGACTTCAGCTACAACTCCACCTGTGTGTTCAGGTGCCAGGAGGGGTTCAAGCAACAAGGGGAGGGCACACTGCGGTGCCTGGCTTCCCAGCAGTGGTCAGCAGACACACCCATGTGCACAGGTAGGGCCTGCAAGGACTATAGGTCTCAGGGATGCAGCTCTGAGACTTTTATGGGGCCAGCCCTGCATGCCCAGCACTGCTCAGACAAGCAGTGCCCTGGCCCTTTGGGGAAGCACCTCCTGGTGGTGTATGTGGGGAGCAGTTCCCCAGTGAGGCTGCCATGGGCAAGGGTTCTGTGAGCTCTGGATAAGCCCCCTGCTCTCCCCATCTGCCCAGTACTCGTTTGCTGTCCTGAATCCCACCCACACACAAGCACCCTGCATGCTCTAAGCATGCTCTAAGGCCAAGACAGTGTCTTGGCACCTCCATCACCCTAGTGGCACCATCTACACCTGCCTGAGCCCACCCTGATCCACCGTAGGAAGATGTTCTGTATCTTGGGTGTCATCAGAGAAGAGTGAAGAGGGGCTGCCATTCTGTGCCCAGGGGAACCTGGGCTGGGCCCCCTTGAGCAGGGGTAAGGACTCATGAGATGAGGTTAGATATGAGCTGAGAGGGACAGAACAGGGCAGGAAGCTGCAAAGGAGAGAAAGCTGCGGTATGTTACACTGCAGGGACAGAGAAAGTCTTCCTGTCAGCAGCTTGAGGGTTTGCAGCCAGGCCCTGGGTGCCCCAGAGGAGTGCTGGGCTTTTTTGCAGGGTTTTAGAGGCCTGCTCCAACCTTCCCTGTGCCACTGCATGGTTCGATGGGATAAGTCAATGACTGAAGTGGACACAGGACACAAATGGGGACCCTCAGTATTGGGAAACCCAGCAGGGAGGGGTCAGGGTGTGGGCAGGATCTCTGTGTATATGTATTTTAAAAAACACTTCCTTGAAGTTAGTGCTGCTGCTGATGCCTGCGCTGGGTTGGCCTGTGGTCCAACCCAGTCCTTGTTTTAGACAGCTGAGACCAGCAAAGCTTTCTGCAGTTAAGGAAAATGGGCATGGAGGTGTGATGTGTGTCCCCCATGGCCAGCATCCCCAGCCATGGCGGGGTCAGGAGCTGGCTCCTAGTTTTGTGGAAGTCCTCGCAGGCAAGCTGGTCTGAACCTGCCTACTCCAGGCTTTTCAAGTTTCCAAAGGCTTGCTTTCTCAACTCATTGCTTTTTTCTGCTGACTGTATGTATGACTGATGTAATTTTTGTGAAGAATCAGATGAGTCAGTTGGTCACCTTTGCTGATAACGAAGTGGAATCAGCAAGTGTCAGTTGGGTTAACTCCGAAAAAGAGCAGAGGTTTCTGCTGCTGTGTAGCTAACAGTGCTGTGATCACTGTGAGGGACAAGGCTGCCCGCCATGACCTCATGCACCCTACCATGTCTCTGCCTGCAGCTGTCATATGTCCCCAGCTGGCTGCCCCGGAAAACGGCCAAGTCAATTGCTCCCACCCACTTGGCATCTTCACCTTCAATTCCACATGTGCCTTCTCCTGCCAGGAGGGCTTTGAGCTGACGGGAGCACAGAGGCTGCAGTGCACAGCTGGCGGTGTCTGGACCGGGCCCCCTCCACGCTGCAAAGGTAGAGCGTGGGCTGCCTTGTGGGGCATGCCTCAGCTCTGGGGTTTGGGGCCCTGAAAGACACCTCTGGGGATTCTGGGGGAAACTAGTCTGGCCTGTAAACTAGCTATGAAAGGAATAGTCTACCAAGGAAAGTGTTTGGTGTCAGTCTGAAAAGAGAAGGTGTAGGGAATGGGTCTGTTTCACCCAGGCTGGGTGGTGGTAATGTTTGATGTCCCGCAGGCAGTGGAGCCACTTGCCCCAGCAGATGCTGGGTGCTGCCCTAGCATGCAGCAAAGCACAGCCTGGAGAGGCTGGCACACAACCACTATAGCCATCACAGTCATCCTATCCTGGACCACTTCGGCCCAAAGACCATCTGAGTGTCCTTCCCTCTGCTGCTGTGACAAGAATGGAGCCAAGTCTCTGCTCCCTTCCAGGGAAGGAGGCAAGTAGGACTGCAGCAGCCATGGTCCTTTGTGTCAGGGGCTGCATCCTGGGGTAGTGCAGAGGACAAACAGGGCTCTGGCAGAACAGCAACAGCTTCCCCCTCCCCTTCCCACCTCCTCCCCGGAAATCACTCGTGTGCCAGAAAAATCATTGTACCGTGAAACCTGTCTGGGTGAGAGAGGTAAATTAAAGACATCACCATAGATTTGGTTTTGTTTGATTTTGATTCAGCCCTAATCACTAGGTTTAACCTAATCTATCCAGTGTCTGAGACTTGCTTTCCTGTTGCAGCCATTACCTGCCCAGTGCTCAGTGCCCCAGACTGGGGAGAGCTGAACTGCTCCCACCTCCATGGGGATTTCACCTTTGGCTCCACATGTACCTTCCTCTGCCAGACTGGGTTTGCATTGATGGGGCCACAGAACCGTGAGTGCACAGCCACAAGGACCTGGACAGGAGATACCCCACGCTGTGAAGGTAGAGCTGCTGCTGGAGCTCAGGGTGTCACTAGCTGTGGAGTGAAACTATGATGTTCCCCAGTCTCTTGGTCCCAGCAGTTTAGTCCAGTCCCCAAGCTCCTGCTTGAAGTGTGCCTTTTTGCTCCACAGCAATCACCTGCCCAGTGCTCAGCGTGCCAGACCAAGGACAGCTGAACTGCTCCCACCTCCACTGGGACTTCAGCTTTGGCTCCACATGTGCCTTTTCCTGCCGGACAGGGTTTGCACTGATGGGTCCGGAAAGCCGTGAGTGCACAGCCACAGGGACCTGGACTGGGGACTCCCCACACTGCGAAGGTAAAGTTGCTGCTCAAGGTGTCAGAGGCCTTGAGCTGACCCCGTGATGTTCTCAGGGGTCTTGGTCCTTTCATTCCAACAGTTTAGCCTCGTAGCCTCCAGGCTTCTGCCTGAAGTATATCTCTATCCTTGCAGCCATTACCTGCCCAGCGCTCAGTGCCCCAGATCGGGGAGAGCTGAACTGCTCCCACCTCCATGGGGATTTTGCCTTTGGCTCCACATGCACCTTCTCCTGCCAGACTGGGTTTGCACTAGTGGGGTCAGAGAGTCGTGAGTGCATGGCCACAGGGACATGGAGTGGAAACACACCATGCTGTGAAGGTAGAACCACTGCTAGAGCTCGGGGTGTCACTGATCTTGGGGAATATTCTAGTGTCATCCCAGCTTCTTGGTTCCAGCAGTTTAGCCTCGCAGTCCCCAGGCTCCTGCTTGGATTGTGTGTCTACCTCTACAGCCATTACTTGCCCGGTGCTCAGTGCTCCAGACCGAGGACAGATGAACTGCTCCCACCTCCACATGGACTTTGCCTTTGGCTCTACATGTGCCTTCACCTGCCAGACAGGGTTTCTGCTGATGGGGCCAGAGAGCCGTGAGTGCACGGCCACAGGGACCTGGTCTGGGGATGCTCCACGATGTGAAGGTAGAGTTGCTGCTTGAGGCACTACAGGTCTCAGGATGACCCTGGGATGTTCTCCAGTGTCTTGATTCTCTCATCTTGGTTTAGCTTCATAGTCCACAGGCTTCTGCTTGAAGTGTGCGTGTTTACCCTGCAGCTATCACCTGCCCAGTGCTCAGTGCTCCAGACCGAGGAGAGCTGAACTGCTCCCACCTCCATGGATACTTCACCTTTGGCTCCACATGTACCTTCTCCTGCCAGACAGGGTTTGCACTGATGGGGCCAGAGAACCGTGAGTGCACAGCCACAGGGACCTGGACTGGGGATGCCCCACAATGCAAAGGTAGACCAGCTACTCAAGGTGTCACTGGCTGTGGGGTGGACCCTGGGCTGTTCTCTGCTGTCTTGGTCATCTTGTCCCAACCATTTAGCCATGTAGTCCCCAAGCTTCTTCTTGAAGTGTATGTCTATCCCTGCAGCTATTGCCTGCCCAGTGCTCAGTGCTCCAGATCGGGGAGAACTGAACTGCTCCCACCTCCACGGGAACTTCAACTTTGGCTCCACATGTACCTTCTCCTGCCAGATGGGGTTTGCACTGATGGGAATGGAGAGCCCTGAGTGCACGGCCACAGGGACCTGGACTGGAGATGCCCCACATTGTGAAGGTAGAACCACTGCTAGAGCTCGGGGTGTCATTGACCTTGGGATGCCACTACGATGTCCCCAGTCTTTTGATTCCAACAGTGTACCCTTCCAGGCTCCTATTCAAAGCATGCCTCTTCACCCTTGTAGCCATCAAATGCTCAGCCACCCCCAAGGGTGCTGCTAGGCTGCCTGCTCCCACCTCCATGGGGACTATGGCTCAGTGTGTGCATTGTCCTGCCAGATGGGGTTTGTGCTGACAGGGGTCAGAGAGCCATGAGTGCATGGCCATGGGGACCTGGACTGGGGATACCCTGCGATGCAAAGGTAGATCTTCTGATTGCATACAATCAAGTATAGAATCATTAAGTCTGTAAAAGACCTCCAAGATCATCTAGTCCAAGTGTTATAGGTGTCTGCAAGTGCTCTGTTGTCGCAGACTGCTTTCCCCCGCATCCCCTTTCCCTTACTATCCCTAGTCCATGGCAGCTCATCCTCTGGCTTCATAGCCCACACATCCCTATCCCTTACTACCCCTAGTCCATGACAGCTCATCCTCTGGCTTCATAGCCCACAACACATCCCTATCCCACCATCATCAGTCCTGTCCTACTGATGCTACCACTATGCTTTATCTCCAGCCATCAGCTGCCCGGTGCTGGACCCCCCCAGCAGAGGCAAGCTGAGCTGCTCTCACGTGTATGGGAACTTTACATACAATGCCACATGCGTGTTTTCCTGTGAGGAGGGGTTTGTTCGGATGGGAGCAGAGGTGCTCTTCTGCACAGCCACAGGGAACTGGACCAGGCATCCCCCTCTGTGTGCAGGTACAGTGGGACCCCCTGTTCCTGTAGCACTGCGGGGTGTCCAACTTCCTGCAGCACATCTTGAATGTGGTGAGGACTACCCCAGCAGCTTGGGTGCCATGAAGTCCTTGTGGTAACTTCCTAAATTGTGGGTTTGTCGGTTTATTTCAGAGTACAGCGCCCCGTTCTTAAAGCAAGTCCTGGCTTACAGCAGCGGCACGGCTCTGGCAGTAGTTGGTGTTGTGCTCTCAGGGACGCTCATTGCCATCCTCGTCAAGCGGCTCAGCAACAGAGGTACAGGAGCCCACTGTCTCTTTGGCCAGGGGCTCTCAGACCATGGGGTTACAGTCCATGGGGAGGGTGGGATGATCAGTAGAGTTTATCAGTGTGACTGTGTATTTTATTTGCTGCAAGTCACTTTGGTCTGGCAGCACCTCCTTGGCAGTCTGTCCAGCTGTGTCAACAGCCAGGTTTGGAGAGTAGAGCCAGAAAAACACTTTAATTGCAAGGGGCAGAAGGCAATTGTTTCAGTTTCCTCTTCCCATTCCACCCTCTGGTTGTCAAACTTGGTTCCATTTCAGATGATGCTGCTGCAGCTTCTCACTCAAATCCTTCACTAACTGTTCTGGTTCTTTCTTTTCTATCTGCACTACCCATGCGGACATTTTCATGCCATTAACAGAGGAGAAGAAGAAGCTACTGAACCCTACCAGGTGAGAGCTGTGCTCTGCAAGAGGACTACTCTGCCCCTGCCCACCTGAGGCTGATCTATAGGCAGTGTGAGCCCTCTCCCCGAGGTGACTCCCTACCGTCTGTTTCCCAGTGACTTAGGATCGCCAGGTATCTTCACCAATGCAGCTTACGACTCCAACCTGTAAGGTGCAAGACGGTCCCAACACCTTGCACTCTCCATTCCAGCATTCATCTCAGCTTCTGCTGGGGGTCACGTGCCCCCAGGTGGGGTCACCCAATAAGGAGGAGGGAGCGGTCACGGCCCAGACACACCATGTCTCCGCTACCAGAAATAATGGTAAAACTCTCCCAGACTTGTTTTGGAGTTTTAGAAAGCAAGCATCCTTTATCAGGCCTGGGCAACACGCAGGAGTGATCTCCATCATGTGCAAGGAGAAGAAAAGCTGGTTACAGAACATATTTCCCACTGACGTGACTATGTATAAATTTTCCCAGAAATCTTATGCATATTCTATTGCTTTCCAAGGTCTAATTTTAATGTTATGAAACTTCGCAACAGCGGAAACTCTTGCTTGTTTGGAGTTGGCTTCAGCTCTCTGCTCTGCCTTGACTTAGAGATAGAGAAATACTGCAAACAGAGGCAATTAGAAAACAGACATATCTGTTCAGCGCGGATTGCACTTCACACAAGATGTTATCATCTTCAAAGAATGAACAGTGTGTGGAAAAAACACCGTTTTAGAAGAAAACACGCTATCAGAAGAACATTCTGTTTAACTTTCAAAGAACACAATTACTTACACGAAACTTTACTTCAGCTTAAATAAAAGATATTGCACTTTTTGTAACGGAAGCTTCTCCTCCCCGCGCGCGCCGCTGGCGAGAGTGCCCGTTCTGCCGTTCTGCACCACCCCCTCGCGGAGCTGCCTCCTGCTCGGGCTGAGCCGCCTCCGCGTGCCTGGGGGTGGGGCCAGAGGTGCGGAGCGGCCGCGGGACAATGCATGTTCGCTGGCAGCCGCCGTACCGCGGGGCGGGGCGCTGCCCGGAACTAGACGTGGATTTCGGGAGGAAAGTGGAAACGATGGCGGCGGTGGCCGAGGAGGCCGACTGGGAGCCGGCGGGGGCTTCTGCCGGCTCCGGGGGAGCGGCCTTGACTGGGGTGAGGGCCGGGGCCGGGGCCGGGGCCGGGGCCGGGGCCGCGGCCGCGCCCGCGCCCTCTGACTGCGCTGGCGCTGAAGCCGCTGTCTCTCCCTCCCGTAGAAGCGGTGCTGGGCGAGGAGCTGGACGAGCTGCTTGGGCTCGCCTGCGGAGATGCGGCGGGCCCCGAGGACGAGCCCGAGCCCGACGTGAGTACGGGGCGGGGGAGGCCGGTCGGACACCGGGCAGGGGGCCCGTGCTTCCCCTGGCCGCCCCCTAGCGTCGAGGGGCTGGATGGGGTCGTCTGCTCAGGACTCGTCGCTCTCAGAGCCCGACCCGAAACGTCGAGGGTACAGGAGAGCGGCCTTATTGGTGGGTGAAGGCAGCGCCCCTGTGGGGTAGGGCTGGCGGGAGGGCTCGTTTCTGGGTTTCTGGGAGAGAGGTGTGGAGAAGCATGCATATGCTATACCTTTGTCCATTTGTGCTGTGCTTCTTCATCTGGCGCATGAGATGGCTTTCTGGTTTCTTATCTGTTTTCAGATTTCTCCTAAATCCTTTGTCTGCAGCCTCATGCATTAATCCCTATGTTTTCACTCTCCCGCCATATATACCGCTTTTTCTGGCCCAGGGTGGTTCTGGTCATGGCTTCTCTACCCTCTGTTCTTTCTACTTCTCACTGTGTCCTAACTCGCCTTCAGCACAGCCCCTGGGTATCCAGCATAAACCTCAGGTAACTAAAAGCATTTCTACAGGCATTGTGGAGCCTGGTGCTAGAGAAGATCTGGGAACCACTGCATTGTACAAGGGCAGGCATTGGTCATCTGCAGCTCAGCGTTAGTTAGCTATGTGGAGGCTCCTGCTGCACAGCTCAGGCTGTGGGATTTGGTTTTCCTTCCTATAAGTATGCTCTGGTAAGATTTTTGTTTGTCGTAGTTTGCAAATAGTAATTTCTGTGAAGTCTGGCGGACTTTACTGAGCCTCGTTTTGTGAGTCAAGTGGAGAACATAAGGAGTGATACATTTCAGGATGTTTTTCAGCAGAAAATCTTGCTGTGTAAATTGGGTAGGTAATATTTAATTTTTTCAGACAAAATGCTCATAAGTTGTTATGTTTCAGTAGCGAACTGACTTACAGTTGCATGAGCAAAAGCTTGATCAGTGTTTTAAGGTCGTACAATAAATGATGTACATGAAGTGATTTTAATTTCTGTTTTTTCTGTTGGAAAAGGTAACTAGTGTCCCTGGCTTTAGAAGATGATGGTAACGGTTTATTCAAGTATAGGGTACCTAATACAATGCTATTCATCAGTTCTTAAGCAAATCAAGTCCTTGTGTGTGTCTCTGTTTCCTTGCCTGTAAACTGAACTGACACTGCTTTATTTATAAAGTGGTTTGAGATCTGACGATTGAAGGGCATTAAGTAAGTCTTTCAATTAAGATGAAAGGAGAAAGATGTCAACAAGTTCCTAAAACTTGGGTTTTATATAAGGTGGGTCCAGTGACTGGGCTTAGAACTTTCACTTTGCTGATAACAGTATTACTTGTGTCTTAGGCGGTATTCTCCTTTCCTACAGCTCTAAGTTTTAAAAGAAGCCTTGTATCGTGTATTCTAGTTGAGAATTTCCCTTTTAAGGGCTTTTATCTTATACCTTAAAGCAACTGAAGTGATAGTTTTGCTTTGTTTTCCGGAGCTGTAATCATATACACATAGTGTTTGATGGTTTCAATATGTATTGTCTTTTTGTATTGTTTCTTTTTCTAAACTGTCATTTCAGGCAAGTGATCTCTATAACTTTCATTTTGATTTGGATTTGATGTCTTGGGACTCCAATCTTTGGAATATTACAGGCCACGCTCATGCTGGTAATTTAACTGTTGTATTTTGCATGTGTGACTGTTCCCCACCCCCTCCCTCCCCCAGTCCACAAGAGCAAGCTGTTATAACTTTAGGATAGAGGTAACTTATGTGGAACTGTTTGATGTTCTGCAGTGTTTAGCTCTGTGGTGAGAAGTCATGCCGTGTTTCTGTAGGATGGGTACAGCTGGTGAGGACTGCCCTACAAGCTAAACTGGTTTAGTGTCTTGAATCTGCTATATTTTCTGCTGTGCCTTGCTTCAGGATTAAATAGCTGTACAAAGCAGTGTGTTCTTTGCTGATCTTTGTTGTTAAATGCTTGTGCATTAATTTTTTTTTACCTGCTTCTTTCAGATACAAGTGTTGAAGATGGAACCCTTATCACCATCCACTTCAAATTGCTCGGCTCCCTTCCCCATCATCTGTGGAGTCTCCAGTGCAGAATGTGCCTGTATGCAGAAGCCTCCATGTGACACTGAGTAGCAGCAGTCATTTAGAACCAGCTGTGACAAACAAAAAGCCTAATGATTTACTGTCTGACCAGCTTCAGGCATAAGAGGAAACAGCATTATTTTTCCAGCCCTTACAAAAACAACTTCCTTTGATCTTTTCATTCCACTCCTGCTGGTGGCCCATTCTAAAAAGAGCATGTTCAGTTCTCTCTCCTCAGGTTGTGTGTATGGATCTGCTTGTTAAACAGAATATCTTCTGAAGTCTAGCAGTTGCTGGTCTTTGCCCCATTTCATTCTGCTTATAGGGGAGAGGTACTTCTTTTTCAGTAGTACTTAGCATTAACCAGAATAAAACTGCAGAACAAAATCTTTCTCCTGTTTGCTGAAGCAGCAACAGAGATGTGATGGAAGGTTGTTGTAGTCTGAACTGCTAGTAGGCACTTTTATGTGTTTTCTGAAGCATTAATCACATGTACTTTCTGTCTGCAGGATGATGTGGACCTCAGCTGTAGCTCCCAGATGTCCTCCTATCTCCCTCTACAGACAAGAGCTACAGAAGCCCTGTGTTCCTGAAGGAAATGGAGGGGGAAGAAGCCTGCTGTCAGCATCACTTTCTCGATACTGGTGTGAAAGATTAAATAACTTTAATTTCCTCCAGATCGTATGTGTGTTGTCTCGCATGCAGATGCTTAACTAACAGATATTAGTATATACCTTTCGTTTCTGATTGAGATTGTGATCAGATATGTCTATTTTAAACAAATATTGTAGTTAGGTGAAACAAAAAAAACCCCAAAACCACACCATGTTATTACTGCTTGAATTCTGTATTTTATAACTTCTGGTCCAAATCGGACTCCTTTTTCTTTCCTAGCAAATCATTCTGCAAGGACCTTGAAGAGATGTGGTCAGACAGCATCTAGGCCTTTGATACAACCCAAACCCCTTTTGCCTGCTCTACCTGAGTCTCAGACTAGTGTTGGTATCCCAGCTAAAACCATCATTATTCAGACTCTTCCCACGCTTGTGCCGCTACCAAAGCATCAGCCGGTTGTTAACATCCAGCCAGCACCCGATAAAAGTAAGTGAATCTTTTTGACTGGGCGAGATCTTGGGGGTGAACACTGTATCTGTTTGGGATAGTTGCTAGAATGAAGTTAGCTTTGGCAGACGAAGCTGGAAGGATAAGAAAGTAAAGACTGGTCCTCCCATGCTTTGCTGAAAAGCTTAGGCTGAAAATATGGCCTTATTCCTCGTCTTATGTAGTCATGAGAAAAAGCACTCACCTGAGCGTGGTGTGGAATGGAAGACAGTACAACCAAAGAGACTATACAGAGCACTAGCAGTTGTGGAGAGATCATACTGCTGATTTGGAAGGATGTCTAGGGACCCTTGCTCCACTTGTAATGGCAAGTGGTGCATAAGGTGGTGACAGTACTATCGTTGTAACCAAAGGAAGATCCAGCAGAATCACTTAGGATTACTTGAATGAAACTTTAAAGCTTATAAGGAGTGATAAAAGCTTTTTTTTTTAATTCACATGAAATTGTCACAGGATGGTGGGAACGTGAGTTTATGGCTTTTCATCTCACTAAACAGCATTAAGTAGGATGTTGTGAAATCAGCTAGAAGAGCCTTGTCGGATGTTAGAGTAGTGACCTACAGCTGCAAACTGATGTTAACAAGAGGCAAGTGATTTCCTGTCCATGGTAATTCTTTATTCCTCCTGTTGCCCTGTAACAGATTTTTTGAAGTAGCTTGAGCTTTCATTCCTGAATCCCAAACATTCTTTTACTCTTCAGCTAGGCAGCAGAGATGTTACTTTCATTGCTGAAATTGCCAAGTGTAGTTGACTCATTTTCTGCCAGTTGATGGCTGCAGACTCTTGCGGCTGACTGTACGGGCACTGAGGTGTGGAAGAAAAAGGAGTCAAATATAAGGGCTTGTATCTAGAAATTATTGCAATAGTGAAAAATTTGTCTATATTACTCATTACTCCTCAGTCCAGAGTTAAGCCAAAGCTGGAGATGCTGATTTGTTACAACGTGCCTAAGGTTATTGGGTTGCTTAAAACACAGGTCAGCACAGTCAGCATGACCTAATTCTTATTCCTTCTGGTGTTCCAACTGATAAAATACCATCTGGAATAAGGAGTGTCGGGGATATGGGCTTTTTGTGAGGATCGGCTTCTCTTTTTCCCTGAAGAAAAAGTCAGAGAGTAGTTTCTGTGAGGCACTATAGAGTAAATACTTTTGGTGAAGTATGGCTGTGCTGCGTATTTACTTTGACTGATGGTGTGTTTAAAAATTCTTTAGTGCCACTTCCATAACCAAACCCATAAGGATATTTTATGTTAATAAAGATCCCCTGGAGCTACCAGTTTGAAATATGCTATTGTTTTCAAAAGAACATGAGGAATGATATTTTTACAGTCCCTTTCATGAAAGCTTAAAGAAAAAAACTATCATCTTAGAGCATCGCATACTTTATGCATTAAAAAAACCCTGTTGAAGTAATCTCAAATTCAGCAATTGAGGTTCTTAATTTGGGTAGTACTAATTTATGCTGTCTTCAAAATTGTATCTGGAAAAAAATGAGATCTAATCCTACACGTTGTACATAAAAGATCTTGGCACTAGGTAAATTACTTCATATTTCAGCTTCCAGAAGATTGGGTAAATGCTGTAATACATTGTCACGCCTTCTGGTTGGAATGCTGAGCTGAAACATGCTGTTTCTGAAAGCTGGCGAGGACATCCTGTTTCAATGGATTAGAGACATTCGAGTGTTTTCAGACAACAAAATATTACTCGAGCACCTGCTTGAGTTAAATATAGTTGTTGGACTGAAATTTCTTGGAAGTAGGTGGTTTTGACTCTGTTTCAAACTGTCAAAATTACCTATTTTTTTTCCGTTTGCTTTTCTTTAACCTCTGTTCAGCTTATGTATGAAATATCTTGCATGAGATTTTTTAAAATAACTGGTCTTCTCTTAGAGTGAATTAAAGCTTTAACTTATGTTTTGAAAATATAGCTTGCGTTTTTCTCTCTCATTGACTCTCTTTATGCTGTTTCTGAATTGGTTTTTATAGTATAAGTCATTTCTATGTGGTAAGTTTTTCTGTTGAATACAGTAATAAAGTCAGGATGGACAAAAGGGAGAAGGAGGATTGAGGTTAGCTGGCTAAGTTCTTTGAAAAAGTTGCCCTAAAGTGCTAGCAATACTGTAATGTGAAATGTTTCTAACAAGTGTTGACTTACATTAAATTTCATGAGCCTTTGGGAGAGAGCTTGTTTTATTGGATTCTTTTAATATATGTAGTTCTTGTTTGCAGTGAGGATTAAGATCCCTGCAGAATTTTGAGCTATTTCTCTCTTCTTTCATTCCTGTGCTGTGGAATATTTTAATGTGAAAAAATTGATGCTGAGCGCTCCTGTTTGTTCTTGTGTTCTAGGTCAGTCTATTGTGCTCCCCCCAGCGCACTGTGGTGCAGCTCCAGGCTTCTGGGGTGCTTCCTGCATCCCAAGCCAGTCATTGCTGTCAACTGGAGGACCAACAGCTTCATAATAATATGGTGAACGTATTGTCTCCAGCTCCTGGAAACGGCTCAACAACTACCAAAATACCAGTAACTAGGCCCTTGCTTCAAAGTACCACACCAGCAACAGGGCTGGATGTAAGTTCTGACTGTGTGATGATAGGTAATAAACAAAGCTTGGAAACAATTTTCAGTTACCTGCAGGTGGCATATAATGGAAGAACCAGGTCACTTTAGAGTCTGAGGAAGACAGAGCTGTAGTTGAATTCATCTAGTAGGATTTCTAACAGTAAATCAGGAATTCAGCAGCTTGGCAGAGCTTGATATGTGCTGGCCTGCCTGGAGTTGCAGGTCAAGTATGCAAATGTTGTGGCAGAAGACAGTGCTGATATATATAGGTTTTTTTCCTTTGCTCGTCTTCTCAGCTGCAAGTTCTCAATGGCTAGAACTCTCTCACATACAAGAAGATTTGATGTATCTGATTTTTCATTAGTGCTAAACCATTTCCGTGATCTGTAGAATAAAAACATTCCTTTGGAAGTAGATGAATTGGAAATGTCAGCAGTAGGCTTGATTCTTTTTCCATCCCTTTTATCTCCCAGATTTTACTCCTGATTTTTAGAAACTTCAGGTATTGAGTTTCATATGATCCTGATCTCTTTAGGCTCCCTTTTGATTGTATACTGAATGAATAGAAGAGGGATAAGCTCTCAACAGGCAGTAGGTGCAAACTGAAATAGCTTCTGATGTGTGGGACTTTCCCTCCCTCTCTTCAGCTTTGACAGCTTAACTAGCTGGCAAGCTGGGTATTAACTTGATTTAGTTCCTAGTAGTTTGGAGCTCCTTTGATTGCATTTTGTTGTGGAAAGTACCAAAGCTTCTTCTCTGTGGCTTTTAATCTCTCAGGGTGTCATTCTCCAGTGTGGTATTCTAAGAACAATTGTCATGAACCAAGAATCCTACTGTATTTCTCAGTGTGAGAGGAAAACATTTATGTCCCTTCACAAGAAATTTTACAGTATAGTCACTTGCTTATTAGCAGCACAGAACACTTTCTTAAAGGCGTGTGCCTTCTGGACTCCTTAGAGGGATATTGTACAGTTTCCTAGTGTCTGAGAATTGCCACTCATGCTTAATGCTAAATTTTCCTCACTATTTGTGTTTGTGTGCAGGCTGCATTTTTAAAAGAAAAATTATTTGTTATGAGTAATTCAGCAGCCAGAGTGCGATGCAAACCTAACCATGAATTTGCAAGATGCTAACGGAGGTCTGTTAGTAGGCAAACCAGTTAAGAGCGCTGCATTTTTAAATGATAGTTGCCTGCTATGCATTGCCAGACTGAAGAGACCTATCAGCAGTCATTAGGTTTGTGACTCCCTGTAATCAGGACTAGCATGACACCATTGTCTGAATGTAAGATTTAATTGACAAACCCCCCTTATTTTCCTTACATTTCATATCACGTCAAGAAGTTAACATGTACGTCAGTGAGAGTAGTCAAATATGTAGCTGGGGTAATGAATGGCTGTTTGTTTTGAACAATGGTTGTGTGGGTAATTCCACCTGTGGCTGTTTCAGGGAGGCAGTTGACTTAGTATCTGCCTAAACACTTAAGTGTCTTGCCTGTGTTTATTGAAACATGAAAAAAAGTTGCAATTGCTCTTTGGCACATGCTGGTGAAATAGCACTTTGGAAAAGAACAAATGTTTTGGGATACAAGTGGCACCAGCAGGGTCGAAACATTGTGCCACTGTCATAGATGCCATATGTGGGGCTCAAAGCTGCACAGATGTAGCTGCCATTTGACCTCTGTAACATGTTTTTGTTTATTCATCTGAACAGATGAAGAAGAAGAAATACTGCAGGACTTTCTTTTAGGCTTAGGAGGGATAAATTTTTAGCTTAACACTCAGCCCTTCGAATGGTTTACACTGAGACTGGCTCATAGGAAGCGATACACGTGGGACCCTATGGTGTGCATGTTTACACAGCTTGCCACCTGTGGGGAAGTGCTAGGCTTTCAATATGGCCACTCTTCACTAGGAAACTGGTTAAGAACTTTTCCACTAGGAAAGTGGACAAAAGAAATGCTGCCTAAGCAAACCACTCTTTCGGTTGAAGGAAAGAGGCCCTTAGGTAAAAAAAAAAAACAGATGAACTTTCCTGTTGCAATTAAATGATATAAGAGCATAAATGGTAGGTGTGTGAGGGAATCTAGTTTAGCTTTTCCCTATAGGGCCTTGAAGGTACATCTTCAAAGACAGCAGCTTTCATAAGCTGAGGTAAGAGGCTAGCCAACATAAAGTTGAAATTGTTTGCACTTTCAACTCTTTGTCTTACCCAGCGTGTGGACCAAAAACTCTGGAGTGTGAGACACATTCTTACCACCTCACACTAGAAATACAGCTTGCGTTGGAGTGGAGGTTAAATTTTGTTCAGAACTGAGTTTGTTTTGGAAGACTGGTTTGAGGTAGCAGTGTTTATTTGTAAAGTGCATGACTCTGTAAAGACTCTGAAGATAGATGGCAATCTGAATCTAGTTAGTACTGTGTGAAGCAAGGTTTTGCAATTAACGTTTCACTTCTCCATACTTAAAACATCTTGTGTGTTTTAGTGGGGGTGTTGCTTTTAAAGTTGAAAAGCAAAAGTTGCATCACTGATTAATGTTTTATTTTAATGCTAGCGTGTTTCCTTTATGGATCTGTTTTCTGAGAACTGGAATTTACTATCTGGAATGGTAAATTAATACCATGCAACCTACAAAGAGGAAGGCTGCAAAAGAAGCTAGCAGAGGTGCTTGCTACATTTAATCTTTGTTCAGCACTTGTGCAAAGGAATGTTGCTTAAGCAGTCGGACACTATAAATTAGTTCCCCTCTATCTTCTGATTATTGAAATGCTCAAGCAAGGGACATGTTTGTCTTGATGCCAAGCCAGCTATGTAATGCTTAGTGCCATACTCCTTCCAGATTTAAGCATTGTTGCACTATTTCATGCACACAACTCTTTCCATTTCCTGTGTCAGATTTAGGTAGGATCAGGTGTGCAGTTGTGGGTTATTCCCCAAAAAAAGCCAGGAAAGTGCTGGAGAGTTGACTAAGGACCCTAAGCTGTTTTAGGGACTGTCAACTAAAACAAAATAACTCAAGGACATGAATAGTTTGGTTTCATTTAAGCAAGCTTAAGAAATGAGTGGAAGTGAAACTGGTGTGGTGTAGACTGAAATGCAATTATTACAGAGCGTACCTTGATTTGGACTGTGAAGAGTTGCTGTTACTGACAGCTCTTGGGGAACCTTAGTAAAAAAGTTCAATCTAGATTAATACCATATGAAACATAGCTGGCCGTGTCTGAAAGAGCGATAGATGTACCTTAGGATGTACTCTTAGCATATGAGAGTTCACTGGTGTTTTTAACTCTGTTTTCTCCGCAGAAGCAGGTAGATTTGCCAGAGGTCCCAGGCACTTAGTCAAAAGCTGTCCTGTAGCAAATAATCCTGACCTGGTCTTCAAACAAGAATGGATGTAAACAATTTGGTCTTTTCTATTTAACTTCATGATACAAAACCTCTTTTGAAAAATAGGAATGTAACTACTTGTTTGGAATATTGCACAACTCAAACCAAAGCTGCTGCATAAAACTCATGCTTTATTATTTCATCTCTGGACAGCTGAAGTGATCCTCGCCCTAAATCGGTGTGTGCTATACACTGCAGTCCTTGGCTAGCCTGAGTCTTTTTTTTTTTTTTTTCCAAAATTTTTATAGCTGTAGGCTTTTTCGTATGTCAAGTATTGCAGTACTTACAAAGCTTTGACCTGAATTTGTTGTTAATGAAAATGTTTTAATTTTTTTTCCTTTTCCACTGTCTCCTAAAGAGAGAAACAAGAGTAAGTACAAACAGCTTCACTTTCACAGACTTTTGTGGCAGCTGACTAGAGGTATAGTAAATTATCTTTATATCAAGCAATTAGATGAACATGGATTCAGCCCAAGAGATGAATATTCTGTTACCGGTTTTGTCATCAGACTGCAGTATCATGAAAAATAACTTCAAACAGTCTGTAGCAAATTTTTCTTGCAAACAACAAAGTGCTAGAGCAACATATTGTCTGTCAGTAAGCGTGTACAGGGAGAGAGCCGGAAAGCTATGGTTAGGGTTCTTTAAACAGCCAGACCTTGATGGGAGCACACTGTGTTTGTTACTGCTCTGTAACTTGTTAATTTTTTTTCCTAGACTGATACTTCTAGAATAGTTCTCATGTTTTTTTCCTTTAGCTTTCATGATCTAATAGATGAAGGTTACTCCAGCGCATGTGTTGGTGAATGCAATCTGTGTGAGATGACAACATGCATTTCTCTTTCAGTGTAAACATCATTATGGCATGTCCATGTTACCATGTAGTCTTATAATGTGGTAAATGTCTTCTGTTTTTAATAAACACAGAGTTGCTGTTCCTAATCTGTGAGAAGGAAATCAACAGAGTAGTGTGTAAACTTGAAATGTCAAGTAGTTTTGTATAGCTCTGCAGTATTGATTATCATTGTCAGCAGCAAGATGCTTTCAGTCTAGATCATCCTACTCAGTATAAACCACGAAATGAGTAAGTGGTAAAAAGATAGACTATTCCTGCTTGGGAAACAAATCAGAGTCAAGACTGTTCGAGAATGAGGGGGGTTGCTTTGATCTGTCCCAGTCTGGTCTGGCAGACTGAATACATTGGAGTATATTTTCTGGTTTAGCTTCATCGGGAAGGAATCCACTTTGTGTGCTCTCTCAGTAACTGTTCTGTGATGTGCTATGCTCCTGATCTAAATTAAAATAGATGCACCGAGAGTCTGCATTTAAACTGTGATAGAAATGCTTCATATGCATAGAATGTGCAATCTGAAGTCAGCAACAGCATTCAACATCTGAAAAAACTGTATAGCAGAGCTGGAAAATGTGCAGGAACAGGTGTAATCAAGTGTGGAAATGGCTTCCATACAGGACAGGCTAAAAAAGCATGAGACTTACCAGTTGAGAAAAGCTAAGACTCATTGGAGCCTATAAAATCGGGCATGGTAAAGTGAAGGGGACAGATATTCTTGACACCTTGCAGACCTCTGGGTATGTATTTTCTGTCTTTGTGATTTGTTTGATCGAGTCAAACTACTGCTTGAATATACATTGTGTCTCCTACATGTAGGAGAAGGTTGAGAATGCAGGAGAAAACAGGCAGGATAGCACCTGTTTTTTCATTATCCACGTGCTGTAACTCTCGGAGATGTATTACTAGTTGCCTCTGTGCTGAACATTTCACTTCATTTGAAGCAGAGTGCAGGGAGTTATTCATGCAGACTTTTAAAAAAGTAGTGGAGCAGAAATTATGCATGGAATAGAGACTCTTAACATGCAGATCATTAACAAGCCTTTGTATTTTCTAGGTTAGCGTCTTGAGAAGACAGCAGCGCATGATCAAAAACAGGGAGTCAGCTTTTCAGTCACGGAAGAAAAAGAAAGAATATATGTTGGGACTGGAGGCGAGGCTGGAAGCAGCCTTATTGGAGAACGAGAAACTCAAGAAAGAAAACAGCACATTGAAGAGGCAGCTGGATGAAGTAGTATTAGAGGTAAGAGATTGTGAAGAATATACGACTTTATATGAAGTCAGTTACTCAGGTGGAAGACATTTGAACAGAACCACAGAAATGTTGACTGGAAGACCTTTCGGGCTTTCTAGTCCAACCTCCCACTCTGAGGAGGACTTTTACCAATTCTAGGTCACGGCAGCTGTTGCATTGCCTTGTTGACTTTTAATTCCTTATTTCATGATACTTCTGAAGATTTGACTGAATGGTTAGACTGAATAGAAGCTGAATATACTGTACAAATAAAAGAGTTTTATTTTTAAGTACTCCTGGCCTGTATTCATACATAATTAGGCAAATGTAAATCTGAAAAGCAAACATAATTTGATGTATTTAGCTTCTGAAACACCTTTGCATGTCTGTGCCCCTTTTTTATTTCATGTCTTCCCTATTTTTCCTGTCTAGAATCAGAAGCTCAAAGTATCATCGCCAAAGAGAAGGGCCTTGTGTGTGATGGTGATACTGACTTTCATAATGTTGAATTATGGTCCATTGGGGTAAGATACCTAGGATTCCTCTTTGCATAGCAGTGTGCTGTCCTGTGATTTTAGTTTGAATCTTTAATGCAATCAGTGCTGTGTCTTAAAGTCAGCTTGGAACCTGACTTCCATCCTTTTCTTTCTTCTTGTGCAAGGGGAGACTCCTTTGTGTAATGGTTCCTTTTCGAATCCTTCTGGCAACAAGACCTAAATCTTGTGCTTCTAATTTCTCTTGGCTTGGCTTTTTGTTAATGCAGTGTACAGCAGTTCGTCTGCTCCAGTTATACCTGAAGGAGCTGTGTTGAGAACTCTTTTTAGAGAGAAAGTCACAGAGCTTGTGAGCTCACCTGCTTGTTTGAACCTGTGCTAATCTCAATACCTGTGGGTTTAAGCTGCTTCTAGTATCCAGTGCAGGAAACAGCACTGTTTGTTCCAGTGCTTTGCAATCCTGTCCATTAGATGTGTCTTGCTGCAGTCTTCCTTTTTACAGTGTAAGCCCTGTATTACTTGACTTCTAGGTCTGATGAAAAAGTTATTCTCTCTCCCTGATTTGTTGATGTGGTAATCAAAAACCTCTCTTGTTTGAACTGTATGGGTGGGGCACAGGAACCAGAGAGCAGGAATGAAATGCTGCATTACTTCCCAGACACTGTGGAAGAGAAGAGACTAAAAAGGGGCACATCTTGCTCATATCTGTCTATTTAACCTGACTTTGGAACATAAAGACCTTTTATATGAAGCTGTTCACTTTTTCAAAAAGGGAAGATATTTCAGGTGATTCCCAGTCAGCAGTGTCTCAATTGGTCCTCAAAACTCCAGTCAAAGTAAAGGAATAGGATGGGATAAATCTGGAAGAAGACTTTGTTTCTGACTATGATAAACTTTTATAGTGTTGGTGTTTGTATTTTTAATAATATTAGAAAATTTGCTAAAGCTGAAATTTTGAAGTATTTGCAGTAAGTGCAAATATTGCTTGTCTCATGCAGTGAAATAAATAGAACTGATAATTTTACTTCGATGTAGTTTATTTGAAGTTAGACCATTCATTAGTGCATTTAGGATTTGTATTGGGATTCTTGACTATCAGACAGAAAAATCAGCTTCCAGGTGCTAAGCAACTGATTTGTACATCCCATCTCCATTTGTAAACATTACCATTCATTTGAGAGACACTTCGTGAGTACTAATAGAACCAGTAATCTTTCTGAAGCTGGGAGAAATTTTAGTTGCATCCACATTACAGTTGGAATGCATGAAGCTCTTGTTAGTTTTGAGAGGCTTGGGAAGTCTTTTACTACAGTCTCTAGAGTTCTTGTGTCAGCTTCTTTACTGCCAGGAATGGGTAAGGGTTCAGCTTGACAGCAAGAAACAGCTCTCAAAGTAGACTGAAAGGTCAGTTTATGTTCATATCTTTACAATAATCAGTGACTATACAACTGTGGCAGGGTTAGCTTTTTGGCCTGATTTTTTGTTTAATAAAATAAAGCAAAAAAATTCTTGGGTGTCTGGTTGAGCAAGCCAGTGTAATTGTCATGACTGAGCTGAGTGGTCTGCATCAGTACTGAATTTAGGTGGTGAGGAGGGATGTAATGGCAAATTTGCAGGGAATTACTCTTTTTGCTTTTTTTTTTCTTCCTTGCAGAATAAATGCTTGCACTGCAATTAAACTAGACTGTAGCAAGGTGGCATGAATGTTGATTGTGCAATACTTTTTGGAAGGCCCAGAATGTGGGATATACAAACTGTCACCTAAGATTTCACTCCTTCCTTTTATAGAGGTGTCACAAAATGTGACAAAATATAGCTCCGCAAATGTGATTGTCGTAATTGCTGTTCTGCTTAGTCCTTAATGACAGAAGCTTCCGATACACATGATGTTTTTCAGTTCCTGCAACTTCTTACAGAAATAAATAATTTTTTGTTACAATATCCATGCTAGCTTATAGTTCAGCAAAAGTACTTTTTTTCCCAAAATGCAGGTGTTTGTGGGATATCTGATTTCTAGGCAGTGGTCAGCTGGAGATAAATCTGATTTGAAACTTTGTGAAAGTGTTGCCATTACTTTTATGTAGGAAATTATTTTACTTGCACACCTGCATGGAGGTATGACAGCATTCAGGCACATGGTGTTTTGGTTCAAATGTCTTCACAGTGAATATTTTATTGTTTAAAACCAGTGAGGGAGAGCGACCTCCTCCCCCCAAAAAATGTAGGATTTTCACCCCCTAAATTCTGTAGCAGACAGAAATTCCCATAGCTGGCCTTACTGTAAAATGCTTCTCAGTTTGCTAATTGGAAGTGATAGGATACTTTGAAGGCTAGAGATAAACAGAAGAACAGATACATAGGCTTTAGCTGCCTATTTCCATCAAATTGGAGAAGATATGGAAGCGGTAGAGCGGTTTGGGGACAGGGATGTGAAGCTGAAGGGCAGGCAGTCCTACAAACCCTCCGTGGCCAGCAGCAGGTTGGTAGAGATGCAATGCAGGGCTTGGGCATTCAGCATCCTACAAAAAGGCATCTAGAGAGTTGACTCTGTGGTTAGTTCTATATTTTCTTCTGCATTAGTGGGTAAGTGTTGTACTAGCACTGGCTCACGCATAATCTTGTTTATTGGTTTTAAGTCTTGTAGACCGTGTATGTAAGTGGTGAGATGTTTGTGGCGCTTCACAGAGGACTCTAAGCCTCTGCTGTTCTGCTGTTTTAAGATTGTGAAATGAGAAGCAGTCTGGGATGTGGCAGTTCTTGGCAAACAAGTCTAGCAGATAACGTTATTCTGCTGAGAGATTTTTTCATGCTGACAAATACACTCTGTGTGTGGGTAATCTGTGACATTGAACATGGGAATAGTGGACTGAGGATGGAAGTCTGGTAGGGAAGCTGGTATTGAGCCAAGATAACTGTTTGTAAATATTGGTGGAGTCTCAGTATGGTCTAGATCTCACCACCATGCTGCTCTAGGAGGCAAGCTCAATTGTGAGATTCAGCATTGTCATGGCATGTTTGAAAACACACCAAATATCCTCTTGAGTAATACGTATTAAGGTGACTAAAGCCACATGTCTGGCACCTGCCTAAAAAAGGACAGTGACTTGCAACTGAAACACGTCATCTTTTTTTTTTTTTTTTTTTCCTCTTGCTTTAACAGTTCTGATTGTGTGTGTGCGCTCCTTCCTCAGTCCATTGTGGTACAAAGACATCCAGGCTAATTGAAATCACTGATGCCTTGTAGTGTAATGGAGGAAGAGCTCCATGGCCAAGCTCCTTGCTTGTCCTTTGCTACCTCGCAGCTGAGCTAGTGCCTGATTTGGGAGTGGTGCTGAACGGTGAGCATTAGGCATTGTAGCTGTGGCCCATGATTTCCTCCAGCTGCAGGTTGGATAGTGTTGTCTAAACTAGTGCCAACTGCTGAAGCTAACAAACATACATAGAAATGATGGCAGTCAAAGGGCAATTAATTTTTTACACACTAGTAGACGTGAACTGATGAAATGGGAAGAAACAAGTATTTGATGAGTGCAAGAGGCGTGCAACAGTGGCATATTAGCCAGCTCCTTCTGGCTCCCAAGGAAATCTGGAGCCCAGTGAGTGTTTCAGTGAAAACAGCAGAAGGTCTGGAAGACTTTTGTGGCTTTTAACAGTTCTGATATGAGAAACTTAGTTTAATGTTCATGACACTGAAAGAACACACTTCAATGCTGAGTTGAGTGTACATTTCTGTTGGAGGGGGCCAAAGCTACCTCCTTCTGTAGCACAACTTTGGTCTTGTGTTGTAGTTTCTGCTTGAAGAGAGAGAGAGAGAGATAGAGAAACTGAGAGGAAGAGGACAGGTTGGTGGATTTGGCTTGGATTTGGGTTCCAGATTTCTCTTGATGGGTTCGTGCTTGAACAAAATTCAATAGCTTTGATTTTCTTACAAACTACACCTGCAGGAGCAGGAAGTGTGATTCCTTCCTCCTTCCTTTTCTGATCACAGTCACGTGTTGATCCTGGCAGAGTTGTGCCTCAGCCTGGCTTGCTTTGTCCTGCTGGTGCAGTTGCAGAGCCTGCACAGAATGCCAGATGCGCTTGCTGATAATATACTCTTTTCTCTGTGTTATCTGCTGGGCTGGGAGTGAGATACAGAAAGCTTTTACCCGGAATGAACATGGCAGTTGAGACCGCTTGCATCATGACTGCCCAAGCTTTGGCAGTAAAAACTTCCAATTAATATATAGTTTTGTAAGCAAAAATGAATGTTTTGGATGTTGATACTTGCTTTCTTCCTTTCTTTTCTGAAAAATAAATTGCCTTTTAAAGAAAGCACAAGATAAGACAGAAAAAGATATCATCCTAGTTTGAGTTGATTTCCTCAGCGGAAAGAGGCTGGACTGCTCTTACGAGCTTTGCACTTGCAGAGGGTAGCTCTGGAGCAACCTAGCAGAAGGTGATGCCTTGCTGTCAGCAAATGGTGCCCTCATCAGGAATTGGAAGAGAGAAATACTTTCCAGAGAATGTTTGGCCCTGTGGCAGCTTTGTCTGAAATCAGTTAGGAAGAGGACAAGGTCCTGTGTTGGTGTCTCCTTGCAATGTCAACTTTAGCCTATTGGAAACATCCTAGCTCATTTTCAGAGATAGTACTGTCTCCAGAAAACTTTATATCATCTTGGCCTTTGTCTGCAAATTACTGTACAACTTAAATGTCAGTATTCAAAACTCAAAGTGCACAGAGTTTGTTCAGCTAGAAGTACAAAAGAAATTTAGTTTGGGTTCCTGGCAAGAATTGCTTTCACGCTTATCAAACTGACATTTAAACCAAAGAAGTAAAAATACAGCTAAAGCTAAAATATCAGGTGCTCTTGAATGCCTGGACAAACCATGACAGGGGTGTTGCTTTTCTTTCTCTCCTATAATCAGATTTATCTACACTTCTGAACAAACAACTGCATGAAGTACTTAGCAGTTCTTTCTTTTTTCCCTTGGATCCGATTTTGCATCTTAAACAAGCCAATGGCTCAGCCAGCTTGGACAGGGTGTTTGGCTGTGTGAAAACACTTTAGTGCTCACAGTATCTGGGACACCCAAATGCAGGTTGCAAAGCCTTGGTAGACACCCCAGGTATATAAGTGTGGCCAAAGAGAAAAGTTTCCGGCTTTTAAGTGTCCAGTAAAAGTGTCCTCATCTTGTCCAGTAAAGCTATTTCTCACCTTCACCTTTCTTGACTTTTAATGTAGGGCAGTAACTTAATTCCTGCAAGTAGTAGGACTTGCTTAGGGCAGATATGTCAAAGTTCTTGCTCTTTTCCAAGTTCTCATCTTGTAGCCTAACAGAATGAAAGAATTGGCCATGCCTTTGCCGTCTATCATATTAAAACTATTTTTTTTAAGCAACTATTGCGATCTTAGCTGAAAACAGATTTTTCAGAAGCTTTTTTGCCTCTGAATGGGATCGTGTACCTTTCTTTTTCACTGGTTTTAGCCTTTGCTACCTGATGGTTCTAAATGCTCAATATTGCATTCATCTTCAGTGTTGTGTTGTTGGGAACTGCTCTGTAGAGCTCTGTTCCAGCTTGGATTATTGCTGTCCTACCTAGTTCAGTATGCCTCATGTGGACAGGTTTTTCCAGATGTAGTTCTGTAGGAGAGATCCATCCTTCACCCCAGCTGCTAAAGGTGTTCTTTGTTCCTAAGTCATGCTATTCCCACCAATTTCAATTTAAGATATCGAAAGAGGAATATTTTTGATATCCTATGTCATACTCTCATGTGCCCACTTGGCAAGGAAAGGTCTTTGAGAGTGAGAAGTCAAGAGGATATAGACCATTACCTACATGTCCTCTCCTATCTGTTACCTGAAGATGGAGCCCTATTTACAGACAAACTCCACAAGTGACCTCTTATGAGAGAAAGAGAGGGGAAGAAATGATTCAACAGAACAACATCATCTTCTGTTGAGATGAGGGAAAAAACTAACAGAACTCCCTGAGTAACTACAAGATGGGGGCAGAGCAGTATTTCAACTGGGTTTTCCTCACCCAAACTGAAAGTTTGTTTGGTTTTTGGTCAAAAACAAAGGAAAAGGTTTGCCACAAACCAAAGGAGTGAGGAAGGGGAAAATATTTTATTTTTTTAGATATATTTGAGACTTTGAGAGGGAAGCTTTTGGTAATCTCCAAGATCCTAAAAAAGTTAATGGTAAAAGGGGAGGCAAATGTAGCCCATGTACCTGAAGGCAGAAATTGCTGCTAGTCCTGAAGAATCATTTTGTGGAAAATAACAATCCTGATAAAGGAAAGGGCATTGCAATATATACTATGAATAATACCATATTTTGTCCTCAGGTTGGTGCCTATGTTCTCAGAAGTAGAAGGCACGGGTATGGCGAACATACTCTGTTCACCACCTCCTTTGTCTTTTGCTGCTGCTGAAGATACCTTCTTTAAGTTTGAAACATCTTATACTTATCTGCTGCCAAAAGTGAAATTTTAATTTTGATGAAATGATCAAGATCTTTTTAAGCATGAGAAGAGTAAAAATAAACATTTACTCTCTATTCAAGCTGATATAATCAGATAAGGTGTTTGTGATTTTGAGTGGCTGTACAGCTAAAACAACTAAATTACAAAACCTAAAGATTAGCTCTGATTGCAAAGCAGTGCTGATCTTTATCCTTGATGGACCTGGTTTGGATTTCTCTGCTTTTGTTTAGAGTCAGCTGGAGTAGTATGTTGTTGCATGTGGTGCTTCATCTCAAAGTAGGAGATCTCGCCAAGCTGGAACCTGAAATAACAAGAATCACCTTTGCAGAGCAAGGCAAATAGGAAGGAGGAACCATCATGGAAAATGCAGATTTATTATGATTCTACTGGTTAGGATTTTGTCAGGTTTAACTAAAAATTACATGGATAGTTTCTCTGGTTCGGTGTGTCATTTTGAATAGGAAAGGAGAGAAGTAGGACAGGATAAAATGTCTGACTTGAGAGGTCCATCAACACATTGGATGGCTGATACACTTTGGGCTGTGTGGGGAAGTGGTTTGCTGGACAGTTAACGACTTTCAGAACTTCTGATGGATGTTCTTGGTTTCATTAATAAATTCCGTACTTCTAACTGTCATGGCTTCGAATTGGGTAAAGTAGGGACATTTCACAGATGAGTGACTTCCAGCTGGGACATATGGCATCCCTTTAAGCATCGGCCTTAGTTTTGAACTCTGGTTCTGGGCTTGAGATTCTGTTACCAGTGCTGATGCTTTCATTGGAAGAGGAGAAACATCATGTCATAAAATACAGTAGATAGTGGAGATTGTTTCTGTGAAATTGGATAGCCTGGTGTTGCCTGGTCTGTGAGGCTGTTGAATAAACCATACGGCTTTCTATGCTCTGCAGTGAGACATTTGGATGCTAGTGTCCATACACAGTAAGGAAACTTAAATACTTTTCTGCCCACTGTCACTAGTGAAAACAGAGCTTGTAGCATTTCTGCTGCCCTGATTCTGTACTGCTATCTGGAAACATGAAGGAGAGGAGGCCATCCAAGCAACATCAGCCTGGATCTGGAATTGCCTAGCTCCAGTGGTTCTGCAGAACGTGACACAATTACTCACAGGGAGACCTGGGTTACTGCTAACAGGAGTGGACGTGTGTTGGCAAGAGAGAGAGGATTATTATATGACTATGTCTCTGTGCGCTCTGCTTAATTGTGGAGTATTTAGTCTGCCCTACTTGATAGTTCTTGCCTTTCTCTGTTATTAATGTTAGTATTAGTTGCTTGTTTCCAAGTGGTCCTCAGTGCAAGCACAGACTGGGATGGCTGGGTAGCTGGGACCATGTCCCGCTGCTGCCATGTAGATAGGGTTGTCAGCCCTGCCAATATCTCTAAATCCATTTAGAATTGAACATTCATACGTTTTTGTAGGTTTTTGTTAGATGCCTGGCATAATATTCCAAGCCCTCAGCTGCACAGTACTTGGTAGCTATATTTTCCTTACATATTGTATTCAAACTATGGCATGAACCTTAACCTTGTGACGTAGCAGTAGCCAGAAAGTTATACACCTGCATATGTAACATCTTACAGTAAAGTGCCTTGCAGACCATTTATATATGTCTGTTATGTTTTCCAGTGCATTTGAAAAGGATCCCAATGAAGTTGATTCTATTGCGAGTGCCAGCCACTGGACCAGAAATCTTCTGGAGTTCTCAGCTAGCCAGGAGTCCAGCACAGCTCAGAAAGTACCTGGTGCTGTCATTCCTGGAAAGGCTAATAGGTGAGATGAGAATCTTTAACACGTTTTCAGTGGCAGAAGGCAATGGTGCTGTTAAACCTCATTGCCCTTCCATTTGCTGACCTTTTCGGTCAGTGTTATTGCTGCTTTTATAGAGCAACTGCACTTACAAGCACAGTGTTTTGAAAGCTAGTCTGTTTTGCTTTGTTATTCAACCAAGTTTACTAAGTTGCTTTTCAAATGAATATGTTTCATCCTCAAAATTGCCCAGTACTTAAAGCTTCAGTACACGTGGCTAGTTTTGTCTTCCTGTATGGTGTTAGGGAGAGTTTGATGGAACAGAGCGTATAAACAAATGTATGTCTTCATCTGTTTTGACTTTTTTTCCTGTGATCTTATTTTAGTTTGCATAATTATGATATTTGTCATGTTACTTTTCTTAATTTTTAAGCTGGAGTATTTATCTTCAAAGTTGCTCAAGAGAAGACCAGGGAAGTTCATGACTGGGAACATAACTGAGCTTAGCACTGTACTTTTTTGGAAATTTCTGAGTCTATCCTTATGCTTACCCATTACTTAATTATCTAATTAATTTCAAGCTTCCTAGATCTCTAGCATTCAGTGCATAAGTGAACGTATAACTGTCTCCAGATTGAAGTTTGGCTAATCCAACTCATGTATTCCCCTTACAAGATTTATTTCATCAAATTGTCCATTTCCAGTGTAGTGTTTTGGCTGGTTGAACAAAGCCAGGCACAGATGTGCAGAAAGTCCTAATGTATTTTGCCATGCAGAAAGAAGACAATAAATCAAGAACAATTTATGGTTGTAACCATGGTGAGGTCTTTGTATCACATAGGACACAAAGACCATGACTTTCAGACCATGACTTCTGCCATGTAGTAGTAGAGTGGTCCTCTTAGGAGGATATTCTAGTGCCTGTACCTCCTCCTTTTCTTTTATTCTTTCTCCTTGGTTTTCAGCCACCAATGAGCTCTTTGCTGCCTATTCTCCTTTATCAGTTCTAGATGCAGTAAACAGGACTATCAGACATGAAGATGAAGGGAAAGCTGGGAAAGGAAGGGTAATGTGAATAAAGCTTTCAGAAGCTCTTACAGCTGATTTCTCAGAAAGGCATTGAGGTTTAGGTACTAAAGGTCTCTGTCAAAACTAATAGGACTAAGGCTGTTACCCTATCAAGACAGGAAATTATCACAGGTGTTTGGTGATAAGTAGTTAACCCCTCAGGAGGTACAGATAACCATGAGACATTAATATTAGCGTTTGCTTTGTTGCTGGGAGTGCTGTGGATTTTTGTGTTGAAATACAATTTTTTCACTTTTTATTGAAGCCAAGCTAAATTTTAGAGACTGTCAGAGATGTAAATGATCTCCACTCGCTTGTGTTATGGTTTGTGGCTGCTCCATTGCCATATAGCTAATGGTCTTTACTTCTAAATGGTTTTAATGGCTAATAAATTTATTATTTCTTTAGCAAATCTTGCATGACTCTAGAATGAAAGAGGAAGTTGCCTCTGCAAAAGTCTCATAATTTACATCTTATGAGGAATATTTTAAAGGTTTCGTTTTCTTTCTGTGTCTGGACTGTTTGGGAAGAGATCCAATATCTGTCCATGCTCAACTGTCTGTTAGGTGGTGTTAGACCCGTTTGGGGAATTGACTGAAAATACTGGATATTTGATATAAACCTTTATTGAGTAGGTGTGATCTTTGTGTGTTTGCAGATGGTTGTGCTTAATCTGTGGATTTGATCAAAGGTTCATTAAAAGGTATTTTAAGGGATTTCTTGATGTCATCTTTATTTTTTTCCCCAGATATGATCACTCTGTATCTGATAACAAAGCACTGATGATAGTCTCAAAAGAACCACTGTTATATATTTCACCCCCACCTTGTCAGCCCCTGATCAACAGGACAGAGTCACTCAGGTGAGCAAACTACTTTATCTGAGCATTTATGCTTCTATTAGGAGTTTAAATATGAATTGTGTGTCAGGTGAGTGCTGCTGGACAGTCAGCTCTGGGTGATGTCCATTTGTAGCATTCACCAGTGGCTCTGTCTGCACTGTCCAGTGTCTACTACCATGGAAACTGGAGATTGACTTAGATCTTTGTCTTCTTTTGATGTCTTTAGTGATGATTTTCACTCAGTTTTCACACTGGTAATTTAGCAATAACTGCATAACAATTTTCTGATTGCCTGGAGATTTTTCATGACTTGAAAGAGAAATCATTTCATTTGTAGAAGTAGAATAAGGAAATCAAATCCAGCTAAAAGCCTGTTCCATCTGAAGTATGTAAAGGGTGGTGTCCTACAGTTCAGCTTCCGCTACAAGTAGCCTTACCTAATGTTGCAAATGTGCTTTACTAAGCATTAGAAAACACCTAGCTCCACTTTTTCTGAAGATATGAGAGCATCACTAACCTTATCTTCATTATGCTTTGTCCATTGTTTCTCTCAGATCTATTTGCCATATTTCAGTCTTCTTATCCAATATTTTGTCTTGAATTGATCGACTTTTGATTTCAAATTTCAGTAGTCCTTCCACTAATTTCAGAATTACTGTTCATTGAGCAAAAGAGAGTACTGCGTCTGCTTTATATTGAAACATCCATGATCCAAATAATTTATAGACATTTCACAAATTCCCTCATAAATTTAATCTTACAGTTATATTTTCTTACTCCATTATTGAAATAAGTTATCATAAAGTAAAAGAGTAGTAATCTGCAGTGTCTTTATAGTAGCTAGTTAAACTGCTTTCTAAATCAAAAAATTCTGCCATTGTTCTTTGAAACATCTATTAATGCTGTGGGTTTTCCTAGGCTGAATCATGAACTTCGAGGATGGGTACATAGACATGAAGTTGAACGAACAAGGTCTAGAAGATTATCAAATACCCAACAGCAGAAAGCACGGGTTATGCAGGTAGGCAGGTTTATACTGGTAAGTCAATAGAATGAGAAGATAATTTCAGACAACATAACCAAATATTCTCTTACTTGTCTGCATTTGTCATTATAGACAAAGTAGCAATGGTGCCTGTAATTAGGGTGCCTAACGTAAACATTTCCCTTTTTAAATTGCTAGGTTTAGTTAATTATTATGTTCTCAAAGCTCTTCCATTACTGCTCTTGATTTCAAGCTGAAGATTTTTATTTTCTTTTAGCAGTCATCAAAATGCATTCAGTGCTTTCTGAAAAGGCTTTAACAACTTCCGTATAAACTTGTGTAAGAATAAGAATAAACAGTTGACTAATGTAACATACATATGAGAAACGTAACATACAGCATATTCATCTGAACAAGGGCCAACTGGTTTTGTTTAAATATTTCTATTTTGTTTTTTCATGTTTTTGATAGGGGGATAATTTTTTTTGTAAAACTACAGAATTATGAGATTTGTTCTCATACTTTTTTCACTTTTTAAAATCCCTTTCATTTATATGGCATACAATAGAGATGATGAAATTAAGGCTGTGATTTTTTAAATTGTTTTATTAGTTTAAGTAACAGCCTTAAAAAGAATTTGATTTAACAACATGGGAAATACCACACTATCCTAGACAAAAATCATTAAATACTAAACTTAAGATTCATCCCGCTGGTGTCCAAAGGAGAATGGTAGAACATTTCAGCAGGGCAAGTTCAGGTGCTTTTAGTGTTTCAAAGTAACAGGAGTGTTTTTGTGGGTAGTATATTTTGACAGTAGTGTAAAGTGGATATGACTTCAGAAGAATTCTGCAAAACTGACATCACTGAGCAAATTTTGCACTTGGATGACAAATATGAGCAACTACTGTGTGGTGATAGCATCCCTTCTTTGTCTCTGACTGTGTGCCTTCAAATTTGGCTGTATTAAAAAAGCTCGGGGTTTTCTGTTTCCAGCTTAAACAGTGGACATTTCAGTTGTTCATGTTTCACCAGTGAAAAAAACATATTTATCATTCAGGGCACTGATTAATCTTTGCAACCTCTTAACATTCACTTTCTGCTTTAGATGTACTTCACGTTTTACCTGTAGTGCTAAACCAACCAAATGGTTATTGACACTTTGTGTCATCTTTTTGTTTTCTTCCTATTTCAGAGCTCTCTCAGTGAGAAGGCAGATTCTCAGCTAATGGCCATGCCTTACACAGACACCAGCCTCAGGTAAGGGGGAACAACTGCTTTGTTTTTGCTTTCTACTTAACCTAGTTTTTTCACAAACACCTGCTAGAAAATGGCAGTTTTCACCTTGTTGTCAGGATTCATAGGCCAGGTGCTAGCTGCATTTATTGGCCCCCTTATGTAGAAAATCAGGCAGGAGAGGGAAGAGACCAGCATGGCTGAATTGAGACCTGCCAGTCGAACTAGAGAAGAAGAGGGAACTGCACAGGCAGTGCAAACAGGGACAGGTAACCTAGAAAATGTATAGGGATGCTGCCCAGTCGTGTAGGGATGAGGTCAGGAAGGCCAAGGAGCAGCTGGAGCTGAATATGGCGAGGGAGGTGAAGACTAACAAGAAGGACTTATACAGGTATGTCAGTCAGAAGAGGAAGGTTAAAGAGAACGTACCCCTACTGATGAGTGAAAATGGTGACCTTGTATCAACAGACAAGGAGAAGGCTGAGGTATTTAACAACTTTTTTGCCTCAGTCTTCACTGATAACCGCTCTCCTCACCCCTCCTGCGTGGTGGGACAACAAGATAGTGACCTTGGGGTAAACCCCTTCCCATGGTAGAGGAGGCTCAGGTTCGTGACCACCTGAGGAACCTGAAACATATATGTCTATGAAACCTGATGAGATGCATCCCAGAGTCATGAGGGAATTGGCTGATGTGGTAGCTGAGCCATTCTTCATGGTATTTGAAAAGTTATGGCAATCAGGAGAAGTCCCTGGTGACTGGAAGAAGGGCAACGTTGTGCCTGTTTTTCAAAAGGGTAGAAAAGATGACCCTGGGAACTACCGCCCTGTCAGCCTCACCTCTGTGCCTGGGAAGGTCATGGAACAGGTCCTCGTAGAAGCTATGCTAAAGCACATGGAGGTGATTAATGGCAGCCAGCACGGCTTCACCAGGGGCAAATCCTTTATGACCATCCTAGGGGCTTTCTATGGTGGAGTAACTGCAGCTGTGGACAAGGGTAAACCAACGGATGTGATATGTCTGGACTTCTGTAAAGCCTTTGATATGGTCCCCCACAACATCCTTCTCTCTAAATTGGAGAGATGTGGATTTGATGGGTGGACTATTCAGTGGATAAGAAACTGGTTGGATGGTTGTATTCAAAGAGTAGTGGTCAGTGGCTCAATGTCCAGATGGAGATCTGTGACAAGTGGTGTCCCTCAGGCGTCTGTACTGGGACCAGTGCTGTTTTAATATCTTTATCAATGATATTGACAGTGAGATTGAGTGCACCCTCAGCAAGTTTGCAGATGACACCAAGCTGAGCGGTGCAGTTGCCACACTGGAAGGATGGGATGTCATCCAGAAGCACCTGGACAGGCTGGAGAAGTGGGCCTGTGTGAATCTCATGAGGTTCAACAAGGCCAAGAGCAAGATCCTACACCTGGGTCAGGGCAGTCCCCGATTTCAGTACATGATGGGAGATGATGTGATTGAGAGCTGCCCTGCAGAGAAGGACTTAGGGGTGCTGGTTGATGAGAAGCTTGACGTGAGCCAGCAATATGTGCTCGCAGCCTAGAAGGCCAAGCGTATCCTGGGCTGCATCAAAAGGAGCGTGGCCAGCAGGACCAGGGAGGCGATTCTGATTCTCTATTCCTCTCTTGTGAGAGCCTACCTGGAGTACAGTGTCCAGGTCTGGAATCGCCAACATAGGAAGGATATGGAGCTGTTGGAACGGGTCCAGAGGAGGGCTACAAAGATGGATCCGAGGGCTGGAGCACCTCCCATGAGGACAGACTGAGTTTGGGGTTGTTCAGCCTGGAGAAGAGAAGGCACCGAGGAGGCCTTATAGCAACCTTCCAGTATGTGAAAGGGGCCTACAAGAAAGCTGGAGAGGAACTGTTCACAAACGCTTGTAGTGATAGAACGAGGGGGAATGGGTATAAACTGGAAAGGGGTAAATTTAGGCTTGAAAAATTTCTTCACCGTGACAGTGGTGAGATACTGGAACAGGTTGCCCAGGGAAGTTGTGGTTGCCCGTTCCCTGGAGGTGTGTTCAGGGCCAGGTTGGATGGGGCCTACGACAGCCTGATCTAGTGGGATGTTCCTGCCCATGGCAGGGGGGTTGGGACTAGATGATCTTTAAGGTCCCTCCCAACCCAAACTATTCTGTGATTCTATGATTTGTGTCCCTTGGCAAATAACTGCTTCCAGTGATTCAAACTACATTTAAACAAACCCCTGTATCACAGGTCTGTTCTTCTGGGGGCTTTCTACCAATGAGTCTTAAGAAAACCTTTACTTCACTCCGCAGAGTCCCCTCCTAAACAGATTTGAATCTTTAGGGAATAAAAAAGGGGGAATTATCTTGGAAATATTTGGAGGAACATCAGTAGTTCATAAGGAGGTTTCAAAGAGTCTGGTAAGAGCAAGGTTTCTATTACTGTGTTCAAGACTAGAGTCATTAAGTCATTATACCTATTACCAAAATATTTTGACAAAGCTGAAGTGTCGTAGCATCTTATTTGCATTGTTTGTCTTCATCTCCAGATTGTCCTTAATGATTAGAACATTAGAATTCTCAGATTCTTCCTGCCTCCCCATCCCATATACCTACCCTGTTCTCTTCCCTGAGTACAGGAAGAACTGGAGATAAAAGTTTAAGAAGGTAACATAAATTCTCTCCTGAATTCTCTGTGACAGCTTTTCAAAGGTTCTCTGCTTTGAAGTGACAAGAGTAGCAAGCAGAATGAACTGTAAAGTAGACTTTTTGTTGACAAAAACACCTGAAAGATTGCTGTTGAAAGCATGACACTGTGACCTTCCTATTTGCATTGCCATTTTGAAAGCATGATCAGCCTAGGAGAAAATAGCAAGCTGAAGGCAAATGTTATGGAACCAGGCTGCCAAATTCTGGTATGTCTTGACTAATAAATAAAAAATGAAAAAGGCTTTTTTAGTTCTACAGGAAAGAGAAAAAGGGGTTGGACTATTAGAAACGGTCTGCAATATCACAGTATCACCTTTTTGGATGAGTGGTGTTTAAATGAGCAGGACTAGTGAGTCACAGCTGCATGCTGTGACTGTCCTGGAACTGCTAAGAACATAGAACAGATTTCCAGTCCCTCACAGAGCCATCAGCTGTTACACGCTCCATGAAATCATAGAATCACAGGGTAGTTTAGGTTGTAAAGAACCTTTGGAGATCTCTAGTCCAACCTCCTACTCAAAGAAGGTTTAACGTAAGGTTTACTCTGTGTTTCTTATCAGGAAAGACTGTCTTCATTTCCCTTTGTAACCCCCATTAGGAAGCTCAGAATTGCAGAAGTGCCCTCAGCCTCTTCTGCAGGCTGAACAAGCCCAATTCCCTGTGTCTCCTATCTCTCTTTGTACATCCTGTGCTCCAGGACCTGACTGTAATGCAGCCCAGTATTCAGTTGTCCCCAAGATGCCCTGCTGGCTTGCATTCCGCATGCCTGCCAGCACCTCAGACCCTTTCTGCAGCACTTGTGCCTCACTGATTTGAAGGTAGGAAAGGTGCTATATATTCAATTTTGTCATTGATGCTATCCCTGTGGCATTGCCTGTGGAGAACTGTTAATGAACTAGCATTGTCTCTACAAATGGGTAAAATCAAAAACTAAAACTAAACTACTTTTAGGTTTTCTGATACTTGATGTGTTTGTAGGTGGCCCTGAAGCTTTTGTTAATCATTCAAGAGCATTTTTTTGTTTCTAAGTTTTGCACTATTAAAATTGTGGTTCTTGGTGCATAAAGCACCGAGTCCACAACCTCTTTCCTTCTTAAAACAAGCGTATGTGCAACATCCTAGTACTCTGTGGTTCATAAAAGAGTGCCCTTCAAACTTTTAATATACACAATTTAATATGATGCTTTCTTGCAATATTGTAATGTATTACTAAAACAACTGGTAGCTTTGCACTTGTTTTCCGATCTTAGTTCCTCCCTCTCTTTCATGGACAGTCTGTAGTGGGTACTCTAAAATGGTGATAGACTTGTTCCATGGACCCAGGAAAACTTTGTAAAGGCCCAGTGGTTTCCTAGGGCTTTGGAACAACTTTCTCCCATGGCTGGATTTAGAATTATAAAAGGCTATTTTTTAGGTCTAGCTGTGTCTTCTCGAGCGTGGGCGAGCAAACGGATCTGTGGGAACTGTTTCAATTTTCAGGATGTGTTTTATTGAGCAGTGTGTGGGTGTGATGCCTTTTATCACAGTAGAACTTCAGTACTGAATCTCAATAAGTTTGGTGGGCTTATGTGTTTTTATGAACGAGTAATTAAGCTCAAATTAGCTCCAGTCTGTTTCCTGTGTGTGAAGGATGTGATCTGATTCCTCGCTTGGATAGTTCTGCTAAAAAGGATATAGAAGGTAGAACTGCCTGCTCTTGATCCCCCAGGATTTACACCCCCAATCCTGTTAAAGGGCAACTGGCTTGGCAGCTGCAGTCCTTTGACTGCAGTAGGGCCTGTATTAGCGGTAGGAGAGGAAATAATGACAGTCAACTATTACTGCTGCTCTGGAAAATCACTTAATAGATTTGTACCTTTTTTGGGTGCATATAGTTATGCGTATTTTAGAACCAAAATTGTCTTAAGTGAGCCACCACTGTTTAAAATCTGTGTCAGCAAAAGACAGATTGGGAGGAGTAGCTTGGTCTTGTTTTGCCACAAATACTGCAAACAGTCACTGTACTATTAAAGTGGGAAAGAATTAAAATGAGTGGTTGAAGGTCCAGCTAATGGTTTGTCTAAGTGCAGCTTTCTGATTTGATTAAACATGTTATTTTTTTTAATGGGGCTAGGGAAGTATACATGATAGCAATATGTGCTGGGAATTTCTCACCTTTCCAAGATAAGCAGTGCATGAATACCATGATTATGTAACTTACCATTGTTTTTGCTTAGAATATTTTAGACAGTCTTTTCCTCGTGTCTCATATATTTAAGATGAGAATTGTGAAAAAGGTAAGCCAGAATTATGTGAATATCTTATTTTTGCTAAACTGTCTAAATTGAAAACCAGTAACAAATCTTTCAGTTGGCCAAAGAGATGCCAAAAAAAAAAGTGATGGGTGAGAGGGAAGGTGGGGTTGTCACTTGATAGTAAGCGAAAAGCTCTGTTTCTGCTAAACTTTGCACTTATTTCAATTTGAGTAGTTTGGATCTTTAGCAATAAAAAAAACCCTAAATTCTATTTTGGAATGATATTTCATTCTAAAATTTGCCAGAATCTATTTTCAGAAACCATAACAATTTTTCAGACACTAATTTTTCAGACACTTTTGAAACTTTTTTTCTCTTGAGCTAGCAAGCAGGTTTTTGCAAGCTGAAATGCATTAATAAAATCAAGCCTCAAAGTTTCCTGCAGCAAGACCTTTAAATCACTTTGAACTTTCAAAAAATACTCAGTAATTTTACTGTCTTCACCAGTGTTCAATGTCCCTCAGGCTTTCCTCAGTGGATGAAGAGCTTCTGTTCTTTTGAAAAGCAGGTCTCCCTGAAGTTAGCTTTCTTGTCTAGAATAATTACCTTCTTCCCTTCTTTATTTCAGCAAGAACTCAGGAAATGAGCTGCAAGTGTACTATGCCTCTCCAAGGAGCTATCAAGATTTTTTTGAAGCTATTCGCAGAAGAGAAGATACATTCTACGTGGTGTCATTTCGCAGAGTGAGTGCAGTAGTTCAATACTGGCATTTTATATGTATCCATAAGACCACTTCTAACACTGACCGTCTTTTCTTGTAATACAAAAGGTGACCTAGTCAAGGTCGAAGCTAAATTTTTGTCTTTATAAGTCATTCTTCTGTATATCCTTTACAATAATATTGCTGAGTGATGGTCTTTGCAAAATATACCCATCACATTTACGTAAGAGAGCTTTGCAGAAAATATTGAAGTGCCAGGACAAGACAGCACAAAACTGCACGAACCTTGTGGTTAAAGACTTATGCATGATACCAGTCCAATAGTCAGAATAGTTAACGGGATATTTATTCAGTAGGTGGGTAAACTCTCTGTACTTCTGGGTACACAAATATATGTACCCTGTCCACAAATTATTTTTACTAGCTTAACATAATATTATTTCTGTCTACCCCTAAAACACTTGCATTTGCAGTTTCATGTGTTTCATATTGCGGCTATACAGGACTTTGCACTGGCACAAATTTTTTCTTGTTTTGTGACTTGTAAGTCACGACAGATGAGCAGTTCTGCTATCTATGCTGAGACTCAGCATAGGCTTGTGCTACAGCTTTGTCAGGCACACGCTCACATCTGCAGTGCAATTAGTGGCAGTAAAAGCTATTTTAAAATGGAATTCAAGACGTTCAGTGGCACTTTATGTACTGCAAGGCTGAGTGATGTCAAAGCCAGGACAGCTGCAGTGGTGAGAAGCTGTGATTGAAAGTGATTGAAATGATCAAGGCAAACAGTGGTTGAAACACCAACTGAGGACTGGGAGAGTTTATTCCTTCCCTTTTGCAGCGGTCTTGATGGGGTCCTTAGACATGTCTATGATGCATATCTGTTCCTGGCCTGAACCTGGGGTCTTGGCTTGCTAAGCCTCATGCCTTGCTGTTTTGCAGTTGTGATATTAGATGAGAATTGTTATATGCGTGCTTAGGCCCAGCCATGGTTTTTCCTAGGACCCTGCTTTTGTTTCCTCAACACAGGAGTGTCCTGAGAGGGATTCCAAGGTGGTGGGAAACCAGTAGTTACTAGTACAACAGCTCATCCAGCTACAACCCGTTCTGTGTAAAAGCACACAGATGAGTAGTTTTAGTAGTTTATGTGGTGTTGTAATTCTACCAGTCTGTAGATACCATATTTACATAGGTAATACATCCCTGCTTGACCTGGTCTATGATAACTTTCTTAGTTTGAGATGCATGTCTTCAGAAAGAGTCAGGCAAAATATAAATAGTGGTGCTCTTGTTAGGATTAGGGTTTTATGCTGAGTAGAAATATGAAGTTAGTTTCCAGTCTTTGGGATTACTGAATTGTGTCACGAGGCTGGAATTTTGTTATTGAACACTTGGCATGTTCTGCTGTTCTTTCAGCTAGCAACACAAAATACAGCTGGCACCAGGCCCCGCATATCCTGAGGATGAGTATAAGAGAGTGGAGAATTGATTATAAAAGTTTTTCTGCAAACTCAGAACAAAAAATGGAATAGTGCTTGTCTAGTTTACTTTCAGCTGTTGCTGTAGTCTATCTGAAAGCATGTAATAGTACATAGGTTCTGTTTACACTGTCAGATAAATGACCTTGAAGTTGTCGTCTCTCATTTGGACTTGCAGAGCTGTTCTTGAAAGCAGAGTGTGTCTTGTGCCATGGAATCCTTACTGCTTGGCTTTGCCTTATTGCAAAGAGAGGTGTGGGGACTTTTTTAAACAATCTATGAAGATTACAAATTTTGGTTGCAAAGCTGTTGGTATTTCTGTCCACAAATCAAAGGCAGTTTTATGTATTACCTTATTTATTATTTTAACAGAGGAGGCCTGATCTAGTGACAAGCTCTGCCCGAGGCACTTCTAAATGGCTTCCTTGGATTCTTTTGTGAGCACAGAAGAAAGGACTCCTGCACAGCCCAAGAGATGCCGTCAGCAGGGCCCCAGCCAGGGAGGTGCCCTTTCACCTTCGTGGGAGGACCACTGAATTAATTTTCTTTGGATCACAATTCTCTTTTCACTCTTGATTAGGAGTTGAGGGATGGGACTGATTTCCTCCTCAGTGTAATGGGACAGTTCACTCATGTTGCTTGCTCTCTTGTCCAAGTTAGAAAGCAAGGCCTGGAGATGACAGGTTTTGTTCTCTTCTCTGAGTGTTTGCCATGCAGACACTCACAGGCACTTAATAAGCTATTAAAAGGTGTATGCAAACAAATAGGAATCATGCAGCTGAGAGTCCCAGGGAGTGGATGGCTCTGGTATCAGTGATGATCCTGCTCTAAGGACTTAAGGATCTCTAGAGATCCCTTCCATATGATGTCTCTGGGATCCTCTTTTCACATGCTTTCTCCTCTGTGTGCAGTGTCGTATATTCCAGCATCTCTCCTGGATGCATGGGCTGAAATGTAATACATTTTTTTTGTGTGTGTTTTCTCACTTACACTGCAGAAGTTGTGCCTTAAGTTCCTTGGATTTTCTAAAAAATGGTATTTACTAGCGCTGCCCATGCCGCTCGTGTAGTGGGACTTCGCCAGGGCTTCAAAGGTGCAAGGTGGGGGGGCAAAACCAATATGTGTTGTCATCTGATGATGATGCTTAGTACCAGTAAGACCAAATTTCTTATGGTCTTTTCAACTTTATTTTCTTTCTTTTGCCATGGAAGGCTTGGGTGTTTGTACACTTGCAGTTGGAGTTTAATTTTTTTTTTTTTTTAGGGAGGGGAGAGAGAGAGAGAGAGGGAAATAAAGTAGTATTTGGATCAACTGAGTCCATACAGAATCACAGAATCACAAGGTTGGAAAGGACCCATTGGATCATCGAGTCCAACCATTCCTAACACTCCCTAAACCATGTCCCTAAGCACTTCATCCACCCGTTCCTTAAACACCTCCAGGGAAGGTGACTCGACCACCTCCCTGGGCAGCCTGTTCCAGTACCCAATGACTCTTACTGTGAAGAATTTTTTTCTGATATCCAACCTGAACCTCCCCTGACGGAGCTTCAGGCCATTCCCTCTAGTCCTGTCCCCTGTCACTTGGGAGAAGAGGCCAGCTCCCTCCTCTCCACAACCTCCTTTCAGGTAGTTGTAGAGAGTAATAAGGTCTCCCCTCAGCCTCCTCTTCTCCAGGCTAAACAACCCCAGCTCTCTCAGCCGCTCCTCATAAGACTTGTTCTCCAGCCCCCTCACCAGTTTTGTTGCTCTTCTCTGGACGCGCTCCAGAGCCTCAACATCCTTCTTGTGGTGAGGGGTCCAGAACTGAACACAGTATTCAAGGTGCGGTCTCACCAGTGCCGAGTACAGAGGGAGAATAACCTCCCTGGACCTGCTGGTGACCCCATTTCTGATACAAGCCAAGATGCCGTTGGCCTTCTTGGCCACCTGGGCACACTGCTGGCTCATGTTCAGTCGGCTGTCAACCAGCACCCCCAGGTCTTTCTCTTCCGTGCAGCTCTCCAGCCATTCTTCCCCCAGTCTGTAGCGCTGCATAGGGTTGTTGTGCCCCAAGTGCAGGACCCGGCATTTGGCCTTGTTAAACCTCATGCCATTGGTCTCGGCCCAGCAGTCCAGCCTGTTCAGATCCCTTTGCAGAGCCTCCCTACACTACATACAAGACGCTAGGCTTTCAATCTGGGACCCTAGGCAAGTTAATTTTCTGCTGTTGCCAGGGAATCTGTAACTTCATTTTAAAACAAGAAATATGTAACTGATAGCAGAGTAAAGAATTCTTGAACTGAGACAGTGTTGTCTGCCAGCTCTGCCGGGCCTTGGCAGCCAACCTCCCTTGTAGGCAGGGCTCCTACCATTTATTTCTTGAGATGTTAACTTGTTACTTTTACTTTTGTCTTGCTGCATAACTTTTAGAAAGCTGTTGTTTTCAGCCTACATTTAGCCTTGCAGAAACTGACATCTGGTAATGTAATGTGATGTGCATTCTCAGTAGGATATGTACCTATGGTTGGACTTGATGATCTGAAAGGTCTTTTCCAACCTAAACCATTCTATGATTCTGTACCTGGAGCCTGTTGCTTGTCCCCAAGTGCTTCAGCACTTAGAAGTTATGTCTTTGCAGCTTGCCTCAAGGTTGGCTAGGTTTGGATGGGTTTTGGGGACACATTCAGAGCTGAGAGGTCTGTGCAGCAGATACCGAGAACAAGTTGCTATGCTTCTGTGAAAAGGATACAATGGCTTGAGCTCTACTGAAGCACCTTGGAGTTTCCAGTTGGCGTTGAACCTTCCCCCTGTTTTTCCCAGGTCTGAGAGGCAGAGCTGAGTCTGTTGCTCTGCCAACACCTTTGATTTCTGCTCTTTGATACCAAGTCTGCTTAATCTGTTCTAAAACCCCAGCCAAGCATGGCTGCAAAATTCAAGTTAGTTGATGTAATGTGCTCCATCAGTAGGGAGATAGACACCTGGCTGCCACTGCAGCTCTCTTGTAAGCCTGGCATCCAAGCAGTTCTGTCTTCCAGCTGTTTTGCCATGGAGCATTCAGACCTTGACATTGTTTCTAAAATTACTTGACTAGGTAGCTTAGTTTGAAAGGTAATTAAGTAAATTTTTGGAGGAAACAAATCCATTGCAATTTACTTTGGAAAAGTAACAAAACTACAAAAAGGCAAAACTTCAGGTGATGTTTCATAGCTGGAAATTCTGTTTTAATGTATTCTTTTCTCCTATTTTGTTACGCTTGACAAAAGGTGGCTTTTACTGAACATGATGTTTACTGCTCTTGACTTTGGTTGCAGATTTCTGTAGTCTGGGATGTGTAATTTGGTCTTCCTTTCAGAGAAAACACAATAATTAGAATCACATAATTCTGCTGCTGCTAAAGACGCAGTAGATGACTTATATGTTGAGCCCTGTGGGTTTGCAACTGCTGCAAGTTCCTCCTTGAGGAACCTGAACTTAGCTATTGAGAGGGAAAAATTACTTTATCCCAGGATCCTAGAATTTTAAGATCTTGTGCTATATTGTGTATAGATGCTGAGAATAATTGAAGGTAAGGACATAATATCCATGATAAAACCACCCATCAATTTCAAAGCAGAGGTCACCCTTTAGTCTGTCTTCTCTGTGAGGCCAACCTTTGCCGCCCTAGGAAAGTTTGAGAAAGCAAACAGTGTGCATGACTATGCTTCAGCATGCCCTGAAGCTCAGCAGTCCAGCTTCTGTCAAATTATGGCTGCATTTGACGTTCAAATGTGAAAATCCATTATGAAACACTCCTGTTTCCATCCAGGTGTCACTAGTGAAAATGCAGTCTGACCTGTTGCATTCTTTGTTACAAATTCACTGTTTTCTGCCTGAACTGTGGATTCAATCTGTGCCAAAGAATTTTTGCCTCTTGGAGCCCTGGTATTCCTATGAAAAGCGTGAAGCAGGTTTTCTTTCTGGTCTTTCTCTAACTGTCATCCTTCCTGTTGTGGAATATTTCTCGTAAGTGGGGAGCAGGGAGAGCTGGCTGTCAAAGGTACAAGGAAATGGTGGGAAGAAGGGTTTTTTGTGGTCTTACAAATACTCAGTTGGGGATGATGTTGCTTTTGGTAACATCTTAGAACTGTTCTTGTGTAGTCTAAAAAACTCCACAGAGAAATTAATAATGTAAAACTAAAAGTATTGGACTGTAAAGCATGAATGGTCTTACATTAATCCTGGATTTGTCAGAATACGTGCATATGACAACAGAGCTCTGAGTTTAGGTAATAGGAAGCTCAAAATAAGTTTTTTTTTAGGTTTGCAGATAGAGGCCAGCAGTTCTTTAAAAAGTATCTCTACCAACACCTTATAGTATCTTCCAGCAAAGCCTCTGATTGCTTAGCTATTTCTTACTGTTGTAACTCTGCATTGTCTAAAATTTTTGTTCCTGTGTGAGAACATACTTTCAGGAGTAAAGAAGTAGGCGGTTCTGTCTGTGCTTCAGAGGGGCAGATTCCAGGCAAGCACGCTCAGTGGAGAAGAGAAGGAGCCAAGCGACGAGGCAACTTCTATTCATAGTTTCAGAAAGCCAAAGAGGAGCAGCCAGGTACCAGCTACAGTGTAGCCTCTTCTGGGTAGCAGCTGTTTGGTTCAGCCAAACAGTGCTTAGGAAGGACTGAACAAGCATGCAAAACACCTTTCTGAGGAGGGAGGCAATGTGTGTGGCATCAAGTTGGGATTTGTTTCCTTTGGAAATGTCTGTTCTGTTCCTAGCTCTCCAAGACATTTTAGAAGCAAAGTATTAGTCATTGTGATCTGTATCTCCTTTGGATCCCTTTCAACCCCACTGACCTTTAAATAAAATTGAGAATGAATGCGATGTTGAGGACAGATGTGTATGCAAGGACAGAAAAGTCACTTGAATGTCTGGCATAGAGCAAAAGATACCCTTGAGTTTTGTGTGTATGGTCTTGTTCGTTTGTCTTCTGTATGGTTGCTGGAACTTCATGAGTCATATTAATTCCATCACTGAATTTCTTTCAGCTTTATATGTCACAGACCTAGCAAGTACTTTGGTTTTTTTTTAAACTAGTATTTGGAAGGACAATATACACTATAGATAATTATAGTGAAAATAAAACGTACTGCAAAAAATGTCTCCAAAACCTAAACTGTTTGCAGACAGACATGACCAGTAGCATACATGTATTTCAAATGTCTGTCAAGCATGCAGCATGAAGAATTGTGCACAAGAAACAGAGAAAGATTATTGGTTTTGGAAAGCCTCTGTAAAAGACCCACTGCTTATGAGATTGGTGTGGATGTAGACTAGAGAAGTGTAATTAGGAAGTGTGGGAGGAAGATGTAATTATAAAGTGGGAATAGTCTCAGTAAAGGAAGTGACAGCAGTATTAAGAGGGAACAGACAGTTGGTGAAAACAAAATGAGCAGGAACACAAGCTCATCCACAAACAAGTAATGTGCCTTAAAGCAGAGCAGACAGGGGTAATGCAAACTCTGAAAAGCTTCCTTTCCTTCAGGAAATAACCCAAGTTTAATAATGCATTAATAATATTTTAATAATGCCACATAATAATGCCTTTTTTAATGATAGCATGGTATTAACTAAAAAAAAATTGCCTAAGATTATTCTGAATGGTTCCCAGAATGGAATGATGGACTCTTGCTTATGGACTGTAGCAGTATTTAATTATGGAATTGATGCTGACTGAGCCCTGGCTGTATAGAACGTGAATGATACCTTCAATGCTGCAGCTGCAGTAGCCAGTAAGGCTGTGTTTGGTAGGAATGAGCTTCTGTATGAAAAAATTGCCTTCATGGTATTGCATTTGCTTTGAATGATAATATACGCACAGATTATTTCAGAATAACTGTGCTTGGTTTCTTAGTTGAACTTAATGCTTTCACAGCTGCAGATTACTGATTTTTATTTCTGTTCATTTTCAGTTTTGTATCTGACAGCCCTGGACAGAGTCTTTATAAAACTAAAATGGGCAGAATTTAGATGTTTTTGGTTTCATTATGTGATGTTTGTGTCCACAATAGAAATCGTACCTTTCAGCGAATGTTAATTATTGTAGTATTACATTTAAAAGCATTATTTAAAATCTTAGGCACACTTTCAGAGTTGATTCGGGTCAGAAGAAATTATTTGTTTACACTTTTGAATTATTCCTCTTGCCAGATTTTTAGTTGGACAGCACACAAAGCTTATTTTATGAAGTAAGAGCCCAGGTGCTATTATGGGTGTGTACAGATTATCATCCTCTCCCACTGGACCAAACAGAACACTTTTGGCTTCCAGGTTTTATTTTTAAATCACTTGCACTCCTAGGACAAGTATGATAAAATTAACTGTACGTTTTTATCTTTAAACTGGCTTTGAAACTTGTAGTTGCCTTTAAAATTGTTTCAGAGTGGAACATAAAACTGTGCTTTTGGGACTCGTGGTTGCTTTTGGCCTGTCTATGGGATGGCTAGTGGACAGACAGACTAGTAGCTGCAGAAATTCACTTGCTTCTCATAAAGGGCTAAGAAATGTTAGGAGATGTTTTTTGGCACCTAAGTTTCCTCTCTATGAATCCTGAAAAGCAGTAGGACCTTTTCCCCAGAATGCAGTCTTTTTTCACTGTGTTTTATCACAGCATCAGGATGAGTCTATGGCTAAATGCTGTGATAAAACCTTACAGGTGTGTTATACCCATGTCCAAAGCAGCTTCTCACCATTTAATTCTCTTAAAATATACTTGCATGCCAACTTCCGTTAGAATGGGCTTCTTTTTCTGATAGTTGAAGTGGAAAGATGGGTCTGAAAATTAGATTATTTTGCTTCATGCCTGGTCTGGCTTGCTCCTAACTGTGTAGTTAGATAAAATGCAGTTTTGCCAGCATAGTTGATGGAAACTGTCTTTCATTCTGGAAACCACTGTTCAGGAAATCCTCTTTATGTTTGGATCACGAACATTCAAATGTGCCTGTGAATAATTCTGGCAGTAGAACATACTTATCAAGTGAAGGCAAAGCTGGGGGGGGGGGGGGCAGGCCGGACACGTGAACAACTCAAACAGCATGTGCACCATGAGACTCCTAGGAAATGGCCTGTCTGTTAAATTCCATGGGCCTCTGCCCTTGGAGTCTGATTTGCATAGTAAGCATTGTTTTGCATAAGTGATTATTAAGTTGTGCACTTACACTGTATAAAATTGGATGATTTCTTCCCTTCCCTAGCTACCTGAGCAGCTTCCTGGACTCTTTTACGATCAGTGAGCCAATTAACCAGCACTAGAAATGTTAGTTCCTGTTGTGAATTTCCTTGATTGTGCATGCTCTTGTCGGATCCATCCTTGAGCTGTTTTATTGTATTGGTAGAAAAACAGCCTGAAGAGTTCGAAGGACTTGCAGAAGAGTCTGGCTTTCCAGAGGTTGGCAGAGGTGCGAGGACAGAACCCTCCCATTTCTGGCAGCCATGGAGGTCAGATTGCTCAGCCATATGTAGGATATGCCCAGCCATTCTGAAATGCACTTCTGTAAGGTAGATGAGGAGTGGTTAAGGAAGAATCCTCAGTATCAGGCATCCAAGATCCTTTTTGTGTTAATCATGTAACTTATTTGTGACTTTTAAGACCATTTTCATAGAATCATAGAATGGTTGGGTCAGAAGATACCTTGAAGATCATCTAGTTCCAACTCCCCTGCTGTGTGAAGGGACACCTCCCACTGCATCATGTTGCTCACAGCCTCATCCAACCTGGCCGTGAACACCTGCAGGGATGGGACATCCGGGACTTCTCTGGGCAACTTGTGCCAGTGCCTCACCCTCCTCAAAGGAAAACATTTCTTCCTAAGATTTAGCCTAAATCTCCCTTCTTGCAGCTTAAAACTATTCCCTCTCATCCTGTCACTGCACTCCCTGACAAAATGCCCCTCCACAGCATTCTTGTAGGCTCTCTTTCAGTACTGAAAGGCAACTATAAGGTCTTCCTTCCCAGAGCCTTCCCTTCTCTAGGCTGAAAAACCCAACTCTGTCAGCCTGTCCTCATATGGGAAGTGCTCCATCCCGTTGATCTTCATGGCCTTCCTCTGGACTCACTCTAGAAGATCCTTGTCCTTCCTGTGCTGAGGACTCCAGAACTGGACACAATATTCCAGAGGAGGTCTCATGAGGGTAAAGTAGAGGGGCAGAATCACCTTCCTCGACCTGCTGGTCACACTTTTGTTGTAGCATGGGATATGTTTGGCTTTCTGGGCTGCAAGTGCACATGCTGGCTTACGTTGAACTTCTCATCCACTGTGTTGTTTTCTTGTTTAGATTAGAGGTTTCTTTTCTGGGCAAAAAACGTTAGGTACTATAGACATTTTTTCCTTTATAGAGGAAGTCTGTTTCTAGAACTGATTTACGTCTTCCTCAGCAAATTCAAATGGAGCAGACGCTTACGAAAAAAAATGGACTCAGAGTTGAGATTTAGTAGTAAAACTTAGCTACAAATGTGAAGAGAGGAAGTCATCAGGCTGGGGTAGTTATGAGTTATGCAAACCCGCAGGCAAAGAAATGAAAGGAAACTTCATCTTCGTAGTCTTTTGTTTTAAATAAGGTTATTAATAACAGAAGTGACAATTTCTTTAACATTGAATATTGAATATCTCTTTAATTAGAAGAAACTATGAATAGTTTCTGAATCCTTAGCCATACAGATGTCCTAGGATTTGCAGAACGAGAAATATCTTTCCATCAAGGATCTGTAATGCAATACACATTGCACAGATTAAAACACTGCCGTCAAATTTGAATTCAGCCCGCTGCATCTTGGTATTAAAACCGCATTGACTCTGAACAATGAGTTCAGAGTCAATGCGGTTTTAATACCAAGATGCAGCGGGCTGAATTGGATTTTGGATTTTGGGAATTTGGGATTTTGGGAAAAACAAAAGGCAGCTTGCATTTGGAGCACTGTTCCTGGCCTGAGTGTGCCAGACCACCATTCAGCTGTCAGTGGCCTAGGAACTTTGCCTGTCCCTGCTGCCAAGTCATACAGAGACCCACCCAAGTCTGAGCTGAAGTCATTGCAAACCTCTGGGTAAATCTGAGAGATTCAGGCAAAAATGCAGTCTCGCTGCTGACTGAGAAGAGCATTTGTTTCCTTGTTATCTGGTTGTATCTTTCCGTATCTCTCATGCTGCTTTATTTTGTGATTTTCACAGTGGCATTTGCATTGTGGGAAATTTATATTTATATGAAGGCATGTTTTTATTCAACTTCAGGAGAATGTGGAAGTAGGGGGAAAAACATTTTTTTGTAGTGAAATCAGAGGAGGGAAAATAATAGATCTGTAGAGTTGGCTATGGGTTTCTTAGGCCACTTTACCCAGCAGATACTGACAATGCGAATGCGACTTAAATTTTTATAACCTGGTCAACGGCAGTTTACTGAAAGTATTGTCTGTATTTATAAAACATCTTTCTGCCTGTGACCTAAAGCATTGTATCTTGCCATTACTGGGAGGTTGCGCCTCCATCTAGGTGAAGAGGAATTACCCTTAGAGAAGCTGAGATACATTCATGCACCTTGAGCATATAAGGCTGAAGGATGCAGGGCAGGAGGAGAGTGTCCTCAGAGACTTAACTGATCGTCGGTTGCTTTTTCCAGAAAGTTGAAAGATAGCTTGTATTTCTAACAGAGACTTTCCATCCTTCTAATATACGTCTGTGTGGCTGACACAACTTCCACAATTAGAAAGATTTGTTGCTAAATTCCTGTTCCTAATCTACTGCACTCTTGGAAGCAGCATCTCTGTGGCTGCAGATTAGAATCAGGCTGCCACTGCCAGTCAGGGGCAAACAGCAGCAAGCTACAGCTGTCTGGACAGGGAGAATAGAGAGGAGCACCCTCGGCTTTCGTTGATTTTGCCCTAGAATTTAATTCAGACTATTACTTTGTTCTCTCCTGTCATTAGCCTTGAAAACTATTCCTGTTTTTTTGCCACTCGTTGCTTTCAATATTTTTGTTCAGTTCTCTGTATGTGTTAACCTCCCCAGTGAACATATTGCCAGCCAGTTCGCAACAATCACGGATCAACGGATGGATCAAGAAAGGGAAAAAGTCATGGTGACTGTGAAATGTAAGTTGCTGTTGGCCAAATGTCATTTTGTTCCCTCAAACCAGATTTGAATCCAATACCTGACATCCTGGCTGCAAAGGACATGTATGTTCTTTTTGCAGACACTAAAATATGTTTTAAGATAAACCCCATGCAAGATGTTGAGCTTAAGAATGCATCTGCTTGCATTCAGTACTCAGGCTAGTGAACAGTTTGGTCCTTATGTACAGTATCACAGACCAGGTGCATAATTCTTAGAATAATTAGCAGCTTCTATAAAACAGAGTTTTGCAGTCTGGCAGTATTTTTATCCAAAACTTCAAATGTATAGTCACCTGTACACCAGTAATAAGTACAGTTGTGCTTTTCACAAGAACATCTTTTGGATCCAATTTATAAAAGTTGTCCTTCAGACTGAATCCTGCATCTGTGTTTAAATTCTGGCTCTTTGGCTGAGCTGTCCAAGATGAGTCTGCTGCACTGACAACTGCAGATGGTCTACTTCTTGCCTTGCAACTATCTTGCACAGTGTGGAGATTCAGTAGGAGTAAATTATAAGTAAATTATTTCTGTTGCTGCAGAAGGCAAAATGACAACGATTTCAAGCCAGGGCTGGTTCTTGCTCCATATGTGTCGTAGGTTTGAACACACTGATCAAATTAACTGCCTTGATTTTAAACAGTTTAAATCTGGACTCAACAGGTGTTTCTGGTTAGGATTTTAGAGTTCATATGTGTTTCTGACTACCTGCATGTGTGGGCATTTTTCCTCCGTAAGAAAGGATGCTTTCTTCTGCTTTGAAAGTGTTTTGGCAGAGGAGAGTTTGTGAGCTTAAAAGATTCCGCTACCACGCATATGCTAACACAAGCGGCCAATGCCTTAGCATACCCGTGGTATCGCCAGCAAGTACAGAGCCAGCGGCTGAGGCCCTGAGGCTTGCTAGAAGACCTTGGAATCATTAAAAGAACACGAAACTCCAAGTAGAAAACCACAATATGAAGATAATGACCACAGCTGCAGCATTAGTCATTGCTAAGTGGAAATTCACCAGGGTAGCTGTTAGCTGGGTAGAGAGGGACTATATAAGCCTTTGCCTTTTCACATTAAAGCAATTTTGTTTGTCACCCCCAAATGGAGTCCTTGCCTTTATTTGCTACAAAAGTTCAGTCACAGATTTTCATGGACTTTTGTAGCTATTCCTAAACATTCTCCTGTGCAGTCCTGATTGCTATTAACACCTTTCTCATACGGTCTTTTCGTGAGTGGTCTGCAGGTTAGTAAGGCAGGGAAAGGGTAAGGTAGAAGTATAACCTTGACGGGCTTTTCCAAATTTGAGTCGAAGTCCTTATGGATCTTAGAAATGCTGGTTAGAAGAACCCTCTGGTCTAACCTCCTGTGTGAAGGAAGGTTGTCGGCACTGTATGAAGTTGGCTGTGGATCTCTAAGGATGGATATCTCACCATGAATTGCGATCAGTGTCTTCTCGTACTTCACTGTCTTTTGAATTCAGCTGGAAGAGAAAGCAGAACACAGCCATATTAGCAAATGGATTTTGAACCACAGTGTTGTGTTGATGCAGCGTTTGGAGAAAGCCTGACATAAATCTCTTTTTATCCATCCAGCTTCTGTTTCATGGGGAATCTGATCTAGAGAGAAATCAGGATTTACAATCTAGTCCATCTCTTGATACTGGATCCTGTTTAAAATACTTATCTAAGCAGTGTCACAATGCTCTGTGCACTTTGTTGTGTGTATTGAATTCTTGCCTCCTCTTCCCACGGTTTTGTTCCATCAAGCATAACAAAGTCCTTCTCCCAGGGCTGCTCTCGCTCCATTGACATATTTGAGCTTGCTCTGGAAATCCCCACATCTTCTCCTTCTGTGTTTATAAAGAAAACCATCATCTTGCTGTAGATGATGACAAACCATCGTCTTGTAGACTATCGATGCTCTTATGGATAGACTCTGAATGAGCAGATAAATTCATGCAACAAAGTCCATCAAAATCTTGGCATCTGTGACCTTGCTCTAATAGCAAAAAATCTGTGGCAGCTCTATTTTGAAGTGTAGCATGTCTAGCAGAAATCAGCATCTAACAATAATCCACTCAGTGCTAGGGAAGTAATATTAGTCTGTTTTGCTAGTCAACAAATAAGCTTATTTAGCATCCCCAAAGATTTACCCACAGCCACTAGTGGTGCAAATAAAGATACCACTACAATTTCACCAGTGTTCCAAAACTTTGTATTATTGTTACAATCGGAGTGGTAGGCATGTGTAAAACATTTGTGATGTTTTCTATGAATTTCAATCATGGAGGTATTGCGTGTCAATAGTGTTAGTCTTCTGATGTTACGTGCCCCCCCCCCCCACATACATGAGAGAGGAAACCAGGCCAAGCGCGATCTCCTCAGCTTAAAAAAAAATCCAGGAGGCAACTTGTGCAGGTATCTACTAGATAATGTTAGATTTGCGGGAGTATGGTTGCACCATGTAGTGGCATTTCTATATACAGAGAATGTAACATTTACCCACTGGATTGTATGAGGTTTGTGATCTATGTCCTCTGGTCTTGATCCTTTAAATAAGGCCCACAATTCTGTGTAATTTAAAATCGCTCAGTAATCCATTTTCACAGATCCTAATAAATCTAATTCTTGTGGTTCAATATTCATTTTTGGAAGCCATCCAGCCCAATTACTGAACTGATCAACTATAGCAGTAGTGGTGTTGTTTACAAATTGCCATCTGTCAGAGGGAACAGACCAGTTGTCGACAGTTTGTCCTACCAAGCAGGTAGTAAAAGGATTCCCAGATTGGATAGTGATAGGCACAGTGTGTCCTGTCCTGTTTGATTGGCTACAGTTACCTATATATTAGCTTTCGGTTGAGGCGGAATCCATAGCGGTGTGGCCATTATCACATCATTAATGATGGCGATGATTGTGACAATGAAAGCCTGACCCATCGAGCAGGCATCCCTCTTGGGCTGGAATCTTTAGAAACACAAGCATATCCTCTACCCCAAGTTATTAAAGGAAAAGGTCCTTCCCATTGATTCGTCTGCAGTTTTTAACAATAACTTGAGCCTTATCTTGACCTTTTAGGTTGGTTCTGTGAACCAAAGTGTCAATATATAGGAGGTCCTTCCTCCATCCAGCAATTTAAAACATTCAATACATAGCAGGCTTTTACTATGCGTTTCTGTGGGGATAACCCTAGGTTCCCCCTTTTTTGTTTCTGCAGCTTGTTCTTGAGAGTACTATGAGCTTGCTCAATAATTGCTTGACCTGTTGTGAACGGGGAATACTGGTGATATGTTAGACTTCCCATTGTTGAAAAAATGTATCATGGCACACCCTGTTTTACCCGAGCCATCAGTAAATACTGTGAGAGCATCAGGTATTGGAGTAAAGCTTAAATGAGAGACAGGTAATAGAGAGAGAGAGTTCAAGAATTGTAGGACTCTGTGACCTGGAAGATGAATACTTATCTGTCCGGTGTAGTCTGCCAGGGGACACTGAAAAACAAAAGATTGGTGAGTCAAAAAGGTTAATTTTTTAGTGTCAATTGATAAATAAATAACATCAGGCTGTGTGCCATCTTAAAACATGAAGCGTTCCCTTCCCTTCTGAATGACCACTGTAATCATATCAATAGCAGTGGTGACAGTTCTTCCAAAGTTATGGGATAAAAATACCCACTCCACAACTACTAATGGATCTGCATCCTGTGGTATCCATTGTGCCAACAGGTCCTAAGGTTGAAAAATAAAATAAAGAACAAGAAGGTTAATAGGATGATTCAATTTTTGCCTTTGAACTGCCTGACCAGTTAATTTTTCAACAACTTTTTTAAGGGCAGCTCGCATGGGAGGAGTAAGCGTCCTTGCATATGTTAAGCCTATATCTCACTCTAAAAGTTTAAAAAGAGGATGCAAGTCTTCTGTAGAAAGGGCGAACCTAGTTGATCCTTAAAATTTTTGGAGATCATTTAAAGTTTTTATGTCCATTCGCAGAGTCACTGATCGTGGTCGAATCAGGTAGTCGGAGGTTTTCCATCCTAAATATCTCCAAGGTGGAGTTTCTTGTATTTTGTCTTCTGCAATTTTTCATCCTACAGCTAATGCTGCTTGCACAATTTTATTTTGGACTTCGTGTGCTGTTTCCCTTTGTTCTGCAGCAGTCGGTCCCAGTGAAACAATCCTTGCTTTGTGACAGATGATCGTCCAATTAACAGTGCGCTTAGTTTGTTTCCTAAGGGGCCCTTAACTGTGGTAAGGATGAGCTGAACTGCATTGTGATGGGTTTCTATTCTTTAAAGGCAGTAAAATTTTCTGGCAGTCTACGTTTACATTCTCTGAGTCTATTTGTTTAAGCAAAGTTTCTCTAGCGGCAGTATTGTCTACCTGCTTATTTAGAGCTTTTTGTAGTTTGTCTGAAAAGCTCATGTATGGTTCTGTAGCTCCTTGTCAAATATTAACGAAAGACTGTACATGAGTCCCAGCATCAGGGACTTTTCTAAACGCCTTCAATACTATAGCTATTAGTTGTCGCAGTCCTTCTGTCGCAAAGGACTGTTCTGTGGGTGTTGCAAATTATCCAGGGCTGCTATAGCTACACTCTGGGCAGGGACGGTGCCCCACCTTGGCCAGGTGGCCCGGGGCGAGCACTGGCAGCTTGGCAGTGGCGCAGTTGGTACCTTCTCTTTTACAGCTTTTCGAATCTCCTCTATCATAGAATCACCAGGTTGGAAAAGACCTCTTGGATCATTGAATCCAGCCATTCCTATCTGCCACTAAACCGTGTCCCTGAGCACCTCGTCTCCCCATCTTTTAAATACCTCCAGGGATGGTGACTCAACCACCTCCTTGGGCAGCAGCTGTTCCAGTGCCCGATGACGCTTTCTGTGAAAATTTTTTTTCTGATATCTAATCTGAACCTCCCCTGGCACAGCTTGAGGCCATTCTCCCTTGTCCTGTCACTTGGGAGAAGAGGCCAGCGCCCTCCTCTCTACAACCTCGTCTCAGTTGTAGAGGGCAATAAGGTCTCCCCTTATGCTCCTCTTCTCAAGACCAAACAACCCCAGCTCCCTCAGCCATTTCTTGTAAAACTTGTTCTCCAGTCCCTTCACCAGCTTCATTGCTGTTCTATCACTTTATAACTAATTGGTTTCCTAGCGAGGACTGGCATCCCATTTTCCACAGGAAAAGCTTATAACAGTTCAAGTTTCCCCTGCCACTGCACTTTCTCCCTGAGGCAGGATGGAAATAAATCAAGCTCCTTCTTGGGGTCTACCAGACCCAGATCAAAGGGATTGTCATCATCCCCGTCTGGGAGTGCAGGGGCAAGTGCAGCCAATTTAGAGGCTGGGGAGTAAATACTAAAGTATCACAAAGGGATTGTATGAGATGAATAGTATATGGAGCCCCAAGGCTATGGTCTGTTACTGCACGCCTTATGTCTTTGATAAGGTTGTACAACAGAGCTTCCCAACACGGGTCCTGATCTGGCGCATAGATAACCAGAAAAGCTTTTAGTATTCCTGTGTCTCCTGCTTGTCTAGCACCTTTCTTTATGCATGCACATTTATCATGTGGGTCTGGAGGATATAAATCCAGTTGTTTTCCTGGATCAATAGGACCTCGATTGAAAGAATTATCCAGATCTTCATTGAGTTTATCAGGTAGTAATACTGCAAAGGTATTAGGAGCAGGATATGGTTTTTGCTTCATTATGAGGTTCAGTGACAACAATCAAGTCAATAGAGAAGCTGATGGGACTGTAGGAGCAGTTGCTCCATCCTCTGTATTTTCCTGCAGTCCTTTGTGCAATTTTAAAATCTCAAATATGACTCGCCAACGCAGCAATAAATTTGCAGCTGCCTTATCACTGCAAGTAGCGCTGTCCCATAGTTAGACCCAAATTTGATCCCACTTGTCTGGGTCATAAACATTTTTAATATTTATAGACGGGTCATTCCTACATGCCCAGGCAAGAGTCTTTTGTAGGTCTTCCTCATCTACTTTCTTGCTTGTTGTTTCGGGTCCTTATAAAAACTTCTAAGACATCTTTTTGTTCCTTTGTCAAATGTGACCCCATAGTTCCCAGCTGCTTACCTCTCTCCTTTCAAGAGGTATTGATGTGCGCACACAAAATCTGCTTCCTTTCAGTGGCAAATCACTGGAGTCTGATGTAACCGGATCGGATCGGCAGCTAGCCTTCAAGCCTCACATAGCGGGGGGCCATTTGTTGCATCTTCTAATTGCACAGACTCATTCTGGGAAGCAGAGTGAGACAACTTTATTCTCAGCCCAAGTCCTTTTGTATTTTTCTTGATATGAATCATATAGTAACTCTAAAACTTATGTCCAATCGCAATTGTTAGCATATACCTATAAACCAATCAACTAGCTGATCATGTGCCTATTTACTGTTAACATAGCATTTTAGTACTTTCCCACTACTATCAGCAGGCAAGGCAAGTTTCACAATAAGTGATAACTTTCCCATTCTAAAAGCTAGCGGCTACATATTTAAAACACTTATCTAAGCAATGTCACGATACTCCATGTGATTCGTTGTGTGTACTGAATTCTTGCCTCCTCATCCCGTGGTTTTGTTCCATCAAGCATAAGAGTGTCCATCTCCCAGGGCCGCTCTCACTCCATCAACATATTCGAGCTTGCTCTGGAAATCCCCACAGGATCCAAGGAGTGTGGCCATGAAACCAGATTGGTTTTCTGTGTTGGTTTGCTCTCTGCTTATGTGGCAGGGCTGCAAAGGCAGAACAGTGGAAAAAAAGTGTTTATTCCTAATAATATACCTCACTCCAGTTTGTATTGTGTGTGCTCTTTGGGGACAGTCTCCTGCCGGGTATTAATTCTGGGAATCCAAAATTTCTCATGCATAGAAGACTCAAGTCTTGCAAGGCAATATAGAAACCGTGGGTTAAATTTTTGTTAGAGAAGTAGAGAATGTGTGCCTTTTTGGTTTTACTGGACCTTATTCACATGCCCTACCTAAATTACATGTTTTTGCAATTACAGATTGCAATTGCAAAACTAATAGCCTGCAGATGCTGTGTAAAAAGCAGAGCTCGGCTGCAGTGAATTAGAGGAGGAGGGGAATTTCTTTTTATGGGTAGTAGTAATAAAACAATTTGTTCCTTTTGGGTCTTACAGTTTTTTTAAAATCTACAAAGATAATTGACTGGGAGTTACAGATGAACTGTATTTCTGTGCTTATATAGCCCATGGGAAGGACAGAAAAATGGCAGAGAAGAATTTCAAATATTTTTGGGCCAACTTCTTTAATTTTTTGATTGAGAGAGCGTTTGGAAGAAAATCTGATCCTCATCAAACATAACAGGAGGGCTTCCCACCAGTAGAAGCTGGGATGCTGGGATTCTTCTTCTCTTCACAGAAGTGCAGAACTGAGTCAACTATTCATATGCTTATCTTCTCCAGTTTATCTTGAAGTTCAACTAATTTCCACAAATAACGCGCAAATTATCAGAACATTTTCAAGTCCTTAAAAATCTTCTTATACAATTTTAACCAAAACTGTTTACCTAAACATAGACTTCTGTTCTTCACATCCTCTTATTTTGCGTTTAGGAATTTTTTTAATCTGCGGCAAACCAAAATTACATCATAGCAAATGCATGCATTGTTCTTTACTTTCAGGCCTTGCAAAGCAGTTCTGCAGACAAGTTTAATTGGCTGGATTTCTGTCCAGTCTCTGTCCATGCTCTCCTTGTTCACGTGACCTTATTTTTCCTTGCCTATACAAAGGGAAAAAAGACAAAACTACAAGGAAGAGTACAGTTGTGATTGAAGTGAAGGCACTTTATTTCTCTCTCCATTGCAATCAGTCTGGCTTTGCTGTGGCTCATGGTGTGCCTAATTAACATATGAACACTCAAGTTTCTCCTAACTGTCATTTCCTGGAGTATACCCTATTCACAGGGGAAAGCTGATGTATTTAGTGCCTCTTGTTTAGTATGTGTTACAAGTCAAAAGCAAAACTCAGAAAGCTTGAGTGGAAATGAGGCAGGTTCATCTTGGGAAATTCCAGAATAGGGGATGTGCAGAGGAATTTTGCAGCTAGTGTCGCTTTGTTAACAGGATGGAGGTAGATGTTTTAGTAGGATGGAAGATTAGATGTCTTTGGGAACTGTGCTTGTATTTGGATTTCTGAAGGGAGACAAGATTCTGTCTCAGAGGCCACTGAGTAGATTGTCATGTGTGACTAATAAATAATGAATTACTAGCATATTTCAGTGTTATCTTGAGACATAATTTCTCCTCTTCGGCCTTGGAAGTTGAATAAAGGGAGTGTAAACCATGAAAAGAGAAAAGCTGAATAGTATATAAATTTTTTCCACCTTTATATGATACATATCTGCTTTGCAGCTGCCTTTGGTGCATCTAAGTAATTCTCTGCATTGTAATCTCTTATATACTAAAAAGCTGTTGTGTTGGTCTTCTAAACCCTGATGGAGTACTGCAATTTTCTTGCATTTTTATTCTTGCTTTCTCATTTGTAACCTTGATGTTCTGCCTAGAGGGAACGGGATAGGATACCAAATGAAACAAAGGGCAGCAAATTAAGGTAGGAGGACATGGATTCAACCCAAGGAAAAGAAACATTTCACACGATAGAAGCAGACTTATGGAGGTTCTTGCCAAAATGCATTGTAGGTATTATAAGTTTATGTGGATTCAAGGGAGGACCGGGAAAGTTCATGGAAAAGAAATCTATTATAGCTACTAAATATATAGAAGTAATATCTTTGTTAGAAAATCCCTAGAACAGTAATTGAAAATTATGAGTGGCTGGAAGACAGGTAGGAGAAAGTGTGCTGTCTGTACACACTGCTTGTTTTCATCTTAGCAATACAAGCTGGCTTTCCTTGGAATCAGAGTAGGTCAGCAACAGCTCTCACGCAGCAGCTGGAATGCCCAGCCCAAGACAGGCAGGAAGAGGAAATCATGAGCATCTTCAGCAGCAGGAAAGTTTAATGTGCCTCAAGTCATTGTGAACCTGGACCCTTTGCTTTTACACCTGGAGGGATTTTTTTGTTGTTGTTCTAAAATACTATTATATGGTGACTGCTGTTAGGTTTTGGATCTTTTGGGAGTCAAGAGCTGGAGAGATGATCTGAATAAAGGTCTAAGCCTGAGACACTTGCAGTCCACTTAAAAATCTAAACCAGGTCACTTTAATGTAGCCTCTGTTTCATTGAGTTGTTTTGGTTCTTAAGGCGATGTAACATAAATTCAGTCCAAAAGCAGAAGGGACAAAAAGTACTTTCTGCTTTACGTTTTTTTGATGTCTCTGTCTGTGAACTGCTGAGAAGGACACAGTCAACAGCAGGTCTCCATATCCTTAGTAGCCTCCATAACCTTTTTGGTTCTTAATCCAAAAGAGCTCCTTTGTTGTTTGTTCTCCCTTACACTGAGAAACTGCTTAGTGCTGACCTCCTAAGCTGAATCCTGCTCATACACAAGCAGCAGTGCTGCATTGGAGGAAATGGAAGAAACTCCTTCAAAAGAGGCTTGTGACAATGGACTTTCCATTCCTCTGAGGTCTGTGGGATTTTCACAAGGCTCCCTGACTCAGAGTGGTGTTTTCCAGTTAGTTTAGTTTTGGACTCCAGGCCATATCACATCTGGTAGTAGCACAGTTGACAGTAAAAATCACTATATCCTTCATTAAAAGGTCTCTTGTGTGGGAACTAAACTGGATAGCAAGTCTCTCTTCTGCAGGGACAGTGATCAGAAAGTGTTCCAGAGTGCAGTTAGGTGCTGTTTATACAAATATGTCTGGGAATGTCAGAAAGATGTAGTCTTACACTACAAGACATTTTATGGACTAGGATTGAGCTATTTCTGGTATAATGCATAAATAAAAAGTGTATCTCATCACTTAGTTGCTGTGGGTAAAGTATAGACTGTAAAAAACAGCTGTGCACAGAAACACTGGGATTGGAACAGCATTGGTGTGAATAAGAGCACTTTCAGCCAAAATAAAAGTAGAAAAAGAAACCCTATTCCCGTCACTTCTGGGAGCTTTTCTGTATTGGGATAGTTTGAGTCTTCTCCTTAATACAGGCTTAAAACTTAGAGAAGTACTTAAATTCTGTGATTAGGGATTGGGAATCGAATTCTTCATTACAAACACTCTTAGTATACTGCAAAATCATACTGTGTTAATATATGCTGGCTAGCCTCAAGTTTAATATATGCAGAGCTTGTCGTCTTTCAAATTCAGTTAAGTGATTATTGTTAAACCGAAAGTAGTAAAGCTACTGGGGCCTCCCAGGGTGAGCTGTCAAGAGCCAGTACAGAGAGGCTGAGACCTTGTGAATTTTTATTGTGGCTTTTCTGTGGATTCCTTGCAGTCTTCATCTCATCTTTCAGTCACTCCCATACTCATCTTTGCATGTCATGGATTCCCTGTAAGGATCCATCATGGGATGAGTAAATCCACTTGGATTCATAATGTCTACCTTTATTAAAAAAAAATAAAAATGAAAGCAAAAAAGACATCAGCTTTCTACAAGGCAGCTTACAATTTATGGTATAAGAAGTAATGTGGCTATGAGTCACAGATTTTGTGTAGAGGTTTTAATTGGTTTCCTCACCTTTTTCTGCTCTTAAAACTCTCCCCATGCTTTTCAAATACAGGGATCAGACTGAAATGGTAGGATAGTGGTAGTTTGAGGCACCCTCCCCTCTGCAGTTACTGCCCTGTTTAATGTCCACTGGTTGCAAAAGCAATGTTGCAGGAACTTCCTGTGTTTTCAGACGGACACATGCTGTATCCAATGTGCTGTATCCTCAATACACCATGTGGTTGCCATCACCCAACCAAATCAGTAGTGAAATTATCCAGCCATATCCTCTATGAATTTGTAAACTTTCCTGCATGTCCTCTTCATACTGACAGAATAAACCAGAAACAGATATGCCAAGATCTGATTCTCATTTACACTGTAATCTGTGCCTGGAGCTGCTGGTGTAAATGAGAATCAGCCCCTAGACCATGAGTGCATTGCAGTAAGTTCTGGTCCCTGGAGAGCAGCCTCCTTATGTGTCCTGAAAACTGCTGATATTCAGCCCTGGCTATCCTGAAAATGAAGTTCCAGCTTCAAGGTACCATTTCCCAGTTAAGAGGCGCATGCTGAAGGCTATGATACTGCTCAGCGCAGGAATGGTGGCCTGCGTAGGAGAGCAGGACAGAAACATCACATCTCTGACAACTGCCAGACAGCCTGAAACAATTATTTTGTAATTTTCAGAAAGTGTGAAACCTGGTTTATGAAAGAAAAACCGGCTTGTGGGCTCTGTCAGCCCAGTGTTTTATAACGTCCAGCTCCTCAGAGGGCTCTGAAGTTCCATGCAGCTTTTTGGGCCTGTGAAAGTGCATTTTTTGTTTAACACTCTTTGTATGGCCAAAAGCACACCTGTAAAGAAGGTCCAGTGTCATCTCAGTGAGCCAAAATTCCTGAAGACGTTAAAAAAATTAGGTTTGAAAGGCAATACATAGATTTGTTGCACAGTTTATTATGGTCAAAAAACCACTTGTTTTTTGTCTGCTTCATTTTGAGATCACTAGATGTGGCTGGATAGTTAATAGGTAAACTTTTAAGCTGTCAGTACATATTGTATGCCACCAAAAGTAGTGCTATTAAAGCGAAATGGTACCCCTAGCAACACTGGGAGGCTGCTAGCACTTCAGTGGGGTGTATTGGCAGTGGTTGTAATGCAGTCCTAGAATCACAGCATGAAGATTCAGGCTGGAAAAGATTGAGGCCCTGGAAGATCGCTTAGTCATGAACAGAGATTAAAAAAGGCTCGGTGACAGTGTTTATTTGCTGTAAGAAGTCTTCTGAAGCTGCCTGGACAGAGTACCCTTTGGCATCCCCAGGCGCCTGGCACTGCCTCCTCTGCTCTGACAGCTGTCTTTGTTGGTTGCAATATTCTAGCACATAGCTGGTCTCCAAGGCAATGATAGAGATCAAATCTCATCAAGGCAAATTATGAGAACAGCACATTAAGTTTATCCTTTGGTATTTTAATCCACTCTCCTTAAAGCTTTTATTCCTGTAAAGTAACAAATATCGCTTTTTTTCAAAAAGATTATCCCTAGTTCGTCAGAGGTGGGTCTCTTAATGAAGAGTGGGTCTCATTTTGACATCTTGATGAAGTCTTTGTGAGAAGTGAAATAGAGTCTGTCTTGCAGGAGTGGAGTCACAGCTGCCACATGGATCACATATGTACTTCACAGGGTACTTTGTGGGAAGGGTCAGAGCGGGGCTTGCCCTTCAGTAGGGTGATGAACTATCCACATAAGTAGATGTGTTAAATGCACTGTAACAAAACACATTTAAATCAAGTTACATTAATTATTTTCTAGTAAGTAATGCTTTTGCCCAAGACACTAGAATAGGCTTTTGAAAAATATCCATATGTAAGCATAGCAGCTAAGAAGCTAAGTGAAATCTAGGGGATTTAACAGGTAAGTAATCTCAGGAATAGAAGGAAAAACCACTCAACCTGAGAGTGCAGAGCCATGGAGGTTTCGGAAAGTTTTTCTTTTGTGTCTCGTGTCTCTCAAATATCCTCAAATGCATGCACATCTCCTCTCAGCTATCCCTGTAGCGCTGGTAATATTTTCCTCCATTATGAGCATGCTGCAAGGATTAATTCCTTCCTGTTTCTTTCACACGCATAGAAATGGAGGAGGAGCTCCACCGATTGCTTGTAGTGAGGGAGCATACTGCTTTCCAGGGAGGCCTCAGTTGCTGAGTGCAGTGTTCCTGACAGGACATGCATTGCAAAAGCCAAAGCAAGCAATATTGCCAATTCTAATAATTTAAAAGCCAAGAGTCTGGCTTATGAAATGACGATAGCTTTTCTTTTTTAAAAAATAAAAAATCAAACAGACTCTTGACTACTGTGTTTCCTGTCTTTTTAATGAAACTTCATGGTATGCAGTGATAATGTTTTCTTTATGTCCTTTAACTATGAGAGGTAGAAACAATTATTTCATTTTTTTTTAAACGAAAGCAAAGATGCCCAAAAGTTTTCATGCATCTGTGTAGTAGGGACTTTGAAAACCAAACCACATGTCATGAGACTCAGGCTGAAGTGGCAGAACCAGCCACTTTTGGAGTATTCTAGCAGAGTGGAATAGTATTTCCATTTCCAGTTGGCTTTGGGGGTTAGAGATACATGGGGCTCCAAAGCTGAATCCGTTTAGAGCCCTGACAATGCCAATCTTATGTTCAGAAGCAGATCAGCAGGCGCTGAATTAACCAGCAGAGTAAAAAGATTCAGTGAGGAAATTAATTCTATAGTGCCTCACCTGATTTCTAAGTGTTTAGAACTCTGGTAATTATACTCTAGTCATATAGTGTCCTGAATGTTTTGTGGTGGCAAGGGTTTTTAATAAATGTGATTATTAATCAGAAGTTTAACAAGTAACAGCTTCAGAATTAACCCTCAGGAAAAAAATGTGTTTCTGTATCCCAACTTATTAAATCAAGGTAATGCAAGTAATTGTATCTATACCTGTATTTATCTGTCTGTTCATCTCATCTGGCTTCAAGATCACTTTACTGTAGCAATGATCAAAAGCAGAATGGGAATGCTGAAGCCAGGGTCTCATTTGAAATATTGTCTTTCCAGGCTGATATTTTTCCAGTCATTCTGCCAGCAGTCTCAGGTCTGCATCATCTATTTAAATTATCATCTTATCTAGGTGCAAATCTTGGCCCAAACCAAGTGTAAAGACTGGCTTCTTTACTTGTATTTGTTGTATCACAAACATTGTCTGATTGCAGAGCCTTGAATACCCAAGTTCTGCAACAATGTTTCTCTACTCCTATTTGTGTGTCTCTCATTCTGTTAACAATGAGAGGAGGAGCTTCAGGACCACGTGCTCCCAAAGAATCACTGTTGAGGAATTTCTGCCAGATGGACCACATATTCATGAAGAACCACCGTTCCCCACTGGAGTGGTGACTGTTTTCCTTTTCTCTTGCTAATTCTTTCTCTCTTTCTTATGTATCTTATTATGCTTTCTTTTTTCTTAGCACTATGGTTTATCGAATCGAATCTGAGTTGTGTTGCAGTTTGTTTAGTGACCTCAGTTGTTATCAAGGTGTCGGATTGTGACCTGAACAGATTGGGATCTGTTTTAGCAGCTTTGAGAAGTTGTGACTCGGAGTACATCCTGGTATGTTTTGTGATTTTGGCTGTGACCAAAATAAATTCTGCATTTGAATTTGCTCTAGGAGAATTGCCGGTCTCCGATTTGCTACACAGGTATCCAAAGAACCCTTTTCCCCCTCACTTTTCCTCTGTGCAGGTCGAGGTGGGCCCTAACACCAGTTGCCAGGAGCACAGTGTAACACCAAGGCCATCCATCGTTGGGTAATAGTTATGATTTATTCTGCCTCTGGTTGACATTCATGCTCACAGGCCGGATGCCTACTTGCAAGATTTGTTTTTATTCTTTATTGGTTTTATACTATGTGTTAATTTCATAAACAGCATTTTAATTTCAGATTTAGTTTTTGTCTATTGTTTAAAATGAGGGTTGAGTAATTACATCACACAGCCCTCTGGGATGCAATTCAGCATACTTCAGAACAGTATAGGGCATTCTAACAGTGTTTCTAAATGTCTACTTTTTTCCTAATTATTACTCTGTACACTTATTTATGTTGCATGTAAGTAATTAAGTATTGCCTTCAAAAAGAAGTGTTGTAAAATAGTTGAAAATTTAGGCTTGTGAATATTGTAGGTGACTAAACCATAGGCAAAATATTTCTAGTCCTCTGCAGCACCTGCTGCTGCTTTTGCCTTCAATGTAGATTGAGGGTAATTATGAGGAGTTAATTTTAATGTCTTAGGTAGTAGAGCAGCTTCATTGAAAATGTTTTTCTATGCAATTTCTTTCAAACCTAGTGAGTTGATCATGTTGGGTTGTGTTTGGAGGGATCGCTAGTAACAATGTATGTATAATACGTATCAAAGTTTTTATCATATCTGTTTCTGTCTCTGACAGGATTTTGCATGGCTGAGCAGAATGTGTTGGGCCTGCTATGATTTGTATAAAATAAGTTCGCTTTGTTAGGTTAGATTGAATTATAATATTGGCATTTTATGTATCTGTTGTTGTCTTATATTCCTTTGATCTTGAGTGACTGTAGTTGTGATTTAGACAACAATGCTCCTTTTATTTCTCTTAGTCAGGGAAAGATGACTGTCTGGGTGGGATTCATGTAATACAGCTTCAGCTGCTTGGGTGTTGGTTGACAGATCTGAACTAGATCTCATTCTCATGATAGTCGCTGGAGAGCTGCAGTAATCTCTGTAGCTCCTGTCATCTCCCATGCTATCTTAGTGTAGAGCACCTGTTGGAATTACCCACTTCAGTTGACTGATCTACTAAAATATGACTTGGTGTTTTTGTTTTAAGCCAGAGTTATGAGGAAGGAGAGCACATAGCTCATTACTTCTCTGCAGATCTTGAAATATCATTCACAGAAGTCTAAAATTAATTGTGATTAAATCTAATTCCCGGTATTTAAGTAAAAAAGACTTCTAGGTGAGGCAGAACTAAGAAAGGTGAATTTTACATCTAATATTCAGTACAAGGTTTAGAATAAAAGTATACTTTTCCAGCAGCTCAGTTTGGTGGAATCTGAACCTGCCCAACAGTGTTAGTGTTTCGCTTGGCTTCGTTGCAGTCATGCAAATGAAATTTTTTAACTGCAGTGTCAGGCCGATCCAAGTTTTTGATTTTAACCATGATGGAGAAGATGCAGAGCTTGTAAAGGCCAGGTCTAAGGTGTTTGTGCTGCCGCTGTAATTACATAGGAGTCTCATGAGAAGTTGGTACTTCCAATATCTTGTCTAATGGACTGCAGATCATTAGGATCATCGAAACAGGCAGAGAAAGTCATTGTTGGTGCCAAGCCCAACCTTAATTGTAACTGTTGCTGACAGTAGATAAGGGCAGCCATGGCTTTGTATAACTGGGCCTTGGAAATCTCCAAGGACAGAGATTGTTGTGCCATTCTGCTGACCTGTTCCAGCGTTGCACCAAGCTCTGGGTGAAAAACTGTTTCTGAAAGTCCAATCTGAACCTCCTGTGGTGCAACAAAGAAGGTGATGATATAGGAGGTATCTGAGGATTTTTTACCTATTTTGTTGCTATCCAGAAATGCAGCATTTCTGTCATAACACTGCCTTTTATTTGTAAGGAGGTATTCTGAGTGTAATTTTTACATACAGTAAGTAAAGCAAAAAAAAAAAAAAAAAGCAAAATTAAGCCAGCGTCAGTGGATCAATCTTCATATATGTTAGCAAAAAAAAGCAGTTAATTGTAATGATTCACAGATGATCATCTATGCAGTACTTGTGTTTTGCTAAGTAATGATGTTGTGGACTCTCAGTAGGGTTGGGAAAAAAAAAAGCCAGGATGAGGATTTTTTAAGTGATGTTAAAAATAGTTGTTAAGTCATGACAAGGACATGTCACAAAATGTGGTTTTAATGAATATCTTATCTTTGGCCTATTCCCTTTGGAACACTGAATTTCAAGAACATTTTTTTCTGTAAAGTTCATTGTCTTACTAAGTGTTCTCTTAATCTCAGTGGTTCGTAAATGAAATGGGGATTACACATGTAGTCTGAGAATTATACCAGAGTGGTTTTATGATGTTGGTACCAGGATGTTTTTAATTACAGTCATTGCTGATGTAATGTTTTCTTCTTGTGATCAGTCATTTGTTTTTGGGGGGACTTTTTGGTGGGGAAAAAGTGATGTTGTTGCATTGTATCTACAGAATATCTTGATATTTAACACCTAACTTTGTAACTCAGTCCCCTGAATCTTAGGCATAACAATGTACTGTTTTGATATACAGGGAAAATATAGTTACCCTGACATTAAGATGTTTCGAACAGTGTCCTAAGGAAGTCTCATTCAGTCTGTCAAAAAGATAACCTTGGGCAAAAGCATGAGGTGTTTGTGTGCCTGTTCTGACTGTTAAACCAGGAAACAAAAAAAAAAAAAATGTTAAGCTTCCTAGTGCTGGGTTTGTAAAATACCCTCAGATGATGTGAGATGAGAGGATTGAACTTGTTTCTGCTTTTTAACTATGTAAGATAGATAACTGGATCTTGCAAAGTGAAAGGCAAATGTTCAAATCTGGTTTGAGGACAGTTGCAAAAACTCCTTAATGAATTGGTCTCCACATGTTTGACATGGTGGCACCTGCTGGCTTTTGTTCTTCCCAGAGACACTGGAATTGGATTTGGGATTGAGAGGGGTGAGCATATAAATATAAACTGGGACTGGGAATGTAAACCTTTCCATTCATTCTTTGGGGCCTGTAGTTACTGTTTGCTTTTGTTTCTCTTGGAGCCTGAGTTAGAAACATAAACTCAATCATCAATTGTATAAGCATTATCTTTTGCACCTCATTATTAAGAGAGAGCAAATATGACAATGCCCATTGTGTACTGAGATGGTACAGTGAAGCAACTTTCTGTCGGGGAAGCTAAGCGTTGAAAGGCATGGAAAGCTTACCTGAGCCTTAGTGGTCTTTCTTTGGTCCATCAAGATCAGCGTGGTCCAACGGTATGGGACAATATAAAGTGCCTGGACTGGCACTTTATATTCTGTTATTCCTGTTGATAAGGAAAGAACTGTAATTTCCCGGCTGCAAGTTGAGCAGTTTGAGTTCACTAACAGCAAAAAAAAACTGAAGAAAGGCTGCACTTTTCCTTGCAGGTCAGGTCTCCTGTAGATGCATCTTCCCCTGCTAAACCCCAGGATAGTTAGTTTGAACACTGCTGTGTTATGGCAGCACCCAGCCACCTCTCAGCAAAGATAAGCTACTCACAGCTTTGCCATGAAATCTCCCTTGTAGGTTTTCTTGTAGAGCTCATATTTCACACTCCATCATAACGCTGACTGATAGAGTCCTACTGCACGAGGCATGTGGTGTAGAGTTTGAAATAGATACAGCAAGATAGCAGACGGCACTGCAAGCAGAGGCTCCATTTCAGCAAAGCCCTTAACCATGTTTAAATATCATTGAAGTCAAGTTAAATTATTTTAATCATATACGTAAGTACTCTCTTGAATGAGAGCCTAATTGTAGTTTCCATCTCTTTATGCATGATCAAGGCTTTTTTATATTCTGCTGCATGCAAGAGATTTCTTCTGCATTACACAACATGAGCAATTGCTGTGACTTTTGGAAGACTCCCCAACAACTTGAATTTACTAAACGGTCCTGAATAGTTTTATATGGAATGCCTGTAAAACAGGGTAGAATTAACACATCTTTTTCCCTATTTCCAGGACCACCTGTTATTGCCAGCCACTACACATAACAAGACCAGAAGACCAAAGATGTCAATAGTTTTGCCAGCTGTAAGCATCAATGGTAAGTCCTAAAAATGAGAGAGAATGACAAGCATAATTTCAAATAGATGTTGTTGACTTGTATGTGGAAACTTGGGTCAAATGTCTGTCATAGCATTGAAAAAGAAATCAAACTGGTGGTTACTGGGCTGTAGTTGCTAGGTTCCCCACTGGAGCTTGGATTCTGGCAAATCACCAGCACCTGGTCACTGAGAGGGTAACAGGAGGCTGTGTGACTTGTCCAGCTGTTCTGCAGTATTTCATTCTAGCTCCTTCAAGGACTCAGGGGTGTTGCCACCCAGTCCTGGTGATTTATGCACCCCTTGAATGCAATCTAGCTGCTTTAGCTTGGTGGCTACAAAGAGTGTGGAGACTGTCCTCTTCTTATTTCAGTTCCTCCTGTGCCTGCTTAGCAGGGCAAATTCCTTGGCCTTGCTGGTTTGTTAGTATGCTGACTGTCTTCCATTGGCTTCCTCAGCTGTTTACAACTTTGTTATACAACACTCAGTGTGAGTGGGACCTTCGTGGTCAGGATTAATAATAATCATGTTGCAGTGCTGCAGGACAGCAGAGGAAACAACTTTGTGCTAAGGGCATGGGCTTATTAGTGAATAGAAATTTTCCTTGTCCCCATTTTAGCCCCACATGAGAGACAAGACATGAACTGTATAAATATATTGTTAATGATATGGTGAGGAACTGCCAAGCTGGGACGTGTTTGGAGCACAGGAGCACTGTCACAGTCATGAAACGCATAGCGAACCCTGTAACATTATTTTCTGAATGTATCTGTACCATAATTTCTTTTTAAAGACTCACGCATTTTACAGTACAAATGAATCATACACCCAATTTTTTCCTTAAATTCAAGCCAAAACTAGTATTTGGCAATGCAAATTTCCATAAACTAAGAAAAAAAGAAAATCAGTTCAGATTTTCAACATTTTGATAGTTACATTTTCTCACACAGTACACTAAGTTGAGTGTGATAATCTATAAGCAGCTATCTTAGGGGAATTTTCATTAGATGTATCATAATTATTTGTGGCATTTATCTGTCTGAAAGTCTATTTTTTTGTAATGGACTTCATGTCCATTAGAAAAGTCCATTTCTGGCTAAGCTGAATTACCATATGCAAAAGGGCACTTTACCACTTGGAGACCAAACTGTATTTATAAATTACGAAGTATTTCTTCTTAACATGTTACCGAGTCTTGTTTCATTTGAAGGAATTTTTCAGTTGTTGGAGTAAATATAATTTGGAAAATACAGGTCAGAAGCCAGTTACAAATCTTATCCTTTGTTAATAATGAAACATTGTGAAATTATAATGAATACATAACAAATCTTATCCTTTGTTAATAATGAAACATTGTGAAGTTACTTCAGTTCTTTGGGATTTTTATTCAGAACATCAGCTTAATGCAGGAAATAAAAAAAAATGTCCAGGGGTTTGGGCAGAGATGTTGAAATAGATGAGACTCAAAGATAGCATTAAGTAAACAGTGGCATCAAATACTGCCTGCTCTGTGACACTCAGACAGGTGTTAGGAAAAATAATACAAGATACGCAAGAGCTAGTAGGTAACTTGACTTGATTTTTTAATTTGATAATTAGTAGGTTTCCTGGAGGAAATGATTACCTGAAAAGTTCTGACTGGAGAATAATTAATTTTTCTCCTTTGAGAACATTGTTTCTCCGCTCTCTTATGCTTCTGCAGCAACTGAGCACATCCTGAACAAGCATCTGGAAGTTAGCTGACAACAAAGCTTTCCTCCCAGCTGTCTGCTCTTCTTTTAAGCCCACCTTAATTCTTGGTCCACCTGCAGAGTACTGGCTGCTAGAATAGGCTGAGTCTACCTGGGAGAAGTGGGCAAAAGCTTCAGTGGAAGACCTGGTCCCCTCCTGCCTTTTCTCGTGCCTCAGCCATTTATCTGTGTAAGAAGGGAAACATTTTCCACTGCCACTTGCCAGTCCTTTTTGCTGCTGTAGCCCTGGAAGGGGAAATGAAGAAGAGTGCAAGTGAAGTGGCCTTTGCTTAGAAACTTTTTGGGAACTTTCTCACTTGTTTTCTTCTGCAGGATCTTTATTTGTCTGTGTACTAAAGTTTATCCATGACACTGTTTCCAAACATGAAACAGCATGCTGTTCAGTTGAGAACCATTTGAACTGCTTGGATAGTCTTCACAGCATGACTGTCATGAATGCACTTTGATTGCTTGAGTGCCTTCTGAGCTCTGCTACTGACTCTCTTTAGCTGGCTTGAGCCATTCCCACTACCAGCTGCCAGGTCAGAGAACAGGTATGGACAAAGTTTAGGAAGTAAAAGGAGTTCAGTCACTGTCCTATATGACTGTGCATGGAGGTTAATGATATGGTTCTGCAAGATTGGTCTGGCAGTTTTCAACAATATACAAAGCAGAATAAAATGTACAGTTTGGAGACTTTTTCTTGGAGGGAAGACTTGGGTTAAGTCCGGCCAGTGGCAGTGCTCGAACTTTGCAGCTAATGGCAAATCTCTACAGAAAATTTTGTAGAAGATGGGCACACGTATGTGCACATGTCTGCATTTAGTACAATGGAAATTTAAGAGAACAGTAGTGTACAACATGATAACACTACCTTAATATTTTCAAGATGAAAGCTTGATGAAAAACTATTTAGTTGTGAGATGCTAGAAGAGAGTAAAAATGGCCATTACTCTGTGACTTTCTCCTGTGTGCTCCTTCTGGACAGCCTAAATTGCCCATGCACCTCTGTGAGCATGAGGATAAGCCAGCGAAGTCTCCACTTAGGGTTTCTGTGCAAGTGTGTAGGAATATATTTAATTATTAAAGTATGTTAAATATTTTTGTGGATTTTTTAAAATATAGTAATTTGTTACATGTTAGTACGTGTTAATCCCTACCCTCTTTCAAATTTCTTCTCCCCTACACTGTTCTAAGCCTCTTTCCAAGTGTGCTGGACCACCCCCCAATTTACAGGTACTACTTGCTGCCAGCTCCTCCATTTGTGTCCTTCCTGGATGTGCTTACAGCCCTTTACCATTTGCCTATTTCCCTACTGGATCTGCCCCTGCAGCCAGCCGTGTCCATGTTTAGACCTGCTTCTGCAATGACAAAGCCCCACCATTTGCAGACACAAGTAGTACTCACAGAAAATCTGATGAGACCTAAGGGCTTTAGGATTGCTAAGGCTAGAGGGAAACATGCAGAATTTGCTAGTACTAGTCCCACTGTACACAGTTTTGGGGGCACCTTTGGTGTTGCTTTATTGAGAAGTTATTCCAAGAAATATTGTGCAGTTTCTCATGGGAATGAAAGCTAACTGCAATTTACAGTTAAATTCTGGCTTTTGTTTTTAAGTGAGTCATGTTTGTTATGCTGGATTGAAGCTATTATTTTAGAAATCTAACTATGTGCTTGAGACCAGTTAAGTCTCCAGTAGATTTCATTCCTAAATTTGCTTTTATTTTAATTCAGTCTTGTTGGATCATTACACCGATTCCAAATTGACATATAGGTGATGCTTTTCTTGATGTTTAAATGCAAACATCTGCCATTAGCCTTGTATTTACTTAACTGCTGTAAAAAATGCAGTGGGTTATAACACCGAACTGTAGATCAAAATAATCTGTAGAGTGCAGCATAGTTAAGCCACTCTTCCTACCCCAAGCGCAAGCCTTTTGTCTTTGCAGGACACCTGCAGCACAGCACACACCACCAGTAGTCCTGTCCTCGCAGCACACACAAGTGAGAACATATGTACAGTTATTCAGTGTAGGAAACAGCATTCAGCATTTAGGCCAAGAAGACACTTTCATTAATGTATTTCTCCCTAGGATTAGGCTAAGTACTTTCGTAGCTTGTACTTTCTCTTGGCAGGAGCAGCTGTAAACGTCTGTGTGGGTGAGTACTCTCCATGAGTACTAATGGTCTTAGTAGTGGTACAAAGACCAGAAAGGCCTTTTTTCCTCTTAGGATCCCTGTGCAAAATAGTTCCCCATTCATAGTTCAATACGTGAAAGTCCTTCCATCACTTGCTCTCTCTAAATTGAGGTTTGCTACCTGCACTGTCAGCCAAACAAAAGTGAGAGACCTGATGGGGAAGCTACTGGTGAGATCTGAGGCTCATTTTCTGGGTACTGGCAGTCATGTCAGAGTTAGTTTTGAATTTTGCACAAATATTCTGGATAGGTCTTTACTATAATTTCACACAACAGGACTTGTCTTCAGTCTGCCTTTGAGAGAGTCATTTGTATGCCTGACTCTCTATAATTTGCATGTTCCTGGTTCTTAAGGAGCCCTGGTCTCTTAAATATTGGGGTTTTTTTAAATGAAGCACAACAGCAAAATAGTCTTCTAAAAGCAGAAATTTGAATGTTTTGCAAAGTCTGTGTGCTCTGTTGTCTCGGCCAGCTCCTGATCACTGCCACTTCCCTCAGCCTGCTTTCCTAGCATCCATCATCATACTGATGTAACAGACTTCAAAAGTGTTCTGAAATAACATACGTTCTCTTGGTCAATAACAGATCTAGTGGTAAGGCTTTTTGATCAAAACTGGAGGAATTTCTGCCATCAAGCTGCGTAATTATTTGCATGCAGCTACAACGAATGTTCTTTCAACTGACAGCCACGTGCAAAAGTCACTTACAGATGTCCAAGGCTGGTAGCAAACTGAAATCCATAAAGCAACCAGAACCCACACAGGCTGAGAAGGAAAATAAAAACAAAATTTATTTGGGAAGTGACAATGTTCTTTAAGTTCCCATATCTTGGGGCTGAATAAATAAAGCGTCCAACTTCCTCTGTCTTTCAAGGTCAAGCAAACAAAAAATGTCATTTCCGTCTTTTGGAGCAAGAAGCAGAACTCCTAGTCAGCCAGTGAGGAAGGTCTAAACAAAAACCGGTTAGGGCAGTTGACTTCTCTGAAGATTGCTGCTTAACATTTTGGATAGCCTTCTCTCTCACTTTGAATAGCTTCAGACCAGTTTCCAAGAGACTGATGGCCCCAGCTGTCTCTTAACTGTTTTTCTCTTCATGTTAGAATCCAAATCCTAGTCCCTGTGGCTCCGTCTCACAGCTGCTATCCTTGACCTCCACACTGAGAAGCTCATGCCCCTTAAGTAGGTACAGAGGACTCCTCTCTTGGCTACAGAATCATTATCTGTAGAGATACTTCTCTTAACTGCTTCCACTTTTGTCTCTGGGTTTAGCAGATACTGCTGAGAGCTTAGAACTGCCTTGCAAGCTATAGAGTATGAGCATAAGGCTCTGAAAGTTGTGTATGTAGGATTTACAACTGATCTGTGAGATGCAAGAAGGGTGACTCCTAAGATTTCTTCAGAAGGTCATTAAGAGTCCTTCAAAGTGTCAAAACCTCTAAACCAGGATGTAGGAAAATACATCTGAGAATGTCCCTATACTGTAAGTCTGCAAACTGTTCTGGAAATGCCACCCTTCTGCTTCTTGAGCTGCCAGTTGAGGAATAAAAGTAGTTTGAGGAAGCCCAACAAGGAAAAAATCAGAGCTATGATAAGCTGTGCTGGTTAGATCTCACCGCAACAGCTGAGCCTGGACTGAGAAACAGAGAGAGTCTGCCGTGTCCTGTGTGCAGTCATAGACAAAGCAGCATGTCACATTACTGTGGTTCTGCCGTAGCTGGGATGGTTTGCTAGTGTCACAGATGTACTTCAGCTCTTGTGCTCATGTAAAGTTATGTTGTAGAGGTCGGGATTAAAATCACAGCAGAAGATATTTTATCAAGGAATTTTAATGACAGATTTTAGTCATACTGTAAGATGCATCTATTCTCACTCTTGTTCTCTTTTCAAAGTGATGTAAAAGTGCAATTTATCAAAACAGGACACTCCTCTCGCACTTTCTGTCATGTCTTTGAACGTCAGAATCGATCATTGCCTAGATTCGACTTCTATTAAAAGAGAAAAGATTTTGTTGTCTTTGAGAGACATTGCTCTTCCCAACCATTGTCTGTTAGTATGTGTTGTGTTTGACAGGAAGAAGAAGATTAAATTGTTTGAAAAAGTATGAAAGAAATCAGTCAAGAATCTGTGCATGAAAGTAATAGAATCTGTGTCACTTGAGTTCATGTTTATTTAGTTGGACAGGAAATGATCAAGAAATGAAATCATAAGACTTACTCCCCAGTGACTTTTCATAACAGGCTATTTACCTAAATTGCTATTTAGTAGCCTATTTTTATGTATTCAATAGAATAGGAAGATGATTTCAGAGGATCTTCTGTGCCTTTTTGACCCTTCATTGACACAAAAAAGAATATCTCTTGGGTTTTGTGTAATAGGGCAGGCCAAACCCCAGTGCTGCTGGTCTTCCCTGGATAGCCTGGACCAATGCTACAGATAGCATTTTCTTGGGAACAAGCTGTTCATGAAGAGGGAAGAGAATGAGTCATAAATTAATTGCAGTCCGTATTTAGTATCAGCCCCAGTGTCGAGTTATTACACCAGATTGATTTTTCCATATAAAAGATACACTTCTATAAAATCCACGAAGTAGAAGAAAAAATAAATCCATTACATTAGCTGCCAGTATGGAGGCTGGTACAGAGTTACAAAAGGAGCCAAAGTCAATTTAGACCTGAATGAGTATGCATCTCAAAGCAGAGACCCTGTCTTCTAGATGTTTTGTAGTTCTGAATGCTGATACTGCTGTTTGGACATGTTCTCACACCAAGATTCACTGTGCTGAGAGCTGTGCTGCAAAGCAAAGAGAAAATTTGCATCCCAGTCTGTGAGATTATAATTGCCATCTCATCTACATAGAACTGTGTTTGTGTAGCACATTGTAATTCTAGCCTCGAGCCCAGCTGATCTGCCTTAATACATTTTCAAATCTTGTAAATTCAGTTACATAATCCCTCCTAGTGTTAAATTATAGGTGGCAAACACAGTTTTATGTTTATGTGATACACAGGCCAACTCTGATTACTTGTAGTTGTTTATTTCACGGGGATCTGAAACATAATTATCCATAATGAGCTCTGCCTGTAAAAACCTAAAAAAAAGTGACAGAGCTGGTAGAGGAAGTTCACATTTATGAGTTCTGTCTTGAGGACATCACTGGAGTAAACCCAGAGACTAATAAAAACACAGGTCTCTTTCAGTGTTTGGATTGCAGTCTCTAAGGAGACTGTCACCAGCTGGGCAGGAGGCGTTTGCCTTCTACTCATATCCCAGGCCTAGTCCTCCATTCTGCACCTTTCCTGACCCTCTTCATACAGCACACCTTACCTCAAGTGCTTCCTGGGTATTCTCCAGGCTTAATCCTTTGTAGCAGGGTTACTGTAGGAAAGCATCAGAAAAATGCATCCTGAGCGTTTGAAGAACATTTTTGGCCATCTACCACTCAATTGTAAATCATCTGCCTCCATCCTGTCTTATTCTGTAGTAGACCCAGATGAAGAGACTGTGGCATATCCCTATACAGCACAAATGCCTTCTGGGGGAAGGTGGGTGTTGAAATGACTGCCAGCCTGAGCTGCCCCTCATCATGAAAGAGAAGGTCCATGTCAATGAAAAAGTGATGCTACCTCTTGGGAAAAAAATGAAGGCAAATAGTTAAATTCATTTTATCAGTCAGTGCCTACAAATTGAAATGGTGAAATGCATGCTACCGTTCAAAGGTAAGGGCTAAATAGTAGTAGAGTAGGAGAACATACTAAAAAAAAAACAAACAAACAATAGGGTAAAATGCTGGCAAATGGTGTGACAATTAGTATTTTTAAAGTTTGAAGATTTGAAAGGATTTGAAAGTATCCTAAAAAATCCAGCAGCCTTAAGTTAAACGCTAAAGGAGATGCATAGAAGTAAAAAGATATCTTTTAAACAATAGACAGTGTAGCCAAATGAGGGAATAGAAAAATGAGCATGATTTCTGGCAGACTAAATGTCAAACCATAAGTCAAGCCAGAAAAAGATATTGAGGAGCAGCATGCCTGAGGCATAAAAAAATTAATGAAAACATTTTTTGGAGGAAGCCTGCCATGAAATCTCTAGTGCCTATAGAAGGCCAAGGTGTAAAAGAGCACTTAATGTTGAAGTCAGTGCTGTTGAAGGAGAGAGCAAAAGGTTCTTGTGCTAGTGTTAACCACTAAAGCTATATGAGCATCTGGAAAATGGCAAGTATCAAATGAGGCAAACTTTTTTAAAATAGCGTCAGGAGCTGTAAAAAATCAAGTCTCACTTTTGCACAAGTTGGCTCAATCTGTGAGAGCCTGGGGACAATGGTGGGTTGGAAGAGCTAGCACAGCTAGCGAGTAACGTCCTACCATAATGCTTCATCAAAGCCTCAGAGGGATAACGAGTGTGAAGATGAGGATGGTCTCTTCAGCACAAGAACATATCTGACTCTTCAAAGAACTTGGAAAAAGACAGTTCTTCAGACACTGCTAAAAGAAGGCAAGCTCACACATAGGTCTGTGGTGAGGGCATGACCGTGCATCTCCAGGCACAGGCTGGAAGATCTTACTAGGGAGTGAAACTCTGTTTAGCAGATGAAACTTGGTGTGAAAAAAATACAAAAGAATTTGCATGGGTAAAACGTTCCTGACCAAAGACTCTGTGGCAGGTTCTAGCCGAAGTGTTAGTGCTCAGAGGAGCTACTGCACATCTTTCCCTGAAAGTGTTGACTTCACCAAGAAAGAAGAGCACTATAATTTATTTATAATTTAAAGAGAAATTAGGAAACAAAACATGAACCATCTTTACAGCCCTGCTGAATCCCCATCGTAAGTATATTTTACATTTTTGTTCATAGGTATTTACAGATATATGGAACAATGAAGAAGCAGGAAAAAAAGCAACAGGGTGGAACAGTGAGTTTAACAGCTTCCCTGCAACAGCAGCTATTGAATTTGACATTGATGGTTGAGGGAATGATTACAGCAGAACCTGAAGAACCATGAAAGTGGTAGATAAGGTAGCTAGAAAGCAGTTATTCACTATTTCACATATCACCAAAAGTACGTGCTTGCCCTGACTTTTGCTTCTGCTGCTGGTCACTGTTAGTGACAGAAGTGCAGGTGGGAAGGGACTGTGCTGCCAAGACTTCTCTCTCCTGCCTGTGCAGAACACTACCTACCTTAAGCAGGTACCATGGCTAGAAAAGGAGAGTGACCAGTCTGCCAGCAGAGCAGGAAAAGGAGGAGCTTGCTGCTGTTTAAAAACAAATGTTGCTTTGGGATGGAAAGCTTTTCTGGGTCTAACAGCATCTATAGGATGTAAGACCCATGGTAGGGACCAAAGGGACTGTGCCTATGCCTCCTGGTCCCTCCCTGCTATACTCTCTGCTGATATCCTGGGGCAAGTTCTCCAGCCCTTGTTCTTCAAAGAAGACTCTGCTGGAGTGCCTTTCTAGGCTGTACACAGGAGAGTTTCTGTGTGCGGTTATTGGCCTTGTAAGTGGTTATGTCAGGATTTGCAGGTTGTGTGGGGAGTTTGTTTATCCTCTTTGTGCCTCCCAAGCAGGCCTGTCATGGCTTCCCTAACAGAGTTGCTTTCTCTCCAGCCTCTGTCCTTCACTCCCAAGAGAGCCTTCTGTGCAGCAGAACTGCTTTGCTCTTTGTCTTTATCTTGTTTTCATTTTTTCCCTTGTTATTAGCATTGCCACAGCTCCTTAGGTTTCAAATGTGACCATCCTGCAGCAATGACACCGTGCCAACAACACACATATACACAGCCAGTGCTGTCAAAAATGTCTCAGTATTTCTGAGAAATTTCCTGAGGGAGCTTGAAATGATGTGCCTGGGAAAGTTAGCTCTGGTGATTCTGATGTTCTCTTCTTGAGATGGCCATCGGCACACTCTTCAAAACAAGAGCAATCACAGTAGATCCACTCCAGGCTCTCTCCTCTGTAGCTCTTTCTCTTAGAGCAAAGTGACTGCAGTATAAAATCATGGAATCATTAAGGTTGGAAAGGACCTCTAAGATCATCAAAGTCAACCGTCAGCCCAACACCACCATGAAAGAAGATGGGAAGAGATGAGGTGGGAAATGGTCTCTTGAAAAAAAGCTAATTTTCCTTGCCTCCCCCTGGGACATCTAAGCCTGGACCACGTGCTAAAAAGTGCCATCTGGCACAGATCTGCTGCCCATGTTGCCCTCAGACGCCTGCCTTTTCCAGAAATCACATGGTGGTGTAAGTTAAGAGCACATTGTGCTCCTCACCCACACCAGTGCCAGTGTCACCCATGTTTCCGTTATTTACCTAGGAGGCTGCATAGAGCTTGTTTCCTCCGGTTTTCTTGCTTACCCCTCATGCCTGTGTATATTCCTCTAGGACAGACTGTGGCAGCAATGCTCAGACAACTTAGGAAGGGACCTTGTTTCTTTGCTGTCAGCTAATGGGTCATCAAAGTGACTTTGGTTATGTGGATCCAGTATTTCTGACCGTGGCCCCTGCTTGAGACTTGAAATGCCCAGGATCTTACTTCACCTGTGTCAGGGACTGTGGACAGTGGAGGACAGAGGTTAGACTGTTGCAACTGGTTTGTTTGGAAATAGTTCCAGGCAGGAATTTGCTTTTAAAAAGGGAAGTTATTTGTGGCACAATATAGCTTTCTCCCTTGCCTCAAATACTCCTGTCTAGCAAAGGAATATGTAAACGTTTAAGGAATTCTGCTGTGTTGTTGCACTGAGTGTATTTTTAGTCTTTGTAGCTGTTACAGTAACACTGCTTCATTTATATACTTATTTGGTAGTGTATACCAGCCCCTCAGATGGAAACATTGTCCAGATGTGCTGGGTAGGACAGTCAGGGCTGCTCAGTGTAGATTAGACACAAGATTGCAGAAGTGACAGTGTGAAGAAACTCCCTTGAATTATGTCAGGGGACAGCTGTAGCCTTTCAACAGTTCAGCCCCAGACCTGTGTGTAGCTGGTGCCCTCATCGTCTTCTGAAGCATACACTCTTCTGAACTCCATGCTGCCCTAGATATAAGCTCTGTTTGGGGTCAGGGATGGTTGCAATATAAATTATTTGGGTAATTTGTTGTTAGATCATTCTTTAAACAATATTTAGCACTGTCAGCTTGGCACAGCTAGCACAAGGCAACCAGGTGCTGGAACTCATTGGGTAGCTCGTTGAAAGCTGCCTCTGTTCCTGCCAGTGTGATAAGAAAGAGCTGCAGGAGGAGCAAGAGACTGTTTGGAATGAAGTGTGGCAAAGCAGAGTTGCCTGTTCAAAGGAGCTGTGGAGAGTATAGAGGTCATGAGTAGCTCTTCAACAAAGATGGTCATAAAAAGTTGGTGGTTTTGTATTACCTTACACAGCACCTTACCTTGGCACCTAATTTGCCATCAGCTAAACAAATTCCATGGATAGCAAATTCACTCAATGCTATCGTCCACAAGGAGGAGATGATTTTTTAGCTGACAAAGACAGGTAATTAAAGGTGGGGCAAGTGATTTCCCTTCCTGTATCTTATCAGAAGTGACGACATGTAGTACAAATCCATGTGGTTGACACCAGCTTAATTGTGTATTCAGTGAGCACAGTGGGCATAGAGGTGGGCAGGTTCTGATCACTTTTACAAGTCACGTATACAAAACCAGCCAGTAGTAGATGGATAACCCATTATGGGTTATCTACTACAAAGGCAGCTGGGGCCTTATTGAAGAGCCTGAGCATTGGAGATGTCAACTCCGTAGCCTAGGCCCTGAATTGTACCTTATTGGTCTCACAGAATATTTTTTGGCACTCTGTGGGACTGATCAGAGTAAGATAAAATTCTTAGCTGATTTGGTAGAACAAGGCTCTATCGATGTACCTAAGGCATGAGCACATACATCTTGAGAAAGCTGCATTGCTTTTCACTGTTGTTTGGTCACAGTCTTGAAACGCTTCACAAAGTCAGGACATATTTCAGGGGAGCTCTGTTTCTGCCGCTCTGCAAACTGTGTGGTTTTCAAGACAGGCATTTTCCTACAACAAAGCTTTATAGGGAGGATGTATGTAAGTGGGAAAGGGTAAATTACCAGAATAACATGTTCATTTCCTATGAATGCATTTATAGGGCCACGTGTACAGAGTTTAAATCTAGATTGACAGTGGACGTCACCATTTGTTCTGATTTATTGCAGATGTTCATTGTCTGTCTCAGGCCTTCCACCTGTCTTCTGCCTTTTCCCCAAGGCAAAGTCTCTTACAGAAGGAGATGCCTGCTCTCAAAGATGGGTATTTGAACATTCAACCAACTGATACATGTTGGTATTAAGGGGAGAAGGAGAGCTTTGGTTTTATGATCTTTCTAGTAAGCCAATTTTGAAGGTCTGCTGCTTCAAATACGAAAATAATCTTCCATCATCTTTGGTAGTAACAGTAGTTATTACCCTTTGCCTTATTCTCCAAACATTTTTCGCTTGGACTGCAGACTTCAGCTTTCATCAACTGCATCTTGCAACTTGTTTGTTTTAAGAGGAGCTGCCATAAACCCTAGAGAGCAGCACTAGGGAATTAGATTTCTGTTTCCCTAGATCAAGCTCGTGCTGGGAGTTTGGTACAGCCCACAAGAGCTTCTTTGAGAAAAGTGCAGTCAGAGAACAGCAGCACTTGGTACAATTACCTTTGCTGTTAATTTGAAATATTCTAGCATCTGAAGCATGGCATTTAAACATGTTAACAAATAGTGTACACAGAATCACAGCCTTTAAGCCTGTGGCTATATCATGTGAGAGGTTGTACGTTCTAAACTTCAAAGAAGAGCAATAAATCTATTTATAAATCCAGACACCCTTATAGGAGATATGTTCCTGTGTTTTCACTTATGTAATCCGACAAAACATCAGTCAAAGGTAATTCAACAAAATAAACTTTAGAACTGATTCAGTGTTGGTGGTGCTTTGGGTTATTAAACATTCTGTGTAATGCTCAATGACAATGCTGACCTTCCAGCCAGCAAGTGAGCAACAGCAGCAGGCGGCAACTTGGGGCTGTCAGTCCTGCCTTCACAGACACTCCTGCCTGTTTTTGCCTCCCTGTGAGGTGTGGTGGGTGCATGCTCTGGCAGTGCAGCACACACTGACCTGAGCATTGAAAGAAAGCACTGATTACATGCCCTGACTCCTCCAGACATCAGCCACATGCAGCTTGTTACCTCAGTGCTCATCAGGGTCGCTCTGGAAAACCTACCTTGTGTTCCCCTGGTGTCTCCTGGATGATGGTGCCGCTGGAAGGCCCCATGAAAGGGGAAGGAAAGAAAGCCTGACAGGTGTGGGGATCTGTTTTGAAAGATCTGATACAGCAAAATTATTGGCCGATGCTGTGGATGACATCAGACTGTGGGGTTGCTGTGGAGAACCCACAACTTTACTCCAGATATTGCCAATTGCTGACAAAGGATTAGGAATAGCACAAATGAACACATCCAGCTACGTAGCTATTTAAACTGACCATCAAGGAAACACAGCACAGTTGTCACTGCTGTCTGAATCATGGGGACTGGAGGTGTGCATTGCTACCCTGTGGCAAACATCAGCTCAAATCTCATTGAAAAGGCTTTGACTAAATTGCACTGCCTTGTCTTTGTCCTGAGCAAAGAGCAGACAGTCAGCACAGCTCAGTTGAGGTTCCCTAGGTCTTGTCTGACAGACAATTGTCCAGCCTTTCCTTGAAAACTGCCAGTCACAAAGACCCTCTGGTCTCCCAAGGTAGCTTCCAGGGACCAGGTAGCTTCCAGGGCTTATATTTCATTATCATTAGAAACAAAGACAAATCTGTTTCTCTGGAAATCAGTCTGATCATTTCTAGTCCTGCCATGCTGTTGGCTTATGCACAGTGATTGTCTGCAGTCGTCAAGCTTTTTCTGCAGTGCTTCTACCCAACTCCACTTTGTACTTGGGTTTTCCAGTTCTCTTGAGTGTTGTACTTTGCTCTGGGCCTTGGTTGAAATGTATCCTGAAGATTTGGACAGCTTCTCTCTTTTATCAAAACTGCAATCTAATCCAATACTCTGAGGTGGTTAAAATCTCTCCAGTTTAGGACCTTCCAGAAATCTTGTAAGTATGCTCTTTATTCCTTATCCGGATCATGAAACAGTTTAATGTTATCGCAGGAAGCAAATCTGTTCCAATTTGTTCTCTCCAGGCTAGGCTCTTATGCACATCCTCCCCCAGATTCTCCAGTGTGTCCCCAGCTGCTCTGTGCAGCCTCTGTCCTGAGCAGCACCACCAACACAGCCTCCTCTGCCATCTGGTGCCAAGCCTGCTGAACAGGAAGTGAGAGCACATCAAAAGGACTAGAGAAAGGGTGACACAGACCTGGGAGTTGGCCTCTAAAAGGGCCCAGACCAGGGACACAGAATCTGAATCTGTGGCAGCGCTTTAACAACAGCACTGCAGCCTGAAGAGACAGAGCGCTCATTGGGGTGTTTGGGTCAGCAGCACAAAGACTTAGGTGACAGCTCTAGGCCTTTTTTGCTTGGAGGCACGTACGGAGCTTTTTTTCCATTTAATTTCCGCAGGTGAGAGCTTTGATTTCCCTTGCTCTCAGCCCCATTAGCAAGATTTTGCTCCTGCTTTTCATTACTATATCAGACATACTTAATCTAATGGCTTCTACAGGTGGTGCAGGGTACAAGAGGGTCTGGCCACAGTTGTCAGCTGTCATCCAGAGTCAGAGTTAATCCAGAAAAACAATAAAAATTAGTAATGTATATTGCATTCCTCCCATCCATACGCTTTCCATTAGCTGATCTTCCACCCTCCTTAGCACAGAAAGAAAACCCTGCTGATGGAAGTCAGCGTTTCTGACTCTGAAAGGCAAGCATTGGCTGTGCCTGGAAATCTGATCTCTGCTCTCACATTCCTGGGTGCACTGCACGGGGAATAGTCTCCTCCCTTTAAATCCAGGCAGCAGATGCTGGCCATGTGCACAGCCTCTGCCTAGAAGCTCAGGAACTTCTGCAGCAGCAGACGTGCCTAATCTGGGACCACGCCGGGGTGGTGCAGCCTGGCATGCCCTTGCACTGGGTCTTTGGACTTTATCCAATGTCACACCACGATGTCAGCAGCCAGGTTGACACAGTAATAAGGTGCAGCTAATTCTTTCAGAAGATAGCATTAATAATCTGGTGAAGAAATTCCTTGCGATCCTCAATGTAAGGAGAGTTACAGTATTCTTAAACCAGTAAAAGAAAAGTGCAACATTCAGCTTTCTTAAATAAGTGCTATCTTTAATCACACTTACACTTCAGTGGCTCAAGAGAAATAGTTCAATAATAGATGTTATAGAAGGCAAAGACCATTGGTAATTATGTATAGATGAAGAAGTGGAAAAGAAAAGATTTCCGTTAATTTCTAAATGTGAATGCTAAGCATGGCCCAAGTCCTTGAGGTGTCACAAGCTGGGACTGCACTGTGTGGAGCTGCAAAAAGGAAAGGATTTCCCCCGCTCCAGCTCCTACTCCAGAAAGGTCTGCTTTTGATACCGTTAGCCCTTGCAGAACTAACTCTAAATTTTTATTATTTTTCCTTACTTTTGCAGAGAATGTGATCAATGGGCAGGACTATGAGGTGATGATGCAGATTGACTGTGAAGTGATGGACACCAGGATCCTTCACATCAAAAGTTCATCTGTCCCTCCATACCTCCGAGAGCAGCACAGAAATCACACCAACACCTTCTACAGTGGAACTCCCTCCGTCCCAGAGACACCCCATGCCCTGAGAGCTGTTGTCAAATCCCTGCAGTAAGCTCCTGCAGGGTAGCAGCATGGCCTATGCCTCTGGCATGCAGCAGATCGTGCTGCCAGATGGAGCCCCTTCACTGGAGGGTCCCCAGGGCTCCTCCATCAGCACAGCAAGAGCAGACCTGACTTAGTCCATTCCTGTGCCTGACCCTACCCAACAGCTACATCCTGCACAAGGATTACACAGCACAGCTGGGCCCTCACCGATGCAGGCCTGGGGGGGACCCATGCAGTGTGCAGTGCCCATTGCAAGGGGTGTGGGTGATGCACTCTGCTCCAGTTGTGGTGTCAGAATCAGCAGCTGGTGCCCAGGGTTGGCACAGGCTGTCCTTGCTATGCACTGCATATGCACTGTCCAAAATTGTGGTGGCTTTTTTGGGGGGACAAAAAAACATCTCCTGTGGGTGTTGGCAGGGATTACAGTGCTACTGTGGGGCAGTCCAGCCCCAGCCAACTAGCAGAGAGTGGGAACCTGCACTTCCAGTTAAAGCACTGCAAACTGAATGAGCCGCACTGCCACACAGCATGTCTTCCTCCCAGGGCTCACCCTGCAGGAGGGGTCCCATGGCTGGACTCCTATACGTGTGCCGTGGGCGGTATGAGGCCAGGGGCTGCCTCCCAGGCAGTGCACACACGCGCACATCTTCACCTGTGTGTGCTGCCTGCCCACTGCTGCTGGCTTCCCCAACCCACACAGTTGCATGTCAGAAGCCTGGGGCTTGGTCCAAGGGTGGTGATTTAGTGCACCATGTGCATTTCTAAAATTGTATTGCTGGGATTTCCCTTGCACCTTTTTTTGTTTGGAAGGCAGTGGAGGGGGGTGGAGGGATGGAATGTGTCTGTGCTGTTTAATGCTTTTCACAGAGCAGCACTAGCCCTGCTGGGACACACCCACAGCACCTTCTTTCTGGCAGACAGACACACAGAAAGATACAGACATAAGTGTGCTTACACTCACACTCACACTCCTTCTCTGCCTTGGCAGCTACCTGGCGCACAGCAGGGGAGCATCCCAGTTGTCCATGAGCACTGACCTACTAGACATGGCTCTTACTGCAGTCAACTGCTGCTGTTACAAAGCCCATTATGAGAGCACTATTAACTGGTTCCAAGTTTGTCAGCCAAGTTCTGGTCCAGAGCTAGGCTGAGGGGCTCCAGTGTGCAGTGCACTGCAGAGCTCAGCTAGAACAAGACGCCGGCAGAGCATTGGCCTTTCCTAATGACTTCAGTATGTTACATTATTTTTTTCCCCTTTGCAGTTAGCACAGATAATGATGGGCTTCAGTTTGCCAACCAACTGCCTTTCCTTCATTGTTTGAGCCAGTGACTGGGGGGGGGGGTGTACTATTATTTGCGTGTGCAGCTGTTAGGAAATAACAGTTGTTCCTGCAGCAAGGCAAACAGCTAGGAGCAGGTAAGAAGGAGATTGAGGAGCATTACACCCCTGTAAAGTGCCTTGCGACACTATGGAAAACCTTTGCCCTTTGCCACGTAGTCAGCGCAAGATGCACAGGCCCACCATCCCCTTGCTACGTGTACTCCTAGGAAACAGCCGGGCTTGGCAAGGGGTTTGGCTGTGCTCCTTGCACCGGTTCTGTTTTCCTGGCCTTAGTCCCACCTGACTGTGGGCCAACTCACAGAATAGTCAAAAATGAAAACCCCAGTGGCGCCCCAGGCAGAGGCACACAGCTCCCCACAGCCCCAGGCAGGGGTAGCCAGCTGTTCGAGATCCTTTGCTGGCAGGAAGGGAACCTGACAGTGTCGGCCAAGCTTTGGCACAGTCCAACACATTGGGAAAGGGCTGCTGTGGCAGCATGTCCTCAGCACTGAAGGCAATAAAATCGTTCGGGTTTTTTTTGTTTGTTTGTTTTTTTGCAAAAGAGTCTCTGCCGGCCCTTGAGCTGCAGTGTGTAACTGCTCGGCCCAGCAATGGCACTGCCCAAGGTACATGCACCCAGACCCTCTCCTTCTGCACCTGGGAAAGGGGCAACGTGCACAGGCCACTCATCTAGAGCCTGGGAAAGCAGAAGAAACTGGAGCGGGGGGCGTGGCTCCAGTGACCTGAAGGTAATAGCAGTTGTGACAGAGCCAAACTCTTCTTCAGGCTGGATGAGGACTCGCCCTCAAGCCATGGTGCCAGGACCAAGCAGCCTAGAATCCATCCAAGGCCCTCACTGGCACTCCCCAAACCAAACAGAACCCACCCCAAAAAAAACTTTGTGGGTTTCCATACGCCCAGATGGTGAACTAGACCCAAAGAAAGCCCCAAACAGCTGCAAAGGTACTTGATCATTTATTAACAGCAGATAAATACAAAATGCTGCCGGGCTAGAATGACCAGGGTAGTGCCCTCTGACAGTCTCCCACTGGCCAACAGCCAGGACCCAGTCGAGCACAGCAGTGAGAGGACATAAGGCCTGAGACCCTATGGGAGACAGAGCGGCAGTAAGATGGGGAGCAAGAGCTTCCCCAGTCCAAGGTCTCCCCGAGACCTGCAGCTCCCCACCCAGGCAGCCCAGTACCCAGCAGAACAGTGTTCATCCAGCAAATGCCAAAGGGGACTATTTCAGGTTACAAAATGACCAAACAAAAGCCATCTACACATATTTACGTTGTCCCCTTCCTAATGCTGGCTCACTCTGGACACAAGTTGCAGCTCAGGGTACTCCTAGTCCCCCAGAGCAGGCTGCAAAGGATGGAGCCCCAGGTGGAGGGGACAGTCTTCAGCATAAGTGCCAGCACCAAGGGCTGCTGGAACTGCACTCACAGCCCCATTGTGCAGCAGTATCTCCAAAGGACCTGCTGGTCACCAATTGGCTGGGAAGATGGTCTTGAGAGATGGGATAATCCCATGGGATACACACCTTCTCCACCAGGGCAGGCAGTCATCAGCATCATGCTGGGACCTTGTGCCTGCAGCAGAAAGGACAGCCTTGCACTGGTTCTGGGTCTCTCGCTGATCCTCTTTATGTGAAAACCTCTTCGGGAGGACTGCATCTACATCTCCTCCTCCACAGGTGGGAGAACCATGTCAGTCTTTCCAAAGGTGGGACCCTTCCCTTGGGAAGGAAAACCAGAAGCAAGCGAAGATGAAGGGGGTGGTTCTTGCGTGGGGATCGATCTACAATCCACCATGAAAAACAGCTTGAAACAAAAACCATCATGTACTCTTTGATTTGTACAAAATAATAATAATAATAATAATAATAATAAAAATAATAAAAGGTGCTGGTGGTCCCTGGCTCGCAGTGCCCCACTGGAGGGGTGTGTTTGACTCAGTAGGCAAAGATGACATGGTAGGTGACTTGGTGCCCATTGTCCCAGGCGTAGAGCAGACGGTCCTTGGGGTTATAGTCTATCTGCGTGGTATAGGCATACTCATTCTCAAAGAGCAGTCGGGGGATGATCTGCGTGTTGGTATGCGTGTCAAAGGCATAGGAGATGTTTGCATTCCTCTTGTTGTAGCTATCGACCGCATACAGGACCCCACAGATGACAAAGCAGTTCCCGTAGAAGTTCTTCCGTAGCCCTGTCCGCCATGTGGTCTCTTTCTGGGTGCTGAGGTCAGCCGCATTCAGCTTGCTCAGCACAATCACCTCCTGGTTGAAGCCTTCATAGCTGATGGCTGGGTAGATGACCCACAGGCCGTTCTCATCCACGGCAAAGTCCACCTCTGAGTGGCCTCGCCACTGCCATGGTGTGGACTCCTCATAGGCCACATCATGCAGCATGGCCCAGGCAGCCACATACCGCTGCTTCAGGTCATACTTGATAATGTTGCGTGTGAAGGCTCGGTTGTAGTAGAAGGACCCATTGTAGACAACATGCCCTGTCCCAATCCAGCTGTACGGGAGCTTGTAGGAATTACTCCAGCGCCCTGTGGGGCAAAGACACCTTGCTGGTGAGACCCACTCTTTTCTTTGCAGTTGGTGGCCCTGCCGCAGCAGCCACCAGCACCCTCTGCCCCTAGCCCTACCTGCACTCCCTCCCAGCCACATCTGGTGTGGTGACAAGAAATTCCAGTCACCACAGGCAGCCTGACCTGAACCGTGCTCTGAACCCCACACACTCGGTACCAGTGCCCAAGAGGGGACAATCTCCAAGCAAAGCATCCCCCTGTGGTGCAGCATCCCAGGGAATGAGGACAATTATTGGACCAGCCAAGCAGCAGCCAGCACAGCACTGGGGATGGCATAAGCCCACCTTGCTTGAAGTTGTCAAGGTTCCTGAACTCCACCAGTGTGTTCCCGTAGTAGTAGTTGGTAACATAGATACGCTCCTCCTGGGCCAGGGGGTCCTTCATCCAGGCCCCCTCATTGCGCCCGTAAGTGTTCTGGGTGATGGGTCCCGAGATGGTGGACAGCGTATCCTTGCAGCGCCCTGCACAAGCAGAGAGAAGTTCGCAAGTCCCAAGGCAGGGCAGCCACACTCTCCCTGCTACTGCTGCAGGTCTGCAGGCATCACCCATCACTCTAGCCCCTTGCCTACCCACTCACCAGGTACTCTCACTGCCTCAGCTTGGGCTCAGCTTTACGAGACCCAGCAGCACTGGCCAGATCCAGCAAACAGTTCCGCATCATGTCCCTGCCCCAGCTGATGCTGGTGTCTGTCTCAGGTCCCTCACCAGGGAGGTGTTTTTCTGCCCTGCCCAGCCCCTCAAACCACGAGACTACAGTACGTTCCAGAGTTAACAAGCAAGTAAACCTGGCATCCCAGTAAAGTGCTATCCATCTACCATCTCCGTGACACCTCCAACCCGTGGCCAAATACAGGTATGCTGTGCTTAGCAAGACACGCTGTGGGCACAAGCCAGACCTCATGTGCAGCTGGATCTGTGCAGGACCTACAAGCACTCACCAACGATGCTCCTGATGTCCTCCTCCTCCAGGGCCTGTTTTGGGGTGGTGGGGCTGGTGGACTTGACTGGCATCGCAGGGGTGCTCACTTGTCCCCAAGCTTCTGGGCTGCTCTCCAGGGCAGAGCTCATCTCCACATCCCTCAAGGTCTGGGCAGTGGTGGCCATAGCAGGGTGAAGTGTGAGCAGGCTTTCCATGTCTGTGGCCACCGCTGTGCTGGCCAAGGCTACTGGTAGCTGCAGGGTCCCCTCCTCCACCAGCCCTGGTGGAGCAGTCGTGGTCTGTGGGATAGGGGTCAGCTGGCTCACAGTAGTGGGGTCTGGTGTGGGCCTCATGGACGTGGCAGGGGGCACTGTGGCCATCACAGCAGTGTCAGCAGCTGGTGGGGTGCTGGGGTTGCTGCCACGGGTGGATGGCCATTCAACCGGGGAGGGCTTCCTCATACTCTCACCTGCCCAGCTGCTGGGCCTCAGGAGCTGGTCTTCGATCAGTAGGTCCACTGTGTTATCCCCACTGAACAGCTCATCTGCTGTCAAACACAGGCACACACATCAGCCCCAGAGCAAGCCCACCTTAGGAAGTCAGTGAGACCTCATCACACCCATATGTCCACCACCTCAGGCTTAGCAGAAGGTAATGCAGACTGATTCAACCCTGCCAGAGATGGGGCAAGATGGAGACAGCTTGAGCACACAGCCAGATCCTACCTAGGATGCCAAAGCACGTGCTTCACCCAGAGCACAGACACCATGTGGACCCCCCCAGCCACCACAGGTGCCATTTGCTTCTCCACATCTCTGAGGCCTCCGCATGGCTGAGCTGGCCGACTTCGCTGCTGAGCCAGCTTTGCACAGCAAAGGCATTTGCCTTGTTTGCCCATGCTGCCAGATGCCGCTGGGCCTTGGGGGTTCAGCTCCCTGCTTTCACCGTGGCCAGAGCCCTGAGCAGCACCTTGCTGAGCCATGGGGCAGTCAGCAGCTGAGCCACCTCCCAACATCCTGAGCACTGCAGAAATCTCCTTGGATGTCATTGGACAGGTGGATTTGCCAGACTAACATAAGTAATAAACCTGCATTTACTTTCGGGAAAGGCGTTGATGCCAGGTGCTTTAAAACATAGCAGTGACCTATTTCCTTAGCTACCAGAGATTTTCCATGGAATAACAACACTGCACTGCTCTCTTGCACAGGGCTCAAAGACAGGATGCTGCCTTGCAGTGAGGTATCAATCACCCTACCTCCTGCCTCCAAACCCTCCTCTCTGTGGTGACTCCATATGCCTTGCCCACACGTTCCCAGGGGAAAGGCAGGACTCAGGACAGATGCTGGCTTTAGTACAGGATGCAGCCAGCAAACCCACCAGACAAGGCTGCAAACCCAACTCACGCTGCTCCTCGATGTCATTCTCTGACTCAGTGGACTGGGCTTTGTAGTAGGTGACCCCTCGGACAATGGTGGGCTTGGAAGGAGACCGGCTCCTCATGTGCAGTTTCCTCTGCAAAAGCTGCTTGGGCTTCTCATCTGCTGGAGAGAGGTGCAGCTCTGGGAGGGACTCAACAGAGTTGATCTGCTGCGAGATGGTTTCATCTTTCAGGAATCTGTCTTCATATTTGCCCTGTTAGAGACACCGGAGGTTGTTACAGGATGGGCCAAGGCAGACACCTTTTGGGGGACCAGGCAAGTCAGGATCACCAACTAAGTGCCAGGTAAAATGCTCTGTCCTCCTTCCTTTCTCTGGAACACCCTCCATCTCTTCTGCTGTGGGAAACACTTCATAAGACAGCACAGCTGGCAGACCAGTGTTGCCTCTACCTGACCGTGGTGCCACTCTGCAACCACAGCACTTGGTGCTCAATAAGGCACAGGCTGCGGGTTGCAGGACATATGGACAGAGTGGGGTGACACCAAGGTGGCATTAGCAGGGTACACCCCATGCTGCAACTGCTCACATGTCCACCCAATGGACACTTCCGTGCACACCAGAGACCAGTTCCAGCATCTGTACAGACTGTACAACATACACTAAGCTTTGACAGAGCAGATAGGCTGAAGGGCATCTTCCCAGCAGGACTGGGAACCTCCTGGGGCAGGAACAGAGAACCCTGTGCAGAGGCAGCCACCAGCTGCTGTATTTCATGCCTCAAGGATTTAATCTCATTAAAGAAAATCAGAAAAACAGCCTGAAGGTTGAAGCGGTGCCCATTTGGCTGAGAAGACAGGCCCAGGTTCCTTCACAGCCCTGTTGCAATCAATGGCGAGAAAAGAGGAACATTGAGAAATGAGGTCATTCGGGGAAATAAAAGGCACACGCTTCACTCTCCAGCCTGGATGGGGCTGGCTCCTCTCCAGCAGCAGCAGAGCCCCTGCTCAGATTATGGCCCAGGAAACAGAGGGGCTGGGAGCACTGCTGGACACCCTGTGCTGCAGTGCACAGCCTTCCGAGCAGAGTGTGCTGGCACACTGACAAGTCATGGTTTCATCTACCTGCCGACCCCTGTGGCATGTGTGGGAGCCCTCTCTTCTTCCCACCAGGTCTCAGGAAGCCTGCCCCTGCGGAGGACCCACAATGCCAGCTCTCGGTGCCAGGGGCGCCATGTGCAGAAGGGACTCTGGGCAGAGGCAAGATGCTCCGGTAGCTACCCAGCATGGATCAGAGCAGCACAAGGCCACCATAAGTTGCATCACCAAAGCAGCAAAAGGGTCAGGACACCCTAGGCAGGCCACTCCATAAAGCACCTCTCTCACCCTTTTCTGGGGCTGTACAGAAGCCACTGCCCCAAGCAGAGGACATTCCCACACTGGGCAGACCTCACAGGGTCCCCAGTGGCCTGGAGATGGGTGCTGGAGCCAGTGGGATGCCCAAGCCTCTTCCTGGTGCCTGCCAGGCGCAGAGGCTGGCTGGGGTAATTGCTCAGGAGGAAGGGCGACTCAGCCCCCAAGCCCTGATAATGAAAGACTCTGCTTTCAAGCACTTCCCAGCTGGCCCCGCAAATGACATCACTCTTTCCGAGCAGCACAGCCCCCACTGACCTCGAAAACCAACAACTCTGGAGGAAGGAGGGAGGCCCAGGAAGCAGCCTGCTCCTGTTCCCTCCTACATCTCAGCAGCAGCTGGGCTTTGCTGAGAGTAGCAGGCTGGAGCCAGAGCATGGAAAAGGAGTCGGCTGAGTCGAGAAGAAACTGACCCCAGGCAGGTGTCCCCATCCAGAAGACACCCTCTGGGCTGGCTTGCACAGCAGCAGTGACTTCAAGCCACACAACTTGCTGGAGCAGTCATACCTCTGTAGGGGTATAGACAGCTTCGGCATCCCGCTGCAGCGAGCCCTCAATGTCAGCAAGGCTGTTGGAGAGGAGGCTGGAGCAGTTCTCCCTGGCCCGGTGATCCTGCAGACCCTCCTCCATATTGGCTCCTGCCTGGTGGCCTTCCTGTGTGAAGTTCCGGGACATGCCCTAGAAATGCAAGAGAGGACTCTTTACCCCACGTAAAGACAAGGTCAGTGGCTCCCCGACCACAACCCAGGAGCCAGTGACCTCTATGCTCCCATCCTGGGCTTACAGACAGGCTTCTCCGCGGAGCTGGGCACTTCAGCTGCCAAGAAGGTGTCCCTAACCACAGAGGGACCCAGAAACCCCATTCCTGGCATGCACATCCCACATCCACTCTCTTTGCCATGAGGTCCCATGAAGCAGGAGAGTGGTCTTTAAGTTTTTCAATACTCATCTTCGGCCATACTCGCCATTGAAGGAAGAGGACATCTTAAGTCTCATCCTTGCATCCTTTGCCTGTGATAGTGAGTTCAGTTCCCATTTACTAATTCCACTTTCCTAGTAGAGTCCCATCCTGGCCAACCACTGCCTGCAGGACCCCCAAGGCAAGTCCTCAAGGTCAGCATACCACTTGTCTGGTTTGGAGCTATAGAAGCACCAGCTTTCCCAGCTGTCTGAGGGCTCCAAACACTCCTCAAAGCGGGGCTGTGGGACACGGTGCTGGGCTCTTCTTCCCATCTTGTCCTACTGCCTGGCCATGCAGCACCTGCACTCAGAGAACGCTCCTCCCCACCGCTCTCTGCTCCCACAGAGGAAAGGGAGAATTTGGGGAGAGAAAGAGAGCCAGTGAAACCCAGAGAGCTGTCCCAGACTGGGAGGGAGCTGGCTGCAGCTTGTTGGCCAGCCCAAGGCAGGCAAACCCCTCTGACTTTTTCAGTCCTCCATCCATAAGTATACCTTGTCTCCAAGGGATTGCTGCAGTCTCTGCTTGTCTCTTCTTGGTCTTTTACATCTTAAATAGCAACTGCTTTGAATAGATGGCACATCAATCAAAGCAGTTTTGCACAGAGACTGGGCAGTGGTTCCCCTGATCCTTCATTTTCAGTCTGTTCTGCCATTAATTTCTCCTAAACCCCACCATGACCTCCATATGGGACCTCAATATTGCCAGCTGATGCAACAGCTGCAAGCTAAATACAAAGCAGAGAAGCTGCCTTGCTAAAGAAGGCACTATCTCTGCAGACCAAGTATTTGGAGTTTTGTTACTTTGACTGACACTCTTTGTGTAAAATACCTTGTTACACTGGAAACAACTCGTAATTCCTTCTCATATCTGCAAAAATACCACGCTGAGCTCAGTTAATTCCCATCCCCCTTCATGAGTATCTGAACTTCCAGTCTTTAACCAGGAATTGTGAGTCACAGCTTTATCGTGCAATTTTAAGGCTGAGTGATAATAACACAGGGGCTTTTCAGCAAGCATTTTGCTGTAGTGAGAAAAGGAACAAGAGATCTCATGATGCTTTCCTAGGAGCAGTGCAGGAACAGGAGCAGCTTCAAGACCCTTCTCCTTTTGGGAGGATGGCTGATTCAAACAGCACTGTGTCCTTATCACTTATTCTGTGCAATGTTCCGTTTACAACCTGCTTAGGGATAAAATCTGCCTCCCTTTGAGTAGGGGGCACCACCAAAGCCAAGCCTGTGATGCTGCTCAAGGCCACTCAGCTACTTTGCCAATGAGAAGCTGCCAAAAGCACATCCGCTTGGGAGGCCAATGCTTTGAAGCCATGCCAAGCTCTTGTTCAGCATCTCAAGCTGTCCATTGTATCAGATCCCATGGCTGATACAGGGTGAGATCATCATCTCCTCCTCTCCAAAGGATTTTATGTGCTAAGCCTGCAGCAGGAGGCATTTCACACCTGCTGTCTGCACTTCCTGCGCCAGCTCTGCCCTGCCTCAGCAGCACCAAGGAATCTCCATCCAACCAAGACCTCTCCTATCTTCCTCCATCCTGCCCAAGTGCCTGTCGGCAGCTTCAGCTGCTTGTTACACGATCCTGCAGCCCTGCTTCTGGGAAATTAAAGACCCAAATCTGTGAGTTTTCCCCTCCCGCACCTTCAACGCTCCATCTCTGACCAAACTACTTCAGCCAGACTGAGCTTTCTGCAATAGGTGCGAGCATCTGCCTCACTGCAAAGAGTGCGAGCAGAACAGAAAAAAAGCAAGGTCACCTCAGGACATGCCCAGAGAAGTGCCACCAGCAGTACTCATGCAGAACCCACTGTGCAGGAACTGGCTGGCAGAAAGGACCATCCTGGTACCAAAGAATAACACACAGGTAATCACTTGTGTTATTTGTCAATACCCAAACTACTAACACTTACCTTATCTTAGCCTTCAAGTCAACTATCGCCTCAGGTCTTTGAGGAACCTGCACTCCCCATTCACTGACCTGATAGGCTGTGTCACTCTAGTCTGACTCATTAAAAGGTGACAATGCCTAACAGTACCATTTTCAGTTAAGTAGTTTCAGGGTGAGATAAAATCATGAACCACAGATTCATAAAGGATACAAAACAAGGGTTGTCCCCTCCATCACCCCTAATCCAACTAACAGTGGATGTTAAACAGCAATAGACCACCAGCCTGTCCCGATGGGACCAGTTGTGTTCACCACAGCAGCCCCTGTCCTGGGCAAGTGCAGCTCACCACACCGCTCATCCCACCAGCAGACCTGTGGCTACCAGTGCCACCATGGTGAAGCTTCCCAATAGGGACAGGCAGCACAAGGTTGGCAGCACAGCTCCCACTTTCCACACTCCTCTCCCCTAATTAGCAAAGGCTCAGCAGCCTAAGTAACGACTGGAGAATATGCTAAAGCACAGGAAGAGGGTGGGATTGCATACGAGAACACCGGTGCTTTGTTATTTTTGGAACTCAAAACATTGTTTCCCCCTTTTGGGTCAATCACCATGCTTGGAAACCCAGTGTCTCCCAGGCAAGCACAGTTGTCTCGGCTGTCTCCTTCATGACACCAGGATGGAGCACACCGTGCCTTCCTGAAACACTTTGCAAGTGGAATATTGGCTTTATAAATTATTGCTTCTTGGCTCCTGGCCGCAGACAAACGGGACTGCTCAACTCCAACAAGAATGTGGAATTTCTCTTCCAGACACAGACCACGGGAGAAAACTCCAGTATTTAATCTGGCAACCTGTTGCTACATAGTTGAGTGCAGCTCAATAAACTGCAAACCTTACACTGTACTAGCCAAAGAAACATTAAATTGTATGGAAATGAAAATTATTTCACTGGAAATCTGCTCTAAAAAAAATGGAAGATAGATAGCTTATCTAGCTTTTTAGCAGTGCTGAGGGTTCAGCTTTTTTTAAACACAGGCCAAGATATAACTTGGTTCTTAAGGAACTTTACCTCCATGGCTACCAGCCGTCCTGATGAGCATGTCCCAGCACCAGCCCTGGACAACTCATTCCCACATTAAATAGCTCACAAGCACCTGGTTGAGAGCAACTATTGGGCCAGCACAGCTATAAAATTGAACAAGGGCAACACTTAACAGCAGGCCCTTCGGACCCCAAGGAGATGCTGGTGAGGCCACATCCAGTTTGGGCCACAAGGGATTACGGAAACTGCAGTGTCAAGAGAGGCTGATGGGCACTGCTTGAGAGGAGTGGCGGAGAGTCTAGTCTACTGTAGTCTGGAGAGTCTAGTCTGCCTAGCTTAGTTTCAGCCAAAGAAATAGTTAACATTTCTTCCAGAAGGAATAAGGCTCTAAAAGAACAAAATATACCAAGAACTTGATTTGAGGCAAGTCCCACCGAAGGCAACAACCTCGAAGTAGAGCAGGACTCATCTTACCTCTTCGAGCTTTTCCACCCGACCCACCAGCTTGGATGTGACTGAGTGCAGCTTCAGAAGGTCCAAGCCATAAAAGGCACTCTCCAGCATCTCCATGACAGAGGCCAGCTGCAAGGCAAAGGCAGATCACCGTCAGTCTCAGGAACTTGTTATTACCCTGCATGATTTCTACAGCTGAAAAAGTCAAGGGCAATGCTTGCATCTGAATGGAAGAAGTTTATTAAAATCCAAGTTTTTCCTTATACAGCCGTGTTGCATTGCTGCCACGGTCAGAATGCTGCATGCAGAGCAACACGTGCCACACCTGCAGAGCTCCAGGAGCATGTTTTGGGTGCCAGGGATTAGGAAGCAGAGCAAGGAGAAGCACTGTCCTTCTTGCCAGCTCTAGGTAGGCTCCCTCACAAGCCCAACAGCTTAACTACTCTGCCAGGGACTGGACTGGCAACAAAAGAAGCAAGAAGTAAATGGCAGCTCAAATAAAAGTAAGTTTGAGATCAGACTTTGAGTTTGTGCCATCCCATGCTTTTTCCCTGGAACAAGAAACTTGTTAAAAAAAATTAAAATGTTCACAAATGCTAGAGTGAAGTAACTGAAATTCAGTGCCAGCCCGCTAAGAGTTTGCTTCCCTGAAGAACAGCTTTATGAGAGGGATGCTGCCTTCTCCTTCAATCACCCATTTCAGAGATACTCTGCATCTAATTCACCCCATTCCTGCAGCAGGAAGGGTTGTATACCCATACCCTGCCCAGCACCAGCCCCTGCTCACCAGTCCTGGGGATCTAGACAGCACTACCCTCATTCTGCATTTCATATGGTTCCTGGTACTCACTGTGCAGAGAACAGCACCCACCCAGGCAGGGGCTGGTGGAAAGAGCTCCTGGGCCATCCCCTGCACCCAGTTCCTCATGTGCCTGCTCCTTCCAGCCCCACATGTTCCCATGTGTAGAGCATGGCACTGCAGACCTTACAGCCCCAAGAGCTGAGAAGTATTTTCAGTGCATGGGAATTACTACATGGCAGTAACATGTTCTCCCAGCAGCTACAAACTGGTCTGTAGAGCTCCATAAACATGGGAGAAGTACAGGCAACACTGCTGGCAGCACTCTGAGTTTCCACGGCAGCCTCTGCAGTCTCCCCATGGAGTTCACAGCAAAGGAAAGATTTTTAGGACCAGACAAAATGGCAGCATTAAGAGACAAGGACTGTTTTATGGTTACACATCCACTTTCCACCATGAACTGGACAGAGACAACAAATACAACACATGCAATCTGCCAGACAGCCACTAGAGACACACACTTTCCCTCCAGGCTGGATAATTTCCATCAATGCACAAAGGCTGCAGACTTAACCACCTTCCAAATCTTCCTGAATGCAGAGTCCTTCCTCAGGCTCTGCACTTGAGACCTTTTTGCATGCTGTGGCCACAAGCAGAGGAGCAGTATGCTGAGATGTCACAAAAACAGATCTTAGATTTAGCTACCTCGAAGTCAACACCAAGCTGATCTTCCCCAAAGGACCATACTGATGCACACACCAACCTGTGGTTTCTTTCCCTTCACCCACTGTGGACTTCGGCTCTCCCTAGTCTGATGGTCTATGAATTTCCACGGGACTTTATTAGAGGCGAAGATAGGACCTTCAGCTGGGATGCCCACCACAGCAATTCGGCTGGGTTCGGGAGCCTCAAGCATACTTTTTTCCTCCCTAGGCTTATCTTGTCCCTTTCTCACCATTCCCTCAGAGATGTATCCTCCAGCCCACTGGTTGTGAGGGAGGGCTCTCGTTTTGGGGAACTTCCTCCAGCTCCCCCACCCACAGAATACCCAGGGTTTCCTTTCCAGAGCATAGGAAAACCTGCTAAAACACAACAGACATAGAGCACAATCACAGGCATCCCACTGCTGGACCAGGCAAGAATGATGCTTATCAGACCAGCAAGGAAAGCAAAATCCCTGAGGCTATTAAGAGCAACAAGGTAGCTCAGCCTGTCCCTCCTGGCCCCCCACTGAAAAGTGTGGAAACTGCTTCTCATGAGTCATGTAAGAACTGGAGCTGTGTTCTCTTCTGCTTCTTCTATGAGAGGTTGCTGTTCCCAGCATGGCTGACCCCAGGAGGGACTCTGTGCTTGGCGAGGGAGCAAGCCTGTTTTCACAGCTCCCGGGATTTGACTTTTGCAGCAAAGAAAAGCCCCACATGTGTATATTTGGATAAACCTTGCGAAATCATTCGGCTATAGATTCTTGTGAAATGAGTAGGGAAGCCTGGGCCAGTTCCTAGAGGACAAGCTTTCACACCACAGCTGGCTCTGAGCAGATCCCCAGTGGGAAGAGGCGCCACAGCCAAGGGCACAACTAGCCAAGCCACTCTGCTCCTCCAGGAGGCTGACTGGCTCCAGAGAGGACAAGGCAAGAGATGTGAACTGCTGGTGGAGGAGCTCTGTCTGCCTTTGGGTGAGGAACTTCAAAGGTGGCTCTGTCACCTTACAGGGTATCCCCTCCTCTAATCACAAAGAGCTCACAGCTCCTCATCTAAGGCCAAGTGGGACGTTGTGGCTTCTCCTGCAGACGTCCTGCAGCTCCAGACTCCTCCTTCCCTGAAATGATGTGCCTGTGCCTGTTCATCTTCTCTAGCCACAGGGGAGCTTGGACAAGAAGCTGCTAACCGTCTGCAGTCCAACAAGACAAAACACATCCTTGAGCTCCAAATTAATTAGAATAAATCCACTGTGGTGGCCCTGGTAGGAGGCTGCCTGGCCACTTCCCTGTGCGCCATCTGTGTTCACACCCGTGTTGGGACTAGCAGCACTGCTCCAGGGTACATCCCATCACCACCCACATGAGTGCCACCAACAGTGGACCTTAGAAGTGCTCTGGGGACTCATCCATATGGCCCCTGGACCATACCAGGGGCCCTCTGGGAAAAATTTCTGCTGCTCTACACAGGTAACAATCTGAAAAACTCAGCTGGGTCTGGTGCCAACTACTAAACTAGCAAAAGTAAGGATCCAGTAAAAGCCACAAGTACTTAAAACAAACACTGCCACATTTGGAAAAGAGTTACATATTACTAAATAGATAAAATATTAAATAGTAAAGTGTCAACATTTAAAACAATAAAACTCATCCTGCCATCAGCCAACTGTGGAATACATCTCATGCTTATACATCAGTGGCTTTCTGCCCGTGAAAGCCAAACCATCTTTTGGCAGTTGCTTGAAGCAATCTGTAAACTGATCTTGATTTTTGTGTAAAACATGCAGATATAAAAGTAACTATTGGATTTTTTTTAGAAAAAAAGTTTAGGAAAAAAGTTTTAGAGGAAAAGCTCAGAAATATATGGTTTCAGAAGATCTCTTCCTGCCAAGAGAGCCCCAAATTCAAGCTGCTCTCCTACCTTCAGGTCACTGCTCTCCGCCTCCCGCAGCTTCTTCAGCCTGAAGTCTCCCTCACAAGGATTGAGCGCTGAGGGTGGGGCCACACACGCACACTTGCAGCTGGGTCCTGATGTGATTGTTTCCACCGTGTAAAAGTCCTCTGCTTTGAAAGCTCCTTCGTTAATCCTTTGGCAAGCACCACGGCCCAGGGGTCTGACCAGGCATTTGCACCGACAGTCGGAGCCTTCAGACACTGCCTTCACTTTATCGTAATCACCTAGAAGCTGAGCACAGGTCACCAGCAGTTAGCAAACTTTTTGGCCTCTGCTTGCCAGCAAGGGATAAGGACACTCTGAACCTTGAAAAAAATGGCTGGCTCTTCCAAATTCTGCTGACCAAGGAGTTTTCTAGAGAGTTATGACCTATCTGATCCCTACCTATAACAGACATAAAAACTGCCTTCTTCTTTGTGTAAAATAGACCTAGCTACTGTGAATTTTAAATACATGAATTTTACATATGAACCCCATCCACCATCTTTCAGTGCTCCATGTTCAGTAGACCAAATAAGTCACCTGCTATGCTGAGCAAGACTTTTTTATTTACTTATTTTACACAGGAAAATAGGGTACGGGTGTGCTAGAAGGGTGACTGAAAGCCATTCCATAAGCAGCATGAACTGGTAATGAAGCAGTATTTCTGATTAGTCCCATACAATGCAAGGAATTTCCTTCAGAGATGTTTGCAGACAGTGGTTCTGAAAGCAGAAGCACAAAAATAACTGACAGTATGTTTCCAATAGTCTCTACGTTAGCCGTTTCCGAGGGAAGATTATAGCACATAGTCTGATCAGCCAAATCTAACAGAAATTTCCACCGCATCCCGCTGGCAGGGAAAGAATCTGGATCCTGATCCCTCTCCTCAGTACACAAAGAGGCTCCACCAATTTTCCTCCCAATGAATTCCCTGTTTTCTGAGTCCCCTCTGGGAAATAACTGCTGCTGAGAAGTGCTCCTTACTGGGCTTCAGGGAGCGCGCTGTGCCCCAGGTGATAAAATTCTGCAGCTGCCCTCACCCATCAACGCCGGCGAGCATCGGGCAAGTGCCCAGCAAAGCGCAGCAGAGCCGAGCGTGCGCAACCCAGCACGACCTGGCACCGCCCGGCCCCGCGCCGCAGGTACCCAGCGTCCCCGGCACGCCCCGCTTCCCAGCAGATACCTGGGAGAGAATGTTCTCCTGGTTGTCAGCCTCGTCCTGCAGCGGCTCGACGGAGGGCCCGGCCGTGCCAGCGGGGGGAGACCCTGCCCGGCAGCCGACGCCTAGCGCGGCCAGGCAGAGGAGCAGCGGCAGCGGCCGAGCCATGGGCGGGCGGCGGAGGGGGCCGGAGCCGCCGCGGAGCCGCCGCTGCTCGCTCAGGTGCGGGGAGGCGGGCGGGGCCGGGATCCCGCCTCGGCCCTGCCTCCCTCTCGCCCTCCCTCCGCGGCGGGCCGGGCCCCCGGGCGGGCGGGGCGGGACCGGAGCCGCTCCGGGCGGTGCTTCCCATCCGCGTCGAGGGCTCCTTGCAGCCCGCCAGGCCCGGAGCGGCAGCCGTCTCCGCGGGGAGCGGTGGGTTCTCATCCCGGGGCGAGGCTCGAGTCGGAGGGCACTTGGGCATCGGTCGCCTGAAGCTCCTGCGCGTGAGGCTTTTCTGGAGGGCTGCAACCCTTAAAACCCACATTGCCTGTCTGCACCAAGTGAACCTACGCGTCACACCCCTGCAGTTTGCCACGTCGGGGGTGGAAAGCCATCATTGTACCTCACTTGCCTCCTTTTCTGTCTCTGGTAACAGCCTGGCTCTTTTCCTCTGTGTGCTTTGGGTCGTGGGGAAGCCATCCTGACACGGCATGGCACAACATGCCTGCAGCTTGCTAATGCTGCGTGCTCTGGGGTCACACAAGCAGTTTGTGTTTGTGTTCTAGCCTAGAGTGCTTCTAGCCACGAGTGCCAACCGCCATGTACTACTGAAACATAGGCTGACACCATTGGGAAGTGGCTGTGCTCTGGCAGTATTGTATCCTTCTGCACCTCCTGCCAAATGGAAATGTCCTCGACATGCTGTTCCCAGGGAAAGCACAAGCACAGCACCCTCCACTATGTGGGTGTCTGAGCCTCACTAATTCATGATGAAACCTGAGATTCCTTCATAAATTTATCAATAGCAAGCAAAGACATGCAAGCACCACACCCCAGGTATGTCACAGGCTCGTGTTTGCCTCAAAAACCTGCCCACAGGTCAGAGGGAGAAGCTGCACACACCATGGGTGGCACAAAAGGCCACGCGAAGCTCTCACTGAAGTAAGACACCAGTCCTTAATGCACGTGTCCCAAAACCAACCCAGATTTGGTATCTGCGGACCTGAGACAAGGCACCTTTCTAAGGGAGCTCCAGCTCTCCTGTCTCATTTCTCTCTCTCAGGAACAGACCACAGGGATGGAGCTGACAGACACAAAGAAAACATCTTGTGTGAGAAAGGAAGCAGCTGAGGCAGTGGAAGTTGCTGACTCCAAGGCCAGGACCTCAGGCTTTGTGTGGCATGGCATCATGCCTCTCTCTCTTCCAGCCTCCCTGGGAAGAAAAACTTGTGGAGAAAGGGGGCAGGGATCCCTGGTTCCCTGAGTAGAACAGAGCAGGAGGCAGAGCAGCCAGAGAGGACTGGAGGACAAGGACAGCCAAGATTTAGGCAACTGGAAAGCAGTAGGAGGGGAAAGGCATTTCTAAAATCTTTTCCCCACCAGCCTCGCTCAAGGATAAAATGTCCCTCAAGCACTAGCTCCTTTATTTCTGTTTCCACTGCCTAGTGCTGACAACAGCTGAGCTTCTCCAGGGGCAGCTACTCCATCTGTCAGCACAGACTATCCTCAGGCTGAAAGGTCAGGGTTCCTGGAGCCTCAGCTCATGTCCTGCAGGTCCTCCAGCAGATCTCAGCTGACTCAGAACGCTGGGGCCCAAGCAGAAGTACCACCATCAGAGTTAGCACTGAGAGCAGCCCTGAGAGGTCCCACAGCAAGCAACACCTAAAAATTTTAAAAGCCTTTTTCTGTCATTTTCAAAGGCTGGAAAAAGAAGGAAAACAGATCAACCACAGTGTTTCAAGACAATGTCAGGATTTCACATATCACTGACGTCTTCTGCTGATTTCTTTATAAGTGGAAGAATGCCTTTCTGGTGGTGGTTAGCTTGGGTTAAGGACAAGTTTAAGCCTGTCCTTTGGGGGCAAGAAGAGACCATGACAGGCAGTTTGGATTTACTGTGGTCATCTCTAAAGTCTCAACATTCCTCCTTTAAGAGAAAAACAAGACCAACTCACAGATAGAGGAGGCAAGTGGAGCAAGCAAGTGTGGCTCTGCCTTTTCTGTCTTGCTGCAGAAGGCTGGCCTAGACCCTGGCCTGAGCAGGATTCTCCAGTGTCCCCACTCTGTGCCATTGATTATGTGCAAATGGGAGCCATTCATTGGGATTTTAGGGGATGCGGAACGTGGCAGGACCAGGGGAGGCAGCGCACCGTGCCCTTCGAGGACGATCACGGCCACCCGCGGCTCTGGGGTGGCCAGGCGCTCCCCTCGCCCGGGCACGGCTGTCCGGGGGCGCTCGGGGCCGAGAGCCGGTTCCCTCCGCGGGACCGCAGCGCCACCCCGCGGCATCGCAGCCCCGCGCCGCCCCCGGAAGAACAGGGTGCTCAGGGCTCTCACTCGTTAGAATTCTTTGTAATTAAAGTGGTTCACAGCGTGGGCAGCAAGACAGTGCTGGCCTCCCCGAGACTCTCCCGGAGCTGCCCCTCGGCTGAACAGTCTGAGCTAGCTCACCCTGTCCTCGCGGAAAAGGTGGTCCAGTTCCTTCATCATCTTAGCATCCCTCCGCTGGACTTACAGAATCACAGAATCACAGAATCACAGAATCACAAGGTTGGAAAGGACCCATTGGATCATCGAGTCCAACCATTCCTAACACTCCCTAAACCATGTCCCTAAGCACTTCATCCACCCGTTCCTTAAACACCTCCAGGGAAGGTGACTCGACCACCTCCCTGGGCAGCCTGTTCCAGTAGCCAATGACTCTTACTGTGAAGAATTTTTTTCTGATATCCAACCTGAACCTCCCCTGGCGGAGCTTCAGGCCATTCCCTCTTGTCCTGTCCTCTGTCACTTGGGAGAAGAGGCCAGCTCCCTCCTCTCCACAACCTCCTTTCAGGTAGTTGTAGAGAGCAAGTAGACTTGCTCCAGTGCATTCAAGTATCTCTTGTACTGGGGAGCTCAGAAAAAGACACAGCGCTCCAGGTGTGGGCTCACTAGCACCGAGCAGAGGGGAAAGATCCCTCCCTCCATTTGCTGGCAGCAGTCCTGCTAATGCACTCCAGAATTCTACTTCTTCACTGCAAAGGCACATTGCTAGCTCGTGTTGACCTTGGTGTCCACCAGCAATCTCAGAGTATTTTTTTGGAGAGCTGTTTTCCAGCTGGATGGCCCCCATTATGTACTGCTGCATTGAGTTGTTCCTCCCCAGATGCAGGACTTACTTTGTACTTTCCTGCATTGAGCTGCATGAGGTCCCTGCCAGCCCATTTCTCCATCCTGAGGTGTGTCAGCCACTCCTCCCACTCTTGTATCAGTGGTGAGGGTGGAAGGGACCCACACCTGCACAGCAAACACCCCAGCTAACTTCAGGCCAAGAGCTGAGAGATACCTAGCATCCTCAGTGGGACACATCATCTTCCTCGTTGTCTGGACCAGAGATGAGCAAGGTGAGCTAGCAGCTGTGGCTGATCCTTGCACATTCTTGGCATGTGCTGTAGCTCTTCCTAGCACCTTCCTGTGGCCTCAGCTCCTGTGGCTTTTAGTCCTGTGGACTCAGATGCCAGCGCCACATCCTGTTGAGAGACATCAGTTTCAGGAGGCACGTCTCCTTGTTAGCATTCCAATGCTGGATTTTGCAAGACACTATAAACTGGTCTAGCTGTGACTTCCAGATGTTGCAGAGTATGCCATCATGCCCGTGGGCTCTACAGCTCAGTGCCTGCTGCCAACGGCAGCCAAGAGCTCATGCGGGCAATGCTTCTGCTGTTGCCAAGGGCCAGAGGAGACATAGCAAAGTATTTGAATTGAGGTGGACTTGGATGGCAGGAAACCGTGCAGCTGTCAAGGGACTGCAGCAAGTAGTGAAAGTCCCTCGTGCATCAGCTCCACTATGCAGTTTCACTGCAGGTGCCCAGAGGAGACTCTCTTCTACCTGCATGTGCTGAAGAAGAAAAAAAAATCTCATGGAGCAACACAACTCGACAGGAAAGCTCATGATGTGCCCCCGAGTTGCACAGGAATTTGAGAGGCTTCGCTACTGATCTCAGCAGTGACACTTGTGTTTATGCCTGTGGGTCATATGAGATCTGGGTGAATAGGCACATGCCCCGTAAACCAGGACTTTCTGAGCCTGTCCAATCTATGTTGCCTATGGGAGGCATGACAGCATCAAGCCTGACTTTCAGCTTGCCTCCTTCAGCAAGCCCTGGGGAGACAGAGAACCTTTGTCTACATCAGAATAGAAGATATTTAAAAATACATCTTAAAAATAACAATGAAAAATGTATTTACAAGAGTGCTTTAGAGAAAGATATTTAAAACAGTGTTTTTCCAAAGCAGGCCAGGAGAGCTGCACAGTGTCAGATGGACTAGCAGGCTGGACTGAGTCTCAGGCTTCCTAAGCAAGTCTAGTCAGTCTGGTAAGAGCTTCTGAGAGCAGCTTAAAGCTGGATTTTGGAGGGTTTGCACCAAACTGAGCTTAGGCCAGATCACTGTAGTACAAGAAAAGCCTGGCTTTGTACAAGTTCTGCTTTATAATCATATTTTTGCTGACATTCATGGCTTCCAGGCTATCCCCTCCACCAAGCAGTGCCACACCTTGGGGCCTTGCAGTTTCCCATTGGGAGCAGACATTAGTGTCGGAGAATTTTTGCACCCACCTGAGGTATCCTGCACAGTGTGGGTGCCTGCCATGTGATGGCACTGGTACCGGTACAGTGGAGGCAGCAAAGCCCCCACAGACTTGGAGACTCTGCAGCCCTGCTCTTCATCCATGGCAGCCCCTGCCCCATGGCTACTCCATGTGTGACACAGCCAGGAAATCAGGTCTGGCTAGGAGTCCAGCTTTGAGCAGCAGAAAAGATGACAAAAAAGATAGACAGTAATGGGGGGGAGTGTCCACTCTCCTGAAACCAAGGTCATACCCACTGCCTTCTTCCCTGGTGCAGGGATGAAGTTGTACACATCCTGCCTTCCTGAGATGCCAGCCATCCCCATCGCACACTGTAATTAATTACAGTTTAAACCTGGACGAGCTCCTGTGATCAAGGCAAGGTTCCACCTTGCTGGTTTCAAATTGTAAATCCCCTTGAGCATACACATCACAGCAGCACAACATGCCCTGTGTGCTGCATGGGACTCTGCAAGATCATCCCTGGGTTTTGAGGCCACTTAGTCAATACCCTGCCGCATCGTCACACTTCCAGCAAACCCACACACTGCCATAGTTGCTCCATCAATACCAAGACACGCACGGATATGGAGGCGGCCCCCTGATTCTGGGCCGTTTCAAAGAGGATCAGCATGTCCACTCAGCCCCTCTCATGTCTGCACATCCCACCCATTGGTGGGAGGTTGTGATGGGAAGGGATGTGCTGGCTTCACCCCAGCAGCAGTATTCCCAGGGACCACACATGTGTCCTCACACCACCCTTCACACAGAAGATGCATGAGCACCTATTTGCACCCATGCACATCGTACAAGCTGTCACTGAATCTTGGTATGGTCACTAAAAAGGAGCACATCTAGAGATGAACTTTCAGCTGAAACGCAAAATGTTTGTTTAGACAAAAGCCGTAATTTAACAACCTGGTAGAGAAGGACAGCAATTTGCCCACACAGTCCTGACCATAACACCATGCACTCAAACCTTCCCACCTCCCCCAGACCACCTTCCCATCTCACCCAGAACTCCTTCCCATCTTTGGACTGACTCAGTTGCACTCAGAGCACATCAGCAAAGAAAGGGGACACAGACAAGCAGGGCCTGCCTGAGAAGCAGGGGCTGAGGTTTGGGGGGGGCACTGTTGCTGCTCATACCTGGGCAAAGTAAGGAAGGAAAACCTTCTGTTTTAATATTCTAGACAGAAAACTCCACTAGAATTTTCTGCAGAAATCTTCAACTCGGACAAAAGTGAGGCTCTGAGGACTGATTGGCTTCACTCCTTTTGGCTCCAGGGAAACCAGTCTGGTTCTCCTGCACTCTGCCACCCGCATTGGGATGTCCCTCTTTTTAATACTCTGCTCAGCTCTTTCCTAAGCTGAACTGTGAGACTGAGAGGTCAGGGAACTTGGTCTGTGCAGGGAAACAAAGGCAGAGTTTGGGCACACCATCCAGACCCTGCAGAATCTGCTGGTGGTGAGCATTTGGCAGTGCTGACAAAGTGAGCATGGGTAAGGTCCAGGACAGACTGCCTGTCCTGCTCCAAGCAGCACTTTTGTGGTTTCCAAGACACTGTGGTTGGACCCAAAGCACACACACCAGTGCTCTGCTAAACACTACAAAGTTCAACTATTGTCCTGCAGCAATTGTGTCACTGCTGTGCACCTCAGAGAGGGAGATGTTGGCACAATCAATCAAGAGAAAAATGTTAGGAGAACATGGGGATTAGTAAGGGCTGATAAAAACATGACCACTTCCTGGCAGATGTCTAGATCACAAAGGAGTGTTGGCAGGACCTGCTACACCTAATTATGAAGCTCAGCTTGTCAGGCAGTGAGCAGCGAGCATCAGCCCAATCTGCAGCATTCAGGGAAGGTGATTGAACAGGTAGAGTAAGCATGCTGGGGCATGTCTCTCCAGGACACAACCACTACGTGCCAGCAGCACCTGCCAGTCAGGTGCCTCTGGCAGGATATCCCGAGATGGAACCAGACCCAGCATCACTAAATCAGGCCCAACATCACCAAAACCTGTTCCAAAAAGCTCTCTATTTGCCCTAGGATAACAATAGCTCCACCATAGTTGGTACCCACACCTTACTGAGGATCCTGCAGGTTCATGGGGGATCCAAGGGATATTTGGGAAGTCACTCCTATCAGCTTCTAATCCCACCACCTTGGCTGCATGCTCACCCTTCTCCCCTATATCTTTGCCAACATTATTGCTGCCCAACAGTGTTGTCCTCAAGTTCAGGAAAAGAGAGGAGAGCAGAGGCTAGACCCAGCTCTCAGTCTCCATGGATGGAGAATGACCGCGCACACTGAAGAGTGACATTCACCATCCCTTCTCATTAAATACCAAGCCTGGGACCCAAGCAGGAGCCATGAAAACCGCCAAGGGCTTTGTTGATGAAGGAAGTGCTGAGAGCCATCACTACATGTTTGGGAGGAAGCTGCTGCTGCCCATAGGACTGAGGCAACTCTCTGGCATCTGGAGAGAGCTGTGTACTGGGACAGCACACTGACAGGCGTGGTTCACCAGCCCAAGGACTGGATTACAGAAAGACAAAAGGTCAGTTTCGGTGTGTGCTGTGGGAGCCAAACTGGGTATTGCATGTGTGACTGGCTAGAGGGTACACCTGTTGACTACTTCTGGTCCTACTGCAGATGGCATAGAAGTCTCCAAAACACCCACTATGCTACAGGACAGCTGTCAATGCACTCATTCCACACAGAGCAGGGCACTCTACCACGGATGTCCCCATGGCCAGGCACCCTGGTACAAGCTGCCATGGTACATCTTTCCTCTTGGAGAGGAAACACCTTGCCCTACAGGAGGTGTGTGGGCACAAGGATGAACTTTACCTCAATTACAGACTGCAAGGCCAGCACATAAGACACTTGGATCCAAAAGCCTCATGACTCAAGGTGTGAAAGGAGAGCTGAAAAGCCCAACGACGTGACCAGCACTGCAGGGAATAGAGAGGTGGATTATTAGTATTGGTGCTAGTCCTGCTTCCAGAAGGACATCCTTGAAAAGGGATCTCCAGAAGCCCATGTCATCAACACTCCAGTGAGTCTGTAGTAAAACCTCTGGAGACATGACCCATTGCCTGTATACAGAGGAATCTGCCAATTACCCTCACTAATCCAACTCCTGTGACCGTAAATCTGGTGTTCCCTTCCAGCCTAAACAGAAGCAACGTGCACGCCTCCTCTCCCTAACTTCACTGTCCTCAATCTCTGCCAGTGCCTGGCAGCTGGCCCAGAAATAGAGCCATCATCACCGCTGGCCTCGAACCCTTTCTGTTCTCCAACATCTCTGCTATCACATGGACCCAAATGATCTCCACCCAGCATGTTCTACCCATTCCCATCCACACAGCTCAAACCCAGGTGACAACACATTTCTCTCCAAACAAGAATGCCTGTTGTGAGCTTGCTGGGGAGCTTATGGGCACAGCTGAAAGAGCCTGAGTCAACCCAAGAGCTGCCCAAGGCCAAGGAAGTTGTGGCCTGCTGAAAGGTATCCAGGGAATTCAAGACACAGATGTGATGCAGCTCTCCTGACCCCCAAGCTGTGGCAGCTGGCAACAGTCAGGGAGTGTGAGGTAGTGTGAGGAACTGCTTCACTCCTGGGTGGTGTTCACTGCATTTTAAGCCCATTAATAAGTCACCAGTGTCTGGAAGCCATGCAGCACATGTCCCTGGGCTCTGCAGGGCTGGCACAGAGCAGCATCCCTGTATCCTACACGTGCTGCTGTTTGGAAATTACTTATCCAAACTGTCTCAGCAGGTCTGGCTTTTGCTAGCTTACCATGGATGAGCCACCATCTATTCAGATGACAAGGATATGAGATATTGCTGCACCTGCCTTGTTCTTCCCAGAGAGGTGCAGACCACAGTGACTCATGGACCTACTTCAGAGGTGAGTCTCAGGAGTGGCTGAGTTGTGGATGAGCATGCCTAAGTCTCCAAAGCTGAAGATGATGCTCAAGAGCATGGCTGTTCTCTCAGCCCTGTCACATACAGCTACTCATACAGAGTTGCTAAATCCCCTGAGGTCACTGCTATCCCTTGAGGGTGGGACCACGTTCAGTCTGCAGTGCTCAGATGGCGCTGGCACTACACACCCTGTCAGTGGTGTGGTACAAAAGCAGAGTTACAGTGGGGGTCTCCGGAAGGGGCTCTAAACACCCTGCCACTTCCTCTCCGCTAGACTGCCACAGGCAAGCAGTTCTTACTGCCTTCTGCAGAGCAGAGCTCAAGGAGGCAAGGCAGGTTCTCCTGGGGACACCAGTTCTGCAGGTGGACACATACCGAAGCAAGATGAACTGACCAAAGCTTCTAATGAGACCAATAGAAACAAAAAGCAGGGCAAGACTGGAGCTGTGCCTCCCTGGTGTACCTGGAAATTGTAGCTTCTCTTGTGAGAAAAAGGATCCTATATAAGTGTTAAGCATTGGCACTGCCTTGGTCCCCCCTGCTAGCACATAGGTTTGATAGAAATCTTTACATCTGCTAGAGGCTTTCTGGCAGGGCAGCCTCCGCAGGCTTCTCTCACTGAGCACGGATGACAAAAATGTTAAGCACAGCACCACAGCCTCTCCAAACTCTCCTTTTACATAGCAGCATCTACTGATGATCTAGATAAAAGATTTACTATTCATTCTGGTTCCTTTTGCAAGCTGTTCCTGAACACATCCACTATCCCCTTCAACATTTGTCCTTTGGAAACAGTTCCATGTTTTGCAAAGCAATGCTGAAAAGCCTCCTTGACCCTGCAGGCAGTCTTGGCACCCTTTGGTCTTCCCCATTTCCTTGTTCATGTGTCACATCTGCCCTGAACCTGCAGCATCCCACCTTTCAAGCAATTCAGTCCTCCTTTCCCCATGGGAAGCTGCAAAGTAGGGTGGTGTGTGGGAACAGGTAGGGTTGTATTCTTCATCCCTGGAGACTTCAGAGCCATGGATATCTCTCTGAGCTGCCTGGGCAGTTGTGAGGCTATCTGCTTGGAGTGGGGCTGTTGGGAGGTGCAAGCTCTCCCTCACAGCCAAAAACTTCTTGGGGCTCTACAAGTTGCCCAATCTCAGCAAAACCCACCTGGATCCATGCTCCTCTTGGCTCTTCCCTCCCAAAGAGGTCCACCACACTCCTGCAACACCCCAGAAATGTTTCTGCTCCCTGTTTCTCACCCAGCTCTTTGGATTTATACCTCTCCTCTCCCCGACTCTGGGCAGCTTCCCTTCAAGCACTTTCAATGTCAAAGTCACCATTCTGGATGTTTCGAAACCAAGTGGCTGTATTATATCCACCTCTGTTTACAGAGACACTTACTGGTCGTTGTTGCTTCATTCAATCCCATTGTCTTCCCCTCCTAGAGACGCAAATCTCACCCAGCCCTGTCGCACGGATCTTAAGCTTTCTCCACCCTCTGCCATGGCTCAGACTGCGGTTCCTACACACATTGCTATTATAGGCGCCCTACATAGCTGAAAGCTGTGCTGGAGGACTTGGACTGTGTTTGGAGCAAGGCAATGTGTTTGCCCATAAAGATAAGAAACTGGTGACTCAGTCCAAGGCACGATGGTTAGATACTAGATTGCACAGTCCAACTGCACAAGACATCAATAGAGCAATCTCCAACTGAAGATAGTCTGCTGGAGACACCTGGGCTGACTGTACATCTCCAGCTTCACACAGCACCCACTCATGGGAAACCACAAGCTTTATCGCACTTTTCCAGGCTGTCCTGTCTCTCCAGGGCTCGGATTGTGCTTCTGTGCCTTTTGTTCCTTCTTCGTGTAACTCTATTCAAACAGGAAGCTGAGCTAGAGCTCTCTAGAGGTCACTTTGCATCCACAACAACATGCAGCTGCAGATCCTCCACAACTCCTGAATCCCACACTTGCATCCCCCAGGATGTAACACGCATTGCAGTACACCAGGTGCTTTCACATCAACTAAGTAGGTTGATGTGAAAGCACCTGGTATACTGCAATGCGTGTTACATCAGCAGGCTGAGCAACATGCAGCAGGCTGAGCTCAGACACAAAAGGACAGAAACACTTCTTCTCTAACTCTGAACCCCAAATCCTTGATTGAGAGCTACAAAATGTTTTTAAGACGAGCACAGAAACCTGTTCATAGCTCTACTTGGCACCAATGTGATGGATAACTCGGTGACTGGTGGCAGGATATCATGCTTTCTCTTCTCTCACCAGCCTCTGCATGGGCTAAAAAGGACTCACTATTTTCCCTGATATTTGTACAATTTCAGCCCAGAAGACTCAGTATGAGAGCCCTGTCCTTCCCATCTCCCATTACATTGGTTTCCTTTCATGAAACATTGTATCAGACTACTTTGAGTAACACTTGCCATTTATTTAATCACGCTCCAGAGAGAAAATGAGGTAGGAGCAGTATGAGATTGCAGTCAGAGCAGGGATAAGGAATGACTGAGTACTTTTGGCTTTGGGGTAAGTGAGCCATTCTAGAAGTGGATGGGGTGAATGATACCTACTGCAGCCTAGGTGACCTTGTATCAACAGAAGGCTGAGGTACTCAACAACTTCTTTGCCTCAGTCTTCACTGACAACTGTTCTCGCCACCCGTCCTGGGTCAGTGGACAACAAGATGGGGAACAGGGGGGTAAAGCTCCCCCCACTGTAGGGGAGGACCAGGTTCATGACCACCTGAGGAACCTGAACATGTATAAGCCTGAGACCTGACAAGATGCATCTCAGAGTCCTGGGGGAATTGGCTGATGTTGTTGCCAGGCCTCTCTCCATGATATGTGAAAAGTCATGGCAGTCAGGGGAAATCCCTGGTGACTGGAAGAAGGGTAACGTTGTGCCCATTTTTCAAAAGGGTAGAAAAGATGATCCTGGGAACTACCAACCTGTCAGCCTCAACTCTGTGCCTGTGAAGATCATGGCACAGATCCTCCTAGAAGCTATGCTAAAGCACATGGATGACAGGGAAAACCAACGGATGTAATCTGTCTGGACTTCTGTACGCCTTTGACATAGTCCCACACAACATCTTTCTCTCTAGATTGGAAAGATATAGATTTGATGGGTAGACTGTTCGGTAGATAAGGAATTGGTTGGATGGTCACATTTAGAGAGTAGTGTTTCATGGCTCAATGTCCAGATGGAGATCTGTGACAAGTTGTATCCCTCAAGGCTTTGTACTGGGACCAGTGCTGTTCAATATCTTCATCAATGATATAGAAAGTGAGATCAAGTGCACCCTCAGCAAATTTGCAGATGACACCAAACTGAGTGGTGCAGTTGTCACACCAGAAGGACAGGATGCCATCCAGAGAGACTTGGACAAGCTGGAGAAGTGGGCCTGTGTGAACCTCATGAAGTTCAACAAGGCCAAGTACAAGGTCCTACACCTAGATGGGGACAATCCACAGTTTCAGTACAGGATGGCAGATGATGTGATTGAGAACAGCGCTGCAGAGAAGGACTTGAGGGTGCTGGTTGATGAGAAGCTCGACATGAGCCAGCAGTGCATGCTCCCAGCCCAGGCGGCTAACCATATCCTGAGCTGCATCAAAAGAAGCTTGGCCAGCAGGTCAAGGGAGGCGATTCTGCCCCTCTGCTCTTGTGAGACCCCACCTGGAATATTGTGTCAAGTTCTGGAATCCTCAACATAAGAAGGATATGGAACAGTTAGAACAGGTCCAGAAGAGGGCTACAAAGATGATCAGAGGGCTGGAGCACCTCTCATACAAGGACAAGCTGAGAGAGTTGGGGTTGCTCAGCCTGGAGAAGAGAAGGCTCCAAGGACATGCTATAGTGACCTTCCAGTACCTGAAGGGGCTACAGGAAAGGTGGGGAGGGTTTTTTTACAAAGGTACGTAGTAACTAGGGGGAATGGCTATGAATTGGAAAGGGGAAGATTTAGACTAGACATTAGGAGGAAATTTTTCACGAAGGTAGTGAGGCACCGGAACAGGTTGCCCAGGGAAGTTGTGGGTGCCCCATCCCTGGAAGTGTTCAAGGCCAGGTTGGATGGGGTCTTAAGCAGCCTGGTCTGGTGGGATGCATCCCTGTCAAAGGCAGGGGGATTGGAACTAGATGACCTTTAAGGTCCCTTCCAATTCAAACCATTCTATGATTCTATGATAAGAGACAGCCACTGACTTCTGCCCTGTGGAGAAGAAATAGCACAAGAAAGGGAGGACCTCTGGCCCCAGGGGCATTCAAGACACAGATGAACAAAGCCACAGCACCCAAATCTGCTGCTGTGACAGATTTGGCAGTTCAGGTGTTCACATGAGGGCTAAGCTGAGAAGCACTGCTCAGCTGAAACTCAGGACAAAGCCATTTCTACTGCAGACAGCACCATGCTAGCAATATTCTTCCACTTCGCAGAGATGCTCAAAAACAATGGATAGTGGGAAGAAAGAACAAAATAAAAACTAGGCTCTAACTCTGCCTCTACAAGCCAACTCAGTGAAGAGCCTCTGCAGAGCCTCGATTCTCCTGGATGTCAGCTCTGTGCTTCTGCAGTTTCAGACCACTGAGCCCAACCCTCCTTGTGGGTAGTCCAGCCCTGTCAGCAGGATGCACCAGCCTGGCCACACCTCCCAGAGTCCTCAGGGAGTCTTGACCAGTTTAGGTGATGCAGGGCTGAGCAGCACAGCCTCCCTCCTAACCTGACCTGGCCTCTGCCAAGCACCAGGGAAGTGTCTGGGCACACGGAGCATTAATTGCCAATTACATGACACATCAGGGTGACCAAGAACCAGAGACATCTACATCTTGAAAGCACGTAAGGCCAGGAAATAGTCCGATACCTCACAAGCACTTCACAAAAAAAAAAAAAAAAGAAATCACACTGAACTATTCAGAAGTTACTCATGCCTTTCATTAATTAGGAGGAATGTAAGAAGGGAGCTCAAAGAGGTAGTTAACAGCTTTCCTGTGGCAGGAGAGAAGAGACACCATGCTTCCCAGATACGCACAGGCTATTTGTGCAAGGCAACAGAAACAAAACTCCCTTTGAGCTTTCAAAGACAAAAGCAGCCAGCAGTGCAGCCAGTGAGAATACACTGCAGCAAAGACAAGTCAGTTCCAGTAATTTATTCATTGCAGCATTTGAAGTACACCAGGTATTTTGTGAAGATCCCCAGACATACAGCAGGGAGAATACTCGATACAGTAGATTTATATAAAAGTTAAATAGATAAAATGTGGTAACCTCTCACTCTTGTTAACATCAACAGCTTCACTCTTTTCAGCCAGTTGTGACTACAACATATGTTCCAGGGGCCAGAAATGTGTCTTTCCCCACAGCTGAGGCAAGGATTGTACTTCTCAGCCAAGCTCTTCAGGAGCTTAACTCCAGATGCTGTGCAGGGCTTGACTTCCAATAAGGTTCAGTCTTGTTAAGCACATTTGGAATGTAAGCTTCAGCTTACAAATGAAGAGTAGCTCCTCTGAAGATGGGCCTTCAAGTACTTCAGGATCAGACAGAGGTAATGTGTTCAAGCCATCTAGAAAGACTGGTACAGCCAAGACTCAGGGCAGCACCCCAGACTATTGCCTCTCCTGCACTAAGCAACAAATTTTGATGATGTTTCTGAATTGTGCAGAGTTCAGTCATGTTTTCACGAGACATTGCTTTGCAACTGTGTTAAGACAGTCCACCTGCTGTAGGTCTCCAGTTTTATGCCAGAAAAATATCAGATACGAGAAAGACTAAGTATTTCTCTTCAGATTTCACATTTCCATTTTCAGGAACTGTTCATCTTCTGTAGAGAAAGAAGATGGGGTCTTAAGCCACATGCCTGCAAAACAGCAGGCAACACAAGTAGCACCAGAATGAAGAAAGTTCATATTACCAATACAAGACTGTTATCCCACCAAGACTGTCTTTACTTAATCTAGGAGATCACTGTATCTCTCTAGAGCCTGCTTCTCCAGTTCCAACAGCTTTTGGTAAAATTCCTCGGCAATTTCTTCATCCACATCAATCTGGAAGACAATAAGAACAGCACTGTGAGACCATCATATCTGTGGCAGCCACCACACATGCTGTAGGCAGGTCTGGGGATAGCAAGGTGCATCCCTAGAATTTCTACATTCACAGAGACGCAACCATCTGTCACTAGTGCACAAGCCAGAACACATGTTAAGAAAGCATCATCACACACTCATCCTTTTCTGACCATTGTCTTCACTGCCTTCCAGGCTCCAGCACAGGGCTGGCAGCAAGGAGTTGCTCTGGGAAACCTCACAGATCACCCTACATCCCTCCTTACTGCTCAGCATTCAACATGCATCTTGTTTCCATTTCATCCACAGGACACCCTTGGTACCAACCCTTCCATGCAAGGCAGATGGCAGACTGAGTCAAATACTCTGCAGAAGGAGGCTGCTGCTCCATTTACCTGTCTGGGCTCCACATAGTTCTTCCCCAGTCCAGAAGTACAGCTGTGGTATTTGACGAGTGCATCCAGGTACTCTGGCTTCTGTTTGAATAGCCACACCTAGGAAGAACAGCACAAATGTGTACAAGTCTAGTGCACAAAGTCCCAGCCAAGCCCGTAGTGAAGGACTCTACTGCCAATAAGACACCAAAGAACAATCACAGGTGCATTCACCAAGCAGGGCAAGATTTGACATCTGGAGAGGGCCTGAGCTGGCTTCCCTCAGCTGTGACTTACCTGAGCCAACAGTAAACCATGTCTATGCCCCAGTGCTAAACCACTAAAAGTTAAATGCAGCTACACTTGCTGATTACTGCGCTTGATGCACACTATGCCTGGTATTACCCAACTCCCTTCCCTGTGCCTGCATGTCTACAGCTGCTTGACTGCCAACTGGGAGAGCAGTTTTAGTATAGTATGTTTAGTATATACAGTATGCATAGTATGTTTCCAAAATAACTTATTTTATGGGCACTTGATGAAGATCATAAAACATCACATAGCAGACCAGCCTTGGCCACAGCTGGTCCCCCAGAACTCACTGCTGTATACTGCTCAGGGGTAAAATACACCACCACCCACCTTGCCGAGAGGCTCTTTGTTCAAACCAACAGACCCTGGAAGAGCCACCCAGAAGGAAGGAATATTAAAAACAAGTTCTGAACTACTTACATGAGCTTCTGCTCCATTATACGGTGTCAGAGTGTAAGTTTTGGCAAAAAAGCGGATCTGAGGGGAAAACAAGTATATGATAGACTCTGTATTTTGGCCCAAGGTTTCTTTGACAAGCTCTCTACAGCTCAGCTACACTAGATCACCTAGAGGTAGAAATGCTTCTCAGAGTTGATTACAGGTATCATTGCACACTTATGACTAAAGCATCCCTTTATCACCACAAACTCTGGTCTCTGCAGCTACCCATCAGATCAAGGAGCCTTGGCTCCATAGCCCTGCACAGAGCTCAACTCCAAAGCAAGTAGCAACAGGCCACACGTGTGCCTAGAAGAAGGGTTTCAAGAGCACATCAGGCAGTAGGCAGAGACAATCTGCAATAATGCCAGTGCCGAGGACAAGCGAGAAGGCATTGTCTCTCTATTGTCAGGAGACATGACCCACAAGGATCAGCTTCTGCCAGCTCAGGCAGCTTAAGCAGCAAGGCCAGTCTTGCTGCACCAGCATTCAGGCTCAGAGCCTGAATCAAAATGAATTAAAAAAAAAAAGAAAAATGAAGCCCAGAGGAAGAAAAGCAAGGAAAGTTTTGGGGAAGCAGGGGAGAGCAGGAGGCTTTGCCTTCTAAAAGGATAGAAACAAAAATATGAAAAAATAGTTTGTTGTAGAAATAAATAGCATTTCAAGGTAGAGGGGCCAGGTTTCATCCTGAGCAATGTCGCTACTGAAACGGAAGTATTTTACAAGCTCACAAGACATTGGCAAACCTTCCAAGAGAAGCCTTGATGAACACTACTGTGGCTGAAGAGCTGAACTTTGGCTCTATATACAATGTTGTCCAGCACCAAACTCCAAACTCAGCTTGGAAATCAGGGCCCCAGGATGCCGACAGGATAGTTTGCTGAGGGGCTAGCCTGCTCAATCCCACAGAAAGAGCAGCTGTATACAGTATGGATAGCAAGGAGCCATAAGCATGCTGCATTAGACTTGCAGTACGGCCTCAACAACTTACCAACCACATGATGGGCATTAGCAGCTTCCATAGAAAAATAGGCAAAATTCTGTAGGTCATGTTAGACATAACAAGACCAGGGCAAACAACACTGGAATACAGACCCTGCAGAGAAGAAACTGAGTCAGCATGCAAACACACAACAGTTAGTATGATCCATTCTTCAACTATTTCCCTCCTAGTACTTCTCAGCAAGAAAATGAAGGTGAGTATTGAGACTAGTTAACAGTAGATGCTCTCCTCCCTAAAAGTTACCACAGCCAGAGAGTGATTAGATAGTTATTTCTGAGAAGTCCAAATTGGAGATGTTGATGTTAAATCTGTGCCCATGGCAATCCCATGACACAGAAGGCACAGCCTCTCAACACATCACAGCCTCAGGTTGCAGCCTACACGCAACAGCAGTCGTCACACAAATTACAGCCCGCTCAGGCTACTTCACCTTTAAGAGATAGTGTTCTAGGACTAAACCATTTTCTCCTGAATTATTTCAAAAGAGTGCAATCACTACTGCTGGACCAGGGCTGTAGCTTGCCAACAAAATCCAGCAATCCTTGTTGGGTAGGGGTGGCATGTTGCTTCGAAATCTTAGTGTGGTAAGCTTGAATACCACAATGGAGCCTGCACTTCAAGTGCCTGCAGGCAAAGCTGCGTGAGCAGTCATGTTCTGATAAGCAGATGCATCTGAAAACAGTAGGACCTCTTTGCTCTTTAAAATCAGTTCTTCAGTCTCAAGAGACAGCTAGATCTTGCAAGGCAGGGGTCACTCCTAAGAACCTCTTCTTTCAGCTAAAACCCACTGATGAGAACCCCAGAAGCACTCTCTGGCAGATTCTCTTCCTCCCACACCTCTAGTTAAACTCCAGCTGTGCTTAGTTCTCACATGGGCATTAAGGAAAGTATCAGATGGCTACAAATAAATGCAGCTAGGTAACAACAACGTAACGAAAATTACAAAGAGCAGGATCTCATTAGGTTTCTTCAGACATCATTTACCTGCTTATTAAATTTCCTGTTCAGAACCACACTTGTCAGGTCAGTAGCATATTTGGAGGAACTGTATGATTCCTGTCCCTTGGCATGTTGATAGTCAGAAAGGCTAAAGGCAGACTTCCTGGCATTGCTGGAAGAGGTCCAAATGAGTCGTGAAGGTTTTTCATTACCACAGAGTAGAGACTCAAGTTGACGAACCTGTAAAAGAGTTGTTAGCTAATTTAACACAGTAATTTTAAAGTCTTATAGTTTTGTAAATTCTTTAGCTTTACAATTTTTAAAAGCTGCAAGCTTATCTCAGCTTTCCTATTCTTCGCTAAACTTCACTAGACTAGCCAGAAGCAGCAGCTACTCAGGTATAACTTCAGCCCAAGCTCCACCAGGAGCATTTACAAGCAACCACCATTCTCTTGAACAGCTCAGTTAAGCATCTCACAATTTAGCATAGCTAAGTCTTGATATTCATCCTGGGCAGAGATATTTATATATGGTTTACCTCTATCCACTGACTAACTAGAGTAATCTTGAAATTCTATTAACACTTGCAGTTACAATGGTCACCAATTATTACTATTTTAACAAAGCCTAAGACCTTTGCCTTATCATTCCTTATCTGTCACACTGCAGCCTACATCAGCATCTTAACTTATAAGACAGAACTAATTCATCAGTACTGTCTGTACTCATCGCTACCCACATGGATCACCATTCCGAAGGCTTGATCTTCATATGCAGACTCACCAAGATAAAGTGCCCAAAGAGGTTGGTAGCAAACACTTCCTGCAGTCCATCTCCATTAAGCCTGTCTGTCTGGGTCATTATGCCTTCTGCAGTAGTCAGCATATGAAGCGCCTTCCTAGGAGCCAAGGACAGAAGTTGTAGAAGAATGTCACTGTGAGGAAACTACTGCTCCCCTGCTGCAGTCCTTCAGAAGTATCCCCCACCCCTCATACTCCCCACAGACTTTCTAGTTTCCACCCCAAAGGGCTCTATTAATCCATGACAAAAAGACATCTTCACTTGCAAGTGCATCGATACTGACTAGGCTAGACTTGTCCCTTTCTTCATTTTAACACAGTAAAGTACCATTAAAAAAAGTCTTGTTTTCCATTTCACACTCAGATAACAAAATCAAGTCCCAACACAGAACTAAGCTCTAAGGCCAAGCCTAATGCAGATAAGGAAAGCAGTCCAGCAGCCCAACCACTGTATTAAGCTCAACACAAGTCACTTTGCTCCCTAGCTCAACTTCTCCATGTTGCTTAAAGACTAATGTTTACCACTATGGTGCTTATTAAAGTACTAGCTACAAAAAATACCATGATCCACAACTGAGAACTAAAAAAACCTGCAGCAGAACCAAAGCAATAGTAAGGAGGCCTAGTAAGAACAAGCTTCACCTCCCCAACAACACACCAGCATTTTTCATTCAACACCTTGTGCCAGGAGCTTCACACTTTGGACAAACCCATACCCTACGCTGCCATGCAGTGGGCTCCACACCAGGGCTAAGAAGCAGCATAAAGTGCTTCAGAGCAACCTAGCACTTCACCCCAGCCCACACCATGCAAAGCCATGCATCCCATGGGCACAGGCTCTGTGTCACACTGCGGAAGGGAGATAAGGTCTTCAGCCCTAGACCCTAAGGCAATGCCTTGGTCATGACAAGGCTTCCGGCACCCCATTACTGCCCCCAAGCCACGGACCCAGACGCCCCCAGCATCTCCTACCCAGTGAAGAGACCATGCCAGAGTGCCTTGAAGTTCACTTGTGGGTTGGGCATGATCCCAGCATTGAGGTAGACAAAGTCCAGGCGCTGAAACCTGCGTGGGGAAGAGCACCGGGGTGAAAAGCCGCAGGAAAGCTAGGTGGGGGCGGGGGGGGGGTGTCCGGTAGGGTGGGGACTGGGATCCGTTACCTGCATCGAAGCTCACGGGCAACACGCAGGACAGAAGCCAGGCTACCCACATCCACTTCTACAGTCGAGACCTGAGCATCGGGGTGGTTGGCCAGGATGAGGTCTCGCGTGGCTTGGCTCTTCAGGGTGTCACGGCAGGCGATACAGAGATGGATGCGGCCATCCTCCTCCAGCAGCCGCCGACACAGCGCCAGCCCAACGCCGCTGCAACGGAACCCGGTCAGGTACAAGCCGACCCCCAGCCCAGCCCAGCCCAGCCCAGCCCCCGCCAAACTCACCCGCTGGCGCCCGTCACCAACACCACTCGCTTCATCGCTCACTCCCGCGTCACCCCCGCCGCCCCAGCCCGCCTTAAAAGCGCTGCCTGCACGTGCCGCCCCGCCCCGCCAGGCCGCGCCGCCAAGCAGAACGCGCGGAAGGGGCGGGGCCGGCGGGGCCGGTGGCGCGATCGTGGGCCGAGGGGGGCAGGGCGCGGGGCCGCCCCTGGGGCCGCCCCGCCCTGCCTCGTTTGGCTTTACCTTCCTTCACCTCGCCTTGTAGTGCCGTGACTGATGTTGCCGTTCTCTGCCCTACCGTGCCTTGCTTTCCCTTGCCTTGCCCATCCAGCCCCTCGCGCCGCACGGCTGCAGCAGGCAGGCTTCCCGCAGGCAGCCGTGGCACACTCCGCCCTCCCATCCTTTGCCACAGAGAGACGTTTTGCAGCCAAACAGAAATACCCCCCGGTCACAGTTTCCTGGTGCTGATGTGGCGGAGAGGTCTTGGTGTGCTGGAGATCTTAGGTCAGTGTCACAGCTGGAGTAGGGGACGGACACACCAGCTCCCTCCTGCTCCCCAGGCACAGAGCCCAGGCGTTCATGCTGGTGGGAGCTGCAGTGCCTGTGGGGCAGCCCAGTGCTTTGAGCTCACTGAAGCTCTCTGAGCAAGGAGAGCACATCTGAGGGCAGAGGCAGGTGGGTACCAATTATGCAGCATGAACAAAGCTTGTTCATACTCCTGGATCAGATGCACAGTTGCTGTGCTGCCGCAGGCTACGTGAGCAGCAAGGACATGACTTCACCTGCTGCAGCCAGTGGGACAACACACAGGGAGACCAACCACAGAGCACAGACCTCTGTCCCTGCCCTCCGCTCTCCCAGGGCCACTGTCCAGCCTCAGTCCCTGTCCATGAGCATCTCCTGCCGTGGATGCTGAGACTCAAAGCACCCTCCTTATCACCTATGGAAATTGACAACCAGTGTGATTCAACCAGCAACTGTCTTAAGCATCCTTCTTCCATCTCTCACGTTGTTACTTGTGTGCATTCCTCCAAGCTCTCCCCACACAGCATTTCAGAGTACACAGTGCAGCCCCAGAGCCCCTCAGCAGGTGGATACCAGCTCGGATCCCCAGAGCTGCCCACAAAGGAGGTTCTGAACTGCCGCAAGGAAACCATGCAACCAGATTCACATAGCAAGTATCTCTTCAGCAGGTTTGCCCCTGTGTACAGGTGCATCTACTGAATATATACATGCCTTAGCAATAGTACACTGGAAACTATGCCACTCAGGACTTGATGGTGCTGAACTAATGTGTACGAGTTAGGAGGGATCCACGTATCCTCTAAGTACAAAATTCCTCCTGTCCAGCCATAGGAGGGTCCAAGTTCAGGCACAATGTGTAGCCTGCTGGGGAAACACATGGCTTCGGCACCTGCCTAGTTTGCTGATGGAGCTGCCACGTCCAGGAGGATAAACTGGTGCCAGACTTCTGTGGGATGCTCAGGGTGTCAAGAGTCCAGATGAGGTGTTTCATCTGAACTGCAATTCCCAGGCCAAGAGACAGGGAAATCCAGGGTGCTTGCTGCTCCATGCCCACAGGCTGTTAGAGGCTCAGACATTGGGTAGCGGATGTTGGAAGCTCTGCTATGTGACTTCCTCTCATGGCAGGTGAAGACGCAGGTTAAACCTGGGAGGGAAGGACCTGGACATTTCTCCTTGGAGACGAAAGGTGCTAATATCCTACCAGCGGCTGCCATGCAGCACCTGCTGGGCATCCAAAATGCATTTCTTGGGCAGTTGAGCAGCTCTGGAGCGACTGTGGTCGGTGAGAGGAGGTCCCTGCAGTGTGCCACTAGCCAGGGCTGGCATGCCTGTTCCTCTCTGACTGACACAGAGGAGCCACGATTGAGCATGCTGCCAACTGAGCATGCAGCCAGGCAAGGAGCTGGCAGTCAGGCTTCTCTGTGTGCAACTAGGGTCTAGCAGGCAGGAACAAGGCTTCCTGCCCCTCCATACTGCATGTCCAAAGCCCAAAATGTTTGGAGAGCTTTTGTTTTCACCCTGTAGTTGCACAGCCCACTGTGAGCTAGTGGCAATCCTCAGCTCCTCCTCAAGCAGGTAGTGGCTGCTGGATGGTCCCTGTTCCTGCAGGCACATACCTGCACACATCTCTTCCCCCAAGCACCAATCCTGCACACAAGCTGGGAGCTTCCTCATGGAGAAAGTCCAGCTGATGTTCCTTCCCTCCAACCCAGGAAGAGAAGACATTTTGTCTTGATCATCGTCACTAAAACATGCTGCATCAGTACATAACCCTCATCTCAACCCACATAGCTCCTGGGCTTGGGTCGGCAAGCAAGCAGGAAGTCCAAATCATCTCATGCCATGGCTTTCCTTGCTGCTCCAGAGGTTTTCCTCTGAGGCTTCACTGTACAATGAGAACAAGACCAACTGCCCGGGTTTTATTGCTAAGTCCAAGTGAAGTGACTTTAGTCTGGGGATGGGGAGGGATGGGGACCAAGCTGTAGGGGAGCAAAGGGTCATTCTTCACTGGCTGATTCTCGGAGAAGGTGATGAATGTCGTGGAAGGAGGGACGATCTTTAGTGTCCCGTCTCCAGCAGCTGAGCATTAGCTTATAGACTGAGTCAGGGCAAAGTGCAGGCTGGGGAAGGTAGATCTTCAAAACAAATGGCAAAGATGACAGAAGGAGAAAGTTACTGCCACAGAAACCAAAAAGCAAACTGCTCCTGGGGAACCCCATTTCTCTGTGCACTGGGGCAGGGGCTGTGCTGCTGGTGTGTTCAAGGGCAAGGGGAACCCCAGGTGGCACATTTGGGAGGCTGGAGACATTTATGAGGACTCCTTCCTGGAGGAGTTCCTGACCCATAAGTCCCACATAACCAAGCTCCCTATCTGGTCACCTTAAATTCTTCCCCTGATGTCCCAGGTGTACTGCTGCCTATCCTGTCCCATGCTGTCCCATCTTGTCTGGTCTCATCTCATCCCATCCCCTCCCATCCCATATTCCATCCTGTCTCATCCCATCCCATCCCATCCCATCCCATCCCATCCTGTCCCTACCTGCCGGCCCTGGTCTCGGAAAAACTCGCCGGTGTTTTCGATGACCTGCTCATCCGACAGCTGGGAGTAGGGTTGCTCCCTGCAGAGTGTGAAGGTCTCCCACAGTGTAACGCCAAATGCCCACACATCACTGGCCGTCGTGAACTTGCCCTGGCCGGAGGGAGCAGAGCAGGGTCAGGTACAGGAATTATCCCATCCTGCTCTATAATCCCTATGTGCCTAAGCTTCAAAACCTCTTTCTGGGTGCTTCAAGCTTCCAGATCCAGAATGTGGCTTGGTCCTGCAGGCCTGCTCTCTGCCCAGGGACAAAGCCTGGTGAGCTTCAAGTCCAGCTTGCAGTGACTGCTCTGAGAACTGAGGCTTGATAAGGACCCTGCTCCCTCTTCCCAGTCTGATCATGTCCAGGAGAACATGTCAAGCATCCTGCTCAAAAGCTGGGCATCAGGACACCAAAGATCATCATAGTCCTCACATCCGGGCTTGATGCATCCTGCATCCTGGCACGCTACCACATGTGCTTTCTGCATGCTTCACTGCAAAGCTGGGATCCAGGAAGAAGAGACATCCCCACACCTTTAACATTCCACAGCCTGAGGAAAAGAGGCTTTGAACAGCCCCAGAGCTATATTAGTATCCATCAGAGAACCCCAGCACCCACGTACCAGTAGGATGCTCTCCCAGGACATCCAGCGGATGGGGAGCACCGCCCGACCCTGGATGCGATAGTAGTCCCCACTGTAGAGATTCCGGCTCATGCCAAAGTCAGCTATTTTGATGGTGTACTGCTTCCCAACAAGGCAGTTGCGTGTGGCCAGGTCTCGGTGCACAAAGTTGAGGGAGGAGAGGTACTTCATGCCAGAGGCGATCTGGGTGGCCATGAACTGCAGGTTGCTGTAGCTGCCGAGATGGGAACAATAGAGGACTCAGGCACTGGGAAGGATGGCAGCCAGGGCATACATGGCCACAAGCAGGACACCCCACAGCCAAGCAAGGTGCCTAGAGCAGGCAGCCCTGTCCACCCCTGTCCATCCCAGACAGTACTACCTGATGGTGGGCTCATGGCTGGTGTGGGGGCTGCCTGCCTGTTGGCGGGACAGGAACTGGTTGAGGTCTCCATTCTCCATGTACTCAGTGATCATGCACAGTGGGTCATCAGCAATGCACACCGCCAGCAGACGGATGATGTTGGGGTCCTTCAGCCGTGACATGATCTTGATTTCCTTCAGAAAATCATTCCTTTTTGGAACAGAAACAGACACAGAGGGCCATGGAGGTGTGCATGGGCCAGCTGAGCATACCACCTGTCTGCCCAAGTCTCGCAAGGGATGTGCAGGTGCCCTCCCTTATGACTGGGGCCCATGAAGGGGAGCTCAGGGCTGATCCATGCTTGGCTGCAGGGTGGACTGCATGGGTAGATGAGGTATTGGGGAGCTGGTTAGGAGCTGCAAGGACCAAGAGTACTGTACTGCAGCAGCCCGGCATCCCCAGGCAGCTCAGATACATGTGGTCCTCACAGCTGCACTGATTGCCTGGCCACTGGAGGCAGGGAATACTTTCCAAGTGTCCCAGCTCTGCTGAGGTGGGCTCTATGTTGGGGACAATGCTGGGGCATGTGCAGCCCCTGGCCCTGTACCTGGCATTTTTGTTGGCATCTGCTCGAAGCATCTTCACAGCGACGAGAATGGGGTGGTTGGAGCTGGCATCCAAGCCCTCCAAGGCAAAGTCCTTGCCCATGAACTTCTCCATCCCCTCCACTTCACAGAGGTGAACCTGGAGGGGGGCAACAGGCAGCCTTTAATTCCACCAACTGATGGCGTCCCCCAGCCTCCACGAACCTGGAAGTGCCTTGCCCGAGCCCTGCTCAGAGCAGGTCAAGCTCTCACTCACCTCCCCAAACTGGCCTTCCCCGAGTTTCTCCTTGAATGTCAGCAGCTTCCTAGGGAATTCCTCGATGACCACGTCCTTGCCGGAGAGCAGGTCCATCGTAAGTGCTGGCACTGAGTAGGTGTTGCTGCCTGTCACACCCTGCAGGTTCACGATGTCAGCCTCAGCATAGTGGGGAACACCCTCAGGGACGTTGACCTGAGATGACTTCACAGGGCTGCTGCAGCCTGTGGGGTAGACAGTGGGGCCAGCCATGCCATGGGTGTCTTCCCTCCTGAGGGCCTCCCCATGCTCCAACCACCAGATTCTCTGACCCTGTCCTCACCAGAACCCCTGTGCTGCTGCTGCATGGCTGGGCTCCTGCAGACACCACAAGCTGCTCTGCTCTTTCCCCATCACTGGCAAATGCACCAAACCAGCTCAAAGCACCAAATGAGCAGGGATCAGTGTCTGACCTCTAGATCACGGGCAAAGAGATACAGGAGCATCTCAAGGACAGTGGTGGGGACACAGATCAGCCCAGCACGGACAACAGTGATTACTTTTGGTCACAGTCTGTGTGACCTTCGAGCAGGTTGCACAGGAGCTCGTTCGACATCGTCCCTACCCCTCTGTGCCGAAATGTTTGGGACATGGCCAAAAGCTTGGGCTGGAGCTGTGTTGGGCTTGGTACACTGTGGCTGGCTATCAGCATGCACGGTGACCTGGCTCTCACCTGTCGCCTCCTCCTCTGGGTTGAACTCAGGCAGCTTGCGGATCAAGCGGGAGGGCTCCTGGTAGTCAGGACCCAGGGGGAATATGCGGTCATAGGTGGAGCTAGACTCCTGCTCACTTGAAGAAGAGGAGCTGTTGTGGTTGAACATACTGGATTCACTGGGCAGGGAGAGACTGACGGTCATCTCGTCATCCATCATCCTCCGTGATGCCTGCAAGAAGCGGGTGAGGGAGGAGAGAGCTGGGACAGAATTCCTGCAGCACTGGCAGGTTGGAGTCTCTGGGATTCCAGGACACCGTGGCCGTGCCCTGCCCAAGCCCCCCTCTCTGGTGCCCTGTCCCAGGGCTGCAGTACCTGTGTGGGTGCATTTGTCCTTCTGTCCCCCTCCTTCTACAGTCTGCCTCTATGGAGAAACGATTGGTTCCATCACCTCCACAACTGCCCTTGGTTAGCCAGGGGCTGTGGTGAGACTGCCTCAGGCTCTTTTTTTTATCAGTCCAGCTTCAGGACAGTGGGATAGACAAGCAGGCAGGTCCCAAAGTCAATGTCCTGCTCAGCTATAACCCCACACTTGGGAGATGGGTACAAATCACTGCCTTCCCAAAGAGGGGAAGTGAGCATCAGTGCATCAGCCCCTGCACAGACACTGCTTACACCATGCTGAGCTCCTGCCCACCACCCCAGGGCACCTCATCAGCCACCTCACCCTTGCCCACCTTCTCCAGCATCTTCTGCCAGAACTGCCGCCACAGTATGATGATGATGATGGCCACCAGGATGAAGATGATTGCTACCAGGCACCCAATCAGGATGCGTGTGTTGCTGTCGTCTACCTTGAGTGTGGGGTCTGGCAGGAGGAGGGGACACCAAGAACCAGTCATGCCAGGATGAAGGGAGAACCCATGTCCCTTTCCTCCATCCAATGGGGCACAGCCCCACAGAACATTACCTCACAGGGAGGTGACCCTGTGGCGATTAAGGGCACGGACTCTGTTCCTGATGCAAACGAAATCACTTTGTTGTGTGAAAGTAAAAGCTTAAAAACCTTTATCTGCCTCATTAACAGCTACCTCAGTAAAATTCCAGTGCTAAGGCTTCCATGACTAGTGAGATAAAGAGCAATCACTAGTGCTGCAGATGTGGTCCTTATCTTCATGTTTCCCTTGCCTGCTCCTTTGACTAACGCATTCCTTTCTAGTATCCCACAGGCCCTGTTAGTGATTCCAAGGTCTTAAATTAGCTAGCAAGCTTCAGGGCAGTGTCCACTTGCTCTGTGCCTGCTGCTGGTATTGCAGGTATGCTAAGGCATCAGCCACTTGCATTGGCATATGCACAGCAGTGGAATCTTTTATGCCTGTACTGATTCAGGGACACAGTCTTTTTTGGTCAAGTTCAAACCCATACATGCTTTCTCCCATATGACCCCAGCACCTACACAGGCCGATGTGCTTTTTGATGACTTACCGTAGGTGGTGGGTACCACAGACAACACCGGGGGTGCCACTGAGTTGTTATACATGGCTGCATCTGGCAAGGGAGAAAAGAGGGGCATCAGGGTGGAGAGCATGGGTGCCCCACAGCCCTGCTTCCTCCTCAAACTGCCCCCCAGGAGGGACTGGTCCTCTCACAGGGCTCATGGCAGCTGGTACCTGACTGGAAGGTGATCTCGCTGAACATCATCCAGGTGTCAGCAAAGTAGTACTGGCACTTGATAGCGCTGGCCATTCGGTGGAGCAGTGGCACAGTGACAAAGCGAGCACTGGGGTTCACATCATCCAGCACTAGTACCGAGGAGAGGGCACTGGGCTCCCATTCACTGGCATCTGAGCGGAAGTAACACTGCACCTCCTTGAAGATCTTCACACCTTTGGTGAACATGTTGTTGCAGTGGACCTGTGGGGCAGCCCATCAGTGCAGCCGTGGCAGGGGACAGGGATGGGGGATGGGGCAAGAGACACGCAAACCTTCATGGCAGTGAAGTTCCTGATGCGGTCGAATTCAAAGGTGATCTCCACATAGCCGCCAGTGGTGCTTTCATTGTGCCAGCCCACGTAGTCATAGCCCGGCCAGACATGGTATTCATGGGTCTGTGTGAAGTCATCCAGCCCCGACACCCCATCCGTCAGCTGGCCCAGGCCCTCTGTCATGCTGGTGCATGTGAGGGAGGAAAGGGAGTGTGACTCGCACCAACCCCACAAACTTGCCACCACCCAGCACCTCCCCTAGCAGCTCCTCACAGCCCCTGGGACATTCAGGAGGGATATTTGTTTTTCTTTATGTTCTCTCTGGGAAAGTCTCCAGGATGCTGAATATGCAATGCAGTTACCATAAATTCAAGAGAAGGGCAGGGAGTGGTTTCCCCATCATGCTGTCTGCATCACAATATGCAGCCTCCCAGAGCTGGCTATGTGCCCTGCTTCAGGGAGATCCCAAGTATTTGCTCTGCTGAGGATTAGCACATCAGCCTGTAAATGCAGGGATGAGAGGCTCCTCATCCCATCCTCCCCAGCATGGTGTCAGTAACATGCACAAGCCCACCCAGTCCTCACCTGTACCCAAACGCCCCATCGTATACCGAGTCGTTCAAGTAGATGATGGTGCCCCCAGGAAGGACAAGCTGTTGCCCAGACGGCGCGTTGTAGGACACCAGCCCATCTGTGGGGATTGGAGTGTGAGCTGCCACCCATGATGGACACCCTGCTGCCAGTGAGCCCAGCCAGTCCCAGAGTGCTGCCAGCCCTCAGTGGGACAGACAGCACCAGTAGAGAGACAGACAGCCAGGCTTTGCAGACATGGGGAAGGGCACAGGACCATGCCACCCACCCAGCCAGACACAGCCGTACAGCTCCACGCGCAGGCAGACATTCATGGAGTGGTCAGTGACAGGGATGAAGCGGACAAAGCGGGCGATGAGGGGTGGCTCCAGGTCCTTGAGGATTATGTCATAAGGGTTGGTGTTTCCATCCAGCACCTGGGGAGAAGGGAGTGGTGTGGTGGGGATGGCAGCTGCAGCTCCCACCCACCTGCAAGCACAACCCTGACTTGTATCCTCACCTGCTTTCCATGCCGGTTCCTCCAGGAGATCCAGCGAGTGCCATCTCGGCTGTAGTTGATCTTATACATGGGAGCAAACTCATTACCATGGCCCCCGGCATGGCGCCCCTGGGTGCCCACCAGCGTGATGAAGTGCAGGGCATGCAGGTCGATCTGCAGGAACTCCTTCAGATCATCAGGCTCCACTGGGATCTCGGGACACCAGGCACCATCACCGTCCTCTGAGTCCAGCCTGCGAACCCAGAGCAGATGAGCCGTTTGCAGGCAGCTGAAGCCAGCACTGTACCTTGCTTCTGCCCCTTCATGGCAACCCAGACTCTGCTAGGACTGTCCCAGGAGGGTCCTCACACCCACCCTGCCAGCTGTCCCTGCACTCACCGTCCATACTTGGCAGCTGTGGACTCAGACCACTGGCTGGATGCTGAGATGTCCTCATCAGGGATGTGACCACCTGACATTCCCAAGGGGTACCGGCACACCGCTGCAACAAGACCAGGAAGGCTCTGAGCAGGCATCCATCCTCACCTGCCTGGCTGAGACACATGCTGAAATAGAGCTTGGCACTGCCAGGGCTGGGGTACATCCAAAGCATTGCAGACACTGCACTGTGTGCAGGTCAGGCACAACATTCTCTATCCCTCTGGCTTACAGAGGGGGAACAAAAAATGGTGGGACAGTCCTGCACAGGCACACCTGCTTGGGTTTCACTGGCCAGAAGCTGGGAGCAAGGAGAGGCAGCAAACCAAGGGCTGCTGGAGACAGCTGGTCGCTGTCCCAAGATCCCTTCAGCCTTGCTGACAAGCATTTCCGTTGTGGTGGAGGGAGAGCCCATGGGCTGGCACTGCTGTCCCCACACTCCGCACTGTGGGGACACCCAGAGGGCTCACTCCAGAGGCTGCTAGACTCAAAACCTGACCAACAGTAACCTGCTCTTGGTCATGTGGCCTTGCTCATCCCCTCATCTGCCTGGGTAAACAAGTGACAAAGGCAGGCGCTCATCCTCCCTGCTGGCCCTGGGGCTCTCATTGCCTTTTCCACTCACAGCTCCTGCCCCAGCTGTGAGTGGAAAAGTACCCAGGGTGGCAGGCAGGCTACATCCCCAAGTGGCAGCTGGCTCCCCCAGCACCTCAACTACACCACTTCCCAGGAGTTATTTTTTCATGTCTGCCTGCCAAGAGAGCTGCTGAAAGGCTGGCTTGTTTGGTTGTGTTTACTTTCTGGCCGCCAGCTCCAGTCTACAGCGCTCCTTCCTCACGCCACCCCGAGCAAACAGCCACACCAAGGGAGCAGGGCCCAGGTGAGGATGCAGTACTGAGGATGCCTCCTGTCCCCGTGGCTTCTGGCTCACCCAGTGCTGTGCTGGCAAGGAGCCTGCATCCCAGAATGCAGTGTCTCCTGGCAGTCAGCTCCTGTCCCCAGGTCTTCACACAACAGAGACCGTCTCCCGCATCCAAGAGAGGGATGACAGCATCTTCAGTGTGAACATTGGCACAAAGGGGAGCATCTCTTCTTCTCTCCATCTCTCTTACTCATAATGCGCTGCAGAGTGTAGCTCCCACTGAAATCCTATTTAATTCTTGCCAAACATGGAGACAATGCAGCTTCTTTACCCTAGGTAATAACCATCCTGCCAGCCCTGGATGGTTGCAGAAGAAACAGGATTGCTTCTCTAAGTACCATCCAACCTCTAGTAAAGACCCAGCAAACTATTCCTACAGACTGAAGAAGCCTTTGAAGGGATTTGTTACAAGGATAAAACTCTGATGCATTGAAGGAGCCTGGGCATGGCAGATGAAGGATGCTCTCTAGTCCCTGGTGGCAGCCAAGCTGCGTGCAGGACAGCCAAGAGACTATGCAGGTGCGAGCTTGGGGGAAAGTCCTGGGGATGGTGGATGACATGAGCCCAAGCATGAACACTGGTGGCAGAAGAATAGCCCAGGGAAACACACCTCACACATGTCCGCTCCCATCTCACTTACCTGGGTTAACCTGGGCTCTCACAGCCCAAGGGATGTGCAGCAGCAGCAGGTTCAGGAGCAGCAGGGCTGGTCTGGGGAAGGCTGACATGTCGGCACTCCTGTGAGAGAGCGCCAAAACTTGTCACACTGAGGCAGCCGAGTCATGCAGAAATGCCAGTCCTGCTTCGGGCAGCCAGCAGAGGGCAGGAGGGTTTCTGCTGCACAAGACCGTGTGTCACCATCTCAGCCCTGTTTCCCCACTTCAGCCTCACAGGAGGAGCAGAACCCTAAATCTCCCATCTGTGATAGTGGTCAAAGGGATCCCGGTGTCTTATCTTCCTCCCCCCTGGGAGCTATGGCATCATGGTTCCTTGCCAATGCAGCCCCAGCATGGGCAGGTAATGTGGTTCTGCCACGTCGCTGGATCCAGCCACATGAAAAGGCCACAGGACCCACAAGAACCTTCCAGGGCTCTGCTCAGCGCTGGCACCATACAGCTCCACTGGCAGGCAGAAAGGCTCCAGCTAGCCCACCCACCCTTGAATGGCTTTGAAAGCGAGACTTGCACAACACCATCACCTAGCAAAATAATAACATGTTGCAACACATGGTTTCTCTGCCTCCTGGCTCAGGAGAGATAATACAGATAACCACCCAAGATTTACTATAAATTTATTGTGACAGTTGTCTATGGCAAAGCAGATCTCTGGGATACTGGTGATGCAAAAAGTGTGACAGAGGTCACAGGAGCCAGCTTGCACCTGCTGCCTCAAGGGCTGGATGGGACCTGGGGGTCCTAGCAATGGGGCTCACACTGCAGAAAGGCAAGAAAAAGTGGCAGCACTGGCAAGGCTTCTCAGAGCAGGGCGCAGCCTGCAGCAGGACCAGATCTCCTCTGGCCCCAGCCCCCAGACATGCTTGCACTCAGGGTCAGTGCTGCTGCCCCAGCTCTGACTCAGCCTCAGCTACCAGGAACCCCCAGAGCCCAAGCAGCTCCTGCTGCACCCATGTACGCCTCAGGATCTACCTTGGGGCACAGCACCAGCCAGGGGGATGCACCAGGGACAAACCTAAATGTCACCTGCCCTGCCCCAGGCTCCCTGTGCACCCCCTCCCTTTACTCGCCAAGGGGACATTTGTCCTCCTGGGACAGCCCTTCATACGAACACTGGATGCAGTTTAGTCCTCTTTTTACTGAAAAAAAAGCTATTTTAATCTATTTTACATCCACAATAACCTTTGCAGGAACAATTTACTAGCTTGGGGGTTAAAGGGACCATAGCTGGCCAAATAGGACCTGGCTGTATTTGAGTGGTAAGGTAAACCCCAGTCAAGTCCCACCATACTAGGGATGCTCAGGCTGGGCTGGTTGGTCCCTGAGCTGACCCAGCTTCAGTAACCCTGCAGATGGGTGCCTGGTTGTCCCCCTGACCCCACCCCACGTGGGGATCTACAGCCTTATCCCACCACTGACAGAAAGCCCAAAGCCTGAACCGGCAGCCCCACAGTGGATACTCCCATTCTGTGGAGCCCAGCTGCCCAGAGGCAGAGGGCGGGAGGGGGAAAATTGGATACAGCGCTGCTCACTAGCAAATCCAGGGTTTGATATGGCAGGAGGGAGGCAGGCCTGCTGTGACCATGTCAGCACCAAAGGGGAGTGCAAAGCCCCAGGAGCTGCCACGGGCACCCTGCTAGAGAGACTTTCTGCAGTGCTCGACCCCATGGAGATCTCTGCTAAACAGTGAGGTCTGCAGGAGGCATAAGCAAACACCTGGACTTGGGGTGATATTTTCCTGGGTTTTTTTTGGTTTTGTTTTGTTCTTTTTTTTGTTTTTGTTTTCAGGAAGGAAAGTGGGGGTTTTATTTTTTCTTTTCCCAGCTGGGAAAGTTTATTTAGTTGCAGCTAACTCAGCTGCAACTGAGAATTTTAACTGCATTGCTGAGGTGTGCACAAAGCTTCTGTGTCAGAACTGGCCAGTTACCTTAACATTAAAAATCTCAGTTTCCTTCTGCATTCCAAAAAATATCCAAGGATTTTTTTCCTCACTATTCTTTCAGGCTGAGTAAACTTTTCAAGCATCAGGATACCAGATGCTGTAATTTCCTGCAGGCAATGCATTTACATTTAGCGTAACACAGGGAAATTATCCTCACACAGCCATTGTGAAATGCTCATGTTCCTCAGGGGAGCAGGGATGGGGGACAGCAGGGAGCCAGTAACTCAGGTGCTGAGGCTCAGGGACACGTGGTCAAACCTGTGAAGCAGTATTGGCAACCCAGATGGAAATCTTTTTTGTTCCACCAGTCCTGCAAAAGGGATGACTTTGCAAAGTTTTGTCAGGAAAATGCTTGCTGAAAATTTTCAATCACTGGAAATTTTTAGTGCAGAGAATTTTGGGAGCGCCTCCCTGGTGCTGCGTGGGCTTGGGAGCTTCCCTCGACTGCTGCTTTTTCTCTTTTCTCTTTTAATTTCCCACCACCCTTCTTATTCTACTGAAATCACCAGGGAAAATAAGCAGTGAAACAAATTAGCTCCACACCTGTTTAGAGACAAACCCCACACAAGCCATGGTCCCTCTTACCCCCAGCCTGTGCCAGCTGGTGAAACCTCCACCTCACTTTCAAGGTGGGCATCTCCATCGTCACCAGCACTGGAGCAGCATTGTCCATGGGGACGGAGCTGGGCAGTAACAGCCTGCACCTCTTGCACATGCTAGGTCCTGGACAGGGGTTTCCCAGGGCAGCCAGGGCTCCCATCACAGAGTCCCTGTCCTCCCACGGGGCTGGGGGCTCCCCTCCTGCTGGGATGGCGGGTGGGTGGGACATGATGAGGCCATGCTGGAGGGAATGTCCTCAAGCGGTGAGAGGCTCACTGTGACTTTGGAACACAATCCAAGGCATGTGGTGTTTCAGTAAGGGGGTTCAGGACCCCCACCCTAGCTGGCACTACAGCCTCCAGCCTACTGTGCTGCTGGCACAGCCTCGGCAGGAACGCAGTGCAGCATGCTGGAACCCGTATTCCTCCTCCTCTCCAAAAAAGCCATTTTAGATCTTCTCTGGGCTGGATGCAGCCCTATTTTCTGCAGTGGCAAGCACCTCCTTAGCCACGGGCTGGTGGGTCAGCCAGGTCCATCACAGCTGTAAAGGGTGCAAGAAGTGACCTACACATTCTCACAGCTGCCCTGAAGAGACTTGCCAGCAGCACAGCCTATGGCTGTGGGGTCTGGGGGGACAGTTTGGTGGGTGCTGCACCCAGCAAGCACTTTCTGCTACCCAAAAAGCTGCAGCCCTTCCCCTGCTCTGTGCCACGGTGCACAGTGCCATCCTGCCACAGTGCAGGGCTGCACAGAATTGCTCTGCCACGATGCAGAGCCGGGAAGCCACAAGCAGGTCCCCAGCCCCAGAATGGGGAGTAGGATGCTCAGAAGCACCAGATGGGTGGCCCTGTGTCCCCTTTCCAGTCTGGCTGGGGGACCCTGGGGACAGCAGGGCCTCTCTGGCTGGCCAGCACTGCTACTGGCTCTGCCAGCAGACACACAGGCAGAAACCAAGAAGGGACATCACGAAATTCTGGCTTGACATAAGGCATGAGGGGAAACACTGGCGGGGGGCAGGGGAAGAGGGTTGGAAATGGAGAGAAGAGGCCAAATGTCACCTCCCTGAAAGGGGACACTGACCTGCTGCTGCCCCAGTCCCTTCCCAGGCAGATCCACACCCCAATGCCACTGCCCAGGCTCTGCTGCGGAGCACCACTGGCCCCCAAAATCCCAAGTGGAACAAACACCTCCACACGCACTCAAGAGCAACTCACCAGAGCGGGGAGGTGGTGGCAGGCAAGTGGGCTCTTCGCCCCTGGCCTGGAACAGGGGAGCCAAGCAAGGAGCGAACTTTCCCCAGGCTGATGCAAGATGTCTCTGGGAGCGCGTTTGCATTCTGTGGATTCCTGGGAGTGGGCCAGAAATCCCACAATCCTACATCTTGCACATTTGGTTTCAATTAGGGAGTGGAGAGGGGGAGCCAGTCACCAATCCAGGCTCGCTTTTCAGCAGAAGTTATTTTCCTCGGCCTGAGGGAATGTGTGCAAAGCTATAATTTACAGCAAAACCCATTCATAGCATGAGAGAAAAAATAAAAAAAAAAATCCCCGTGGCTGGCAAGGGAACCTAAAGCAATAGTCAATGTTTTGCTTTCTGGCATTCACCTCCCACAGCCATGCGATGGCGCACGTGTCCAGAACCCTCCTCCTGAACCGTGGGGTGCCGGGGCCAGGCATGACACCCTCAAAACAAAAGTGACAGAGGCACCCTACAAGGCCTTATCAGTGGCCAGAAGGGTCCCACATGGGCTTGCTCTGCTCTGCGCCCCAGGTGGGAAGGGTGCTGGGCTGCTGCGTAGGCACACACGGCCAGGATACCGGCTGTACAGCAAACCTGCCCCAGCACATGGTATGGAAGAAGCACTCTGGTTCCCCAAACTGCATTGTAAGTTCATGGTTTTACATCATTTCCAGGCACTACTTGGCACTGCAGCCACAGACTATGCAACACAGCAGGGAGAAAAATAATAATAATCAGATCACATTAATTTTTGTGTAATAGTTAAAAAGCCAATTTGAAGGGGAAAAAAAACACCAAAGGAACTCCAAATCCAATATTCTTTCCAACTAGTGTTTTGGCTGTATTTTATGCCAGCACCCACACTGCCATGGGAGGGAAGTAATACTCCTGGCAGCAGGCCAGCAGCTCCCAAAAAGTACTCCTGTCCCACGGGTCATCCCACACTGGAGAAGGCACCTGTCCCAAGGTCGCAGCTATGCTTCTAAACCCCCAAACCATCCTCTTCCTGGCCTTCCAGCCTGCCTGCTTTCCAGACAATGAAAGAGGAGTCCCATACAGAGAAAGCCATTCACCACCCAGCAGGATGCAAGTGACATGCCAGGAACCCTCACTGTGGCTGCCGTGCCAGCCTAGCCACAGTTGCAGTGAGAGGAGCACCCCAGGGCAGTCCAGGCAAGGCAGAGCAGATGCGCAGGAGCAGGCAGGGAGCAGGTTAGTGCAGTGCCTGCTGCAGGGCTCCACACTGTGCCACCAGTGTGCTGCCTGGAATCAGGTGGGAGAAGAAAGCCCTCGCCCATGAACAGGCTGCCCTAGACGCACACTGGCACATTGTCCAACTCCACTCACCTCCTGCTATCTGGAACTGGCACTAAAATAACTTGGCAGGAGCCAGTGCTGCATTGCTCTATCCCAGAACCTCATGCAAAGGTGTTGGTGTGCAAACGGAGCCAAAAAGTCAAGGCAAACATCTTTCCTCCACCTCTCCCAGTGCTCAGGGAGCTAGCTGGAGCAGCAGTCCCCCAGGGTCACCACGCAGCCTCTCTTGCTCCTGCGGCTGGTCCTGGGGCCGCACGCATCTCTTCACGGTGAGCTCCACACTGTGCTCCAGCTGCTGCCTGCTCCATGCCACAGAGCAGTAGCTTCAGGGCCTGCACCCTGGGGAGCAGAGATGTCCCTTCCCCATGGCAGCTGCTCACAGGGCCCAGGAGAGCCAGTGGGCAGGGGGAAGAGGTGGTGTAGACCACCCGCAGCACTCCACACCAGCTCTTTGCATCCACTCTGGCCCCCATCCCAGGCTTTCTCCTCTGGGACCCACAGCTGCCAGCCTGATTTGGCCACACACGGCCCAGCTGGCCCAGAGCGAGCCATCAGCAGCTATGGCACTGACTAGGACCCCCCACATGGCCCTGGCTTCCCAGGCACGCTGACCTCAGGTGCCCATCAGCCACCTTAGCACTTGGGGGACTTGGTGACTTCCCCCAAGGGGAGTGGTTTGGGCCCCATTGCCAGTCCTGCAGGAAAAAATACCTCCTGAGGCAGCCACAGGGCTTGTGGTGGGACTCGGGAGCAGGAGAGGAGCTGGTTGAGCACCACTTCCCCTTCCAAACAAGCAGGGAGGCAGCAGAGCCACATGCCCAAAGGTATCAGGACACCACGTGCTCTGAGGCAGTGGGCTCAGGCAGGAATCTAAGAGCCCTCGCTGGAAAAGCAAAGGGCACACAGTGCTGCTGGAGGGCACCATGCCAGCACTCCAGCGGCACAGCACAACTACCTTTAGCACACCTGCCTTTTCTTACCTGTTCAAGGCTTCCTGCCCCTTGCAGAAGTTCAAGAGGAAAGCACAGCCCCTAGCTTCCTCCTGTAACACCACAAACGAGTGCTGTGGGCAAAAGGACTTGCCTGTGACCCCTCAGGCAGCAATCCCTGCTGCACAGGTCAGAGCTGGGCACTTGGCGGGATGCAACCGGACTTCTGCTCCACAAGCAGAGCCTCTGTGGAAAGCCACCATCACTAAAACACCACCAGATGACAGACAGGAGGGTCTCAAGAGTTTAATTGGGTGCTTCCAGTAGTGCAATATACAAAGGATGACCAAAAGGGAAGACACGCGCAATGAGAAGGATCCTATTAAAAAAAATAGTCATGTAGATTTGAGAAAAATAAGAATTCAAGATTAACCCCAGCCCCGTACCATAAAAATCCTCTGCATGTACAACGACTATTACTATATACATGGTTAAAAATAAATGCCCACAGCCTAGAGTGCAAAGAACAGTGCCATAGCTGTGCTTCATGGCAGGGGAATCCGTAAAGTGTTTGGTTTTTAAATTAAAATATAAATAGAAGCATACAACATGCCAAGAACTGAGTGGGTGACATCCTCCTCTGCAAAGGGCCACAGTGAGCAGGACCAGCCCCTATCACTCACAGCTATAAACCTTCCTTTGTCCGAATTCCCAGCCCACTAGGTAGGACAGGCAGCCCAGCCTGGACACTGCCCCACAACTACATCCCATTCTTCACCAGCTCGTGGATCCCATCCTCATCGATAATCAAAGGTGTATGAAACTCTCGGCCCTTCACATACTTCTCCAGACCCTAATGGAGGATGAAGCAGCTCGTTAGCAACCAAAACACCGCTTGCCTGCTAAGATCTTCACAGCTACATGTGTGGCTGAGGGATGATGAGTCCAGTGCAGAACTCAATGCTGCAGGCAGGTATGGGCATGGAGCCCTTTGACTGCACCACATCAGCTGTCCCCTGCTTCTGGTCCTGCCTCCTTAAGGCAGAAAAGCAACAGCTAAAGGGACTAGGCTTGTCAGGGAGCAACGTGGCACCATGCATTATCTGCTCTGTTGACCTGCTGAACCGCTCACAGACAGCTCTGGTCCCCTCCCACGCTAGTGACCTGGAAGCCATTGCCTTGAAAATCTCCACAGTAAATTCATGGCTTACCCCAGCCCCAGCCAGGGCTAGCATGCGTGCCCAACCAGCCTCCCCCATCCACCCAGTACATTTGCAAGGCTGCTTGAGCTCTGGAGAGCCAGTACTCACTTCTCCACTATAGGAAACAAGAGGAGAAATTTCACATTCAATTGGCAGGTCACTTGCATCCTTCAAGCTGCAGAGGAAAATAAATAGTCAAGAGAGTTAGCCACAACCTCCTGGGGGACAGGGACAGGGCCCAGAGGTGTCACAGATGCCAGCAAAGGGGGTCAGCAGCTGGCTGGGGCACTGGTGGCTGCCAGCTCACGCAGACCCCTGGAGCACATAGCTGCCCTGGGTTAGTCAAGCCTTGTGTACTATCCACAGACGTGCGAGCTAAAGTTTAGATTCCAGCAGTGACTGAAAGGGAAGGGAGCTTTAGATGTGCCTTTCCATGCGTGCATCTACAGCAGTGCCTACCCCCCCCCCCCCGAGACCAGAGCCCTGCTGTATTTGATGCTGCATGCAAGCTAGTCTTCCCTTCCTCCTCCTCCTGCATCTTTAGGGTGATGAGAGATGCACTCACAGTCCCTTCTTGTTTGGCTGGTGACAACAGATCTTTTTTTAAACACTCTGCTTGTTTAAAGCCAATCCTAAGGACACAGGCTTACTCTGTGTCCTTACTCACTCTGTGTCCTGCTCACTCAGAAAATACTCCCTGTGGCAGTGCCTGCTCCTCTTGCTTTTGCGTTACAAATCAACTGCCTCAGCTCCTCTGCTCCACATGCAAGCCTGAGCTGGTGAGGACAACAGCAGACACACACATTAGAGCTACCCACCACAGCCCAGCTCTGACCCTGCTCCTGCTGCCACCAGGCTTTGCATGGCCCCATTTGTACACAGCCAGCACGTAAGCCTGGCCAGGGAGCACAGTCATGTGGAGCCAGTGAGGATCCATGGTGGCACCTTCATATCCACACAACACTGCAGCCAAAGATGCTCCCTTCACTGAGGTGGAAGCTCATCCCTGCTGGCAACACACTCATTAAGCCCCCTCCTGCCCCAGCTGTGAGTAAATAAAACTCCCATCCTAACCCAGCCCTTGCACTTTTGTTTGCCTTAGAGTCAGATATGTTTCCAGATAACTGTTAAAAAAAAAATAAAACTGCCATTAACTAGCATTTAAGGATATATGTAAGAAAAAGTGCTTCAACACTTCCATCAACTTTCCCATTTACTTCTGTAAACCTTCAAGCACTGAGCCAGGCGTTTTTCCTGATGTCACAGCCTGATCTTCAAAACTCAAGAGCTGAAGTTCACAAAGCACCACTGGCCACCTATGCTGAGATTTGCGCATACTACATCAAAGCCTGCTTGACATTCACAAAATGTTTTTAATCCTGTTTCAATCTGCCTGGATGCCTGGCAGACCTCAGGAGATGGCAGCCATCTCCAGCTATGGGACTGACCGGGATCAGTCCAGACTGCTCTACACTCTGGCTTGAGAAACAGCGGAGACTGCCACCATGAGAAGCGGCATCTGCAGGGTCCTGTAGTGAGACATGCCCTGCTTCCAGCATGCAGCCCCGAGCCCCACAGCCCCGTTAGTTATTATGAGTGCCTGCTCACCAGCGTGAACCCATGGCAGCAACAGCAGCCTGGTACACTGCTTCGCCTACAGCCCATTAGTACCTAAGCACAGCCCCACCACCATGCATGCTGCACGGTATAGTTACTTGTCATTGACATCTGCCGGGGTGGCATCTGACCTTCCGTTTGCGACACTACATGAGAATAAACAAGGGTTAGCAAAGGTGGGTAAAACCAGAGCAGAACTAGGGAGGCAGAAGGTCTCTTGGTCAAGCAATGCTGCAACCCCAGCCTAGCTGCTGCATGGATCTCCTAGCATGCTTGAGCTTTAGGGAGCCTCTTCCTCCCTGTATGGGCAACCTTGGCTGTGCAATACAGACCAGTACGATTTGGTTCACAGGCATCGAATCAAGAGGAAAAGCCCATGCTGATGAGTGAGCACTCCTCCTGCAACCATCACCCAGCCTGCACCTGGCTCTGCCCCACAAGACCACCTGGTAGAAGGGATCTGTAGCTGGTCTTCCCAGCAAAGCTAATTTCGGGAGTCCTGGGGACTGCCTGGTGCTTTATAACCAGCCAAAAAGTACGCAGGAATGCAAGGAGCAACAACTCACCGAGGGATGGCAGGGATGCGTGTGCCATTTTCATCAACGAAGTGCCCACCTGCATTGAGAACCCAGCAGTGGTGCAGAGACATCAAGGCGTGTCGGGCTGTGGTGGGGTTGTCCTTGCCATTCTGGCTGTCTGCGTTCTTCAGGGGAGAAAACTCATCCTCACGCAGCACCTCAAACACCACGAACTTCCTTGGGGAGGGGAGCAGGGCATGAGAGGTTCAGATTTGGGGAACACGGCTGCTCCCTGTCGCTTTGGCATCTCCACTACCAAAAGGGCTGGGCCAGGACCACGGCCCCTCCCATGGGCTGTCCTCGCAGCCATGAAGGAAGGAGGGAAGAGGACCTGGGCTGTAGGGTCAGCAGATGCTCCTCTGGCCCAGGAGGAGGGCTTAGCTAAGCAAGTGCCTGCAATTCCTTCTGCTCACATCCCTGCTCATCTCAGGACACAACCACCACTGCTGCTGCATGGGAGCTAGCAACCTTTCCTGATCCCAGAGCATCATCAGTGGGCACAGAGCTCTCAGAACTGCTCAAGGGAGAACCAGCAGCCTGCTCCCTGCAGAGAGAAAAGGACATACTTGGAAAACTGGAAGATGTCAAAGACGAACTTTTCCATCTTGATCCCATTGGGCTTCTCAGGTTGGATCAGCTGCCCCGTAGCGATGTCCACATGTGGGATCTTCTTCTCAGCTACATGGTGCTGCAGTCGTGGTTCGTAAGTGCTGCAATGGGCCAAGAGAGAATTGTCATTCACTGAGCAAGACTCATCTCCAGCCCCCAGCTCAAGACACTACTGCAGCAGGACAGCTGCTCTGCCCCAACCCTGTAGGCACAGGCTGCTTATCTCCAGGGCAGGGTGGCCCCACACGCCTGCGCTCTGGCACTGGCAGACAGCAATGGCCTGAAGAAACCTTCTCTCATAGAAGGGACCATGCAGAGCAGCCGGGCTTACAGACCAGAACCCATAGGCCTCATCCCAGCATGCCTGCAAACAGCTGAAGCTCAACCAGCAGAAAGCAAGGCACAGCGAGCCGGCTCCACTTGACACTAGTGCTTCTCTCCAGCAAGCACCCTGGCAGGCCCTTACTTGACTACATCTTTCAGGAAGGCAGTAGTGAAGTAGTGATTGGCAATGTTGCCCGCGTTGAAGAGCAGCCGCCCATCCAGGCCCCGTTTCTGGGCAGTGGCCAGGGAGATCTCGCTGTACTCCACCACCTGGTAGACACCATCCACTCGGCACACCACGCCAACTGGCTCTGTGGGGTTGGTCTTCTCCACCACCTGTGCAAGGGAAGCATTGTCACGGAAAGACCCTCAAAAGGCATGTGCTGCAAATACACCCCTTTGTTTCTAGCAGTGCCCGTGGAGGTAGTTTCCTGCACAGGACAGCAGGGATAGTGCAGGTCTAGGCATGCTAGAGCCCTCCTATCTCAGGTGCTTCTGGTGATGGTGACAGGAGGAGGGTGAGATGGCAGGGCTGGGTGTCAGGCGCACCCAGAGGGTGCAGGCAGGATCTGGCCACATATGGCTGGCAGAAGACACACATATTTTTAGCATCCAGCCCATACATGCATAGCCAGCTTATCATGCACAAACATGAGGCAGCAGGTTCAACAGAGCCATCCTCCCACACCTAACCTCCCTCCTCTTCCTCATACCCCACACACCTTGTCTGAGTAAGGGATTCACCCCCTACTCCCCAGCAAATCCCTAGTTGTCACTGATACCGTGGCAGGGTGGCATGCAGGGGCACAGAGTCTTCTCCTTTCTACATGCTAGGGTTTATTTCCTCCTTCTCTCACTCTAGCCAGGAGGAACTGCTTTCTCTTTCCCAGCTCACTCTCTGAAAGTTTCAAGGATGGCAAGCCCTCTCACCTATTTGCCAATGCAAACACAACCATACAGCCTCTGACTGTCAATCCAGCCTTTAAGTAAAGCTGAAAGTGTGCAACATCCTACCTGTAAGACACAGGGATAAGCTCAACATCAGCAGTCAGCTGCACCCACCGTGTCCTGGTCTGGCACCCAGGACATGATGACCGAGGACAGCTGGCAAGCTGTGGCAGGAATCCCACATGCCCGTGTTCACCACAGCAACCTAGACAACAGCTGCCCAGCATAGAGCTGGGGACCAGCAAGCCACATGGGACTCCCTGGCAGCTCTTGGCCCCAGGGACTAGAGGACCTGTGAGTCCTTGGAACGTTGGTGCCAAATCCTTGTGCAAGGCAGGAGGAGAGCAGTGCCAGGAAGGGGCCAATGATGCCAGACCCAAGGGGCAGGTGGGACTCTGGCAGCTCATACTATTCCACCAGCAAGCTCCCAGTGCTTAGCTATCTGTCCTGGCTGCAGCAAGTCAGCAAAGGCAGAGTGAGGAGTCAGGGAAGCCAGGCTCCGGGGAAGTAGTACATGTCTGTCCCCAAAAACATACCTTGGCCCCACAGTCCGCTCCCTTCTCCAAGCAGAACCCAATGAACCTAGGGTCAGCCACCTTCACCAGGATGTTGTCCACACAGTAGACATGGACATTCTGTACACCTCTCTGCTCCATGTTGTCCACAATGCCATGCACCCTGAGGGCCCGGTACAGGCCGCCGTTGCCATCTGTGAGGGGAACAAACTGTTGAGGCTGCAGCAACACCGAGTTGTCCCATCAGTCACCCACACCCACCCTCCTTCTCCACGGAGCTGGGGTCGTCAGCCCGGCTATACCCCACCCTGGGCCTCACTGCCAAAACAGACACCTCCCAGCCTGTGTCACCCATGGGCCACGTCACACTGTGAGACTACCGTACACAAGCTCCAGATCCAAAAGCTTGTCCCCAGCGCTATGTCTCACTGCGCCACACCCCACTCATCAGCTCCCAGCTACCAACCTGGCGCCATAGCAATCTTGCCCTTCTCCTCCAGTAGAATTTTCCCATCAAACCCCAGGGCGGGCAGCATGCCCTGCTGGAAAAAGATGACATTTTCTTTCTTCAAGCCAAAATAGCAGTGCTTCAGGAAGAACTCCTTGGTGGACTCCATAGTCCGGCCACTTGTCATGATGTACCTATCACAGCAGAGAAGAGACCTAGTGAGCAGGGAGGAGATGAAGGATCATCCCCTCATCCCAAATGTGGGGCATCACTTCAGTCTGTAATACTCAAAGCAGTCTTTTCCCCTCCACAAACATTTAACCCACCGCAGTCCCTCCTCTTTGCAAGCAAAGGAAGGGCTTCACCCCTTCTTACAACATGCCTCTCCAAAACCCTACCACACCCTGTACAGTGTGGGGGACACCCAGTTGCAGTGGCCAGCTCCTGTCATGACTCAACCTCCTGCTCACAGCACTACCACAGCCTTGCATGGCTGCCATCTCATGCAGCAGGCTGGCCAGAGGGGATCTGACCCATCTTCCCAAGGGCTGTGGGGTTGAGCCTTACAATGTAGGACCTGCCAGTGCCACCCTCTTGGCCTTAACCCACTAAGTCCAGCTGGCTGTGTCCATCGCAATGACACTAGTGTCATGGGGCTCTACACCAACCTACAGATCACAGGCCTGGGTCCATTGGCCTGCTGACCCACGAGACCCTGACCCACTACTGCCGAACAACAGGGCAACACCAACCTACAGGCCCTTAGGCCATCCACATGGATCGGGCTGATGCCAGCAGGGTCCCACCAACGCCATTCCACAGGACCTCGGCCAACGCCGACACCACTCCACAAGCCTTGTCCCCCCCCAAGGCCACCCCGAGGGGTGCGGCCCCAGCGCAGGCTGGGACGGGGCGCTCACCAGGGGATGTGGCAGGGGGTTCCGTGGTGCTCCTCTGCCAGCTGCTGCAGCCGCCGCAGGCGCTGGGCCTGGAGGTGGAAGAGGGTCTTGCGGGATGGCAGCCCCACGTCGCACATGCCCTTGGGGTAGGAGACGCCCAGGCGGGTGCCTTGCCCGCCGGCCAGCAGCAGCGCGGCCACGCGGCTCCCCGCGATCTCCTCCAGCCCTGCGCCCGGGAGAACAGACACGCGTGGGGCCCGCCGCGCCAGCGCCGCGCCGGGCCCCGCCACCCCGCGCACCTACCGCGGCTCTCCCAGCGCGGCAGCAGCGCGCGGTCCCGGGAAGCGCTTCCCAGCACGTCCCACGGCACCGGCTCCAGCCGCGTGTCCAGACGGGCTGCCACCGCCCCGCCGCCGCGGGCGCGGCGGAAGAAGCAGTTGACCTCGGCCACGTCCATATCGCGCAGCTCCGCCGCCAGCGCCCGCCGGGCCGCGCCGCTCAGCTCGGGCCAAAAGCGCAGGACGTGGCCCTGCCCGCTCGCCGCTAGCCGCTGCCGCAGCGCCTCGGCCTCTTCTTCGCTCCCCTCCGCCGCCATCCCTCCAAGCGCCGCGGAACCACCGCCACCGCCCTTTTATAGCCCCGGCCGCCCGGGGGCCGCCAATGGTGGGCGGTGGCGGCGCCCCCGCGCCCTCACTGGCCCCACGCCACGCAGCGCCCGCCCCCCGCCCAATGGGGTCGAGGCGGCGCCGCCGATCGGAGCGGTGGCCACGTCAGCGGGCGGCGCCACCGCCCACCCGTCCCCTCGGTACGCCAGCGCGGCGGCAGCCCCTGTTCCGGCTGCTGGAAGCCGTGCAAGTCGCCGCCTCCCTCGGGGCGGCGGCCCACGTCAGCCGCGAGGTTTCCTCCCTCCTGACGTCACTTCGGAATCCACTACGCCAGAGCGGGGGCGGGCGGCTGTCCCCGTGGGACAGGACGGGAGGCGGAGCGGCTCCGGTCGCGGCAGGGGGCCGAGTGAGGGGCGGTCCAGGTGCCAGCCCCGTTACCCCCCGGGACGGACACCCTGGTGCATGGTGATGGAGGAGTTGCCCAGCTACAATTGCATTTCACCACCAGCTCCACGAGAAAAGCTGGCTGAGCCACTGGTCTGTACTGAAGCGTCGTTTATTCATCACCTGTATCAAGCACACATCTGCTCAGCAACGGTGCCTGTAGGGATACAATAGCTGACACCTAACCTGAAAGGAGGCACGTGGTTACAGGATCCGGCACAGTGGAAAGAAGTATACGAGCCCTCTAGAAAGACAACCTGGCACAGGGTGGTGCTCAGGCTTTGCTGTTAGGTGGTTGGAAACCATTGACATAAAAACTGGAACAGAACTAAGATCAGACCTGACTTGTGCTTCCGTCAGTGATTTAAAAACCAATTGTCCTTGCACACAACAAATAGGTGAAACTGTAAAGAACTTGCCCTCTCTCCTTGCTCCCAGACATTGGTGGCAGAGGAAGAATTCTATCCAGCCATTCTTCAATTGGCAGTGACAATTTTGTGTCAGATGTGCTACAAAATGCAACCACCACCAAGGAACAGCAGAGCATCAACTTGTTTTCCATTCACATACATACTTCAAGGGAACCCAGTGCCCTGGACTGCTTCCTTCCAGGGAGGAGGGCCAGATGTCCACCCTGGCATCCTGCCAGAGCAACGCAAGCCTTCTCTGGCTGTCTCTAGGGGCTTCATCTTTCATCCCTTTGCTCCCAAAAGCAGATTTCTTCCTCAAAGGCAGTTTGTGGGTTTTCACATCTTGCTGTTGACTAGCTAGGACTGCATAAGTCGATGCTACACCAAAGGCTGTTTGGAGGGAGCTGTGTCAGGAACACAGACCAAGAAACTGGTTTCAGTGAGCATTTGAGCAGAAAGCCTCAACACTTGTGCAGCTCAAGCTGGCAGTAGTTTGGAGATTAGGAAAGCCAGACCCATCCAGGCACACCCCACAAGAGATGCCTTGGAATGAATCACTGTGCACACTTCAGATACAATCTAGAGTTAAGAAAATTGGAGGTTTTAGCAAGGCTTAAACATATGCCAAGCCACCAAAAGCTCGCTGAGACACCTGAACAAGCTTCCACTTGATGGAAAAAGGCTTTGAAGGCAGAGAGTGAGGGATAATGATAAATGCTTTTGCTCCAAGGAGTTTCTAAACCTCCATGTGCCCCACAGCCTGCAGAGGGAAGCCAGCTCCTGGATCCAGTGACAGGACAGAGATCAGCATCTTCAACTCTTACCAGGACAGTGCTCAAGCTCATGAGCATCCAGACATAAAATATGGTGATAGGAATTTGCATCTTGATTTATTTAGCTTCTTTTAAAGCAAATGAATAAACTCCCAGCAAAACTCTGGTGGAACAGCTCTACCATGCTACAGCAACAGGTTGTAGCACCTCCCTAAATTAATTTATCCTGGCATGGCTCACTATCCAAAGCACAATTCTGACTGAGAGATGTGCTTGAAAGATGACACAGCAGCTCACAGTCCTAGACAAATACATCTCAGAACTTACAAGCATTTAAGTTCTGCCCCTGAACCCTGGCATCTCCCTGCCCCAGTACTGCTGTAGGAGACAGACCTCACACCTTGCACCAAGGGACTTAATGCTGCTGACACAATGGCATTTAACACATGAATTTCTAGGTCAAAGTGCTTTCAGTGGCTCAGCTTGCCAGAGGCAGCAACAACTCAGAGCTGAGGAGGTCAGTCAATACCAACCAACTCTTAGATTACTTTAAACACCGCTCTTCACATAGGAAAAATCCTCATCTAGTTAGTAACCCAATTCCTCCCAGACACTGAAGGTGCTTCACTGCAAGGACAGTTACATTAAAAGCAATGAATCACACATCCAATCTACGTGAAGCTGCTTTACAACTATGTACACCAAAGTATCATCATTCCCAGAAAAAGCCTGATCAACAAATCACACCTTAAAACTCATTGTGGAATATTCTTTTATTCCTGGAAAACCTACCATCTCAAAAGCAACAGAGAAATTCAAAGAAATTGGTCCTTTCTGGGGAAGTTTGGGAGAGGCCATGGTAGACAGGACTCTACACCAGCAATGAGGGGAACTTGGACTCGTGAAATGCTACAGACACTGGATCTCCTGAACACCAAAGGCGGCACAGGACAAAATTAAGGAACTTTTAAGTGCAGGATTCCAGCAAATACAGCATCAACAAGATACAAAAATTAAACTGCAAGGTAATTCAGGTGTTACTCCAGGGAAGGTTGAGATGGTTCAGGCAACTGCCCGCAAGTATTTCATTTGAAGAAAAGATTTCACAAGGGCTGTCCTTTTCATCAGAACTAGTACCAAGGCTGCAAGCCAAAATGTACTGATGCCTTTCTCCATAGTGCTGTTCTGCACTGCACTGCACTCACCAGAAGCAAAGCATCTATCCTTCCAGGGAGAAGGGTGCAGGGGTTTGCACACTCCTGGGAAATAGCCTACCCCATGACAGCAACCGTGTGAGCAAACTTGTGCCTATGCACCGATGCCACATGAGCAGAGAGTTCACTCCGAGGCAGCAGTGCTTGCCCACACTTTTTTCCTCCCAAACAACATTGTTGTTCCGGGCACTGGGAAAGACCTTCTCCTGGCCAGTCAAGTCTGATGACTGACCAAGCCCTTTCCATAGAGGATCTCAGATTGCCTCAGGCCCTTTGTGTAACCTACGAAGGACCAAAAGTGTCAGTGCTTCTAATCTACAAGTCTAATAGTTAATGCAAAACCAAAACACACAACACAGAAAAGTCAAGTGTGGGACCTATGACAGACAAGTATTTGTTCCTTCTTTAAAGATTCGCAGGGCAGGAGTCCTGCTGAGACACAAAGAATACTGCATGCTGTAGCATTCTTTTCCATAAGTATCACCTAAAGACACATATTACAAATTATTTGGCATCAGAGCTAGGGAGCATCAGTGCCAGAACAGGGTATGTGTTAGAAAGATGATTCCACATGACAGGGTTTTCACATCACTCAGGTTACAAAGTGCTTACAGATTGTGTTGGGACTGAGGCTGGCACTGCTCTGACAACACATACCCATCATCAGTCCCTGCCTAGCCCAGACATACAAGCAAGTTCAGATCACCACAGGCAGCGCCACCCGCACTGCCTAAGCCCAGGATGCCATCTGTGCAGGGTCAAATGGATGGCTCTTCCTGGGTCACAAGATGGCAACAGGGTAATGCCATAGGCTCAGCAGATGATTTCAACTGCCTCTCTCTGCTCTACGTGATATGAAGACTCAAAAGTCTTCCTGGTGTAGTTTAGAGAGGATGGCGATTCTGCTTCTTTATCACAGATATCAACAAAAGGCAGGGAAGCCTTCTTCCTCCTCCCTAGCACTGGAGGAGAGTAGATTTTTTATGTGAAAGCATCAAGTCTTGCTTCAAATCATTTAAAAGCGCTTGCCAAGATCTGCTCAGCCTCCCAGGCTCCCAATCACCACTACTGCCACCAGAGCACCTGCAAGGGCAAAGCCACTCAATGTAAATGAGCAAGCACAACACAAACAAGCACACGCTGAAAGCCATCTCAGCCTCCTCTGCACACCACAAAGCAGCAGTAAAGGTTTCAAAGCCCAGTTAAGTTCTTGCATCTCTCCTTCACAGATGACTCAAAAGCAGGGCTAGGAAGCTCTTTTGTACATTCAACTGTAAAACACATGAGGAAGAGGATCAAGACTACTCTTCTGATTGTTGCTACTGCTTACAGCAAGTTTTGGTACAGATATCCTCTCTTATAGGCACTCAGTGGGTAAAATGTAGCCACAACAAACTTGCCATCAAAAATCTTTCCAGTCAGCATTTTTTGGGCAGCTTTGGAATCACCAGCATTTGCATATTCAACAAAGACCTGAAAGAGAGAGGAGAAATAGGACTTCCAGTGTAGCCTCCCACCTGCCCCCTCCCATCCCTACAAAATCCTGAACAATTTTTTCCCCTCTATCCTTGGTTGAGTCCGGAGCAGTGGAGCTAAAAAGGATATAATTGAATCTCTGAACTGGAATTTCACCTCTTGCTCCTTGCTTCTAAAGGGAGCGCGTTTGGTAAGGTAGGAGGAAAGTATGATGATGCTCTACATCTCCAATGCTTCCTATCCCACTCGTTGGCTTCTTCCCTTCCCCAAAAAAATATCCCAGATCTCCTGCTAAAGTTGTTTGGGGACCTCCCAGGTTAGGTAACCTTACATAACCAGGAAGGAACTTCTGCTGTCCTCCAAGATAACAAGATATTTTTAGCACTATCATCAGCCAGGAGACATCCAGGAGCCAAGCAGCAGTCCTGCAGCAGGTGGAGTGTACATGGGAATACACAGCCCCTTCCCTCCATTCACTTACTTGGCCTTTACCAGGATTCTCCTTTGGAATAAGCAAGGAAACCACTGGTCCATATTTCTGACACTCGTCCCTTATGTCTTCCACGATATCTGAGAAAGGAAAGAGCAGGTGGTCTTTCACTTTGCAAACTAGAATGAGCCAAGAAACAAATGAAGGCCAGATGAACACATCAAGAACACTTAGTCAACATGCAGCCTTTTCCTCTAAATTCAAAATAAACAATTGAAAGGTGCCAGGGCAGAAGCTGACACTGTTTAATAGTCACATAACGAGACAGTGTTTGAACTGAGGCTCAGGAACACAGACCTGCAGGCAGTGAATCCCCGACAGCAGAGTTTGGAGCACATAGACTGCTTTTCCTTGCATACAAAGCCTGGCCGTCCAGGACTTAAAACATTTTGGATTTGTGGTTCTCTTTTTTTTTTCAGTAACGGTGCCTGGAGGAGGGGAACTAATGCAGCTGCTTTAGTTCTTTTTCAGCCTTTAAAAACTCTCATCACCAGAACTCTCTAGCTTTTGCCGCTCAGATTTGAGAGCAAGCAGACACACAAATTCCAGCAACGTGCCTTGCCACCTACTACGTATAGTTTTTGCTACAGTTTAAGAACTTCAAGTTCTCCACTGAGAAGTTCACTAGCAAACTTTTGAGGATCTGTGTTACTGAGCTTCAGAGTCCTCCACATGTCCAGCAGAAGCTCAGAGTCACAAGCACATTATTACAAGGTCTGTAAGCATTTAGCCAAAGAAGGAAACAAAACTAAGCTTTTTTTTTTTTTTAATCTGGGATCCTTCAAGAACTCACTATGTGCTCTCGTTTCTGTCTCTATCTCTTAGTTTACTGTCTGTTGGTGCAGTTGGCCCACTTCGTACCAGATCCTAGCTGAGCAGTTCTTTGTCCAAAGCCAAAAACAGTCTGTAAGATGACACTGCAGTATGGGAATTGCAGTGTTTGCACCAACCTTCATATTCTTCTTCGCACTGTAGAGAAGCATCACTTAGAACATTTAGCAGCCTCAGCACAGGTGTGGGGAGCATCACCAAATCTTCAATATGAGGAGCTGTTTGATACCCAAAGAATTGGAGAAAAGAAAATAAAAGTCCAAAGGAGCAATAAAGCAGGAATTTGACTCAATATGCACTATCATACACAAGCACTTACTGCTTTTTGCAGTACAGTTTTGCTTCCCTCCACTATTATCTGCATTTACAGCCTGTATTCTTGTTTCCAACTTATCTTCACCTATGCACTGAGACTCTTCCAAAGGGTTCAGTGCATTCTGTAATTACACTGAGGCCAGCACCTGAAATTGCTTTTAAATTTAGACAGCTAGCAGAAATTTAGACTAGAGTTAGACTACTTAGCTCAGATTCACGAGCTGATGTGATCTCAAGAGCTATGCTAGTTGAGCAGACTTCCCTGTATATATAGAGATGTGGGAAGATGAAAGAACTACTTTGCAACCCGCCTCTCTTATTACAACTACCAGACAAGCTAAAAACAGGCGAGCCAGCTTCTGTAATTCCAATTCTTAAGCTATGCTAAGAGACAAGCCTTATCTTTCTGTGGGATATCATTCAGTTCTTCCCTAAACACCATGTAAACTTGCCCCCTTCAAAATCCAATGGCAATGCACTGTTTTGAAGACCACCGCACAGTTTTGCAACAGAAATGAGGAAAACTACTTAGTTACTCAAACCATGTAGAATAAGGCATACCCACAGGATGGGTAAGCAGCAATCCTGTGAAGAACTTCACAGGAGCAGAAATAAAGTCCAGTGCTGTGGGGTGCTTGGCTCTGGAAAACAGGCAGCTCCAGGATGGCATGGAACAGTATGGACACTACTGTGGAAGCAGGAAACAGTCAAGGTGGACAGACAAATGTCAAAGTACAAGAGTCACATCCAAGAGGACACACAGTCCTCTTGAAACTCAAAGCAGAAGGGACAGTGTCACTTATCCAGGAACAAAAGCTTGATTTCATGTTCCTGAAAAGGACTGGTAGGCCAGTCATGAATTTAAGACCTGGGTGCCCAACTTGCAGTACTTGGAGAGTGTTAACATTTTCATTTGTATTGGCAGCTGGAGCAGCTGAACACAATAGCAGCACCACACAGTTCTCACACCTGACAGTGAAAGAGAGAGGGAGGAAATGGCTCCAATTCTCTAAGCTTTCTGACTATGCTTACAAAGACAGCAGGCTATTATTATTTCCTTGGAAATACTTTTTCAAGCTAAGTACACCACATGTATGAGGGCACTGACATCTCTGCCAGATGTAGACAGAAGATGCCAATTTCGTAATGCAAGAGGCAACGACAGGCAAGCATACTCACTAGAATCTCATCCTGCCTGAAGTGGAAGAAAAGTCCTTATGAAAAGCTTAGAAGATGAAAGGCCTCATCAGTCTAGACAATGCCCAGACAGTGCTCAGGGACAGCCCTTTGAAGAAAGGTGCTTCAGATAACCAGGCATGTTCCAGGTCCAAGCAGACCTCTGGGACCATTCTTCCACAGAACTGTTTGTAACCAAGAGACAACATCAGACAAACTGGGAACTGAAAGAACATTGAAGCGTCACCCTGGTCTTACATGCTGCCCACTTTGTTCAAGTAAGTCTGCCCTTCATTTCATATGTCTTTCTTCAGAGAGGGAGACAAACTAAACCATATGACTCAGAGCCATCTGGTCTCCCTATAACCAAAACACAAATGCATTTCTTGGAATACCCTTCTGACCTAGGAGGTACTTCCTGTCCAGATCCCTTTGCTCCTCTTCAAAATACCAGCCACACTGACAACACAGAGGGCTGCAGCCTGCAAGGACCTCAAGAAAGGAGCTGATGAACTGGTAAGTGAAGACTTGGCTTTAAATGACAACTAAAGCCATCCTCAGCTGTCTTTGCTCTAAACAGAACTACTGTGTCCAAGTAAAAGGCAGCGACAGATCATTTTCTGACTTCCCAGGAAGGCAACAGTAAAACCTTCTTTGTGCAGACAAGCTTATGTACAAGTTTGGCAAAGAAGAGAACTCAGCAACTAAGAAAAACTGAAGCTGTTGTATGAACTTGTAGCACTAACCACAGAAGCACCTTCCAAGATACAGTTTGAAGTCTGTGTGTTTAAAACTAGTACAGAAAGCACTGCCAGTATACTATTCCCTCTGCCCTAAAGCAATACTGACTGCAAGGTTTCGCTCCTTTCACAGAAGATGGCTTTGATTACAACAGTCCCAGTTTCTGAGATGCAAGAGAAGCTTGAAAACAGGAAAGGGTTTGTTACCTAATACACAGGAATGACAGTATCTTGACAGGACCTCAAGAGACAATACTTACCCTTTGTGGCAAGGTACACCAAGCAGCTGAAGAAAAGCAGGGCTGAGATTCAAGGGAAAGTGCTAGCCCAGAAGCTGTATGCCCAAAACATTAATCTATGCTGCAGAAAAGCTGGATGCAGAGCTCTTCACTGTATTCAGCTTGTGCAGAGGGTGCAGCAGCAGATGCCACCACCAGCCACTGCCCGTCTCTCACATTCCTAGCTTCTGAATTGGGAAACTCTTGGCATAAGAGAAAACATCTATCTACCACAAATAGAACTGCACTCTTCAAAAGGACCTTAACGATCACAATATTAGGGAAGTACCTTGGTTATTTCTGTCCCCTCAGATGAATGCTGCTGCCAATACACTCTTGGTCAGTTTGATCTGGGCAGAATTTACTGGGAGTCCAACCAGGGAAAAGCAACAGTCTGCAGGGCTAGAGGGGCAGGGCAGCACTGAGAATACAAGCATTGCTCTGACCTGCCTGCTGTGGTACCGCAGACAGCCTGCGAGCACTGCAAAGAGCAAAGGAGTAGCATCAAGGCCAGAACCAGAAACAATATAACTTAACTGCACTCTGTGTTGCTTCCAGGACATGCTGAGAAAGCCACAAGCAACACGCACAGCTTACCAAAGGGAATGCTGAAGAATGGGCTGCATAAAGCCTTCTCAGCAGAGGCTCGCTTTTCTTGGTCACAATGAAGCATGCTGGAAAAGAAGAGATACCCTTATGCTCTTGCAGGTAACATTCCTGCATCAACAAATTCAACGCAAGCTGGGAGCCAGTATAGAGCAACACCCTATCATCTTTGGGGTGTTTATGGTTCAAAGAGATATGAGGAGCATGTCTTCCAATTCACAGTTTAAGTACACCAGAAGGATTCCCTGAAAGCATTTTTGGTACATGGTACATGGCTTTCCTTCTCGGAGTCTTTCAGCACTGAATGATGGTAATTGCTCACTTACAAGTTCACAAGGAACATGGCATGTTCCAGCTCCCCAAGCCGTTCATCAGCCTACACCTCAGACACAAAGGCAGTCTCATGAAAGCAACTACACCCTGAGGAGCTCCCACATCTTTCCACAAAAGGGATTCAAAGCAGGTAATAGCTCAGAGCTTGCCTGAGAAGATTTCCTATTTTACTCTCATCCAACCAAATGATGATATGATTCTATGTAGTGGATAGGTATGGTGGGACTCTTGTGATCTCAAAGGTCTTTTCCAACCAAACAACTCTATGATTTACCAGTGGGTCCTGATGCTATTTCTGCCAAGTTGTGTCTTCATTCACTCTTTAACCTCAAAGGAGCCACAGGACAGCAAAAACAATCCCCTCAGCAGACCGCTCAGTACAGAACAGCACAAATGCATTTGAATCTTGACACCAGTGGAGAAGCAGCACTGTGTGCCGTCCTCCCTTGTTTCTGACCACACTCCCCCAAAGCAGCGAAATCTCCAGTTTTCTTCAAATATAACCTCACTGGCAGGAAGTGTAAAGCACTGGAACAGCAAATGATGAACATCATGACTAACATTCTTTATGCGCTTACTGCAAACTGTGCCATAATCAGAGGAGCTGCTAATGCTTGCACTCATTACTATCACAGTGACAGGGAGATTTTTTAAAAAAAGAAAAAAAAAAGTGCTAGGTGTGGGCTCTAAGTCACCAAGAACAAGGCATGAGACTTTACAGAGCACATCTTTAAGCAACAGTTAATAATTATGTTAACAGTTAACAGTTATAATTATTATGATAAGATACCTTTTGATAAGGTCTCTGAGGTGATAAGCTGGAATGGCTGAATTAACCACCCCTTCACTGGCAAATATGCGATCAATGATGGCAGAACTGTTTGTCTGGAAAGAAAAATAAACAGCGTTCAGGGAGGAAAAAAAGGCCAGCCCAAAGCTTGCAATACCTCATCATTTTCTGGACCGGATGCACGGGGCTCTGGTACCGTGGTGATGTGCAAAAGACCTCCAACGCTCCAGCCTCACATGTTAAACCTGCAGGCCCACATCAGATGATGTTTTTCCCATCTGCCTGTGCAAAAGCTGGAAATTTCCATACGCAGAGAGATTTCCTGTTACTGTGGATGTTATGATGCTGAAAGAATACTCTTACTGGGAAGCAGGAGCACAGAACAAAAACTATTTCATACAGGACAGGGGACAGAATCAGGCCCTAGGCTCACAACACAGTCTTCCTGGTTTTCTCAAGATATAGGCTTACAAGAAGAACCCTAAATTAGAGCTAAGGTTAGACTAAAACCAACAAATAATTGCTGTCACTGTGCTGCTGAACTAGCTGGTAGATATCCATTTTGTTCTTCCTTCTGAGGCACGCTACAGCTAGTGGAACTCACCTCCCAAATCTTGGCAAGACACAGGCTCCAAGCACACGACTCCTGGAACCCTCAGCTTTCAGTAATGTAAACACAGGCACCTTTTCAGACACACCAGTCCCACAGGGCAGGTGCGTCTTTAAAGCTCCAGAACCCTAATTCTCAAGGCAATAGGATTAGAGAAATACCCTGGAAACGCTCTCTAGTTGCCAGGTGCTACTTCACAAATCCAGGTTCCAAACAGAAAGCAAGAGGACTAGTTTGGTGCAAGGAAAAAGACCCACAGCAGCTCTCGCTCACCTTCCATTCCTGAGATTGGACTGTATGTTTCAGTTTCATTCCTGAGAACATTTCCAGTAAAACGATTCCCAGACTCCACAGATCCACAGCAGAGGTACACTCTGTTTCGCTCTGGAGCCCTGCCTGCGCCAGGCAGTTCTGTAGTTCTGCCTCTGGAGCCCGATACCCATCTGTTTGAATATATTTCACATCCTACAGAAGATCAAACAAACACAAAAAGTAAATGTTCCATGTTCAGGTTCTCTGCTCCATCCTTAAATCAGTTCACAGAGGTCCTGCCAAATGGGTTACCAAAATATTGCTAAACTAACAGAAAACGTTGTACAGCCAGTTGTGTCAGACAGGTAGTTCAACTCCCTGTACTGCTGTGCTGAGGGGGAAAAACAAGACTGGAAGAGAAAATGTCTCCCAGAAAACAAAATGTCTCCCACTAACATCCCATCTCTCTGAAGTACAGTACTGCTGGGAAGAAGAGTCTGGATGTCACTATGGGCTGGCCCACTAACCTTCTCATAAGCACAGAAGATGCTAGCAGTTTAAGGATAAGGGTCCAACACTGACAACAAAAGGCACAAACAGCCTGGTCTGAACAGTGTAAATCTGTAACAGCTTCCATTATTCAACTACCGATGTTCTCAGGAACAAAACATTAGAAGAACAAAGGAGGCACCTAACACTCAGACAATGAAATTGCTAGAGGTGCTTCCCACACAACTTTTTCTCCTCCTGACAGCCAGAAGTGCTGCAGTCATCAACACCTGCCCAGCTGCCATGTCTGGCAGAGTAAAATACAATGTCCACATGCTGCCTGCTTAAAATAAAATAGGAAATTACAGAATAACACAAGTGCTAGGTGTAGGGGTTGCTCTGAAGGTCTCCAGTCCAGCCTCCTGCTCACAGTCAATTACCAGTCAGTAAGCTGTGGCTCCGTCTAGCTCAGCCTTGTAAGTGTCCAAAGACTGCATGCTGTGTCTTTTGAACACAGGAGGGCTTGTTTTAGACACACTGATGCAACTCAAGGAATGACAGAAGAATAAGATGAAGGATTAGGAACCAGGGGAATGTATTCAAACCAAAATCATCTGGTTCTCTGTTTGAAAATAAAGTTTACAAATGACATTTTCAGGGAACAGAGCTCAGAAGTGTTTTATGAACTTAAAAAAATTGATACACAAATTGCTCATCAGTGTCCCTCCTGCTATGAGCAACAAGCAGAACCTCTGGCACAGCAAAAGCGGTTTAGCAGTCCCAAAAAATATTACAAGATAGAGAAAATACTGTGGTCAATGCCAAATTGCAAACTGGAATTTTACTCTAAAACATTTTGAGAGATGGAAGTGGAAGAGACCTTTCTCTATATACAGCCACCCTCTGTTAAACAGTAACAGCAGGAAAAGTTAAGCAAGGATAAGCTTAGCAGAGCTGTCACAAATAAAAGCAGTATAGCCTTGACTCAGATAAGGGAATTGTGCATGTATGCTGCTGCTGCCCAAGGTGGGAGAGGAAGCTGATACCCGCTGCACACTGAAAGCTGGGTTGGAAGGTTCACACGCATAGCTAATGTGTTCCTGAGAACAGGCAAAGGAAACAGCCCAAAGAAAGCAGATTGGAAGGAAACAGAAGCATATAAAACACCCGATCAGCTATTATGGAGTAACTAACAGAGCACGCAACAAAACACAGACCTGAATTAAAAAACATATCTGCATTAGACAATGCGAGAATGTTTACTGCTGATAGGCAGCAGCAGATTAGCAGCACAAATCAGCATTCATCCAAGAATGCGGGAGAACTAATAACACAGAGGACTTGTCAAGAAGTACAAACATTAAAACCATCTCCTATACCAAAGGATGTAGAGGCAGATAATCCACCACACAATCCTGTGATATTCACAGATCAGTGGGCTGTACCATGAATACCAGGTAAACCAGTGAAAAAAGGATATGAACTTAAAACCTCTAAATGAGGAGAGAGCATGGAGTAGGAACAATCCAGGACAATACCTGCACAGAAAAATCAGTTTACTAGACTTAACTGCCCATCACACAGTGACTAAAGACAAATTTGCTAAGAGGCTACCTGATGAAAAAGCTGATGAAAGGAAGCTCTGTCAGGCCAACAGCAGAAGCTCCTGAGGCTCTGCTTTTATCAGAAGCCACGGAAAAGAATAAAAAGGGGAAGGACAAACTTACAAAACCCAGTATCACCAAAAAAAAAAAAAAAAAAAAGCGGCACAATGAAGAGGGAGTGAACGCAAACAGGAAAAAGCAGAGCAGAGCAAGCAGAGATCTGTCTGTTAGTAAAAAAACTCCACAAGCAGAGTGTGGGCTTTCATTAACACAATAGCATAGGAAACAAACATCCAGACTTCCTAAAAAAAGGAAGCTGCTGAAGACACAACAGAAGTAAAGAAAAGCACGAGGACACTGCCAGAGATAGTGCCATTGACTGGGGAGGCTGATGGTAAAGCCTGGATTACTCCTACACTTGATATGGGACGATAAAAGGAAATTCTAGAGATCTGGGTGTTCCCACTTGTCTGGACACATAAAAACTAGCAAACATTCCATGAAGCCAAGACACTACTTTTTTCAGTGCATCATTAACTTTTGAATCCATGTCAATGTGTAGTGCAAAGGCTGAAATATCAACAGAAACCAGAGATATATGAGGAGAATGGGAACAAGAGCTGCTGTTTCTGGGGCCAGTCAACATTTCAGCCTTTTCCAAGAAACCCTCAGCACCAGCTCAGCTACTATTCTGATCAGATTACGTCAACTACTACCCTCACAAACTGAAAGCATCACAGACCCACACAATTCAATACAGAGCCAAGTGCTTTGACAGCAGCACATTTCAAACCTGATTCCCCTCTTTGAAGCTAAGTCCAAAGTCAATGAGCTTAAAGCACTCCTCCTCTGCACTCCACAGGATGTTGCGTGGCTTGAGGTCTGCATGCACATAGCCTTTGTGGTGCAGGAATGCCAGGGCTTCAAGAACGTCTCGGGCGCAGTGCTGGATCATCCACATGGAGCAGCCCTGATTGCTGGAATGCAGCAGCAGCTCGGACACACTGATGTCCAGCAGCTCCAGGAGGAGACAACGAGATGGGCCATGTGCAGAGTAGTGGTTGGTGAACACACCATACAGCGTCACTACAGTGAGACACATTGACAAGCATTTGTAATGAGCAATTACACAGTTATCATGCTCCACTGGTCTCCATGAATGCCCAGACTACCACAAAAGCTGCAGGAGGCATCTCATCTGTTTTACAAAAGTGTGATATACAGAGAGCTGGAGAATCAAACTTCAGGGAAACAACAGCCATGCCACCCCTGCAGGCTTCGGAGGGCAGACACATACTGGAAGACCCTGCTACAGCAACGCAGGCAGGTGCTCTTGCTTGGAAGGACAATCTCTGTGACACGGATATGCAGGTCCCAGTGGGTAAAATGGAAGTACTACCGCTCGCTTTGAGACATCTGCCAATCTCTTCCTGTGTGTCACAATATTAAAAAACGTTTCACACAGACAAAAAAACAGAATTGGGAGAACCTGGAGGCCTCCAGCAGCTGTCTCTGATGCACTGGCTTGCTCCCTTCCCATGCCCACTCCCACACAGGCAGGCAGTTCGGGGCTCCTGGCAGAGCCACGCCAACGCTGCCCCAGTGCTGCTCCGCAGGCTCTTGCCGGGGCGACTCCAGCAGCCCTGCTGAGTGCAGGACTTGGGATGCCCTGCCTGGAGCAACCGACTCTGTCCGTCCGAAGTGTAGCGCCCAACTCCTGCCTCCTCATGCCCACCCCGGGGAGGTGACCCCCAGGCCCCTAGCCGCGGGGGAGGGGAGTTCCCAGTCCCGTCTGCCCAAACTGGGGTACCGAAAAGCACCCACCGCAGCGACGGCCGCTTTGAGGTGTGGGAGGCAGGGGTCCCTCACGCCTGTCCGCCCAGAGGTGCCAGCACGCCGGTCTGGGGGCCGCTAGCCCCGCCCGCGGGGCCAGTTTGGGGGGCGAACCTGTATTCCCAAAAAGATTGGGGGGACCCCTCCCCCTCTGTTGGAGTTGCCCTTTTTCCGGCTGCGGGGGAGGATGCTTTAGAGACACCGGGTTGCAGCGGGGCGGAGGGATCCCGGGGATAGGGGAGGCGGGAAGGGAGGCTGCCAGGGACTCGGGTGCCGTTACCGATGTTGCGGTGCCCGCGGAGGTGCTCGAGCGCCGCGCGCTCCTTGCGGAAGCCGTACTCGGCGCAGTCGGCGGCCGGCCGGGCGCCGGGGCGGCGCGAGGGACCGGGCCGTGGCTGGGGCGGCACGAACTCCTTGACGGCGCCCGGGGGGGGCCCGCGGGTCCCCACAGCAGCGCACCCGGTAGACGGAAGCCGAGGAGCCGCTGCCTAGAGGCGCTTGCACTTCCCACAGCCGGCCCAGAGCCTCCAGCAGCGGCCGCCGCGCCCCACAGGCACCCCGACATGGCGCTACCTCACATCGCCGTCCCGCCACTCGCTCCTCGCCGCCGCGCCATCCCCGCGCCTCGCCGCCGCTGCCCTCCGCCGCCATGACACCGGAAACGGGGCGGGGCGGCCCCCGGCGGCGGGGCGGAGCCGCGGCCTTGGGTTGGAGTAGAGGTCCCGCAGCCTCGGCCCGGGCGCCAGGTGGGAATGCGGTCTCCTTGTTGCAGAACCGTGTCATTCCCCCCAACCGGGGCACCGCACGGCACTGCTGCGGTGATGATTGGACCGGATGATCTGAAGAGGTCTTTTCCAGCCTTAACGAGTCTATGAAAATTCCCCGAGTGTTCCCCGGCTCCCTGTGGCCATGCCTCTGCCCAGGCTCCTGGGATAGGGGTGGCCCTTTGTAGCTGCCAGGCCTCCGGCACCACTTTGTGGAGGTATTTCCTTTAACTGAGTGGCTTTAACAGACCAGAGCCTGTCATCCTATGCAATCACCCCAGCAAGCTTAGTCCTGAAGGGAGGTTTCCCTGGCACCCCTCAGCCTCACAGGGATGCTGCCTCACTCTATTCTGCAGCCCCATGCAGGAGCATCCAGCTGGTCCCCAGCCTTGTCAGGAGGCTTGGGTGCTATACTGAGCTGGTGCAGGTGGTCCTCTCCCACTGAGGGTCTTCTATGGGTCAGTGGGTAAAGAAAAAAATAAACTATCATGCAGTCTGCATCTTTTGTCCCAAACGATACACACACCCTAGACAACATAAATAGAGAGACTGAAGAGGCAGTGAGGTTCCCTTGTGAATGCGCCAAGTTTGGAAGATGCTGGTTTCTCAAAGAGGGGTTACAAGCCCCTACTTCTGTCAGCGAACACAATGCAGTGTAGGTCTAGCATACACACATACATACAGAGATTTCTGTCTGTGCGGTGGCAGTGGCCATGCACAACATAATCACATTGTACACAGGGTATGTTATACCTCAGCACATACCGCCAGCTGGCCATGGGCTCTGTGCAGCCCTGACATCTCCTTTGCTCTTCAGCAGGGCCTTCCTGGGAAAAGAGTGCTGCAGAGTCCCAGTGTCACCACAGCACCTGCCAGGCCGACAGGCAAGCAGGGTTACCCCCAGGGCAAAGAGATCCCTGCTCATAGACTCCTTCCTTCAGTAGGAACACGGCTTTAAGTGGTCGAAGACACTTTTTCACTCAGCTGCCCTGTGTGGCCCAGGAGGGCCTGCAAGCAGGTGAGCCCCACACAAGAACCCCTAGCTTCCTCCAGCCCAAATCTGGTCTCTAGATTTTCTTCTCAAAACCAATTTTGCGATGAGGATGCACATTAAAGCTCCAACCAAAAAGTGCCACCTCACAACTGCTTCCTTGCAGAGGTCCACAGCTGGTTAACCTCTCCTGTAATTCATAAGGAATACAAGCATTAAAGGAACACATGGCTTTTTGTGTCCCAGTCTTGTGAAGACATCACCATACCAGGAAACAAAGGAGAGTGGTTGTGCTGGCTCCTATGGAGTGCACTGCCTGCCTGAGCAGGTTGGTCTGGTCTGAGGTGGCTGAGGTGAGACCAGAAAACATGCAAGAGTTGGACAGGGGGTCTCATGAGGAACTCCAGAACCTGCTGGTCAGCATCTGCATGGCCCCAGGCATCCAACACTGCTCCCTGACAGAGCCTGTACCACAAGCAGGTCTTGTGGGGCTCCGCTGCAATGAGATGGCACTGGGCAGAGTAATGCCAAGGAACTGGCACATGGAGAAGGCCCAGGGGATGTCTGCCATGCTGGGTCCCTGGCACCAGAGCTGGTGAGCCTGCAGGCACAGCACACTGGGATAGGGTTTCTCAGCAAGCACAGAACATGAGCTAGAAAAATCCTCCAGACTGGAGCAGCCACTGCAAACACAAGGAACTGTATGGTTCACCTGCCCTTGCAGAGCTGACTGGGCTGGAGGCAGGATTTTGCTCTGCATCTGTGGACAAGAACAAAGGCTGCTAGGTGAGCCACCCTCAGTCCCCAACTCAGCATGTCCCCTGGCTGCAGACAGGATGGTGGCACCATGGCAGGATGAGAGCTTTGCAATGACTGAGGTGAACGGGCCAGGGATGGGGCTGCAGAAGCTATTGAAGGATGAGCTGTGGCCATACCAGGAATCTGGAGAGAAGTGAGGTGTCATGGCTTCCCATACCTCATGCTAAGGCAGCAGTGGTTCCTGCTGCCTCAGGGCTCCTCTCTCTCCAAAATAACAACTCCAAAACTTGCACATAGCAGCAAAATATGTGTTTGGGAAAGCCAGCTCTCCCACTGCTACTCAAAGGACAGCAGGTCAGGATGGGACCCCTCCACCTCCCAGTTGTTGGTGTGTGGCTCTGTCTGCTCTGTGCTTCCCAGTGCCTCACACTCCAGCCCTGGTCTCTGTGAAGGCTTCTCCATGCAGGGTGATGTCTCTGAACCCCTCTCGCCTGCTCTCCAGTGGCTCTCCAGGCTGCCCTTATGGATGAGGTCAGGCACGGGGAGGGCACTGGTGGGCTGATTCCCGCTTGGCTCTGGAGTGCCAGTTATACTTGGAACCTCAGAGCACTCCGGAGGGAACAGGTCCCTTAACCCTAGTCGCTCATCTGCGGGGTCAATGTGGTCTGTGGGCAGTTCAGGGGGCTCCTCTGTGCTGCTGCTTGGGCTGGTTCCTGCTGGCTGTGGTGCAATGAGCATGTCCTGAGGAGTCTTCAGGGCACGCAGTGCCCGCTTCTTAGTGATGGAAGGTGGGGGGTCCAGCCGGGGGAAGGTATCAAGCCCTACAGCCCTGCAAGCACAGAGAAGTCATGTACAGCTCCATGCTGAGGCCTCTTCAGGCTGTGGGGTGCAGGCCCTGGGGACACTCACCCATCCTTGCTGGCTGGCTGTCCTGCACCTAGCATGGCCTTGGCATTCAGTTTCATCACCCCCACAGTGGGGAGGCCAGCGGGCTCCTTACGGTGCAGGAGGTCATTCACCTTGGCCCCCATGGCTTTTCCCAGGTTGCGGAGATGCTGGCTGCCAGCAGGGCAGGAAGGCTGTGGCAGGGCACCCACTGTGGCAGGGATGTGCTGTGGTTGTGGAGTTGGTGCTGTGCTGGCACTGGAGTTCTCAAACATGCTCTGGTCCACTGCAGGCGAAAAGGGAACAGAGAAGGGGTGTGAGACAGGCTGGAGATGGGCCCTGGCAGAGACAGCATGTCCCAGAGCTGCCTGACAGCTCCCAGCCTGGCAGCATGGGACACATAATTTGGGGGACAGGGAGGCTGCTCCAGCACCTCTGCAGAGGCAGTGGGCAGCTGGGTCACATCAGGGCTTAGCAGGGCAGTGCATGCAATAGGGACAGCATGAGATGAGATGGGGTAGCAGTGAGCCCAGGGCTTCATGCTGGCATTGCCAACACACCAAAGAGCTTCTCTTACCTGACACCAAGTGACTTAGGAAGCAGGTTGTGGAGACAGAGAGAGAGAGAGAGAGAATTTAGCAAGGGAATAGCAAGGGGGCAGAGGGCCTTTCCCTTCCGCTTAGCCTCCCATAGCACTGCAAGGGCCTGCAGGCAGATGGGCCATGCAGGGGTTTGGCTGGGCATGTCCTCCTGTGTGTGTGGGGAAAGGGGACTGGGTGTGTCTGTGGCAGTGGGTAATTTCCGAGGATGGGGGCAGGAGGGGGGGGGAAGGGGTTTCTCTGCAGTCACACCCCACCTCTGAGCTACGCTGCTTTCTCCCACAGGTCTTCCCAGCAGAAATCATCACAGCTGTGGGTGTTGCCCCTAGGAGAGCCAGTTTAGCCCCTTCATTGTTGCCCCTGTGCCAGAGGAGCTCTCTGTGGGACAGCTCCAATGGGCCGCTGGGTGAGCCTTGTGCTGAGCCAGTGCCTCAGTGCCCATCAGCATTTTGTGCCAATCAGTCTGTCCCTGCATCCCATGTGCGGAGGGATGGTGTCCTTTGTGCTGGGGGGATGCACCGGGACAGAGCCAGCCACCTCTGCACTCCATGGAGACAGAGAGGAAGGGTCCCCAGTCCCAGTCCCAACCCCATGGAAGGCCAGGCAGACCCTTTCCTCCACAGCTTCCAGCCCTGCAGCCCCACCAGGCAATGAGGTCCTTGCCTGCACCATCTACAGGCCCTGGTTCTCACTCTACAGCTACTTCATGAGCACCAAAGAAGCCACCCAGCAGCACCTGGGAAGCCTTTCCTCCAGCACCCAGGAGTCTGAGGAGCCTGACAACCTCTCAGAGACTGTCTGCTCCTTCTCTAACTCCTTGGATGAGACTCAACCCTGGGAGAGTGGCCGATTGGCCAGCAGCAGTGTCAGCATCACAGTTTGGCGACATCCTCACTGTTTCCCAGTGGCAGCCAGTGCCCCAGCATGGCTACTGGTGTGTGTCATGCTGCCACCTCTTCCCTACGCTGTGGTTGATCAAGACCCACATCCAGCACAGCTTTCAGGAGGGCTACAGCTGCAAGGTGTAGTACCGAAGGCTCAAGGTCCTGCGGGAGAAGGAGGAGAAGGAGCAGAAGGCTCCAGCCCCTGGGGTGCTCTCCCATATAGCTCTCCACTAGCCAGGCAGCTGCCACGGGAGGGCACTGTTCCATCACTCCAGCCAGGGGCAGAATAAACTGTTTCAGGAGCATCTGGCCCCGTATTCCTGTTGCTCTTGCCTACACTACACTTCTGTCATCCTTTTAAGAGAGGATTTTTCCCAATTTACATTTCTTAGCAGCCAAACATCTTCCAAGCCCCTAAAAGCACTGCTTAGCACCTCTACATCACCATGGGGTACTCTGCAGATGCTGGGAACCTCCCAGCACCCTCGAGCTGCTGGGTCAGCCCCAAGATAAGCCTGTCCTGTGCAGTGGCTGAAAGGGAAGGCTAAACGCCCCCTACTCCCAACAACATTCAGGGCACCTTGCTCTCATGGGCATCCTGCAGCTCGCACTGCAAACAAGGGTCCTGCAGGTGAGGATGCTTAGGTTGGAGAGGGTGCAAGGCCAAGGGGTGCCACTGCCAATGCTGGCTCCTGTCATGGAGGGGGAAAGAAATACAGAAAAAGACAGTCAGTGAGAAGGAAGAGACAACAGAAAGCTTTGAGAAATAGAAAGATTTATTTAGCAAAAGCCAGTTATGACAACACTCAAGGGTTAAGTGCACTTACATTGACAGATAGACTGAGTCAACAGTTAGTTACAGACAGTTGTAGGAAAAGAAAGGACAAAAAATATAGCTATAAATCCCCAGTCAAGGCCCATAACAAAAGAGGCTAGGGAGGCATCTTAGAGGCAGCGCTGAGTTAGGAGGGGGATCATTTACACATGTACAGCTGCACTCCGGCAGGACGCTGGTAGGGTCCCACCCAGCTCCAGATGCTGGCAGGGTCCCACACAGCTCCAGCAGCACCCCCGCAACCGGTGGGGCACCTGCCACTGTCCCCTGTGGGCAGAGTGCTGAGCAGGAGCTCAAGCCTGCAGCTGGTCATGACAGTTCCTTGCAGGGCACCAACTGGGTTGCACCGTGTAGCTGGGCTGAACAGGAGTGGTGGCATGGGGAGATGGCGCAGCCCTGCCTGCCTCCAGGCAGCCCAGCCTGGAAGAGACCCCCTGCTGCTGCTGCTCCTTCCAGTCTCTCCCTTTGTCCACCTTGCACGTACAGCTGAGCTCCTGCTATCCCCCCTCCTGCATGATCTGTCTGTCCACATGGAAATCCCTCTCTCAGCTCACCCATACATCCTTACCCTGCCTGCGCCATGTTTTCTGAATGTTGCCATTCCCACTCTCTCTCCTGGCAGAGACTAGCCTCCCACTCCATGCCTTCATCTCTGGCTGTGGCAAGGTGGCAGTGGGATGCTGAGGCTGGCACACAGCAGCATAAGACAGGGTATACAGAGGTATTAGGGGCCAGAGCACAGGAGCTCCCAGGTCACCCTGAACCAGTACCCACTCCTGCTCCATCCCCTCTGTAGCTAGTGTAAGGACTCCCCTGGACACAAGGCCAGTGCTGGAGACACTGAACCATGTCCTTACTTCTCACTAGGACTTCCTAGTTCCTCACAGAATCCATCCTCCTCCTGTGGTGGAAGGTTCATAGCACAGCTTGTACCAGTCCCAGGGATCTCACCTATACCCCACTCCTTGGCAGAAAGAAGTGATGGACCTTCCTGAGCAGCCAGGCTAAGCCCTGGAGAAGAGCAAGAGCTTGTGCCTGAGAAATACTCAGCTAGTGGTTAGTAACAGGCAGATCTAGCAGAGACAGAGCTATCAAATGTGGGAGCAGCAAGGAAGCAACAAAGCAGAGAAGCAGCAGTATAGGAGGATGGATGGTGAGGAAGATAAATGTGCCAATCCCCACCTCCTTGTTGAGTGTTTCTATAATAAGCAAGGGGAACATCAGGGCTCTGGTTCATACCCCTTCAGTCTCAGAGGCTGCAGCAACAGGCAGCTGATAAACATGTTTGCAGAAAAGGAACAAGCTCAGGCTCCCTTGGACGGCCCCACAGGTGGCTCTCAGCAATGGGCATCTTGGGGTCTGGTGGGGGATCCTGAGATCTTGGATTCACTTTTCTGGAGGATGCAAACCAGATACGTGAATAGGCATCCCTGCAGACACCAGCAGTTTGCTCCCCTTTGAGGGGTGGCAAGCATACCCATCCCTGCACACAGCTGATGCTAGCACTGCATCCTCCAGCCCTGGTCTAGGGGCAAACAACTGCTTGGAAATGGGAGGGCTTGTCTATAAAGCAAAGTGGAGAGCGTTTAGTGGCAGTGGGTGCAGGGAAGTGCTTGAAAAAGTGATTTGAGAGTACCAGAAAGGCTTTGAAACATGACCCTGCCTTGCTCCATGTTGAGTCATGCCTTCCTCTCTGCTCCACAGCCCAGCAGAGGAGCAAGCAATGTCCATGCACCTTTCACCCACCTCAGGCAGGGAAAAACACTGTCCTGAATTGCCAGAGACATCACTACCCCGCCAAGAGCTGCCTGTGCCCAGCCATTCTGCATAACCTCATCTCAGCCCTACAGCCGCCCCTTCCTAAGCTCGTCCTAACCATCCCTTGCTGCCTCACCTCTCACTCACACAAACCCACGTGACAGTGCACTGCTACCAAATCTAACCATCCCTGACAGCATGGCCCAGGCCTTATCTCCCACCCTCTCCACCACACAGAGCACCAGACCCCCCTGCAGCAGCTTTGTCCCTGCCTACCACTCCGTGCTGGTTCCTCACTCATTCTCGTCCCTGCTCACTGCCATGTACCTGCTCTCTTGTTCCCTCAACAAAAAAAGTCCTTTGCCTTACCGTGTCCCCACCAGCAGCAGTGACTAATCTGGCAGGTAATTCTTGCTTCTTCCTGACCTCAAACACAGCTTGCAAGGGGACAGGGACCATGAGAGTAGCACAAGCAGCTGTCAGCTCGTTGTCTGATGCGAAGCAGGGATGCTCCAGCTCAGCACACAAGGCCACGCATGCTGGAGTAAGCATGCCTGGTGCACCCTCTTGGCATGGCTCCATCCTCACCTCCACACACCTCCTGTCTGTGTGCTGGAAGTCTTTTGCTCTCTCCTCTGTCCTCTCTTCCCTCCAGGCTGTCTCATCCCTGCCAGGGTCAGAGGACTACAGCAAGGGTCTGCCCCAGCTTCAGTGGGTCTCAGCTGCTCCACACCACCTCCTGCTAACCCCTACACTGCAATCTCATCCTCCAGGCTGTCACCCAGGTCCTGCCTGGACTGGACATGGAGCAGGTGTGGCGGTTCCTCCTGGGACCAGGAGTCATGATCCTCACTTTCGTCCGTGTTGGACTCGTACTCGGAGGCGATGCCTGACTCGCGGAACTTGATGAGCTCCAAGCTGCCCAGCGCTGGCTCTGGGGCAGGTGGCCCCGAATCTGGCAGAAAGTGGTAGCACTCCAGCTTCACCAGACAGTCGTTCCTACCTATGGGGCTGCCCAGAGTGCTGGGGAAGCCCGAGCTGGGGCCCAGTGGTGGTGGGTGGGTGTCCTCGAGCTGTGGGGTGGTTGGATCGCAGAGGACAGGGAGGATGTTGGAGCGGAAGGTGATCTCCAGCAGACTGTCCTGGGAGCCTGCTGCAAGAGAAGAGCACAGCTGAGGGACAGACAGTGCCAGCTTGACTTGCCTGGGCATCCCCTGGCCACTACAGCTGGCTGCAGACTGTTCAGAAGACAATGGTTCAGGGCCATCTGTGTGTCAGCCTCCCTATCACCACCATTTTAGAGGGGGTTACTTGGTGCAACTTGGTGCCAGGAGATTCTGCTGGTCAGAAAAATGCCAGTTTTGCTGGATAAGCAGCTAACTGTCTCCTACTCCAGCTCCTCTGGGGAGCTAATGGCCACTTTTGCTGGAGAGGAAGGTCAAGGAGGGGCTCTTTGGCAGGTAAGGAGCTGACCATATAACCACAGGGAAAAGTGGACATTCAGCTGATGGCTGTGCAGTTGCCTGTCCATAAAGCACTCCCCATGTCCCCTCCCATGCTGCATGCAAGCACCCTGCACATGCACAAAATCTGCAAGATTTTGCACTCTCTGCACATGCACAAAATCCCCAAGAGAAACACTCACACGCATGTTCTCCACAGACCCAGCTACATGTGAGAGGAGAGCAAGGGGTAGGAGCACTTACTGTTGGTGTTCCCTGACAGCTTCAGCTCCAGCTCCTGCACCTGTTTGACGAGGAGTGAGATGTGCTGCAGCAAGTCCTTGTTTTGGAGCAGGAGTTGGTGCACACGAGCCTGGGCTTCCAGCCGCGCTGATGCCTCTGCAGCCAGCTGGTCCTTCAGCAAGTGGACCTGTGTAACAGAATGGAGTGTCTGAGCACGTGTGAGATGCTGCTCAAGGGCTGAGAGCTTTGAGGTAGGCAGCAGTGTCACACCAGGGCACACTCAGCAAATCCAGCACAGGAACCCTTGGCCTCTATGATGGAAAAGCCTGAGGCAAAAGGAGGTGGCACTGACCAAACCCTAAATCACGCAGGTGCGCTGCTAATGCATGAGGAAAGAGCAGCCCCGGAGAGAGCCAGATGGATGCAGAGGAGAAGACATGCTCAACTGAATGCGTAGTGCTGCTGGTGCATGAGGGTGCAGCCATGTGCCACAAGCTGGCCCTTAGCTGAGCTGTCTTTCTGGACAGGTTTCCCAGAGACTGCATAAGGCAGGGTCTTGCCTGCAGCATCTGTTGCTAGCAGGGGCTGGTGCATCAGAGCTGCCTGGAGCTGCAGGTGGTTCCAGCTGCCACAGACATTATATGCCTGTAGCAACACAGACAGCAGAACACTGCTGAGACACAGCAGCTCTGGGGATGCAATCTGACTGCTCACTCTGGCCCTGGGAAGCAGTGCCTGGATATTAGCCCAAAGGGAGTCCACAGGCAAGATACCCAGTTGACTACAGTGTTAAAGTACCCATACGCAGGCATCTATTATCGCCAGTACTGCATCCCAGGGAGGGTAGGAGGCTCTGGGGTGAGATCATCCAGGAGCCCTGCCCAGGGGCAGCAGAAGCAACCCTCTGCTCTGAGTTCTAGCAAGAAGAGCCCCAGGAGCATACTCGGACAAGAGGACAGCAGTGCAAAGACACTCAGGGGCCACACTGGCTCAGCACCCCTTCCTGCCAGCGACCCATGGCTCACACAAGCGCTCCTTTCTCCAGCAAGGGCTGAGCAAGGAGGCTCATGGAGAACTAGAGAAGCACAGATTTAAAAAGAAACAAAACAAAAAACCAATACCCCCCCTCCCCCATAAAAAAGCAGTAGTTCACTTTGGTCTAGAAAGTGACCTTGTGGAAGACAGGGGAATTCTCTGTAACCTGCTGAACCCATGAGCTGCTGCTGTGGCTGCAGGGCCCCAAAAAGCAGCACAGCTGCAAGCCACTTGCCTCCTGGATGGGTAACAGGAGGCAGCACTGGCTTTGCTAGCAAGCAGGTACTGCCTGCTTTCTCCTGAGCTGCCCAAACACAGCCAGCTAGGTGGCATGGCAGTGCCCTTAGTAGGGCAGAGTTGAAGCACAGCAAGCTTGGGAGGTGGCAGGAGCCCAGGCAAGGGGCTGGGACTTGCAACTGTCCATGAAGCCAGAACAAAGGGAAGAGAGTACAACACCTTATACTCTGAGACGGCAGCACAGAGCCAGGAAGAAAGTCAAGCAATTGCAGAGAGCTCTGTGAGGGGTCAGGGAACAAATAAAGCTAAGGTAATGAGTTGGATAAGGCATCTAGAGCCGCTCAAATGCGAAGAACCTGCAGGAAGAATGAGCTGCCAGATGCACAGCCCAGGCAGCAGTCGGCTACCACTAACTCTGAGGCCAGGTGCTGGAAAGGAGATGGGGGACCAAGAAATCTGTTGGTATGCAGGCCTAAGCACCTCATCTTTTGTGATGGGGTCAAGGCAAATTGCCACTCCCCTCCCCTTGATGTGCAGCCCAGGAGATGGTCCCTCCCCTTCCCCTGTGCCTCAGCTTCTCCCACAAGCACCATCTGAACATCTCTGCTGGGAGGCAACTTGCCATCCTCATGGAGCTGCCTGCCTTCAACAGTGCCTCCAGGCAGGAAACACTCCAGCAGCACTGAGGGGCTCAGTAGGATGCTCCAACCCTGCTGCTGCCCCTGGGGAGGAGTGAAGGAAGGAGAGAACCTGTGCCACGGCCACTTGTGTCTGCTGCTGCTGCTGCTGCAGGAGCTGCTGAAGAAGTTGCATTTGATGGTGGGCAGAGAGGGGCATTCCCAGGTCGGGTAGCTGGGCAGGCGAGGGCAGCAGCATCTTGGGCGATGCTGTCAAGATATCTTCAGGGTGGAGGCAGCCCTGCAAAACAGTGATGTCGAAAGTGTGATGCCACACCCCTTGTCACAGAGAGCCACCAAGTACACACGGGCTATGGCACACTGCAGATCCCCAAATACCCAGGAAAGAAGCCACTGCATTCAAAGCAAGTGTACACTTCATTGGAAATGGTGAAAATCGTTAAAGGCAGTATTTTTTCAGTTTTGACAACATCCCAAACACTTTTCGTAGAAAATTCCTGAAAAAAATACTTCCCACAGAATCACAGAATCACAAGGTTGGAAAGGACCCATTGGATCATTGAGTCCAACCATTCCTAACACTCCCTAAACCATGTCCCTCAGCACTTCATCCACCCATTCCTTAAACGCCTCCAGGGAAGGCGACTCGACCACCTCCCTGGGCAGCCTGTTCCAGTACCCAATGACTCTTACTGTGAAGAATTTTTTTCTGATATCCAACCTGAACCTCCCCTGACGGAGCTTCAGGCCATTCTCTCTTGTCCTGTCCCCTGTCACTTGGGAGAAGAGGCCAGCTCCCTCCTCTCCACAACCTCCTTTCAGGTAGTTGTAGAGAGTAATAAGGTCTCCCCTCAGCCTCCTCTTCTCCAGGCTAAACAACCCCAGCTCTCTCAGCCGCTCCTCGTACAACTTGTTCTCCAGCCCCTTCACCAGCTTCGTTGCTCTTCTCTGGACACGCTCCAGAGCCTCAACATCCTTCTTGTGGTGAGGGGTCCAGAACTGAACACAGTATTCGAGGTGCGGTCTCACCAGTGCCGAGTACAGAGGGAGAATAACCTTCCTGGACCTGCTGGTGACCCCATTTCTGATACAAGCCCATGGGAATTTCCACTGTCTCAAAAAATTTTGGTTTGGTTTGGCTTGGTGTTTTTTTGTGGAAAAAAATCCCGACTAGCTCTGCCCCAGACATTCTGTGTGGCTGCACATAGCTAAGCCTCAGCACAGTTCTCTCCAGGAGCACCCTGGGCCCCAAGCCAAAGGGCAGCCTGGCGGTGGCAGACAACTTTTATCTGAGAACTACAGAACACTAGAAAATCCCTCCTGATACCTGGGCCCATGGGGTGCACATCAGAGCCTTGGGGCTGGGGCCGCATTGTGACCCTAGAGTGGAGGGCAGGAGCCCACGCACCTTGGTGTCAGTGTAGGTGCTTGCCTCCTTGCCCACAGCATCAAGGTCAGTCACGCCGCGGCTGAAGTCGAGGATGTCAGCTCCGGGCAGTGGCAGCTCCACGGCATCAATGTCTGTCTCCTCTGCTGAGGCAGCCCCCCTTTCCACACCAGCAAGGCGGCAGGCTGCAGGAACAGAGCCACAGCAGAGCATGGCCTGCTTACTATGGTGTGCCCATGGTATGGCAAGTGATGACCACTGGCCAGCCCCCACCGCCTCCATGCCACCCACCCTCCAGCTCTGGGTAAAAGCAAGTACAGAGTGACAGGGCTGTGCTTCTTGCTGCCATCTGGAATAGAGCTTGCAGCTGCAAACACACCCAGACCTGGCACAGCAAACCTGGGGAGCAGGAGCCAACACCCCTCTGTGGGACAAATAGGTCATCAAGAGCAAAAGTCACAGAGAAAGCTAAATAAAGGTAAACAAAGACATTACAGGGAATAAAAAAATTCCCAGGGAACTGCATAACATGGTCAGGGCATTGTATGGAGGAAAACTAAACAATGACCAGTCCAGGACAGCCCAAGGATTAGGTCATCACAATAGCACTGGTTGCAGAGGCATGCAGGAAACTGCATCACAGCCTAGGCTGCTCCTGGTGGGATAGGGACCCAGCCACAGGACAGGCACGGGCAGGGCAGGCAGGGCAGGGCAACCGCCACACAGATGGGCAGCAGGACTTAGCAGCACTGCAACAGGCACTGGAGGTGTTTGACCAACAAACATGTCTTCCTGCCAGTGTAGCCACCAGCACCAAAGAACACAGCAGCTCCCCAGGGTCCCACAAAGCCTGGGGTGATGGGGCTGGACCAGCAGCCCTCCGAGCAGGGAGCATCCATCCCTGCACCCTCTGTCCACAGGGCTGAGAATGTAGGGAGGTCCACAGGCTGCCTGCAAGCCCTGGGAGCATGATACAAGACCCCACGTGTGGCTTTGTATATACAAAAATTGTGGAGAGACAGAGCCAGCCCCGCAAATACCTCTGCACACTGGGAAGGTATGTGCTTAGGGTTCTCTGCAGAAGCAGTGAGTAAACATTTGCAGCACGTGAGGCTGAGCATGGAGTGTACTTAGGCATCCAGCAGAGTCCCGGGCACTGCTAATGGGCTCCCAGCAAACAGTATGTCTGCGAGGACGATGGCTAATGCCTAGTGAGAACTCCTTGCTGGGCAATATCTCAGTTTAAATCTGAGGCACCACAGGCCAGATTACTGTGCAAATCCATTCCCTGCAGGTGCCAGCCAGCAAGGAGCAGTATGGGAAGACGGTGGCTCTGCAGATCATGTCTGTCAGGCTTCAGGACCCTCACACCACTCCTGCCTCAGCCCTTGCAGAGTACCTGGGACATCCAGATCACTCCCATGCCTCATGCTGTCTCCGTCCTCCTGTCCATCTGCATTATGTTGGGTGTGCTGCAGGCTCAGCTTGTGGCAGACCTCAAATGCCTGCCCCACCGTCCGGACAATGCGCATGGCTTGGCTCTGTGGTGGGTGAAGAGAAGAACATAATCTTATCTGGGCTGCTCCTGCCCGGTGCCCTCCTCAGCCTGGCACAGTTCTCAGGGGTCTCTGAACACAGCTGCAGGCACCAGAGCTCAAATCACTGCACTGCTCCGGGCTCCTGCTGCAGTTTAGCATCACAGGATCCTATCCCAGCTGCCACAATGAGACCCTGTGACAGCAGGATGTGCTTCTTTACCTTCTTCTTGGATTTGAAGACATTGCACCTGAAGACATTGCTAGACCCATCCCTCGCTATGTAGCTGAAGATCTTTAGGTCCTGGGAGTCGTGGGACACATAGAATATCCTGCAAGGACAGAAAGGAGGGGAGAATATCAACATATATATAACCCACATGCCCAGGAGACTGCCAAGGCCACAGCCAGCACTTCCCAGGACACAATATAGGATGCTGGCTGATGCCTACCCTCTGCAGCACATCCCTACTAAAGCACATCATAAATTTTTTTGGCAGTGGTTTTGCCTCAGCTGGGAAAATTAGCCTGCTAACTCAGCAGCAGCAAGCATTTTGCAAAGGCAGCATGGGACAGAAGACAGAGCCCGTGGTTCAAGAGTCTCCCAGGGACCAAACAGAGCAAACCTCACTCCTCTGCCTTGCCCTTTAGGAGAACTGGCCTCCTCACTTGGGTGCCTGCTGCCCCTTCCCCAGTATGGCTGGGGTCATTCCTCACTCCCATTTGTTGTGTCCCAGGACACAGACACCCATGCTTTTAGCTTTTGCCAGCAAAACCGAGGAGAGAACTGGGGGACTTTGGATAATACAGAAAAGCAACACACTGTCCACAGAGATGGCGGCAGCTTTCCACTGCGAGCCCCCAGCATGGTGTTGGTGCAGTGTGTGGTACATGGTAAGTGATATAGCACCACCCAAGCCTCTATCCTCTCACTAGGCAGGCTTACCTGTAGATGGGATCATGCATGATGAGCATCTTTGTTCTCGTCCCAGGCCACTCTTTTTTCTGCAACGAAAGAAGCTGAAATGAGTACGTCAGATGCTGCTCTTGAGATCAGAGGACAGTCCAGGGACAGAGTGGTAAGCTCTTGCAACAGCTCTGCTCCTATTCCCCTGCAACCCTTCAACGAGGGCTAGGTCCTGCTGGGGACTGATGTCCCACCATCACCTCCCACGGAGGCCCCCGAGTCCCTTCTACTACACCTGCATCAGCACTGGCTTTGCAAACCTGTAGGAACACAGCTCATCCATGGCTGATCACAGCCCATCCTTCCTTCTCCCAGCCTACCAAATTTTCGCAGAAATTCAAGGACTCTGCAGGTCCCTTCACTGCAAGGCAAGGGCTCCTGCTGCCAAGGCACCGCTGCTCCAAGGACCAGAGCTGCCTACCTTCTTCTTCTTCTTCAGAATGACCTTCACACCATCCACCGACACAATTAGACTCACTTTCTTCTTCTTGATGTTCTTGGCTTTAAACTCATACTGCAGGAGATGGAAGAAAATACCTGAATTAGCCTTCCTGCATCAGGAAAGCCCCAGAGAGGGTTGAAGTGGCTCCAGCTGGAAGGGGTGAGAGGAACAGGGTAAGATTTTTCCCAGGGAAAGATTTTCATAATCCCACATGTGTTCCTGAGCACATGCCTGCATCAGCCTGCACATCCGTGGCTAGGACAGGGACTGGGAGCCTCTTTGCCCTGCAGCATCCCTGTGCCCAGCACCTGGAGGAGCATATACTCTGAAGCAATCTGGCCCCTGGATGTGGATAACACTTTGCTCAGCCCAGGATGCTGCTGGGAATGTTAACTTGTGTTTCAAAGGTACCTGCCCTGCCCCTCTGAAGGGCTGTACCTCCCTGGAGAGGGACTGGTACCTTCCCAACTCTGCTAGCTCCCAGGGCCTGGCAGCCCATGTGGGTTTGACCTGCTGGGTTGTGACTATTGCTGAGCTCTGATAAGAGAAACTTCATTTTGAGTGGGGGGGTTTAGGGGCTCAGTATAAAACTGAATATGATTGCTGAGGACTCCGTGAAACTCTCCAGGGTAGATGGGATAATGTAATTACTCGCTTCAATTAGAAGTCACTGGACAGGAAAAAAACCCAAAACCACAGGAACTTCCAAAGATCAGTGACTAAACACAAGCTCTGGCCAGCCCAATGGAGAGAACAAGACTCCACAAATCCAGCCACTTTTGCATTTAGAGTCTTGCAAGCAGGGAGGGAGCTGGCAGCGGAATAGGCTAGGACTATGGGGAGTTCCATAACTGGTCAACCATGGGTGCACCCACATCAGGTACCTACTGGTATGCTGGTCCCACATGCAGGGTGCTGTGCACAGTCGTGGAGATAGACTCTCTGAGCTCACCTAGCTACAGAAAAGCTCCTCATTCCTGCAGCTTGTATGACTAAGGAAGAGGAATTTAATTAATCCTCTCATTATTTTCTCCAGTCTTGCTGCAGAGGGAACACAGGACAAACACCCTGATACAAAGCCCTGCCTTCTGCTCCACACTGAGCCTTCATTTGACATTTCCAGAACTGCATAATATATTAACTTTTGGCAGCCAGATACAGCAGGCCAGGGAAGGGTACTGGCCCATGACCTGCAATTAAATGATAGAAGACTTGAAAAATACAATTCCTCAAAGCCATTTTAAAGTCACTGATGGGGATGGGGAGATAGAGATGAGTCAGAAAACAACAAGGGGGAATTGCAGCTCTGTCCTCTTCAGTGCACAGACCAGGCAAGCCATGCAAGCCCACCCACACCAGGGTTGAAGCCATAACGATGGGCTGGAAAGAGCAGAGCTCAAATTCCCACCATGGCCACAGCTAGCCTCAAATCCCCAGTACCAACTCATATATTGCTTGCAGGGCTTATACTCATGGAGAAGAGTCTCACCACAGTCCCCTCATCAGAGAGCCGACTGGGGTGGGTTTTCAAGTCCCATCTCTCATATTCTCCTTCCCTGTTGTTACAAAGCTGAGGTGAAACTGCATATAAAAGGCCTCCATTCCATGCCTTTTTAAGACATCAGACCAGTACTGAAATCACAGCAGTGGCATCTGGTACATAACACTAATGAACATATTGATTTAGCCCTGCAAAACTTCAGCCTGGCTACCTTGAAGTAATTAACGCAGCACCTTCTGAAGCTCTGCATGCAATTTTTACAGGAGCCTCAGGCTGAGCTGGATGCTCTCCGCAGCACCCACAGTGACCGCAGGGCACCTTGTGGAGATGCAGCCTCACTTATTGCCTCTAACGATCACTGATTATAAACATCAAATTGTGTTCCTGAGCTGCTCGAGCTATAGGGGTTTCTATTGTGGGCCAGCCCAAGTGTTAATTAATGTGGGCCTGGAAGAGACAGCAACTCTGAAAAATATCTTGGGGTTAGAAAGATTATTTTTAGCCTTGTAACAACCCCAGGACAACAATGCAGACAGGCTAGGATGTTTCAGCTAAGATGCTACTCAGCCTCAGCAAGTTTCAGGGAATCAACAGGGAGCTCCTCTCAGAGGTTTCCACAATCCCTGCCTGCAGGCAAGGGATTCTGCCCAGGCTTGCCCTAAGCCTGGCAGAGGGGAGTTTCATGGGGAAAACTGTTTTGCTTCTGTCACACTGAATCCAAAGTCCCCTTGTGCTGACGGCTCACAGCAAAACTCCAGCAAGAACTTGATGGAAGCCAGCAAAGTAGTCAAGTTCTCAGAAGGACTGACTGGCCAGATTTGTTAAACCCTTGCATAAATCCAGGCCTTTACCACAATGTCAAGGTGTGAGCCAAGCTCCTTTGCAAGTCAGAGCCATGCACTTAGGAGAGCTATTGCACATCCTGCCCCAACCAGAGCTCAGTAGTGCAAATACTCCAGTGAGTGCAGGTTCTCTTTAGGACACATTTCCCATGCAACAAAGCGCAGCTCTAACCAATAAAATGCTAATGAATTCATGCACACTGGGTGTCTAATGAAACACTAACTGTAGCTTAATAACAAAGCAGAGAGCAAGAGTATTCAATAAAATGGCAATTCAGCCTAGCGGCCTCTCGCATCACAGTGCAGCACACCAATTCCCACAGGCCAGGAGATGCACTGCTGATTTTTCAGACTTTCAAATCTGAATTGGGCAAATAGGTACAAGAAGGGAGGAAAAGCACCAGAGAGAGGGCAGGAGACCAAACCGAGAGGGAGAACGTACTGCTCTGCAGAGCCTAGCACATACATTTGTGTGCTGTTTACACCATGCTTACAGACACAGCATACATTTTGCTCATTCAGCAAACCAGAGGAATTTCACCCCCAGCAGTAGCCCTGGCTATACTTCCTATACAAAGGATGTATAAGTTTTACACAGTTCCTCTAAGTGAGATTTGAAGCCACAGGGACTGTAAGGGATGAACCCCAAACTGTACAGGGCAGAATCTCTGCTCAGGACCTACTGGCTCCTGGTGTAGCAGTTCACGTTAGCAGTGGCAGGCAGCTGCCATTACCACCTCTGCTCAGTGCCCTGCTGTGCTGGGATACTGCTCACTTGGCTACAGCTGAAGAAAGGCATGTCTGACCACAAGTCCTTGGCACATCCCAGCAAGCCCCTACAGCTCTGGGAAGGGCAGTGGCTGATGGCTGCAGTCAGCCCAGGCACAAGATGAGGAGCAGTACTTGGCTGGGCTGGGTGCCCCTGCAACGCACCTGGAGGGGTAGCTGCCCTATGCTACCTCCTCTAACTTCTCCAAAGCAATCACGAGTCCTTTTCATCACCATGCTACGATGCCAGTATTGGGCTTTTGTTGCTGAAGACTCTTTGATAGTCTCACCAACATGCTACACATCAACAGGATCTGCCCTTGCTAACGCGCACCCTGCAAGCCCATTTACTAAGGGGGCAATGGGAAACTTCTGTTTGTATGATTGATCAGGACCTCTCTTGCTTGGAATTATTGTTGACCACAGCCTCTCTTCTCGTCCTGAGCACCAAGATCTGCTAGGTCTGCCCACGTTTGTCAACATCCCTCTTCTGCTGTAAAATAGAGAGAGAAAGACTTAAGAGGGATGACAAAACATTAGGGTTTCAGCTTTTCCTGTGCTGGAGGAGGACAGAGGTGATGGTGGAGTTGGAAATGCTACTAAAGGGACTCTGAGATCATCTGCAGAACTACATCCAAAACCAGTGGACATCAGGTGACCCAGAGAAGAAAACTGCACTCTTCCAGGGAAGGTGGATCAATGCCTTACAACCCTGGCTGGGAATATACTCTGCAATATACTCCCAAAAGTGCACTATAAATTACACTATTGCTTGCTATCAAGAAGAGTTAGCTTCTGCTAACTCTGTACGTGGCCAAGTAAAAAATGGTTTCTCAAAGCTGTCAGCGTGAGACCTGCTCTGCAGCTGGAAGGGGATGGGGACGTTCAAGAGGAGCTCTGATGTGCATTGCAACAGGAGCAATGGGAACGTCTCTGTAATCATATGCAAAGACCTGGGTGTCAGCAATTTATCCCACGCTCTCTGAATATAGCATTCTAATTGTAGGTAACTCTTTTCTGTTTGGTTTCACACCATATAGCATTTTACTGTATTACTCAGAAATAACTTAAAGGGCCTTGACTTTCAACCTAGGTACTGGGCTGGTCTTGAGCACAACTCTGGATTTTGCAATATTTGTAACAATACTACAAGTTTGGTTTAAGTATATTGATTCTTGGCTACAGCAATGTGGCAATCTCAGAAGATACATAATTTCAGAGAAAGACAGAAAAAGGAAAGAGCAACAGAGGAACCCTTCCAATCCTGGATTTGCACAGCTCCACAGACAGTCTCTTACTAAAGCTCTACGCACTCTAACAAAATTTTTAAGCAAAGATTGAAGATAAATATTTGAGATATACCAAAGTTTAAAAAAAATTTCAATAAAAACCCTAAAGATGGTCTTAGTAATGAAAAAGAAGTATTAGATCACCAGCTAAAAAGTGAATAAAGATCATCCCTTAATTTTATACCAAAAAAAAGTTCATTTAGTGAGAATTAATTGATAAGTTTTGCTGCAGCTGGTTTGTGTTTAATTATCTTGTCATATAAATCTGTCTTGTAAGATGTAGCTGGTTTAGGTCAAGAGATAATCTGCTTTAGGGCTGCAAGAATTTATTGGTATGTTTAGTTGTCTTGTAAGATATAGCTGTTTTAGATCAGGAGATAACCTGAAGAAAGTCTCCAGATATGGCATGGTTGGATAACTGAAGAAAAAAAAAAAGCAAAAGGAACATCCTTTTACACAGTTCTTTGTCTAAAACTAGTATATATACCTACTGCTTTTGTAAGATGTTATGGCTTTTTTAGAAGGGCATCCAATTCAGTGCTGAAGTGTAAAATAAAAATATTATTGCCTTTGCTTCAAAGACTTTGTCCTTTTCAATATTTTACCAGTGAATGAGTGTTTCTCACAATCTCATCAATTAGAAAAGAAACATCTATTTCGTCAGAGCACAGAGACTTACTATTGACCTCAGGTTTTTAGGAGTCTATTTTCAAAATCTGCACAAAAGACAGAGTTCACTATTCAAATAACACCAGATGGAAAATAATGCCAGATGGTGCATCATTAAACTCTGCATACTAGCGGAGTATTAAACTTGCGATGTAACCTTGTCAGCTTACAGTTAAACTTAATGTATGAATCCAAGTGTGATGGGCATGAAAAACTCAGCATCCATAGAAACATGTTATCTGTCCCTGTTGTGCTGTTTCTTCACAATAAAAGTGTAAGAAAACTTGTAACTACATGCTGTATGGCAGGTTAGGCAGAGCAGATATTAAGGAAGAGATATGTTTTTCTGTAACAGATTTATGATCCCCCTGCATTCACAAGCATCTGAAAAAGGTTAACTCGAATAAAAATGCCTTCATTTCATTCCATCCCATCTAAACTGCAGCAGGTCCAGATTTAAGTCCGCCCACTAGCTTTCCTCCAGCAGTAAGGAAAGAATACCAGGAATACTACATGGTCAGATTGTGCTAGCAGAATAAAAATAAGTCGGAAAATCTTTAATCAAAAGTGCACCTAAATGTATTGAGTTGTCCTTGTCCCTCTCATCCTCTATCTTCCTCCTCCTCAAAAAAAAAAGGACAAAGCTTACAAGCTTGTACGGGGGAATAGAGCAGTGCTCTGAGAATTCAATTAATGAGGAAAAAAGCTAGTAGGGCAGCAGAGACCAGGGGGGTAGTTAGCAGGGTACCCATGTGTGGTGCATCTCTCCCTCCTGCTGCCTCCAAAGCAGAAAGGCACTTACCAGCCTGCATCTCCCTCGTGCATTGTCTCATCTCTATGAAGCATTTGTCAGGGGATAAAGTGGCTGGAAAGCAGGATATGTTCCAGGAGGGTGGTCAGCTTCATCCAAGAGGCATTTCTGAACAAAGCTTCAAAAGATCTGACAGTCCACTGTTTCTGGACTACACTTTAAACCCACAGGGGACTCAAGCTTGCTGAAGGGAAGTATACCAGAATACCTGCTTAGTGTACTAATCTGATCAGTAACAAATGGTCTAAACCTAATTTTTAGAAAGACCGCCTCATCCACCCTACCAAAGCGTGCTGTGTTGCCTGTGTCTATCGAGGACTCCTCTTTGCCACAGGCAAGCAATTTTATTGTGGCTCCAATACGGACACGTTATGACCTTGATTCCCATGTGCAGCTGTAAGGTGCATGCCCAGCAGTGGGCATGCCCATAGCCAGCAGGGTGCTTGCCTATAGGATGACAAACACAACTCCCTGTTCCCTCCTCGGACCGAGAGACAAAGAGGCAAGGACAGCGGACAGTGGGGATCTCTGCAGTGCAGTCACTTTGCTCGTGCTACCCCCTTCTGCTACCAAAACTTGGGACAAAACCAGCCTGCAGCACTTGTGCCTGCAGAGGGGACAGGTCCCACCATGGGGCACTGAGTCACAGATATGTTTGGGGGCTGCCTCTACCAGCAAACTGCCAGTGCAACATGGGCAAACATGCTGGACACACCTTTACCATCATGCTAGCTCAGGTTTCAGCTGTTCCTCAGGCTTACATTTCCCTCCATCACCCTATCTACACTCCAGTGCTGGTGGTTTTGACAGCAGCTAGAATTTGATTAAAGGGCACAATAATTTGTAAGCAAGGAAGGAGTAATTAAGTAATGGATCCTCATTCCTGGACTTAACAATACTTTTAAACTCTTCACAGTTCCTTCAGGGTTTGCGTTAGTAAATAGGGGAAAAATGTGGTTCTGAGCTGCATATGTTCATCTGAAATAAGAATGGTTTGGTTTGTACTGACAATGTCAGTGTCTGTTTTTTCCATACAATTTTCAGGTTTAATTTTGATAACCATATGTGATGGTTGCAAGTATAGACAGGTATAAATGGGAATCAGCCTAAAACTTCCTATGTTGCGAGAGCAACATAGCAGTGTTAAGGCTGTTGCTTTGCAACAATCACTGGATCACAGCACGCCCATTTATCACACAAAATATATTTTCCAGTAACATTGACTACTTCACAATGAACTCCTTCTGCTTGGTTTGCTATTTCTTACCAGATGGCTGCCTTGGGCCACTTTCTCCAATCTCCCCTCACTACCTCCAATTTCACAAGTTGCAGTGGTAAACTGGGACACATACACAAGCCATCTTCATTCTAAGCAGTTTCACAGGAATCTCATAAAAATCAGAACTCGTAAAAATTAAATCAATAACAATCCTATGGTCAAATGGATGCAGTTCCTCTAGGAAGCAGTTTATCCTCATCCACTCTTTTGCAGACATCCATTTACAAGATGATTTACCACCCTTACAAGAAATCCTTAAGGGTTCCACACCTTCCTATTCCAGTCTTAAGATGGCTTTTGGTGGTTTGTTTTTTTTGTTTGTTTGTAGGGGTTTTGTTTGTTTGGTGGTTTTTTTGATTTTTGTTTTTTGGATTTTTTAAAAAAACTTCAAATCAGAGACTTAGAAGACATCTCCAAGGCTGTTTGCCTCACTGTTTATAGCTGTTCTGTGTGTGCAGAGAGAGAGGATGCAGCGAGCAGTGCAGGACCATTCTTCCCAGCAGCATCCCTCAGCTAGACCTAGCAGCTCAAAGCCAGCAACAGGTCCCTACACACATGTTACAGTCTGCTTCATCGGGAATTAACTAATACCAAGATTATAAGAGAAAGCTAGGGACACCATTCCAGCACAGACATATCATTTCTGCCCCAGCCTGGGCACACACAGCAATGGCTGTGAGCGGGAACAACCACTTGTAGGCTGGGAAAAGCAGTGCTCCTCAACCAGGCGTGAAGGTCAGTGGAGACGGTGCCAGAGGCTAATCTCCAGCCTTGAAAACGTCTCTGAACCCTTTTTAGAAATTCAAGGAAGCAGTAACAGCATGCACTGGACTTGCCTTCACATGCTGCCATTACCAATGACCAAAGGTGGTGCATGTGAATGAACCAGTGCATGGGTGCCTATGTGATACTGCTGGAACTGGCTGCAAAAATAAACAGGCTTTGAGCTGCTCCCTTCAGTTAATGAAAACAAGGAGCAGACTCTGCATCTGCAGGCAGTGCTTTCACACTGCTTTTCACAGCCCTAGATAAAAAAGGCAAGAGAAGAGCTGTACGCATTTTAATACTTACCTTCCGTTGATAAACAAGCAGAAGTACATTCCTTAAAAACCCCACATCTGACTGGAATTTGTGGTATTTTTAATTAGATACGCGTTTGTTCGCCCTAAGCAGGCAATGGCAGCAGGTGCACAAGCTCCTTACAGTCACCCTTTGAAGAAGGTAAGAGGGTAGAAGAGGTGGGCTGTATTCATCCAGCCTACAGTCGGTTTGAACCCATGTGCTAGAATGTGCTTGGCTTAAAGAAAAGCATTGCCATGTGCAGGAGTTTAGTCATGCTTGTTTACGGGAACACCTAATTAAACTGCTGCCTCTTTCTGGCACAGGCAAGACCTGATGCCTTCAGGGATCCTGGGTGCTGGGCAGTGCAGCAGTGCCCGGTCAGGCCTCTTCCTCCTCTACAGGAATATGTAATTTCTGTATTCAAGATTAGCTTTTTTCCCCATCTTTCTAGAACAGATCCTGCTTCCAGGCAGCTGAGATCATCCCCACTGGCACAGAGGGAGCTAACACCACAGAAGATCACAGTCACCCCAAATCCACCCCAAGGGCAGGTGACAAAGAGAGGGGCATCATACCACTCAGGCTTCAGAAAGGTGTCAGCTGAGCAAAGCCAGCCAAATCAGAACGCAGTGAGATTTACACCCCGTGTTGTGAAATGCAGAGTTTATTTTGGCATTTTCTTAGTGCCCACCACAAAGCTGCTCTCCCACAGTTGCTTTAAAAGCTTGAATAAGACCAATTGAAAAGGGAGATGAGAACAGCCAAGTTTAAAAGCAGTGACAAATCAAAGGAAGGCAAGTTGTTAATACTGTAATTAAATCAGCAATTTCAGACAATTAATAAAAAATGAATGAGAACAGCATTAAACAATTAGCACACCAGAAACAAGCCAGCCCTGTAGGGCTCATTAGATGCCAGCGGTGTTCGACAATGTTTCTGGGTCGTAACTGGAGAAAAATGGTAATTATTCACATCACACTTGTTTCATGGTTCCAATTCCAACAATAACTTATGAAGGTATTAAAAATCATTCACTAAATAAAGGTATTAAAGTCAACAAGTCTGAAAACACCCTTTACAGAGTTTAAGAAAGAATTATATAGACTCAGATCCTCAAAATATTCCAAGCTAATAAGAGTTCACAGATTTTAGGTGGAGCTAGACAACAGCCAATATAGGACAATATCAAGCAAAACAGATTGCAGTACAACTCAGCGCAGCACTAGTTCTATCTATGCAAGTTGAGATCCTAATCTATATCAATGAAATTAAAAATGCATTTCACAAAGCTATTAGGTTGGCTAAGAAACTTAGAGAATACATTGCCATTTCCCCCTCCGCATGCACTTTGACAAAAATGTTCAAAAATGAAGACCCACATGAAGCAGGGACAAACAGACAGATGATAGAATGTTGCTGTGTTTCTTGGAAACCCCACAGCAAGGAGAGCACCATAATGCTCATTCGTATGCAGGTCTGGCAGAAAAAGTATTTGCTACCCAGGTCAAACGTACAGGAATTTGGCAGCTACTCACCTCAGGCTGATTTTATATTGGCATTGGCTAAGCAGCCTCAAAAAGGAAAAAAGGAACAGAAGCTGCATCCACAAACGGAGAAATGCATCCTAAATAAACCCGGGAGACATCGAAAGGTGTCATCACAGTGGAAGGGACACTGTGAAAAGAGTGTGTTCCTGGGCACATAAGCAGGGCAATGTGCAGCAAAGTAGAAAAATGACATCTCAAAATGCAGCACTATTGAAATTCATCCCAACATAACATGTTCTGCTTTATTGTACACTTCAAAGAAGCAATAGAAAAGAGTTTTGAAAAAAAACAATAAGAATAAGAGACAGTTTTCCCAGACACCTGACATTAAAGCAAATTCCGTTTAGCTTATTGAAAAAATAGGAAAGGAGGGGACCTGTCCACAGCTCTGACCTGTGACTCACGGAGCGCTCCCTCAGGTAGAATTGCTCTTTAACTCTAGGCAAAGGCAGAAGATCAACAAGCTGGGAGCTGAACTTGGATCCATTCACACCACAGGAAGACTTATCTTTTTTCATAGAAATCTCAGTGGGATCTGTACTCACCATGCTCACCACCCACTTTGGGCCAATTACTCTGGATTTCTCTTTTTTAAGTATTGAGGCTTTTTAGCATTTATGGAGAGGTCAGCAGAGATGTGCTCTTTGTGTTTCCAGTACTGGAGAGATACACACGCACCCCCAAAGTTCCCAGGGATCAGAGAGTGTTTGAAGGAGTCCAAACCAATCCCATCCATCATATTAAGAAAATGTCACTGGAGCAAAATACCAAAACAAAACTGGAGGCTTTGGAGGGAAAAAAAATAAAAAGATGGCTCTATAAAATCCACATCACTATCGAAACCCAAGAACAAGACTGTAAAACATCAGATATGGGGTTGTTTCTAGTTAAAGAGTTATGCCGAAATTTAACCGTCTTTGCTGAAGTTTCTTGCGGTGAATACCCTCTTCAGGCCAATTTTTGCAGTTTCTGCTGAAACAGATCAGCACTTTCCACAGGGAACCATATGGTGAGGAGAACTGTTTTGGTTGGGTTTATTTTCCACCATGTTAAACTGATGCTGGTAAAGACCAAGCGATAGATCAAGAATCACTAAGATCCTTGCCTTTCATCAGGGAAATCTGGCCTGAGAAGGAAACATTTTCTTCTCTGAAAATTAATCTAAATTTGTCTCCATTCTTCATCCAGAGTCTTCCTTTCAGCAGACTTCATTGCAGCCTGGGTCCAATCCCTCCAAAAATCCCAGTTAAAGCTAATCGCTTCACCCACTGTCTACAGGGATGCTACAGCAGCCAGGGACTGTGTCAGTGCATGCAGTGCCATGCTGAGCAGCAGCAGCAGCCGCCCTTTGGAGGTCATGGCAGGGGAGCTCCAGAGCTTGCATTATGCTTTGCGTGCTACAGCCTTTCTCCGCTGGGACTGGGAGAGTGCTCCTTTATCTTGTTCTCAGCTGTGCTTGTTGTTCTGCTCTCATACAATAGACATCCTTTCCTTCAGCTCCTTAATTAAATGAGATCCATTCCACAGACCTGCTCACACAATAAATTTTGCCTCCTCTCCTCTTAAACAGATGGGATCCTTTCCTCCACTCCTGCGCACTGTAGAAACATGCTGTAACACACACTCCCTTACAGCTCTCACAGCCACAAAACCCTGTGTCAAAATCCTTCTCACCTGGCCGCAGGCTGTGAGGCAGGCTCTAACACTGCTTATCCCCCTTAGCCATTTATGTACAGCATCCCTCAGAACACCTTCTTGCTGCGCTAAGCCAAAACCACCAAGAATTAATTTTAGCAGTGAAGAAACTGGGTCATGAAGCATATATTTGCAAGGCTGCAGTGCCATGCTTGGCCTCTCTTCTGAGATGATTCAACAAAGAATGCTTCAACAAATTAAATGAAGGGGTCCTCAGCCTTTGAGGACCAACAAAGAAGCACAAGAGCAGAAAGGATCATACACAGAATAACTGTATTTAAAGTATTAACTTCAGTTTGGTTCAATTTTAAATCAGTTCCCTGCATAGGAATGCCCTCCTCAGAAGGAGTCCTACAAGTCACTTAATTTTCCCACGTCTCAGTTTCTAACCCATAAAATAGATGTTAAATATTGCCAATGGCTTGAATGATTACATTGCATCAGCAAGCCAGTAATGTCACTCAGTGTGAGCGTCAGCAAGGAAACCCTCAGCTGGAGAGTGAGATGAGTCACAGGGAGATGCCATTGGCTCTTGGAGGAGGAAGAAAGCCCAGCTGAGGAAAGACCAACCCAAGCAAACACAGTGCAAGGATGTGTGATTGGGATGTAGGGGTCAGGAGGCTCCACTGCCTCCAGCTTTTTGTCAGCAGCTCCAGGCCTGCACTCAGCTTGGTGACTACCTGGCTCCCAGCCCTCTCAAAGACATTTGCCTGGCTCCAGACCAGCACCACCCACCATGGCCATTGCTGCTTATTCTGGCATGCCCAGCATCAGTCAATGTGCTCCTGACAGAGGTCTGAGCACCATCTACCTGTGGGACACTTGCTCACAGCAGAAATGCTGAGCTTCTCAGACAGACAGGTAGTTTAGGGAAGACCATGCACCAGCATGCACCTCCTGGCTTATTAACTTTACCAAAGCATGCTGTCTTGTCTGGGTTATGGTTTCCTTCATTCTCATTGGCTCTGCAACCAAGCTCTGTCCATCTGGGAACGCCATGCTTTTTCCCAGCCTGGACCCCCTTGCCACCCAGCTCTCCTTCCCACTGCAGTGTGGAGGCTGGCCACAAGGGACATGTCACCACCCCAAGCCTGGCAAAGAACGCTTCGCTAGGGCACTGCTGGAAGCTGAAAGACAATGAGCTTATCACGACTTATTAGGCCAGCTACTGGGGGAAGAGAAGCATGTCAGCTCCTCATCTTGCTGGGACCCATTGGGCTGCACGGCTGGCTGAGCCTAGTCATTCTCATCACTGCCAGCAAGCGTAGCAGCCTGCACAGGCAGTACTTGCTCACATCTGCACAGGAACACCTTCCCAAAGTCCCTCTGGCAAGCAGTGCCTAGAGCCCCATCCCCATCCAGTTTTCTCTGGGGCTCAGACCCCATTTTGCAGCGTTAAAGGCTCACACATGACACCTAGTCAGATACTAGTTCAGATACTTGCCCTTTGACGCATGGAGTCATTTACCTTCTTAAATTTGCACTTCCACTACATATGCATTACAATAGAGTGTATGTACAACTTGCGCTACTCAATGCTGCCAGTAACTTTCAAAGCTTCTCTGGAAAGCACTTGCCACATCTTGGTCATGGTATTCAAATAGGCAGCAAAGCCAGGCTGGTTTGGCCAACTCTCCTGCAAATTAATCCTCCCCTCTGGGCAGTCTTGGTCAAAAGGCTGCTCCAGTGAACGTGAGTACTAACTTAACCAGTTCATTGATTAAACACTAACTGCAGATGAGACCCTGACCGGTTTCATGCAACTGAGTAGGTAGCATATTAGTAGCAATGCTGGATTAGCAATTATTTTCTTGTGAAGTTAAGTGGCACTGGTGGTGCTTGGAGAAACAACAAACCTGCCTGGAAACCTTCACTGTTTTTAATGCGAGTGTCAAAGCACTGAAAGAGCAATTGAAATTATTACAAATATTCCTTTGATTCCACCTAGATCTAATACAGCATAAACTTGTTCACCTTGGATAATCACATTGAGTCATTAGCGCACTGATAATTCACCTCGCATCGAGTGCCGTGACTTGCAAAGTGCAGGCTGTGCTCTTTATGCAGCAACAGGCTAAGCGTCTCCAGGCCAAGTCCACTGCCCACCATGCAGGTCCCCGCATGTGGCAAGGGGTGGGCAGCCCCCCTATGTAGCTTTCAAACCCTGCTCTGTTTTACAGCACAGGTAGTTAGTTTCGCTGCTGCTTTGCAATGAAAGAAAAAGGCAGTTACATGACTGTAAATGACCCACTACTTTTAAAAACTCACCATGGCAAGAACAGGAGTATCTCACAAATATTTCTACTAAATGAGCTCCAACATACACCAAATAACTGGCCAAATGCATCAATTTTCTCATCTGGTTGACTGTGCATGTAGCTTGAAGAGGATGCAAAATCTTGCTTTAAACAAGGTTGTTGAAAATCCGCGATTTTGCTAATTTGCTAAAATAGAGTTCAGCTATGCAAAGCAGCAGAACTCCCACAAAATCAGATGTATCTGACAGAGTAGGAGGTGCAGAGGAGCTAGATTTTAAAATGCTTGAAATGCCTCCTTGTTTCGAGCTTGCAAAACTCATCAGGACACTTCCCAGAAAGAGGCTTGCAGGAGACTTCCACAGGAGCAGCTTTTAAGAAGTGCCTGTCTAGGATCTCAACCTTTCTGCCACAAAAGAAAACCTAGATTAAAGCTGCACTCAGCAATCCAAGCAGCAAAAAAAAGGATGATTCCAAATTCTCTAGAATGACTGCACCAAGACACAGCCAGATAGCATTGGCTGCACTGGACACATGACAGGAGCACAGAAAGGAAAGTATTTGCATATATTTACATCATGAAAACATAAAAAATATACGGTTGCCATTACCCCCTCCAAAAAAAGGAAAAGAAAGTATGGCCTACAGCTAGCTCAGGCACTTTAAAGCTCAGGCACTTTAAACTTAAACTTTAAACAGAGCTATTCTGACCACAGCTGTTCTTCTGCTTTGTGGTCCAGAGAGTCCAGCCACAAACAGGAATCCCAGCAATGCCAGCTATGCCGTGTCCTCCATGTCACCCCTAAAGGGTTAGGTCTCCATCTAAACAGACTTAAACTTAAGTCTTCAACAACTCATAGTCTTATGGTTGGGAAGATGCATCCGTTTGGGTACGGGCTCTCCACTACTGTAAAAACCCTTTTTGGTAGACGACAGACATGAAACTCATCCCAGACTGCTCTCATGAGCTCCCATCTGAGTTTATCAAGCTTTGCCTGTGATCAGTAGAGAGTAGAAGAGCACTGTGGCCTCTGGACTACTCCTTCCCAGGAGAGCCTAGACAAGAAAGGTCCCCTGGGCTCACACCAAAAGGATAAGCTGGCTACAGCTTCAATGAGCATTTATTTAGTGCTGAACTTGGGACCTTCTGAGGCTCAGGTGCCCAAAGGTGTCTATCTGGACTCAGAGATCAGTCTCCCACACCCTGCATCCAGAGGAGCCAAGGAGACCTTTGAAGGCAAATCTACCCAGCAGTTCAGGGTATGAAGCAACATGTACCGGGTCACCCTGTTTTGGGATGAGGAGAAAAAAAGAGGTATAGTTGTACAAACACAAGCCAGACTGCTGGTCAGAAAAACAAGCCCTAATCTACTGTATTTTTTAGTATTGATGCAGCCATCAATACCCTGCAGGACTCTGGAGGAAAGCTGCAGCACTCACTCACAAAATTGCTGTCCAAGCGCAGCCTGGGCATGGCCATTGTTCTGCACCACTGAATCCTTCCAGGGCCAGAGATTTGCACCAGGATGCAGGGCTGCATTCCCAGCAAGCCTAGCCGGTGCAGGCAGGAAAAGCAGGAAGACAGGGGCAGGGAGCTGAGCTACTCCCCTTCCCTCTTTATCCCTGAGCTGCGAGAAACCTGGAAATTCTCCAGTGTCCTCCTGCTTTGTCAGGAACCCTCCCTCTGGCAAGAAGCCAGACAGCCATGCCCCACCAGCCCTTCTGCAGAGGAAGAATGGGGATGGCATCCCTGCCCTGCAACACCAACTCCTGTATAAAGTCCCTCTTACTCCAGGGTCCACAAAAGGAACAAAATAAGGGCTTAACATATACATCTTGCTCTGGTGGAGCTATTCTGACCACAGCTGTTCTTCTGCTTTGTGGTCCAGGGAGTCCAGCCACAAACAGGAATCCCAGCAATGCCAGCTATACCGTGTCCTCCATGTCACCCCTAAAGGGTCAGGTCTCCATCTAAACAGGAAGCCGGGATCAGTCAGGCCCCTGACATTTACTCCCCAAGTCACAACTGCTGGGGAGGAGAGTGGAGGAGATGCTGCTGCCAATGGTGCTGTCCCTCCCTGCTCCCAGCAAAACGTAGGCTTGCAGGATGTTTTCCCCCTTGGGACCCTCACTGTCAGGTGAGGTGCTTCCTCACTTCTTTGCACGACCACGTTTATTTATCATTAACTAAATAGAGCCAAAGCCCAATGAGCAGCTAGAGCAAAGCAGCATTGAGAAAGAGGAGTTACAGTGGCAAGGGGGATGGTGAAAATCCCCCTCCATCACAGGTAGCAAGTAATTCAGAACATGCTGGGACACAACACTTTACTCCTAAAATTATCCTTTACTTGCTTTCTGTGCCCAAATAAGCTTTTTCTTCTTCTGTTTTCCCCATCCCAATGTTTTGGGATTATTTTTATTCCCTAAAGAACATGACTACCGTTCTGCAATGACGTGCATTCCTCGACCTCCAGCCAAATACAAATTGCCCTCCGGTGCCCAGCTCAGCCAGCAAATGCCCTTGCAATGCCTCAGTAATGTCTTGCTGCTGGGTGCAAGGCCAGTGCAAAACACAGGAAACCAGCAAAGGGCTATACACATAAAATCCCATCAAAGAAACTATTCTGGCATCCTTTTCACAAATAGCACTCTGCAACAAATAAACTGACATTAAAAGTCTCATTGGCAGATCTGATCTGCAAAACCATGACTTTTCAATGACTTGCATCTCTCCCATCCTACACTAGCTCAAGAAAGCCTGAACACAAGTTCCAAGCACATCATTCACAATGAAAAAAAACCCATTTTACTCTATTTTGTGTCCTTTCCCCACCATTCAGAGCTTTATCTAGGAATTCTCTAGATTATGCTTTTTATTTATATTGGTCAACAAGGATGTTTTCGTGGGTTTTTTTTTCCTAGGAATTATTCAAGCCCTCAAAATTGTGCCAGTCCTCCTACACTGGTGTGGAGTTCTGTGTCTTTGAGGCTTGAGCTGCATTCTTTCAGAAGCCAGAAGAGCTCTCAATGGCCTAAGAGTAATTCTGTCCCAAAATGAGACAATGAGAAAATGAAATTATAACAAGAGTCTGCAGGTGGGGCCAAGAGAGGAGTAGAGCAACAACCAGGCCCTGGTAGAGCTGCTCAGCTATGCAACCAATGTCCAGTGCTCACAGGGTCCCGTGAGGCCACTACAAAGACCGCTCATCAATTAATCAACATCCCTGTGAGCATCCTCAGCTCCTTCCATTTAAGAGTGTTATTCCCAGGAGAGCACCATCTCTCAAAGACGGGGCAGACCCCTTAACTGTGACCCATGGAGCAGGCCAAACTACCAATACTTGTGGCCACACCACCACATATGTTGGACCAAGGTCCGAACACCGCCCAAAGGGCTGTCTTGTGCATCAGAGAGCAATTTAGCTCCTGCTGTGATAAGTGTGGGGGCAGCGTATGGTTTGCTCACCCCTCCACCCACCACTGAACACATTCCAGTTGCACAGGCGAGAGGCCAGGGCACAAAGGAAAAGCTCCGCTACTGGCCATGCATTATATGGCAAGAGTGCCCTGTATTCTGCCTGTAAACATTTTGGGAAGCCAGATGACTTCATTACCAGCTGACATCCCCTGACCTACTCGTTGTTAAACAATCTTGCTGCCAGCCAGCCCCAGAGCTTGTTACTCGGTAGTTTAATTTGCATGTTGCCATTTACTGAGCACTAACCTGCTCTGAATATCTATCTGGGCAGTGTTCAAATTTTCATGCAGATGAAGTGATTATGCAAAGAAAACCAAAACATGCTTCTTTCACAAGTAGTTTGCTGTTGCCTTTGAATTGGGACTGACACATGAGGAAATACTTTGAATTACAGACATGCTACAGTTTTTGTCTTGTGCTGGCAGGCCCATGTTCCACATCCACCTTCCAACCCATTCTCACCCCTACAGTACATGCTCCTGCATAGGACACAGCACCGTAAGCATGGAGACGGCCCCGCCACCACTTGGGCTGCAGCTCTCAGCCATGGCATACAGGATGCCCAGGTACCATGAGATGCTAAAAATGTGATAGTGTAGCACATGAAGCTTGCAGGCACCATGCCCAAGTTACATGAAGATCTCAATGGAGAGAGGGATAGTGAAAAATACAGAGTTAGGAATAAACTGGAGGACAGAACTTAAGTGAAAGAAGACTATAAGTGGAGACAGAGGAGTGGTGCCCCTACTACTTCCATGCAGAGGGGAAGGAGCATTCTCGTAACACTCACCCTGATTCGCCGCATGGCCGTCACAATCTCCACCCTACTGTTTGGCCGTGGCACATCCAGGCTCCCGATGTACTACAGGGAAAGAAAGAGCCAATTATTTGAGTTTCCACAGCACTGGAAATCTCACGGTCCCACCACAGCCTTGATGGCATCCCTGGAGGGAACCTAGGGTCCTTTCTGGTGAAAAGGTGGCATTTTGCTCACTGCACCTGAAACCTTCCAAGTTTCCCACCATGAAGCCATTTCAAGGATTCAGCTGCCCTTATTCAAACAATAAAATAACTTCAGTAATCAGGCCAGCAGGACTCATTCATCTATATCATGATGAAAGTATGGCAGTATAATCCAATACGCCGTTGGCTGCACCAAGTCATCTATTACAGGCCTAGATATTTAGGGACATACCCCTAAAACAGCTGGGGCAACCTGTTCTGTGACAGGCCTTTCACTATTTAATTACAGTCCTGCCAAACCCTTGGCTGTTTTTGCACTGATGCTGAGCCTCCAGGCCAAACCTCCAGAATAAAGGAGCCACTTTGCTATTCAAAGGGGTCCAAAGGCTGCACTGCTGCAACTCAGCACGGAGAGATGCCGAACAAAAACCTTTTTAAAAATAAAGTGGAAGAGTACAAATTCAGAAGAAGGATCAGAAAACAGACAAACAATGAAAAGTCAATGCAGAGCACTAAAAATGTGTAAGTAAAAGAAAAGCATTTTGAGTCTTTTTACTAGCCCCCAGTGCTCCCACACTTCATCTTGACACAAGTGCTGACGTAATCCTCAGCAGCGCAGCATGGGCACTGAACCTGGCAGGGCTATATGTTCCTGTGCATACAGCCATGACCTTTGCTGGCACCAAGAAAACCCAGCTCACTGGCTTCAAGCACCAGTGCTGAGACAGATGCTCAAACAGCTGGCCATGTGCTAGGGTCACCACGCAGGCAGAGGCTGCAGAGAGGGGTTATTTCTCACCCAGCTGTGGGATTCCCCCGCTCCTCTCTGCTGGGATGATGCTGTCTTCTCTATAGAGGGCACAGTGGAGGAGCTGCACAACTACTCTAGGGTTTTGTGTGTGCAGCCCTCCTTGTTAACCCTCCACACCTGCACCCCAAACTCTACAAGGCCAGCCACTCTGCAAGATCATCCACAGCTGCACAGCTCCTGCCCCAGGTGGAGGCAGAGGCAGGTATCCAGGGACCGGCACTGAAGAGTCAGTAATGAGAGTAGATATAAAGTGAAAGGATATATAAATAAACACCAAACAGCTGGCATTTTCATCATGTGCTGAGCAGGCTGCTACACTGCAGGGCAGCTTTATGTAACTGGGAATTAAAGCCCATGATGCACACCACCAGGAAAGGTGGCATTAACAGCCCAGACTCAACTACTTAATACTCGGCTGCAAAAACACAAGTCTTGGTAAGTTTTCAGTTGCATCCTCTAAACAGATCCTTCCCACCCCTTGAAATGTTCAGAAAGTAACACCTTACAAAAAGTGGGTTTGACATTGGTTGATTCCCTTTTCTTATATAAAGTCTGGGAACCATTAATAAAAAGTAAGAGACAAGGAGGAACACAGAATCACAGAATCACAAGGTTGGAAAGGACCCATTGGATCATCGAGTCCAACCATTCCTAACACTCCCTAAACCATGTCCCTCAGCACTTCATCCACCCATTCCTTAAACGCCTCCAGGGAAGGCGACTCGACCACCTCCCTGGGCAGCCTGTTCCAGTGCCTAATGACTCTTACTGTGAAGAATTTTTTTCTGATATCCAACCTGAACCTCCCCTGACGGAGCTTCAGGCCACTCCCTCTTGTCCTGTCCCCTGTCACTTGGGAGAAGAGGCCAGCTCCCTCCTCTCCACAACCTCCTTTCAGGTAGTCGTAGAGAGCAATAAGGTCTCCCCTCAGCCTCCTCTTCTCCAGGCTAAACAACCCCAGCTCTCTCAGCCGCTCCTCGTAAGACTTGTTCTCCAGCCCCTTCACCAGGTTCGTTGCTCTTCTCTGGACAAGCTCCAGAGCCTCAACATCCTTCTCGTGGTGAGGGGTCCAGAACTGAACACAGTATTTGAGGTGCGGTCTCACCAGTGCCGAGTACAGAGGGAGAATAACCTCCCTGGACCTGCTGGTGACCCCATTTCTGATACAAGCCAAGATGCCGTTGGCCTTCTTGGCCACCTGGGCACACTGCTGTCTCATGTTCAGTCGGCTGTCAACCAGCACCCCCAGGTCCTTCTCTTCCATGCAGCTCTCCAGCCATTCTTCCCCTATTCCTTTCTGCATAGGGTTGTTGTGCCCCAAGTGCAGGACCCAGCATTTGGCCTTGTTAAACCTCATGCCATTGGTCTCAGCCCAGCGGTCCAGCCTGTTCAGATCCCTTTGCAGAGCCTCCCTACCCTCCAGCAGATCAACACTTCCTCCCAGCTTAGTGTCATCTGCAAACTTGCTGAGGGTGCACTCAATGCCTTCATCCAGGTCATTGATAAAGACATTGAACAGAGCTGGACCCAGTACCGAGCCCTAAGGAACTCCACTTGTGACTGGCCTCCAGCTGGAGTTAACTCCATTGACCACCACTCTCTGGGCCCGGCCATCCAACCAGTTTTCAACCCAGGAGAGTGTGCGCCTGTCCAGGCCAGAGGCTGACAGTTTCTGCAGCAGAATGCTGTGAGAAACTGTGTCAAAGGCTTTACTGAAGTCCAAGAAGACTACATCCACAGCCTTTCCCCCATCCAGCAGTCGAGTGATTTTGTCATAGAAGGTGATCAGTTTGGCAAGATCTGCCTTTTGTAAACCCATGTTGACTGGGCCTGATCACCCGGTTCTCTTGCATGTGCTTCATGACAGCACTCAAGATTACCTGTTCCATGACTTTCCCTGGCACTGAGGTGAGACTGACAGGCCTGTACTTCCCCGGATCCTCTCTGCAACCCTTCTTGCACAACATCAGCCAGCCTCCAGTCTAGTGGAACTTCCCCAGTCAGCCAGGACCTCTGGAAGATGATGGATAGGGGTTTGGAAAGGACATCCGCCAGCTCCTTCAATACTCTTGGGTGGATCCCATCCGGCCCCATAGACTTGTGGGCGTCTAGCTGGGCGAGCAAGTCTCTAACCGCCTCCTCTTGGATCACGGGAGCAGCTGGAGCTCTCAGCAGCACGTAATGAAGAAAGCTTTCTCCATCCTCTCCTGTCAGGCAAATGTCTTAGCTGCACAGCACCTCTCCCACTAAGCTTCTCCAGGCTGCTCTTCTGCCAGCAACCACCCAGCACTGTTTCCTACCCACCTGCAAGGAAGACTTTTAGCTTAGATGAGGACAGACTTTTGCAGCTAGAGGATGCCTATCTTCTTCTAGCTATTCCTGACAGCATGAGCTCACTGCTACAAGAGGAATGATCACTTTCCTTATCCCTGAGTTTTCCTTCCCCAATTGAGTGCAGAATATAGCCATGTGCAAGGACAGGGCAAGTGGTGGCAGCTATCAGCTGGGCAACAGATAGCCCCATCCAGCGCTGGCTTCCACAGCCACATGAATCTGAGTAATGCCAGCCTCCTGGCTGACAACCACAACCTTGACTAGAAGCAACACTCAGTCATGCATTGCATGTGCAAGCACAGCAGGGGTGGACCACCCCAAAGCAGGTGATGGAGCAGAAACCTGACACAGCTTGGAACAGAAAGCACCTCCTTGGATAACCCTCCTGGGAAACAGCACCTACAGTAGGAATGTCTTGATGCTGTGCTATCTACATCCCTTTATACAGCTATTTCCCTCCAGCCCATGCTCGCAAGCGTATGAATGAAGGCTCTCAGGTCACAAACCATGATGGATTTGCGCCTGCACCCAGACTCAGTCTCCAGGGCACCCTGCTGCACCCCACATTCTCTGGCACCTCCAAAGGGCTTACTTCACACAATCACTCTGCTCACAGCTCCAAAAACACCCACCTCTCCCTCCACTATGGATTTTTTGGCACGTTTCACAAAAATTAACAGATGGACAAAGTCTCCTCAGATTATTTTTGCCTTCAGGGTAGAATCACATGTGCGAACTGCACTGCAGAAGAGTAACCCTTCACAAAGTGCTGAGTATCCCCCCCTAACACGTGGACTTGAAGGTCAGCCTTTCAACTAAACCACTGCTACCCAGGCAAAGAGTGGGGATGGCCTGAGAAACCACCTGTATTTACTAGCAATTTGTATATGAGAAGTGTTCCTGCTCCACTCTCCTCCAGCCCTCCTACTCACAGCACCAACCTTCATTTTGGGAAGTGGTATGGGAAAAAGCAGGTGAGGCAGAGGCAAGAAGCAAGAGGATCTTCCAGAGTGGAGTACTCCCCCACCTCGTCCCACCCTGATGCTGAGACCTGGCTCCCTGTTCCCAGGGCAAAAGCCCCAGAGACCCCCAAGCATGTGGGTTTCCAGACCCCAGGCATGGGCTTTTTGCCTTCCTTTAAAATCTCTGTGCCCCAGCAAGATGCCAGGTGTGGTGGTGGCCCTGGTCATGCCAGGATCCATGCCTGCAGGTCAACCCCATGGGAAAGGGAAGCAGCGGGGCCAGGGCTCAGCCCAGAGAGCAGAAATGAAGGTGCCTGAGACAATAGGAAGGAAAATAAAGTTGTGTGAAAGGAAGCAGACAAAGAAAAAAAAACACATGAAAGAATGCACTCTCCCAAAGTCCCTGGGAGGAGGAAACTATATGCACATATGCAGGACAAAGCTTTCCCAAACATTTGCCTCCAGATTGGCAGCCCCATCCTGCCAGTGGATGGAGATCCCTCACCTGCACCCAAAGGACAGACAGGATTTAAGGGGTCACTGGTCCCTGTGCTCTGAAGACAGAGAGCATGGCTGGCTCAGTGGAGAGGACATTCCCAGGCAGCCCTCTCCTGCCTGGCTCAATTAGAAGCAAAGGTCACACGCTCAGAGCACCAGTGAATGGGCAGCTGAGGGGGTCCCTGCTGTAACAAGATGCTCTGGCAACCCTACAAAGGTGGCCTGTGTATTGCAAATGGCTGCATTACCCAGTGGCACAGGCAGGCAGGCATAAAGCACCCATTTTGCAGGGTGCTTTTGATCCTCTGCTTGCTCCACTGCACCTCATTTCTTCGTGTGGGATCCGGGCTTTCATCCATCCTTCCAACGACTCTAGAAAGGGCAACCCCTCTCCTTGCCATTCCACAGGTCTGGTTGCCATCACACATTGGGCTTCTCAGCACCTGAAGGAAGCTTGCTTGCTGTCCCCTTCCCATGCAGACAGACTCCCCTGTCTGTCCTAGGCACAGCTAGAAGAGGCCTCCAGACACTACCCACACCATGCACCCTTCACCCATGGCTTACAAAAGACCTGATCAGTTCAGGGAAATACTAGTCCACCCTAGGCTGGAAGAAAAAAAAAAAAAAAAGATAACAAAGGGAGAGAATTTTGCAAACACAATGCTTGCACAATTCACTTAGTTTCTCATTTTTTTCTTGAGGTTGTTTAATACTCCTCATTTTCTGGTCTGTCAGAAATGAGTTTTCTTTAGATGATTTTTTTTTTTTTGGTGACAGCAGGTGTCATGAATTTTCAGAAAACTGAAGGCTGATTGGATCCCTGAGAGGGGTACACCTTCCTGGGTGTGTTGATGAGATCCCTCGTGGGTGGTGGGCAGCCAAAGCCTTCCTGGAAAGGAGCTGCTGCCTTCCCAAGGGAAGCATGCTGCCTCTCTGCCAGCCCAACACTGTGTGCAAAGGTCAGGGCTGAATCACAGCCAACTTACAGGGATGCCTAGATTGGTTGGCTGCCAGGTTTCCAGCTTTGAAAGCCACCCTGAGTCAGAGAGCTTGCCACAGATGAAGAGCCACTGCTTCTGCAGAGGAGCTGTGGGCAGGCAGGCAGCAGGGCAGTGCAGGTAGAGGAGACATACTGGTATCAGTCCCAGACTGGGGCATTGCACCACAGGCTGTGCAGCCATCCTAGGGGCCAGGAGAGCCTCAGCCAAACAGAGGACCCTACACCCAGGCTGGAGAGGGGTTACCAGAAGTACTGGCAGCCAGGTGAGAGGCATTATTACAGAGTGCAAGGGTCCCAAGATTCCTGAATAGTCCAGAGTGATGCGAGGCCACATCAGCTACAGGGATGTTAGTCCTGTGACACATGGCTACGTCACAAATCGAAGGCCAAAGTACTCATGCACTGGTTCCCAGTCAAGTGCCCTAAGCCAAGAGATCTGAAATCTCTTTATTCCGCCAGCGGCTATGGCAAAAACACCCCATCCTCTCTGCAGCCTGTCTGGTGAAGTCTTCTCCCAGGGCTGCCGTGGTCAGGGAAAGCAAGGAGAAATCCAATTATCAAGACTTGTCAGTGAAAAAACACAGCCTCCACCCACTGAGACACAGGGCTGGGCTGGCACAATCCCAGCTCTGCCCCGCACCCCAGGAACACCCAGGTTCTCTGAAAGGAAAGGGGAGAAGTCTACTGAGGTGGTGCAGGCTCAGATGCCAAAATGGACAGGAAAGTAGGTATGCCAGCTGACTTCAATGGAAAAACCCTGGCTTTCTAGCCTGAGCCTGGCAGGCAGGTGCAATGAGTTCTTCGCTGAGCTGGAGGGCCCTAGCCCTACCCAAGCCTCCCTTAATGGAGCTCTGCACCCCGAAGACACTAGGGTGCATCCAGCTCTGGGAGCCAGCTTGTTTAGCACAGTGTGTCAGACCCATGCAGTGGACATCAGTAAAGGAACATCTCATGCCAGGCAGCACTGGTCAAAACAGGGCTCCTGAGATAAAGGAAGACACCTTTGCAGCAGGATGAGGCCCTGCAGCAGGGACAGTAGGACACAGAGTGAAAGGGTGCAACAGGAGAGCTGAACTTTTTCCATGCCAATGAAGCAGGGCTGTCCACTCCCCCATTTCTGTACCCCACCCAGGAGCCAAGTATTCTGCACCTACATCCAGCTACAACCTTAATAGGTGTTCGTATACAGGATGCACAAGACCAGAGCACTTAAGCAGCCAGAGAGCTGGGCTGGGAGCATCTCACTCCCTGTTGCTTCTACCTCAGGACCTTGTGGCATATGCTGAACCCATGCACTGCCTGGCCAGCACCCACATACCCACAATCTTGACACATGAAGCTTTACCAAATCCTGGCAGAGGGGTTTGTTTTGTTTTGTTTGTGTTTTGTTTGTTTGTTTGTTTTTGTTTTGTTTCGGGTTTTTTTGTGGGTTTGTTTTTTTCTTTTTTTTCAGTAAGCAGCCTCTGAACTGACTTAACAAGTATGCCCCTCTTTCAGATGGTAACTTTTGTGGCACCTGGAAGGTTATTTATAGACTAGAGCAAGCAATCCTGGGCTAAAGCACACTGCAGCTTTGCTCCAGGCTGAGCAGCTCTGACAAAGTACACCATACTCCAGAGCTGCCAGTACAAACAGCCCTGAAATAAAGCTGCCAAGTCTCTCGGAGCCAGCTAAAGAGGTACAGATCTTCACACAACCTGTCACCAGCTTCACAGCCCTCTGGGAAAGGGAACCTATTGGGAATGGAGCCTGAAACAGTGGAGGGGAACAGAAGGCCCTGATCAGAGCTGCCTGCAACTCAACTCACTCCAAATACTTTTGTGTACGGACACCATGTACATAAAAATATACACAAGAGGGGAAACACATGCATTCACTGCTTAGTGTTCATTTGAGGCTATAATCCTTTTCCTGATAAAGGATTTATCATTCCAGCAACTGGCAGATTCTGCTAGTGCTTGCAGCCTCAGGATGGTAGGCAGGTGAGCTGGAAGGGCTTGTAGGAAGGGACATACTGGATCAGACTAAAGTCTCCTTCTGTCCCATCTCCAAACATAGAGAACAGCAGATGCTCGGTTCAACTTCAGTTTCCCACACACAAAAGCAGAGAAAAGTACTGACAAACACATCAGAAAATGCCTGGTTGCTAAGATTCCTTAAGGGAAACATACCCACCACCACCCAAACCCCAAAACCCTACTTGCTGCCCGGAACAGCGATCCTCCCAAACCTCCTCATGCAGGCAGCAGGTCTGCCCAAGGACCAAGGTTTGCTTGGGAAGTTTCATCTTCCCTTGTCTGCAGACTGAGGAGCAGCAGAGAGGGTCCTTGCACCCATCTCTCCCCTTTATTGGAAACCACACATATTATGGCAGCATGAATAGATTAACAAGTCTTGAGATTGAAGAATTAAGAGCAGTTTCCAAATAATGGTTATCTGGTAGGTAGATCTGTGCTCTGAACAAGATTTCCAGGACAGGAGGGATCTCTTGCTGCTTTTGAGGAGGGCCCAGCCCAGTAAGCTCCTGAAAGTGGGTTTAACCACAGCAGCCAGCAATGGCTTCCCCTTGCAAACCCAGAAGCACACAGTATAGCTGCACTCATGGGTAAGGGAGTTCAGCACTCTGGTAACAGGCTCCACCACCCCACTCAATTTTTGCTACATGCTGATCTCTCTGGAGGCACTGGAGTAGCCCGAGTCATGATTTCTGAATGTACAGAATTGCTGGTCTCGCACAAGCTGGCCCTTGGTTTTTTGCCCCCCAGCACCAAGGCTTTGGGAAGATAAGAGATAAGCTTACACCCTCCTCCTCCCCACCCCAACTGGAGGAGCCATGCTGGCCAAAGAGGTGCAGGAGGAAAGCAAGAGTCTTTACTGTCTACATACTCATTTATCTAACCAGGAAACTACTGCATAAGTGAGAATTTCTGCCTGCTCCCCTGCACCATGCTGCAGTTCCCAGCTCTTTCATCTGAACACTTCAGCTAACTCAGGCCAGGCTTTTGATTTTATTCAACAACTTAGACCACAGGACACAGAAGAAAGCAAACACCCTGCCTACCTTTGGAGCCAGCTCCTCTGATTCCCAGCAGCCTGACTGAGGCGCCTTAAGGACAGAGGGGTTTGGTGCCAGGAGAGGAGGCCAATTAAAACACACCCCAAAGTGTGAAATATATTACTGTTCCTAAGAAGATGGAGTGGGATTTTCCAGCTATTGGATTTATCTCCGGAAAGTGGATTAATATAATACTTAGGGGACACTTCACTCAGATTCCCCTGTGCCAGAGCATATGGCTGCAAGTAGCTTCAGTGGAGACAAGCAACACAAGTCTCTTGATGGCATTGCTTATGACAGCACCGCTTGCTTCAGAGTGAGTTCATCACTCTGTGCTTCAAAAGGGCCCAAATACCGAACAACGGCAACCACCCACTCTGAGACTCTGCGACTCCCCTGGGAGAGAAGCAAGGGGAATATCAGCATGGATGCCAGCAGCTACTGATGAACTAAAACACACATTACATCCACTGTGTGTGCCATTTAAAGACAGTGTAGGTCCGAGTGTAAAAACAAAACTAAAAATCAAAATTATAAATCAGTGCATACCAATTCAGGTCTGTGTTATCCCTCTGTGCTGAGCCCCAAGCAAGCTTGTCAGGAATTCCAGGCTGTCAGAGCAGAGACCACTGATGCAGCTGCAGAGGGCTGTAACTCCAGGATCCCTGCTGCCCATGCTATCAACAATCCCAGGAGGCTTTTAGGAGACAGCCAAGTATGTTGTGGCACCTCAGCTGAGCATTGTTTTTCTTTAATATTTCCCCAAAGTTCTGCTCTAAACAGAGTTCCTCATTTTTGTGACTTGCACCAGGTGCCTGGCTGAAACAAGAGCCATGTGGGTTTAAGTGCTCAGGATTCTTTTGGATAAAGGAAACTAAAGCAGTGTCAGCATTTAATTAATCTCCAGCAATCTAATAAAAGGATGGAGTAATTGCCTAACCCATCTACATTCTGCAACTGGCAGCAGGAGCTGCTGGAGAAACCCACAAATTCTGAAGCTGGGTTTCATACAGGTTGTGCTTGGCATAACATGTGCCACAGGATACAAAGTAAGAGAAAGAGGAGCTAACAAAGACTAATATGCACCACCCCATTAACGCAGCCAGATCAGCAGTATGGAAAACAGACAAGCCACAAGCAGACGAAGGGGCAACTGAAGCTCTATTCCACTCCTCACCCTGCAAGCTGGGCCACCCAAACCTGGCATGGAAGAGGCAGGGCACTTACACCGGGGTAGATGAGATTTAGAAGTAGGGATTCTTTGCAGCCTTCCCAGAGGTGAGGGAGGCACAGGTGCTGGCAGTAAAACAGCATTTGGCTCCAACAATCTAGGAGCCAAAGGCTGCAAAGCTGAATTTGTACAATCTTTCTCAGGAAAGAGTTGCAAGGTTTTAGGTTTGCTCCATAAACAACTCCTCTGCTCACACACTCTGTGAAGCGTGGTGCCTGCCATTGGGCAGGTGACACCCCCTGCAGTGGAACCCTTCCAGCCACGAAATGAGGGGAAATAACACAACTTTGGCACCCTCCAAAGAGCTGCAGCCTTACCCGTGGGGTACTGCTCAGGATTAGACGCCAAAGCTCTGATTCCTCCTGCACCAGCACCTGTGCTCCAAGGACAACCATGTGTGACAAATGTCTCCCTCCCTGTCAGTCAATACTTGTTTTACATATTTTATTTTTTTCCAAGTCAACCTCACTTGGAGTACTCCATCAACGTGACTATTGTATCCCCCAGGAACAGCTAAAAGTGGCATGATTTTATTTTTCCCCTTTTCAAACTTCATGGCCTGCTACCTCCCATGGTACTGCCAGCCAGTGCTCAGCAACCCAGATGAGTAGCTCAGCTTTTTTCCAACCTGCTGTGAGATCCCAAACAGCCAGACTGTGGGAAGCCACAGCCTATATGGAGTAAGAGACTGAGAGGCCCCAATAGGAAAAAAACCTCAGCATTTCCTGCCAAATCCACTAGCAAGAATGGTTTATACATGTAAGGGGAAATAATAAGCTTTTATTTTGGGTAGGCGGCCCTAACCACAAATGGCAACCAATTCCTCTGTCTGCTCACACCATGAGTTTATCCCATTAAAGAAGCACTAGGGTACAAGGTACCGTGCAGATACCAGCGTTCTTCTATCACATCATCAGTCTAGCATTGCCCACAGCGCTGGAAACACAGAGCACAGCCCAAGCCCTGCACTCTTAGCTGAGAAGATGCACACAGAACCTGGCTCTTTAGGGTCCCCAGCAACACATGCAGTGCCAAAGAGGGATGCAAGGGCAAGGAGAGATGCTCAGGTGAAGCAGAGGGGTCACCCTGCTCGAGCTTGACCCATGCGACAAGCTTCACTATCATTACGGGATTGCTGAGAAGCCTCCCCCAGCTTTTTGTAACTGAGTTTGGGGAAGAGTAGGCAAAGCCAACGGGAAAGTGAAGAAACCCCAAACCTATGCGAAAAGACAGCTGGAAAACAGGGAATCCTGAGGGTCAAGGAACAAACGCTGGGCAGGGAACCCGCGAAACCCCTCCGCGCTCGCTGCCCACCTTGGCTTCAAAGCAGATGCCGTGCTGGAAGGCGTCCTCGTTGTGCAGGGGGATGCGGAGATCGTGACGGTCATCCACCAGGTTGTACTTGGACTTGGCGGGCATGGCGGCCCTGCGGCGGCCGGGCTGACCCCGCAGCGACCCGGCCCCGGCCCCGCGAATCCTCCGCCCCTTGCCGCCGGCCGGCCCCGGGGCGGGGACGCGCCGCCGCAGAGTGCGGGGAAAGGCGGGCAGGAGGCGGAGGGGGGTCTGGCAGAATGAGTCTCCGCACCCCCCCTCCTCTTCCAGAGGGGAGGAGCAAGGAAGCGTTAAAAAAATGAGGACCCGAATGGGGTGTTGAGGCGAAGTATCGCTGACATCTAGTGCGCGGTGTTGGATTTGCACCCCGGTCAAGTTTTTTTAAAAAAGGGAAAAAAGGAAAAGTTTCACGAGTGGTTATGGCGAAGCGGCCCAGGTCAGCCCCAAGGTGCGCTGAGCGCTGGGGAGCGCCGCGCCGCGCCGCCTCCCCGAAGCACCCTCAGCTGGGAGCGGGGCCTGAGAATCGTGTCCTTCTTCCGTGGGAGCGCCTGGGCCACTGCAAATGTTCCAGCCAACACAGCCTGCATCCAAATTTTCATATCAACACCAGACATGATGGAAATCAGGTGAGCTGGAGGTGAAAATAATCTATCTTGTGCTTAATGAAAGTGTTCCTTGTGACCAGACCCTGCTGTAGACTATCTTATAAAAGCCCTGAAAGCTATGACTGTGCTCCCTCACCCACTGAAAGCACCCCAGAATTGCTTTCCAGATGTGCAAGGGCCCACTGACATAGCTTTGACTGGAAGCCCAGGCTATTCCATCCCTTACCCCCATGTACAGGTGCACCCTCAGGTAGGGCTGCATTCTTTTTAATGTTTTTTTTAATGTTTTTTAATGTGTTTTAATGCCTACAGATGTTGCGTAACAGCCATTAAGTTCATCTCACAGCAGTATGGCTGAAGAGCTCAGGCTGGCATTCACACATGTCAGAGGCACCACTTGGGACAAGCCATTCCCAGGGCAGATGTGTCCCCCCAGCTCAGGAGACCCAGAAGCTTTTGCCTTGCTCTGCTGGCATGGTCCTACGTGCCAGAGCAGGTTTCCCTTGCATGCCTCTGGTTTTTAAATGATTGCAATGCAAACAGAAGTGCGGAGTCTTGACCCTTCCCTGGGCATAACAAATTCAGGGCCATCAATTTTTCAAATTGAATCAATGTGGTGAAAATTCCTTTGAGTTTATAGCGTAGTTCAGAGTCAGCCAGTGATTCAGCCACATCAAACGTTGTTGTTTCCCTCCCAAAGTGAAGTGGGCTTTTCACCTTCCCTAGAGGCTTGCGTAACAGGTTGGGCACAGACAGTAACATGCCAAGCTGAGATGTCCCTGTGCTCAGTCATGCTCATGAAAGGTGTATGGGAATTTCTGCTGTGCTGCCAGCTTCTCTATGCCAGGCTCCGGATGGGATCATGCAGAGCGGTCAGCACTAGGACAAGTGAATCAAGGGATGATTTCCTGCTGGGAAAAGGTGTCAGCAAAGCCCTGAGTTCTTGAAAACCTTTTTTCCTGGTTTTGGAAGGGGGCAGAGGATCTGTGTTGTGTGTTGCAGCTGCAGCAGCTTGGTGACTGCACTTGCTGAGATCCCTTGGGCAAAAATGGTGCGGAGGGCTAAATACCCATGAGGCACTTGAGCTCACTTACATCTGGGATGGGCAGAAGTCAGTGTGAGATAGTCTTGAGTCTGGATTTGCTCTGTGATATTTGATGCTCCAGGTTCTTACTGAAGTTTTCTGTTTAGCTCTAGCAAAGGTTTAGCTGACAGCACAGAAGAGCCAGGTGCTGGGAATGATACAGCCACTGGACAAGTCCCCTGAGGTCTCCAGTCTAATACCTGCTCCAAGCAAAGCCAGCTTCAACATGAAAGGAGGTAGCTCAGGGTTGTGTCTAGACAAGTTGCAAGCATCTCCAGGGAGATCTGACAGCTTCTCTGGAGCCCTGTTACTGTACTGTTGGAGAATGGCTCGAAGAACAAGGACATGGCTCTTTAAAAATGCTACATTCAAGCAAGGCATAGGCCTGCACAAAAGACCGAATGGAGGAGTACCGAGAAGCTGCACAATCATGTTGATAGCGCGAACTAGCAAGGACACTGTGACCTTGACTAGTTTCATAAATAATCTTAGGGAACTAGCTGTAGAAAGAATGAGAAACTAGCTTAAGCTGAAACCGCAAGTAGGAGGACACATGTAAAAACCTAACCCTTAGGCTTCGCCAATCAGAGTAGGACTAGTAGACATAATTAACTTGCGCTGTATATAACTGACCTATCTGAAGGGAATAAACGGAGCCTGCTTATAACTCATATTGAGTTGTGCACGTCTTCCCTTCTTGACAAAAAACAAGGGCCTCTGAACCTCCCTCACAACACTGTACTGCATTTATTTAAAGACGTACAGTCTCGCTGACTGCTGGCTTTCCACAGCTAGCAAAGCCCTGTAGATTTGGTAAAGAACTGAATTCCCTTGTGGGAGGGCTTGCGAGCATCTCTTCAGTGAATGGTACCTCCAGGGAGGTTTTCCCCCAGGCAGAGATATGGGTGTTTGATGGAAAGCCTTCAGAGCCTGACAAACAAAACTCCCCCCAATCAGGCCCAGTGGTTTTGCCTGGTAGAACGCCCTCTTGATGATGTGGTGAGAACATTTAAAGATTGGGGTACCAGAGTCTGTGATACTACAGACAACGCGACAGAAAAATGTTTGAAAATCATAGGGAAACACATATCGGCTACCAGAATGAAAGACAGAGCCACAGGAGTTGGAGATTTTAGGATTAGTAAAAATGGATTATTGTATGAATTTTAATTGTAGTTCATATACAGGGGAGTGGAGTCAACATAATTGTCAGTCATTTAATGATGTTGATGCAGAGAATAATGCTTATAAAAATGAAAGTTTATGGTGTAATAAGACTTTGTCAAATCCACAAGGGCTGTGAAGCCTAGGCAAATCCCGCCGGGGGTGTTTTTTGTGTGTGGTGATCGAGCTTGAGCAAGTTTACCATCAAGCATTATGGGAGGTCCATGTGCCCTAGTGCGATGAGCCATGCTTATGCCTAATACACCAATGATATTTAATCATTCTGGTTTGAGTCATTAGAGGAAAAGGCAATCTTTACATGCATTTACCAGTGACTGCAATGACAACATACAGCCGTGGAATCGCCGGGATACGCTTGCAGCAAGCCTATTGCCTCCACATGCAGCAACAGCAAAGGCACTAATGCAGGTGAACAGGATGGCATGTTGGCTGGCTAAACAGTCAAACATGACATTGGAGATTCTAACACAACTGGCAAATAACATCGATTCTGCAAAACACGCAAAACTACAAACCTGTGTGGCAATTGATTTTTTGTTGCTAGCGTGTGGACATGGGTGTGAAGACTTTGAGGGAATGTGTTGTATGAATTTGAGTGATCATTCTCAGTCTATTCATAAGACTATATCAACACTCATGGACAGAACGAAAAATTTGGAAATGGATGATTTTTTTTAGGGGGGGTTGGAAAACTTACTAAATGGATGGGGATTAATGGGCTGGCTAAAAGCTTTAATCAAAATTGATTTACTTTGTATTACTATAATTCTATGCATAATCATGTTTGCCGTGTTTTTTAAGAATTGTACGAGTAATCGATCATTCTTTGAAAGCTGTGATGGTTGTAAACAAAGAAGGGGGAGATGTGGGCACAGAAGATTCCATCACGGCGTGTGTGCAAGACAATATGGCCGATGTCCTTGCACATACACGGCGCCAGCGAGTGCAGTGCAGTGCAGTATGGCTGATGTCCTTATGCTTGTTAGCAGAAAACCATGGGATAGTAAGCAGGAAACTGTGAGATAGCTAAGCGGGAGGAGAAAACACAGAGATAAAAGATAGATCTGTAGCAAGTAGAGTTACGGTTAATTGCTGTAGCTGCGGAAACTTTAGAAGTGGAAAATCACTGGGGTAGCTTCTAACAAGGCAGATAAGGGTATATAAAGCCATACTTGTGCATAATAAAAGGATTTTGGTTTTGACCCTGGACTGAGTCCATGCCTCAATCCCTACAGAGACATATTCATATGAAAACCCAATATATATATATATATCTCATATATATATCTCATCCCTCAAATCCCAGTTGTTGCAAACGCCCAGGGAAGAATTTAGCAGCACATTTAGTTGCCTCTGCTGCCATCATTACAGATTTTACATAATTTCTCCATGGTTGGACAGTGATAGAAGGATTGGTAAGCAGCTCAGGTGGGTGCCTGGGTGTTCAGCTGCCTGCTGCTGCCAGAAAGGATGAACAGACAGATGAGTGGAAGGAGGTGCAGGGAGTGGCTTCTTGGTGAGGTGTTGGGGAGAAGAGTAGGGGATGCTCAGAGCCTCCCACCCTCTGTACTCACCTGCTGCCCTGTGGGGTCAGCACGAGCCATCACCAATGCCACCAGAGGGAGGTGGCAGGCCACCTTGGGTCGGGTGTTGTCCCGATGTTGGCACCCACATGCTGGGGGACTGGGTCACTGGAGACATGGAATTGTACTGGGTATGCCAGTGTATTGAAGGGAAATGGCAAGAGTAAGACACATGGCCTTGGCTGCAGGCTGCTTGATAGAGACAGCGGGTTGACCAAGCCTTGCAGGAGGAGCTGGGAGTTGAGGTCCAAAAGGGAGGTGCTTTCATGGCCTCATCTGAAGATGGCAGTCAAGGAAAGGTCATCTGTCCAAAAATACAAGGCAGGGAGCAAAGCCCTGGGCTGTGAGTGAGTGCCTACAATTTCACAGGACTGGGCATGGGCGAATGTGCCTGCATACCCCAGGAAACCTGAGGATACACCTTCCTTGCAGTAGGCTTTGGCAGTCGTAGAAGCACAGAGAGGTCAGCAGGAGTGTTCATCGGGAAGACAGCTCTTGAGATTGTCCCTCTCTTGCCTTATATCTGTTTCAAGGGCCAGGTATTTTGGAAACATGTTGTAAGTGGAAAAAAAAGCATACAAGGGAAAGCAGGCAAGGTGGGTAAGAGGGTGGGTACAGATTCTCAGTGGAAAGGGAGCAGCTATTCACCAGAAACCTTGGGTCTTCCCTCAGCTTTATCTTTCAGCTCCTTAGCTATGGCCTGATGAGGCAATAGCTGAACCCTGCTGCAGCTGCTTCAGCCCCGTATCAGTCCTGAGGGAGAAATTAAAGAGGACTTTATGTCCAAACAATTGCAAATGCATGCGTTTAATAATCAGCAATTTAAAGTCAAATTCTGTTAAAAGTGATGGATAGCTTCTTCTCACCACCGTCAGAGCCCTTGGATCCTGCATGGCAGATGCCTTCCTGATTTATGGCTTGCCTCTTTGTGCAATGGGAAATAAACAGCCCAAATCTAATTACCATACTCTTGTTAGGATAGATTCGTATATTGCTTCCATCTTATTAGTGGGGCTCCCCACTTCCCTTTTGTGTGGATGACTTGTGTTTTATGGTTATCCTTGGCATGGTTTCAAATAATCTCTGCTGCTTCCATTTTGCTAGCAAATTAGGTTGATGTGCAGCACAGACAGATGACATGTTAGAAATAGCATTTTTTTCTGAGTGGCTCAGTGGGTGAGGGGAGGTCAAGAAATGGGGGTGAGGATGATGGGGTAAGGGTTGTCAAAGGATCGATTTCTTTCTCAACATTTCTCATCAGATATTGAGCCGCAGAGCTTGACTGTATTAATCGCAGATATTGGCCTTACAGCCTTACAAAAGAGGGTGGGGGGTGCTTGTTCTGTACCAACTTTGGAATGCTTTGTACTGGCCGAGGATGGTGCATAGCGAATACTTTTTACCTGTCTCTATGCCTCCCTGCTCCCCACCAATGTGAAGCAAGACAGGAGAACTAATGATGGGACATGCCATAGACCCATGCTCCAACAGAGCATGCGGAAGGACTAGTTCATCCAAAGTTCAAGTGATGATGACTACTAGCCTTCATCAGGGACCCCAAGTCGACCACCACCACCAGGAGGAGCGCATGTGCAAGACGAGATCTGCCTCCAAAGCCTATAACGCCTCAGACACTCCTCTCTTGGTATGTGTGGCCTGCCAGGTGGAGTTTGGCAAATCTCACAGGACTTAGGTGCAGCAAAGGCAGGTCGCAAGGAGTAAATAGGTGTATGGACTAGCATAAAAGACAGCTCTGAGGCAGCGGATTTTTGAAGATCTTCCCTGTGGGGTCCACAGCGGGCTGAGGACCCCTGATTAATGCACCCGGAAGGAGATCATGGGACAGGAAGTGGGCAGACAATATAGGACCATGCATAAAAGTAGTACTATCCATTCACAGGTTGTTTATGTATAAGCTAATCCAATCATGCGGAGACGCGTGTGTTAATCAAGGGTATAAGAGGCACGTGTAAGATCAAGCGGGGGGGGGGGGCCGGCCAGCCAGCCATGTAACTTCGATAAAGAAACGTGCTTCCACATCACCGTGTCGTGTCTCAACAGCGACATCTGGTGACCGCGACGTGATATAGCTAGCGATTTTCTGAGAGTTTTAATTTTGGGGTTCCCCGAGGTGGCACAGCCACTATAAAAGAGTTTTCGGCAAGAATAGCCAAGAGGAGCGGCGAGAGAAGCTGTTAAAAGAGTTTTCGGCAAGAATAGCCAAGAGCTGAGGCGAGAGAAGCTGCTTAATTCCGGATCCGGGACCTTTAAGAAGCCACCGAGTGCAGGTGAGCTGCTGGGGAAAAAAGATGGGAGCCTCACTAACAAAAGAGGAGGAAATGATTATAAGCATGTGGAAGCAAATACTAGAAAAGAAGGGTGTAAAGCTAGAGGAATCAATGTTGCAAAAGATGCTTTTATGGAGTAAGAGACAGACATTATATAGTTCAGATATAATGACATCACTTACTGTTTCGAATTGGAAAGAAATAGGGGACAGGCTGTTTGATAGTGCTTCACGTGGAGACAAAGAGTCAGTATCTTTGTTAACCATATGGTGCCTTTTGTTTGATACTTTGAAAGACTTTAAAAAACAGAGGGATCAGGCAGAGCAAGATCTTTCACCCCTTGCCTCCCGAAATGAGCCTCCATCTGCTGAGGATCTGTTAACGGAGCAAGAGGAATTTTTTATATTAACTGCTGACCCAGACTCTGCATGTCTATCTGAGTTTCAATATCTAAATTCAAGAAATCCGGTAACGCACCCAGAGAATAAACCATCTCGGTTAGCGCGAAAACGTTTTCTTGTTGATGAGTCGGACGATGAAACAGACTCTGTCTGATATATAAACAAAGCCGACAGAGCGGCAGAGGGCACCCTATATAAACAGAGCGAGGGGCACCCGAAGCGTACAATCCCTTGGTACTCCCGCCTTTGCCAGATGAGCTGGATGATTGGGACAATCCCGTGGTGGTGGGGGGGGCACTGAGGCGGCTGCTTCAAAAACCAGAAAGATCGAGGCTAACACCGAGCCAGCCTCTGGGGGTTCCTCCGGTAAACCTCAAACCTCTCAGGCGTGGGATTCACCCTCAGCACAGGTTACTGTGAGACCGTATGATCCATGTCTATTTTGGCAAAAGGTAAAATAACAGGCTATGCTAGAAGGACAGTGGACATTGTCTGAGGCAATAACTACACCCTTAAAGGAACGTGACCCGAGTCCTGTGACAGCTATGGCATTCCCGGTGGTCTGGGGAGATCCAGGACAGGGAATTATGGATGAGCACAGACCATACACCTGGAAAGTAGTACAGGAACTTCAAAAAAACTGTTACACAGTATGGTCCCAGCTCCCCTGCAACAGTGCAATTGCTTTGATTATTAACTATGGAAGAAATGACACCATATGACTTTGCCCAAATTGCACAAATTATGTTTCAGCCTGTTCAGTGCACAGTTTTTCGAAATATTGTCGGAAAAATTTGCTTTTACAGATCCTTTGACTAATGATTCAAGATATCATTGGAAGGTTTTCAGAAAAAAAAAAAAAAAAAGGGTTTGTAGCCCAGGCACTGAGTGTTATACGGCAGAAATATCCTGAATGCTATTGCTATCATTATATGGATGACATCTTATTGCCTGCTGCAATGTCAGAACAATTAGGAGAATTGGAAAGGGACACTAGACAAATATTGGAATGTTATGGCCTGATCATTGCCCCTGAAAAGGTACAACGTGTTAAACTGTGGTTGTATTTGGGCATGAAAGTGCTGGCCAAAACAGTCCAACCTCAGGCAATTAAAATAGTAACTGAAATCAGGACTTTAAATGATGTTCAAAAAATAGGTGGAATTATAAATTGGCTGAGACCCTATTTGGGCCTTACATCATCACAAATGCAACCCCTAGTTGATCTGTTAAAAGGGGACACAGATATTGCAGCGTTCTAAATAAGGAAGCCAGAAATGTTCTGACACTTGTAGAGCAAGCCATTCAGGAAAAGCATGTCTGGCGCATTGACCTGACTGTAATTGTGCAGGCATTGGTCTTTGTGGAAGGCTCAATGCCCTATGCTGCGCTCGTGCAGTGGGATCAGGGGTGGGAAGACCCCCTCCATATATTGGAGTGGATCTTCTTACCATTTTGAACAAAAAAGGCTGCTCCAGGATTATATGAGCTGTTAGCTCAACTCATTATAAAAATTCAAACACGATTGGCACAAGATCCGGAATGTATTGTTATTCCTCTACAAGTTCAATATGGTGTCTTGCCAATAGTTCTGCACTTCAAGCAGCACTACTTAATTTTACGGGCCAGATATCATATCATTTTCCTTCCCATCCACTTTGTAAACTGGGAACTCAAATCTCTATCGCACAAAAATTGTTAAGCCAAACAGCACCTGTTGATGGACCCACAGTTTTCACAGATGGGTCTGGGAAAACAGGGAAAGCTGCTGTTACATGGTTTGATGGACAAAATTGGCAACATTTAATTGAGCATCAACAAGGCTCCCCGCAAGTGGTGGAATTACTAGCAGTCACATTGGCATTTCAACAGTTCCCACAATCCATAAATGTGGTAACCGACTCTGCTTATGTTGCAGGACTAGTGCAGAGATTGGATAAAACAGTTCTTGGACAAGTGACAAACCACCTGTTGTTTGGAGTTATGAAGCTCCTGTGGGAAACTGTACAAAACCACAGCCTACCCTATTATATTCTACACATAAAAAGCCATACTGACTTACCTGGTTTTATGGCAGAAGGAAATGCCCAGGCCGACCAGTTAGTATCTGCGGCAGCATTAGGACCAGTACCAAACATTATGCAACAAGCAATTGCTTCTCATCAATTTTTTCACCAGGGTCACAGAGCACTCAAGAGACAGTTTCAGCTTTCTACTACTGAAGCCTGATCTATCGTTGCCTCATGTCTGGGTTGTCACGGCCAACATTTTCCAACAGTTTATGGAGTAAATCCTAGAGGCTTACAGGCCCTACAAATTTGGCAAACTGATATAACTCATATTACAGAATTTGCCTGACAAAAGTATGTACATGTATCAATTGATACCTTTTCTTCTGTCATTATTGCTACTGCACATACTGGAAAAACAGCAAAAGATGCTATTAGGCATTGGCAAAAAGCCTTCGCCACCTGTGGTGTTCCTTGACAAATTAAAACTGACAATGGTCCCGCTTATGTTTCTGGGCGAGTGAAATAATTTTTACAGTCTTGGGGTGTCAGCCATGCTACAGGTATTCCTCACTCCCCCACTAGTCAGGCACTTGTAGAACGTGCCCATGGTACACTTAAGTGCCTTTTACAAAAACAAAAGGCGGGAATGTCTGGGGAATCACCTGAAGCAAGGCTGAACAAGGTGATGTATGTATTAAATTTCTTAACTATCAATGAGGAACATCAGAATCCCCCAATGATTCGACATTTTGAATCCTTGAAGTCTACCACAGCTATCTCTGATGGAGTGAAGGTTCAAGTGAAGGACCTTCAAAGTGGTCAGTGGTCAGGCCCATGCAAGCTATTAACTTGGGGTCGAGGGTATGCTTGTGTTTCCACAGATGAAGGACCTTGGTGGTAACCTGCTCATTGTGTTCGCCCTGCTGTGGATAAGCCACGGAGGCCACGTGTGGAGAATCAAACAGCTGGAGATGAGTGTGATGGATAGCCCTTGCTAACATCAAAGAACTGCCATAACAACTGGAGTATAAATCGTATATCTGAACCACAAGTTAGAGTTTTTAGGATCAGTAGAAATAGAGTATAAGTCATGTACTGGAACCACAAGTTAGAGCTGTTAGGATCAGTAGAAACGGAGTATAAGTCACTGTCTGTATACTTTTCAGATGCACCTACAATATTACTCAGTATGGTCAAGTATTGATGCTGCTTTGCTTCCCTGTTTCAAGAATGGGTATGTTTGTAGTTGTGCTGTCGATGTTGCCCTGCATTGTGTGTCTGCTGCGAAGGGCCCCGCAGCAGCCAACACAGGCAATCTTTAACGGGCAATTTTCTTTAGCACAAATACAAAAAGGGGGAATTGTGGGGTCCACAGCAGGCTGAGGACCCCTAATCAGGGTCCCGGAAGGAGATCATGGGACAGGAAGTGGGCAGGCAATATAGGACCATGCATGAAAGTAGTACTATCCATTCACAGGTTGTTTATGTATAAGCTAATCCAATCATGCGGAGACGCATGTGTTAATCAAGGGTATAAGAGGCACGTGTAAGGTCAAGCAGGGGGCCAGCCAGCCATGTAACTTCAATAAAGAAACTTGCTTCCACATCACCGTGTCGTGTCTCAACAGCGACACTTCCCCACTGTGAGATCACATCAATCGAAGACAGAAGCAGAGGAACGCCTTCTGGACCGGGACCCCAGAGATATCTGCGGACCTGTTGGTGGTAGCTATAACCCCCCTTTTCTTTCCCTTTCCTCCCCATCCTTTTCCATTTTCTCTCTCTCTCTTTCTATCGCAAGTCACTTTATGGGCACAACTAATAAAGTTCCAAAAGTTATTGAAGTGTAACTCCCTTGACTTGTTGAATCATTGCTTTGCTTTCTTTTTGCACTCTGAGATCATAGCTGACACAAACCATCACACATCTGCTTATGAATGGACCGTGACAGATGGGGAGGAAGGAGAAAAGCCAGTGCTGACAGTACTTACCTGCCTCTGATGGGCACTGACAGAAAAGAGGGATGGATGGATGGGGCCTTATGAGAGACTGAAAATAAATGTTCTTCTTCCTAGGAGAATCACGCTGATTCAACTCTTTCCCATTCTTTTCTCTGTGAGAATGGTCAATTCTCTTTGGGTGCCTGTTCACTCAACAGATAGTGCTTTTCTTTGTGTGATTAGCCTGAAATCCACAGAAAATAATTCTGTCTTCTAACAAATATCTGACTACATGATTCCAGTGCTACAAGATGCTTCAATAGCCTGAACAGATGCTGAAATTACTGTCAGTAAGAAAATCACACTCAGATGCATTTATGCTTTTAAAATAGCATCTCCTGTGTTTATGTGATGATGTGGGGACAAAGCCTATTTGCAGCTGCAGAGCTGGGGCTGGCTTGGGCTCCCCAGCACAAGGACAGTGACATCCTGGAGCAAGTCTGGTGAGGCCACCACAATGATCAAGGCAGGAGCATGGGCTGTACAAGGAGAAGGCAAGAGCTGCATTAGCTCAGCCTAGAGGGGGAGCCATCCAAAAAGCCTCCACCCCTGTGCTCCCCATTTGACACAGTCTGCAGAGCTCAGCTCTGTGTTCACCACCATAGTTGCTCAGCTCATCTATGCCAGCAGCAATGCCACCAGCAGAAATGGCAAATCCTGGCCCCCAGTGGTCCCCACCCTGTGAGGGTTTCTGTCTCATACTGACTTTTTGAAATGGGCTTGTCAGCTATATTTTAACATTTTAATTCATTTAATGTGTTTTTTACTGATAACTTGTAAAATCAAACTGTCACACTGTGCAGACTCAAATGTCAGCAAAGCCCAAGTATTTAATGTCTGTACCTTTATCATCCAAAGTCATAATCTCATCAAAAGGCAAAATCAGAATTATCTGATGAGCACCAAGTCCCTGTTAAATCCAGAGGATGAAAATTGTTTATCTTCCTATCACATCTCATTCCTATCACATTGCATCCCAGTAAACTTGCCCTTCATTTGCTGCTATGAAGTTACATGCAATGCTACCCCCGCCCCTCCCCCCCCAGCCTCAGCACTGGTTTGATCCTGCCTTCTGCCAGCTGCTCTATGACCCTTCAGTCAACATACCTAGCTGGAGCATTCTCTGATGCCTGCTTCTTCTCTTCTCCGCATTGTACAATGGGGAAGACTATACTTATTTCTGCTCACCTCCCTCCTTCTTGTGCTCAGCAGCCTGGGGCAACCCCCTGGTGCAAAGCCACCTGTGTCACTGCTCTGCATGGAGCCCAGACCTCAAGACACCAATAATCACATCCTCCTTCTTGTTCAGGTGATAATTTTCCTAACTAAGAAAACATTTGTGTGACATAAGGAGGACTTTTATTTCAACTAATTTGCATAATTTTTATGGGCAATTTATTATCAGCCCCTGAAATGCAAGTTCACCAATGCAAGTGAGTTTGTCAGTGATGAAGAAGAAATACAACACACTTACTCGTGGAGACTTAAAGTTCCAGAAACAGGATCCCAGTGGAAGAGTTTGTGGGGGAAATTTTTTGTCTGGATTTCAGTATGCCTTTAAATCTGGGATCGGGGCAGTGAAACTGTAGAAAAGCAATTGTTCAGCTTCCCAAGATGTTTACAACTGCAGGCGGATATGTATGGGGGTAAAAAGGAAAAAATAAATGACATAATGTGTAAGATTTTTTTCCCATTTTGAACTTGCAATAATCTATACTCCTGCTTGTCCTGCAGATAAGAAAATGGCAGATATCTGGTTGACTGAAGGGAACACAAGACCATTGAGGTCCATTGAAATAAAAATAGGTCCATTGAATTCCATGGAAGACCATAGAAGTCATTCAGGGGAAAGAAATATCTACTCAAGTCCATTTCAGCAAAATCAAGTTCTTTGAAGTCCACTGAAGGAAAAACAATCTAGAACACTGAAGGAAAAATACGCTTTTGAAATCCATTGAAGTTCTGTGAAGTCCATTGAAGTATAAAAACAAAAGTCAATGAAGTCTGTTGAAATTAAAAAAAAATTCATCAAAGTCTATTGAAGGTCAAACAAGTCCATTGAATCAAAACAATTCAGTTGAAGTTAAAACACTTCCACTGAAATCAAATTAGAGTGTTGAGAGCAAAACAAGTCAATTGAAGTCCATTGTAGTGAAAAAAAGTCCATTAAAGTAAAAAAAAAAGTCCAATGAAGTCCATTAAAGTCAAACCATTTAAATTGAATTCCAATAAAGTTTAAACATCTCTACTAAAGACAAGAGAAATCCATTGAAGTTCATTGAAGTAGATTGAAGTCCATTGAAGTTTACTGAGGTCAAAAGAAGTTGATTGAAGTCCCTTTAAGAGAAAACAAGTCCACTGAAGTCCATGGAAGTAAAAGTATTTCCACTGAATTCCATTGAATTCAAATAAAGTCCATGGAAATCAAAACAAGTGCTTTAAAGGTCATTGAAGTCTAAATAAGTCCATTGAAGACTAAAGAATTTCATTAAATTCAAAACGACTCCAAGGGATTTAAAACAAGTCCATTGAAATCCATTGAAATAAAAAAAATCCATTGAAGTCAAAACAATTCCATTACATCAAAACAATTCCACTAAAGTAAAAACCATTCCACTGAATTGAAAACAAGTCCATCAAAGATCCCTGAAATCCTTTGAAGTCAAAAAAAAGAACTAAAGGCAAAACAAGTCAACTAAAGACCACTAAAGTCAAAACAAGTCTACTGATGTGAAAACAAATCCATTGAAGTGGAATAAAATCCATTGAATTTTACTGAAGTAAAAAGAAATCTATTGAAATCAATTTAAGTCAAAATATTGAAGTCCATTGAAGTTCATGAAAGTCCATTTAAGTCTTCTAAAATCCATTGAAGTCCATGTAGTAGACCGAAGTCCATTGTAGTCCATTTTAAGGAAAAGATTCCATTGAAGTTTTTTGAAGTCTCTTCAAGTCAAAACAATTATTGAAGTCCACTGAATTCAAAACAAGTCCCTTGAAGAGAAAAGAGCTCCACTGAATTCAATAGATATCCATTGAAGTCAAAAGTTCACTGAATTCAAAGCAAGTCTGCTGAAGTCAAAAGGAGTCCACTGAATTCAAAACAAGTACATTGAAGTCAATTTACGTCAAAACAATTTCTCTGAAGTCAAAACACATCCAATGGAGTCCACTGAAGTTTGTTGCAGTTAAAGAAAGACCAATAAAGTCCATTGAAGACAAAACAAGTCCAATGATGTTCACTGAAATCAAAACACGTAAATTGAAGTCAAAACAATTCTGTTGAAGTCCATTAATGTCAAAACAAGTGCACTGATATCCATGAAGGTCAAAACATATCCAATGACTTCCATTGAACTGAAAATAATTCCAGTGAAGTCTGTGGAAGTCAAAGCAGAGCGTAAAAGGCAAATGAAGTCTGTTGAAATCCACCGAACTTCCTGAGTCCATTGGTGTCAATACAAGTCCATTAAGTCAAAAAAGCACATTGAAGCCCATTGAAGTCAGAACAGTTCATTGAAGTCAGAAGAAATCAGTAGAAGTCCATTCATGTCAAAACCAGTCCATTGAAATAAAAACAAATCCAATGAAGTGCACTGAATTGAAAACAAGCCTATTGAAGTCAAATGAAATCAATAAAATTCCATTGAAGTCCACTGAAGTCAAAACAGGACCACAAAAGTAAAAAAGTCTATTTCAGTTCATGCAAGTTAAAATAAGTCAAATGAAATCCACTGAAGTCTGAAAAAGTTCAGTGAACTCCATAGAAGTCAAACAAGTCCACTGACGTTCAAACAAGTCGACAAGTCCATTGAAGTCCACTGAAGTCAAAACAATTCTGTTGAAGTCTATTGAAGTCAAAACTAAAGCAGTGAAGTCCACAGTTTTACCAAACTCACAAATACTCTGTGAAATCAGGTTTACTCAGGTTATTAAAGCAAGAAAGGTAGCAAAGAATTAGTAGTGATCAACAACAAATTAACAGTAACAGCTGTTAAAAGTAATGCATCTAATCATTACTACAAGAGAGCAAGAATAGAGCAAGTATATATAGGGGTCCCCATGCAGTATGTCCACTCATGACTGATGTCCCCAACCACTGCTGTGAGGGGTTTAGCTTTTATATAATTGAATATACAAAATACATCACTCCCAAAATACTGAGTCTTTGGTCCCAGATGCTTACTGCCTCTTTCTCGAGCTTTCTTACACCAAGAATAGCATAGCACAATCACATTGATAATAGTAATGTGAGAAGTTACGACAGGGAAGGGCTCACGAAAGCTCGCTGCTGAATTGGAAACGTTCACCCATAACAGCAAAGGGGAATGTTCTAGCCCAGAATGTTGCTGCTCGTTAGCTCTTTCTCCAGGGAGCGCTTCCATTGCAAACTGCAAATCGCCAATAGAAGAAGAATGTACTATACATTCATCCTCTGTGATACCCCTATTCACTGCAAAACCTTTCTGCCTCACTAACAACAGGAAGTTTCCTTATTCCTAGAAAGCTGCATGAGAATGACATCGCTTGCTGAACTGTCACTGCACAATATATTTAGGCGTATGCTTAAGTATAGGTTGGTCAGTTGCGACAGGAAATTTCTTAGGAAAGCTCGCCGGTGAATTGGAAACGTTCACCGATAACAGCAAAGGGGAACGCGCAAGCACAGAATGCTGATGCTCTTTCTCCCGGGAGCGCTCTCATTTCAAACTGCAAATCGCGACTAGAAGAACACTGTACTATAGATTCTTCCTCTGTGATTCCCCTGTTCACTGCAAGGCCTTTCCTGGCTAACCAACATTTGGAGGTTGCTTGTTTCCCAGAAAGCTGCATGAGAATAAGATCTCTTGCTCAACGGTCATGCACTCTATGTTTAGGAGTCTGGGTAAGAATAGATTGGTCAGCTGCGACAGGAAAGTGCTCAGCAAAGCTCGCTGGTGAATTGGAAACGTTCACCGATAACAGCAAAGGGTAATGTGCTAGCCCAAAATGCTGCTGCTCGTTAGCTCTTTGTCCCGGAAGCGCTTTCATTGCAAACTGCAACTCGCCAATAGAAGAACACTGTATTATAGATTCTTCACCCGTGATTCCCCTGTTCACCGCAAAACCTTTCTGCCTAACCAACCAAGGGAAGTTGCTTGTTTCCTAGAAAACTGCATGAGAATCGAATGGCTTGCTGGACTGTCACTGCACACTATGTTTAGGAGTCTGCATAAGTATAGATTGGTCAGCTGCGTCAGGAATGTGATCAGGAAAGCTCGAAGGTGAATTGGAAACGTTCACCGATAACAGCAAAGGGGAATGTGCTAGCCCAGAATGTTGCTGCTCGTTAGCTTTTTCTCCCGGGAGCGGTTACATTGCAAACTGCAACTCGCCAATAGAAGAAGAGTGTACTATAGTTTTATCATCTCTGATTCCCCTATTCATTTCAAGACCTTTCTGACTAACTAACCATAGGAAGTTTCCTTATTCCTAGAAAGCTGCATGAGAATCACATCTCTTGCTGAACTGTCAGTGCACAATATGTTTAGGCGTCTGCGTAAGTATAGATTGGTCATCTGCGACAGGAAATTTCTTAGGAAAGCTCGCTGGTGAATTGGAAACGTTCAGCGGTAAGAGCAAAGGGGAATGTGCTACCCAAAATGCTGCTGCTCGTTAGCTCTTTGTCCCGGAAGCGCTCTCATTTCAAACTGCAAATCGCGACTAGAAGAACACTGTACTATAGATTCTTCCTCTCTGATTCCCCTGTTCACTGCAAGGCCTTTCCTGGCTAACCAACAATTGGAGGTTGCTTGTTTCCAAGAACGCTGCATGAGAATAAGATCTCTTGCTCAACGGTCACTGCACTCTACGTTCAGGAGTCTGCTTAATTATAGATTGGTCAGCTGCTTCTGGAATGTGATCAGGAAAAGTCGCTGGTGAATTGGAAACGTTCACCGATAACGGCTAAGGGGAACGCGCTAGCACAGAATGCTGATGCTCCTTAATCTTTCTCCCGGGATAGCTTTCATTACTAACTGCAAACCGCCAAAAGAAGAAGAATGTACTATAAATTCTTCATCTGTGATTCTCCTGTTCACTTCAAACCCTCTCTACCTAAGCAACAATGGTAAGTGGCATGTTTCCTAGAAAACTGCATGAGAATCAGATCGCTTGGTGAACTGTCACTGTACAACATGTTTAGGAGTCTGCTTGAGTATAGATTGGTCATCAGCAACGGGAAAGTGCTCAGGAAAGCTCGTTGGTGAATTGGAAACGTTCACCGATAACAGTAAAGGGGAATGTGTTAGCCCAGAATGCTGCTGCTCGTTAGCTCTTAGTCCCAGGAGCGCTCTCATTGCAATTTGCAACTCGCGAAGAGAAGAAGACTGTACTATAGATTCTTCATCTGTGATTCCCCTGTTCAGTGCAACACCTTTCCTGGCTAACCAACAATTGGAGGTTGCTTGTTTCCCAGAAAGCTGCATGAGAATAAGATCTCTTGCTAAACGGTCATGCACTCTATGTTTAGGAGTCTGTGTAATATAGATTGGTCAGCTGCGACAGGAAAGTGCTCAACAAAGCTCGCTGGTGAATTGGAAACGTTCACCGATAACAGCAAAGGGGAATGTGCTAGCCCAGAATGCTGCTGCTCGTTAGCTCTTTGTCCCGGGAGCGCTCTCATTGCAAACTGCAACTCGCCAATAGAAGAACACTGTACTATAGATTCTTCACCTGTGATTCCCCTGTTCACCGCAAAACCTTTCTGCCTAACCAACCAAGGGAAGTTGCTTGTTTCCTAGAAAACTGCCTGAGAATCGAATGGCTTGCTGGACTGTCACTGCACACTATGTTTAGGAGTCTGCATAAGTATAGATTGGTCAGCTGTGACGGGAATGTGATCAGGAAAACTCGAATGTGAATTGGAAACGTTCACCGATAACGGCTAAGGGGAAAGCGTTAGCCCAGAATGCTGATGCTCAATAGCTCTTTCTGCGGGGACAGCTTTCATTGCAAAGTGGAAATCGCGATTAGACGAAGACTGTACTATAGATCTGTGATTCTCCTGTCCACTGCAAAACCTCTCTGCCTAACCAACAATAGGAAGTGGCTTCTTTCCTAGAATGCTGCATGAGAATCAGACCGCTTGCTGAACTGTCACTGCACTCTATATTTAGGAGTCTGCATAAGTATAGATTGGTCAGCTGCGCCAGGAATGTGCTCAGGAAAACTCGATGGTGAATTGGAAACGTTCACCGATAACGGCTAAGGGGAACGCGCAAGCACAGAATGCTGATGCTCTATAGCTCTTTCTCCCGGGAGCGCTCTCATTTCAAACTGCAAATCGCGACTAGAAAAACACTGTACTATAGATTCTTCCTCTGTGATTCCCCTGTTCACTGCAAGGCCTTTCCTGGCTAACCAATAATTGGAGGTTGCTTGTTTCCCAGAACGCTGCATGAGAATAAGATCTCTTGCTCAACAGTCATGCACTCTATGTTTAGGAGTCTGGGTAAGAATAGATTGGTCAGCTGCGACAGGAAAGTGCTCAGCAAAGCTCGCTGGTGAATTGGAAACGTTCACCGATAACAGCAAAGGGGAATGTGCTAGCCCAGAATGTTGCTGCTCGTTAGCTTTTTCTCCCGGGAGCGGTTACATTGCAAACTGCAACTCGCCAATAGAAGAAGAGTGTACTATAGTTTTATCACCTCTGATTCCCCTATTCATTTCAAGACCTTTCTGACTAACTAACCATAGGAAGTTTCCTTATTCCTAGAAAGCTGCATGAGAATCACATCTCTTGCTGAACTGTCAGAGCACAATATATTTAGGCGTCTGCGTAAGTATAGATTGGTCATCTGCGACAGGAAATTTCTTAGGAAAGCTCACCGGTGAATTGGAAACGTTCACCGATAACAGCAAAGGGGAACGCATTAGCCCAGAATGCTGATGCTCTATAGCTCTTTCTCCCGGGAGCGCTTTCATTGCAAACTGCAACTCGCCAATAGAAGAACACTGTACTATAGATTCTTCCTCTGTGATTCCCCTGTTCACTGCAAGGCCTTTCCTGGCTAACCAACATTTGGAGGATGCTTGTTTCCAAGAACGCTGCATGAGAATAAGATCTCTTACTCAACGGTCACTGCACTCTATGTTCAGGAGTCTGCTTAAGTATAGATTGGTCAGCTGCTTCTGGAATGTGATCAGGAAACCTCGCTGGTGAATTGGAAACGTTCACCGATAACGGCTAAGGGGAACGCGCTAGCACAGAATGCTGATGCTCCTTAATCTTTCTCCCGGGATAGCTTTCATTACAAACTGCAAACCGCCAAAAGAAGAAGAATGTACTATAAATTCTTCATCTGTGATTCTCCTGTTCACTTCAAACCCTCTCTACCTAAGCAACAATGGTAAGTGGCATGTTTCCTAGAAAACTGCATGAGAATCAGATCGCTTGGTGAACTGTCACTGTACAACATGTTTAGGAGTCTGCTTGAGTATAGATTGGTCATCAGCGACGGGAAAGTGCTCAGGAAAGCTCGTTGGTGAATTGGAAACGTTCACCGATAACAGTAAAGGGGAATGTGTTAGCCCAGAATGCTGCTGCTCATTAGCTCTTAGTCCCAGGAGCGCTCTCATTGCAATTTGCAACTCGCGAAGAAGAGGAGACTTTACTATAGATTCTTCATCTGTGATTCCCCTGTTCAGTGCAACACCTTTCCTGGCTAACCAACAATTGGAGGTTGCTTGTTTCCCAGAAAGCTGCATGAGAATCAGATGTCTTGCTAAACGGTCATGCACTCTATGTTTAGGAGTCTGCATAAGTATAGATTGGTCAGCTGCGACAGGAAAGTGCTCAGCAAAGCTCGCTGGTGAATTGGAAACGTTCACCGATAACAGCAAAGGGAAATGTGCTAGCCCAGAATGCTGCTGCTCGTTAGCTCTTTGTCCCGGAAGCGCTTTCATTGCAAACTGCAACTCGCCAATAGAAGAACACTGTACTATAGATTCTTCACCTGTGATTCCCCTGTTCACCGCAAAACCTTTCTGCCTAACCAACCAAGGGAAGTTGCTTGTTTCCTAGAAAACTGCCTGAGAATCGAATGGCTTGCTGGACTGTCACTGCACACTATGTTTAGGAGTCTGCATAAGTATAGATTGGTCAGCTGTGACGGGAATGTGATCAGGAAAACTCGAATGTGAATTGGAAACGTTCACCGATAACGGCTAAGGGGAAAGCGTTAGCCCAGAATGCTGATGCTCAATAGCTCTTTCTGCGGGGACAGCTTTCATTGCAAAGTGGAAATCGCGATTTGACGAAGACTGTACTATAGATCTGTGATTCTCCTGTCCGCTGCAAAACCTCTCTGCCTAACCAACAATAGGAAGTGGCTTCTTTCCTAGAATGCTGCATGAGAATCACAGCTCTTGCTGAACTGTCACTGCACTTTATGTTTAGGAGTCTGCATAAGTATAGATTGGTCAGCTGCGCCAGGAATTTGCTCAGGAAAGCTCGCTGATGAATTGGAAACTTTCACCGATAACGACTAAGGGGAACGTGCTAGCACAGAATGCTGATGCTCTATAGCTCTATCTCCCGGGAGCGCTCTCATTTCAAACTGCAAATCGCGACTAGAAGAACACTGTACTATAGATTCTTCCTCTGTGATTCCCCTGTTCACTGCAAGGCCTTTCCTGGCTAACCAACATTCGGAGATTGCTTGTTTCCCAGAACGCTGCATGAGAATAAGATCTCTTGCTCAACGGTCATGAACTCTATGTTTAGGAGTCTGGGTAAGAATAGATTGGTCAGCTGCGACAGGAAAGTGCTCAGCAAAGCTCGCTGGTGAATTGGAAACGTTCACCGATAACAGCAAAGGGGAATGTGCTAGCCCAGAATGCTGCTGCTCGTTAGCTCTTTGTCCCGGAAGCGCTTTCATTGCAAACTGCAACTCGCCAATAGAAGAACACTGTATTATAGATTCTTCACCCGTGATTCCCCTGTTCACCGCAAAACCTTTCTGCCTAACCAACCAAGGGAAGTTGCTTGTTTCCCAGAAAACTGCATGAGAATCGAATGGCTTGCTGGACTGTCACTGCACACTATGTTTAGGAGTCTGCATAAGTATAGATTGGTCAGCTGCGTCAGGAATGTGATCAGGAAAGCTCGATGGTGAATTGGAAACGTTCACCGATAACAGCAAAGGGGAATGTGCTAGCCCAGAATGTTGCTGCTCGTTAGCTTTTTCTCCCGGGAGCGGTTACATTGCAAACTGCAACTCGCCAATAGAAGAAGAGTGTACTATAGTTTTATCATCTGTGATTCCCCTATTCATTTCAAGACCGTTCTGACTAACTAACCATAGGAAGTTTCCTTATTCCTAGAAAGCTGCATGAGAATCACATCTCTTGCTGAACTGTCACTGCACTCTATGTTTAGGCCTCTGCGTAAGTATAGATTGGTCAGCTGCGACAGGAAATTTCTTAGGAAAGCTCGCCGGTGAATTGGAAACGTTCACCGATAACAGCAATGGGGAACGCGTTAGCCCAGAATGCTGATGCTCTATAGCTCTTTCTCCAGGGAGCGCTCTCATTTCAAACTGCAAATCGCGACTAGAAGAACACTGTACTATAGATTCTTCCTCTGTGATTCCCCTGTTCACTGCAAGGCCTTTCCTGGCTAACCAACATTTGGAGGATGCTTGTTTCCAAGAACGTTGCATGAGAATACTATCTCTTACTCAACGGTCACTGCACTCTATGTTCAGGAGTCTGCTTAAGTATAGATCGGTCAGCTACTTCTGGAATGTGATCAGGAAACCTCGCTGGTGAATTGGAAACGTTCACCGATAACGGCTAAGGGGAACGCGCTAGCACAGAATGCTGATGCTCCTTAATCTTTCTCCCGGGATAGCTTTCATTACTAACTGCAAACCGCCAAAAGAAGAAGAATGTACTATAAATTCTTCATCTGTGATTCTCCTGTTCACTTCAAACCCTCTCTACCTAAGCAACAATGGTAAGTGGCATGTTTCCTAGAAAACTGCATGAGAATCAGATCGCTTGGTGAACTGTCACTGTACAACATGTTTAGGAGTCTGCTTGAGTATAGATTGGTCATCAGCGACGGGAAAGTGCTCAGGAAAGCTCGCTGGTGAATTGGAAACGTTCACCGATAACAGCAAAGGGGAATGTGCTAGCCCAGAATGCTGCTGCTCGTTAGCTCTTAGTCCCAGGAGCGCTCTCATTGCAATTTGCAACTCGCCAATAGAAGAAGACTGTACTATAGATTCTTCATCTGTGATTCCCCTGTTCAGTGCAAGACCTTTCCTGGCTAACCAACAATTGGAGGTTGCTTGTTTCCCAGAACGCTGCATGAGAATAAGATCTCTTGCTAAACGGTCATGCACTCTATGTTTAGGAGTCTGCGTAAGTATAGATTGGTCAGCTGCGACAGGAAAGTGCTCAGCAAAGCTCGCTGGTGAATTGGAAACGTTCACCGATAACAGCAAAGGGGAATGTGCTAGCCCAGAATGCTGCTGCTCGTTAGCTCTTTGTCCCGGAAGCGCTTTCATTGCAAACTGCAACTCGCCAATAGAAGAACACTGTATTATAGATTCTTCACCCGTGATTCCCCTGTTCACCGCAAAACCTTTCTGCCTAACCAACCAAGGGAAGTTGCTTGTTTCCTAGAAAACTGCATGAGAATCGAATGGCTTGCTGGACTGTCACTGCACACTATGTTTAGGAGTCTGCATAAGTATAGATTGGTCAGCTGTGACGAGAATGTGATCAGGAAAACTCGAATGTGAATTGGAAAAATTCACCGATAACGGCTAAGGGGAAAGCGTTAGCCCAGAATGCTGATGCTCAATAGCTCTTTCTGAGGGGACAGCTGTCATTGCAAAGTGCAAATCGCGATTAGACGAAGACTGTACTATAGATCTGTGATTCTCCTGTGCGCTTCAAAACCTCTCTGCCTAACCAACAATAGGAAGTGGCTTCTTTCCTAGAATTCTGCATGAGAATCAGACCGCTTGCTGAACTGTCACTGCACTCTATGTTTAGGAGTCTGCATAAGTATAGATTGGTCAGCTGCGTCAGGTATGTGCTCAGGAAAACTCGATGATGAATTGGAAACTTTCACCAATAACGGCTAAGGGGAACGCAAGCACAGAATGCTGATGCTCTATAGCTCTATCTCCCGGGAGCGCTCTCATTTCAAACTGCAAATCGTGACTAGAAGAAGACTGTACTATAGATTCTTCCTCTGTGATTCCCCTGTTCACTGCAAGGCCTTTCCTGGCTAACCAACATTTGGAGGTTGCTTGTTTCCCAGAACGCTGCATGAGAATAAGATCTCTTGCTAAACGGTCACAGCACTCTATGTTCCGGAGTCTGCTTAAGTATAGACTGGTCAGCTGCTTCTGGAATGTGATCAGGAAACCTCGCTGGTGAATTGGAAACGTTCACCGATAACAGCAAACGGGAATGTGCTAGCCCAGAATGCTGCTGCTCGTTAGCTCTTTGTCCCGGAAGCGCTTTCATTGCAAACTGCAACTCGCCAATAGAAGAACACTGTATTATAGATTCTTCACCCGTGATTCCCCTGTTCACCGCAAAACCTTTCTGCCTAACCAACCAAGGGAAGTTGCTTGTTTCCTAGAAAACTGCCTGAGAATCGACTGGCTTGCTGGACTGTCACTGCACACTATGTTTAGGAGTCTGCATAAGTATAGATTGGTCAGCTGCGTCAGGAATGTGCTCAGGAAAACTCGAAGGTGAATTGGAAACGTTCACCGATAACAGCAAAGGGGAATGTGCTAGCCCAGAATGTTGCTGCTCGTTAGCTTTTTCTCCCGGGAGCGGTTACATTGCAAACTGAAACTCGGCAATAGAAGAAGAGTGTACTATAGATTTATCATCTGTGATTCCCCTATTCATTTCAAGACCTTTCTGACTAACTAACCATAGGAAGTTTCCTTATTCCTAGAAAGCTGCATGAGAATCACATCTCTTGCTGAACTCTCAGTGCACAATATGTTTAGGCGTCTGCGTAAGTATAGATTGGTCAGCTGCGTCAGGAAAGTGCTCAGGAAAGCTCGCTGGTGAAATGGAAACCTTCACCGGTAAGAGCAAAGGGGAATGTGCTAGCCCAAAATGCTGCTGCTCGTTAGCTCTTTGTCCCGGAAGCTCTTTCATTGCAAACTGCAAATCGCCAATAGCAGAACACTGTACTATAGATTCTTCACCTGTGATTCCCCTGTTCACCGCAAAACCTTTCTGCCTAACCAATAAAGGGAAGTTGCTTGTTTCCTAGAAAACTGTATGAGAATCGAATCGCTTGCTGGACTGTCACTGCACTCCATGTTCAGGAGTCTGCATAAGTATAGATTGGTCAGCTGCTTCTGGAATGTGATCAGGAAACCTCGCTGGTGAATTGGAAATGTTCACCGATAACGGCTAAGGGGAACGTGCTAGCACAGAATGCTGATGCTCCTTAATCTTTCTCCCGGGATAGCTTTCATTACAAACTGCAAACCGCCAAAAGAAGAAGAATGTACTATAAATTCTTCATCTGTGATTCTCCTGTTCACTTCAAACCCTCTCTACCTAAGCAACAATGGTAAGTGGCATGTTTCCTAGAAAACTGCATGAGAATCAGATCGCTTGGTGAACTGTCACTGTACAACATGTTTAGGAGTCTGCTTGAGTATAGATTGGTCATAAGCGACGGGAATGTGCTCAGGAAAACTCGATGGTGAATTGGAAACGTTCACCGATAACAGCAAAGGGGAATGTGCTATCCCAGAATGTTGCTGCTCGTTAGCTTTTTCTCCCGGTAGCAGTTACATTGCAAACTGCAACTCGCCAATAGAAGAAGAGTGTACTATAGATTAATCATCTGTGATTCCCCTGTTCAGTGCAAGACCTTTCCTGGCTAACCAACAATTGGAGGTTGCTTGTTTCCCAGAAAGCTGCATGAGAATCAGATCTCTTGCTGAACTGTCACTGCACTCTCTGTTTAGGAGTCTGCTTAAGTATAGATTGGGCAGCAGCGACAGGACTGTGCTCAGGAAAGCTCGCTGGTGAATTAGAAACGTTCACCGATTACAGCTAAGGGGAACGTGCTAGCCCAGAATGCTGCTGCTCGTTAGCTCTTTCTCCCGGGAGCGCTTTCATTGCAAACTGCAAATAGCGATTACAAGAACACTGTACTATAGATTCTTCATCTGTGATTCACCTGTTCACAGCAAAATTCTTTTACCTAACTAAATATAGGAGGTTGCTTGTTTCCTAGAAAGCTGCATTAGAATCAGATCTCTTCGTGAACTGTCACTGCACTCCCTGTTTAGGAGTCTGCTTAAGTATTGAAGAGGCAGCTACAACAGGACTGTGCTCAGGAAAGCTTGCTGGTGAATTGGAAACCTTGACCGTTAACAGCTAAGGGGAACGTGCTAGCCCAGAATGCTGATGCTCGTTAGCTCTTTCTCCCTGGGGGGGGCTTTCATTGCAAACTGCAAATAGCAATTACAAGAACACTGTACTATAGATTATTCATCTGTGATTCCCCTGTTCACTGCAAAATCGTTTTACCTAACCAAATATAGGAGGTTGCTTGTTTCATAGAAAGCTGCATTAGAATCAGATCTCTTGCTGACCTGTAACTGCACTCTCTGTTTAGGAGTCTGCTTAAGTATAGATTGGGCAGCTGCGACAGGACTGTGCTCAGGAAAGCTCGCTGGTGGTTTGGAAACCTTGACCGTTAATAGCTAAGGGCAAAACTAGCCCAGAATGCTGATGCTCGTTATCTATTTCTCCCGGGAGGGCTTTCATTGCAAACTGCAAATCGTGATTAGAAGAACACTGTACTATAGATTTTTCTTTTGTGATTCCCCTGTTCACTGCAAAATTCTTTTACCTAACTAAATATAGGAGGTTGCTTGTTTCCTAGAAAGCTGCATTAGCATCAGATCTCTTGCTGAACTGTCACTGCACTCCCTGTTTAGGAGTCTGCTTAAGTATTGATTGCGCAGCTGCAACAGGACTGTGCTCAGGAAAGCTTGCTGGTGAATTGGAAACCTTGACCGTTAACAGCAAAGGGGAATGTGCTAGCCCAGAATGCTGCTGCTCGTTAGCTCTTAGTCCCGGAGCGCTCTCATTGCAAATTTGCAACTCGCAAGAGAAGAAGACTGTACTATAGATTCTTCATCTGTGATTCCCCTGTTCAGTGCAAGACCTTTCCTGGCTAACCAACAATTGGAGGTTGCTTGTTTCCCAGAAAGCTGCATGAGAATAAGATCTCTTGCTAAACGGTCACAGCATTCTATATTTAGGAGTCTGCGTAATATAGATTGGTCAGCTGCGATAGGAAAGTGCTCAGGAAAGCTCGCTGGTGAATTGGAAACGTTCACCGATAACAGCAAAGGGGAATGTGCTAGCCCAGAATGCTGCTCCTCGTTAGCTCTTAGTCCCAGGAGCGCTCTCATTGCAATTTGCAACTCGCAAAGAGAAGAAGACTGTACTATAGATTCTTCCTCTGTGATTCCCCTGTTCACTGCAAGGCCTTTCCTGGCTAACCAACAATTGGTGGTTGCTTGTTTCCAAGAAAGCTGCATGAGAATAAGATCTCTTGCTGAACTCTCACTGCACTCTATGTTTAGGAGTCTGCTTAAGTATAGATTGGGCAGCTGCGACAGGAATGTGCTCAGGAAAGCTCGCTGGTGAATTGGAAACCTTCACCGATAACAGCTAAGAGGCACGCCCTAGCCCAGAATGCTGCTGCTCTTTAGCTCTTTCTCCCGGGAGAGCTTTCATTGCAAATTGCAAATGGCAAGTACAGAGACACTGTACTATAGATTCTTCATCTGTGATTCCCCTGTTCACTGCAAACTCTTTCTACCTAACCAACATGGGAAGGTTGCTTGTTTCCTAGAAAGCTGCATGAGAATCAGATCGCTTGCTGAACTGTCACTGCACTCTATGTTTAGGAGTCTGCTTAAGTATAGATTGGTCAGCTGCGACAGGAAATGTGCTCAGGAAAGCTCGCTGGTGAAATTGGAAACGTTCACCGATAACAGCAAAGGGGAATGTGCTATCCCAGAATGTTGCTGCTCGTTAGCTTTTTCTCCCGGGAGCGGTTACATTGCAAACTGCAACTCGCCAATAGAAGAAGAGTGTACTATAGATTTATCATCTGTGATTCCCCTGTTCACCGCAAGACCTTTCCTGGCTAACCAACAATTGGAGGTTGCTTGTTTCCCAGAAAGCTGCATGAGAATAAGATCTCTTGCTAAACGGTCACAGCACTCTATGTTTAGGAGTCTGCGTAATATAGATTGGTCAGCTGCGATAGGAAAGTGCTCAGGAAAGCTCGCTGGTGAATTGGAAACGTTCACCGATAACAGCAAAGGGGAATATGCTAGCCCAGAATGCTGCTGCTCGTTAGCTCTTTGTCCCGGGAGCGCTTTCATTGCAAACTGCAACTCGCCAATAGATTATAGATTCTTCACCTGTGATTCCCCTATTCATTTCTAGACCTTTCTGACTAACTAACCATAGGAAGTTTCCTTATTCCTAGAAAGCTGCATGAGAATCACGTCTTGCTGAACTCTCAGTGCACAATATGTTTAAGCGTCTGCTTGAGTATAGATTGGTCATCTGCGACGGGAAAGTGCTCAGGAAAACTCGATGGTGACTTGGAAACATTCACCGATAACAGCAAAGGGAAATGTGTTAGCCCAGAATGTTGCTGCTCGTTAGCTTTCTCCCGGGAGCGGTTACATTGCAAACTACAACTCGCCAATAGAAGAAGAGTGTACTATAGGTTTATCATCTGTGATTCCCCTATTCATTTCAAGACCTTTCTGATTAACTAACCATAGGAAGTTTCCTTATTCCTAGAAAGCTGCATGAGAATCAGATGTCTTGCTGAACTCTCAGTGCACAATATGTTTAGGCGTCTGCTTGAGTATAGATTGGTCATCTGCGACGGGAAAGTGCTCAGGAAAGCTCGCTGGTGAATTGGAAACGGTCAGCGATAACAGCAAAGGGCAATGTGCTAGCCCAGAATGCTGCTGCTCGTTAGCTCTTAGTCCCAGGAGCGTTCTCATTACAATTTACAACTCGCGAAGAGAAGAAGACTGTACTATAGATTCTTCATCTGTGATTCCCCTGTTCAGTGCAAGACCTTTCCTGGCTAACCAACAATTGGAGGTTGCTTGTTTCCCAGAAAGCTGCATGAGAATAAGATCTCTTGCTAAACGGTCACAGCATTCTATATTTAGGAGTCTGCGTAATATAGATTGGTCAGCTGCGATAGGAAAGTGCTCAGCAAAGCTCGCTGGTGAATTGGAAACGTTCACCGATAACAGCAAAGGGGAATGTGCTAGCCCAGAATGTTGCTGCTCGTTAGCTCTTTGTCCCGGGAGCGCTCTCATTGCAAACTGCAAATCGCCAATAGAAGAAGACTGTACTATAGATTCTTCACCTGTGATTCCCCTGTTCACCGCAAAACCTTTCTGCCTAACCAACCAAGGGAAGTTGCTTGTTTCCTAGAAAACTGCCTGAGAATCGAATCGCTTGCTGGACTGTCACTGCACACTATGTTTAGGAGTCTGCATAAGTATAGATTGGTCAGCTGCGTCAGGAATGTGCTCAGGAAAACTCGATGGTGAATTGGAAACGTTCACCGATAACAGCAAAGGGGAATGTGCTAGCCCAGAATGCTGCTGCTCGTTAGCTCTTTGTCCCAGGAGCGCTCTCATTGCAATTTGCAACTCGCGAAGAGAAGAAGACTGTACTATATATTCTTCATCTGTGATTCCCCTGTTCAGTGCAAGACCTTTCTTGGCTAACCAACAATTGGAGGTTGCTTGTTTCCCAGAAAGCTGCATGAGAATAAGATCTCTTGTTAAACGGTCACAGCACTCTATGTTTAGGAGTCTGTGTAATATAGATTGGTCAGCTGCGATAGGAAAGTGCTCAGGAAAGCTAGCTGGTGAATTGGAAACGTTCACCGATAACAGCAAAGGGGAATGTGCTAGCCCAGAATGTTGCTGCTCATTAGCTTTTTCTCCCGGGAGCGGTTACATTGCAAACTGCAAATCGCCAATAGAAGAAGAGTGTACTATAGATTTATCATCTGTGATTCCCCTGTTCAGTGCAAGACTTTTCCTGGCTAACCAACAATTGGAGGTTGCTTGTTTCCCAGAAAGCTGCATGAGAATAAGATCTCTTGCTAAACGGTCACAGCACTCTATGTTTAGGAGTCTGCTTGAGTATAGATTGGTCAGCTGCGATAGGAAAGTGCTCAGGAAAGCTCGCTGGTGAATTGGAAACGTTCACTGATAACAGCTAAGGGGAATATGCTAGCCCAGAATTCTGCTGCTCTTAGCTTTTTCTCCCGGGAGCAGTTACATTGCAAACTGCAACTCGCCAATAGAAGAAGAGTGTACTATAGATTCATCATCTGTGATTCCCCTATTCATTTCTAGACCTTTCTGACTAACTAACCATAGGAAGTTTTCTTATTCCTAGAAAGCTGCATGAGAATCACAGCTCTTGCTGAACTGTCACTGCACTCTATGTTTAGGCCTCTGCGTAAGTATAGATTGGTCATCTGCGACGGGAAAGTGCTCAGGAAAGCTCGCTGGTGAATTGGAAACGGTCACCGATAACAGCAAAGGGCAATGTGCTAGCCCAGAATGCTGATGCTCGTTAGCTGTTTGTCCCGGAAGCGCTTTCATTGCAAACTGCAAATCGCCAATAGAAGAAGAGTGTACTATAGATTCTTCACCTGTGATTCCCCTGTTCACCGCAAAACCTTTCTGCCTAACCAACCAAGGGAAGTTGCTTGTTTCCTAGAAAACTGCCTGAGAATCGAATCGCTTGCTGGACTGTCACTGCACACTATGTTTAGGAGTCTGATTAAGTATAAATTGGTCAGCTGCGACGGGAAAGTGCTCAGGAAAACTCGAAGGTGAATTGGAAATGTTCACCGATAACAGCAAAGGGGAATGTGCTAGCCCAGAATGTTGCTTCTCGTTAGCTTTTTCTCCCGGGAGCGGTTACATTGCAAACTGCAACTCGCCAATAGAAGAAGAGTGTACTATAGATTTATCATCTGTGATTCCCCTATTCATTTCAAGACCTTTCTGACTAACTAACCATAGGAAGTTTCCTTATTCCTAGAAAGCTGCATGAGAATCACAGCTCTTGCTGAACTGTCAGTGCACAATATGTTTAGGCGTCTGCGTAAGTATAGATTGGTCATCTGCGACAGGAAATTTCTTAGGAAAGCTCGCCGGTGAATTGGAAACGTTCACCGATAACAGCAATGGGGAACGCGTTAGCCCAGAATGCTGATGCTCTATAGCTCTTTCTCCCGGGAGCGCTCTCATTTCATACTGCAACTCGCGAAGAGAAGACTGTACTATAGATTCTTCCTCTGTGAATCCCCTGGTCACTGCAAGGCCTTTCCTGGCTAACCAACAATTGGTGGTTGCTTGTTTCCAAGAACGCTGCATGAGAATAAGATCTCTTACTCAACGGTCACTGCACTCTACGTTCAGGAATCTGCTTAAGTATAGATTGGTCAGCTGCTTCTGGAATGTGATCAGGAAACCTCGCTGGTGAATTGGAAACGTTCACCGATAACGGCTAAGGGGAACGCGCTAGCACAGAATGCAGCTGCTCCTTAATCTTTCTCCCAGAATAGCTTTCATTACAAACTGCAAACCGCCAAAAGAAGAAGAATGTACTATAAATTCTTCATGTGTGATTCTCCTGTTCACTTCAAACGCTCTCTACCTAAGCAACAATGGTAAGTGGCATGTTTCCTAGAAAACTGCATGAGAATCAGATCGCTTGGTGAACTGTCACTGTACAACATGTTTAGGAGTCTGCTTGAGTATAGATTGGTCATCAGAGACGGGAAAGTGCTCAGGAAAGCTCGCTGGTGAATTGGAAACGTTCACTGATAACAGCAAAGGGGAATGTGCTAGCCCAGAATGCTGCTGCTCGTTAGCTCTTAGTCCCAGGAGCGCTCTCATTGCAATTTGCAACTCGCGAAGAGAAGAAGACTGTACTATAGATTCTTCATCTGTGATTCCCCTGTTCAGTGCAAGACCTTTCCTGGCTAACCAACAATTGGAGGTTGCTTGTTTCCCAGAACGCTGCATGAGAATAAGATCTCTTGCTCAACGGTCATGCACTCTATGTTTAGGAGTCTGGGTAAGAATAGATTGGTCAGCTGCGACAGGAAAGTGCTCAGCAAAGCTCGCTGGTGAATTGGAAACGTTCACCGATAACAGCAAAGGGGAATGTGCTAGCCCAGAATGCTGATGCTCGTTAGCTCTTTGTCCCGGGAGCGCTCTCATTGCAAACTGCAAATCGCCAATAGAAGAACACTGTACTATAGATTCTTCACCTGTGATTCCCCTGTTCACCGCAAAACCTTTCTGCCTAACCAACCAAGGGAAGTTGCTTGTTTCCTAGAAAACTGCCTGAGAATCGAATCGCTTGCTGGACTGTCACTGCACTCTATGTTTACGAGTCTGCATAAGTATAGATTGCTCAGCTGCGTCAGGAATGTGCTCAGGAAAACTCGATGGTGAATTGGAAATGTTCACCGATAACAGCAAAGGGGAATGTGCTAGCCCAGAATGTTGCTGCTCGTTAGCTTTTTCTCCCGGGAGCGGTTACATTGCAAACTGCAACTCGCCAATAGAAGAAGAGTGTACTATAGATTTATCATCTGTGATTCCCCTATTCATTTCAAGACCTTTCTGACTAACTAACCATAGGAAGTTTCCTTATTCCTAGAAAGCTGCATGAGAATCAGATGTCTTGCTGAACTCTCAGTGCACAATATGTTTAGGCGTCTGCTTGAGTATAGATTGGTCATCTGCGACGGGAAAGTGCTCAGGAAAGCTCGCTGGTGAATTGGAAACATTCACCGATAACAGCAAAGGGGAACGCGCTAGCACAGAATGCTAATGCTCCTAAATCTTTCTCCCGGGATAGCTTTCATTACAAACTGCAAACCGCCAATAGAAGAAGACTGTACTATATATTCTTCATCTGTGATTCTCCTCTTCACTGCAAAACCTCTCTGCCTAAGCAACAATGGTAAGTGGCATGTTTCCTAGAAAACTGCCTGAGAATCGAATCGCTTGCTAGACTGTCACTGCACTCTATGTTTAGGAGTCTGCTTGAGTATAGATTGGTCATCTGCGACAAGAAAGTGCTCAGGAAAGTTCGCTGGTGAATTGGAAACGTTCACTGATAACAGCAAAGGGGAATGTGCTAGCCCAGAATGCTGCTGCTCGTTAGCTCTTAGTCCCAGGAGCGCTCTCATTGCATTTTGCAACTGGCAAAGAGAAGAAGACTGTACTATAGATTCTTCATCTGTGATTCCCCTGTTCAGTGCAAGACCTTTCGTGACTAACCAAGAATTGGAGGTTGCTTGTTTCCCAGAAAGCTGCATGAGAATAAGATCTCTTGCTAAACGGTCACAGCACTCTATGTTTAGGAGTCTGCGTAATTATAGATTGGTCAGCTGCGACGGGAAAGTGCTCAGGAAAGCTCGCTGGTGAATTGGAAACGTTCACCGATAACAGCAAAGGGGAACGCGTTAGCCCAGAATGCTGATGCTCTATAGCTCTTTCTCCCGGGAGCGCTCTCATTTCAAACTGCAAATTGCGACTAGAAGAACACTGTACTATAGATTCTTCCTCTGTGATTCCCCTGTTCACTGCAAGGCCTTTCCTGGCTAACCAACAATTGGTGGTTGCTTGTTTCCAAGAACGCTGCATGAGAATAAGATCTCTTGCTAAACGGTCACAGCACTCTATGTTCAGGAGTCTGCTTAAGTATAGATTGGTCAGCTGCTTCTGGAATGTGATCAGGAAAGCTCGCTGGTGAATTGGAAATGTTCACCGATAACAGCAAAGGGGAATGTGCTAGCCCAGAATGCTGCTGCTCGTTAGCTCTTTGTCCCGGGAGCGCTCTCATTGCAAACTGCAAATCGCCAATAGCAGAACACTGTACTATAGATTCTTCACCTGTGATTCCCCTGTTCACCGCAAAACCTTTATGCCTAACCAACAAAGGGAAGTTGCTTGTTTCCTAGAAAACTGCCTGAGAATCGAATCGCTTGCTGCACTGTCACTGCACTCTATGTTTCAGGAGTCTGATTAAGTATAGATTGGTCAGCTGCGTCAGGAATGTGCTCAGGAAAACTCGATGGTGAATTGGAAACGTTCACCGATAACAGCAAAGGGGAATGTGCTAGCCCAGAATGTTGCTGCTCGTTAGCTTTTTCTCCCGGGAGCGGTTACATTGCAAACTGCAACTCGCCAATAGAAGAAGAGTGTACTATAGATTTATCATTTGTGATTCCCCTATTCATTTCAAGACCTTTCTGCCTAACTAACCATAGGAAGTTTCCTTATTCCTAGAAAGCTGCATGAGAATCAGATGTCTTGCTGAACTCTCAGTGCGCAATATGTTTAGGAGTCTGCTTGAGTATAGATTGGTCATCTGTAATGGGAAAGTGTTCAGGAAAGCTCCCTGGTGAATTGGAAACGTTCACCGATAACAGCAAAGGGGAATGTGCTAGCCCAGAATGCTGCTGCTCGTTAGCTCTTAGTCCCAGGAGCGCTCTCATTGCAATTTGCAACTCGCGAAGAGAAGAAGACTGTACTATAGATTCTTCATCTGTGATTCCCCTGTTCAGTGCAAGACCTTTCCTGGCTAACCAACAATTGGAGGTTGCTTGTTTCCCAGAACGCTGCATGAGAATAAGATCTCTTGCTCAACGGTCATGCACTCTATGTTTAGGAGTCTGGGTAAGAATAGATTGGTCAGCTGCGACAGGAAAGTGCTCAGCAAAGCTCGCCGGTGAATTGGAAACGTTCACCGATAACAGCAAAGGGGAATGTGCTAGCCCAGAATGCTGATGCTCGTTAGCTCTTTGTCCCGGGAGCGCTCTCATTGCAAACTGCAAATCGCCAATAGAAGAACACTGTACTATAGATTCTTCACCTGTGATTCCCCTGTTCACCGCAAAACCTTTCTGCCTAACCAACCAAGGGAAGTTGCTTGTTTCCTAGAAAACTGCCTGAGAATCGAATTGCTAGCTGGACTGTCACTGCACTCTATGTTTAGGAGTCTGCATAAGTATAGATTGGTCAGCTGCGTCAGGAATGTGCTCAGGAAAACTCGATGGTGAATTGGAAACGTTCACCGATAACAGCAAAGGGGAATGTGCTAGCCCAGAATGTTGCTGCTCGTTAGCTTTTTCTCCCGGGAGCGGTTACATTGCAAACTGCAACTCGCCAATAGAAGAAGAGTGTACTATAGATTTATCATCTGTGATTCCCCTATTCATTTCAAGACCTTTCTGACTAACTAACCATAGGAAGTTTCCTTATTCCTAGAAAGCTGCATGAGAATCAGATGTCTTGCTGAACTCTCAGTGCACAATATGTTTAGGCGTCTGCTTGAGTATAGATTGGTCATCTGCGACGGGAAAGTGCTCAGGAAAGCTCGCTGGTGAATTGGAAACATTCACCGATAACAGCAAAGGGGAACGCGCTAGCACAGAATGCTAATGCTCCTAAATCTTTCTCCCGGGATAGCTTTCATTACAAACTGCAAACCGCCAATAGAAGAAGACTGTACTATATATTCTTCATCTGTGATTCTCCTCTTCACTGCAAAACCTCTCTGCCTAAGCAACAATGGTAAGTGGCATGTTTCCTAGAAAACTGCCTGAGAATCGAATCGCTTGCTAGACTGTCACTGCACTCTATGTTTAGGAGTCTGCTTGAGTATAGATTGGTCATCTGCGACAAGAAAGTGCTCAGGAAAGTTCGCTGGTGAATTGGAAACGTTCACTGATAACAGCAAAGGGGAATGTGCTAGCCCAGAATGCTGCTGCTCGTTAGCTCTTAGTCCCAGGAGCGCTCTCATTGCATTTTGCAACTGGCAAAGAGAAGAAGACTGTACTATAGATTCTTCATCTGTGATTCCCCTGTTCAGTGCAAGACCTTTCGTGACTAACCAAGAATTGGAGGTTGCTTGTTTCCCAGAAAGCTGCATGAGAATAAGATCTCTTGCTAAACGGTCACAGCACTCTATGTTTAGGAGTCTGCGTAATTATAGATTGGTCAGCTGCGACGGGAAAGTGCTCAGGAAAGCTCGCTGGTGAATTGGAAACGTTCACCGATAACAGCAAAGGGGAACGCGTTAGCCCAGAATGCTGATGCTCTATAGCTCTATCTCCCGGGAGCGCTCTCATTTCAAACTGCAAATCGCGACTAGAAGAACACTGTACTATAGATTCTTCCTCTGTGATTCCCCTGTTCACTGCAAGGCCTTTCCTGGCTAACCAACAATTGGTGGTTGCTTGTTTCCAAGAACGCTGCATGAGAATAAGATCTCTTGCTAAATGGTCACAGCACTCTATGTTCAGGAGTCTGCTTAAGTATAGATTGGTCAGCTGCTTCTGGAATGTGATCAGGAAAGCTCGCTGGTGAATTGGAAATGTTCACCGATAACAGCAAAGGGGAATGTGCTAGCCCAGAATGCTGATGCTCGTTAGCTCTTTGTCCCGGGAGCGCTCTCATTGCAAACTGCAAATCGCCAATAGCAGAACACTCTACTATAGATTCTTCACCTGTGATTCCCCTGTTCACCGCAAAACCTTTATGCCTAACCAACAAAGGGAAGTTGCTTGTTTCCTAGAAAACTGCCTGAGAATCGAATCGCTTGCTGCACTGTCACTGCACTCTATGTTCAGGAGTCTGATTAAGTATAGATTGGTCAGCTGCGTCAGGAATGTGCTCAGGAAAACTCGATGGTGAATTGGAAACGTTCACCGATAACAGCAAAGGGGAATGTGCTAGCCCAGAATGTTGCTGCTCGTTAGCTTTTTCTCCCGGGAGCGGTTACATTGCAAACTGCAACTCGCCAATAGAAGAAGAGTGTACTATAGATTTATCATTTGTGATTCCCCTATTCATTTCAAGACCTTTCTGCCTAACTAACCATAGGAAGTTTCCTTATTCCTAGAAAGCTGCATGAGAATCAGATGTCTTGCTGAACTCTCAGTGCGCAATATGTTTAGGAGTCTGCTTGAGTATAGATTGGTCATCTGTAATGGGAAAGTGTTCAGGAAAGCTCCCTGGTGAATTGGAAACGGTCACCGATAACAGCAAAGGGGAATGTGCTAGCCCAGAATGCTGCTGCTCGTTAGCTCTTAGTCCCAGGAGCGCTCTCATTGCAATTTGCAACTCGCAAAGAGAAGAAGACTGTACTATAGATTCTTCATCTGTGATTCCCCTGTTCAGTGCAAGACCTTGCCTGGCTAACCAACAATTGGAGGTTGCTTGCTTCCCAGAAAGCTGCATGAGAATAAGATCTCTTGCTAAACTGTCACTGCACTCTATGTTTAGGCGTCTGCGTAAGTATAGATTGGTCAGCTGCGACAGGAAATTTCTTAGTAAAGCTCGCCGGTGAATTGGAAACGTTCACCGATAACAGCAAAGGGGAACGCGTTAGCCCAGAATGCTGATGCTCTATAGCTCTTTCTCCCGGGAGCGCTCTCGTTTCAAACTTCAAATCGCGACTAGAAGAACACTGTACTATAGATTCTTCCTCTGTGATTCCCCTGTTCACTGCAAGGCCTTTCCTGGCTAACCAACAATTGGAGGTTGCTTCTTTCCCAGAACTCTGCATGAGAATAAGATCTCTTGCTAAACGGTCACTGCACTCTATGTTTAGGAGTCTGCTTAAGTATTGATTGGTCAGCTGCTTCTGGAATGCGATCAGGAAACCTCGCTGGTGAATTGGAAACATTCACCGATAATGGCTAAGGGGAACGCGCTAGCACAGAATGCTAATGCTCCTAAATCTTTCTCCCGGGATAGCTTTCATTACAAACTGCAAACCGCCAATAGAAGAAGACTGTACTATAGATTCTTCATCTGTGATTCCCCTGTTCACTGCAAAACCTCTCTGCCTAAGCAACAATGGTAAGTGGCATGTTTCCTAGAAAACTAAATGAGAATCGAATCGCTTGCTGGACTGTCACTGCACTCTATGTTTAGGAGTCTGCTTGAGTATAGATTGGTCATCTGCGACAAGAAAGTGCTCAGGAAAGTTCGCTGGTGAATTGGAAACGTTCACTGATAACAGCAAAGGGGAATGTGCTAGCCCAGAATGCTGCTGCTCGTTAGCTCTTAGTCCCAGGAGCGCTCTTATTGCATTTTGCAACTGGCAAAGAGAAGAAGACTGTACTATAGATTCTTCATCTGTGATTCCCCTGTTCAGTGCAAGACCTTTCCTGGCTAACCAACAATTGGAGGTTGCTTGTTTCCCAGAAAGCTGCATGAGAATAAGATCTCTTGCTAAACGGTCATGCACTCTATGTTTAGGAGTCTGCGTAATTATAGATTGGTCAGCTGCGACGGGAAAGTGCTCAGGAAAGCTCGCTGGTGAATTGGAAACGTTCACCGATAACAGCAAAGGGGAACGCGTTAGCCCAGAATGCTGATGCTCTATAGCTCTTTCTCCCGGGAGTGCTCTCATTTCAAACTGCAAATTGCGACTAGAAGAACACTGTACTATAGATTCTTCCTCTGTGATTCCCCTGGTCACTGCAAGGCCTTTCCTGGCTAACCAACAATTGGAGGTTGCTTCTTTCCCAGAACGCTGCATGAGAATAAGATCTCTTGCTAAACGGTCACTGCACTCTATGTTTAGGAGTCTGCTTAAGTATTGATTGGTCAGCTGCTACTGGAATGTGATCAGGAAACCTCGCTGGTGAATTGGAAACGTTCACCGATAACGGATAAGGGGAACGCGCTAGCACAGAATGCTGATGCTCCTTAGACTTTCTCCCAGGATAGCTTTCATTACAAACTGCAAACCGCCAATAGAAGAAGACTGTACTATAGATTCTTCATCTGTGATTCCCCTGTTCACTGCAAAACCTTTCTGCCTAAGCAACAATGGTAAGTGGCATGTTTCCTAGAAAACTACATGAGAATCAGATCGCTTGCTGAACTGTCACTGCACAACATGTTTAGGAGTCTGCTTGAGTATAGATTGGTCATCTGCAACGGGAAAGTGTTCAGGAAAGCTTGCTGGTGAATTGGAAACGTTCACCGATAACAGCAAAGGGGAATGTGCTAGCCCAGAATGCTGCTGCTCGTTAGCTCTTAGTCCCAGGAGCGCTCTCATTGCAATTTGCAACTCGCAAAGAGAAGAAGACTGTACTATAGATTCTTCATCTGTGATTCCCCTGTTCAGTGCAAGACCTTGCCTGGCTAACCAACAATTGGAGGTTGCTTGCTTCCCAGAAAGCTGCATGAGAATAAGATCTCTTGCTAAACGGTCACAGCACTCTATGTTTAGGAGTCTGCGTAATATAGATTGGTCAGCTGCGATAGGAAAGTGCTCAGCAAAGCTCGCTGGTGAATTGGAAACGTTCACCGATAACAGCAAAGGGGAATGTGCTAGCCCAGAATGCTGCTGCTCGTTAGCTCTTTGTCCCGGGAGCGGTTACATTGCAAACTGCAAATCGCCAATAGAAGAACACTGTACTATAGATTCTTCACCTGTGATATCCCTGTTCACCGCAAAACCTTTATGCCTAACCAACCAAGGGAAGTTGCTTGTTTCCTAGAAAACTGCCTGAGAATCGAATCGCTTGCTGGACTGTCACTGCACTCTATGTTCAGGAGTCTGATTAAGTATAGATTGGTCAGCTGCGTCAGGAATGTGCTCAGGAAAACTCGCTGGTGAATTGGAAACGTTCACCGATAACAGCAAAGGGGAATGTGCTAGCCCAGAATGTTGCTGCTCGTTAGCTTTTTCTCCCGGGAGCGGTTATATTGCAAACTGCAACTCGCCAATAGAAGAAGAGTGTACTATAGTTTTATCATCTGTGATTCCCCTATTCATTTCAAGACCTTTCTGACTAACTAACCATAGGAAGTTTCCTTATTCCTAGAAAGCTGCATGAGAATCACATCTCTTGCTGAACTGTCACTGCACTCTATGTTTAGGCCTCTGCGTAAGTATAGATTGGTCAGCTGCGATGGGAAAGTTCTTAGGAAAGCTCGCCGGTGAATTGGAAACGTTCACCGATAACAGCAAAGGGGAATGCGTTAGCCCAGAATGCTGATGCTCTATAGCTCTTTCTCCCGGGAGCGCTCTCGTTTCAAACTTCAAATCGCGACTAGAAGAACACTGTACTATAGATTCTTCCTCTGTGATTCCCCTGTTCACTGCAAGGCCTTTCCTGGCTAACCAACAATTGGAGGTTGCTTCTTTCCCAGAACTCTGCATGAGAATAAGATCTCTTGCTAAACGGTCACTGCACTCTATGTTTAGGAGTCTGCTTAAGTATTGATTGGTCAGCTGCTTCTGGAATGCGATCAGGAAACCTCGCTGGTGAATTGGAAACGTTCACCGATAACAGCAAAGTGGAATGTGCTAGCCCAGAATGCTGCTGCTCGTTAGCTCTTTGTCCCGGGAGCGCTCTCATTGCAAACTGCAAATCGCCAATAGAAGAACACTGTACTATAGATTCTTCACCTGTGATTCCCCTGTTCACCGCAAAACCTTTCTGCCTAACCAACCAAGGGAAGTTGCTTGTTTCCTAGAAAACTGCCTGAGAATCGAATCGCTTGCTGGACTGTCACTGCACTCTATGTTTAGGAGTCTGCATAAGTATAGATTGGTCAGCTGCGATAGGAAAGTGCTCAGGAAAGCTCGATGGTGAATTGGAAACGTTCACCGATAACAGCAAAGGGGAATGTGCTAGCCCAGAATGTTGCTGCTCGTTAGCTTTTTCTCCCGGGAGCGGTTACATTGCAAACTGCAACTCGCCAATAGAAGAAGAGTGTACTATAGATTTATCATCTGTGATTCCCCTATTCATTTCAAGACCTTTCTGACTAACTAACCATAGGAAGTTTCCTTATTCCTAGAAAGCTGCATGAGAATCAGATGTCTTGCTGAACTATCAGTGCACAATATGTTTAGGCGTCTGCGTAAGTATAGATTGGTCAGCTGCGATGGGAAAGTGCTCAGGAAAGCTCGCTGATGAAATGGAAACGTTCACCGATAACAGCAAAGGGGAACGTGTTAGCCCAGAATGCTGATGCTCAATAGCTCTTTCTCAAGGGATAGCTTTCATTGCAAAATGCAAATCGCGATTAGTCGAAGACTGTACTATAGATCTGTGATTCTCCTGTGCACTGCAAAACCTCTCTGCCTAACCAACAATAGGAAGTGGCTTCCTTCCTAGAAAGCTGCATGAGAATCAGACCGCTTGCTGAACTGTCACTGTACAATATGTTTAGGAGTCTGCTTGAGTATAGATTGGTCATCTGTGACAAGAAAGTGCTCAGGAAAGTTCGCTGGTGAATTGGAAACGTTCACCGATAACAGCAAAGGGGAATGTGCTAGCCCAGAATGCTGCTGCTCGTTAGCTCTTAGTCCCAGGAGCGCTCTCATTGCAATTTGCAACTCGCGAAGAGAAGAAGACTGTACTATAGATTCTTCATCTGTGAATCCCCTGTTCAGTGCAAGACCTTTCCTGGCTAACCAACAATTGGAGGTTGCTTGATTCCCAGAAAGCTGCATGAGAATAAGATCTCTTGCTAAACGGTCATGCACTCTATGTTTAGGGGTCTGCGTAAGTATAGATTGGTCAGCTGCGACAGGATAGTGCTCAGCAAAGCTCGCTGGTGAATTGGAAACGTTCACCGATAACAGCAAAGGGGAATGTGCTAGCCCAGAATGTTGCTGCTCGTTAGCTTTTTCTCCCGGGAGCGGTTACATTGCAAACTGCAACTCGCCAATAGAAGAAGAGTGTACTATAGATTTATCATCTGTGATTCCCCTATTCATTTCAAGACCTTTCTGCCTAACTAACCATAGGAAGTTTCCTTATTGCTAGAAAGCTGCATGAGAATCAGATGTCTTGCTGAACTCTCAGTGCACAATATGTTTAGGCGTCTGCGTAAGTATAGATTGGTCAGCTGTGACAGGAAAGTGCTCAGGAAAGCTCGCTGGAGAATTGGAAACGTTCACGAATAACAGCTAAGGGTACATGTTAGTCCAGAATGCTGATGCTCAGTAGCTCTTTCCCCCGGGAGCGCTCTCATTTCAAATATCAAATCGCGATTAGAATAACACTGTATTGTAGATTCTTGATCTGTGATTTCTTCACTGCAAATACTTTCAGCCTATCCAACTATGGGAAGTTGCTTATTTTCCAGAAAGTTGCATGAGAATCAGATCTCTTGATGAACTCTCACTACACTATATGTTTAGGCATCTGCGTAAGTATAGATTTGTCTGCTGCGACAGGAATGTGGTCAGAAAAGCTCTTTGGTGAATTGGAAACGTTCACTGATAACAGCTAAGGGGAACGGGCTAGCCCAGAATGCTGCTGCTCCTTTGCTCTTTCTCCCGCGAGCGCTTTCATTGCAAACTGCAACTCGCGAGTACAAGAAGAGTGTACTCTAAATTTTTCATCTGTGATTCCCCTGTTCACTGCAAAACGTTTCTACCTAACCAACCAAGGGAAGTTCCTTGTTTCCTAGAAAGTTTCATAAGAATCAGATCTCTAGATGAACTGGCACTTCACAATATGTTTAGGAGTCTGCTTGAGTATAGATTGGTCATCTGCTACAGGACAGTGCTCAGCAAAGCTCTCTCGTGAATTGGAAACGTTCACCAATAACAGCAAAGGGGAATGTGCCAGCCCAGAATGATGCTGCTCGTTAGCTTTTTGTCCTGGGAGCGCTTTCATTTCAAACTGCAAATCTCCAATAGAAGAAGACTGTACTATTTATTCTTCGTCTGTGATTCCCCTTTTCACTGCAAAACCTTTCTGCCTAAGCAACCAAGGGACATGCTTTAGTGGCAGACAGGAATGGTTGGATTCAATGATCCAAGAGTTCTTTTCCAACTTGGTGATTCCATGATTCTATTAATAACTTAGATCCTAACCCTAACCATGAAGCTAACCCTAAAGCCTGAACCTAAATCCTAACCCTAAACCCTAAGCTTACTAAAAACCTAAATCCTAAAGTTAACCCTCTCTTTGACCCTAAATCTTTACCCTAACTTAAAGACTGAAACAAATCCTAGCTCTAAACCCGAACCCTGAACACAAATTCTAACCCTAGCCCTGAACATTCTAACCCTAGCCCTGAACCTAAATCCTAACCTGAACTGTAAATCCTAATATTGAACATAAATCCTATCCCTAAATACTCACTTGAATCCTAAATCCTAACCCTATACCCTAACCTTAACCTAAATCCTAGAACTGAGCATAACCCTGACCCTAATTCGTAATGCTAACCCTAAAAACTAATCCTAACACTAAATCCTAATCCTAGTCCTAAATACTAATCATATCTCTGAACATAAATACTAACCCTGAACCTAACGGTATTAAAAAATTAAACACTAACACTAAATCTAATCCTGAACTGAACGGTAAACCTGAACCCAAATCCTAACACTAAACTCTAACCCTGAACATACATCCTAACTCTAGCCCTAGCCCTAACCCTAGCCCTAACCCTAATCCAGAACCTTACCTTACTTAATATCTAAATCCTAACCCTAAATCCTACTCCTAGCCTTGAATATAAATCCTAATGCTAAACCCGAACATAAATCCTAACTCTGGCCCTAAACCAAAATCCTAATCCTAACTCGAACCCTGAACATACCCTTGCTCAAATACTTACCTAAATGCTAGCTTTAATCCAAACCGTAAACCCTAATCCTGAACCTACCCTTAGTCAAGACACTGAAGTTAGCCTTACTCAAGACCTAAATCCTAACCCTAGCACTGAACCTAACTGTACTCAAAACCTAAACACTAACCTTAAGCTTAAATCCTAAATGTAAATCTAAACCCTAACACTAACCCTGAACATAAATTCTAGCCCTGAACCTAAACCCTAAACATAACTCTGAACCTAAATCCTAAACATAACTCTAAGCCTGAACCTAAACTTAGTCAAAACCTAAATCCAAACCCCAACCCAAATTCTGAACCTACCCTTACTCAAAACCTATCATAACTCCAAAACTAACCTTAGTCAAAACCCAAATCCTAACCCTTACATTAATCCGAACCCTGAACCTAACTCTAACTCTAACTCCTAACCCTAACCCAAAACCTAAATGTAAATCCTACCCCCTAATTAAAACTCTGAACCTAACCCTAACCCTCAATCTAATACTTACTCAAAAACCTAAATCCTACCTCTAACCCAAAGCCTGAACCAAATGCTAACCCTGAACCTAAACTTAATCGGAACCTAAATCCTAATCCTAACTCAAACCCTGAACCTAACCTTACTCAAAACCGAAACCCTGGACCTAACCTGAACTCTGAACCTAATCTTACTGAAAGGCTAAATCCTGACCGCAACCCAAGTCCTGAACATACCCTTACTCAAAATCTAAATCTCCCTCATCCCCTCCCCTTATCCTCTTGCTTGGATATAAAAAAAAGGCTTTTATTCTGTCACGTGTCCAACTACATCAAATATTATGCCACAGAATGCTGAGTACAAAGCATAGTCAGCATGAAAGCCCACACTCTTTAACTCTGTGAAATCAAATTTTACTCGAATTATGACAGCCAGAAAGGTAACAAATGACTAGTACTGATCAAGTTAACACTAACAGCTTTTAAAGGCAATGCATCTAGTCATTACTAAAAGGGAATAAGTATAGCAATTAAGAAAGATACATCATCAATTGCCTCACCATCATCATTCAGATCCACAGTAGCCAGGGATCTACTTCTTTACAGCAAGGATTTGGACAGACCATCCCAGCAACTGGAGGTCCCATGCAGTGTGTCCACTCATAGGTGAAGTCTCTGATCATTGCTACAAAGGGTCCAGCTACTATATTGATGAATAAACAAATTACATCACCTGAAAAGACAGGGTGTCTGGCTCTAGCTGCTTACTGCCTCTCTTTATCATGCTCTCTGCACCAAGAATAGCACTGCACAATCACACAGATAATAGTGATGTGAGAAGTTACAGACTGAACACTACACGTAGGAATGCAATATGAATCATCCATGGGTCACCAATATTGCTATAGGCCTGTTGATCAGGCCCTGTCACTGATAACGTTGAGAGGTTGCTCTCACAGGAAAGATGCCAGGACTGAAAGCCGTTGCCTGTTAGGATCCTCCCCTGGTAGCCCTTTCACAGCCTCACCAGCAAATCCCTGCAAAAGACTTGGCATTGCTTCCACAAGGAAGGTGTCAGAACTGAAAGCTTGGGCCTATTAGTAGCTTATTCTGCCAGCCCTTACACTGCCCCACTGGGAATCAAAGCTTGCTTTGCTGTCGTACAGTCACTTAGCCTTCTACTATTCTCAGCAATGCGATACACCAAAATTGCAAGCATCCTTGTTTTGACATCAGTGTTTTTACTTAAATAGGCTTCTTTTAAATTCAATGCCACTGGATTGAATTCAAGGGACTTGTGTGTAATTCAATAATTTTTTATTGACTTCAATAGATTAGTTTTGATGGCAATAATCTGGTTTTGACTCAATTGACTTCTTACTTCTGATTTTCATGAATTTGTTTTGATTTCAATTAACTTGTTTTGATACCAATGGATTTATTTTAACCTCAGTGGACTTTTTTTTTTGCATTAATAGACTTCTTTTCACTTCAGTAGAATTGTTTTGTCATTAATGCAATTGTTTTGAATTCAGAGGACTTGTTTTGACTTCAGTCGATCTCTTTTGACTACAATGAATTTATTTTTACTTCAGTGCATTTCTTTTTACTTAAGTGTCTTTCAATAGACTTGTTTTCATTCAATGCATTTGTTTTGAATTCAGAGGAATGTTTCCACTTCAACAGACCTCGTTTGATTACAATAAATTTGTTTTGACTTCAGCAAACATGTTTTAACCTCAATAAACTTCTTTTGACCTCATTGGACCTACTTTGATTACAATACACCTTTTCAGATTTTAATAAATTTGTTTTGAGGTCACTGGACTTTTTTACTTTCAGTTTTGACTTAAAAAAATTGTTTTGACTTCAGGGGATTTGATTTGACTTTAGTGATATTCATAAAATCATAGAATCATAGAATAGTTAGGGTTGGAATGGACCTTAAAGAGCATCTAGTTCCAACTCCCTGGCATGGGCAGGGACATCCCACTACATTAGGCTGCCCAAGGCCCCATCCAACCTGGCCTTGAACACCTCCAGGGACGAGGCATCTACAACTTCCCTTGGCAATCTGTTCCAGTGTCTCACCATTCTCATGGTGAAGAAATTCTTTCTTATATCAAGCCTAAATCTGTACCTCTCCAGTTTATACTCCTTCCGCCTTGCCCTATCACCACAAGCCTTTATGAATGGTCCCTCTCCAGCTCCTTTCAAGGTACTGGAAGGTCGCTAGAAGATCTCCTCAGAGCCTTCTCTTCTCCAGGCTGAACAAGCCCAACTCTCTCAGCCTGTCCTCGTATGGGAGGTGCTGCAGCCCTTTGATCAACTTTGTAGCCCTCCTCTGGACCTGTTCCAACAGTTCCATATCCTTCCATATCCTTATGTTGAGGATTCCAGAACTGGACACAGTACTTCAGATGAGATCTCACAAGAGAGGAATAGAAGGACAGAATCACCTCCCTCGACCTGCTGGCCACGCTTCTTTTGATGCACCCCAGGATACAGTTGGCCTTCTGGGATCGCACATTGCCGGCTCATGTTAAGTTTCTCATTGACCAACACCTCCAAGTCCTTCTCTGCAGGGCAGCTCTCAATCATGTTATTCCCCATTGTGTACTGAGATTGGGGATTGCTCCAACCCAGGTGTAGGACCTTGCACTTGGTGTAGTCGAACCTCATGAGGTTCGCACAGCCCCTATTCTCCAGACTGTCCAAGTCCCTCTAGATGACATCCCATCCTTCCAGTGTGGGAACTGCACCACTGAGCTTGGTGTAAACATCTGCAAACTTGCTGAGGGTGCACTCAATCTCGCTGTCAATATCATTAATGAAGATATTAAACAGCACTGGCCCCAGTACAGACCTCTGAGGGACATCACTTGTCACGATCTCCATCTGGACTTTGAGCCGTTGACTACTACTCTTTGAATACGCCTATCCAACCAGTTTCTCATTCTCTATCCTGTCTACCCATCAAACCCATATCTCTCCAATTTAGAGAGAAGGATATTGTGGAGTACTGTGTTAAAGGCTTTACAGAAGTGTAAATAGATCACATATGTCAGTTTACTCATGTCCACTGCTGTGGTTACCCCATCATAGAAAGCCACTAAGTTGGTCATACAGGATTTGCCCTGGTGAAGCCATGCTGGCTGCCATTAATCACCTCCCTGCCCTCCATGTGCTTTAGCACAGCTTCTAGGAGGACCTGTTCCATGATCTTCCCAGGCACAGAGATGAGGCTGACAAATCAGTAGTTCCCATGGTGGTCTTCCAGTCACCAGGGTCTTCTCCTGATTATTCAATTGAATTTTTTAAATTCAGTGACATGTTTTGGCTTCAGTTGATTTGTTTCGACTTCAGCTGACAATTATTTTGACTTCAAGAGAACTCTTTTGAATTCAATTGACTTGTTTTTAGTTCAGTTGACTTCAATGGACTTGTTTTCACTCCAATATATTATTCTAGACTTCAAACGACTTGTTTTTGACATCAGTGGACTTGTTTTGAGTTTGGTGGATTTTTTTAATTCAGAGGACTTGTTTTGACTTCAGTAGAAGTCTTTTGACTTTACTGAATTTGTTTTGACTTCAGTGGTTTGTTTTGACTCTAATGCACTTGTGACTTTATATGGACTTGTTTTCACTTCATTGTAATTGTATTTAATTCAGAGCAGTTAGTTTTATTTCATTAGACTTCTTCTGATTTCAATAAATCTGCTTTGACTTCAATGAATTTGATTACAGTCAACTTTTTATTTCAATAAATTTGCTTTTACTTCAACATCGCTGTTTTTACTTCAGTGACGTTAAATGGACTGGTTTTGACTTTGTTTGGCTTGGTTTCAACTTAATGGATTTGTTTTTAATTTAACAATTTTTTTTTACTTTAATGGATTGTTTTGAAAATCAGTAAATTAGTTTTGTCTTCAGTAAAGTAGTTTTGACTTCAGTAAAGTAGTTTTGAATTCTTAGAACTTATTCTGACTTCAGTGGACTTGTTTTGACTTCAGTGACTTTCAATAGACTTGTTTTTAATTCATTTGACATGTTTTGACATCAATGGACTTTTTTTTACTTAAATAAATTTCTTTTGACTTCCATGGATTTCTTTTAATTACAGCCAACCCATTTCCATTTCAATAAATGAAATTTGTTTTAGAGGACTTTTTACTTCAATTGACTTTTTATTACTTAAATGAAGTTCAAAGGACTTGTTTTGACTTTTGTGGACTATTTTTTGCTTCAATTGACTTGTTCTGATTTCAGCCAACTTGTTTTGACTTCAACAGAGCTCTTTTGAATTCAATGGACTTCTTTGGTGTTCAGTAGACTTGTCTTGACTTCCATAGACTTGATTTGAATTCAGTGGATTTTATTTTCTTTTAACCTCAATGGACTTGTTTTGCATTCAATACACTTGCTTTGACTTCACTGAACTTGTTTTGTCTTCGGTGACCTTGTTTTGTCTTCGGTGACTTTATGTAGCCTTGCTTTGACTTCATTGCACTTGTTTTGAATTCTGAATTCAGCGGTGGTGTTTTTATTTCAATAGACTTTTGCCTTTAATTTGATTGGACCTTACTGGATTGTTTTGAGTTCAGTCGACTTGTTTTAATTTAATACATTTCTTTTTACTTCAATGGACTCCTGATTACAATCGACATTTTTTGATGCCAGTCAATTTGTTTTGACTTTAAGGGATTTGTTTTGAATTCAAATTGAAGCAACCCCAGGTAGTCTGCAATAAACCTTCAACCAAGTCTGAAACTAGAAATAGATTTAGCACACCTAGGCATCCTCTCCGAGGGGATGCTTAGAAAGCAAATATTTGCAATCTTGTGACATGACGGGAGGGCCTCCTTAGCCACCTGTAAGAATCTCACCTGTTTAATGTGACAGTTCTCCATTCATGGACACACACTATGGGCGCACTCTTTGTGGATGCAGGCAGTGTCCCTCAGTCTGTGTCTGCAGTGGCACAAGGTCTGTGAAGAAGCCAACTTTGCCCACACCTGATTCAGAACATGTATAGCAGACTGCAGGGAACCCAGTTCAACTGGTTTCTTGCATGTGTGGTGTCGCATCTGTGAGGGAAAAGCATGAAGCAGTGGAACAAGTGAGTGGAACCACAGCATACACCAACATACCGTGCTGCACAGGCCATCAGTTTGCCTGTGAGTCAGTTCAAGTGCTCTGCTGAACAGAGTAACAGTAGGAGAAGGATTTCCACAGATTTTAATGAGGGCTGGACAGAGACCACAGAGGAAGACACCATGTTTTTTGTGGGCTTTGCTTCCTTGCCTTGCAAAGCCTGTGCAAACTAATGTCAGCCATGCACAGTTGGAGAGGGAGCAGACCATGAAAGCACAGGCTCGTGCTTCAGGCCATGCACCATCAGCTGATGCTGTTCCAGTGTTACAGAGCGTCTTGTCTTTTTGGGGTGTAGGGGAGCACTAAATACTTGATGTGTACACCTCACACAGGTATTTGTCATAACTCCCCTCCCCCCCCCAACATACTCCACAATTCAGATCGTGTTTCTCCATTTTAAGTATGTTCTTACAGAATTTTTTACAGTGCAGAAATGGCAACACAATAGATTTAATACAGCCGGCAATTAGTTGTGTGCATCATTAATATGCCAGTTGTTTAAAAAGCAACCGTGCACCTTAACTTACATTTTAAACAAATAAACTTCCAGGGCATCACATGCACTTTGTATCATCGCATTCTGCACAGCAGTACAGATTCTTCACCCTGTCTAGTACTTGCTGTACCTGGGATTCCAGTGGGACTGAAAGAGAAAAGACCATCCTGGGGACAGAGACACTTTCTTGTAGCTGCATCCCTTGCCTGAATGCCCCGCAGGGAAATCATGATTTCCCTGCTGAACCTTTTCTCAAGTATGTTCCTCTTTTTGCAGACCCTACATGCTTTGATTCATTTTATTTCCTGTCTGTATGCACAAAGTGAGTGATTTCCAGAAACAGAAGCTGAAGCAGATTCAGTCCATACTACCTGTATACTGCCTGTATTCAGTAAACCATACTGCCTGTAGTAGACAGCTGTGCATTAGACACCAGCTCAGAACTGGAGACGTTACTCTGTCATAAGAAAGGGCGGAAACAAGGTATTCAGACTGAGGGGGTTGGTCAGCAAGCAGCAGATGGTGGGAGGCTGGAAAGAAACAGTTAAGGTTATTTGAGTGCGCTAAATATTGCAAATTGTGCTATTTTTAATTTTGAGACAATAGATTCTGACATTGGTTCCTTGTGTGCCCTGTGAGTTCTCAGCATTCCAGTACATCCTTGTACCTTTGTGTGAAGGACAACTCCATCCTTGCAATCACCTCACTCTGGGCTATAACCCATCCAAATAAAGCTGAGAAGACAATCTGCTTCAAATTAATGGCAAAATTTCACTTGTCCCCCTGAAAGGATGCCACAAGGAACACAAGGACTTGCAAGATGGAAAGCAGTGTCATTGGCAAAGTTTCATAAAAGTCCAGAGAGAATACAACTCATTTTAATATTTTTCCATTATATGTACATAATTAAAAATAGAAACAAAACAAAACTGAATCTTACCAAATGTAAACTCCTTACACTAAGATGCTCTAAATTATGTTTGCACAGAAGTTCAACATAGAAAAGCAGTCCAAGCACACTGTAAATGTTAAAACATACTCTACTTCCAGCAATATTTATAGAAAGGTGCAGTGAGAGGAACAATTCTTCAGTACCATACCGCACAAAACTCTTCGACAAACAGTACTGCTGTGAACTGGACTGAAAACACACATGCACTTTCAAATTTGTAGTCACAATTCACATCAACAGATCAAATGATTGATCACTCGAGCAGCTCCAGTTTCAGTCTTCAGCCGAAATGAAGACTGGAAGGTGTCAGCCAGAAAGGGTGATGCTGCAAAGACTGGTCACAAAAATAAGCTGAATTATTTCTGAATCTGAAACAGAAAAAAATCAGCAATGTTTTCTCATCAGGCTGCATCCTAACAGTCCATTCCAGGAGTCACTAGCTGAATTATTGTAGTTAGTTCTGCTGCCAGCTGGAAGTTTTGTCCTTCAGCCCCAGAAGAGCACTCAATCCATATTCAGTTCCACTAGCTGCACTAGGCCAAGACAGTCCCCGTAGTGGGACTAGAAGACTTCACTTTATCTTTTCTTCACCTCTGCCAGGCATGCAGCATCTGATTTTCAAAGTGATAACTGGACACTCGGAAGCTCTAACAAGATATGTTTTCTACTCTGGAACACCCTGTTCAAAAGAGCCAGAAAGCAGTTACCCAAGTCCAAGCACCAAAAAAAAGTGCAACAGAGAAACAACCAAGTACGGCATCATTAGGTAATCATGGCAATTCTTACCTAATGACAGAGAGCATTTACCAAAGATTATTAAACACATAATTTTGAAGCAAATCGCTACCTCATTCCCAATACTAAGGACTAAACTTGTTACCCCAATGTCCTCCAGGATATTCACTGGACATAGCCCGGAATGGAATTCAAAGTGTTCTCCCACCTGCTGCTTCTTACTCTCATGCTCCCAAATAATTTTTGCTCTTTCTTACTCAAAGCCAAAACGGGTTTTGTGAACTCACAGGGCATTTCTTCCTGCTTTGAATTTGTACCTACAGAGGAAAGACAGTTAGTCACTGACATATTGTACATGGCAAGATGCTCCTTCTAGCAAATGGCTTCTATCACAGTGGAAAAGAGCAACATTCAGGTGCAGAAGCAATTCAGACACACACACGTTACACCGCATGCAGCCCTAGTTAGCAGCAACTCCGTTGCTTTAGAAATGGCAGGACATTAAGGAAAACCTTATGGATTGCTTTCTTGGAAATCTAAAACTCCTGCAGAGACAGAAGTGTTTTGACATGTACGCAGGCTGTACTGCTATCTTGGGTTTGCTTTACTCGTCAGCTGTGCTCAACCCAAGATCAGCTCTCCTAAGAGCACTTTCTTCAAAAAGAATGGGCTACTTTTCAGGTCCCTATGATCACAGCCATTGGATTATGCACAACATATCCTCCTTTCCACAATGGTTCACAGTATCTGTCCCTTCTACTTATCAAAAAGAAGATAACACTTAACGTTAGACATAAGGCCTTGTCAAGCAGGGGAAGGATTTAGAAGTGGGGAGAGGCATCTGATTTCTAATAACTTGAACAGCTTTTAGAGAACTCATCCATATCCAAAGCAACCTGTTTCCAGGCAGTTTAGGGGCCGATCTACATTAAAAGCCACCTAATCCCAACACCTATCACAAAATCTGGAACATTTGTTTTTCAATGGTAGCTCTACACAGCCCTCTCCAGCTGAGTCCACTGCAGCTTCATTTTGCAATGCAACTGGAGCCCACCTGCTGGAGCAACAGCTGCTTTCAGAAACTCCTCCTTCTACTTCTGCAGTTCCACACCTTTCCCCTAATAGTGCTGCATCCTTCCTTCTATGCTCTTCAGCCTGCCATAAAGACCAGTCCTCTTGCAGAAGCATGCAGACCAAGATACACCTTCCTGCTTCACCAGTTATCAGCGTGATGTTTACGCAAAAGAACAAACTTATCTCTCAGTCAATATTGACTGTCGTCAATATCCATGCGAAATGAACACAAGCAATTCACCTTTGCAGGGCCTTGAGGTGCCTCTACAGGCTTGTCAGGGATCCAACAACTTTCTGAGGAACAGCAACAGCCTGTGCACATTCTGCTTCATCACTGCCTTCACCAGGGCTTTCACCTGAGAAAAGTGACAAGCATCAACTTGTGTATACAAAGGAATGATAAAGTGAAACCACACAATGCCTTGCTAGACAACAACAGATGAAGATAGTGTCACAAAAGCCAGACCAAGGCCTTTTCATTTTGCCACCGAAAAGTAGGTAAAGTTCATTCTCCCTCTCCCCCCATGCCATGCCAGCTTACTCACTGTTATTCCCTGTAGTGGGACAGAAGACAGAAGAATACCAGGCCTTGAAAAAGCAGAGCTGTTCCGTGAGAATTTTGCCAGATTTTCTGCAGGAAGAACATTCTCCAGGCTGGCATTTTGGTCTGTGAGGAAAGAGATGTTCATACCTGTGATGTTAGGAATTGTTTTTAACACCACCTCAGAATATCATTAGGATGCTAACAAAGTCATTTGTCAAGTTACTGGTGACAGTCAGAGTTCAAATACAAAAACAAAACAAAGAAAACCCCACGCATAATGACTGATGCAGTTAACGACATGACAACTCCACTGGCACAGAAGCCAGTTTCCAGCTTTCTCCTTTGTAAAGTCCATATTCTTCCCTAATGCCAGCACCTCACAACTACCACCCTTCTCTCTCCCCACCACCAATGGATGCCAAGAGTCGTTCACAAAAAAAAAAAAGGGAGTGCATCAAGGTTCATATTTCAAGGTTCTTGAAAGACTCCATTATTTGGACTGCACTCCAGAGGGTCTCTTTCAGTCAGAGGAACTCGTGGCATCACTTTACTCCTACGTATCCTCTGAGTCCCATGCAGCACAAGATTCACTGTGAAGTGCCACAGGTCACCAAAAGGAATCTTACTCCTCCACCCACTGACTCAGCTAGGGACAGAGCTCCCTCCAATTAGGAACATAGCGGTCACTTCTCACTCCCATACGCCCACCATAATGCTTCTGCTGTCAAAACAGGCTCAACCAAGTACAGCCTGAAGCCTGCTGCCTGCTCCTTTTGGACATTTTAAACCACCATATAGTTAATCCAATGGCAGAATTTATAGAATTGAAAATAGAATAAAAAACTTAAACAGCAGTAGCTAGAACACTCTTTGTGAGTAAAGATTGCCTGGAGTCATTAATAACTAAAGTTAAATGTGGCCATTATTAAATAAATTGCAGGCATTTACAACTCCCAATCAGAAACAAAATAAGAATGTTCATGAATTTAAAATTAAAATAGAATTGAAAAGCTGATTTGGAGTGTTTAATACTGGAATTATAACATGGCCATGAGTTCAGAGGCAACAACGGCTGCTTAGATCTAAGCCAGTGATTGAGGCTTTGGATCTTTAAAAAGAGAAACAGGAATAAGTCACTGAACAATGGCTGTGTTTCCATGCAGGCATTAATTAAATTCCCAGGCAGTGATGATTCCCAACCAGAACTAATGACATGAGTAGGTTTGGATTTACAACACAATGAGAACACTGACAGAGATCCATGTCCACCCAGAGCTTTAGATTCCTGGCTGGCTTCATACTGTAAAGGGCTTTTTCCTCTCAGCTGAATGTCAGGGGCTCCCATTTCACCGTGGTCACCCCTTCTTCTGTTGTGAGAGTACAAGACACAAGGAAAGAATTCATAGTGGTCTGGAACTATAAGGTACATCTAAGAGGTGTGCCTGCATTCCCCTAAGTTACTTGAGGTACAGACTCTAAAGTGAAGGTTAAGAATACTCCACCTCAACTACTGTACTTTTTGACAGGAAATATTTTAATACAGATACTAAAAATAAGATGTTAAGTCCCAAAGTATATAAGAAGACTAAATACTCTGTGTAACTGTAAATAGATAAATGCCTAAACAGAGATGTTTCACTGCAAGTGTAATTGGATGTTGCATTATTATAAAAGTCTGTGACACGTAAGGGTTTTAAATACAAAGAACCCTGTTTATAGAAGGGATTAAAAAATGTTACCCTGCCTCTAACTCTCTCTCTCTACTGAAGACATAAAAGCACTTTCAAAAGCTCCCTTCCCCCACCCTTTTCCCGGCTTTCTTCCCCCCTTCCTCCTTTTTTCCCCCTACCTCCCCCTTTTTGGCCCCTTCCTCCTCTTTCTCCATCTTTTTCACCATTTTCTCTCCTTCTTCCCACCCCAATTCGAGACCAATTACCTCAAACAGGGATTTCCCACACGGAGAGTGGGAGCCACAGCACGGCACCACCCTTAGACCCCCAGTCTGAGCCTGCACTTCGAGCAGGGGGGGCCAGCAAACGACGCTCCTGCCAGCCAGACGATCCCTGGTCATAGAGAGTGAGCCCGGAGGCCTGAGCGGCATCGCTAACTACAGAGTGCATCGCCCTCCTTGCTCCGTCCGCCCCGACAGAGCCACCGCCACTGCTCGACTCCCGAGTTGCAGTACCAGGCTTTGGTCACACGGTGGCAGCACTGAGAACGCGCAGTATTCAGACCAGGGTTACAGTTTTCCTAGGATGGACACAAAAAGTCGCTGAGTTGGCCATAGCAGCAGCCAACACAGCAGTGCTCACAGAACCCTGATCCTGCTGCTAGGCTTTGGAGCCACAGAAATGCAAACTGTGCCTTTAGTCAGACCAGCCAGACCGGGATGCTCTGCATTTCCCAGGGTCTGATATCACCCCTGGACATTACTCTCGCTGTTTAAATGTGGCTGAGTCTGTTTGGCAGGGCTGAAAGCAGGCCACGGTTCATGGACATTCAATATGTTCAACTTGTTTCTGTAGCATGCCAAGAAGCCACATGCTTGTGTCCACGAAGTTATCCCAGTTCTTCCTGTGCAGGCAATACTTTGCATGTTGAACCCCAGAAATCACCAAAGTTTGCTGTCTGGTCCCTAATCTAGCCCCTTGCTAAGGAGGGGACTATCACCAGTGACAGATCTGATCCTGACCACCACAGTAGCCTTTGGTTTCTCCATGTTTCTCCTTAACTATGGGCATGGACCCAAACTGAACTCTATTTCAAGTCCAGCCTTGCCCGCACCAGGCAGAGTTCTACTCCATTGGAAATGTCACAGAGCCCTTCAGCTGGCACCAATCACTGCATTCTCATGGCAACAAGCCCTGCTCCTTGGCTTGTTTAGCTGCTGTGTCCTAACAATGAGCAAAGGACTGGCAATTCCTGCTCACAAATACTTGCCGTAATGCTTGTCTGAGGTTGGGTGGGGAAGGATGCATCGTCATTCCCTGGAGATCTTTGGAAGCAGTATTGGGTAGGCATGACATTTCCCTTCTGCTTTATGGCTGGACCAGTCTGGACAGGCAGCAGTTTTCTTTTGGAGTAGAATACCACTGCCACCACATAGCTGAGTGTAGCTGATATGTATTTGCCCATGAAGACAATTACTGTAACCACTAACAAATCTATAATCACCAATAAAAAGCAGCAATGGAAGAAACTGAGTACTGGAGCAATGCATCCCATTGTTGTGAAATGCATCCATGAAAACAGCAGTTCTCCCTCCTTTACCTTCAACAGGTAAAGAAAATTGCCATGCATTTACACTGTGCTGAGTCATCTTACCATTCAAATGGCCTGGGGATCATGTCATGCCAGATCTGAGGAGACAGAAAAATCCCTTCTGTATTTCTCTGAAAAATTTTCGCATGATGAGTGGGTTCTGCTCCTCATGGTGGGCTATTCACACATGAGCCATCTATGGTTGAGGTGATTCAAATATATCATCCTGACAACAAAACATGCTGGTAGAAAACATTACCTTAATGACAACTCTTCAGAAGAGTTGAAGTGGTTCTCCTCACAGCTATGAGAAACTCTTACAGCGGAGCATGAGTGTCTGCTAGGCAAGGGAAGATGTTTGCTACAGTGGGGGGCTGCTGCTCCAGAGGGGATTTTGAAGCTGCAGGGAGAGCCTGCTTTCACATGTGAACAGGCTTATAAATAATCTGACTCCCACTGCTTGACAAATAACATGTTGGGGTTGCTCTGCAAAGGGCTATATCTAAGCAGGAATTTCTCTTTCATCTCCCTTCCCTCAGCATTCTGCTTCTGCTGCAAACGCAGCCTATTGCTGTTGATATTGTTGTTGCTGTTATTATTATTATATATCACTTTTTAATTGCCTGGTAAATTTGTGATGGCTTGGAGAAAAAAAAAAAAAAAAAAAAAAAAAGGAGGACCTGTAATTTGAAATGCTAAAGAGAGCAAGAGTAATGACAGGGAAAAGGCAGTGCATCTAGCAGAATTATTGAAGAGGTGATGAGGACATTCTTAACCTTAATTATTTCAAATCAATTCATTTCATAGAGAAGTTTTGCTTGTCCTGGTTCACCAAGGCCCCCCATGGTCTGGTTGAACCAGTGCAGCCTCATCTTCATTTGATCTATAGCCTCTAACTGGAAGATGAAAGCCTCCGGGAAGCAGCAGATATGAAAAGGAATCTTTGCTACCTTTCCTTTGTGCTGCACAAACTGCAATAGCAGAGGTGGCAAAGAGCAGCAGCCTGGCTCAGACCTCCTGCTTGCCCAGAGGGATGTTGCTCTGTGCACACCTTCCACAGCATATGTGGGGCTACAGCCAACAGAAACCTCTCAGCCATTTAGCCATTCCTTCAGCAATCCTCGCAGGATGTTCCCAAGCTTAGCCTGGTGTTGTAACACTGCAAGAATGTTCTGCTAAACCCAGCATATGACAGAGCAGAAAATGGGTTAAAAATAACCCTGTATACACAAGATCAAGACTGGAGACTGCTTCTGGGCAAAGTATGGCCACACTCCCCAGCAATGGAGCAGAGAGAGTATCCATTGGAGGCCAGATGAGGTTTTGGAAGTTTTTTTTGAATTTGCCATCGTGAGTCCCTAGGTCAAGATTTCTTCCCATCACCTGGGGCTGGCAGGCTCTGTTTTTGCTATGAGACATAGGTTCTCATCCAATGGACGGGGCAGGCAATGCTGGCCTGCCTTCCTGGGTGGCACATGCGAACAGACTCAGCACAAGTGTCAAGCACAAATCAGTGCTTCTGCTGCCCCAGGACGACCTCTGTTTTAATTTATGTTTGTTTTAATTTTAACTACTCAAAACTATTTTAATTGGCAGCTGGCCAAGGTCAGCCCACCACAACTAGTTCCCAGTAAGAGCTGCTGTGCCTAGAGGGGGTCTGTTCCCCAAGAGCTGCTGGAGGGTGAGAGTGTTCTGCAAGATGGGCAGTGGGCCTTGTGATGCCACAAGGAAAGGGTGGCTGTTAGCAGCTTGACACTGGCAGGGCAAATGATGCTCCACATCCCATTCCCAGAAAGTTAAACATTTCACTATGCATTTATTATGATTTCATCTCAAACCAGCCAAGTGCATAATGAGTTGTATCAACACTGGCATAGGGAAATATAGGTCTTGCCTCTCACTGGCTCCTCAGCCAGCCCACAAGTCCTCAGGTGATGAGACCGCCCTTGATAGGGACACCTGGCTGCCCAGTGACCTCTCTAAGGGGACACTTTGCTACCCAGTAACCTCTCAAAGGACAGGTGCTACCCAGGACCTTTCATCAGCTCTCCTACCTAGGGCTAGCAAGGTTAGCAGGGGCACGTATGAGAACCACTGGCTTAACCTGGTGGATGGCCATGATGTGGGAAAAGGCAGAGACAGGAGCTCTTGGCACAGGTAGAATTTAGCCAAACACCCTTCCAGATAGGAGGGAAGCAGTGAGAGCAGCAGAGCAGAGCAGATGCCACCTGGTTGCTCAAGAGCCATGCTGCAGCACCTGGAGAACGTGCCATAGATGGTTCACTACCCTCTTCTTCAAACTCCAAACTGCTTTCATCTCTGTGATATGGCCTTCCGGGGCTCTCATCTACCCTGTCAAATGCTAAAGGGCACTGAGAGCCTCTGAACAGAGTCTCATCGGGGGATCTTGAGTCCAGTGACAGTCTTTCAGAGCCAGCTGCTCCTGACCCAAGGCAATGGCACACTCCAGAAGCGTCTTTGCAGCCAGTCTCAGGAATCCAGCAAACGCAGAGGATGAAGGACGTAAGAGCCTCAGGGCTTTGCTGTAAAGCCAGCACTCTCCCTGTGTTTATGAATCACTCCCTGTGGCCAGTGCCATCCTGAATGCTCTCCAGAATATATCTGCTTCTCCTCTTTCCCTGCTATGGGAGAAAAGCATTGGAAGCTGGGATGGTATCTTCTGTGGGGATGCTGATCTTCAGCCTAGGCTGCTCCAGAGCACGGCTTCTGCACCTGCCCTTCCAGTGCCAGGCTGGCAGGCCTCTTCCAGCATTGTTTCATGGAGCAGCAAAGATGCAGTCACTGCCAGGCTAGTGCTGGTGAGCACGAGGTGCTTTGACAATTGCCACACCACACCATTCCTCATAGTTGGAGCATCCCCCATAAATCTGGTTTAGGGGTTGTGCTGTGTTCTTTTGCTCAGCCTAGAGGCTTAGACTATTTTAAATCTAGGCTGGACAATGCAATTAATTCCAATTGTTGATTCACAATGTCTGCTTTCTTAACATTTCTTAACATTTTTCTAAACATAGTCCTTTAATATTTCATTTTATGTTGCTTTCAGGATTACATAGTTCACTCCACAAACAAGAGATTGAGGCAGTCATTAGTGTGTGAAATCAGAAAGGTGTGCATCAGTAACTATGGCAACTCAGGAGCGAACACCAATTTCTAGTAAAATCAAGAATTAAGCTAACATGAAAATGCTGAAGTAGGAGAGATCCTATCTGCTGCAGGCTTAGAGTACATTCAAAAAGGAAAAAAAGGTCTGAAATACTCACTGAGCCCACTCAAACCTGGGAGTGCAGGCAGTCTGGCCATGCTGTTGCATCCCCACATCAGGGCAAGCCTGCTGCTGTTTGAAAAAGAAATGCATATAAGAGCTGAGCCTGCCAGCCTCATCTAAAGGCTTCTGGTGCTGCCCCTGAACGAATTTGCCTGTTCATGGGGATTCGTCTTTCCTAGGAGCAAGCCAATGCTGCAGCATATATGGCTCATGGAGCAACGAGGCTCCAAGCAGAGGGTATCTACCAAGGGATGTTTGAAGCAGCATCTGTAACTGATGCTTTAAAAACAATGCCACCACTTTGGGCTCTCTTGTGGTGTCAGATGCCAGTGCAGCTGCTTTCCACAGTTTGTAGATGATAGACCTGTTAGCTGCACTATGTGAAGCCATCAGAGAGTTCCTCCTAAATAATTCAGGCTATCTTTTTGACAACTTCAGTATGTAAGGACTTTTCCTCACCACCATAAGTAAAGTGCTTGATTTATACTCCTGAAAGCTTATTGCCTCCATAGTATTTTCCTTATCACTTAAATAGTCGAGAAAACATAAACAGAACAACATCAATGGGGAGAAGTTCTTAGATGCCAACTCCACCATGGAGCAGTGAGGCCTGGGCCCTGTTTGTCAGGGCCAGAGAAGTTACACATGTGACAGGTTAGTATTAATCTGCAAGCTATCAGGTCCCAAGCTCAGATGCTGCTCCAAGGATGGCACCCGCTTGCATTGAACAGGGTTTTTAATGCTGTGCTGAACAAGGTGCTGTAACTACCTCAGCAGCCCAGCAAAAGGAAGGAATGAAAGCAAATGAAGTTTTCTGGAAGAAGCTGTTTCTCAGAGCCTGATATAATGATGCTCATACCCATGATTACGTTTGCCCTATTCCCAGTTACTTTTCAAGTGTAATCAACCTCAAAGCATTCAAATGGAAAGCTTTCCCACTGCTTTCTGCTTCACACTGATGAAGACTTTTCCCTCCAGCTACAAGAGGCTTCACACTTGCAAGCTCTCATCATACTGGGGGACTTTAACCACCCTGACATGCTGGAAAAGTAGCACGGCAAGCTGTAGGCAATTCAGGAGACTCCTAGACTGCGCTGAATTTCTTAACCCAGGTAATCGACACCCCTGCCTGAGGGGATACAATACCAGACCTCACGATCACTAATACAAGTGAACTCATCAGTGATGTCAAGATCGGAGGCAGCCTGGGCCGCAGTGATCACGCTCTAGTGGAGTTCAAGGATCTGAGGGGTATGGGAGAAGCAAGGACCCTAAATTTCAGAAAAGCAGACTTCCAGCTCCTCAAGTAGTTACTGGGTAGGGCCCCCTGGGATATGGTCCTCAGGGACAAGGGAGCAGAAGAGATCTGGCAAACATTGAAGGATGCTTTCCATAAAGTGCAAGAATGCTCAGTCCCAAGGTGTAGGAAATCAGGCAAAGAAGGGAAGAGACCAGCGTGGCTGAGTTGAGCCCTGCTGATCAAGCTGAAGAGCAAGTGGGAACTGCAGAGGTGGTGCAGGCAGGGACAGGGAACGTGGGAAGAGTATAGGGACACTGCCTGGTTGTGTGGGGATGGGGTCAGGAAGGCCAAGGCACAGCTGGAGCTGAACTTGGCAAGGGAAGTGAAGACTAACAAGAAGGGCTTCTACAGGTACGTCAATCAGAAAAGGAAGGTTAAAGAAAGCATATCCCAACTGATGAATGAAACCTGTGACCTTGTATCAACAGACAAGGAAGGCTCAGGTACTCAGCAATGTTTTTGCCTCAGTCTTCACTCACAACCACTATCCTCACTCCTTCTGGGTCAATGGAGAGTAAGAAGGGGATGAGGAGGTTAAAGCCCCTCCCACTGCACGGCAGGATCAGGTTTGTGACCACGTAAGGAACCTGAGCATATATAAGTCTATGGGACCTGACAATATCCATCGCAGAATCCTGAGGGAATTGGCTAATGTGGTGGCCAAGCCACTCTCTATGATATTTGAAAAATTAGAGCTGTCAGGAGAAGTCCTTGTGGAAGAAGGGTACTATTTTGCCCATTTTGCAAAAAAGGTAGAAAAGATGACCCCGGGAACTACCGACCTGTCAGCCTCACCTCTGTGCCTGGGAAGATCATGTAACAGATCCTCCTAGAAGCTATGCTAAAGCATGTGGTGGACAGGGCGGTGATTAGAGGCAGCCAGCATGGCTTCACCAAGGGCAAGTCCTGGCTGACCAACCTAGTGGATTTCTATGATGTGGTAAACACATCAGTGGACATGGGAAAACCAAGGGATGTAATCTATCTGGACTTCTGTAAAGCCTTTGACACAGTCCTTCACAACATCCTCCTCTCTGCAGAGATGTCGATTTGATGGGTGGACTCTTTGTTGGATAAGGAATTGGTTGGATGGTCGTATTCAGAGAGCAGTGGTCAACAGCTCAATGTCCAGATGGAGATCTGTGACAAGTGGTGTCCCTCAGAGGTCTGGACTGAAACCAGCGCAGTTTAATATCTTCATCACAGAATCACAGAATCACAGAATCACAAGGTTGGAAAGGACCCATTGGATCATCGAGTCCAACCATTCCTAACACTCCCTAAACCATGTCCCTAAGCACTTCATCCACCCATTCCTTAAACACCTCCAGGGAAGGTGACTCCACCTCCTCCCTGGGCAGCTGTTCCAGTGCCCAATGACACTTTCTGTGAAAATTTTTCTTCCTGATGTCCAGCCTGAACCTGCCCTGGCAGAGCTTGAGGCCATTCCCCCTTGTCCTGTCCCCCGTCACTTGGGAGAAAAGGCAAGCTCCCTCCTCTCCACAACCTCCTTTCAGGTAGTTGTAGAGAGCAATAAGGTCTCCCCTCAGCCTTCTCTTCTCCAGGCTAAACAACCCCAGCTCTCTCAGTTGCCCAGGGAAGTCGTGGCTGTCCCATCCCCATAAATGTTCAAGGCTGTTGGATGGGGCCTTGGGCAGCCTGATCTAGTGGGAGATGTCCCTGCCCAAGACAGGGTGGTTGGAATTAAGTGGCCTTTAAGGTCCCTTCCAACTTAAACCATTCTATGATTCTGTTAGTCTATGTGAAGAAGTGATGGTCCTGTTGCTGGAGGTGGGATGCTGTTGGGACGGGAATTTCAAAGCAAAAATGCCACAGATAGCAGAAACATTACCTCGAAGGAAGGTACATCACCATTTAAATAAGTAAACAAGTGAAGAAGTTGCCAGAACATCCACACTGGTGTATCGCAGAGGGGAAGCCCACAGGCTGTGCATGGCTCAATGGGACCTCACTGTACCTTGTTGAGGGAAATGGTAAAACATCTTCTGAAATCTGTCATAACAGCTGTGATCCTCCACATGGATTCTCCCCAGCTAATCTACCCTCAAATCTGTATGAAAAAGCAAACCCATTATGGGCATAGTACACTAGGTGCAACAGAGACAGAAACTCGTAGAATGAGCCATTGGCAGGGGTAGGAATGTAGTCGAGATGGTAAAGGAGCATCATTATAATAGGATCTCGTGGCAAATATTTGCATACAGATGTACACCCCAGAGGCCCCTGTGCAGTCACTTGCCAAATTGCTAACGTGAGGAATTTTGAGAAGACAATTTATTAATTGCCACCATATTCTTCCAACCCCAGCAATGTTAACTTTTGTTCAGAGGAGCCATGCACCAAGCAAAAAGGAGCCATGAACTGCAGCAAAAAAAGCGTTACAGAATTGTTAAGGTTGGAAAAGCCCTTTAAGATAATTGAGTCCAATCATAAACTTCACACTGCCAAGTCCACCACTAAACCATGCCCCCTGAGTGCATCATCTTTATTAATATAGCCACACATTATTTTGCTGAGTGACATTTGTGTGGGTTCTGCCCTCTGCACTAGCCCAGTGTGAGAGTGCAGGAATCAGCACAAGGCTGCTGCTTTGCTTTTGCGTAGGGCAGAGAGAAGGAAGGTGTCCCAAAAAGACACAACAAGACATATGTGATAAGGAGACTGGCTGAGACTGATGTCCAAGACAGGACCTTCATCCTTCATGCTGAAAGCATAGCACGGCAGAAGAGATACTACCATGAAACCAAACCAACATTTCGGGACATAATGTTAGTAGATGTGACGTCTGCAGGGTGATGTAGCCACAGACACATTTCCTAGTGCCTTTACATTTCCTTAGGTGAGTGAACACCTTTGGCTTGGTCTCCAGAGGTCCCCAGCTTCTCCAAATCTGCCATGAAATATTAACCCATTGCTTGCAGGAGGCAGTGGGGCTGAGGATGCTGAGAAGCAAAATGCAGCACCATAAGTGTGACAGGCATATACTCCCATACCCCAGGTGGGCCATGCTGGCAGGCTTCTAATAACCCAGCATCTCAGCTCCTAGGGTGCAGCACATGAAGACTATTCTGCACAGTAGAACAAACACCTCGAGCAGTAAGACACCATTTCCCCTTTTTGTGTTAGCGACAGGAAGAATTTAGTATTCAGAATCTGTTTTGAGATGTTTCACTTCATAGCTGGTGAATGAACTCAGAGAACTCAATGAACCACTTTGTAAGAAATAATCTCGCATTAATCTCTCTGGTGAGGCTGGCACCTGGAATAGCATAAATCTTTACCTGTACATACTAGAAGGCAGGGAAATGGGCCACAGGCAGTAAATGTGTTGTGCTGAGAGAGTCCCAACACCCAATAAAGAATAAATCCTCATAAAATTTTCCTCCTGATCTCCTGGGACAAGGACATCAGTTCTTGGATGAGATGGATTGTAGGGGGGAAAACTTCTAGTAAGAGATAGGGCAGCACAAGATCTTTGAGAAATCTGCAGGCGTTTTGGGAAAAACATTTCTTCCTTTCCATCAGAAATTTTAGGAAATGTCCAAAAACTTTAAATGGTGCTGCGTTCCCAGGAATAAGTTGCTCCACAAGGACTGCCAGCTCAAAGACTAGCTGCTCTGGAGACTGAATGGCTTTTGCCACAACCTTATTTACAGCAATAAGCTGCACTCGCTGTACCAGAGAATGCCATGAACTTCCAACATGTACAATCACACTCCAACAAGCTTCACAGCTACCAAACCCATCTCCTCAAGGCAAGACAGCTCTGAAAAATGCTTTGTTTGGAAAGGAGAAAGATGATTTGAGCAATCCTTGAACATCTTGTGATAAAAATAGCATCCAGCTTTCTCCCTTGCAGGGGAATTTGAAGATTTCAGTGTCCTTTGCTTTGGTGTAATAGATGGCAGGGAGATGTGGTGGCCCAGAATATTAATGCTTCCCTCCAAAATCCACATCCTCAGAGCAACCGGCATCTCCATGCTCTTGCTGAGCATCATGTAGCCCTGTCTTCTTTCTCAGGACTGTACACTTCCCATATCAGTTAGGAATTAAAGTATGTGGCTCTGTACATAGTGCCCTCCTCAGAGATGGGGTGTTTTGCATCTAGGAAGATGTAGGGCAGAGGCTGGGGCTGGGAAGAAGGAATGTGGTTATGGCAGAGGTACCAGCTACCAGCCAACTTGCCCAAGTGGGAAAAAAATGGAAAAAAAAAAAAAAAAGGCAGTGAAGCAACCGTAACACCACACTGCTCTGGAAAGAGTATTCAGCCTGTATTTTAAGAGTTATCTTTTATTGATTCCTAATGACCAGTGTTCAATGAGGAGCAAATAAGCATTTGCTTAGATAAAATATATGTCTTCAAGTAATAACTGGGCAAAGGATCTTCTACCATAATAACATATGATTTTGTACCATGGAAATAAGTGTGTCACAAAAATTCCTCTGCTCCCATTAATGGCTCCTTCTGCTCCTGTTCTCCCTTTTCCCAGCATGTCACAGTGGCTCTCTATGTGCTGGGGCTACGTCAGCTGTGAGGCACTGTATATCTTGACTTCCCAGCTCACTGGCAACCAGAGCTGAGCTCGGGTTGCTTTGGTCCTTCAGACATCTCTAGCAGACAGGCTGTGGCAAAGGACTGTAAACCATTCAGAAAGGATAAAATTATACAGCTCCAAAGCTTAATAGTATGAGCCTCAGCAATCACACAGATAAACTTAATGATGTCCACTTAGAGACCTGCTGGCTGAGCTGTAATATTTGATGAGGTTTCTGAAGAATATGCCAGTTTTTCTCAGACGCAGAGAGGCCTATAAAAGCCAGCAGGATAAAGACCAATGTTCCAGCCCTCTCCAGCTCTGCATGGGAAGTTGTCACAGCGCTGCCCGTGAAGTGTGGAGGGTGAGGAGTCTTACACTTCCTAGGCACAATGCCGTCAATGGGCCAAATGCTTTCTGCTGGGAATGTGATGCCACCAGCCCAGTGGTACCCTGCAGGCTGTCCCACCTTGCTTTGGGTTCTTGGGGCTCCTAAGCATCACTTACCATGTCTGGCTGTTACCTGCAGGATCCTGTCTGCATCACACATCTGCCAGGTGCTTTCCAGGGGCTCAGCCTGATAGAGTTCTTCCTTTATTCATTTATTCTTAAAAGTAGAAAATTACATCCATACTATTATTTGCAAAAAACATGAGTGCTGCAGGGTTCAGGGTTTAACAGGCAGTGAGTGCTCATAGCAACTGTGCCTGTGCCATCCTAATGAAGGCACTCTTTGATTTTTGTTTTAATAAGAGTAGCACCAGGTTCAGGGCACATGGACTTGCAAGGGAAGGGATATACTTTAACAGTCGGGTCCATTCTTCTTCCGCAAATTTATGTGGGATGCTGGAAAAGTTGCAATGCCTGCAGTCAGCTAATATCTGGGGCCTTGCAGTGGCAGTGCTGGGAATGATGTGCCTGCAGCAGGTCTCCTCACTTACAAACCCCATATTTCCGAAGCAATCTGGGCATTTGCTTTCGTCAGGATCAAGCTTGCAACAGGTTTCTGCTTCTTACTCTTTTCCCCAAATCACCCAATGGTCCCTTTCAGACTTCCAGTCTGTCTATAGAAGGATCCCTGCCCCTATCCTGCTTAAATCCTGCTACAATGCCCATTTAATCATCTCCTTACCAGGCTGAGCAGCTTGCCATAGCCATCTACTCCTACTTGGATCTCTGTAGGCCACATTCCCAGTGGCATTCTGGCCCCAGGTGGGGCGAGATGCACCTAGCACAGTTCTCGGGAGCACAGTAGCAAGCTTGGCATTTAATCTGCTGCAGCAACAACTGGGATTTAGTGAAAGATCTAGCTGTAATTCTCAGGGCCTAAAGAACTTTTAAACATGTCCTTTTACTGACTCCTGAAGGACTATTTTAATGAGGACCTTAGGGAAGAAAAGTTCTTTGTAAAGCATTAGCTTTGAGAACGGAAAGCAATCTCACCAACTCATAATATCAAGTTTGATTGAAAAGGCCACTACCCATAAACCACGCTGATTGACATTAATTACTTTGCCAGCCTTTAACTGCTTCTGATCATGTCCTACATAACTCCGATTAAAAAACTAGTCCCAAGCAAAAAAAAAAAAATAATTTTAGCAGGGGTTGGTTTGAGAAAGTCAAACTGGGGCCTGGGATTTCATGTTCAATGCCTTTGCTCACAGATCACAGACAAATCTTTTAAAAGGGACATCATGGAGCAGGGCCAGGCAGGCAGAGAAGAAGCCTTTCAGCCTAGTAGTTATAATGAACCTTTCCTTCTTCAGGCTTTTTTTCTTTAGAGGACCCCAAAGTCTAGAAGAGGAGACAGAGGAAGAGAGCAGCTAACCAGGCAATAGCCAGTAGGGCACAGGGACCCTTGTCCTCTGGGTCACCCACAGCTGTGCATCATCACAGCTTCTGTTTTGTGGCTGGACTTGGGTATCTTGCTACAGAAAGAGAGTAACACACTTGGCAGAGAAGCTTTCCTTTCACCCAGATCCCTGCAGGTGTCCCCCATGCCCAGACCTGCAGACGCAGAACCATTCTGACCTTTAGAAGTGCTGAGGAGCTGGGGAGTGGCTGATGAGGCACAGCTGTCACGCAGAGGGTGTGGGCAATTGGGCTGGAGGCTGGCTCGCCTGGGCTTAGTTTAACAGCCAGCTTTCTGAACTGGAGCCAGCTGGCTAGATGGACCCTGCTGGGATGCACTCCAGCCCAGGGCAGTACCTGGAGCCTGCAACCTCCTGCCAAGCTTGAAGCACTAATGGCAGCCAAGACCAAGTCATCTTTCTCTCTTCCCATCTCTTCTCTCTTTACATTTAATTGCATTTTTTAATGCATCTTACACTGCACCCTCTCTACTGCCCACAGGCAGGCTGAGTTAGTGCAGGCTGAAGCTCCTGCACTTTTTTCTCCTCTGTCATGGCCCACCACACTGACCTTTATTTTGGGAATGCTGTGGGACCTAGGGAACGCCTCCCCTGCCCTACTTCTCTCACTCCCCGTGAATAACATTCAGGAAGCTTCTTCTCATGTCCCACTGAAGCACATTGCAGTGGGGTGGCTTGCTGCGGGGCATGTGGCCAGGGAAAGAGGCAGTTTGTTCCTGGGGACAGCCCAAGCATGGAGCAAATACTGCTCCATTTAGCACTCACACAGGCTATGCAGCAGGAGAGTCCTCTCTTTTCTTTCTGCTTCCCTTCTCTGTTGCTCTTGCTTTCACCCAGCCCAGCCACAGCAAGGAGGTTGGCTAATAGCGGGACAGAAGTTGGGGGGCAGCAGCCTGCCAGGAGATGAAGTGAAATGCTGACGAACAGCCAGGCCAAGAAAGAAGAGATGAAAAACTTCCAGTGGATGAGTCTTTAGGGAGAACAACTCATCAATTCTTTACAAAGCAAGGACACTTGGGGGGTTCATCACCTCTTCCTGTTCCTTCCTTTGACGCCTACAAACCAGAGCTGAGGAGCTATGTTGAATTTGCAGTTCCCATGGCAGCCACAGCAGCAGATCCTAGACCAATAAAAGCCGCTCTATTAGTTTGATAATATAATTTATAATTGACTTAGAACTGTGTCCCATCTAATTAAAAGGGAGCTGCTTGTGAAAAGCACAAGAGCAGAAAAAGGCAGAGGATCATTGCCCTGAGCCCTGTGTCTCTGCAGCTGTCTTGTCAGTGAATGGCTTTTTATTTCCTATTTCACATTGAAGTGAATTTCATTCATCAGCAGAACCAATGTGACTCATGCCCCCAGCAAGAGAACGATGCAATAAGAAAGCACCAAGAGGGAGAGGAAAGCACCATTCTCTAGAGCCAGTGTCATGTGGAGTGCCTTTTTTCCTTAATTACACTGTTCTGTCTGCTAGGTTTTTCAGGGGCTCATGTGTCTGCAAAGCCAGAGGAAAGCAGGCAGCAGAAACAGGAGCAAGCCAAAATTTTCCTCCTCTTCCTCACTGAAAGCAGGTGAGCAGAAGGAGGCAGGGATGGTGCGGGGCTGGCTCTAGAACACTGGTTAAAAGGGTTCAGGCTGGAGGTATGGGAGAGAGCAGGGATTCCTCAGAGGTCTTCTTGGCAAACTATCAGGTTTTGTGGAAAACAAAATGCTGCATTTTCACTTAAAGCAAAAATGTCAGATTTCCTCCAAATGTCCCCAAATTAGGACAGAAAAATGAGCCTTTGTGTATACAAGGGGGTAACAGAGAACCAGCCCCTATTTTCCACCTGGGTTGCATTCCTGAGGCAGCTCTCGGCTGCTAGAGTAGTCTGGATGCTGCATTTGCACCCTGAGCCATGCAGATGCAGGGTAATGGACTATGATGCTCACATCAGATCAGTCCATGGGCTGGTAAATAGTCTCCCCCAAACTGCAGTGAGTCTCCTCTCATGTCCTGCCAGAAATGGCAAGGAACTAAATGACACCCGGAAGCTCTCTGGAGATGATATCTCCAATGTTTCACAGCATGGTTCTGCAAAGCTTTGCGAGCATGGAGCAATCCAGCTTCACTACTAAGAAAGTCATCCCAGTCACGAGTGTTGTTTCTTTCACCGGAAAATAATTGCTGTTCAGAGAGGTGCTGGAAAACATTTAAAGGATGTAGATCATGCTGATGAAGAAAATGCAGACAGGCAGTTCCCTGGCATCTCATGGTTGACAGAGCCTCTGCGGCCTTGGTGGCCACTGTCTTGCCTTTCTTGCGAAGCAAAGGAAAAATGGCAGATGCTAGAGCTTGCTTGGGTCGCTGGAGCCCCACAAGCACTGTGCGGTGTTTATACAACTGTGGGCATCATAAGGACTGCCAAGGGCATGCAGGCTGCTAAGACATTTAGGTGCTTTTAGAAAGATGTGTCCTCTGTTCTTGAGCAAAAGCGCTGAAAAACTACCAACCTGGAGGATGCTGGAGCCACCACAGCAGCACTCACCCCCAGGGATCTCCTGATGCTGCGGCACTTGTCAAGGAGCTCCTCTCCTTGCTCCCACCTGCCAGACAAACAGAAAGTCCCCCTAGCCCTGCTACAGCCAGCAGCATTTCCAGCACAAGCTGCTTTGCCAGCCTGCCCTAGAGGGTTTGCAATGGCCCTAAAAGCACTAATCACAGCTTTCGTGATCAAGGGGATGTAAGCTGTTGCTTTTCTTAAAGTCTTGTTAACCGAATGCTCTCTCTGGGATGCTGTGGGGAGAGGTACGGCTTTCACAGGGCTCAGGCTGAAGGCAGCACAGCGTAGGAGTGGTCACATCAAGGGGAGATAAAAGCCCCAATCTAATGTTCACCCTGTGCAGGGCCTTATGCAGGCTATGGCCCCCGCAGACTCAGCACAAGCCCTTCCTTGCTCACTCCCAGGCTGTCTGCCGCAGTGGAGGATGCAGTGCAGCATCCTGTTCTTCTTTAGTGTGATCATTAGTATCCCCTGGCATCATCACTCAGCTACTCCCTCTGTACCTACACTTACAGGTGAGATATTTTGGGCCATCAAAGCACGCAGATCTTGCCAGCAGTATTTATTTTGAAAGCAGAGACCTGCTTGCCTTTCACAGCATGATAACAGAGCTGTGAAATTTCAGCTGCTTTATTCTGCAAGCAGCCTCCAGCACAGTTGTTCTCAGAGAGATTCTGAGATCTGTTCTCACACCACATTAGAAGTGGTCATTGCGGGCTCCTACCTCTCCTCTCCAGTGCCAGTATCTCCCTGATGGATGTGGAGTCTGCTCATCAGAAGTTCCAGCCTCTGGACTCTACAAAGATTATGTCCTCTGTGCCTTTTTTCTAGACACTAAATCTTAATCTTGTGTGCTTTACATCCACCTGAAATTCATGGCCTGATGTGAACCTTCCGATTAGAAAGGTGCTGTCAGCAGCCTCTGGCTTGTCCTTCATCAGGAAGGTTGGGGATTTGTTCCCAGCCATACTGAATAGCTCTCAGCACATACCAGGGATGCTGGTATGGGAACCTTCCCTGTTATCTGAGCTGGTGCTTCTCCCCTTAAACTCATAACCCCTACACTGCATGAAACATCTTAATTTAATATTCCATCTAATCCGTGTATACAATGAGATCCAAGGCCATTTTCCATTGAGGCCATCACCAGACTTCATCTTACAGCTTCCAAACTCAGCCATTTTTTCTGTTTACAAAACACCATCTTCTGAGCTTACAGCTTACAGCTGTGTCCAGGGGTGGGAGACTCCTGCTGGTGGTGGGATGCTCCTTGTAGCAAATGTTCAGTCCATCACCCCACCCTTCCAAAGCTGGATTTCATAGAATTATAGAATGGTTTGGGTTGGAAGGAACTTTAAAGATTATGTGTTCCAATTGCCCTGCCACGGGAAAGGACATCTCCCACTAGATGAGGCTGCTCAAGGCTCCATCCAACCTGGCCTTGACCACTTCCAGGCAGGGGCATAAACAACTTCGCTGGGCAACCTGTTCCAGTGCCTCACCACCCTCATCATGAAGAATTTCTTCCTACTCTCTAATATAAATCTTTCCCCCTCCAATTTATAGCCATTCCCCATAGTCCTATCACTACATGCCCTTGTAATAAGTCCCTTCTCATCTTTTCTTCAGTGACTAGACTGTCGCTATAAGGTCTCCTCGGAGCATTGTCTTCTCCAGGCTGAACAGCTCTGAATCTCTCAGACAGTCCTCATGGCAGAGGTGCTCCAGCCCTCTGATCATCTTTGTGGCCCTCCTCCTGGGCACAATATTCAAGGTGGGGTCTCACAAGAGTAGAGTAGAGTAGAGTAGAGTAGAGTAGAGTAGAGTAGAGTAGAGTAGAGTAGAGTGGCAAAATCACCTCCCTCAACCTGCTGGCCACTCTACTATTTGATGCAGCTCAGAATATGGTTGACCTTCCTTTTCTGATTGACGTACCTGTAGAAGCCCTTCTTGTTAGTCTTCACTTCCCTTGCCAAGTTCAGCTCCAGCTGTGCCTTGGCCTTCCTGACCCCATCCCCACACAACCAGGCAGTGTCCCTATACTCTTCCCACGTTCCCTGTCCCTGCCTGCACCACCTCTGCAGTTCCCACTTGCTCTTCAGCTTGATCAGCAGGGCTCAACTCAGCCACGCTGGTCTCTTCCCTTCTTTGCCTGATTTCCTACACCTTGGGACTGAGCATTCTTGCACTTTATGGAAAGCATCCTTCAATGTTTGCCAGATCTCTTCTGCTCCCTTGTCCCTGAGGACCATATCCCAGGGGGCCCTACCCAGTAACTACTTGAGGAGCTGGAAGTCTGCTTTTCTGAAATTTAGGGTCCTTGCTTCTCCCATACCCCTCAGATCCTTGAACTCCACTAGAGCGTGATCACTGCGGCCCAGGCTGCCTCCGATCTTGACATCACTGATGAGTTCACTTGTATTAGTGATCGTGAGGTCTGGTATTGTATCCCCTCAGGCAGGGGTGTCGATTACCTGGGTTAAGAAATTCAGCGCAGTCTAGGAGTCTCCTGAATTGCCTACAGCTTGCCGTGCTACTTTTCCAGCATGTCAGGGTGGTTAAAGTCCCCCAGTATGATGAGAGCTTGCAAGTGTGAAGCCTCTTGTAGCTGGAGGGAAAAGTCTTCATCAGTGTGAAGCAGAAAGCAGTGGGAAAGCTTTCCATTTGAATGCTTTGAGGTTGATTACACTTGAAAAGTAACTGGGAATAGGGCAAACGTAATCATGGGTATGAGCATCATTATATCAGGCTCTGAGAAACAGCTTCTTCCAGAAAACTTCATTTGCTTTCATTCCTTCCTTTTGCTGGGCTGCTGAGGTAGTTACAGCACCTTGTTCAGCACAGCATTAAAAACCCTGCTCAATGCAAGCGGGTGCCATCCTTGGAGCAGCATCTGAGCTTGGGACCTGATAGCTTGCAGATTAATACTAACCTGTCACATGTGTAACTTCTCTGGCCCTGACAAACAGGGCCCAGGCCTCACTGCTCCATGGCGGAGTTGGCATCTAAGAACTTCTCCCCATTGATGTTGTTCTGTTTATGTTTTCTCGACTATTTAAGTGATAAGGAAAATACTATGGAGGCAATAAGCTTTCAGGAGTATAAATCAAGCACTTTACTTATGGTGGTGAGGAAAAGTCCTTACATACTGAAGTTGTCAAAAAGATAGCCTGAATTATTTAGCCCAGCCATGGTATCCAGCCAGTATGGCAGTATTGGCACCTGTCAGAAGGGCCACATCAGTCCAGACTGAGCTCCCAGGAAAACATGCAGCCGTCCAGCTCTGAGGCTCTAAGGAGTGCCCACAGCTTGCACTGGAAACAGAGGGCAGCAGGGGCCACAGCTGTGTAAGGTGCAAGCAGGTGGAAGATCTCCTCAGCTTGGTGGCAGAGCTGTGAGAAGAAGTAGAGACTCTAAGGAGCATTAGAAAGTCCAAGTGAGAGACTGGTGGAACCACATCCTGAGGTCTCTGATACAGGAACAGAGACAGCAGCCAGAAAAAGCCCCTAATCAAGGGGATTTGGTATCCTCCCCCCAGCAGGATGTAGGCAGGGACTTAAAGGGAAATCGTCAGTGGAAGCAAGTCCACCAGTAGGGCAGAAAACGAATCCCCTCACTGCCATGTCTCCCCAGGTGCCTCTGGATACAAAGCTCCAGCTGTGGAAGATTGAATAGATGAAAATTTGGGTGGCAATTCATATACACCAGAGGCAAGGTCAAGACCAGAATGACACCCCCCCTTATTACTGCAACTGCCATGAAGAGGAAAAGGCAAGTCATGGTTGTAGAAGGCTCCCTGCTGAGGGGAACAGAAGGTCCAATATGTCAAGCAGACCCTGCTCACAGGGAAGTCTGCTACCTCTCAGGAGCCTGGGTAAGGGATATTGCAAGGAAACTCCCCAGTTTGGTAAGGCCCTCAGACTAAAACACATTACTGCTGTTCTATGTGGGAGGTGACAAAGCTGTAGTACATAGCCCAAGGATGATCAAAAGAGATTTTAGGGCCTTGGGATGGCAAGTGAGGGAATCTGGGGCCCAGGTGATTTTTCCTCCCTCCTTCAAGTTACAGGCAGTGGCAATGGAAGGATCAGATGGGTCCAGTCTATTAATACTTGTCTCCGTTGCTGCTGTCACCATAATAACTTTGGGGCTCTTTGGTTCTTATGGCCTAGACATCACCAGATTTACAGGTATCAGATGTGAGCCACCTTTCTCAGAGGGGGAGGAGGGTCTTTGCTCAGGAGCTTACAGGGCTCATTGATAGGGCTTTCAACTAGATGTGAAGGGGGAGAGGAATAATATCAGGCTTACCTATGACAGGCTGCGGGAGGACACACAAAGGGCAGAGAGAGGGGGTTTTGGCATGGGCTTCCCATCAGTTGCCCCTGGGCATGCAGGGGATGCTGCAGCACAGTTGAAGACTTGTGGAGATGAGCTGGGGGGGCCTGAGGTAGTTAAGTGCCAGCAAGGAAACTTCCACGGAACACTTTAAAGCAAATAAGAGGTGTTCCACTAAGAAGGCAATGTGGCCAACAGCCCAGCTGAAGTGCCTCTATACAAACGCATGAAGCTTGGGAAACAAACAGAAGGAGCTGGAAACTACCATGCTGCTAGAAAGCTATGATCTGGTTGCCATCACTTAAATTTGGTGGGATGAATCCCATGACTGGATTGTGGCTGTCGATGTCTATAGGCTGTTCAGAAGGGATAGACCAAAAAGGAGGGATGAAGGTGTTGCCCTCTATATCAGAAATGAATAGAGTGTGAAAAGCTGTCTTTGAAGATTAGCCAGGAACAGGTTGAAAGCTTGTGGGAGGTGATGAAGCTTCAGTAGATAGCCCAAGGGTGATCAAAAGAGATTTTACAGCCTTGGGATGGCTACTGAGGGAATCTGGGATCCAGCTGATGTTTTCCTCACTCCTTCCAGTTACAGGCAGTGACATTGGAAGCATCAGATGGGTCCAGCCTATTAATACAAGGCTCTGTGGATGGTGTCACCATTGTAACTTTGGGGGTTTTGACAATGGGCTAGCCTAGATGGCACCAGTCATACAGGTAATCAGATGGGAACCACCTTTCTCAGAAGGGGAGGATGTCTTCACTCAGGAGCTTGCAGGGCTCATTGACAGGGCTCTAAACTAGAAGTAGGGGTGGAGGTGTTGCCCTCTATATCAGGAAATGGATGGAATGTGAAGAGCTGTCTTTGAAGAGTAGCCATGAACCAGTTGAAAGCTTGTGGGTCAGAATAAAAGACCAGGGCAGCAAAAGGAGTCTTGAAGCCGCCTGATCAAGGAAAGCCTACCTATGAAGTCTTTTTCTTCCAGCTACAGGAGGCTTCATGCTCGCAAGCTCTTATCGTACTGGGGGACCTCAGTCACACTGATATATGCTGGAAAAGTAGCATGGCAAGCTGTAGGCAACCCAGGAGACTCCTAGAGTGCATTGCATTTCTTAGCCGAGGTAATGGACACCCCTGCCTGAGGGGATACAATACTGGACCTCATGATCACTAATACAAGCGAATTAATCACTGATGTCAAGATCGGAGGCAGCCTGGGGTGCAGTGATCACGCACTGGTGGAGTTCAAGGACCTGAGGGGTATGGGAGAAGCAAGGAGTATAGTCAGGACCCTAAATTTCAGAAAAGCAGACTTCCAGCTCCTCAAGGAGTTACTCGTTAGGACCCCCTGGGATATGGTCTTCAGGGACAAGGGAGCAGAAGAGATCTGGCAAAAATTTAAGGATGTTTTTTTATAAAGTACAAGAGCACTCAGTCACCAGATGTAGGAAATCAGGCAGGGAAGGGAAGCAACCAGCGTAGCTGGAACTGTTGGAATGGCCCAGAGGAGGGCCACTAAGATGATCAGAGGACTGGAGCACCTCTGCTATTACGACTGTCTGAGAGATTTGAGGCTGTTCATCCTAGAGAAGAGAACACTGCGGGGAGACACCTCAGAGTCTAGCACCTGACGAAAAGCTGGGGAGGGACTTTTTACAAGGGTATATAGTGATAGGACTAGTGGGAATGTATATAAATAGGAGGGGGGAAGATTTATATTAGACATTAGGAAGAAATGGTGGTGAGGCACTGAAACAGGTTGCCCAGGGAAGTTGTTGATGTCCCTCCCTGGAGGTATTCAAGGCCAGATTGGATGAGGCCTTGAGCAGCCTGGTCTAGTGGGAGATGCCCTGCCCACAGCAGGTGGGGTTGCAACTAGGTGATTTTTAAGGTCCCTTCCAACCCAAGCCACTCTATGAACCTACGATATTTTCACCTGCCAAAAGGAGACCATGAGACGATGAGCAGGGCACTTGAAAGCTGCCGGGACTCCAGGAAAGAAAAGCTAGAGCTCATTCCCCATTCATCTTCCCTGTACCCTTGGCTGTGGAGTACACGGTAGCACAGGTCATCCTAGCATCTAGGTACCTCTGAGTGCTGGATGCAAGCTCCCAAGAGGATAAAGTTCAGCCTGAGGCAGTGAGAAAGGGTGGAGGTATTGCAGGTACCATAAGGCTGTTGGAATATGAGAGCTGGGTCAAGGCTCTTCTGACATACAGCGTCAGGCATGTGGCAGCTCAAGCCCATTGCTACCTCTTCATCCAGATGTTTGGCATGGGGGCAGGACCCAGATGGATTTGTCCAAGTTCGATGCTTCACAAAAGCATAGTATAGCTCGCTTTGCTCTGCTTGCTTGTGAGCTCCTGTTTTGCAGTTCTCCAGCACTTGGGAAGTGGATGGGTTCAGTCCAGTCCATTCCCACACCCCAGGGAGCAATTGCAGATTGTCTGTGGCTGTGTAGGACTAGGACAATTCGCGGCCCTTCAGGACCAGTCTGATAGGAAGGCTCAGAGAGGCTTGAGTTTTTCATGTCCAGAGGATGCCATTGCCCTAGTGTCCCCTCCAAGCTGTGGGGTGGAACTGGCTCCTACAGAGGCTGCCACTTGGCTTGGAATGAGACACTCATCTCAGCACTGCCCAGTCAGTAGGTAACTGGTAGGACAGCACCAGTTGGGCCCCTGAGCACCACTGGCCTCTCTCTGCCAAGAGCAAGGGCTCCCCTGTGCCCCTGGCCTGTTTAGATTCTAAAGGCAGTGAGGGATGGAGCCCCATCGGTTGTCCACTGCGGGGGCTGGGAATTTGCATCCTTTCTTCTGCGTTATTGATGTGCTGCTTTTCCTTCAGCAGGTGGGAGGCTATAGCTTGCCAGGAGGATTGCACATTTCACAAAGGAGCTTTTTCCAACACATCTTCTCAGGGGAAAACTGAAAAATTGCTCAGTTCCAGCTTATTTATTTTTAATTGTATCCTTTAGTTCTCATTGCCCACGGCAAAATATCACATTCCCCTAACAAACAGCCAGGCTGCAAGCCAGTCACCCAGTACAGCCACCGCCATCACTGCCACCGTGCGATTCCTCCTGCCCATCCCATTGCTCACAGGGGTCTTGTCTCTGCTGGGAAGGTCTAGATTTCAGGAAGAAAGCGGCAGCCTGCATTGATCTCAGCAAGCACCAGGCAAAGAACACTTGCAGTGCCTCCACTGCTGCATTGGTTCTGTGTCTCCAAGGTCTCTGCTGGCTGCTATGGCTCTCCTCTCTGTTCCCAGACACTTGCTATGCTGTTTTTCCCATCTAGCCCTCCTTTCCCATGCTTTCCAGCCTTCATCTGGCTGCTGCTGCAGAGGGGCTGGCTTGTAACACTTGCTTTCAAGATGTCTTTGAAAAGAAAGGATTGTGTTGCTGGAACACAACGTACACAGAGCCCCAGGAGATGTTGAACAGCAAAAGACAAGCTCCTCCTTCCTCTCTTTGCCAGAGAGTGGGCTTCAAGAACCAGCAAGTTCAGGTCCCTTACAGGAGTGATGCAGTGCATGGCATCGCAGGTGATCATCACCTCCAGGACCTCTCCTCCCACTCCTGCTTGTAATGCAGGGGCTCAGGGCAGCCTTTCCCTGAGGACACGACTCTCCACAATCACACCACCACGACGTCACCAGAAGAAAGCAGGATGTTGCAGCCCCAGGGAAAACAATGTGGGGGACTCCTGAGCCATCCAGGGAGCACAAACAGAAATCCTCTCTCAAAGCAACCTTTGCAACAGATAAGGCTCAAGAGAATATTAACTTATTCCAATACACGGGACGGCTGGAGAACAAACTATCAGGCTGAGACAGAAAAAAATTACATGCAGCAACCTGTCAGAGTAACCCCCAGGGTGACCCCCAGGTAAGTTAATTTATTTTACCCCGGGATAAAATACCACTGCAGATGCAACCTGATGCTGGGTGCTTCCTGAGCCAGCACACGGGCTGTACAGCTCTGTGCCAGAGCCGGCAGCACTGGTCTTCCATCACCTGCAGGTTTTTCTCCACTCAGTTCTGGGGAAGGGCTGTAAAACAAAGGCTCATAAATTAATTACCTAAAAGAGTGGCATGTTATTAGATACTTTGGAGTTAATTGTACTGATGTTAATTGCATGTATTTTAATGGCAGCAGTAGAGATGTAATTCCATAGGTATTGCAGAATAATTTAGCAATTTAGTTAATTTCTGCTAATGCCTTTTAAATCACCTGCCCTCTTCCTCTCATATTCTCTGAAGGAAACAAAGAAGAAACTTTTCCAGTTGGTGATATCTATTGCAAGTTTGCTTTTGTTGGCAAAGATATGTTTATTTCTCAGCGGATTTATTCCTGGTAGAGAAACCACCCCCATAAGTTATCCCTCAACGAGAGGGGTGCAAAGGAGAGTTTGGCAGGGCTGTGATTGGCTGGTCCTAAATTTGGAAGGCTGGATTGGGACTGGGTGAAATGCTTCAGACAGATCATGATGGGATAAAAAGATGGAGACTAAAATAATGTGTGGACTTAGGTCAAATTTGGTAAGCAGAGTCAGGAGAAATTAGGAAGAGGAATGTAAAGAACATCAGCCATTTTATTCCATCTAAATTCCATTCCATTAAATGTTTGATTTTGAAAAAGCAAAAATATCCCATTTCACTGTGTCTGAGCAGCTTTTCTGCTCTTGTCCCTTGTGCCTTCCCCCGGTGAAGGCAGCTGAGAGGTGCTCAAACTCCTGGGGCAGCCTTTCAGCTGAAAACATGATTTATTTGCTTTCTGTGTCCACTGTTCAATGAGCACATGGCCCTTCATGGGCACAGCCCCTTGGGACACCTTTTGGGGATCCAGGCAGGGTGGATATAGGAGACAAGTGATTTGGGCTGTATGGGAGCTACCCTTGTCCCTCTCCACAATGGCAGAAAAGAGACCACCAGAAGCCATTACTCTCATGGGGCTTTTATTGTCTGACTGGCCCTTGCCTACTCTCCCACTTCCCATGGCTGGCCGAGCCCCTTGCCACCACACACACCAGCAGAAGAATGCTGCGCCCAGCCCCAAGTCCAGCCACCTGCTTGGGCAGCACGTCCTTCCCAGTTGTGATTTTTTGTTTTGTTTTGTTTTTGTTTGATTTTTAAATATTTTATTTAAAAATATATTAGCTGTGGAAAGCAGCTCTCTTTATAAACACTCGATGCCAGAGTGAAATGCATCATCACCATCCTTATAACTAAGCTCTCCTGGGTGCCCATGCCTGCCTGCAGCAGTGCCAGTGGCACCAGGGTGGCTGCACTGGCTGCTGCAGGCAAAAAGGCTTGCAACAGCAGGGAGAGAGAGAAAAACTCTTCTAAAAATATTGTGCTGAGTTGTTTGGAGTGAATGAAATACATAAACCACCAGCATTAGATTAGCTTTAGCTTGTCAAATATTGCTCCCAGCAGAGGCAGCACAGTGTGCTGGTGGAGGCACAGTCCCCCTTGTACCAGGGCAGGGGAGCCATGCTGACCTCCGTCCCTTTTTCCCACCACACGGTTTGCTGCTCTCACCCACCACCAATCGCAAGGACACCAGCCCCCAGGGCAGCCCAGGAACATCCAGGAGCCATAATAAACAGGAAATTGTAAACACAACCATTGAAGATAAGACACATCTACAATCACAGGTTTTACTGGTTCAAACATCCCAACCTTCCCCCCCCCCCCCCCCCCCCCCACCCCCGCCCTGCAAACCATACACCTATGCCCCTGTCCCAACTCAATAAAAAAGTCTCTAGTAACAAAATCTTCGTTCCAGGCTTGGAGTAAAGGTGAGGTGCTTGAGGAGTAAAAAGGGACATTACAACCTTTGTGATCTTTGCTTGGGAGGGAAGAAATTGGGAGAGAGAGGGTTAGCTGGTTCAGGTCCTTTGCAAGTTCATTTGGTTTGTTTGGAGGACTCCTAGGTTTGTACCTGAGATGAAGACATCTAGGGGACACTCCATAGCTCAATTAAAACACGGTTGGTGTTTTGTGCCTAGAAGAGCCTTTGCCACTGGGATTTGTCTGTTGCAATCACCCCATGCAGCAAGAGAGCAGCATCCCTCTTCCACTTGGCACTTGAACCAATGCTTGGGTGGGGGTGATCCCTCATGTGTCAAGGATCTCGCTGGTGGGTGATGGCTCGTGAGGGATGCCCTGTGTGCTGTGGATGGTCTGGTTGTGGGAGAGGGAGTTCTGCTGGAGCTCCAGTGCAATGGCATTCTGGGGGAACTCCTTTACCTGCCGCTTGTATTCGAGGAAGGTGCATGCCTTAGTGGCAATTGCGATGATATTCTTGCCAATAAAGATGGTAGAGACCCTGCTGTCCTGGAACAAGATCATATTGATGGCCCGGATGAAGATGGTAACGATGTTAATGGTGACCAGACTGAGGACAGGGTAGAGCATCATTTTTTGTGGCGCAATGTGCTCCCCTTGCATGCTGATCTCACTGAGGGACACACAAGGCAGGATCAGGAGGAGTATGTAGCAGTAGAAGAACATAAGCCCCTCTGCCCAGATGGGCAAGCCGGTCCTGTGTGGTTCCCACAGGTTGGCTTGGATATCCAATATATCCAGCAGGTCGAGGGCCACCCAGAAGAGGCGCCCCCGTAAGTCCTCTTTCTTCCGAAAAGTCCGTATGTACTCCATGCTATCCAAGGCCACCAGCACCAGATAGAGCCCCGGCACACAAATAGAGAGAAGCAGGGTCAGGGCTTTCCTGGCCACTGTCTCCAAGTTCTTCTTGTCCGCTTTGTAATTCTGAAAGATGAAGTAGAGTTTTATCTCCAGGACGAAGATGTAGAGGAACCAGAGAATCATGGCATAGCCCCGCTTGGCTGTCTTCACCTCTGCCCCAACCCACACTGCCACATACCGCAGCACAATGAGGAAGCAGATGTCCCCCACCAGCACAATGATGCAAACACCAATCTTGCGGGGCCCCTGGTTCTGCTCCACCACGTAGGCATCCATGAAGGCCATGCTAGTCATGATGACGATGGTGGTCAGACAGACGTGGCGCTTGTCAGGTGGTGGCAGGACCATGGTGGGACGAGTAGACCTCCCTCCACACCAGCACTAGGAGAGCAGTCCTGCTAGCGGGGCACAGGAGAACATCCGCAGTGAGCCTGGAGATCAAGCTCTGTCCCCCAGCCCCAGGAAGAGGTTCGCAGAGAAGCAGTGGCTCAGCTGGCAGCCCGTCTCTCCTGGGGCTCTGGGCTACTCCTGCAGACCCTACCCCAGCTCTTTGCCTTTTGCAAGCTGTGCTCTGCAAGCACCGTGGCTCTGCCCGAGACTCAGGCTAGCTGAGCAGCCCAGCCACTGCCACCAGCAGCCAGGGCTCACAGGCATGCAGGACCTCATGGAGGGATGTCCCTCCTCCACGGCAGGTCCCCCATCATAGCCAAGCTCTCCAACAATCCTATGGCACTAATGCACCTCCAGGCTCCAAGCCTGAAATCCTGGTACAGATCCCTGGAAACGTGGTAGGCGATGGGGTAGCAGGCAGACCTGGCTGGCAAGGCAGGAAGTGGAGCTCTCCTCTTCCCAGTGAGACCCCACACTCCTCCCTCTGGGGGGCTCCCACTGTGTCTTCACAGGGAACCACCTTCACACCTATCCTCAGAGGGCTGTGCTGTGCTCCTGCTGCTTCCAGCTGTACGCACATCCCTCCATCCTGGAAAAGATGACAGAGAATAGATGTTAGGGACCCTTTACGTGCCAGACATAGGACGGTGAGGATGGTAACTGCTCCCAGCTCGCACCACACTGCAACACGAACCAGGCTCCCATCAGGCACCATCCCACCACTGTGCCCTGTCCATGGCTTAACACAGCACTGCTTTTCATTGATAGTGAACACAACCAAGGGTATCCTGCACATAAACACAGCATGCAGACCTTACACAAGCATTCTCCATCCAAAACCTCTTGGTAAGCTCAAGCCTTGGGCGTTCCTGCAAAGAAAGCTGGAGCATAACCCAGGTGGAGATAGGCAGGTCCACATGGCTCCCATAACATCACAAGTTTACCATAGCTGGGGCCTTGGCATCTCTGCTCCAGGTGCCCCAGCCCAGCTGTTTCCCAGCTGCAGCAGGGAAAAGGACCCATATGCTCTGCAGATGTCCCAGCCTTGGCATAGTTCTGCTAAATTATGGCTTTGTGGGGTTTTACCAGTTATTGAGGAAGAAAGTAGTCAGCTTCCAACATGGAATAAATAAAGGTGAGCTCTTCAGAGAGGGCTCTGGGATTTTTTTTCTTACTGCATGTACAGACACCCAACATAGTGTGAAGAGGTGCTTAGTGTGGTGGGCTGCCAGACCCTCGCCCAGGGCTGAAGCAGTGGAGGGGGTAAAGCAGCTCACAGGGTGTTGAGAACATCCCTCCTTGAGTAGGGGTGAGGTTAGGGCAGACACATGGGGCTTGGACTGGCCCTGCCATGGCAGGGAAGTGGGGAGCAAAGCTGTCCCTAGGGAGGCATGAGGTCCCAGCAGCTTTCTGGACTGGCTGAGCCGCTCAGGGCTAACAGCTCCTTCACACCAGGCTGTGCTTGCATGATTCGTTCATTAATCTTCTCTGAGCAGGACCTAGACTCCCAGTCAGTGGACAGGTCCCAGTGCACTCAATAGTACTATGAAACTCCTTACACAGAGTAGAGACAGATAACAATCATGGTCAGAGATACCCACCACAAGTTGTGTGACATCTAACCCTACATGCACAGCAGCTCCCTGTGAAGAAAGTGCTTGACTCTACATATCCCCCTACAGTTCGCCCCATATGATCCTGTGGAACTTGGCCACTGTGATCATGTCTGCCTTAAGATCCTCATCTCCCATGCAACCCACACTCAGCACCTCAGTGGAAATGATGGCCCTGGAGATATCTCCAGGGTGAACACAGCCATGCTGCTGGGTCTGCAAGCATTCCTTAACCAACTCCTCTGCTGGGGTTAGGCTGAGCCTAGATCTGGATTTGGAAGACTGCAAAGGTGCTGAGCTGAACCCGGCACATGCATGCAGTTTGGCTGCCCATGCCTTAGGGAGCGTGGGCCTCTCTGCTTGCAGTAAGGGGACCAGGACCCAGGGAGAGCCCCAGGAGCTGTCAGAAGGACACAGTGGCTCTGCTTCTGCTCACCACCAGCTGGCTTAATGAGGACACATGCAAACCTGGGCTCTCTCGTCTTTTAGGGAGAGAGGCAGTGGTGAAGGCTGAAGAGAAGTCTAAGGAATTTTAAGCCTTTAAAAAACCTGCACGGCGAAGCTGCTTAAGTTTATGGGACCTGATTTAAATAAAAGCTGTATTCTCTCCTGCTTCTGGGAGGGAAGAACAATGAAAACTTGGGAAGCCAGATGAGTTAGAACCAGCCCTAACATGTGCCTGAGTAGGTGGACATTAGGGATGTGTGTACCTGTGTCCTGGTTCTCAAAGGATGTGTTCTCAAAGGATGTGAGGACGTGGTGCTCAGCAAATGTTAGCAGGGGACTTAGACTGCTGCTCCAGCTAGGACACCCAAGTTGTTGTTCTGAGTCCACTACTAGACTTGCGCACAGCAAGGAAAGCTGGCATGTAAAAATAATAGTGAATACCTAGGACACTGGATGATATTAATTCATGGTGTTTTACAACAGCAGCAAACAAGTCTTTCACCACCAGCGCTGAGCAGATTGTTTTCAGCAAAAAATATGCTCAAGCAGAGGATTCTTCCCTCCTCTCTGCTCCAGAATGATTCATGGCAGGTTGGAGTAGGTTTGATAAACATGCTCATTTTTTACAGTGACCCTTCAGAGCAGAGACAGAGGATTGCAGAGACGAGCTGAATCACAGAGCACGAGTGCTGCTTTCTCTTGGGTTAAATCCTACATTAACAAGGACAAGGAACTTTCTTGCATTTTGCAAAGTTTCCGAGCACTTGCTGGGGTGCAAGCTCCTCTTGTTTTCCAGCTGTGCAATAGCTGGCATTTTCCCCATCTGTTGCAGCCCCAGCATTGTCACTATATGGAAATACAGAAGTCTCTGCCTAACCTAGGAGCAGAGCTTCCAGTTCTGTGTGATGTGTGGCCATCCTACCAAGGCAGAGGCACATAGAACTCTCCTCAAAAAAGTCTATTTAAAAAAGCAAGTAAGTAAACAGTCATTAATCTGGGAAATCTTGATTGATAAAATTTAAATTACTGTCTTTGTCAGCACATTCAGAAATGTGTTGTATAAACAAGAAAAAGAGCACATCAGATAGCCACAAGAGCATATCTGAGCCAAATATTTGTTTAGACAAGTATTCACAAAACTTTTCTTCCTGCAAGAATTCTTGTAAATAAAAGGCAGCTCATCTGAATGTAATGAGCTCAGAGTGTTACGGATGCCAGTGAGCCAGACCAGCAGCTTCCTACAGGAAGGGAGCTAGCAGCCTTTGCATCCCACTCGGTACCAGGGCTCCCATGAGCAGGCATTGGTGACTATGGGCCTCCTTACCAGGACAAAATTCAGTCTCTAATTGCATATTCTCCTCTACCACTATCCTATGGAAACAGCTCCATCGCTTGCATTGGAGTGAGCAAACCCACTTGATAACACCCACAGCAGCTTGTGATCAGGTGGTGGCACGCAACCCAAGGACAGTGTCCGGCTGCACCAGTGAAGTCTGGCAGCACAGCACAGGGAGAGGCAGCATCAGCATGTCCCCTCTCCATCTCAGGGCTGGCACGGGGACACCCTATTTCCCAGCCCAGTCTCCTCTTGCATGGGAACACCCCATTTCCTAGACACACCTGCCCCTTCCCAGTGTCCCTGCAAGTGGGAGAAGCTGCGGTGGTAATGAGGGGGAGCGGCTGTGATTTTCTGGGGAAACTTGGGGTCCTGCAGGTGGGTCCAAACCCAAATTGAAGTGCAGTGTTTGCACACTCATCTCTGCCCTGCTGCCTCTAGACTGTGGGAAAACAAGCAGCAGAGGTGCAGCCAGCTCCTGCCCTTATACTGTAATGCCTCTGCTCTGCTAGGGAGTTACTTCTTGGTCTTTTACCTGTTTTTTCTAGCCTTCCCAGCTGCTATGAAGCACCTGTGGTTACCTGAGAATGTGCAGTCACAGCCTTGCTTCACCACCAGCCCAGCCAGTTTGGAAGAAAATTAAACTGTGCAGTGCCAGTGGCTCATTGCAGTGTAATTAATTATGACAGCTCTGCCATTGCTGGCATCTGCAACCCTCAGCCACCCACAACCACTGCCCTCCTGCATCTCCTCCTGCCTCTGCTCACCATCCGTGCCTGCCAGCGCCTGGGATAGCACCAGGCACCACACTGGAGAGTTATGCAGGTGCAAGAAGCCACCAGCATCCCCATACACCTGCACAAACCCCATCTCCCAGGTCTGGGGAGCAAGTGGCTGCAAGCAAGTCCGGAGGTTTTGTGGAGCCACTGTTAATACACAGCCTCATTAATGCTGGCAAGCACTTCCTGAACCCTGGCTCCACCTGGAAAATTAGTTTAAATTAAAGTGATTTGAGTTCTGCCTATGAATAAAAGAGGGAGTGAGCTAAGCAAAAGTATACACAATGTGCTTCCAAGGCAGTTAGGATGCCGCATTGCTTAAAGCTTCATTTGCACTTTAATTGCTCTGATTTATTCCCGCTTTCCCAAGCGTAAATCCAAAGTTTCCCTTTACCTAGTCCTTCAGCCATATGAAGCACTGCAGCTCCACAAAGCCCTTTTCCACACATTCCCTGTCCCCAGCTGGCAGTGTCCACCCCACCATGTTCTGTGTCATGGCACTGTCCCCAGCACAGGGCAGGACAAGGTACAGCTATGTTTTGCGGGGGCTGAAAGCAGGCTCCAGCAGAGCCATTCTGGTGATGGCATTGCTCACCAACAGCCAACTGTGCATCAGTGAGCAACCCAGTAATAGCCAAGTGACCTGCTCTTGGGAGAGGTTAAGGCTGGGAAGCGGCTGTAATTGCTTATGCTTTTTGTGACCCACTGAATTATTCGTGAACTCTGTGCACTGCATAAGGATGGAGTTTACAAGGGAACCAAGTTCTCCTCTGACTAAGAAACTATAAATCATGTTGTCCCCATGCCATTGCCTTTTCCTGCCTCACCCTGCTGAAAATCAGTGCTGGTGGGTGTCTTGATCAGGTTCACTGACCTGCAGGCTGTGATTTCACCCGCCCCCCCCCCGGGCAGTCCCTGGGGACTGACGGATGGGGGATGGGGGACACTCAGACTCCGGGAAATGGGGAAGGTCACTTCTGGGCAGCAGCTGCCCTGCCTCCTCCGAGGCAGTACTGGCATCTCAAGTGCATCCTGACAAGGAAATGAGATTGAGGAAGATTTTTCCAGACCCCACCCACTAATTGTGTCTGAAGGAGGAAACAGCCCACTTACTAATGATTACAGATAACTTACTGTGTAGGCACAGTGAAATGGGGAAAGAGCCGCAAACTGTTCTCAGAACCTGCCCAAAATAAACAGTGCAGCAGGGCTGGCAAATGAAACCAGCTCTTGCTTAAACCAATTAGTGCATCTACTGCACTCTCATCCTGCAAACCCCTTGAATCTCTTGGAGGGCTCATTTCTCACCTCTTTTCCCAAAAAGAATGTCAATCAGAAAGTATCGGATGTGTTGCCTGAGTAGGAAAAATATAAAACCCAGCCTCTCAATCACATCATTTTTGTGACAGTGTCTGGAACAGCTGCTTGCCCAAAGCAGAGCCCTGCATAGGACAGATGGCCTTTTGTGCCCACAGCCCTGTCCCCAGTAGCTGTCCTATCCAGGGCTCCCCGCTGACGCAGCCAGTCGGAGTTGCCATGAACATCTATCTCCCAGTTCATAAACACGCTGAGTTTCATGGTATTTGACAGACATGTCAAAAAAAATAAAAAGGCTTTTTAGCTATTTTGGATATTTAAACATAATGTTCAGAGAAGGTAAATGATTCGTTTTGTCTTGTTCATAAAACATTAAATTATAATACTATATTTTGACACTACCAAAACAATTCACCATTTTGCCAGCAAAAAGTGATATTCCTTTAGAAGAACTGCTTGGTATTTTCAAGTTTGGTGGATCTTCAAGCTTTCCTTCTGATCTGGACCCCAGATTTAAGTGTCAAAATCCCCTGTGGTTTGTTGGTTTGGGCATAAAAACCAGGGCACTGTCTGGCTGTGTGTGCATTTGTCACTGTGGGAGAAGCACACAAAGATGCTGTTAGATATGAAGTGTTTACTCCACAGGTGTTTCCAGTCCACCCCCCAGTGTGCCAGTGGTAGATAAAACAAAACACCCTTGCTGGTCTCCTAGCTAGGTCACCAGTGACAGTTCCCCAAGCAGGACTTGTCATCCACTGCCTGGGAAACTATTTCAGTTTCAGCTGCAGGAGCTGTGTGATCCTTTTGCTGGGGCAAATCACATCACACAAGTGACCAGGGACTTGGTGCACCCAGGCACCTGCAATTTGCATTGCACAGATGATCTAACAAGAATACAATACACCACCAACTTTGACCCTTACTGGTACCTCCCCAGATAGATAGATCTAACCAAACTGGTCACAAGTTTCACCTGCAAGCAAAGCCCAGACTTTGATTTTCCTCTATGCTAATAGGCATAAATGCAAACACCAGGATCAAGCCAGACCAGGAGTATAAAACTTCGACCCGATTTCAATAGCTTGACTCTGTACTTTTATGTGTTAATCACTGCTAAATCCTCTAATAACCTCATATTATCAGTATTGGGGAAAAGGAAAACATGGAGCCATTGCACAACCTCTTACAGAGATGCTCTCCCCCACTGCATGCTGGAAATCCCCATAGATGGAGGATGGAAATGCTCCCTGCTCTTGTTGGCCCCTGCCTTCACTATCCTAGGTGCCTGCAGGGAGGCACAAATTTTCCTGGCAGCAACGCATTCAGTGCCCTTACCCACCACACTAGAGTGCTCTCAGTACTGCTGTGGCAGCACAAGGTGCCTGAGAGAGCCAAGTGGCTCTGGCTGCCCCTTGCGCATCTAGGCATGATTGAGAGAGAGTTGGCTAAAGAAAAGAAAATGGAAGCTGGTGTGTGAAGCTATAAATAGGAGAATGATGGAAGTTCACTGGTGCTGGAAACATGCTTGGCGAGAAAGAGGTTGCTGGGAGCTTTGGGGCAGAACTCCACTGTATCCCAGAGAAGATGAATCTGAGCTCTGCAGGCATCTCCTGCCTATGTCAGAGTGTTTATAGGCAGGGATGATTCTGCAGTAGGTGGCTGAAGGGATGAGGTGCTGGCTTGCAGCTTCTCTTCTAGACACCTGGGCAAAGAGGCACCTGCTGATTTCTCTGACCTGGGCCCAGACTGGACATCAGACTAAAGGCAGCAGCTAAGGAATCTATCCTCTTACCTCCTCCCTCACCCACATAATGCAAGGGAAGGCTTTGGGCAGCAAGTGGCTAATGCATATAAACCAGAGCAACCTCAAAAGGGAACAGCTGGGAGTGCAGTAGCCTTGACTCTCAAGCTGCAGTCCTAGAGACCCCTACTACTTGATACTGAAGGTATTGAGCTCTTTCTGCACTCAATGGCTTTTGGGAGGTGCAGCACCAGCTCCCAGAGGAAGTTTTGTGCTAGGGTGGAAGGACAGCATGAATAAACATGTGTCCTGCTGTCATGAGAAAGCTTCTGCCTTGTTTCCCCAAGTGAAAAGAGGGCCTAAGTGCTTGAGACATTAGCTTCAGAACTGTGTAGGTAAGGAGGCACCTGTGGAGACGAACTAGCTCACCTGCCAGCCCCAAGTGACATCTCCTGCAGGCTGTGGTGACACACTGCAACCAGGTAGCAATTGGAGAGAAACAATTAAGACCCTCTTATTCCCTGTGCTGAGGGTTAGAGGAGGTAGGATGAGCTGGACAGCATGTACAGCATGAGATGGGCAGTTCACTCCTGCTGCTAACAGTCTATCCTTTGATTAAGAGTGACTGTTCTTCTCTTAATTAACACAAGGCAGCTGATGGCCACTCTGATGGAATGGAGAAGCAGAGACCAATGCCTATGACAAAAAAAAAAAAAGTCTGCTGGCTCCTGCGGAGCCTGGCAAAGCCACCCTCTCCCCAACTACACAACTGGGCTGCCTGCAATGCCACCTCAAAACTCCCCGCAAACTCTCTCCCTCCTGAGATGCCAGCATTCAGCTGCTGTAAGAACTAGCGGCAGAGATGAGGAGGATTCAGTTAATTCTTGGGATAATCTTGCTGCTGCCTGTTCTCCCAAGCCGCCTTGAGTCCTGGTGACGATGGCCAGGGGGCTCCCCACAGGGTTTATTCCCCTATCTGTGCACCAGCAGAGACTTTCCTGAGACAGACCCTCTCCTGTGATAATACGCCTCATCCTCTGGTGACACCTTTCATGCTGCTGCCTACCCAGGGCTAAAGGTACCCATTTGCCCTGCATGGGTGATGGGCTTCCCCCAAAACGGACGTGGAGCTGCTCAGGTTGTTGCATTTGCAGCTGAGCCAATTCACCATGAGATGAGAAGACATCTCAGCTATTTTTTCTCCACAGTGAAGTGACTTGTGAGCAGGTAGAGGACCTTGGGCATACCCCTATAAAAGATTCACCAAGAATATCCTGTGTTTGGGCTCAATCCAGGTGCCAGAAAGCTCACCTCAAACCTCAGTAAGGCAGGGACTGCAAGTAAGAGAGAACCAGTGGGTGACTTGCAAATTCAAGGGACGCTTGCCTTGCACTTGAATTTACTTTTGCTGGTCCAATGTTAATTATTGATGGCAATAGCTCACTGCTGGAGAGCATGAAATATTATCAGGATTAGAACTCCTGATGGCATATTCTCCAGTAGACAGCTTTTAACTTGTGTGGTCTTAAATCACGTTTGAGTCATGGTAGGGCTTGCTGGTGCAGTGGAGATGGAGATGCCCTCAGTGGACTCTGCTCTAAATTTGCTCTCCATCATTCAAGTCCATGCCACTGTTGGGTCCTCCTGGGACAGGCACTCTACAGGATGGTGTGCCATGCTTGTTAGGCTCAGGAGGACAGCAGGCAGACACCAAGCTTGGAGGGACCCTTCCCATCCTGTGTGTGTCCCAGCTGATGGGGTGGGGTGACGCTGGTATCTGCTGTTCTGACGTGGCTTGGGAGATAAACATTGCACCCATTTCAATACAGTTAAAAAAAAAATAATGCCAGATAGAGGTCCTCAGGGAGACATTTCTCTTCCTCTGATTTCCAGCCTTACTTCTACCAGCCACCTAGTAAATCTAATAAAATCTGTCTTGTTTGTGTCCAATTCAATTCCAGTATCCAGAGGCCAGAGTTCTTCTATCACTCACAGACCTAACCAACTACATTCTTGGCATACGAGCCAGCAGAAGGGCTGCTACAGGCTATTTCAGAAGAGATCAACTACATGGGATCAGAACTCTCTCCCAATCAATTACATGTTTATAGGTTTTCCCTGTGTTACACCTAATTGAATTACTTAGCTATTTGAACACCATGGTTAGAAGCTGATGACTTATAGACTGAAGTATGGACACTAAATGAGGTGCTTTGTACTTCTTCTCAAGGACAACTCTCCACAGCAATTCCTGCAGCACCCTCATGCAGCAATAGGCAATCTGCAGTGTGTTCAGCCTAACCTCATCTCCAGCAAGCAGCTGGGCTTTGACTCCTGCTCTGAAGGCAAAGGACTTCCAAGGTTTCATGGAAAGTCGTGACCAAGCCTACTTCCTCAAATTTCCTCCAGCACCTAGAAGCACAGTGAAAGGAGCACCTTCTGGTCCGTGGCCCTGGATGGCAACAGTGTTCCATTCAGTAGAGCCTGAAGGCTTACAGACTACAAATGCCTGATCTTCCAGGAGTGTGTCTGATGAAGGCTTCGGGTCTCATCACCTTCACAAGGAGGATCACCTGTGCTGTGTCCCACACTGCTAATGAACTACTGTACAGCTCCCAGTGGGAGGGATTTGCATTTTCACACTGTTGCCCTCCCAAAGGTCCTCCATCCACCTCCCAGGTAGCAACTCAGCAATGCTCCAAGATGCTTGGGAGCCAGACCTGAGACGTGCTGGACTGCTGCAGCCCCTTGCATGCACGACAGCCAGCATGCAGCTGGGAAGGGGTCAGGGTGCATGTCCTGTGCAATTTGAAGTAAAAACCTGTAAATCTTGGTCAGGATCTCTGGCACCCCCTCCCCTGCATCTATCCCATAGTGTCAGCCGGTTGGGGACACTTTTGTACACCTCCCGCAGCTCAGACCACCAGTGGCCCAGCCAAAACACCTGTGTGGTGCCCCTGCCAGGGTCTGATCTGTGGGTTAGGCAGCATCCCATTGTGCAGAGATGTATGATGCTTGTTCAGCCCAGGGCCTGTTTGGATTGGGCTGTTCAACTGCATGAGCTGTTGGTTTTTCAGGCTTTCTTCACTAATGAATTCTTTGCCTCCTGCGGGGGAAAAAAAAAAAAAAAAAAGAAAAAATATCCAAGGAAGAACCTGCTTGTCACATTCACCTATGCAGTGGTGTGAGCCAGGAGGGCAAGTGGGCAGGGACAGGAGCACTGTCCCCACTGGTGGGGAAGCTCCCAGGCTCCTCGCTGCCAGGTCACAGGCAAGGAGGAAGGCTCAGCACAGAGGCTGCACAGAAACTGGTAGATGCTGCTTCCCAGTTTGACAGCATAAGCAAGTGTCCTTTGCCCCAGGAGGATGTCACAGTTTGCTGTGCTGGAGCTTATTGCCAAGGAGATAAAATATTTATGGTTCCTCTCTCTTGCTCTCTGTTTCAACCCACGGTGCCTTATTTGTAGCAAATTTACACGCATGTTTAAAGACATCTCTACATTCCTTCTAAGTACAAAAGCTTTATTTCTCTATGTAGCATTCTACCAGTCAGAATCAGCCACCCCACCTACTCTGTGCCTGCGTTTGTCCCTGGCTTCAGTGCTCATTTTCCTCTTGGTAATGATTATCATTATACTAAGAAAAATGGGTCATTTAGAGCAGTTTCTCCCCAAATAAAAGGCTGTGGGACACAGGATATCATTAAAATTCTAAACCTGACTTCCAACTTCAAAAGCAGACTCTTGCTATTTGGCTAGCTCTGTGGAAGGAGGGAAGGAGGGAGGGAGATATGGTGCACAATGAATGCACTTTGGCCACAAAATGACTGGTCACTGAGTCCACATGGCCTGTGCTGTCGACATCTGTGCTGGCATTAAACATCCCAGGCTGAGGCTGTCACCTCTGCTGCTGGGGACACAGGGACTCCCTGCCCAACAGTGGGGGACAGAGGCTGTATCCCATCCTCTCCACAGGGCTCCTGTTGCATCCCCTTCTCAGCTGCCCTGTGCATGGGAAAAGGCAAGCAGAACAGGCAACAGAAGTTAATTCCTACCACAAAAACAGCAATTTAGCTTCTGCCAGGAGGGATGGCACCATGTTAAGTCCGCTGCAGAAGGCTGGCAGGCTTAACAGCCCATGCTTGGAGAAGGGAAGAAAGCAGGCTGAAGTGCTCAGACGCAGCATCCCTGGAGGCAGTGCCTGACTTGCCCTTGCACATTGCTAGGAGCAATCCCTGTCTGAGAGTGCTATTGCTGTACCACTGTGAGCTAGAACCTGCCACTGGTCCTTCTGACATGTGTCCCTGTGACTGTGGGTGCTTGGGGATGGAGAAGCTGCTTGCCAAAGGCCTCTCCCCACCCCCTCAGCCCTGAACCTGGGCTCCCAGCACAAGGGTGTCTGCCAGGCTCCAGGCTGCCTCTGCTTTTCTGATGTCAGGAAAGCATGCCCTGCACAAGTTCAGTGCTACCATTGTGCATGGCAGTAGATCTCCCACCTGCCTGGTGTTCTCTGCTCCCCAACCTCCAGCATGCTGCTGCCCTAGTCTTGTTTCTATCTCTTGGTATCCCCAGAAGTGGCTTCATGAGAAATATTTTGCTTGGAAAGTCCATGTAACTTTTGTGCAAGCCTGCAATTGTTGTGTACAGAGCTGTAAGGCAAAACTGATCCATTTTGCAGCTTAGCCAGCTCCCGAAAGACACTATTTAGGAGTGGGGAACTGCTAACTGTTCTTTTACCCCCCCATGAAATGGGAGGGACAAGGGATATTCAGAGGATAAGATATGGAGACAGACCCAAAATGGCCAATTTAGAAACATCTCTTAAGAAGGGAGACTTGCTCCAAATTGTCAACTTTTGAAGTAATTTCTTTCTAAATGTGTTCAGAATGGATTAATTTTTCATTCTCTTTTTAAATCAAAATCCATATGGAAAACTTTCTTGCTGCTGATCACAGCCAAGCAAATGCACAGTGACTAATGCCACACCTCATACATGGGACACAACAGCAACCACATCAATCCATAGCAGTGACTACATTACAACACTAACGTCCCATGCTCACAGCTGTGGAGTTACTACTGTGCACCACTTCCATGCTTGATATGCCCAGGTGTGTGGCTCTCCCCATGCTCTGTAGTCCTGAGGCACCCAAAAATTGCTGCAGAGCTGGGCACCCTGCCAAGGAGTATGGAGACAGGGGATCGTGGGTGGGCAAGGCAGGGCAGGGAGAGCAGCTCTCCTCCTCAGGGCAACGTTCCTGTTAAGGGTGCCTGAATGACAAGTTAGTTTTGGTCTAGCAGATAGGCTGGAAATCCAACAGAAATTATTTCTGTTTGACTGACATTTCATTTTTTTCACTTGGGTTTCTGAGCAAAATAAAAAACTGCAAAGAACCCTTAGGAGTCAACCTGAGATGCTTGTTCAGCCCAAGAAAGATGTTCCTTGTCTCTGGGGTTATTTCACCCTCCTCCTCCCCTGTGCTGCTAACTTGAGATTGACTTTACAGTATCAAACTGTTAGGACTTTTCAGGAACAATGAAGAATATAAACACCTTGTTGTGTGGTTTGCTAGAAAACTTAATTCCAGGGGAAGAGGATTCAAATCTGGTTCCCAAGTAATGTCAGACAAAGGAAAGAGAAATAAAAACTCTTTATCCACTAGTAGTCATAAAGCATTCTCCCCCAGCAGGAGGGAAGCTCATCCCTGGGGAAGTGGTAGTAAAGTATGGAATGGATCAGAGATTTCCCAGTTTTTCAGAGAAAACTTGTGAAATGCAGTAAACACCTCTTTCTGGCAGGTATTTATAATGAATTTTCAACTGCAAGAGGCATGGGAAAATCAGTGTTTGGAGATCAACATACAGGCATCCCTCCTGTACAAAACGGGCAATGAAGACTTGCTAAGAAAGCAGTGAGACTGTGGAAGACATGGGGGTTGCTGCAGCCTGGGTCACTGCTGAGTTGACAGAAAGCCAACCGGGCTGTAGAGGCACAGTGGGTGCACTCGCAATCAGATTTTATTTTAAATGGCTTTCTCAAACCTGCTCCTGGAGGCCCTCTTGATCTGCCTAAGCACTACGTGAACACTTTGCACTGATTTTTGCATGACCATTTTCCCTTTACTACCCTTGCTCACCCTTACCCTTGGCTACCGTCCAGCTGGGTACACCAGCACCCTCCCACAGGGTCCCCTGTGGCTGCAGCGCCCCCCCTCCTTAGGCAGCTGTTTCTCATTAGGACAGCACAGAAGGCAGCCCACCTCCCAGCACAGAAGGACCAAGGAGCACTCTCCACCACTACAGGTCCAAGGGTGCTTATCTGCTCCACAGCCCCATGCACTGCAACAATGCTTCCTTGTATTCACATATTTGCACGACATGAGCCATCTCCTGCTCTCAGTAGGTAATTCCTGTGTAATCAGGTAGTTATCTGCCGCACAGAGTACTGGGCCAATGCTTTGCAGCTGCCACTATGGTCAGCTCCTGCCCACAGGGGTGTCCCCACTGTCGCATGAAGCCACTGCTCTCTGGGCACAGCCAGCCCAGATGAGCTGGGTACAATTACAGACGCCAAATATTGGACAGAAAATAATAAATTTCTGTTGTCTGGCAGGAATATGCAATTGAAGGACGTTCCTCACAGCCCCTGGTCCTTGCCTGGTGCCTTTCTGGTCCACTCTGACACCAAAAGTCACCACAGCTGAGCTCTTCCTGGGGAAACAGCAGCAGCTCCCCAGTCTCTCCAGGCATGGAGCAACTCTTGTACCCTGAAGGCTAATTTCTATGTGATTTCTGCTATTTCAGGCTTTGGTTAATCAAGTGAGTTATCAAGCAGCCAGGCCGGGGCTGTGTTTGCTCCTGCTGCTCACTGGGAGGGCACACCAGACTGGAGGTGATGGTGCTCCCTTTTGTGGTGCTGGGATAGCCACCTTCCCTGCCATGGCTGGGTCTTGGGTGCTTGGCTAAGAAGAGTAAAATAAGAAGAGTTTCTGGGATGGAGCTGCCCAACTCCTCAGCTAAGCAGTGCCCACCACCAGCACATTGCTGTAGGACATGGCGATGGTGGGACCCTTCTTCCATATTGTCCTCATCCTACAGAGTCCTGACTCTTTAATGAGAAGAGCATGGCTTGAGCCGTATTTTACTTAGCTCAGCTTTCTCATTACTCAGCTGCAGGTTCCTGCAAAGCGAAGACTAGCTTCCTGGGCTGCTCTTGGCTGACACTGCAGCATTCATGCTCCCTCCCGTGGGGACAGCCATAAGCTCTGTCCCTCTCTGATGCTCCCCCTGATGAATGTTAGCCCAGGGAAGGGACACGGCTCAGAGGAGCTCTTAGCCAGTGGGGATATAGCCCTTCTTCTCTGAGATGCTTTTTCGCCTGTTTAACTCAGCATTATGCTTCAGCTCAATTTTGAGGGGCTTCTTCCCGTTTTGGGAGCCCCATAGCACATCCCTGACCTCTTTTATTTGCAAACACATCTTCCCAGACCTCTTTGTGTGCCACAGCCATCACCCCACTCCTGCACGATGTGCCAGGGCCGATGGCTGGCTATCTTGCCTGTAGTGACAGTCAGGTGTTTCTCACCACGTAGCTACACTCTGATGTCCTGCTGCAAGAAGAGAGTGAGCCAGCGTGGGCAGGACATGTTCCCCACCTCCTGTTCTTCTTTGCTCCCCAGAAATAAGGGCAGCTTCAGCTTGCAGTGTGAGCCAGAAGGCCGGGGAAGCAACCCCTCATAGCACTTGGTTCTGCTTCCCAGCTAGGGTGGCAGGTCGTCTGACCCTCCAAACCCTGTCCCCTGGTCCTGGGACAGAGCTGGGTGAGGAGCACGCTGATTTACGTGTTATTACATGGATACTGAGCCACCTATGCCTTTCTGGGTGCATGTTTGTATTCCCTTCCTGTTGAAAGATGATTTATTTGTGCCGTACTCCAAAACAGCTCAGGAGTATTTGTAGAGGACACTGTGGAGAGCTGGCTTTTCTTTTCTCTGAGCTGAAATGCAAGTGCCATTGCACGATGTTTGTGCAAGTTACACCCTATAAGCCTCTGGCCCTGAGCAATAGCAGGATTAGGAGAACACAGCCAGATTCCAGCTTGCAGTGATTTGACCTCAGATCAACTTTAAAATTATTAGGTCACACCCACCGCAAATCCTGAATTAGCCCAGTTTATAACTAAATACTAATACTTTCCATTGAATTAATTACATGGGTGTAAATATATCCCTTTTGTAAACTTAGACAAGGTCTTGAAACACAACTAACCATTCATCGCCATAGAAGTTACCACTGTCAGATTGCCACTAATGTTGGGATTCCCTTGTCTGCTGAGCAAGGAGTTATCTCTCCGGTTCATACACAGTTTGGTCCACAGTGCTCAGCCGAGCATCTTCAGCAAGAAAACAATACAGATAAGGAGCAAGGAAAGACCGAATCTCTTACAACAAACATAGGGCACATCTGTCCCCTTTCTGCTAGCTGACATGCTATGCCAAACACCAGCTCCTACAAAGTCATCACTTATTCTGTGTCTTGCTAGACAGCATCTATTGCAGGTAAGATTATACATGGACTGTTGGAAGTGATAGTAGATGCTCAGATCCCATTACAGGCATCATTTATTCTGTTAACACATGGGGAGTTTATATCTGCAACTTCTGTTTGGTGCTGGTGAGCTTGCAGAGAGAAGGAGCCACCTCAGTGTCAAGTGATATACATTTCCGTGGGCAGAAAATAACCCATAGCAGCAGTAAATGTTTGGGACTCTGCAGCAAGAAACAGCATTACTCATTTTGGGCAGTGCTCACCAGAGAAAGTCCCTGCGGAAGTCTCCTTTTTTTAGTACAAATGCTACATATCAGGAGTATGGAAGACTCACAAAGTCTAAGCTGGCAAGGCTACTCTACCTTCCCTTCCCCTACTGCACTAAAAGTAGTAGAAAACAGGTTTTTTTTCATTATTCACTTAGAAATTTAGCTGGTTGAGGTAGGGGGACTAGGAGGAAGGAATTAGAATTAACCAATCCATGCTTAGGTCATATTTGGATACAGGCCCTGAGCCTTGTGCTCTATGCCCAATTTAACCAGGAATCAGATCACTCCCTTAGTGCCCCCAGCAGCCAACAGGGTTTTGCTGGCAGCTGCTGCCTTTGGCTCTCTATACCCCTGCATACTAATATGAAGGAAAATGGGATGGGTAATTTAATCCTATCCTGCTAGAAGCAAAGCAATATACAAGCCTGCTCATCCTCTTCTCTAAGTTTAGCCCAACAGTATATTAAAGAGCTGCCACTGGATTCTCGCCAGCCACTACTTAGCTGAACGACCTGACTCTGCAAAACAGCAGAAAATTTTCCATTCTGTGTCATTTCTGATCCTTGGGAGAACGACCCACATCCATCAGGAAAGCAGTAAATTTCCTTCATTCAAGGCAATACAACTGATTCAAGAGAAACTCTGTGCCTATCACAGGCTGAAGCAAGGCAGACTCCTCCTGATTCCCTCTTCCAGGGGCAGAATGCAGTGGTGCCTGCACCAAGAAGCTCAGCTGCCTTGTCCACAGCTGCTGCAGAAGCATCCTCCATGCATTGAGTGCTGTGGGGAAGGCATTGTGAAGCCAGGAAACGTGGATGCTAGGGAAACCAAGAAAATTTCCCAATTTTGTGGGGCTCTGGCTTGTGCCTTTGGGCATCAAAGTGCTCTTCCCTCCTGGTTAAAGGGGGATTCAGGCTGAGCTGCTGCTCCTCTAGCCTCAATATGCCTCTCTGCCAAGAGGGGACATTGACACACAGAAATGCAGTATCCAGAAGTTGTGCATTATAGCCCCATGAGGCAACAATGTACATGGTGTTTGGCCTCCTTAGTCTAAGTGCTTTATTATCATTAAACACTAAATATTTCTGGATGATAAAAGCAATTAAGTGTAAATAAGGTAATGATTGATTTCATATTGCATACAAAAGATATGAAAATCCCTCATAAAATTATCACCCTAGCACAGAATTGGACCTAAATACCTTTATAATGTGAGACAGAGAACTTTGCTTACTATCAGAACATTTATAAGGCATTCAATTAGCCACGGAGGGTCTCTTAGTATTTCCCAATCCTCCACAAGCACAGTGGCAATTACAGGAGATTCTAACTTTTTAAATTAAAGACAAAAGACGGGAGAATTTGGATATAACTTGCTCCCAAGTTCACCCTATAACATACATGTATGGGAAATTTCATGCAACCAAGCTCAATTTACTGCACAATTTAGTTCAGAGCCATGAAAGACTTCATGCGCATTTGCTGGAAGATCTTTGGGGGGGTGGGGGGGGGAAAGGGGGAGGGGGAAGAGGCACGTGATGTACTGCTCTGCAAGTGGGTCCCGAGGATGCTACTGCTATCCTCCCTGCTCTTGGCCTGTGGGTGGTGGCAGCAGCTGCACGTGTGTGGCAGTGGGTGCCTGTGCCTCCAGCCTGTGCTGCTCCTCTGCCACTCAGCCCTGCACTTTCTTCCATGCACCATCACACAGCGCAGCCATGCCTAGGAACTAATTGAGGATAGAAATAAGGTGTATATTTGTAATGGGCAGTTAATGGTGAGGGCAATTAATCACAGCAGCAGATTAGTGAAGTACATGATGGATTTCCTGATTCTGACATCTTTAAATCACAATCAGTTTCTCCCTCCAGACCTGCTCAGGCAGAGCCAAAAGTAATGAGCTCAGTGATGCACCACTCAGCCACCCACCCACCCCCCGCAAACCGGTGCATGGTGGGAGCCCTCATCCACATCCACATCCACCTGCTACAGGGAACCGCAAGAGCCCTGGGGGAGGGCAACAGGGGGAGGGTAGCAGGGGGAGGAGAATCTTTCTCCACACCTTTGATCACTTCTTCCTGATTTATATTTTAAGACTGTTTCAATGGATCAAATTGTCAGATCTGTAGTGCTGCCAGGAAACACCATTTTCTTTTAATAAGCAGAGAGCAGCAGGTTATTTCACCTCCTGTACCTACCCTGTTCCTTCAGTAGAGAGGTAGGACTGCACCTTCCCAGGGCAGCAGTGCCTTTTTGTTCCTTTTGAGGCAGCTCTGGAAGACTTCTTCCCTTTGCCCAGGGAGAGCAGAACCCTGGCACAGCCCTTTCCCTGCAGCTTCTGAGGATCTGCACACCTCTATACATTTGCTTGGGTGTTTCTTTTTTCAGAGCTATTCCACACCATGATGGGGCCTCACAAAAGCTCTGGCAGACAGTCCCAAGAATTTGGGCTTCCCACAACAGATCTTTCACAAGTGGCTTCACAATCATGGTAATATTTAAAAAATAATATGAAGCCACATGTTTTGCTTTGTTTTCTGGCTCCTGAGCCCGCAAAACTCACTTGGCTCACACGTAGAGCCTTCTTCTGCTAGACGCTTCACACTGGCTTCCAATGCAAGCCAAAAATCTCCTGCGGCTGCATGACAGGCTGCTGCCTTTCCAGGTTGCAAGGACTGCAAGGCTCTTAATGCAACCATATAGTTTCTCAGCCCGGCATCCCAGCCTCTCTAATGCTGCACGGGGCTGCAAAGGACCACAGCAGGCAGAAGCATCATGGAGAGCAGCTGTGTCAGCCCTACCATGGGGGATCCACAGGGACCATCCCTGAAGCTGGCTGGCAAAGACTGCTAAGAGAGTCACTGCACAGTCAGGGAGGAACAAGATGGGCTTTTCCTAACCCATTCCACTGCTGCACATCCAAACTCTTTCTATAAAACCAGCCCTGTTGAAGTAGGCTGGGCTGTGCATAGGAAGAAGTGTGAAGGGGACAGAAACACCACTGAAAGGTGAAATGGAAATTAATATACCTACACAAATGAACTCAGACACTCAGCACAGGGAGGACACAGGAAAGGATAATGCTGTAAAGTACTTTTTTTTTTTTTGCTGAAAAGCAAAGTGCTTTGCTATTTTTTCCAGAGCACTTGAATATCTGAGCACATCCCGACTCCCCCAGGGGATTCCCTCAAAACCTCTGGCATTCCCCAAACGATCAGGTGGATGTCAGACAAAGGGCATTCAAACATTTAATTCCACACTACAGCGCCTTTCAATGCTGCTGTTTTGCCAGAGATGAGATTGCTGCAGCAGAAGCTAGCTGCAGCTGGCAAGGGAGGCAGGGATGCAGGCAGTATCCCCTGCCAGCATCCCTAGGGCCTGATGCCTGTCAACGTTTCTTTTCACCCAAGGCAGTGCATTGATCCCAGTGACACTGGAAGTCAGCGTTAAAGCCATGCTTTGGCATTTGCCAGCTGCTACTGTCCAAAGAAATAATGCTAACTTTGTGTTAACATGGCCGGGCTGGGTGCCCACGCTGCCTTCCCTGTGCCCAGGCAAAGAAGAGAAGAATTGCTAGCATGCAGACACCCCACTGAGAAAGCAAGTGCTGGGTCTTGGGGCACTTACATTCAGCAAAAAAATGGAATGGGGGAAAAGCATGTTTACAAATACACAAATTTATATATCTATATGCATGTCATTATGCTAAGTCATGGTGAGACAAAATGGATCAGCTACAGTCTTAACATTCTAAAATTAGTTTTTACGTAAAATAAGCACTTGCTTCATGTAGTGCAGTCAGAATTAGGATTTATTTTCATCCTGATGTGCATTACCACTTGATATGATTGGGTAAAGCCCTGGGCACATGCATATCGTTGCCATTCATAACATATACATGGATTCATGACCTAGCTAGCAAGCTGACTTGCCTTGCAATCTTTTTTTCCACTGCAGAAAGCTTAATAAGCATGTAAGTCTTAGAGCAAAAAGAGACCCTATATATTTGCTTTGCCAGAAGAGGTCTTGAATGGAGTTGCAGGAGCCAAAGAAAGCATTACACCAGCTGCCTAGCATCCATTACCCACGTGGACTCATTTCAAAGAGCAGGACCCATTGTGTCTATGGGACTAACAGTAGATGACAGGACAGTGAATGTCAGTGCAGCAGTTGTACAAGCTCCAGACAGCCCATGACTTCCCTTTCCCCAGAAAAAATCCCAGTGTGTTTATTTACTTCAGCTCTTTAGCCAAATGCCTTCGGTTTCTATTGTTAAGAATGCATAAATTGTATGCTTACAAACATATACGTGTGAACCCCCATGCTTCTCTGGGAACAGAAATATGCTTACCATCAACGGGCAGAAACAGTAATTTTAATAAGGACTTTCATGTCCCCTGGGGCCTTCCTGACACAGTAATGAATTGTTGCAGCTCAAGCGCAGGCCTGGGAACAGCTACCTGAGCCCACAGGTGGCTGTCATGGGGATATGGCATTTATTTCATGGAAACAAAAGATCTACCACCAACAGAAGCCAGGGAGCTAAGGCTGCCTCTGGAAAGTGAGGAGAGGAGAAACAAACATAAGAGGAAGAAGCAACCACTTATTCCCATGTGAGGGGAAAAAAGGGCAAGGTTTGATTTCCACTACAGAGGAGCAAGGATTATGGGAAAGGCACTGCATGTACCAGGGAAACTGCTGAGAAACATCCCTCTTCAAGAGATCTCTGCCAGTCCTTAGAAGAAAAACTCTTGACAAAAGATGAAAAAGAGACAGCTGGCTAAGGAGAAGGAAGATTTGGGTTTACAGAAAGGTTTTCTCTCAGAGAGAGAGATCCATGAAGGACTGACTTGGAAGTCCTGGGTTTCTAAGGTCAAAGCCTAAGATGCGACAACCTGAGGGAAAGAAACAACCTGATGCAAGCAAGAAGATGGAGACATATTCACAGCTTGACCAGTTACATGGAGGAATTAAGATCATTGGTGTTACCTGAGAGACCAAGTTGTTTTAGAATAAAAGCACCACCATGAGGGTTTGCTGTACAATCTCCCTGAGAGTAACTTTTGGAGCAGTGCTGCTAGGGACTGGTATTGTTTGGCAAGAGGCTGCTTTCCAGGCAGACACTGAGGTGCAGACGCTCAAATGGATTCTGTGTCGATGTGACTGGAGCAGGTTTTTACCTGCCAACTACAGAACTGCTACAAGGAGCTGCTGCTTTTATTTGCTTTTTAAGACATTTATAAAAAGCCAGATATAGAAAGTAAGTATTGAGTGAGAAATTACCACTGGCTTCAGTATAATTAAACACAAAGGTATGAAAAACAGGCTGGTAAATGAAGGCTCCATCTTGCAGAAGATACACTGGATGAGGGGATCTCCAGCCTCCACCATATGTGTACCTTTGGGCTCTTCAGTCTCAACTTCATCAGCCAGGCCAGGGACGGACCTAGCTACGGTTCCTAAGCTGTTGCGCTGTGCTGTGTAGGGTGCACACCCTACATAAACCACACTCACCAGTCCGGCAAGACAGGATCAGCATTGACAAACACAGCAGGGCCGTAAGCACCAGCAAGGGAGTAGAGGTATCTAAGCCAAAGGACAGAGCTGTAACAAGAACAGATGAGAATGAACTGGCTATGAATAAACTCCATATGGAGGAAGGAAGGATAGAGCTTTGGGCCAGTCCCAGCACAGAAGACACAGAAAATGGGAGTTGGGTTTTATTCCCAACTTTTCCAATAAGATGGCAGGATAAAGCAGGACACACGGCTTTGGAAGTCATCAGCCCACAAACCTGCTAGTATCTGCCATGTCCCTTTCCCCACCCATCTTGCTGTTGTGGGGCTGGGTGCTCCTGGCAGGATAACACACCCTTGCCTCCCAGCTCCACCAGAACACCCTTTATTTCATACACATGGATTTCTTAACACATATGTGGCATTTCTTTCCAACTGTCAGCATCAACGTTCATAGCTGCCATGGTGATACAGAAACACAGAAAAGCCTATAAATAACATGAATGTGCCACATGCCAGCCCTTTCATGGGCCCTACTCCTTTTTTTATTTACTTATATGCAAGATATTTCACAGAACAACCAAATTAAGCTTGACAGCTGGCTGGCAATGAATTCCAGGGACCGCTTGCAGCCATTTTGTATTTAAACCAGAGAGCATGATACAAAAGATCAGTAGAAGACAGTGGTGGGATTTTGCATTTGTACTTGCACATACCACTGCATGGTGATGATCTTTACAGCAACAGCCACTAAATGACCCCCCACACTGCAGGATAGGGGTAGGGCTTGGCCTGTCCAGCACCAAGAAGCAGCACAGCACCAGCATGCAAGTTTAGGAGAGATCTTTAATTTGCCCTGCTGCATGCATCAGTCAAGAGTTCGCACATAAGGTTCCACCACGTTTCTGGGATGCTACAAGAACACTGCAAGCCTGATTGCACGTATTTTGGCTATGACTCCACCTAAGCAGGTCGCTCTACTGTGAATGTAATGCAAAGTGCAGTCAGCCACCCTGTGCTTACAGCAGCTATGAATTTTGTGGGTGGCCACCGTGGAACTGAAAACCCTCCATCAGGGCTGCCTTGGTGGCATCAGCACTCACTGCCAATCAGAACTCACTTTGCCTGCAGCTAGGCTGTTCACTGTCTACATCTTCCAAGTGCTCCTCACACAGCATTCACTCTATGTAACTCAGCAGTTTTCATCTGATAACTCTGTCATTCCAGCAGTAATTCCTATATTCCAGAGGGGCGAGGCAGAAATTAAACAGCAGAGCCAGGGCTTGTGTGGCGTGTCTCTCTCAGCTGCTGGTAAGTTGCAGCTATGCTGGGAAAGCCTCTTTCACTTTCTGGATCTGCTTCCACTTTTTATCCCAATCACATAAACAGCCCTGATAAACAACCCTCATCCCGGAGCTGCTTGAGCCAGCCATCCTTCCCAGCTCAATCACATTTTTTTTTATTCTCTTCCTGCACACTTCTGTACCTCCAAGCAAGGCGAGACCATGCCTAGCAGAGACAGATGAAAAATGAGATTATTCATCGTGGAAAAAATCAAAGGTGCCTTCTAAGCTGCTCTTCAGGCAAGGCAGTGCCTGGATCCCACCCCACCTCTTTGATGAAGCAAGAGGAAGGAAGTCCCTGTAGCACATGGGGAAAAAAATACAAACTCCTCACTTACAAATAATGCAACAGCATTTCTTCAGCTCTTTTCATCTGAAGCCCAGTACTGCACTTCAGGCCCAAACATCCACTTTCAGATTTTTGATCTTGAATGATTTAACAGTATTGAGGAGAGCAGGTGCCTCATAAAATCACATTCAGCCACTTGAAAACCAAAATTGTGCAGCAATTTTTTAAACCAAGGAAGTTTTGATCAACTGTGTTTTGATGTTGAGCTGACACTGAAACCTAGGTGGCTGTTAGGTTAATGAAGAGCAATAAATTCCAATAATGTGACCTAAACTACCTAACCTGTATGATTTTTTTGACTTCAGGTTTAAAAATTCCCCTCAAATTCATATTGAGGGTGCCACTTCTTCCCTCTCCTTCAGCACTTTTTCCTTTGATGTCTGCCGCATTTTCCTCTCCTCTTTCTTTCCTCTTCCCTGGATGGTTTTAATTTTGCCTTTACAAAGAAATCGAGGTGCAGCACAATTTTGCAAAGTTCTTTTGCAACTATAAATTTCCTATAGTTCCCCCTGCTAGACCTGGTTGCAAAGAGGGAGTTTCAAAGCAATGGTCCTCTCTTCCCACAATTTGAGGCAATATCCATATAGGACTGCCAAAGCCTGGTTACACAGGAGGACACAATTAAGAGGTGATTAAGCACCACCATGACCTCCACCTCAAGCCAAGGGAGGCAAAAGCACTGCCAAAGTCTAAGGGCAACATGGTGCTACGCCAGGTTGAAAAAATTGTACTGGCTATTAGGTGGGACAAGCTGCGTAGCTTGCAAAAAAACATGGGAAGATCAGAGAGCTAAGAAATCAAAGGAGAAACAAAGAAACACAAGCTCGATTTCTATCAGGGAATAAGAACTGAACAAACCAGTGATTTTATTACTGCTACTGCAGAAAGGATGGGGAGGAGTGGAGGAAGAGGCTTCCCTTCCCAAGGAGCCCTAAGTGGCTCACTGCTGTGCCACATGTTGGAAACCAGCCGTCGTGCTCACCAAAATTTGAGATACATCTGAGGAGTTCAAACAACAGCAAACCAGAAGCTGGATATTTTGTAAAGTGATTAAAAAGAAAGCTTTGAAATAGGTATTTTAAAGGTAAATTAATTATGTGGAAACTGCCCAGCAAAAGGACGTGCAGCAGCAATGAAGGGTTTGTGACCTCCACTGGTGTGTGGTACCAGCAGACTAGTAGGCTGGAGTGCAAGCAGGCACCCTGCATGGGGCAAAGGGAGGTATTGATCAGCAGAATCACTACACAGCAGTTACTCCTGGAAATGCAGAAAAGCATTTGCAGAAAAGCTGTTGCCAGCCAGGATCTTGCTCACAAAGGTAAACTGTAGTAGGAGTTAAAATCCATCTCTGGAAGACAATCGCAAGGTTGCAGTCCACAGCAGGGAGCAGGCACTTGGATGCAGAACTTGCCGAGCCCTAGTATGAGGAAACCGCTTACATGCTGCCAGCAGAGCTACAGAAATTTCTCATGCTTTTTAGATGTAGGCATGAAAGTGCAGAGGGGTCAATCCAAGCTGTCCCTACACTATAATAACACAAAGAAATCAAGATCTTAATAATAAAATTTACTATCAGACTATACTTTAACCTCACAATGTAAATGACGTGCAAGGGCAGGGGGTAGCTACAGAAACAATAACCTAAACTGCCTGGCTCTGCTGCTGTTGCAGAAATGAATCCACAGGGGACAGAAAAGCCATCCCAGGGCAACAGCAGGTGCCAGCCTGAGCTCTCTGCTAATTGCTAAGGACAACCAGGAACCTCCGATTTGTTTGCTATCTTGCTTGGTCTCGTGTGTGGGCAGGGTGAGGGCATGCTCGCATGCTGCATGGTTTGCAAACAGCACAGGGGGAACAGTTCAGATGAAAAACTTGAGTTGGGAAAAAGCAGCACACAAACAGATAAATAAGAGCAGCTTTCTTAACCGGAGTTACAAGCAAGACCCCAGATATATGCTTCCTGAAGCATTATTCCCTATGAATTATTTAATGAGGCTAGCCCAAAAGCAACTACCCTGAGCTCCAAACATGCTGAGTAGTGCAGCAGCTTTCCACTACTCACCTGAGCGAGGCCGACGTGCCTTCAGGCACACACAGCCCCTCTGCCCAGCTATTTCCAGTAGACAAGATTTAAACACCAAGAGTGCAGCACGGCCTGCAAATGCACACATCCCCATCTACTCCTGCAACAGCTTTTGTGGTGGTAGGAAATGAAGAGACTTCATTTTGGGGGCCACAGTGCTTCTCTGACCCTCCCAGCCCCAAGTCCATGGGAGGTTGGGAGAGAACATGTTCCCATCATGCTTGTCCATTTGCTCCTTCCAGTCTCAGAACATGAGGAAGAACCATTTGGCCCCTGGGGAACTGAGGACTTGTCCCCTCTATGGGTGTGGGGACTTGGATCTGCTTCCAGATGCTTCATCTGGGAGACGAGAAAGGTGTGATGAGTCTGTGGGAAGGGATGAAGATTTCCTTATGCAGCCCAAGCATTAAATCCATGTTCAAAGCAGGCTCTCCTTGGATGCTCTACACAGCTGGGCTCTCACATGAGTGCAGAACTGTCACAGTCCAAGCCTCTGGTTTGCAGCCGGATTTTTATATGGTGGGCTGATTTCCCATTTGGGCTCATTATCCCCACAGGGATCAATAGGACTGCAGCTGCTGCCCTAGCCTCTGCAGCCAGCTTTGCTAAGCAGCAGTGTGGTCTGCTGGATAAAGCAGAGGCTGGGAGCCAGAAGCACTAGAAGTCAGACCAGCTCCTGCCAGGAGCCTTCACCGAGGACTCGACTGAACTGACTGGCGTCTCTGGAGATGCCCAAGGCATGTCCCAGCCAGACATTAACACAAATGACCTCATGTCCACCTTATGCTCAGTGATCAGGCAGCACCAGGGACGGTGCCCAGGGAAAGCACGGAGGAGCCCTGTAAGCTTCCACAGGCAGAGGAGGCCAAGTGATTGTCTGCTCCCTTTGCATCCCAACCCAGCCCTTCACCTAGCAGATGGTTCTGAGTCACGAAGCTTACAGCTTCTGTGGCTGGGATCAAGTGAGAGGAAGGTAAGTAAAACAGCCAACACAGTCCTACATTGTGGTAGTGAGGAGGTGGCTGGAGGCATCCCTTCTGCTTCAGCTTTACACTCTGGGTAATGCCAGGGGAGAAGCCCTTCTGCAGAGGTCTGGCGCATTCAGGTGGCTGGCAGGGCCAAAGCACTGCTTTGCCAGCAGAGCCTTTCCAATCTCCCAGAATGCTTCTGGCCCTTGCCAGCCTTTCTAAAACCCCTGTGGAATAACAGAGGTCCAACAGACAGGCTGTAACAGACTTATCAGAAGACCAGTAGTCATATAGAATTATATAAAAAATGTACTGTGGGATAAAATCTTATATAGGATCACCTGCATTCTCTGATGCGGGGACCCTGTGATCTATAACCAATGTACACTTCATGTTTCAACACTGCCTCCCAACATCTATATTAATGACCAGTATAACGTATCTTCCTCCACTCATTGCTCTGTGGTCACTTGTACTCAAATGTGCAAAGTAGGCACGGCCCAACACAGGGATTCAAGCCTGATTAGCAGCAGCAAAAATTCAGCTAATATAACCATATAACTATGTTATCCCAGCCTCTCTGATCTAGAGGAGGCACAGGGAACATGATCATTTCCCAGCTACTGCACAGAGCCACATGCTCAACAGCATTGCCTCTGGCTCCTGCCAGAACATGGGCCTGACACATTTCTCTGTTCCTTCTGCTGTAATAAAGTTCCAGGGGAAAAACTAAGGGATGCAGCTTGTCACGTGGCTTTGAATGCAGTGATGGATTCTGCAAATACTTACTAACCTCTTCTAAATGCTCAACGTTATCTTGTATGGAAGTATATTAGGTTAAACAGCTTGTTGATAACGTATCTCCCCTGTCAGCAAGTTCTTCAAGGCCATATTTACTCATAGGCATGAGGCATCACTGTATTCCCATGCCATTCTTTATGGATTCAAATGAGAGCCACTTTTAACACATTTTAGTACTTAGGAGCTCTGTGTTACCCAAGCAACTTCATAAGCTTGAATGGGTTGCACAAGAAAACTTCCAGGGGCCATCACGGAGAGCAAAAAAGCCTGACACTGTGCATGATCTTGTAGGGAAAACCTAATCTGGAAGAGGAAATCTAACCTGGGGGAGCATCTCCTGCAGACACAAAGGTGTTGACCATATTACTCACCTGCTGCTTCCTGTATCAACCACTCATACTGCTGCTCCTTCTCATCCTTCCTCCCTACAAAGGCAGGTCAGTTGTGGGCTAGCAAGTGCCACAGGTTCCAGACATTAGTATGACCCTCTCCCTTCCCTTTTCATCCTCTAATGACAGCACGTCAACCAAGGGCTCGGAAGACACATACTCACTCCATCATTTAGATCTAGCGTAGGTAATTTCCTCTTAGCTGAAAAAAGAAGTCCTTATGTTCTTGCTGTGGACACTGTCAAGAGTGTGTCAATGGTTTGCTTTATGATATTTTTCTTGGGAGTCTATCCTCTTCTTTATTACTTTTGATGACGCTGTAACAGTATTACTAAGCCTTAGGCAAGGACTAAGACCCCACTGTGCTGGATGTGGTAGAAGCAGAGATCAGCCAAAAGAATTTGCATCCCCCCAAAATGGGATCCCTGCAGTCTAACTTCTCCCACCAGTACATCAGGCTTGGGATGGGGATTGGGGGTTCTGGATTCAGATCCCAGGCATTTCCCACCTGCACAGATACTTGAAGCCCCCTGCCACACTACCACATGCGTGCACACACACAGAGAGCACCGCTCAGAGCCAGCAGCAGTAACACAGGCTGATCACACATACAGCAGAGTTCCTGCTTTACCTGCCTGAACTTAGCATGTGCAAAGGCAGTTTCCCAGCAAGCAATACAGTCTGAGCTCTGCTCATAGCCTCTCCTCCACATCACTGCTGGTCCACACTGCTTTGAGAAATTACACCTGGTGATTGCTGGGCTGTTTTATTACGCTATTGCAGGCAGTGAAGTCATCTGAACCTGTAAGCAAACTGCAGCCCTAGGAATGGCCAAGCTCTGATGAGAGACCATAGTCAATGCTTAATCTAACCTGCAAGTGTTAAGTATATTCTAAGTGTATCCCCTGACTCAGTATCCAACTACAGTGAGTATACAGCCTTCAATATTGTTACATTAATCATAAGGATTCTCCCAGTTCCTTGGAAATACAGCGACAAGCTCTTCAGGGCTGGTTTCAGTAGCTTTATTCCTAGGTAACAGTCCTCTACCTCATTTATAGCTATGTCTAGACACCAAGTGAGGAAAGTGCTATAAACACTCAATGTAAAAACCCTCCCTACCTCCTAATTCCTGCATTTCACATCCTGGCCATGCAGTGAGTGCATGGGTACGAAGACTGCGCTCGTACACCTCCCCATGCCACCAGTCCTGCATGACCACAGCTTGCTCTCCCCAGCAGCAGAGTGTGACAGGTTCCCAGGGGCAGACAGGCGGTACCCAGGGGCAGGAGGCTCTTTGCTCAAGTCCTGCAATCTCCCTTGAGAAAGTGGACAAGTGGGAAGGAAAGTGGTAAGGTGTGCTACAAGTATCAGGAACATGCCTGCTCCTGATGGCATTTCCCAGCACTGCCCTTCCAGGCAACAATTTGGCCACACAGGACAGTGTGAAGAGAAAGAAAACAAGCTCACCTGTAAACAAGAGGAAAGAGAGGAGCTATTTAATACTTTTTTGGGGGGATGCTAATTCATTATTAATCAAAACCAACAAAAATAACATAATAGGATTGAATCCTAAAAGGTTAAGGCCTCTATGGATGTTTAAAAAAGCATTTACTATGTTTAAATATTGTATTTAATGCACCCACAGCTCCAGTGACACCACCCCTGTTATACCTCATACAGAGGTATATTTTAAGTCCCCCCAGGACAATTGAAATAAGTAAGGGCTTTGAGGCAGACAGAGACAGGACTGAGTGGTCAAGGAGGATATATTCTGAAGCCTGGGGATGACCAAACATCACTGAGACTGTGCACATCAAAACAGAAGGAGAATTAAATCACGACCCTGCCCGAGATGATGGCAATGCTGCCAGGGACCAAGGACGTGAGGGAAGGAGCTTGGGAAGGAGCTGATTAGCACCATTATACCTCAGCCATGCTGGGCCAGCTAAGGACCATACGTTCTCATGTAAGCATTACACAAGTATAGCATCTAAAATTTTGGCCTGGAGTCTTACAGAATAGCTTGGCTAAGCCAGCGCACACCACCAGTGACAAATCCATCAAGCAGAGCAAGCATAGGCAGTCAGGGACTGACAGCAGGTGAGCTGCTGAGCTGCTTGTGGTGGCTCTGCTGCTAGCAAAGCTGGTGACTTCATCTCATGATGCTAGTTGTCAAATATTTTCCAGCTCTCGTATATATTCATGCACTGCACAGCACTTTGGAGCGCTCAAGATGAAAGTTACTTTCACCAGCAATTCAGTGGCTTGTTTCCTATTATAGGTCTGGCTTTGACACACCCCCACCCTTTTACCTAACTTTCTCTACAAAGTTCTTCTTACTTTTTCATCTTTCTTCTGTGGTCCCTAGCCAGAAAAAAACCCAACCCAACCCAACCCAAACAAACAAAAAAAGAAACACCCAAACCCATACTTATTTTCATTTTGGAAAGCTTGAGATTAATCAGACACAGTGGCCTGCGTATAGGAAACTTTCACAAAGGTGATTCTCTAACAAAGAAGTCTGCATACTTTTTGGTCAACTCCTCTCTTCAAAATGGTTTGGTGCTTACGGAGAAAAAGGCCTTTGTTTTTTGCCTTTAATAAGCCTAGTGGCTGTTTTAATTAAGTTGGATAGGAATTTTCAGAATTACTTGATGTGAAAATATGATGTCTATAAGAGCCCCTTTGATGCTTGAGTTATGTTTTTAAAACACTTGATGAATCCTGCAGAGCTGTGAATCCTTTTATCGTAGCTAACAGCTATTACTAGAGTGCTCATAAAATCCTGCTTTATTTGAGTCTCTGCTGAGCTGTAGCCTTCCGCCAAAATGGCAGCAGTCCATTCTGGAGCTGTTTGCAGACCCCAGCAGCCACTGCACCACTGGAAAGGGGTGGGGGGGAACAGGACACAGACCCGGAGTGACAGACACCTGGGGACCCCAGGGCAAGTGGCTGTTAGGTGGGAGCAAGAGGTCTCCCAAGCACATGTAAACAGGGTGATGCTGGACTGCTCCAAGGACTGCTCATAGGACCATGCCCTGGTGGCATCCCAGAGTTGTGCTAGGGTTGATGTCAGAGGCATACGTGAGCCACCCTGTCCCCCCTCCCACATGGGTTACCACATGTGGTGGCCTGGTAGGAGCTCAGGAATGTTCCCTATCCCTGTGCTCACTAGTGAGGCACACTGCAATCTGTATGCAATTCTTTGCCCTGTCCCGAGCTGTGACCTTAAAACTTTCCTACTTTAAATATTTTGAGTTCACCTCTCTCCAGATCTGGGGAGCCACCCCCTCACCTTGCAAAAAGGCCTTTCCTCTGGTCTATCGCTCTGAATTTGCCTGAGGGACAGGTGTGGAGGAACTGACTTTGGGGAAATGCAAATGCCTTCCACAAAGAATGCTGCAGGGAGAGATGAAAGCCAACTCATTTGCATTAGTTCCATAACTCCTGGATGTTTTTTCCCTCTCTCCTTCAGTCTGGAGTTCACACACACTCACACACATTTTTGCCACAGAGCTATTATGTTGCCAGTTGCTACTCCCAGGAGTTTTGAAGAAATCCCTGTTTACAAAGAAAAACTACTTGTCAGAGCAACCAGCAGCAATCTGCAAAAAGCAGATAGGAGCACCCAGGTAGCTGTGGTCAGCTCTTGGTGGCCAGTGCAAAGCTCACTCTGTCCTCCTGTGCAGAAAGGGGGACTCCCTGAGCCTGTGGCTGGGCTTACATCCCCGTTCCGCCACTCTACCCCTGAGCAGCATGGTGGTCCTATAAACAAATAAAAACCAGCAAGATGATGAGCTTCAACCACAGTGCCTGGGCTTTGCTTTTATGCCGTCCATAGCAAAAATATCATCATCAGCTTATCAATTCGTTCAAGCAGAAAAAACAGGCACAGGAAAACTCTCTCTCTCTGGATCTATGTGCTAATTAACTGAATAAGCAGGGCTGTCTCCCAGATAGGTGTGTGCCTGTACACAGTGCTCTTGGACAATATCCTGCTCGCTTGCCACTGCTGCTTTCCATGGCAAGGTGGCAGAAGAAGCTAGGGCCCAGAATCTCCCCGCTGGATTTCCTTTGAAAGAGCTCCTTGGAATGCCTGCAGCACACAGCTGGGCACCTGGAGCTGGATGGGGGACAACAAAGATGCAGCACTGAGGACTCCAACTCCAGACTAGAGCTCCATCGCAACACTGTGCCAAGCCATGTTCAGTTCCACCACTTGAAACTATCTCCTAGCATTTGCATGAGTGTTTTGTATTTATTTCCCTTATTATTTTTCAAGGGAGCAAGCAGGATGCCGCTCGGGCAACCAAACCCTGGTTCCGCCAGGGTCTCAGGGGAGTTAAAGGAACAGTTACACACAGTAAGCAGTCTTTGGAAGCCACAGAGGTAAATAGGATGGGCCTGGGAGATCCCAGTGCTGCTAATGTTCTTAACCGAGAGGCAATTTTCTGTAAAACTGGATTAAACGGGCAGCCAAACACCTGTTCTCATGTCTGGGATGGCAAAAAACTTTGCATTGGTGAACCAAGAAAAATGTTTTCTGATTCAGACCGCAGGGTTTACTGTTGGTTGCAATGCAAAATCCTGATAGAGAGGCCGCTAAAATTGCGTAAGGATCCATGCTCATTTCATCTTATGTTGGTGTGCGATCTAGGTAGAAGGGGGAATTTCTGCAGGAGAATTTGGCAATGCAGTGTTGGACACTTCTTGCAACTCACATTAATTTTTGCCCAGATGAGCATAGTCACCGTCTGCACCTGAAACAGGCACTTCTGGGAAGAGGGCAAGTGCCCACCTGCGATGTGCGACGCTGTGGGGTGGACATCCCAAATGCAGACAGGCACAGTGTCAGACCAAGGAGCTACCCAGGACACAGTGGGCTCAGCAGTCCTGGGACACGTAAGGGGCTGGTACCCAGGACTGCCCTGCTGCCCAGCAAGAAGTAAGACAAGCAGTGTCTGGAGTAAAGACTCTGGATCTGACCCCTCTCTGGCTGAGGAGCATCTGATCAAGATCCCCAGGTGGCGTGCTGCGCTGCGCACAATTTCCACACAGATCATAATACCCAACACCCACAGGAAGTCACAGCTCAGCTGCACGGCCTGTCTGCCTGATGGATGGTGACAATCTGCCACTGTGCAGGAAAAAGGGGGAAAAAGGCTGTAAATGTAACAAAGGCAAAGGAACCGTTTCCCCTCTCAAGGAAATCCATGCCCCACAGTTCCAGCAAAACAGGAACTTCAGCAGCATCCACGTCCTTCCTGTGCACATCAGGTTTGCGGGTGGGCAGCACCCCGCTAGAAGGGTAGGAGAGGGGGAAGGTGCCACTCAGAACACACTCAGCGCCGCAGGGGAGAGCCAACCCCTCCCTGTGCCCAGGGCACGCGGTGACCACAACGGCTGTGCCACCTCTCCCAGGGGCTGTGCCACCTCTCACTTGCTGGCTTTCTGAGGTCGACTGCAAAGCAGAAGGGTTTCCCGTGCGGAGACCCAGAGCATCCCCTGCCCGCAAGGCAAGCTTCCCGGCAACACAGACCTTCTGCAAGGAGCGCTGGGAGAGAGCTCACATTCCCTGTGAACGCAGAGATCAAACGCGGCTCTCACTTCCTCCAGCTGAGGCCTAGCCGGAGAGCATCACTGAGATCGAAGCCGGGTGCCTGCCAAGGTGAGGTACTCAGCACCCCGAGCAGCGGAGGGCTCTGGACATGCCCCTTCGGGGACACCCCCGTCCACGGGTCCCACCCCGGGTTCTTCTAGGCTGAGGGCAGGTTTCCCGCAGCCAAGTTTGCCTCGAAAGCAACAAAAGCTTCTCCCGCATCAGCCCAAGCAGCCGGCTCTGCTCTTCCGCGGCGAGCCGCCCGCCGAGCCTCCTGCTGGGCGTGGGCGTTGGTTGCAGCCCCCCGGCAACCCCCTGCGGCCGGGCGCGGGCGCCCCGACCCCACGCCGCTCCCAAGCCGCGACTGCAGGAGAGCAGGCGGTACAGTGGGGGGCGGGGAGGCAGCGGGGTCATCTCGGGGTGGTCCCTTCCCTGCAGCATCCGATGGCGGAGCGGCGGGGGGAGGGGGGCGGCTGAGGGGGAGACGGTATCCGCAACGCAGGAAACTTGCCCACACACCCGGGGTGAGGGAGATGCCCCGGAGCCACTTGCGGGGCCGGTGGGGACCCCCGGTGCTGACCGGCCGTGCCTTAACCTGCGGAGGCTGCGGTCCGCGGCCGTAAATTCGTGTGTCAGGTGCGGCGCGGGGGCGGGCGGGTGCCGCCCCGGGGCCTCGGAGGCCCGGCCGCCCGCCGCCCCCGCCGCTTAGCCCCGCCCGCCCCGCCGCCCCGCCGACCCGCATCGCCCGCCGCTGCTGTCGGGGGCTGCGGGCCGCCCCGCCGCCCCTCGGCGCCGTCCCCGCGCCGCGCTCCGCCGTCCCGGGGAGCACGCTGGGGGCGGGCGGCGGGCGGGGAGGGGAGGCGGGCGGCCCCAACGCCGCCCGAGGGGGGGCGGCTGGCACCGTCGCCAGCCTGGCCGCTCTGCCCGCAGCGCTGTCCCGTCCCTCGGACCACCGTCCCCGGGTGATGGGGTTCTCCTCACCGCCTTCCTGCGGCTGCGGAGTCCGTCCCCGTTCCGAGAGCTATCTCGTCCTCCGGGATCCCGTCCCTGTGTGGCTGGGGGCTAGGACTGGTCCCAGACCTCGGGACACCTGTCCCATCCCTGGGACCCGAGAGCGACATCCCTGGGACCCATCCCTAGGGACTGCGGCCAGTCCTAGAGCCCAGAAGTCTTCAGTCCCAGCCCCAGGAGCTGGTCTCGGTGTCAGAGGCCAGGACTCCTTGTCACCATCCTGGAGAACTGTGGTCAGTCCCAGAGCCCAGGATGCTGTCCCTAAGCCCTTCTCCTGGTTGTGCCTTACCTGCCCTGTCCCTAAGCCCTTCTCCTGGTTGTGCCCTGGGGGCGGCTCAGCTGCTCTGCTGGCAAAATGGAGAGAGGAATGCCTAATCTTTTCCCCCACTCCATAGCCTGTCTCCCTATAGCAGAGGTTCCTCACCACCCCGTCGAGAGGCCAGGCCATGTCCTATGTCTGTATCACTTTTTCAGTCCCCTTCCTGCCCCTGCTAGCCTTCCTAACTCGCCCAGCCCTGCGCAGCCACAGGTGCAATGCTTCACTAAAGGCATCGCTGTGGCAGCTCTGACCTCAACAGCACTGAAGGCACCCTGTCATAGGTTGGCTTTGCATGTGTGTGACAGGAATGGGAACTGGTGCTACTAGAAATCTTTTAACTCCACAGACCTTGGCTTTTGACAGCAGCAGCTGAAGCATAGTGAGTCCTGTCCTAGGAAATTCAGCCTCTGTTTGAGTGTTTCCTGGGGTGTCAGAACCAGTGGTCCAAGAGAAGTGGCTCCTTGGTCTTCATCAACTGAGGATGTGTAACACTGAAAGGTGAAGAGGAGAGGGACACTAGCCTGCAGCCCATGCTTGCATTTCTTCTACCCACAGGCTTACAGCACTTTGCAAAGAAGGAAACATTGCACCTTCACTCATTGCAAAGGAAAAGCACTGTCCCTTCATGGCATGAATGGGGAGCCATAGTGAGATGCAGAACTAGCTGGCCAAGAGTGTCCCACTGCCCCCTCAAGCAGCAGTTACCCCTGACACAGCTGACTTGGCTCAGCTTCCTGATGGTTCCTCTGCACTGGGATGCTAAGTAGTAAAAATTATGGAACCCAGAGCCAACAGTTTTCCAGGGTAAAGGCTGGAGATGGCTCTGTAGCTGGTCCAGCATGCCAGGCTTGGCATATCTCCCCAGGGGAGGCTGTGAGAGTCAGCAGAGGGGAAGTGTCTTCACAGCCCCCTTACCTATAGCCAAAGCTGCTCCAAATGAATGAGCCCTCTGTAGTTGTGGATGGGACTGTGTGAGAAAGCCCACTCAGGTGCCCAAAGGAAAGCAGATTAAGGCAGCAAGGGTGTTTACAGGAATATGATCTTAATCCACTAAACCAGACTGATCAAAGCCACAAGTTGTGCTTTGCTCCTGGAGTGCCTTGTTATTCCTGTGAGTGTTCCTACAATGCTGCAGAAAAAAGAAGCTTTGGCCATGCACATTGCAGCAGCTAATGCGCCTAACATCTGGATCCTGTCGTTTTGATCTGTGCAGGCCGCAGGTGCAGACCCTCATTTCCAACTATATTAAAGAGCAATACTGTCAACTGTTATGAAGGGACCTGTGGCCATGCCAGGTATGGCAGGAAGGCCTCGCTTCTGAGTCGGCAGCACCACTGTAGTGGGAATGTGAAGTCTTGCAAGCAGGGCAATTTAGAGATTTCCTCTGTGTACTTTCTGGTCACTTATCATACTTATACTGAATTATGCTTTCACTTACACAAGCTCTAAGGTTGCTACTCCAGTGAGGCAAAGCCAGCTTGTATGCTAATGTGACTATTCATTAGTCTAATAACTCTTACTTGCATTTACTATGCAGGTTAATATTGTCAACATGCCTTAATTTTCTATGTGATAGTGCTTTTACGGTGAGATTAGTTTGCAGAAATGGGAACTTTCCATGGAGTTTATAGCCAGAGAGATTTGTATGCCATCACACCTGACCTAACATGTATCACGGGCTGCTTCCCCAGTTACTTCTACACTGGACCGTGCATTTGCCCTGGGCCGTGTCTTCTGGTTTCTTCAGCGTGGGAGCATGCCTGTGTTTCCCAGATCATTCATGAGCCCTGCTAACCCTCCCAAAGACCGTATCTTTGTGTCCTCAAGTCCACACTGCCTTACCTCCCAGGTAAGCTGGGTGGCAGGAGACATTACAGAGCAGGCAGCACTACAGGACATGAGCTCAGAAAGTTTAACTTTTTAATTAAAGTCATTGGAGCCAGTTCAGAATGAGGCTTAATGATTTTAAAGGGTCTCTGTTTCAAAATATTCATAGTTATTGTTGTCTGTGTCATAAATCTCCCCATTTATCCTTCTGGAGCTGAATGAGTAATTGAAGAGACATTTGTGGCTAATTGATTCACTGATCAGTGGAAAGAAATCATGGATAATTTATCTGATGAATATTATTCAACCATCCGTAAAGCTGGTCATTTACTAAAAATAATTAGGTGCAAATACTCAGGTTTTCAGCCAATGGCTTTATCTGTGTGCAAATGCACTTCACACTTCTTGCTCTCCAGTGTGGATCCCTGCAGATTTCTCCAGGGCTCAGTGCAGAGGCTGTGCTTCGAAACAGCCTGAGCACTTCACCATGGCTCTTCTGCTCGATCCACTACTTCATGTACCACTGGCAGGAGCTCTTTTCTGCTTCATCCTCACATTGCAAAGCTTTCTGTTCCTCCCTGTGTCCTTGCAAGTATGGACCTTTAAAGTAGGAGTCGACAAATATTCTCCATGGGGGAATCAAGACATTTAAGAGCTTTGCTGGTGGAAGGGAAAAATGCAAGGACATATATATATATATATATATATATATATGCACAACACCATCTGCTCCTGTCTCTTTTCACATGGCAGCTTTGCCTTGTTGGTTAGTCCCAACAACGTACATGTGCATCCAGCCTTCAGGGTGTCCAGGGTGGAGATACTGCCCCTTGCCTGCATGGCTGGGACAGCAAAAGGATGGAGCAGAGGGCTGAGGCAAGCACACTGGAGGAGGAATTTCCTACACCAGCTTCCAGCTGCACCAATGCAGAACCAGGCTCTAATTCCATTTTTAAGGTTAAATCTTTAAGCAGTCCACATAAGCTTGTCTTTTTTTGCTGCATCTCCATGAGTCCTGGTCTCCCCTTCACAAGCATTCCTTGTGGCACCTGGCACAACGAACAGGCAAGATTTGCACAGCCAGCCTTTCTGGGTTTCAAATGAAAAGAGGGGAAGAAGGGATCTCATGGTTTCTCTAAAACTGCTGTTTATTTGCCAGTTCTTGTATGTCAAGATTTCTGAGAAAACAAACTATCTCCAGAGTCTGGTTGATGTTGTTTGCCTTCTAGCAGAAATCCTGTCAGACTCTCCTAAAGTTCCCAGATCCAGCAGGTGCAGCCCTTCTCCCTGCTCCTTTTCCATCCCTAAGCCACACAGACACCTTCCCCACTGAATTAAGATCACCTTTCCCCTGCAGCACTCTCTCCAAGAGACTTCCTGGGCTCACAAGTAAATTTGTTCTCTCCATGGCTGGGGATACCGAGCAGCAGGATACAGGAGCTGCCTGGCATTTGCATGCTGCCGTGCCAGACGGCTCTTGATGAAAATCTATTCCAGTTGAACCTGGGGCAATTTGGAAACCATTTCAGAAAGCCTACTGTGTTTAAGTTTGATGGTAATAGGACACTTGTCTGAGTGCATGAGCTTGCTGTCTCTGTTCAGGTGCAGAAAGCCTCCTTCCTGTAGGAACCCCACAAGTTTGAGCTGCACTCACAAGCCTTGAGCAGTTTGACGGGGTGATTTTGTGGAGAATTCAAAGGATGTCCAGCCTTGAGCAGGGCCAGTGGACACCCCTGAACGTGAGCTGGTGCTGTGGATGTAGCCTTAGAGGACTGCCATCTCTACCTCACTGCTCTGCAGGAAGTTCACAGCCTGGGAGCAGGAGGCTAATTTCATCCTGCAACGTTCGTAGCCGGAGTCAGGAGTTTAATTACGTCTTCCCTTTTCTTGCTGGCTCTCAGCAAAACTATGCCTGCTCTGCTTTGTGCGATGCTCAGCCATGCCTGAGAGAAAGTCAGCAGGGAGGTCAGGGACGGAAGTTGCGTATCTAAGGGTTTGCAGTAGAAGTCCCTGCTTTGGCTGCTATTTGCTGATGCCAGGCTGGGAATTTGCACGTGGTCGTTAAGCCCAGAGAGAGGAAATGTGCACAGTCCTCTGGGTCTGGAATCCCAGCTACCCTGATGCCTTGGAGCATCTCCCTGCACTGATCTGCAGGAGCTCTGACACTGTGTGCAGCTCACAAGGGTCAAGATGCAGCCCAGGAGGGTAGTTCTTCCAGCACACTCACAGCTGGTGCTGGATGACCAGCCAGCACTCCTCCTTCCATCTCTCAGAGGGCTGTCCCAGACTCTGCACGCTACTAGGGACAGCTAACCCTGGCTGCTGTGGAACTGGGGTTGCCAGGGCTGTTCTGCCACCTGAATTTATGGTGCTTTAATGTATTCCTCCCTTCCTCTTGTGACAGATGCTCCATGTAAATCAGTGCCACAGAGGAGCCATGCTTCTCTACAGCAGCTGGGGCTTTTGGCCCTGTACTACTTTGTTGTAGTCTCCAATAAATACAGTGAGGCATTAACCCGGGCTGAGGTGTGCCTCCCAGACCCTCCCACACACCAAGAGAAGACCGTGACAGGGTCGGGTGAGCCAGGATGATCCTGAAAGCAGCAGAGAGGAGACGTCTCACATGTGCACATCCCTTCATGAGGGAGAAAGGGCTGTGAGAGAGATGTCCTGGATACACACCCTATCTCAATGACTTTACCTTTGCAACCATCTTTGGAAAGACCCTGCCTCAGTAGTGATGGACAGCTTTGCATATCTTTCCATCTTCAGATTTGCCTTTGAGCTTGTTTAGGTGGAGGATGGGCATAATGGTCCAGGCTGAGCAGAAAGAAGGAAGATAGTTTGCTCAATACAACCTAATTGATCTTAATGAGACAGGAAGGGCTTTGTGCTGCAAACACCAGTGTTTGTTTTGTGGGTTTAATGCGATTTCTGGCTGGGTTTGATTACTCTGGGGAAGTCCTCTGGCCTAATAAACAGAACCCTAGGGAATTAGCACTGATAATGCTGCTCGGAGCCCAAAACAGCACAGCCTTCCAGGGTGGAAACAGAACCAGCAAAAGGATAATTGCAAATGGATTTAGTCAGTTCCCAATTATCAGAGTTTGGGCTGCTCTGGTTGGTTGGCAGGTGGGGCTTGGGTGCCCAGGGAGAGGGCACACAGGGATGTGTTCTCAAGTAGGATGCCAAGCACCCTCAGATATCCAACAGGGGCTGATGCTCCCAAAGAGCATAAAATTGTCTGTGGAAAGCCTTGTGATTTTCTTCCCCAGTTGTAAATGATGGCAGCAGTTGTTTTCAGGGGGTAGTTCTTTTTCAAATGCTGGGCATTTGGATTGTGACTTTTCTAGAAAATGGTGTAATACCAGCTTTCCTCTGAACAGAAAAATGGGACCATAATGTTATTTTGTGCTTGGTTTTTATTGGTATCTCCGTAAATGTAAGGGCGAAAAATTACTCTGAATTTCACAGCTGCTGCTGAAAAACATAGTTCTCTATACAGCAATGTTTACACCAAGAGGTTTCTTCATGCCTGCTAGTAGCTGCCTGTCCCTGTGGGCTCCCTGGGGTGCATCCCTGTCCAAATCTGCGAGGAGGTAGCTGAGCTTATGCCAGTGACACCTTGCTCCTGTAGCCATGGTCTCAGCCTAAGATGCCAAGATCTGGCATGTCTTGGGAAAACGAGTGCAGGGTCAGTGCCCAGCTCCTCTTGCTGTTCTCAGCACTACATGCTGCACCCTCCCCAGGCACCTCCCTTGTTATCCTCATGAACACCGCCAGCACTGTGCTGTTGGTGCCAGGGGAAGGCAGGCACTGCCCTCAGAGGGACATCAACAATATGAGTCAAGTGATGCCTTCCTATAGCAAGGAGAAGGGGAGGCAGGGGGAAGCATTTGGTGAAAACACAGCAGTTTATTAGCTCTTTTCTTCTAGACAAGAAAAACGTGGAGACAAATCACCAAAAGCTCTACTTTATTCCATCAGCAGAACGGAAAAAAAAGTGCTTGGGTTTTTTTTTTTCCCTCTTTCTTTCTTATTTTTTCTTCCTTTTGCAAACGAAACTCAATAAAAAATTTTTCCTCCCTGAAACTCCTTCCTCCTCCTCCAGATCCAACCCTGCAAATATAGTATGTGGCTGGTACACAACACTGCACAGCTGCAGAGACACAGCAAAGCCACCTCCTCATCATCCCCAGCCTGTCCTGGCTGCTCAGACACCTGCCACAGATATGGCAGCACCCCAGGGACAGGCAGAGGCAGAGTGGCAGGGGCTGAGCAGTGTGGAGGGACTGAGTCACCAGGAAGCCATGCCTCCGCATCCCAGGAAATGTCACAGGAAGAGCAGAAAGGGAGATAAAGATTCTTTATAGCTGCAAGAGCAATTATATGGAACTGGTGTGGAGGAGCTGGCAGGCTGCTGGCTGTGCAGGAATGGGATGTGCGACTGGGACCTCACAGGGGATTCAGGGGGGCAAGGCTGTTCCTGCTGGGGCCAGGGCATGCCAGAGCATCCATCTGGCTGTGCTCCATAGGAAATAGTTACCATCCACCTCTTCCCTTTCCACATTAGTATCGCACTGGGTTACAGTCCCCAGCTTCCCATTGCTCAGCATCCTACAAAGCCTGAAAACCTCCTTTGCCATTTTCTTGCCCCTTTGGACCAGGGCTTTGTTCTGCTCATTGCTTTTGCTTTGCAGATCAATTTGCTATTTTTCACATTGATTGCTATTTTCCCATTCTGATTGTTGTTGGATTTTGATTTTTATTGCTAACTGCTTTTTTTGATCCTCTGCTGTGATGTCTTTTCAAGGCATTTTAGAAAGAGACACATGATTCAGGAGCAGAGCTGCTGAGGAGTAATTTGGATAGCAAATGTTCTGGGTGATGAGGTAGATCTGTCAGCTGCGTGAGCCAGCACAGGCAGGATGCAGGAACAACTACAAAATCAAAGATGAAATGCAAAGAGTAAATTTATTTCTATTACCTCACCAGCTAGGGGATCCCCAAAGCAGCACCTGTGCAGAGGCACACAGGTGGGGATACAGATACCATGGAGCTCAGTCCATGCTAGAGGATCACCAAAGCTGCTGTTTTCGTCTGTTCTTCAGGGATTCACACAGGCACAGTTTACCACTGTGCTTTAATCTTTCCCCCAGCAGGGTAGGCATCTTAAGCATGTTTGGTAGGGTGCCTCTTGTCACAGGCTTATGTTATCGAAACATAGACGTTCTACTTGTCCAGCACAGAAGGCTAAACAACAATTAGTATGAGAGATGTGTTTTTCTACATTGCAGCTACAGGTCACTTCAACGTGTTTATAATCCTCTTTGCCAGACTTCTGTTACTTTTGCACACAGCTGAGGTTTATTAATTTGAAACTGCAGTTGAAGCTGTCAAGTCAAGCAAGGACCAGAGCTGCCGGCCTTGCTCCTCAGCCTGCAAGACAGCTGATCTGGTGAGGTGAAAATAGGGGAAGCCTCTGCACATCACCCCTCCTTTCCCTTGGCTGCTTTTTTTTTAAGTCACTAGAAAACTTGAAAAAAAAAAAAAAAAAGAGGCTGGGTAATTTCAACAAAGTTTTTGTTAAAAGACTGTGAGCTCAAGCTTCAGAAATTAGGCAAGGCTAGTTTTATGTTCTGCCCCCATTTACATTACAATGCAGTATTTAGTTAAATGATCACTTACTCCTTTCTCCTGGGGCTCTTCTCTCATTCTAGTGAACATGGAGCAAAATTAAAGTTGCACAGGAACCACAAATCTGGCCTTTCCCACTATTTGAGTGCTTCACTTGCTGCCTAAGCAATATTTTTTGAACTGAGCCTTTAATCCGTAGTATCTTTAATAATGTGGTATTAGTTCAATTCCCATAGAATCCATGGGATAATTAGCTCTCAGTTATAAGTGAGCAGCATATAGCACCTTGCCTCCCCTAACGCAAAGCTTTGCATGTCACCATGGTACAAATATTCTATTAAAGCATACTCCTTTGTAAATGCCCCAAGAGGCTCTCTTGATTCACATCCTGCAGACCTGGCTTCTATATTTAAATTTCCCATTTAAATTTCCCCAGCAAAATATTAGAAAATTAGAAAAGTTATATTGTATTCATTCTTTCTCAAGTGTCCCAAGGATAAGCAAGCCCAGGACACTGCTCTCTGTTCCCATACACTGCTCCATGCTAATGTGCACTAATTTTCCTGGGGAGCTGGAGGTGTCACTGTTGAGAAGTGCTCTTACAAACAGGTTACTGGAGCTTTGGGCAGGGAAAATGAGTTTATTTTCTGTGGAGAAGAAAGTGAATTTGCATCTCAATTAATACTATTTCCTTGAAGGAATTTTCCATTGTAGGAATAATAAATTCTTCTTGAGGATAGACTGCTCCAACCCTCTCACCTGTGGCATGTGCCTCCCCAGCCCTCACAACCTCGCCACAAAGGTGCTGGCAGGGGAACCCTGGCCTGGCCTATGGGTGCTATTGAAAAGCAAGGGGAGAAGACAAGCCATCCATGCCCTGTGAACTGGATTTATTGCACAGCAGATGGGCTGGAGATGACTGGTACGATGGGCAAAGCTGCCTGGAGTCTGTCTGAGGCTGACAATGGCACAGCAGCTGTAGAATTTTGGTTTTCTTCCCAAATTCCCCAGCAGCTGGAGCAAAGGAGGAGCTTGGGGGGAGGAGGGTTGTGACTTGTATGTGCATGGGAAGACACTGCTCTGGAAAGGGGCAGATAATCACAGTGGTGATGAGCTGCATGCGTTATTTACAGGGATGTAATCTTGCGCCGTACGTTATGTGTCACTACACGGAGAACGTATCACATCCATTAGGATAATAATTGCACAGTTCCTTGCAGGGCAAGGGTAGGCTGCCTGTAGCACTGCGTCCATGTGGCACAGAGGGCAGGCGTATGCGGAAACATCAGGCTCTGTTGAAGGAGGGAGGGAAACAGCTGGGTGGGAAGGGAGCTGGAGGGAGGAAATGCTGCTTCAGTAGGCCAAGAAGACTGAGTAAAACATGAACTTTTCTGTGGGCATCTGCAAGGAGATCATGATGGATGCCAGGCCTTGGATATAGGAAAGACTCTCACATCATCCTTATTTCCTGAAGTGCTCCACCTTGTGAATTTTCTTAAGTTTTTTCTGTGCAATTAACGGCCACTCTGCTGCTAGAAATGCCCTCTTTGCTAGGGCTCTGAGGCAGTTATTAGCGCTCCTGCCCTCCTATAGCTCTCTGGAGGTCTGTACCAGGGATCCTTGTGGAGTAGGAGGGTGGCACTGGCACAAGGTGAGTGGCTGCTGTCCCTGAAGGGCCACATGCTCTGCAAGACATTGTTGAGACAGGCAGCCATGCATGCAGTGTGTGCAGAAGGGATGGCCATGTGGGCCGCCAAACTGCCCTCCCCAGGTGCACTGGGTGCCATGGCTCTGGGCAGGAATTAGTTTTCATTAGCAGTTTTCCAGGCTTTCAGGCAGCCAAGCAGCCATGCATGAAGGACATCCCACATCTTGCCTTCCCACACTGCAGCAAGGCTGAGATGGTCTTCCCTCCCCAAGGCCAGCCCACCAGGTGTATCTTGCATCCTTCTAAAACTACACAGCATCCATGGTACTGACACTCCCTGCTGGAGACTGTACTGCCCACCTACTGCCACATCCCCCCGAGATCCTCTGCCCAATCCCCACTCCATGAGTGCCTTTATACGTTGAGGAGCTAAAATCCAGCCCCTCAGCTGCCCTGGCAAACAAAGCCATGGCTGTGGGTCTCCTGCCAACTTACACTGGCACGTTGGGTGAAGGTTACTGTGCAAATTAACAACATTTAGCCTTCCAGGATTTTGTAAGACACTTGATTCAAGTAACATTTTGATTTTAAAAAACACCACTGCTTAACATCAATAAATGTCAGTTAAGAGGCAGAAAAATTGGTCAGGCTAGAAATTGCCATCAGCAGGGAATCATCACCCATGGCTGACAACAACAACCTGGGGAGGCCTCCGGGCTCTCCCATACTACACACAGGGAGTGAAGTGCTGTGGTGGGCACTGCCCAGAAGCAGTCCTGTAAGCACATGTGGGCCCTCATACACACACACAAGGATGCTGAGGGGGATGGGGCCACATCTTCGCTATAGGGGACCGAAGGAGAGATCTTGTGCACAGCTTTTCCTGTCTTCTGCTTCACATCTCATGCTGCCCATCCCACTATGGGATGCTTCTGCCTGTCTGTGCAAGTGTTGCTAACAGCACTTGCCAAGGTGCTTCCAGTTTCACAGTTCCTCCTGCTCCTCCTCCTTTCCAGAAGCATAAGCCATAAGTCTTTTAAAAGTTCAGTAGCAATTAGAAATCCCTGAAGAAATACATTCCCTGCAGTGAGCAGGCACCAGTGCCTCTGCTCTCCAAAAATCATGGCAGTGAGAGATGCTGAATCCTTTCTGAAATGAAAAGCCCCGTGGAGCAGAGCTGGACATGAGTGATAAACTGCCAAAAGTTTAGTGATTCTAATTCTAGTGATAAGCTGCCAAAAATAAGCTAGTGGCTTTTGCCGTTTCTATATCCTTCTTAATGGCAGAGCATTGCAAAGCTCTGCATTGTTAAAGCGTTAATAAGCCACCCAACATGGCATGAGGGAAAAGTGGCTGTCCTTTTCCTCCAGCTCCAAATATGGGGGGACTGGGAAATTTTTCACTCAACAGAAATTCCATCAGAATGGAGCTGAAGAACAGGGAGCAGCTGGAATTTTGCCAAGGAGCAGCATACTTGTCAGAGATGCGTGGGGTTCCTTTTTGGGTCCAGAACCCAGATCAAGATTTTTGGGAGTGGACAACAACCTCACATCACCCAAAGCCCTTTTACTTTGCATTTTGCACCCTGACAGTGCAGCGGGGGCTGGGAGCAGGGGAGGATGAAAGGACAGCCAGCTCCAGTAAGCTGTCTGAGGCTTTCTGCATGTTATACTATCTGTCAGGTGATTTTCACCCCCCAGCAAGTTCAAGGGAGCATGGTGCGTGGCGAAGAATTACAATAAAATTGAATTATTCTGGTGTGAGAAATTTTTCTTCTTGCCATTTGTCAAGCTTTCTGCATCTCATTCCAAAGGAAAGAAAAATTACCCAGCAATCCATCAGAAAGGGGAAAAAATTATAAAGCTCCTCAGCAGATGTGTTGATTGGAGAGCAGAGCATCCAAGCAGCCCCTAAGGTGCTCAGGCTGTTCACTGGGTTGCTGAATCCCCTCAGCCCATCCCCCTGGTGTCATGCCTGTCTGACCCCAATGCCAATCAATTTCTGACAAAATAATCTGTGGCACAATAACTGATGTATAACATTGAGCAGGAACATCTGTGAACACTGCTTCACTCAACAGACCAAGGAGTTTCTTTCTACTACTTTTGTGTGTGTATGTTTGTGGCCTAGAAAAGTTCAAACTTACAGAGTTTGTTTGTGGCTGGATGGGTGAAGGGCTGGGAAACAGGTTGGTTCAGCCCACAAGGCAGCTCAGAGCAGAGCCCTGAGTGGGGACTGAGGTGACTCCAGTGGCACTGGGTCCCCTCACTGTCCCCTGCTGCTGCGCAGCCGGTCATGATCTCTGGTCCCTCTACTCATTAGATTGCATTTGTTAGTGCTTCTGGAAGTGTAGCAGGATGGATAGCAAGCCATGGACCACACAATCCCAGAGTCAGTTTCCCAGGGTCAGGGGGAGGTGAGGTGCTGTTCCCAGGTGTGAAGAGTCAAAACCCGGCAGAACTTCCACCCACCAACACCCCTGTATCCCCAGCCTGTTGCCTTTGAGGCTGTTCACAGTGCAAGGAGGGGCTCCTTCTGCAGATGTAGCACCCTACCAGTTAGCTGAGGGCACCCCCGTAAAACATGGGCAGAAGGAGCAGAATACCAGCAACACCAGAAATGTCAATCCTTACCTTGCAAAGGGTTGACTTTGCATCTTAAAGGTTTCTTCCCTGCCTTTCCAGCTCCCAGCACTACGCGCAGTAAAGTTCATCTCTCTTTGAGCTGTGATTGCCTGCCTGGTGCCAGCTGGCAGATGTTGCCTTTGACAGCCCAAATTTGTCAGCAGCCAAACACCTTGAACTCATGAAGTTATTGCTGTAGGTATTAAAGGAAAAAAAAAAAAAAAAAAAAAAAAAAAGAGGCTGTCCTATCAAAGATTTTTTTCTTAGAAAATAAAGCCACAAGCCTTTTACCTGTTTTAAAAAAAAAAAAGAGAGAGAGAGTTTAAAAGTCAGTACTTTCTGCTTTGTTCTCTATAAAGCTCTTGTTGAAAACTGCTTTCAGAGAGTGCTTTGTCCCCACCCAGTGATGGTGCCCAAGGGCCAGACTCTGCTTCAGCACCACCCTGGTTTTTCTGGGTGCAGAGGTCGACAAGTCAACAAATCTATTTCTCTTTTGCAGTTTTTAAGAGTAGGAACCTGTCCTGGTTATTTTGTGTCAATGTTAAGAGAACATTGCACTTTTTCAGACTTTTGGTGGCTTGGAAATAACACATAAATTAATAATGTCATTTACCGTTATACAAGAAATTATTTTCTTGCATCTCAGATGAGAGAGGCTTTCAGATGTGACTGGTTTGTCACTAGTCTTTCCATTTTCCTTTGAATGCAACTAAGAATTCTGTTGCTTCAAATTAAAAAAGAAAAAGGAAGTAATACATATGGAGTGTTTTTTTGCAACTGAACACTTCACCATTTTTTTCTCTTATTTGGGGGAGGGAGGCAAATCCATCCTACCAAATTCTATTCCAAGACATTTGGTGGAAGGTTTCCCCCAGACCTGGGTAGTGATGCATAGGAATCTCTGCCTGGGAACACAACATCAGGAGCCTCAATGCTGCCTTCCCTGACTGTCAGGGCTGCCACTCCATCTTCTCCACCCCTCCCATCCCCTCCATACTCTCCATCTCTTCCACCCCCTCCATGGTGTCTTCCAGTCAGCCCTGGGGAAACACTGCTTCTTCTTGGAGGTCTCAGGTATGTAGGCCATACAGACCTCTGTGCCGTCTAAGCCTGCTCTCAGATAAGCGAGAAATACACATTAATCTAATTACCAGTGTCCTCTAAGAGCAAATATTTACCTAGTGAAATCAAGGTAAGGAAAACAGAGTTTGTTTGAAATAGAGCCAAGCAGGCTTTATACAAATTACATTCTTCCTCAAAGCAATGTGGTTCTCCAAGATAACTGACATACTGTGTCCGTAGCATGGTACTAGCCTGGCCATGTATCTCATGCTGGAAACCGAGCACAAGAGACCTGAACCAAACTTTGAGCCCCAAGCCCAGCAATCACCGTCTTTCACAGCAGAAAGGCAGTTTGCATTGTCTCTCTCTGCACACTGCTGTCCCTTGCAGACCCAGCCCTGAGGAGTGTGCTGACACCCTACTCTGCTGTAGGGCAGCCGTAAGTCCAGCTTGTGTGGATGCTCAGCTCCCGGCAGTGCTGAGGACTCTGGCTTCAGTCCCCCCAGCCATGGTTCAGATGGCTCCTCACCAGCACTCTCCTTGTGTTGGTTCCGGCCCTTGCTCCTTGTTGCCCCTCATCTCCCAGGGCTCATTTCTCCCTCTCTGTGGGTACGTGCAGTTCCAGCATAGGACTGTCATGGGTGTCACTAGTGAGAACTAGTTGGGACATATTCATTGGGAAGTGTACTTGAGGCTCGTAGTCAGAAATGCCCTAGTTATCTGATGAAACTTTTTATCAGCACTCAGCCTTTGCTCCTGGAGCTATTGCTACTGGGCTGTGCCAGCTTGATTCATTAAGCTTGATGTTTTCTCTATGCATTTGGGGTCTTTCTGGAGCCCCAAATGGTACCACTCTGAGGCTTAGAAGAACCGTTAATCTGCTATATTCCTGCAGGATTAGCTCCCTTACAGACCCCAGGCAACGAATGTAAGGGTCTATTCATAGGGAAAATAAGAGCAGAGCCTTTCCTACAGAACTGGCCTTAACTACAGACTAAATTTGCGTTAATTATGAACACATGCTCCAAGTTAAAACTTTACGGAAGAGCTGAGCATCAAATACACAATGAATCTAATTAACATGAACACAGCTAATTAGATTTGAATCTTCTTACACTATAGTGTTTATGCTTGAAACTGCTGGCTTGATGGGAGTAATTAAAAGAACTTAAGTAGGGTTGGATTCATGAATTTAGCAGCCCCAAAGATTTCATTTTAAGCATGTGGTCTTTCAATATATTGTTTTATTTGACTTCTTGAAGGAATTGTTAGTTGTGGAGCATTTATTCCTCCAGAAGCTGACAGATTTGAGTTCCCAGAGCTGCTGCTCCTCTTGCAGAGAGAGATGGAGATTTGCAAGAGGAGCCATTCCAAATGACCCTTAAGAGGGAAAAATGGTTGCCTCCTGCCTGGGAAACTGCCTGCAAAGCAGCAAAGGCAGGAGCCCAGCACACGCTTGTCTAGTGGTCAGATCTAAGCTTCTCCCAAACACCCCCAGGGAATTCCCACAGTGATGGAGCTCAAGGCAGGTCTTGTCCATGCAGGAACACGACCCTGCCCTACTCCTCAGGCTGAACCACAGCTGCTGAGCACACGTGGGCAGCACTGAGAGGAAGTGGGTAGGAAACTCACCAGGGCCGGCCCGGGTGATGGGAATGGCCTGGGGCAGGGCTGCTAGGGGGGTAAAAGGAAGCTCCAGGCTCAGGAAGAGGTTTTGGAGTAAGGAGAGGAGTTGAGGATGTGGTGCAGGCTCTCAGGAAGAAATGGCAGTTACTGCAAGGTTTTTCACACAAGCTCTGGGATGCTGTAGGGAGGGGAGAAGATGGTGAGTTTAGGGGTGATAAAATGGTGGTTTGCTTCTTCCTGTAATTTTCAGAAATAGTGAGTCCCTGTGGGTCAAGCAGGCTGCTGAGGCAGCTCCTCTCCCTGGGAGGCAGCAGCCAAGCGATGAAGCCTCTTAGAACTATGTAGGGGTGAGAATGGAGGTGGAGAGGCTCCTGGAGTTGTGTGGGATGGTCAGCAAATTCTGCTATTTCCCCCAAAACAAAGCGTAACTTCTGGGCTTCCTTGCAGTCTGCTGTCGAGTGATGGAGCATTGGTATGCAGTGGCAGTGCATAGGTTAAATAAGATGTGCCATGTATTTTAGAAAGGCTTAGCCCCTAGTGAAGTGGGGCTACCCTGGATCGTTAAAGCTGTTGCTTTGGCAATTTATCTGATTTTTCTTCATCGAATGTAAAGGAGAAGGGTATTTTGCTCTTGGTCTGTGTTTCATGTGGCTAACTCCTGCTGATCCTCAATGTCACATAAAGACGTGGTCTGGTTTAGGCTCTTAATAGTCTCTTTATAGCTGGAAATCCACCACAGCTGATGCTGTTGGTTAAAGATGGCCCTTGTGTTCCCTTCCTCTGGTCAGTGGGATGGGGGGTGCACTGTGCACAGCCCCTGATGTGCCCCATCCCTGCTGCCTTGGGAGCTTTCTGCCTGCTTTTGAGGCTCAGTTTTGCTGTACTATATCAGGGGAAAAAAATGGCTTTTTATTCAAGCTATTTGTTTACAAAATGGAGGAAACCAACTGCAGGGAGAGGCGCAATGGAAATTTGCCTGGGAATTTTGAGTCCTAGTGTATCCAGCAGAGGCAGTTAGCTTTACTTAATTAAAATGATCTTCATACTGAAATACCTAATTAGATTCAGGCACCTGTAGCCAGACAACTGCAGTATTGTGCTTTAGCTATCATGGCAGAGACATTGCTGCTGCACTCAAGGGCTCTTGCCTGGCACTGTGTCAGATGGCTGCTCTGGTTTGTTGGGCTTCCTTGTGCCAGGTGCAGCTCTTGCAGATCAGAAGCAGGGTGCTCGTGCTGTGTTCCTCTCTCGGGGACAACCTCTTGCCTGTGGAACCATCCTGGAGACATGAGAGAAAGTTTTGCATTGCTTAGACATGGTGCAAAGGATTGCTAAGTGCTCCCACAGCTGAAATACGTGTAACCCCTGCCTCTCCATTGTGCTGTGCTCAGCAGTCTTTGCCCTTTGAGCAAACCACTTCTCAGGCTGAGGCTTGGCTCCTAGGTCATGTGGTGTGTAGCTTCCAGGGCACATGCACGCCACAGCCCTTGGTACACCAGGTTTGAGGGGGATGTTCTGTGGTGATTCTGGGAGCAATTTTGCATATACCTCTCAGCCAAAGTGCTGGAAGGTTTAGCTGATCAGGAAATGTCTTCTGTCACTATCCTGGTAGCAAACAGTGGGCACTGAGACAGGCCATGGTAGCAGCTATGGATTTCAGTAAAGATGAGTTTTTAAAACTCCTGAGGCTGGAAAAGTTGTAGCCATAGGATACACTCCGTGTTGGATATACTCAGCTCATACACATCTCCAGGGCTGCAAGGAGCTGGAGCAGGCAGTGATACATGCTGGGCCACAGTCACGCATGCTGGTGATGGAGAGTGGTCTCTTCTTATGCTGAAATAACTGTGTGGCTATGTGCAGACCCTTGGGCTTGTGTCAGTGCCTGCCAATGTGGTGCAGAGCTTCCTTCTAGCTCTGGCAATGGAACCTTGCAAGCTGCAGTGGTGGCATGGCATACAGACTATCATAACACCCTACATTGGACTGTCTAGATCTCCCCTGGGCTGAAACCACTAGAGAAGAGTCTCCAGGGCATGGCTAAAGTGGCTGAGCCTAGCTGGCTCTGTCAGGCCATCTGTGTGGAAACTTCCTATGATTGAGACCAAGAGAGTGCCAAGTGCTGTTGTGCAGCTTTATTGTATGATTGATCCAGTGATGGGGGGAGCTGGGAGTTAAAGAAGCCACCTGTGAAGCTAGACAGGTGAGGATTGCTTGGGTTGTCTCAATGGGGAAGAATCACCAGTGCTACCTTCCCATTCCTTACTGTTAGGGTAAGATGGGTAGGGCTCCCCCACAGCCCCTATCCCTGCTCAGGAGGTGCTGTAGGGGCATGATGGAACCAGGTACATGAGCCAGAAGCTAGAAGACGGACAGGCACACCTCCTGGGAGGATGGCACTGCACTTGGAGCAGCAGCCTGACCATGATTTTGGGTGCTGGGAGAGGGAGTGAAACTCCTCTGAGCTGATGGAGCAATTTTGTGAGTCACCAAGTCCTGAATTTCTCTCCAATCCACCCATCTGTTATGACTTGGCTGCAAGGCAGAGCCATGAATGATCTTCCCACACAGAGTAGAGCAGATAGATATGCCCTGGATTTTAAAAGTGGAGGTTTTGATTACCATGAGGTACAATAACTGACAAGTGCCTTGTGGAGTAATAATTGTTGTGAAAGTAAAACCACCACTGCTTGCTGTTGAATGTATTGTGAAACACTGCTTTGGAAACACAAGGTGCAGCACCAAAAAGATGTCTACTTGCAGCATGGCAATGACTGCATCTGGGGAGGAGGAATATATAATCTGACGGTGAGAGAGGGCAACATGGCCACAGCATTGAAGCCTTTGACTCTGCATAGTTTGTAAACTCCTCTGGGAACCCAGCCAGGATGTGGCAAGGCTCCAGCAAAAGATCCTGTAGACCATTGTAATGCGACTGTCTTACAACTGCATAGTATGTGCAAAAAAGGGCAGTTGAGGTCAGCTGAGCTTTGTCCTAGAAATTGTAAGCTGATCTATTTTCCTGCTTGAAGACCTCTGATGGATCAGTGATGCTCCTAAGGCCCTATTCCAACAGCGGTGGCTGGGGAGGCTGGAGGAGATGGATATGTGATCTGCTCCTTGTGCCAAGCCCTCTCCCTCCTGACATCTGTGAAAATTGGATTTATTGCCATGGCATTTCCCAGTTTTCTTGGATCCAAAAGCACATCGGTACTTATTTTGCTTAATATACACTCATCCCTCCAGAAAGATGCTTCCCCAAAAATACGTTCAGAGCAAAAGGTCAGGTCTTCAGGGCCCAGCACTTTATAAAACTCCTAGCAATGGGATATAATATTGCAGCTAGTGTAGAATTGGTTTCTCTGTTACCAACACCGCTTCAGGTTGCTGGTGTATTTGCCAGACTCAGAGTAATTAATTTCTCTCCATTTCAGCTGCAGAGCACTTCCAGCAGGGAGCTGTGGGGTGCAGAAAGCCTTGCAGTCGGGAGGGCTCCCACATCTGGTAGTAAGATGTAACTGGGTTTGAAAATTACATTTGACCCTCCTTGCTCACAAAGCCTTTGCTAGTGGCAAAGTGACATATCTGAGGATAAAACCCCAAAATATTCAGTGAATGACTCACTTGTTCAGCTTTTACTGCTTATGTAGTACCAGGCAATTTTGGAACCAGTCACGTCCAAAGTTCATTTCATTTCAGAGCAAATCAAACTCTTGTTCTTCTCTTCCAGTTGTTTCTGGCTTGTGAGGAGCTGAGACAGTTCCAAACAATGTTCTTTCTCCTGAATGCTGATGAATACAGAGTTTTATGGAGTTATCTGAGATCTTCCCATCAGCCTCAATGTATCGGGCTTTTGGGGGAGCAGAGGAGGAAGGAAACTATTTCCCCTCCTAGATTTGGATGGCTGCCTCCATGATTTTCCTTGTAGGGCTGAGGCCCCAGAGGATATCTTTACTTTCCCAGGGGAAGAAGATGGTCCATCCTCCAGTGGGCTATGTGACTTCCAAACTGGGAGGGGATGTGTTGGGAAGATGACATGAACCGATGTTATTTGGGTTACTTGCAGATATGGGGAAAACTGGATGTAAGGCTTGGTAAAGCCTTGAACTGTATTCAGAGAAGCATCCAGACATGCATGTGTACTTATTATCAGCCAAGTTACCCTGTATTGTTTACAGAGCAGCCCCATCCTGGCTCTTGAGGTGCTGGTGCAGGGAGCCTGGCTACAAGTACCAAGTCCTGGCTTGGGTGGTGGCTTTAAAGCCTCTCATCTATTTCTCCCCCTCTCTCCCACATCCTAAATTATTCACTTCATTGCAGAGATCGCATGAATTATAGAGTCCACGTTTGGTGTCTCCCAGCAACCTGTTTACTTATTCCATCACCATCCCTGTCCAGTCTCTTGGACACATAGGTTGTCTCTGACCCCTTTCCTGCTGTCTCCCCTCACTCCTGCCCAGAGCTGGGTGTTGCAGCACAGCTAAGCCCTTATCTCTAGCTCTTTTGGGGGAAATAGGAAGGGTTTGCCTAAAGCTCTGAAATTAAACTCCTCTAAGAACAAAACCTGTGGGCTTGTTCCCATCTCAGGAAGAGTCAGTGCCACCCTGTGGATGCTTCTGTTTACCTTGGGTAGATCAGCTGCTGCCAGAGCCCAGATCACTGTGGGTGAATCTTGGAGTCACCTCTTAGAAAGCTCTGGGATGTTTTCTGCCTCTGCCAATGCAGGGAAAGGAGGAATAAGAAAGGTGTAGCTGCAGGGATGGCAAAAAAAACCCCAAACCCAATGCCAAATTACCTCTGTCTTGTTATAGCAAAGTCAATTGTTTGGCTATTTCCATGGCAGAGCAGATGAGAGAGCTTCTTCAATACCTCCCAGCTGTGGTCCCTCCTCTGTATTTCTCTACCTCATCCCTCCTGCCTGCATGTCACCTACAGGAGACCATCCTGCGGCTGGATGCATCTTTGACAGCAGTAGGCAGTGGTCCTCTCCATCTAGCTATGCAGATGCCTTATCGAGTGGGGTCCCAGTAGACTCTAGGTGAGTGCTACTGGGTGGAGTTGGCCTTTCCTGCCCAGTGCGTCGTTAGTCATCTTCTTGGCACAGTTCTGCCTGGTGGCACTGTGAAGAGTGTAGATGTAATTCGTGCCAGAAAACGCAGTGTAATGCCTGTTGGTGCACGACCTGCAAATTAGTATTACAGACTATGGGGGGGGGAAAGGCCTGCTGGGATGATTCGGAACCTGAGTGAAGGTCAGGACCTCCTAGGGAGGCAAGGAACAATAGCAGGAGACTTTGCAGATTAACTTGATACCGACCTGAAAGATACATTGTGCAAGAAACCGAGCTGGAAGTACAGAAGTGAAGATAAGGGAGAAGAAAAGAAAATCGCCTTAAAAGGAACTAACAAACCTAAAAACAGCTTAAACCTACTCTTGAGAAATCGTCACATAGACAATATCGACCTGCAGAATAATATAAAAGGAACTAAGAGCTTGGACTTAGGTGTGTGTTGTTGGTGGAGTGCAGACTCCCTGGCATACCCAGCGCTGTTTGCTTCTATGCTTTCCCATATAAACATAATAAAGCAATATTTTGCAGAAATTACGATTGATTATTTATAACAGCACCATGTTCAGATGAGTAGAATCAAAGTGCTGTGTTTCTCAGGACTATCCCTACACTGCAGGGGGCTGCTGGTCACAAGGCAAGAGGAACCTTGAGCCCTTAGGTCACAATCCAGTGGTTCTTTATAGCTTCCCTCTATGCTTTTCTGTGCTTTAAGCTGAGCTTGGAGCTGGCATGGGTTTGGAAGGTGTACCTGCAGCAAACCTTTCTTTCTGGTTCTTGCTGGGGTGTGATCCTATGCTCAGTGCAGGTGCCTGACTGAATCTCATGTATAATTCAGATGATCTTCTAAAAATAAAGTTGCCCAGGCAGCCTCTGAAATATAAGTAGTTTGTCTCCAGGATCACGGAAGAGGTGAAGAGCTTCTTTCTCCCTTTGGGCTGATAATTAGCACAGAGGCTGAGGTCTGCCTGAGATGTCAGCAGGGCACTCGCTGCTGGTACAGCTCAGGGAGCAGAAGCCTGCTTGGTGCAGTACAAGATTATGGTCTCTGGTGTGAGAGGGAAGCGCCACCTGGACTCTGCCTTTCTCTTACCACAGGGTCAGCTTGTAAAAAAAAAAAAAGAAAAAAAAAGAAAACAAAACAAAAAAAAACCCCAAACCACTGTGGATTGTTTTTCCTTTGTGTTCTTACGAGTGACCTGTAGTGGCACTGTTACATCATACAGAACAAGAATAGCGTGGGTTGTTTGCTATCAATAGCAGAGAGATGAGTAGATTTAGCTGTTACATAGTGACTTATGTGAGTATACACAAATGTCTTCTACCAAATGGTCAGCCATGAAGTACAGTACATCTATCCATGGGAATGTGTTTAGAATGTCTTACATCACGAGCAAATCAGGGTTTAATAATCCTAGGTAAGAATTAAAAAAAAAAAAAAGGGAAAATTTTGGTCTTCCCTCCAGCGTCCCTTTCTCATCTGATATACATCGATGTTCTTCTTTACTGAATCTAGCTTTTATGAACCTAGACCCTACTATCCAACTAATGCTTGTCTTTATCCATCTTTAGTGACTCTCAGTACAATGTTTGAAAGACTAAAAAGGGCAAAGTTGGAAATGTCTGTTCCTTCTCTCATGTTGCCATGCTGGCAACCCACAGATTCTCTGCTAGACATCAATGGGCAGATAAACCAAAGACCTTCCTTATGCTATTCATTATGCCAGTTAATTATGTCTCTCTGCCTAGAGAAAGACAATGCCAGTTTGCCTGCCTGCCTGCAAATCAACACAACAGTAGGCATTCCCATGGGTGGGAACACTCTGCCGGCAGCAGAATGGATCTTAGTTCTTCCTTTTGTAACAAATCCCGTGGAAAGCAGAGGACAATCAAAGCAGCCCAATAACCCTTCAATTGCTGTTCAATGCCGTGTGCTCCCAGGGCTTACTAAGGCTGGCTTGTGCCTGAAGGTAACCTGAGCAGCAAGGAATGGATGATCCAATCAGGAATAAGAATATGATGGGCAAGAGTCCCTTTGCATTTTTTGATGGCCTATTAGACCTCTCTGGATTTTCAAAAATAACAACCAAATGAAATAGTTCTTTTGTACTGATATTACAATAATAAACATTTGGAGTGGCTGTGCCCTGCTTGGGCAGGGATCCAGTCCTGAAATCCTCTGAATAAAGTGTCCTACTGCACATACCAGCATGATTCCAGGTGCCAGCCTAGGAGTTTATGCTGGAAGGTTTAAGCTGACGAGGCTGGAAGACCAGGGCATGTCTCTGTATGTTGGACCTCCTTACTCTTTTCCATGTAGTGGGTATTTCAGAGTCACAGGGTACAGTGGGTAATAAGTATCTGCTTGGCTTTGAGAAGTTTCTAAGCAATTGATTGAAAATTATGCAATTATACATAGCACGAGGGCTGGTTTTACTCTTGCACCATGTGTAGGCCATGACCTGCTACGCAACTGATGGGGTTCACTTGTTGCATGGGCATCTCTGTGCAAGTTTGGGTGCTGCCCTGCAGCAAGCTGCTTGTATGCAGGCCAGGTTTTTGCACAGGTATGCCTACAAAGGAGATTTGTCCAAAGGAGTATTTGCAGCGTTTCCAGTGCTCTGTGACACGCAGGTTTGTGGCAGCACTTCTGTTGCAAACAGACACAAGGGGACAGAAGATGAGAAAGCAGCTGGAGGCCAAGCATCTGGAGGCTGTGTTAGATAATGGCTCTTAATTTACTACAAAATAGTGTTTCTAGGCTGGTGGCATGGGACTTCAGCTTCTGATGCTTTTGAAACAGACCTCATTGCATTTTTCCTGTTTTACACCTCTCTGAGGTGATAGGATGACTCTCATGGCCAGGGCTCTCCTTACCTGTGCCAACCTGAGCGTGGTGCTCTAACTCCAAGGGGCTGTGACTTCAGTGATACTAGGAAATGGCTGAGGTCTTGCTGGACAGAAAATCAATATCTAGTTTTGAGATACTTTTCTATTGCTGTTGATTGCTTTATATTATATTAAGAAGCAGTATATTCACTTGGCTCACTATTGCATTATTTTAGAGCTTAGGAGTTCAATATATACTTTTTTTTTGGCTTTTCCACTAAAGATGCAAATTCTTCCCCATCCCATGACCTTTTGTGTTAGAAAAAAGGCTTCTTGCTTTGCAACTAATGGTTTCAGAATGGAAAGTGTGTAATCAGATTGGAGACAGCTGCCAGGATTTGCAGAGAGCCTGAAATAGTTACTGCATTATACAAACTGCTGTGTGTAGTTCACTGTGCTCCAACTCATAACACAAGAGGGGTTTTCATTACCTGCTTATCAGCATGTCCAAGGAAGAAAAGACTAAATAGAGCTGTAATGCAGTAAAATGAAGGGGGAAGGAAACTGGACGTGTGCAAATTCAGCTGTGCCATATGGGTAGCAGCATGTGAAGGTTACAGAGAATGTCTCAAAGTCCCTTGATGTTGCAGGAGCTTCCAGTGTTTAAAGCTTCTTCACTGGGATCAGAAGCACAATATTTGTTGGGGTCCAGAGACTGAATCAGCTGGAAATCAGAGAAGTTCCCAGGCATCCTCAGGTGGTTATGCAAACCCCTTGGCTGCAGAAGAAGACATCACTCCTATACCCAAAAGCTACCATCCCTGAAGCAGCTGGGACATGAGGCAGTGGCTTTTTACTTTTTAATCTAAGCACAACAGGACCCAGGAGGGGGTAGCAGAGCATAGCTCAGTTGATGGGGGTGTTGTATAAGCAGGAAGATTGAGGGACCCTCGAGGAATCTTTGTCTTCATCCATGGGAACGGCAAGGTTCACCTTCTGATGTATTGTTCCCACCCAATTACCAAGTGCTGCTGGCTAAAGCTTCAGTGGTGGCACTGGCAGGATTTCTATTGCAGGCAGTGTGGGCAACAGTTGTCTGCTCTTCTGAACAGTGAGGGCTAAATACTAGAGCTCAGCAGAGCTGACACAGGAGGGATAAACCAACTCACGTGGGCTTAGATCTCTATGCACCATGGGCACCATGCAGCCAGGAGGAGAGGACAAGCTGTGGATCACACAAGCGCTGGGCTGGGTCTCTGCTTTCCCCCTGGCAAGATGCATCATGGGCCAGGCAAGCACCAATGTCTGACACTGGTTCAAATGTTTTATTTCCCATGGAAGTGGCCATCTGAGAATGAGGGTGTGGAATAGTTCAGGGAGAAAAGGAAATCTTGGAAACAGTGACAGTCCCTCCTTATGTCTGGTTGAAAACAAGGTCATTTCTGCAAGCACATTTCCCTGCCAAGTCTTTCCAGCAGAGCTGTTAAGAAACTCTCCCTTTTGCTAGGAGAGCCCTTCGGGCTTTATTTTGAGATGCATTGAAACAACCCACCCCCTGCCACCACACACCTCCTATGCTGTGTCCTTGCAAGATGAACACCAATCCCATGATGTCCTTCCCCCTTGTCCCCTCAGCCCTGGGTGTGCTTATCAACCCATTGTTGGGTAGGTGGCACCTGAGCACATGAGGTGCCATGTCAGAGACCCCAGTTGACTTGCAACTAAATGGGCTAATCTGACCACCACTGAGAACCTTTGGGGAACATCACCTTCCCATCTTCAGCAGCAATGCTCTGTTTGGGGTAGCTCCGAGGACAAGCTATTGTTCTTTACTCTGCTGTTTCAGCTGCATTGCTTGGCAGAGGAGCGCACAGTCCTGCCAAGCTTTCAGGCTGGTGCCAGGTTGGAGCATCTTCCGTAGCTGGCTTAGCCCCGAAGTGTGATGGGAATCTGACTCCAGTGCTATAAGGGTCACTGATTTAGTGTCTGGAAACAAAGTACCAGGCAGTTGGTGGTAGAGCATAAGCAGTAAGCCTGCCCTGCAACCAGGCTGGCAGCAGTGGGCAGCTGCTTGTGTGGGCTTCTGCCTGGGAAAACCAGATGCTTGCTCCTCTGCACCTAACAGGGAAACATGCACTCTGGGGGCTAAGCACAGTTTTCTGCTCCGTAATCCTAAGATGTTGAGGGCAGGTACTTTTGTGTAGTTTACAATCACGCATTTCCAGCACTGGGGGAAGGCTCTGCAGCCCTGCTTTCCACCGCCCTCCCACCTGCCTGGGCCAAGTGCTGCCCTGTATAAGCCTGCTCCTATTTCCTGCCATTGGTGCTATCTGAACCTCTCCAACCTGCCCCTTCGGCTGCAGTAACTGGCTGCTATCACCTTGCCAGTACACTTGTCCTGCATGGGGATTTCTGTGTTTGCACAAAAGGATCCTCAACCATGCACTGGTATCTGAGTGGTGTTGCAGTTGCTGGCTAGGTAGAGGCTATGGGTGCTGCAACATTCAGATACCTGTCCCTTTACAGTGCTTTATAAATTGAGGTTGGGCATATTTGTTTTAATGGCATGACCCATTTAGCACATTCAAATATCTCCTGTTGAAGTGACAGTTTCAACATTTCCCTGTAACCAGTACAGATTTTGCCACCTCTGGGTAATGTGTTAACATGTAACATTGTTAGTGCTGCACAATAAACTACTTTTATATGGTGCTGGGAGAAGCGGCAGAGACCTCACAGATTGCATTTGCTTTGTGAACCAGAGGCTGGGTTTGGAACCAACTGATCTAGCGTGGCTGGCACTACGTACAAAGGCTGAGACTCCAGGAACAGGGTGATCCTCTGCCTGAACTGGGGGAGTTGTGGCTCCCAGCGGTGCTTTGTGCATCACCTGAGGGTGTAACAAGTGGCAGAGGCTAAAGTATCCTCTTGCCTCCCATTGCTTGCTCTGATGGAGTGCCCTGGGACAAGAGAAAGGCAGCAACAGTGAACACCAAATCGTTTGGTGGTGGCAGTCCTGCTAGCCCCCTGCCACATCCATGCATGCCAAAGGCATGCTAATTTGCACTTCTCAAGAAGAATAAAATTTGATGTTCCTTTCAAATGCTGGAGGTGGCAAAATGAGATGAGGTGCCTCAATATCTCAGAACCTCACCACACAATATGTCACAGGTCCCTGTGACAGAGGACACCAAAGGAAATTTGATATGATTATACTTATTACTCCCATAAATTCTTCAATTTTTTTTTGTCAGGTGACTCCCTTGATATGGACCTGTTTATTTACAGAGGTGGCCAGATCTTTGTAACTTCAGACATTGGGAAAGAAGAGTAAGCATTGGAAGTCACAGTCATTTAGGACTTCAGAGAATCTCTTAAAGTTCACCCACATAAAGACCTGCTGCCTCGTCCCTCTATGCTCTCACATACTGTAATATACCAAGAATAAAGCTGGGTCTTCTTGTCTGACATAGGAGAGGTTTTGCTCAGCACCTCTGCTCACCTGGGCACTAATTCAAAAGCCAAAGACAGCTCTTGAAGTTCTTCAAAAGATGGTAATCTTTCTTTGACAAAGCTTGTGCACCAAATGATAACTAACACTTCAAGTCCCGTGAATCAGCAACTCTGGGCCAGAGCAAGATGAATGGCTTTGTCCAGAAAAAACACAACTAAATATCGATGAAGAGATGTGCAGCCTGTGCACTACCCCCAAACTGTAGTCCTCGAAAACTTTCTGTCTACTGGGCTCCAGTGTGAGCCTGCACTTCTGAGGGATTGTGGACATTCTGCCCGCACCTGCTCTCTGTGGTGTTCCTCATACTGTGGCCATCACAGCCTTTGCCCTGAGCACCTGCACCCACATCCTGCCCTCAAGGGATCAGACAACCCCCAACAGCACAGTGCTCATTGAGTATGTGTTTGGGGCAGGTATGCAGGCTCTGTGACCCTTATGTCATCAGCTAGATCTGTGCTGTGAGTGATGCTGCTTGCATTTTTGTGTTCTGGCCTGGCACTGTAGATTATATACAACTGCTGTCACCTGCAGAAAGGAAAAAATAGATCTCTCTGGTCAAGTGTGCCTTGTAGGGTAGATTGCTGTAGAAGTTCAGGGCTGTTTTGCAGATCAATGGTTTCAGTGTCTTGCTATGGGGAGGAAAGGGCAGCACTGCCCAGCACTGTGCAAGAGCTCTTAAATTTTGCAGCGGCATTAATGCCATCCATATCAATTTGCACTGACCCTAAAAGCCAGGGGATGAATTTGCCACTTAAAGAAAGTTTTTTAATGTACTTTGCATGCTGTGACATCATTAATGGATTAATGAATTAGGCTAATGATGACTTTTGCATATGGGCCTACGTACAAATGCTTAGCCTGCTCCATGGGACTGAAAAGATAATTTCCAGCTTGCCTAATCACCTGAAGGGAAAGGGGAAGATAAGATGTACAGATGCTGAAGGTGGCTGGAGATGAGATGTCATGTTGGGCAGCACTGGCGAGTACCTGATTGTCTGCCCAGGAGAGGAAATGGGGAAACACAGAGGAAGGGTGTTACATGACATTTGGGAGGGAGAAATAAATGGAAGGACCAGTGAGAGAATAAAATCAGGGAATAGCCAGAGATGAGCCATGCAGGGAGAGGAGCTATGGTGGCTTTCGTTCCTGCTCAAAGACCACTTGCAACAAAGCTGTATGTTCTGCATCAAGACTGTTTCTGGAGCACTTAACCCAGGTTGCTCTCTAGCATCCTTATACAGCCAGCTATAGAAGCTGGGTGACTGGCCAGGTTAGTGACCTAGCAGCCTGTGTTTCAGTACTGGTCCTGTCTTGTCTCTACCACAGCTGTGCTGCAAGGACTCTGCAAACTCTGGCCCTGCAGAGCCTGGAGGTCCTCTGTTTGGCTGTCTGCCCTGGATGCTTAAGGTTGTTCTCATTGTGGGAAAGACTTAGCTGATGCCTAAAAGTACATGATATACTGCTTCCAGATCTGCTGCCAGCTTAATTTTTCTTCACTAAGTGAAAGAGAGGAGGAGCTCTTTCTCTGTAATGATTTTCTTCTCCATAGGCTTGGACGAATATTTATATTGGCTCAAGCACAAGGAGGTACAACAATATCTAAGGAGCAGCAGTCACAGGCCAGCTCTCAGGAAAGCCTTTCATCTCTAAACCAGGCCTGGTTTCATGAATGCAAGGCTCAGAGAGGAGCAAAGTAACCATTTCTGCCCTAGACACAGAAGAAATATGAGCATCATAAGAAGGATGTGGATATATTTGAGTGAGTCTAGTGGAGGCCACCAAGGCAGTGAGGTGGACAGAGCACTGGAAAGATGAGGAGTGGCCAAGAGTACTGGGTCTGCTCATAAAAGAAGGCTTTGGGGATGATACTGCAGTCTTCAACTACCAAATAGGGTTATTGAGAGATTAGCTGAATGCAACACAAAGAAATTCGGTGGAAAGCTTACTGAGGAACAGACCAGAAGGAAATGCCATGCCCAAATCTCTGTGCTCCTTTTCTCCTGCCCCTTCTGAAATGACAGTGTCTCACATAGGTTTTGCTTATACACTTCCAGTTGTTTCCTCCTGGTACAATTCCTTCTTCTTTAAATAGAATGCCAGCAGCCATGTGACAGAAGGATAAGTTATGTCTGACTTATGAAGTTGCCAGCTGGAAGTACAATGAACTCTACTTATAAATCATGTGCCTGACTTCTCTTTTAATTGTGGAAGCAGCGCTTTGTCCTGGTCAGGAATATGAGGATCTCAGCTTCCAGCTGCTATTTGGGTGAGCATAGATTAGCCCCAAACCTCTCTTAGGGATTATCCCTCTAAAAATGTCACATTCATGACTCAGTAGGTCATTGATCACGCAGGCTTTTATTAACGATCGAGGAATATGATCAGCAGCCAGGTAGCAAATACGGTGTAATTCTTTCAAAGCGCCATGCAGTTGTGAATGAAGAAGCTGTCAGGATGCAAAGGAATTATGAGTACTGATGAGGAGTTTAATGCTGTGCACAATGGGCTGATGAGATCCTTGGACAAATAAAAAGGAAAAAGCTAAGCAAAGGTATGGGTTTGTAATGGCACTTACTGACTTGCCTACGCATCCAAAAACACATGTAAGAAAACCTGCAGAGCTTAGAGAAGGGTCATCTATAAAAGCCACTTTACAAGGAGTAGCCTAATATTTTCATTCCATTAAGTTTGCCTGAAGATTGAGATGATTTGAACAAAGTTTTTTAAGAATATATGTGGGCAGGTTTTACTTCCAGCTCTATTTATTAAGGGCTTGCTTGTATGCAGGGCTCTTAAATCTATCAGACAAACCCATAAAAAAGATTAAGGAGAGGATGCCCTAATGTTTTTATGCAGGGAGCATAATTAACCCTCAGATGCTCCACCACAACTCCAGACAAGATGTTCCTTCACACAGTGAAGATGTTCCTTCACACAGCCAGATTTTGATGACTCTTTGAAGATCCAGGATGTAGTTATGGGTAAAACCTGTTGCTAAGCTGGGTGGAAGAATCAAACAATGTTCTGAGGGGTCTGAAAAATGCCTAGTGCTGGGTTTCTCGATGAAGGTGCCCTCCCATAGAGCGAGGAGCATCCGTGAATGGCTGGGGATAGGCAGCTCTGCTAGTGTCTCCATTCCTTGCTGAGGAGTGGGCAACCAAAGGACTCTGCAACCAAAGTGTTGGTATGCCAAGGAAGAAGACAGTGGTCAGCCAGGCAGAAGCTGATGGCCCAGGAGATGCAGCAGTTCAGGACACCTACCCTTACATCTGCACACCAAGGACATCAGGGGGAAAACAGGCTCTGCTCCTCTCCCCTCATCCTGTTCCCTTTATGTTTCTCTGCTTTGTAACTGTTTTCAGAAGAACTCAAACCCAAAGCATTTCTTCTTCAAACATAAGAAATCATTAATCAGAAAATTTCTTGGTTTTTTTTTTGTTTTGTTTAGATTTTCTATATAACTACAGCCAGTAGGAAAAATAGGAATAAGCTTAAAAACTTTTGGCTACAAACATGAACAGATCTTTTTACTGCTCTTGGCTAACCTCGCCTGAAAATTACATACAACTTTGAGGTTTCAAGGCTGACGTAGATTAAGACAAGCAGAGAGTGAGCTGTTGATGTGGTGCATGAGAGGAGAGTCATCTCCCTGGCCAGGCAGGGAACCATGCATGGTCTTCCAGACCACAGGCTGTTTTTCCTCTTGAGGACAACCCATTTCTGTTGCTACACCTGCAGCATTTGCAAATGCCCAGAGATTTCTCTACGTTAAGCATCAAGCCCTCCATAAAGCCAGGGAAAGCTTCACTTTCTCTTTTCATTCATGGCACACAGCCTGTGTGTGTGGCTTATCACAGGCCTAAGGATAGCTTGAAAAATGGTCAAGTACGAAAGCTCAAATACTGCGCACTGCTTTCTTTAGAGAATAGGTCAGATCTCTGCAGGGATGGGTACGGAAGCCAGCAGTGCCTTTGCCTTGCATGCTAGACTTGCCCTGGCAGACTTTTCTTTCCCAGGAGCAGATCAGATTAAACTGTTATCTCAATCTAAAATGCAATGGATTTCTCTTCTGGCTACCAGTAGCCCAAATCAGGTGCAGATATGGTCGCGCAACAAAGCCTGTGAATAATTGTTCAGACACCTAAAGAGAAATGCTTAGAACAATGAGCTGGGAAAAAAAAAAAAAACACAAAACCAAAAAAAAAACCTCTGAAATTCGTTCGCTGTGGCTAAGGGGTAGCTGGAGGGAACTCACTTTGCTGTGGTGCACAAAAGTACAGGGTTTCCCAAAAGAAGAGATGTGAAACAGCCCTTAAGCCTGTCTTCAGAAAATCACTTAGCATCCCCTACATCAGTTAAAATGGACATGATGGGATTTTTCATAAAGTAGTGGGTTACTGCCTAGCTTTCACCTGTGTGTATAAATAAGTGTGTAAGGGAAAGTCTAGAAGTAAGAGCAAAGAATTCAGAAGTCAGAAGGGAACTGCTCTGCACTTTAACCCAGGGAAGCATAACAGTGACTGCCCAGGGCTTTGGGGCAGGTCCTCCTCCTCTCCCTCTGCTCCTTCTGCCTTTGAGCTGTGCCCTCCCCCAACCCACACTCCTGCTGCCAGCCATAGCCATTGTGTGCAGGCTTCACTGCAGCGTTCATCAAAGAGCAAGCTGTTCATGGATGTGATCTCATTGATCTTATGGAAGCTCTGGTGAGAAATACATAATACATGATCCTGAGTTTTGACACAGCAAGTTGAATCACTGCTTCTTCCCCAGGACATTTTAAAGCCTCTTTTCAACTGCACAGGATCTTGGGTTGGATCAGGCATGGCTGGATTTGCTGGCTTACACCAGGTACAGATAGGTGTTTTCCTTAATGTTCGTAGGAGTGCCTGCACTTTCCCACTCACATGATGCTTGGTCTTTGTCTTCTGCCCACAAGGCAGCACAGGATTGCACTCAGAAAATGGACATGATTTATTGCACCTCCCTGCAGGGAGAGAAGCACCAAAGGGAAAGATGACTGACATCAACCTTCAGAACTTGCCAAATTGTTTCATCTTGGTGCTGATATTAGCAGCTCCCTAGTCACCAGCCCTGCCCAGAGGGTCTCTGTGGGAAGACTTCTACACACGTCAAGCCTGGACTGCAACTGGTTCCAACAAATAAATGGCTGAAAACTGGATAAAATGAGAGGCAGCCTTTTTTCTCAATATCTAGTGCTTAAAAGTGCTGGTTTTAGTCAGTCCCTGACAGTAGGGGAAGGGTGAAGGCAAGGGAAGCCAGTGTTTCCTGTCCATCCACCCCACTCTCCTGGCTGGACAGAGGCGGGTGTGGGCCAGCTCTAAGCAGCATGGCTTGGTCCTCTCTTGGGATTTACTCCACCAAGAACCTGCCCTGGCTTTTTGCTGCTTCACAGTCACACTTGATTAGTTCCTGGATATATGGAGCAGTATTTCCTTTGCAATTTATTGCAGTCACAGAGATTTAAATTCAGGAGGAAGGAAACTAACCGGATGCTGCAGGAAAAGGCTTTCAGAAGGCAGAGGGAGAAGAGAAGAGAAGAGAAGACAAGACCGTCTCTATTTATTAGCTTAGAAAAGCTTATTTTAACAATGTTGTTTAGGAGCCACACCTGCCTGGAGACTCCTTCACAAGGATGCTGCTGGGAGGCAGTCCTGAAGAACAGAAATTGTATGGCAAAGCAGAAAACAGGCAGGTAGGACAGGCACGGCACAGCAGTAAGTGCTGAGAAAGGTGTAACAGAAGGAGAAGAACTAATTGCCTTTGGAGTGGATTCAGCTACTGTCTTCACTCTCACAGAATGTATTGCCCTTTGCACTCCCTTGGAGGAGAAGTACTTCTGAATATTGAAAATCAATGCTTCTATTGATATTTAGAGAATTACTGTCAGGTAATGTGTGTCCATATCACGTCAGATAATGGAGCAAAAGATGGCAAGAGTTGAGGTTTGCTGCTGTGGCTCTAGCGTGCACACTTGAGACCATGTGCCTCACCCAGAAGCAGCATCTCACCTTGGCAGCAGCACCCTCATCACTGCAGCACGGATGCCTTCCAGAGTGGCAAGAGCAGTCCTTTGATGTGAGGAGGAGGCTCTTCATGATGCTTTCTTAAATTCAGACTGAAACCAGCCTGTGGGTGGTTGCTTGAATCCTTGCCAGTGTGAAAAAAAATATTTCTTTTAAAATGACCTTTTTCTATTGGGTTTATCTTGGTTCTCAGTATTGTTCTTGAGCAGCCAAAGAAGACAAAATGAAAGGAAATTAACACAGGGCTGAAAAAGAAAATATATTGGTCAGAAATAATGATATCCTAGTCTAAATGCCTAACGTCTCCTTTTGCAAGTCCAGGAGGTGAATGGTCCCACTGCAAACCCTGTGAAAATAGAGAGACACTGAACGAGGGAACCCCAAGAACAGAATGAGCTGATTTTGGCATGCTTTGCGGGTGAGTCATGTCTGTGCAAGAGATGAAAGCTGCTCAGGACATGATTAGGACTTCATAGTACATTTCCATTACACATTCACTGTGCTGTGTTGGCCATCCTACTGAGGGCCAGAAGATCATTTTAATGCTCCAAACTCATGTCTTCCACAGGGTCCAGGCAGGGCAAGGGCTGAAGTTTGTTGACTGCTTTGTGCCAACAGACTTATGCAATGAAAATCTGTTGGGGTTTTGCACAATAACATGCATCTAGGGGAGGGGGGAAAAAGCTATGAATTTCAAGTTATCTGTGATGGAAGCTTTGAGCTTATTCTGCCAGGCTGGATATTCAGGCAGGTACAACTGTGACAGACAAGCTCCCTTGCTACTTCAACTTCAGCAAAGGGCAGGGATGAGGAAGATCCTCCAGGAGGGACAAGTCTGGGAGCAGCCACAAAACTTCAGCAGAGTAAGTCCTCAGCTTAAGCACAGGGTTATGTGCTGAATACCTGCAGTCAGATAATGCATGAAGTGGGAGACAGATGAGGATGGAAACTGCCTCAGACACCAGGGATACCTCTGCAGAGCTGCAGCTGGATCCTAGAGGGGCTGGGGGAAAGGCTGGGTCTGGAAATACTGAGGTTTTCATGGGCTGACTGAGGACAAGCCATGTGGCAACAGTGGCTTAAGGCATGTGCAGGTAACATTTAGTCCTGGCATGTCATTCTTCCCTTGCCATGCAGTGGGGAGAAATGACTGTGGAGCCAAGGCCTGGAAGGAAGGAGAGGGAAGGAGCTGGTAAGCATTACCAATGTACCCTAAAAGCTCAGTAGGAAAGTGTGACTCTCCAGCTAGATGAGCAGCAATTAAAAGTGAAGCAGGAAACGTGATGAGGATGATGATGTCAATGGAGTAAAACCCACGCTCAGGTGACCATCAGCATAAGTCAGCAACTTACCTTTAATGTCTCAGTGGCTCAAACAATCCCAAGATGCCATGAACTTGAATTTGAGGTTCAGTCTGCATGGGAAGACTGTGTGCATGGTGCAAATGGTAAAAAGCATGTGGGGTGAAGGATGCTTGGCTACACTGCCTGGCACAGTGGCCTCCAGCAAGGGATGTCACAGCTGTGTGTGCAAAGCGTTAATTGCCTACGGCCTGCAGCACCCCAGTGCTCAGGGTTTCTGATGGAGATAACATCTTTTGAGCCAACGAATCTGAGCAGTGCAGGGAGCAGATGTGGTCAGCCAGACCCTGCCATAGAGGTAGGTCTGGTGTTGCCGAGTCAGTAATTGGTGATGATTTTAATGATGTGCTCAAGCTTCACAGGAGAAGCTACTCTGCTTCAGAGAAGATGAGCCTTGAAACAGGTATCTAACCAGGCCAGGCAAAACACTGCAGCGAAAAACACAGTCGGAGATGGTCTTGCTAGCATCAACATCTAACTGGGATGCTGGTGTCAAAAAGAATAGGGTGAAGAGGCTTAGAAAGCCAAGGTTATTCTGGCCTCAGGCACCTCACAGGGCTGAACAGGTAAGACAGGCATGCCTTGGCTGCAGGAAAGGCAATGGCTGGCATAATCAGGCAACACCCATGAGTCTCCAGGAGTACATCCATCTCCCCTGGGTTTTGCACTTGGAGGGACAGATGGCTTTGTGGCTACAGCCAAAGCTCATTTATTCTGAGAGCTGAGCTCAGTCCCTCTGTCAGAATAACCAAGACTGCAAACAACCTCTTGTGCTGCTGTGAAGGGCCAAGACTGATTTACTCACTTCCTCATAAATTTAGTAACTCAGAGTTAACAACAATTAATGGAGGCACAAACCATAAACACAGACATGCAGATGATGGGTCTCTCCTCCCTCTGCATAAGAACTGTCTTGTTGCTGCAATGTCGCCTGAAATGAGGTTTTCTGTGTTTTAAAGAATTTGCATTTGGGGATGCACTTGGGGAACCCTAAAATCAGATCAGAGCTCGTCGGTGCTGGCCCTCAGAGCAAGATGCTTAAGCAGCACCCAGAGGATGCCCCAGGAGGGCTCTGGGGCAGTTCTCTGCTAAATAACACATCAGCCCTGAAATGAAGCATACACCAAATAATTCATGAGAGGAAATGAATTATTAAATAACTTCTTGTTATTGCCATTCTAATTACACACCATTGATTTCATACCTAGAAGGGCTGCAATAGCCTTGCAGAATCATATCTTGCTGGTTTCAAATTTGAGGGTTTCAATATGCCTGTGGGCTTTGAACATAAAAGTGAAGCTGGGAGGAGCCAGGGCAGGCATTTCAGGAGCAATTTCACCATTTGCTTTGTGGCAAAATAAATAATGTTGAAAATCCCCTTTCCCCAAATCCCTGTGCTTCTTTCCTCTTACTGTATACAACTAAAATACATTTTAACAGGAGGGACAGTCTGGAAGTCAGAAGGTCAGTCTGCAGGACAAGTATCTGTTTGTAGGAAACCAAACCTTATCCAAAGGGTCTTGCAGTGCCCAGGTATTCCTGGTATGCTTTATCAGGTCCAGGGGGGCTCTATTTGCTGGGATAGCTGCCGTACTAGGAGCTCTCCAGGCACCTCCCTGTGCTGGGCTGCATGCTTTGGCAGCTTCCCCAGCATTGCCAGGGTCTCCAAGGAGCATTGTTCATGAGTTCTCCACAGATCGCTGTTGCTGAAAGATGAAAGGATCATTCCAGGAAAATGGCAGTTTTGCCTGATTTGTGTGAGTTTCCTTGCGATTTTATGGCAGCCTATTAAACACATCATCTGTCTTAAAAGACATGGGCAGGTAATCTCAAACTCATCTGGGCCACAAGTCAGTTTTCAGTTGAAGTTTCCAAGGCATTTGTTTACCAGCACTGCCAACAAAATCTTATTGTATCAGCACTGCTGACAATTCTGTCTGGAGCTGACTTTTCAGGGAAAGCACCTGAAGAGTGCTGGAGGTGGTGCCAGGACTTTGTAGGAAGGATAAAGCATCTGCATACACTTGCCCACCCCTGAAACCTCTTAATCAGCATCTGAGCACAGGGACACTTCAACCCTTACTCTTGCTGGGACAAAACCAGTCCCAGGTGACTGACTGGGGGTCTGTGTCTGTGTCCCTGGTGTTCTGCCTGCTCTGGGAGTGGGATTTGGATTCTCCTCTTTGAAGAGCAGTCTCTGGCAGCTGCATCCTTATCAGTCATTGCTAGGCTTATGTTTCTAGGGGTGGTTGGTGCTATGATGATGTCAGCATCCCTGCTCAGCATCACCCTCTGAGCCTGTCTCATCAGCCAGGTCCAAATCTGCCACATTCATACCTGATCCTCTTGCCACGCCTGGGAGGTGCCAGAACTCAGGAGAGGCCTTCCTGGAAACTGTGTTGTTATAGCTGTTGTGCTCCTCTCAGTTAATCATTAGGTAGTTGTCTGGAAAGTCACTTGGATTTTCATGGATTTTTTACACATCCACCCTGCTGATTTCTTCCAGGCCCACAAACTGTGGAGAGCTTCTCCCAGGCAGTGACAGATATTGCCAGTGCCCTTAGAAGCTGCATCAGAAGACACCGAGCAGCTCTGGTGGAGCAGAAAGCAGTGCTGGGAGAGGCACAACCACCCATTCTATGCCCATTTGGAGGGCAGCATACATGTAGGGATCTTGTCCCGTGCTCCAGCTGCTGCCCATCTTGTGCACACTGATTTCTTGCTAGTACACCAAGGCAAGCTTGGGAGCTGGCATGCTGCTTCCCTGCCAGCAGCCTGGGACATCCAGCCCTGGTTCAGTCAGGGTCTCCATCCCCAAGAGCTGCCGCAGACATCCAGGGGATCTAGGCTATACTTCTTCCTGCAGACAGGGAAATGATTCAGGGGGCTGTGAGGTCCCCCCTAGTCCTGTTTCAAAAGCCCTTGGAGCAGGATGGGGGAGGCTATTTGGGGAGTGTTCTGTGAAGTTTCCAGCCTCACATCAGTCTCCTGAAGTAATGAAGAAGTAATTAAAGTAATTAAATTTTGCAGGAGAAGGAAAGCTTCACTGATGGCAAGAGACTATTAAAACTCCCAATCTCATCATAGGAAGTGCTAGGCAATCTCATCATAGGAAGTGCTAGGCTCCAAGTGAAATGCATTTACGCTTTTATGTATTCTTACTTGAAATCGTTGTAATGAATCTGGGAATTGTTTGCCCATTTAGAACAGGCCCCCTCTTGAACTGTGCTGTGCTCCCCTCCTCCCAGCCCACCGTAATTTGGTATTCCAGTTAGAAAACAAATTGGCATTCACTGGAAAATCAATCTTTTCACTGTTTAATTTCTCCAGGAAATGTGTGGGAATGCAATAACATCCTCTCATATGAATCCTCTGAATTCTTAATCGCAGATGGGGAGCAGTAAGACTGCCCACATCCCAGGAGCCACCAGGACCCTGTGCCAGCAGCATCCTTGTGCTGCCTAAGGAGGAGCATGGCATCGGTCCATGCTGGAAAAGAGCAGTCAGTCCCCCTGTCGTTTATTAGCTGGGATAAAACGGAAAGTGCTTGTTACAGCAGGGGAGATGACAACAAACAGTGTGAAGAAAAGCCTGAAGACACAATGTATTGTGTTTATTCAGGCTGAGGAGAGGGAGGATAAACAAAATATGTCCTTTTGCACTGATATGAGAAGAGCCCAGCTTCTGCATTTCATCCTGACACATCACTGCTCCTGCAGTGCTTGGCCTCCAGCTGCCAGGTTCACCAGGGATGGGCCTGGCAGGTCCCCTGGGTGCTTTTACAGGCGACACCAGCCGTTCCCTCTGCACAAGGACAGAGCAGTATCCACTCTGGAATACATTTTCCTTGTAAGGGGGCACTTTTTAACCACATCAGCCAACTGATCTGGCAATGATGCATTTGCTTCCCATGGAGACACCTGCTCCTGAAATAAACTGCCATTTTTATGGTTAACATTGTCTTTTACACTTACTGCAGGAAAATGAATATCCGTTTATAAGCAAAAAGGTTTTACTGCAGTATCAGAAAGCACTAATGAATGTACAGAAACAAATTATATGGTACCCTATGAGTCAAAATTCCCAAACAGAGATTTACAGCAAAATGAATAGCAGGCAAAGATAAAAGCCTGCAACTGAAGCAGGTCATATAATTAATCAGGGACAATGAATTTCTGAAACATTGAGCTGTCGGGTCCTTCAGTCTGGTTGCCCAGCTCCATTTCAAAGCTAAATAACTAATAGTCACAAAGAGTTAATGCAGCAGGTGAAGCAGCACTGCAAAAGCAGCTGTCCCACTCACCCACCCCCTGCCCGCCAGGATGCACTGGGTAAGTGCTTTGCTGCACAGGAGCTCCCAGAGCATCATTTCACCTTAGGGAAGGGGCAGTGGAGGGACTCTCTGCCCACCTACCAGAGGTGTAAGCCTCTGCTAGCAAAATTCCCTCCACCAAAATGAAAGGGCACATCACTTGGCCCTGTGGGACAACACTACATTTGTCCATGAGCCCAGGGTGCACGTTCGTCCCCTGGCTAGGCTATCACTCGCTCACTTTTCCACTTCTCCTTCCTCCCCCTGTTCACAAATTAGCAACAAACATGTTCCAGGTTGTACTAATTAGTTTGTTGGAAGATTCCAATGGACCATTTGGGCAAGCATATGCTGCTGCCAGGAGCCAGCTCTGTCAGGCTGCCTCCCCATCACTGCCTGGCAGCCGCCCCACAGCCACTCAGGACACCCACAGTGAGTTCACCCCCTCCTCCTCATGGCCCCAGCAGGCCACAAGGGAAGAGTTAGGGTCCCCAAAGTTGAGTCTACAAGATGCAGTCACATTGCCAACATCCTTTTGCACAGGGAGGGCTCTGGTTCCCAGTAGACGGCCTGTCCCTTGCCTGTTTCTGCTCCAGTGTACGTTTGTCAAGGGGTACATCAGTGGTGGTGCCATGAAAGATGGCTTGTCACTCTCTGCAGTCCCATAATCACATTCCCTCCCTTTTCTCATATTCTCACTTAGCACACTAAATGAGCATCTTTGTCAGACACATAATAGGAAACATTCGTCATAAAAATTTAAGGGCTATGGAAATAAAGTGACCTCTCCAAGGGTTTCAATTACACTGTAAGGTAATTGTGTCTTCTCTACACCTCCATCATGGTGTTTGAGAGTCTTCAGCAACAATTTCTTTATTTATTACAGCTTAAGCATCCGTAGCTCTTTTCAGTTATGAAAATATATAGCATAAAACCTGGCAAATACAGGCTGAGCCACATGTAAAATATGACAGCAGTCCTCCCGGCCATCACACCACAGAGAGATGTGGCAATAACCCCACATGCACCCTCGCAGGGCTGCAAAGCCACCAATCGCATGTGTCCAGCCCAGCAGGACCTCCACAGGGCATGTAGATGTGGCAGGACAAGGGGAACCATGGCAAGGCATTGGGCTAAAACCATCCAAACTAGGACTGGTACCAGGGCAAGGAAGAAAGCCTCTTGGAGGAAAAATAGCACAGAGTTATTATTTTTCTGGGCTCTAAAGGCTGCTTGGAACTGGGACAGAGAAGCAAAGCAGGTTTTCGTTTTATTCTGCAAAGCCCTTTTTTGTGTGCAAACCTTTGTTCTGCAGGGTAGAGGTGTGGAGGCTGGAGACAAGCGCAGCTTGTGAAGCATCAGAGGGAGCATCCCCAGAGCCAGCTGAGGCCATCTCCTATAAAGGGAGCAGGGTTGGGGCTTTCTGCCTGGGATTTTGCTGAAAGCAGAGCTGGGACATTTGAGGTATCACTCACCTCCTGAGGTGCTGTGCACGGGATGCAGGTGAACCGCAGCAGCCGTTCCCTTACGCTGCTGTGCATTTCCACATGAGCTGGTGGATCTGAATAGGGCAGCGACTATGAAAGGAGAAGGTATGCAGTAAAATCCAAGGTAATTAGGGTCCTTCATCCCCCTACCCAAACTTTGAAGGGAGCTGAGCATGTTGGCAGAGAAAAGTAGGCTGAAGGAGCCAGATTTTCTTCTCACCTCAGCTCTGAGAAGCAGGTCCTCCTGGACTGCTCAGCACAGCAGAATTCTGCACTGAAGATGTAATAGTAAAAAAGAGCCTTGTAAGATGCCATAGGAACTAGAAAGACAAAAAGTAAATTTTTTTTCTTGTCAGAAAGACACAGAATCCTACACCTTGAATGAGAGAGATGATTAGACAAGGAAAAGATGTCACTAAATCCCTGACTATAAATCACTCATCTTGCAGCAAAAATACTTAACAGCCATCCTGTGCAATATCAATGCAGGAACTTGTGTTGGGGATTACAGCTGATCTAGGGTAAATGGGCAAATGGGGACTGGCTGCTTGCTCTATGGATGTAAGAGAATTATACAGCAGCTGAGAAATATTTCCTGCCCCAGCAGGTGTTACTGGGTTATGCCATGAAAATGGTGCAATCAGCATTAGATGTGCCTGAAAGCTGCAAGGGCTCCTGATTGGTCATTTATGTGGCATCATTGGGAAATTTGGGGAGAGAGGGGAGTGCAAATAAAAAGAATGAAGCAGAAAAAGCCTTCCAAGTTAAGACAGAGATCGGCAGCCGCTTGATCACCCTCTCTCCTGTGGGGTCTGTGATGGTGATGCTGTAGGAAACCTCTACCAGAGATGTAGGTGACTGCGGTGAGTGTCAGACAAGATACCTAGGGGTTCAGATAGACATTTTCTGATGTGGAAACTGTTATGCTGGATGCAGGAGGATGCTGTATTGCTGCAATGATTTAATTGCTGAAAAAAATGGTAATTGCTTAGGGAATAGTGACCATGACCTGATTACAGTCTGTGTGAGAAAGCAAAGAGCAGGCCCAGTCAGTAATACAGCTACTCAATGTCTCCAAGGGGGTGGCATAAATCAGTTACCAGCAAAACTGGCTGGGTGGAAAAAACTAAATGACTGTGAAAGGAAAGATAAAGTGGTCTTTAAGAAGCATTTAAGAAACAGTAAAGGAAGTAACTTTGCCAGAATTTAGCCTGACAGCTTTGAACAATAGGAAAACAAGGAAGGGAAAGATGTGTGTGCAGAAGATGTTATGAGAAGCATGGGAAATTTGGATGGGAAGCAAAATAATAAAATTTTCAGTGTTGGTGTACATGCCACTGTTCCAAGGAGGAGAATTTGAACAGAAAATTGAATCCTCCTGTGGGCAGGAAAGGTTCACGATTTGGAAGGAGCAGGCAGGTGTGATTGAAAGAAGTTGGGCACACATTTATATCAGCTAAAGACAACGGATGCTCTCTCTTGTTTTTGTACTAAAGAGGCATATTTTAAATCTGGCTGATTGACCTAGCTGCCTCTCCAGAGCCTGCAGCATTGCCTGGGCAACTTCTGCCTGGTACTTAGCAGTGGAACCAAACTGGAGCCTCCTTCCCCTGGCTGGAGCATAGAAATGGATGGAAACTCTGGGGCTGTGGAAACCATCCAGGGATGGATGGTGATGGGGATTGTGCCCAAGACATGGTGTTGCCACCACCCTTCTGCCCCCTACTCCCTATGGCTTTTGCAGGGCTGATCTCCCAGGAGATATCAGTGGTAGAAATGAGGGCAGATGTGCACCCATGGCTTCTCAGTGCCTGCAGACTGGGCAAGTAGAGGCCTAAAGCAGAGTACCCAGCTGGGAGCTGAGATCTCACTCCAGCCTTGGCTTGCGGGCCCTAAGGTGCCAGGTATGATGCTGACATGGCTGGACCTGAGCTCAACTTCTGCATCAAGGGTAAATCAAGAAGGCTCTCGGGTCTATTGCAACCCAGTGATGCTGGGTGCAATGTCCCTTTTGGAAGAGGCCAGCTGGCTCCACTGAGCAGCATCCTCCCTGCTGGGAGAGGCAGGACCCACTACAGACAGGTCATGTCAGGAACATAAATGCTCACCCACCTTCCTCCAGGCAGCTTTTCTCAATCAAGGGAATCTACTGTTCTGGTAAGTGACTGCTCAGTATTTCACTGCCCTTCCCCTGTTGAAGCTTTCTGGAGGAAAGCACCACAGAAACCTGATATTCAGTTTCAGTTGAGCATCAAAAAGCAGATCTGCTGCCTAGCTGGGGCACAATTTGGAGAGCTGCCAGCATGGCTGAAGCTAAGGTCTCCTAATTGCAGAGCTGCCTGCTCTGCCATCAGACAAAATTACTTGATCATGTTTTACTTTTGGCTTAAATCTTTCCATTTTGATCCCAAGGAGAGCAGCCAGGAGTTGATGAGTGGCATTTCTTTTCCTGAACCCTGCCAGTGCAGTGAAGGTGTAATTATTTTGAGCTGGACGTTAGCCTAGATATAAGCATAGTCTTGCTGCCTTACATTCCTTTGTATTTATTGATGCCTTTCTCCCTTCCTGCCCCCCCTCCCTCTTTGGTCTTGCTGCTTCTTTTTTAAAGACTTCTAAATTTATGGCCAGCTCAAAAGTAGCAATACAGCTGTAATGAAAAATTGTCACAGTTCAGTGCTGTAACTTACTGGCTGTTTTCTTGGGTCTTCCTTATGTTTGTTTTCATCTAAACACCATTTCTGTATAATGTTTTCAAACAATGTTGTGTTAGCCTTAATTTTGACCTTGTTGCAATTTCTACCAGAATATTGTTTTGGCTCAGAAATGGCCATATTCACTCTTCAGGCCAATGAAAATAAGTCTGCAAGGCTGAAAAGAAGATGTCAAAAGCAGGCACTAAAAATCACTTTAAATTATAACAGTTGTATATTATTTTTGCTTCAAGTACAAAGCCTTCATGTAGCAATTTTCATCCTCGGACAGCAAAGTGCGTCATAGTGAAGTTCACTGTCGGCAGCCCTGATTTTAAAGGTGAGCTGAAATATGGCCTTTGCTTTCTTTGCTGTGTTCCTTTACCCAAAACAAGCTTGTTAATCCAAAACTGGCTGGCTCTCTTGCTCCCCCAGGACATGCCCATGCCTTCCTGGCTGAGCAAAGATATCCACAGTGACTGCTCTATGGGACCCATAGGGTCTAGTACCAAGGCCAAGAAGAGGCTTGCTCTTGCCTGATTAGCTGAATCCTCCTTTTTTTGTCTTCCCATTGAACAGAGAGAGCTGGGTTTAGTCTGAGGGGAGTAATGCAGCTGCTTGGCTTTGTGCCCTGTTGGCTTGGCCACATGCTGTGGAGGTGGCTGGAGCCAAGGTCTTACTACCCCATCGAAACATGTCCTGGTGGGTGTGACTGTACCTGGGGCTTAAGCACCATGGCATGGTCTGAGCCAAACCTTGGCCTGTGACAGGGGGAGCCCAGGTGATGGTATAAATGCATCCTGAATGTCCCCAAACTCATCAGCACTGCTCTATACATAACAATGATGCAAGAGCAATATCAGGACTGGGATGGACACTCCCAGGCTGGGCATACCTCAGCTGGCATCACGTCTGAAGGGAAAAAACTTCTGCCTGTACTGAACAGGGCAGCACCAACCTGCCAAGGAGGGGGTGAAATAAGAATCAAAACAGCAACTTCCCGCTCACTAAGACTTTGCTTTGCTGCAGTTCCCCATGCAACAGCCCAGAATCTTTCATCTCTGTGGATAAAGGTGGTTTATTAAATAAACTTTGTCTTATGTTAGTAGTTCTGCAGAGCCTTGTCTCTTTGTCCTTGGGGATAAGAACTAATTGGGATAAAACACTCACTGTGCAGCCTGAGTCCAAGAAGCCACTGCTGGAAGGTCTCCATTACCCCAGGACTGGCTGTTCCTCACCTCAAAAATGCAGGCTGTGAAATGCCTTTGAAAGTCTGATGGCTGGTCGACCACTGCAGCCAGCTGCTTCTGCCTGGTTTTCTGATGTTGAGGCCTCATTGCCCAAGCCCTGGTGGGAAACAGAGGCCATCCACCCGCTTAACTCATCCCCTTACTCTGTCTCCTTGTGGCCTTTATCAGCAAGGAAAAGCCCAGGAGATCCCAGCAGAGCCCTTTGGAGCTGTGTGATGGGCACAAAGCCTGCTCATGGATATGGATGGCTGCCAGAGAACTGCTGGCTTCCCAGCCCACCTTACAACCAGGCTTCAGGACACAGCTGTAAAGCAGAAAGAGCTTTTATTTTATACAACCAAGTTTAAATGAGCAGTCCTGTGAGGAAACAGAAGCTTAAAATTTATAGTCAAACACAGACAAAGTGGGATACTCCCAAAGGGCTGCTTTAAATAGAGACTTCATTTCATCTGGATGTGTTATTCTAGTAAGATGTTATCTGCAAGTTTCAGAGCTACCTGGGAAATCTTACTGCCTTACCAGGGAAAATTATATTTAAAAAGGATTAAATCTGACAGTTTTAAGCCAAAAGTGGATTTTTAAGTCATAAGCAAATTCAAAAGGAAAAGGTTAGCAGGCTGTTGAAAAGGCAACTGCATTTAGGCTAATAGAGCTTAATTTCTGGACAGATATTAACGGACTGAATGTGGTGAGCCCTGCTGTGACTGAAGACAGGAAGATGCTGCAGTGGTGATGGGGAGGGAGAGGAACCAAATCACTCCTTTCAACAAGCACTCCCACTGGCCACATGTCCTTACCTGGCCAGTGACCCCCCAGACACTGCTGAGGTCCTGGGTGAGCAGCAAGCAGATGTCAGGGATGAACAACTGCAGGTTCTTGAAAGCAGGCTTTAAGGAAATGTTGGCTAGTGTCAAGAAAAGAGTTGAGAAAAATTTTGACTTGAAGCTCACACAAATGAGCCCACTTCTTCTACGTGAGAAGTCTCACTTTTCCCTATTCCACAGGAAAACTCTTGCTCACATCACCCTGCAGCTACACAGTAACTCAAAGCAATTAAACATATCAGCTCCTTAGCCGTCGAGTCTTGCTTCAACTATCTTCACTTTAAGACAGAGCAAGATGTTATGAAGCTCCCATCTATATTTCTCTCCAAATATTGAAATGACATTTCTGCCCACTGACAATAGGTCCTTGGAGAAGGATCCAGCCCAATTAATCTTGCAGTCTGTGACTTTTAAACGAGGGCTGTCAGTGTAGGCGCTCTGGTAAGAGTGCAAGAAAGGCTGAATAAGCATTACAAGATGCTGCTGTCCCAGTGCATCAAGTCTCTTTCTGGTGCCTTGCACGGTGCCCCAGTCTGCCCACCAGTCCCAGTGATGGCATAACTGCCTGGGTATGCATGGGCTGTCCCCACCTTATTACCCCTAGCTCTGTGTCCCTTTGTACACAGCTGGCATGGATGTAGCTGATGGGACAAGGACAAGTGTCACTGACCCAAATCAGCTCCGAAGTTGCCTGGCACAGGGCAGCAATCCAGGTGGGTGTGAGCTGAGCCAAACCGTGCAGGGTGCCCGCAGTCAGCACAGAAAGGGCCCCCCTCTAAAAAAAAGCACTTTTCTTCCCATTTTCTCTCCTAGCTATTGATTTCAATGCATGATTGCTTTTCTCCTTTGATTAGTTTTGGGCTTCTTTCTACAAGGAGGACCCTGAGATGCTGGAAAGTGTCCAGAGAAGGGCAACAAAGCTGGTGAAGGGTGCACAAGACTTCTGAGGAGCTGGGAATGTTTAGTCTGGGTTTGAAGAGGAGACTGAGGGAAGATCGTATTGCTTTCTAAAAATACTTAAAGGAGGTTGTAGTGAGGTGGGGGTTGGTGTTTCCTTCCTGGTAGCTAGCAACAGGACAAAGGGAAATGGCTTCAAGATGTACCAGGGGAGATTTAGATTGGATTTTAGGAGGAATTTATTTACTGAAAAGGTTATCAAACTTTTGAATAAACTGCCCAGGGAGGTGGTTGGATCACCATCCCTGGAGGTGTTTAAAAGATGAGTAGATATTGTACTTGGGGACATGGTCTGGTGGCAGACTTAGAAGGGCTGGATCAATGATTGGACTGAATGCCCTTAAAGGTCTTCTCCAACTAAAACCATTCTGTGATGCTCTCCAGAAACTTACCTCTTGTTTTCACTGTGGAGAAGCCTGTGGCTGGGCAATTTGTGCACAGCAAGCTCCTTATCCCAGTCCTCCATCATCTGCATATGCCAGTGCCCCTTGCAAAATAACTCTGCCTGTGCTTGTGAAAGGGCAGTCACCATCATGTGGCTCAGCCCCAATAAACAAGCCTATCAAGCCCCAAGCCCTGGTAGCTGCAGCCAGGTCCCCATCACAAATCCACAGCCCACATCCACTTTGCTTTGCAGACCCCAGTGTCATCCAGCCCTCCTTCATTTTTTGGAGGAGGAAGGGAGTTGAAACGGGGGCAGAATGTAGTGCTAGGGCAGCTGTCTGGTGGCTCAGTGTGGATTTAGGGGCACAGTTCACACCACCATGCCTGGTGCCATGGTGCATTAGGGAAGTGTGGTCAGAGGGAGATGGTCATGGCTTTGCAGGCAGCTGGACACATCTGTGATCTCTTCAGGTAGAAAACATCCCCGCATTTCCCACACAAATGATTGGATCATCCTTTCAGTCTATTTTAGAGTGCTAATTACTTTGTTCCTATTATTGTCATCATCATCTTCTTCTCTCCAGGTATAGAAACACCTCAGGGCCATGGTGCATTAGGGAAGTGTGGTCAGAGGGAGATGGTCATGGCTTTGCAGGCAGCTGGACATATCTGTGATCTCTTCAGGTAGAAAACATCCCCGCATTTCCCACACAAATGATTGGATCATCCTTTCAGTCTATTTTAGAGTGCTAATTACTTTGTTCCTATTATTGTCATCATCATCTTCTTCTCTCCAGGTATAGAAACACCTCGGGCTATCAGGTGCTGTTGTGGTAATAGCTTAAATTGCCTCCGACTCCTGCACTTAATCTCTGCATGCAAAAGGACTCAGCTGGGTATCAATTTCCTTGGCCCCATCTCTGAAGTGCCAGAAGAAATAGCAGCACTTTCATGCTGTTTTGTTCTTGCTGCTATCTCCTGATCCGCAGATTGAATACATTACACTATCTTCTCCTAGCCTTGATCCTGAGGCTGGATTAATGGGATTAACTCCCAGTTTGCCTTACAACCTTTCTCCTTAGAGCTGACTTAAGTAATGCACTGTGATATTCCTCAGCATCTCATGCTGCAACCCAGTGGGCAACAAGTGTATCCCTCCACAGCAGCAGTTTCCAGGCCAGAAGATGCCCCAGGAGGACAGGATGGCACAAACACGGGCAGCATTGCTGTTACCTGAGCTGTGCCAAGTGCCATCAAGAGCCTGGCAACTGCTTGGTGCTGCCGACTCCCCCCTCTCCCTGCCTGTATTCTGCTAAATCATGGGGAAACAGAGCAGCTGGCTATAATGCAGACCAAAAATTCCCACTATGGCCCACACTGCAAACACATTAAACCTCTGTACTGACCCTAATGCAAAGGAAAATTGCATTTTGACTCTACACTAACAAAAAGCAGCTGTGCATCACTTACCAATATCGAGTCCATTTAAGAAAACATGTTTTTGCTCCGCTCTAATTGCTTCAAATGAAGCAATTGCATTACGCACTCTGCCTTCATTGTACCTCGCCAACAGACACTTTCCACCAGCTTGCTAAGTTTGCCCTCAACATGAATTAAATCTCAGTGCTCAGGAGGTGGAAAAGTGGCTGCCCTGCCCATCATACCTTGCTGGGATGCAAATGGCTGGAACAGGTTTCCTTAATCCCTAACACAGTCTGCAGTACAGCACCAGGAACTGATCAGGCTGGGCAGAAGTCCTCTTCCAGCTTCACTAGGGGGGTAATTTAGGAAAGAGAAAGACCAGAGAGACCTTCACTGCAAAGCAGGGATGCAGCCACCCTCCTGTGCTTACTGTCTGCTCCTAACCAGGGCTTTCAGTGTTGTTTCTGAAGCCTGAGACTCAGCCTGGCTCTGCTCCCATCCCAGAAGATTTCCAGGTATCTGGGGGATGCCTGGTGCCTTGCAAGCTCTGGGCAGCAAGGTGTTGCTTCTGTGCTAACCTAGCACCTACAGTGAAAAGTAGAATTAATAGCCTTATGTAGCTGGCACACTGTAAATAGTTAGGCCATAACTCACCTTACAGTGTGCCTTACAGCTGGCACACTGTAAAACAGTTAGGCCATAACTCACCTGACCTTGTATTTCAAATAATTCCTAATGGCTTCCTTTGAAGCCACTCAAAGGCAACTTATAGGACGGGATGATGAAAGCCTTGCTTTCAGGTGATAGCATCTGTGTGCAGGGCGGACCACTTGTAGATTCCTTTTCTTGGCATCTGCTGGATTCTGTAGCCATGTGAAAAAAAACAGGCCAGCTCTGTTTGCTTATTCATTTATATAGTTTAAATCCCTTCCTCAAGAAAACATGATAGCTTATTGCATCAGCAATTTATAATTCCTGGCTCCCTACAACATTCTCGCTGTTTACAGCTATGTATTATTTACTGTCCGACACTGAAATAAGAAACATTATGAAAATATGTTAAGGAGTTATTCAGGTACCCTATATGCAGCCAGAAACACACCACTTTTCTCATCCCTCTAACATCTTTAACCCTCCATTGCCCAGCCTGCAGGCAGGGCAGGACAGGCCCTTGAGGACAAGAAGCAGGTGCTGACTGCGCGTAATCATGCTAGTTAGAGAAGACACTGATATCACCCTTGCACCACTCTAGGAAGTGGTGAATTACAGCAGAAGGTAGCAATAACACAGAGGCATTTTTCCCTGTGCCTGAGATGCTGGTGACATCCAGACACTGGAGAGGACAGGTGCTGTGCCAGTATTTAGGAGTTATCATGATGTATTCTTACTGGGCTCCATGAATACATTTAGCTCAGCAGCTTCATTCATAAATCCCCACCCAACTCAAAAGGTCATTCCTCCCAGAGTGATGTCCTTTATGTTAAGGATAGAGTAGCCATTTTGTTCAATACCAAGATAAAAAATTACTATTTCTCCTTTTGTTGATTTCTACACAAAATCACACTTTCCCTCCCTTGACAGAACCATGAATTTTCTGCAGGCTGCCGAATGCTGAGGCTGTAGCCAGGGCAAACCACTCAGCTGCGGCCAGGGTGGTGGGGAGCCTGCATCATCTCTTCCCCATTAATAGGCTCATATAGGCAGCTGTCCCCCACAGCACCCATTAACACACATGAGAGTGTGCCTGGAGGTGAGATCTTCACTAATCAAATGTGCTATTAAGATTCTAATCCATTTCATTAGCCTGTTTCATTTGACACTTAGTGAGGCTCAGAGATGCTCTGTGTAATGGTGATGACCGCGCACAGCCTGTCCTGTGGAAAAATAATCCTTTTCATTAAACTGTCATTCCCTTTTATCCTAGTTTATTTCTAAAGCCAAAGTGCACCAGGGACATGCAGCTCTGGCAGAGATGCTGTGGATTTTCCCTTGGTGCGTGTCACCATGAAAGACAGAGAAGATTGTATAAACAGCAGCAATATCCCCCTCAAATAAAGCCCTGAAAAATAACCCACTCCGTTATTTGATTAGATATTATTGGACCATATTTTGGGGATGCTAACTGTAGACCCTTCACTGAGTATTTTGGAGATTTAAATTATTAAATATCTCAAGCCCACCTGAAATTATTTGTAATTTCTTTCTTCCTTTGATTGGTAAGCATGTGAAATAGTCTCAAAGGTCAGCAGAGAAACAGGATGCAGGATGAAAGATTGTTCAGGAGGCTGATAAACCAGCAGGCCAATCCTGCACTAATGTGTTAGGCAGATAGGCTGACATCGCTATTTTCATTATGGATTCTGTGTCACCTCTTCTGCTGTTGATTGACCAGGCTGTCAATCAACACCCCAAGTCCTTCTCTAGGCAGCTTTCTAGCCACTCTTCTCCTAGTCTGTAGCTGCACAGGGTTGCTGTTGCTGGTGCAGAACCTGGAATTTGGCCTTGTTAAACCTCATACCATTGGTCTCAGCCCATTGGTCCAGCCTGTTCAGACCCTTTTGGAGAGCCTCCCTACCCTCAAGCAGATCGACACTTCCTCCCAGCTTAATGTCATCTGTGAACTTGCTAAGGGTACATTCAATGCCTTCATCCAGGTCATTGATAAAGATATTGAACAGGACTGGACCCAGCACTGAGCCCTGGAGGACACCACCCTGGGGCATGAGGTAGTTGCAGTAGGACTGGGCTGGTAGGGCATGAAGCAGGTAGATGCTGCCCTGGAGCTCCCTGTCCTGTCCTCCTCTGGCCACATGGCCCCATTAGCAGAGCCCCTGGTTCTGCCTGCCTTTATCATGCTGAAGAACATGTCATTGCCTTCAGTCCAGGACAGTAGCATACACTGCAGTTTCCAACTCCAAGCAATACGTGAAAAGGGAGGAGATACAGCCTAATGACACCCTTTTCACTTTTTCTCACTGAGGTTGCTACCTGAGGTAGGGAAACAGGGAGAGCCCCACTGCCACAGCCAGACATGCCCATGGAGGGGGATGAATGGCAGTTGAAGCATCTCTTACAGCAGGACTATTAGGGGAACTCAGGCTCTTTTTATAATTTATTAGCACACAGTCCCTGCAGCCAAAACAGCAGAATACCTATTCCCTCCTCTGTTCTAACTCATTTCTTTTGAGACAAACAATTTCTGAGCAACTGATGCAAAAAAAATGTTTTAAAAAGCATCTTTGCCCTTAGAAATTCACTTCCATCTACTCCCTTAGTCTTGCCCAGGGCATTCGCATCCCCCTGATCAGCTAGTGGAGGAGAGCTCTCTCCCACCCACGCCTACTTGGGACCCACGGGTTGCTGCTTCAGGGCACTCCTGGTGTGTCCCTGGGAACGCAGATCTGCCACAGGCACCACAGTGATCCATAGGGTCCCCACAAGAAAAATGGAGCTTAAAGCTGAGTGCCACATTGCTGTACTTAGGAAAATGGTACTCAGGGGAGCAACGTGCAGCACTGCTAGCGGGGAGGGTGGCAGGGAGCTGCTGGGGGGCTCCAGACCCACCACTGCTGCCCTTGGCGATGCACCCGAGGGCCAAGTACACGTCCATCTGGGGCTTGATCTTGAGGCCAGCAGAAATGGAGCCACCAATGCTGAGCTATAGCTGAAACAGGAGGAAATATCCCCACCAGCTTCTCAGTGAGGGCTCAGCATGCTCCACATTAACTAATCACAGCACGACTGTGTAAAGCACAGCCAGGACAGCACTGGGAAGCTTCAGCCCCAGGTTTTATCTTCAAGTGTACAAGAGATATTTTTATTTTTTTTTAAATTCTCCATCATCTCCAAACACAATTAAATACAGGCAGGCATACCCCACTGAGCAGTGAGACCATAAATCACTCCCTTTCTATCTCTGCCAGCCGCAGAGGATGGAGCGTGGCCATGGCTCATGGGCAGAGGCATGCTTTTGCAGAAAGCCTGTCCCCATCCCCATTGCTGTTGGGGATGCTGTGAAGGCAGCAGCAGCAGCATGTCCCCCGGCACCCTCATGGGGACGGCAGCCATTCCTCCCTGCTGCAGTCCTGACTTTCCCATTCTGCAGCCCTCTTTTCTCCCCAGAGCTCTTACAGCCCAAATCACAGCTGTCTGATCTTCCACAGTAATGCTGGTTTGTGGCCATCACCGCCTTGAGCCACTGTCTCCTGGCCCAGCCGTGGCCACACAATGGAGCTGCAGACCCTGAGTGTGTCAATGAAAAGCTCTTCTAGACTTAGTGATATGAATTATAGCATGATATTAAAGGCTGCTTCAAGAACAAATGCTGCCCCTGTGGCTAATCAGCAGAATATTTCATTCATTGAGAGACAAAATTAATATAATCGTTTGGCAGATGCAACAATGCCAAGTAAATAACTTGCAATTGAGCTTTATGGTTATGATGGCTTTTGTTGCTGGTCTTGGCCTTGAGAGGGTGGCAATGAAAAAGGGAGAATACAAGTGGAAACCTATAAGACCCTGAAATAAATGCATGCCCTGAAACCATAAGGAGCTGGAGATTAATAGGGGATGCCATCGTGCACGGCACAGCCTGGCCATGCTGCCCCAGCCTCCATGGTGATACCCAGCAGGCAGCAGGATGAGCACACAGCCTTGGCCCGGATGCCTGCCCCACCCTGCAGACAGCCCAGACCCTCAGCTGTGGGCTTTACAGTGTATTTTCATTTTTAAAAAGGGTTTGTAAAGAGAAGAGATGCTATGTCAGTGCCATGAAAGCTGGTGCTAATCAAGGGTTGTGCATAGTCTCCTTGCAGATGGTTAGCACTATAAAATACATATTAATGTTTTTACTATTAATCAGCATAAGCAAGAAAAATCCTTTAAAAAAAGCTTATCAGAAAGCTTATTTACTTAGAGGATGAGAATGAATTAATATCACATCTCAGGCCTGTGAAACATTTTCACAGAGTGAACTTCCCCAGGCTCCTGGCTCATCCACACTTCTTAAGTACAGACTCTTCCCACACCTCATCCAGGGACTCCCTCATTCCAGCTCTGATCAGTGGCTAATCCTGTTCCAGGAGTGACAAACTGTCTTCTGCCAAACACGGGATGAACTGCGTGTCAGAGCTGACAGTCAGCATAAGCCTTCTTCCACCTTCCTACTAAGCCCGTGGCAGGAGCAGGCATTTTACGGCATTACTGGTGCAAGCTGGAGAAACGGAGTCATTACAGGGGCCTGACACTGTCAAGTGGTGGGGCTGGGCCAGTGCAAGAGGCAGCGATCACTGCGTTTAGAGAATACATGCAGGCTTTCACCTGCCTTTCATTCCTCCCCAGCAAGGGATGCAAGGAGGCCACAGCAGCCAGATAACAGGGGGCTGGGAGACTCCCCTGCTATATTCCATGACCAACCCAGTTCAACAGGGAGCCTTCATGTAAAAGCACTCTGAGAAAAACTCTGCCTGTACTCTTCCCATGGCCAGATTCCTGATGCCCTGCATCCTCCTGAGACCTGGCTGCTAGTGCAGCCCTGCCACTAGCAGCATATGGACCAGGGAAGCTGCAAATCCCACGTGGAAGACAAAAGGCAGCCATGATTAAGCAAAATCCTTTACTTGACCCCGAAGTGCTGGAGAAGATTCTGCCCACTGAGCAGTCAGAATAGCAACAAATACCACTTTGGATTTGTATTCCTAACATGAAGTGCATTTGGTGATTCCTGCAAGACAAGCCCAAGGGTAGGCATGGTCCTGCCACACAGGCTCATCTCCCGCATCCTGCTCCCTCACAGCATTTCAGCCTTGCTCCATTGAGCCACTCAGTTCTTCAAGAGGTTTTGCCACTCCGCTCCCTCCAGGGCAGCTGTGGGCTGCTGCAAGGCAGAGGAGGCATCTTTAAAAACAACCAGGCTGCTTTAATAAGGTCAGATGGGAGAAGGAGAGAAATAGTAGCGGCTCTGAGCCTGCTTTGACAGCTACTCTAGCAAATTCCTTGTTTGCTGGTCTTTCAGACAGTCAGCCAGGCTAGAAAGCTAGTGCTCAAACATTTCTTAGATGTACCTGATGCTAAATCAAAGCATGAGCCTCCAAGACAGCACCGCTCCCTCCCAGACCAGCTGCCCCCTGCCCTGCGACCAGGCTGGCTGCTGGGGCCTTGCCTCTGCCCACCCTCTCCACTGCCAATTTCAGACCCCAGGAACTGCAGGGGTTTGCACAAACACCCACAGGAGAGTTCTGCAGGGCTGATGGGAGACCAGCCCTCTGCTACCTGCTTTAAAAGGGTGAAACAAATGAGAGCCAAAGGGCAAGGAAAGCTCATGCTTGGGTAACCTGCCTTACTTAACAGTCATGCAAAGTGCTTCCGCACCCTTTATTCACATTCAATGTTTAGATGGACCTGCATGAGAAATATTCCTTGGTAAGTACAGGGCTTTCCAGCCCTGCAGAAGAAAGCAAACCAGAAGGACTGGAAGCAGACCTGAAGATTCACGCTGGGAAATAAGGTGGCACGGTGTCACAAGCAAGGGAGACAGAGTAGGACCCAGAACTGCATTTAAACATTTGATTTATTACCTACAATGTTACAATTCTAAGTCAAGAGTATAAGCTTAAGTCTAGACCAATATTAGTATCCTATAAGGGTTTGTGAGGGACTATAAGACCTGTCCAGGGTTCAGTGATAATGTTTTTAGATGTTTCCACAAGGTTGCTACAGGTGAAGTTATTGCAGATGGTCCGGTGCTCAGAGGGATTAGATCCATGATGTTACGTTGACATCGGTGGGGGTCTCAGACCAGCTGAGAGGGAGCTCCAATTATGACCCGTTCCTCTCATTCTCTTATAGTCCCTGCTGGAGTGATAACATCTGGGGTATGAGTCAGCCCAGCTCCTTAACTTCTTTACCTTTGGCCAGTGATGCTGCTAGTAAGGGACATGGTGGGTTGCTTTTGCCCCCTTGCCATTGGTGCAACCTCCACCAATGTGTAGGGATGGATCAAAAAAACTCCAGGGTCATACATCAAGCCATTTCCAACAACCAAAACTCATGGTTTCCATATCCATAAGTCATCCGAGTACAACATATATTGGTTTCTATTCATAAATCTTAGTAATACTTCTGTTTTCAGGATCATCTCTGATTCTTTGTTCTGTGGCTACGGTGGAAGTCTGCATACCTGCATTGATATGTGGGGTGGGGGGAGCGGTGGGAGGTGTGTGTGACCAGAGGCCAGTTTAGTCATCCTGACAGGCAAACGAGTGATGGAGACATAATGGCTAGCTCATTCTCCCCAACTCATTCTTGCTGCACACGTGGGCTTTGATGTGGCTGCTGAGGTGGAATGGCCATTAGACCTCCATCTACCTCCTCTCCACCTTGTGGCTTCACAAAGAGCCTTCTTCAGCAGCTTCAGGGGAGGGGAGAGATAAGTCACACAGTTAACAGGGAAGGTACCCAGCTGGTAGAACACCTTGGCTTAGCAGTGGCATGACTATGCTGTTGCTATGAGATAACAGTGCAAGACAGGCAGAGCCCATTCATAGGCACAAAGCTCATTAGAGACAGAAGCTGGGGCTGGGACGGGCATCGCCAGCCTGGACCTGGAGCTTGCACTGCACAAGACTGGATGCTTGCATAGTCCCCTTGGGCTCTGTTTTCCTTGTACTGGTTTCAGAGAATTCGGGAACAGAACCTCTTGAATAGGGATAAGTATAGTACTCTGGGCACGGCACGGCAGCTGGGATTCCAGGCATGTACAAAGGAGCTAGGAGGACAAGGAGCTTCCTAGTCTGGAAAGGACAGGATGCCAGCCACAAGGACTTGAGCTGGAGGAGCAGCAGGTGCTGGCAGACTGCTTCACACAAGCTGTTGGCTCCAGGAGGCGAAGGGTGAAAGACTGAGGCTCCCGCTGCAAGTGGCTGAGGGGCTGAGGAGAAGGAGTGCAATCATCAACGTGTTAACTCCCACCATGCTGCCACACACACAGCTGTCACACACACACTCACAGCAGCTGCTATCAGCTTGTCCTCCCACAGGAGCTGGTGGAGGACACACAGGAAACCCAAAACACTCTAGGCTGGAAATCACTACTCCAAGCAGCTCTTATTTTTAAATATAGGTTGCAGCCCTCATGTACCAGCAGGTGCAACATTGTCAGGAGCAGTGACTGCAGATGCCTCACTTGCATTTTGCAAAGTAAATGTCCTGTTTTGACTGCAAGCTGGCTGACTCTCAATTATTTGGGGAGGAATATTTCTAGCTGCATAGTGTGAGCCAGAGTTATAAGCCAAGTAAGTATTTATGGCCAAATCCATTTTCCCAGTAAAATGTTTGGAAAGCAAGTACCAGTTACATCAAAGAAAGTGGTTAAACTGTGCTATTCTATGAACACCTCCATGCTGGCCCACCAGAAACGACACACATACAAGGACTTTAAAAGCTTCTCAAGGCAATGCTTGAAAGTAATCCATCACCAGAGAGTGTGGCTGAAACACTGCAGCAGTAACTCAGCCTGTCTTCAGTGAAGCATTACCAGAGCATGGAGCAAAAGACCAGGTGCTCCCAGCCCTGCAAGGAGCATTAGCCACTATGGGGTCTTCCCATGGACAGGCTTTGGGCCAGGTGAACATCAGGGACAGCTCTTTACTGCCTGACCCTTATCAGATGTACCCCATCTGAGCAGCATCTCTTCTCTGGTAGGTGCTGATTTAACCCTAGTTTCCTGCTTTTCCAGCATCGGCCATCACCTCTAATATGCTACTCTCTTCCTGAGATTGTTTAGAAACCCTGGATTCAAGCACAAACTAAACTAACTCCCTTAAGGATGCACCAACAGGGAGAACATCCACTGTAGCCTCTTTAAAAAAAAACAAAACAAAGTGAACTCTGCTACCTATTTCAGATGTGAGAGCAGTATCACCACAATGTGCAGCTCACTGTCTACCAGCTTCTCTGTCCAATACCTACCCTTTTCTGTTCAACTCCATCAATAACCTTAGGGCAGATTCCTGCTTTCACAAGGCAATGGACAACCATATGATGATATGGCAAAGGACAAGCCACTTAATAGCTTCTATCTTACCATTCAGTTTGTAGTGGGTTGTTTACAACACTCTCCAATTTCTGTGAACCAATACTTAGCTTTTACTGAGCATACTTGAACCCATGGAGAAAATGTACCGCTTGAGTCACCTTCTGCCTGTCGCAGTGTCTGCCAGAGACCAAGCAGTCATTTGGTCTCTGGTTGCCACGTGTGTCCCAGGGCAGTCATTCCCCCACCTTCAACTGCTGATACAAGGCCAAGCCCTGGTGACCAAGAAGTTCATTGCAGCCTTTAAAACCAGTGGGCTATTGTGGTGGGAACAGTCAGCCTAAACAATTTCAGGAAAACATTTCAAATGCCATAGTGATAGTATGAGATAACAAACATCTATTTGTTCCTAGGTTATATCCCATTAAGAGTGACTGCAGTCACCCAGTTCACTTTTTTGCCCTCATTGCAGCTGGTGTTAATCCCAGGATGATTTTCTTAGCCTTTTAAGTGGTGTTTATCTTACAGCATCTCTCAGCAGTACTGGAGGGATAGTTGATGCCAAGCTCACAAAGATTGGAAAGCATCTGTATTTCAGAGGCACTGATATGCCTCTCAAAAGCAAAGCTGTGATGCGTCACTGAGGCATGAACACAGCTCACTCCCTTTGTGTCCAGCTCCTGCAGAGGTACTGTGATTTTGAAAGGCAGCTTTCACAGGAAAATGCCCTCCAGACTTTGGTGCATGTGAGCCCTTACAGTACCTCCTGTTTCATGCTCTCTGGACTGGTGCTCAGAAGAGAGGCAAAGGAAAGAAGACGCTGCAAGTATTTGTTTTAAAACCACTACCAGCTCAAGACACCTTCAAAGAGGACCATGGAATATCTGCTCTGGTTTAAACTGCTAAGCTGGCTAAACAAAAGGGAGCAGGAAGTCAGTGCCAGAAAACAGAAACTATCCTTGCCTATGCTCTTTGCATGAGGTGTCCAAAGTGCCAAACACCAGCGCAGCACCATGGATGGAAAAGCAATCTTCCTTTAAGCTGCTTTCAGCTATAGCCCTTCTTGATGTACATGCCAGGACAAGCAGCTCCAGCTCCAACCCCCCAGCATCTCTGCTGACAGCTTCCCTATATGGCCACCTTGGTACAGCAATTTGTGCCTTGTGGTAAGTTCAGCCGTCTGTCACTCACTGTAGGCACTTCTATACATCACACACACACACACATACACAGATATACTGAGTGCTGTCATTTTTGCATTCCACCAGAGAGAAAAATCAGGGCCAAGCAGAGGAAAGGTGCTGCTAGCTGTGGTCTCTGCTGAAAGAGGATTCCTTGGATGAATATTAAAGCACCCTGCACTGTGTGGTAACAAATGTTTGGTACTAGGAAATGAGTCATCCCAGCAGTTTAAGTGGACAGCAGCATAATACACTCTAGTATGTATTAGGCCAACCTTGATAAACCAAAGCAAGACACAAGCTAGACTGCACTTAAATCTGAGTGGTCTTGCCATGCTCAAGAATATATGCCCACTCTTCTCTGCTGAAACTCACAGAAGAACTAAGGATCTTTTGAGGGCAATATTTTAAACATAAATGTGATGCAGTATGAAAATTCCCTTGTTTAAAAGCTGAAGGAGGATATAAAATGCTCAGAGAGAGACTGGTGCTGCCACTCTTGTTAGTTCTAAGATATACTGTTTCTTTCCTGTTCATGAATAATTTTCTGTGAAACTTGTGTCTGAACAAGTCCTCTCACACACTGAATTTCAGTAGCCCTGGAGCCAACACTCTCCAAAGCTATACCAACTTTAAACAGTTCAGTGCTTGGTACCCTGCACGTATAGAGATACTTTTCACCAGCCTTGCTTTAAACTTGGTCCTTGGACAAGCCGCTAGGGCCACACAGATGAAAAGCTGTCTGAAACTTGGCCCATATTAACCTGAGCTTGTATACTCCTGGCTTACCAGCAATGCTGTGCTCAGTTGGGTGAAATCAGGGCATACCGGCCCTCCCTGTGTGGCTCTCCACTGCTGTTTCCATTGCCTCTCACTTCTGAAAAAACTGCAAGAGAACTGCAAGAAAAGGGTGGTGTAGGTGAGCAGGGTCTGCAAGCATCTGACATTTAGTTGGTGTAGCAGAAGATGCTACACCACTGGTCCACCCACTCCCACCTGCACATGGTCTACCTGCAAAATAGCAACCATACTAATGCCTGGAAAAGATCCTTAATGGCTCCTCACTTTTGGCTGCTGAGTGAGGCCAGAGCAGCTGGTAATCAGCAACACTATGGAGCTGAGGTAGCAGACAGAAATCCAGATGGAGGAAAGCCCATTGCTCATAGCAATTGACAGATGAAAAGCAAACTGTTTTTTTTTTTTTAAAAATTATTTATTCTTGAAAGTGCACAACTAGGATATAAAAATATTCCTTGGTGAAAGCAAAACAGAAATGGGTAGGAAATGAATGCCAAGTGAAAAACATACGCTTGTTCCAGGGGAAGTAGCCTCTAGAGACAGAGCTTGGATATTCCTCAAGCTTGGAAGCAGAGGTCATATTTCTATGTTACAGACTTCCCATAGCAGATCCATAAGTTACCTCATTGTAACTCATAACTTGGTGCAATGAGTTTCTGGTTTGTTCTCTTTGAGAACCCAGTTATCCCAAGCGCACGACGCTAATAGATGAAATCAATGCGCTCCTTTATTTATTATTAGGCATTTGGTTTTCCTTATGGTGACTGCATTTATAGCTGCCACAAACATGCAAACCAGCTGAATTAGAACAACACACTTTCTCAAACATTTCCAATCTCTCTAAGCCTTGGTACTTTGCATGTTCTGTAATATCTGCATTTTTCTGAATAATGAACTCTTCCATTTGCTGGAAACCACTGAACGCTATTAGTACTTCAATGTGCAGCATCAATATATGCTGTGCCTAGCAGCTGAACACTGTAAAAGAGCCCAGTGCTTGGCAGAAGAACTAGAAATCCAAAAGACAAAAGGAAGATTTACACACACTCTCACTAAGGCCTGCTGCAGCATTTAATTGGCAAGTTTAGCAATAAAAGGGCTGCAGACAGAACCACCAAGGTTATGGCCCCAGCGCAAGTCAAGAAGCAGTAACACATTATGATTCCAAGGCTTAAAAATTAGAAATCACATTTGGTTTCTCACCTCGCACTCCCCCATGCCAAACTGCATAATGTTTTTTGATCAAGTCAGTCTATACCTTTGCTCTTCTCAGCCCAGCTTTATCTCTTCAAGGGGAGATACAAATCACTCCATCCAACCCTTCTGCAATTTCATCCAGCCTCTGCCTGCACTCTTCCTGCAGCTGCTTCAGCTCTCTCTCCAGGCTGGCCTCTTTCATCTGCAGTTCTCTGATCACCTCTGTAGCAGTGACAGCTGGAACAGCCTCCTTGGCTACAGACTCACTGACGCCCATTTTGCTAGCAGGACGTTTGCTCCTGAACACCAGTCTGCACAAACCATGCTTTTTAGTTTTTTGGGGAGCACAAAGGTATGTAAAATCTAGCAGTTTTAGTTCAACACTTTCCTGCATCTTTCTAGCAGTGGCAGAGAACTCCTCCTTCTGTAGTTCTTCCTCTCTTGTTTTCACCTGTAGGGAGAAGAAAAAAAGAGGGGGAAAAAAGCCAGTATAGGAGATTTCTGTGAAAAAAATCCTCCTGCCAGGAAACAACACATCATGTCATGGTTGGACTAGGAGGTGTCAAAGAGAAGCAAGCCAGCTGTGAGGGTACACCTAAGTGCGTAGCAGTGAAAACTGAACTAAGGTCACATGTGCTTTCTGTCAGATAGTAGCCCCAGTGACCAAAAAGCTGCCTGTAGTCATTTGTCTGCAGATTCACAGTCTACCAGCCCCTCCACTAATGACTAAAACACAAGAGCTCTACACGCATCTTTTACTGAATAGTGGGCAGTTTGACTTCAGAACAAAACACACAGAGAAAAAGTGGAGACCCAGCAAACTGACCTTCATCACTGTTGTGCTTTAGGCAATCATGTCATCATAACATTAATTGCCTCATGACTAACAGTATTAATTTAGTTTGCAAATGCTTTCTATACTTGGCAATGCTAAAAAGCTAGAAATTCCTCAATTATCAATTCTCATTATAGGGTAACAAATGGAAAAAGGAAAGTAATGGAGCAGAGACAAAGAAGTAGAGGCTAAGACTAAACTGAGTGCCAGGCAGCACACTTTCACTGAAGACAGGCCCAATAATGCAAAGCTTTTCTGGTGACAGAATCACAGTCAGGATGATAAAAGCAATTGTATAAGCTGGGATTTCTCCAAAGCATTTAATTTAATGTTCTCCAATAAAATGATTTTAAGAACTTGCAAGATGGCAACTGCTTTGCCAATTTTACTAGTGGATTAAACATGAATTTAGTGACTCAAAATGTAGTTGTCAGTGGGGAAACATCCACAAGAAGAGGTACTAAGGCCACTAAGGCCTTCAGTGAAACAGTTCTTGGTCCAATGGTGTTTTCTGTTTCTGATACGGTAACAAGTAGCTAAATCAGCACAGCCAAAAAGCAGCAAAGTTTCAGAGAATGATGCTGCCTCTGCAACCTGCACAAATCCCTGAGCTCTCCCAGAAAGAGTGTGGTTCTGGAGTTCATGCTTAAAAAAACCAGAGGGAAACAGAGAGTAGGATTTAAAGGCAGGTCACCCTTCACAGACCAGAAAACAAGCATTACGGTATGAAACTCCAAGAGCTCAAACTATGCCATTCATGGAGACAAATAACTTGGTTTAGATCCTAAAAGAAAGTGGAAAAGAAAGTGGTGAGAGGCCAGATAGCTGAAAAAGCCATAAGATGATCAAATAGGTGAAAATTTGAGTTAGATATTCAGCTTCAAAATAAGACATTGTTTCCTACTGTGAGAATAATGAACCATTAAATGCTTCATTGCTGCTCCAGGAATAAATCCTTTGGCCAAAGCTCAGCTCAGGTCAGACTCAGTGCTAATGATACCTCCTTCTAGCCTTGAAGCTGCTCTGCAACCACTCTGCGACGGGCGAGGGAAGCCCCAACACCACTCCCTTCCCCGACCACAGGTAAAGCTGAACAACTCTTTAGGATTTTAAATCTGCAGATCTGCATCAAGATAGTGGAGCCTCATGTATTGGGGCTTTGAAAAGTTCCCTGTAAAGGCAGGCATCTCTCTGAAGCATCAGAGATCAGTCACCAGCCTCAAAGACAACGGTTCTAAAGCAGCAAAGCCTCCCTTGCCTTTGCCACTGCCAAGCTACAAGTGCTCAGGGTCAAACTGCTATATCTGCAGCCAAAGGGATTTTTTCCATAGACCAGTAGGGAGGTTTCACGTCTGAAATCCAGATGCTTATGATATATAGGGGACCAGACAATGTTCTCTTGCAAGCGTGAAAAACTGCAGGCGTGAGGGCTGCAGTCACAGTTAAATTTCCTTACTGAAGCATTGGGGCTTCACTCAATTACCCCACATTTTTCATCAGAACATCTTCATCAGTTTTGCAGCCAAGCAATTAATCCTCTCCATAGTCTTCTGATGTGTTATTCTCCTGCAACTCCACCCCCGCTCAAAAAAGATTAACAAAATCAATCAAATCGGAAAATTAGTACATTTCTCTGTATTTTTCCTAACACATTAAAGGCTTTATCAATGCAGAACCATCTGTTAAAGGAGATCACTGTTGATTAAGGCACTTGATAGAGTGCTGTAGCCAAGAGAAGCGTATATCACCCTTCTCCCAGAACTAAGACTCCCTGTTTATCTATAATCCACAATGAATCCCAGGACATCTCTTGCTGTTGGGTAAACAAATATCTGAGGTCCCATTCTCTAATCCCACTTGAGAGCAAACAAAACTGAAAAAATAAATTCAATGTTGTCTGGTGTCCCCACTGCCAATGAATAAATGGAAAGTGATGTTTGCACAAACTGAATTTAACACTGGAATGGGAAAAATTCCCATTACTTACAAAGAACAAAATCACACAGCAAACAGAGAACAAAAAATGTTATTTATTTTTCACATTAAACTTGGGCAGAATACAAGCAGGACAGTATAAAAGTATTCCTAATGAAACATACGTTTTCATACTCTCCACCAGCCAAAATTGGAGTACGATCTATTCTGCAAAGCACATGATGGAAGAGCATGCTCTTTTCAGCACTAAGCGCACTGAATTCTAACTCATAGCAACAGTGGGAACAGCAATGACTACACAGAAGCAGGAGCTCCAGTAAGGACAAGGATAACATCCTTACAGCCAAGCATTCAGGGAAGCAGGAGTATAACAAATTCTGATGTCCAACTAGCAGAAGAGCACTGCACATGCCATCTTCTGTAAAGAGGACCAATATTGCCTGGGACAAATTTAGATAAATTTAACAGGGGAAAATTTCAAAATAATGAATAGGAAATACGACAAGTTTAGCAAAGCACTACTTACTTTGTACCAGACAACCTGGAGCTGGAAAGCTAGCTCAGGTTCTTTTCTGCACTGTTCTTCCTGGTAAGCTGCAGACCCATATCTATGTCCACAAACACAACTTGTTGCGGTTTGTGAATTTCAACAGCTAAAGATTCTCTGAGGGTTACCTTCAAGTAATATTATTTACTATTTACAATCTGAACACTTGTGAAAACAGTCAATAACCTCCTCCTCTATGGCTAATTGACGCTCTTTAACAGCTTGCTGTCTCCCATTAGTCAGCACACAACGATTATTCTACGCCGCAAAACAATCTCAGCAGACTACTTTGTATTAAACAAACATATTGTAAAAGATAAGGAGCCTCAGCACTCTGTGCCTGCCCATTTCTATCCCACAGCTTTGCCTTTCAGTCTCAATCTACCAGCTGGAAGCTGAATTCCCAATTAGGTATATAGTGCTGTCTGACAACTGCAGCATATTCTCTCCAAATAAATACAACATGATAATCACAGTTTCCACTTCTACAGAGCCAACCTCATCTCAGAGGGACCTGGTGCATTATGAGAAAAGCCATGCCAAACATAGGGGAAATCAGCTCATGAAGAATCAGCATCTTCAAACTGATGCACAGCCCGCTCTGACATGAGTACATGGTTAGCTGTTCACCAGAGCAGTCACTCGCAAACACCATAACTGGGCCTACGGAAGTGTGTGCTCCCTCTGAGCACTCCAGGGTCAATGTACCCTACCAGGTTTCACACTCCCAAAACCATGATAAGCTAGCAGGAACCACCCATGGCATGCAGTTTCACCAACCCTACAAGGGCTGCCGATGGACAAATGCCATGAGTGTACACTGAGGCAAGTACTCTTTCTGAGTTCCTTCCAGCTCTTCACTTCACCATGTCACTGACCACTGTTTCGGACAGAACAATGGCCAAACCACTCCAAGTACTCTGAGATGGTTTCCTTTAAAATAATTTAAGTCTTCTTTGAAGACCACTGTAGTTTTTCAAAAGGTATTAAAAACTAGAAGCTAAAAGGAAAACTATAATAATTCTCATGTTCTGAGGAGAAGCCAACAATCTAGTGTAGCTGCAGACAGGATACTGCATCTTAGGTCACAGACTGGGAAGGGACTGAAGTGACAGCCTGTGCTGCCCTTCCCAAACCTGGCACAGTGCGAAGGGTTGCAGTGCTGCCAGATTCACACACCAGAACATGCAGAAGTGTAAGTACCAGAATAAAATAGATCTCTTCAACATAGGCTGGAGGGTGGGCTCCAGTACCTGACCTGGTGGAACTAGGCCAAGCGGGACATGCATCAACTGTAGAAAGGATTTCTCATCTCCTCAGGGCCAGCACTATGACTGATGCTGCATTCCTAAAATGGTTCAGGAAAGCATCCAGGCCAAAACAGAACCGAGTGGACCCAGTCCAGAGCTGGAAAGCGGCAGTGAAGTGAGGTACATCCAAAAATCAGGCTGAGCAGGCAGCTTGGCTCACTTCCCACCACAGTACACCACTTATGCACAGGAGAGCCTGCAAACACCTACACACATGATTAACTTCCCCAGCACTTCTTCACCCCTACCTTCTCTGCTGTCTCTTCTCACCTAGGATACTATTGGCTCTCCTTTTCATCCAGACAGTTATCTCAGCTATTTTCAGTCCTGGGAATCTTCTGACTTTGAATAAATGTTATAGCGATAAGTTAGGCAGACAAAACATGGAAAATGTAATGCATCACACATTTTAAATAAGCTGCCTTCCAGTTTCTTTGCATGTTCCACTGCTTTGAGACCTAGATTCACCTCCTCTGGACATGTTCCAATTTGACATGCAGACAGCCTCAGTCTTCTCGTTGCCCATCTCATAAAGCTCTACTTCTATCCGCGGACCTACACATTTATCCCACCTGATCTCTCTTCAAAGAGGAGACCTTCCACCCCTTCACAATCACTGCTGTGGTTTCCTCAGCTCCCTCATGTTTCCCTGCACCTTGCCAGCAATGCGCTTCCCAGAGCTTTCTGTCTGTATTCCACAAGGCTCAAAAACATCCCCAAAAGGCTGATCCATCTGTGATTTAACATTTCACTCATGAAAACTGCAGTAAAAGTTATGCACAAAATGGGTTTTTTTTCGGCTGAGAAGCAAGCTGGACATAAACTTATTTGCAGAGAATTTTACCAACATGCAAGATGTCCCAAAGAGATGCTAAGAGATCTAGATAGCCACATCACATTACTTAAAGCATTTCCAGTAATGATCCAACAAAACTGATGATCTTCCAAATGCTGGAAGTCAACACTTCAGCTTGTTCAAACTTCACACAGCAAACTGAAAGCCAAGGAAAGCAAACGAACACTCTGCCTTTGTTACATACTTGAAGGAAGGCACAAGCTAGAGATTAAGCTTAAAATGCTGCAGCAATGAGAGGTCCAAACACCTCTCATTTTGAGGAACAAAGCGGGAGGAGGCACAGGAGCATTGCCATTTTATGATCACACCATTACCTGCTTTGAGGAAGGAGCAGCAAACCAAATTGTTGGAGCTCCTTTTGAAGTGGATGACAAAGACTAGAATCCTGTCATTATTTTTAAATGCCAATTTCTTCAAATTATTCTAGGAGTTTTGCAGAAATGGCTATAATAGTGGTATTGTTCAGAAAAACAAACTGCAAAGTCTGGAAATGGCACATTTTCTGCCTCCAGTCCTACCCGTCCACTCATCCTCTCTCTTGTTTCCCACATGAACAGGGAGAAGACCCCATATGCATACAGCATGATATACAAATTATTCTTGCCATTCTGTACAGATACTACAAACCACAATGCCTGCCATTGCTGGTAAACAAAGTGCCACCTGCTCCTTCATGCTCTCGAGTCACGAGGAATGAACAGAAAAATCTCAGATCTTGTCTTTTTGGGTTGGGGAGTGAAAGGGAATTAGGAAATATAAACAGATGCAATAACCAAGCCACCAAGTCAGACTGCATTAGCTATCAGGGCATAATCACCCAACACCTTTCATAAACTCATCTAGTTCACCAAACAGCATTTGACTTGCAGAATTTTTTTAGTGAGGAAGCTCATTTCTGAGCTTTATTTTAAAGCTACCCGTCTAAGATGGCTCCTGTACCTGGGAAGCTGAAAAAGGTGAAATATTACATGCTTGGAATTATATGATTAATGAGGGTCCAGACTGCAGAAACAGAAAGGACCTGCCAGGCCAGCCGGTGTGCTCCTTGTGGGACTCTGAACGGCTCCTCAGCACACGGCAGTATCCCAAGCACAGGCACTGAGAGGCTCCCAGGTTAGAGATGCTCCCCAGAGCTCTCGGCCTCCTCATACACTGAGACGTCTTTCATTCAACAGACAAGCATCAACTATAGATAAAAGATCTCCAAGTAAAGAATGAATGCGGGATAAGTACAGAGATACTGGCATTGCTCAGAGATTGACAACATGAATATCACACAGAAATCCAGACAGCGGAGAACCAAAAATCAATTAAGGCTAGTTTAGTAGTTTTCCATTTCCAGATCAGAATCCAGATCAGTCCACAGGCTTCAGCCTTGCAAGCGCTTGTCTTTAATCAGTAAAAGCCTGGATAATACTTCAGAAATTATTAGTATTTATGCTTTTTGTTGTTTTACAGTTTATATTGAGTTTTTATTCCACACACCCCCCCAAAAAACCCTGCAGAAATGCAATCCTAGCTGACAGTCTATTTGGGATCCAGAAAACAAGACAGAGAAGGATTTACAGACTACTTTTATGTACAAAACGAAAAAGAGCAAAGGAAATAATAAGTATCAATAACAGAAGGAGGAAGAGCAGAGCCCTCTACAAATGTAGCAGAAAGATCTGTTAAGCATTCAATAGAAGTGGAATACAATAAAAAGAGTCACAAGGATCCCCCAATTTCTAGCCACCTCTTTGTGCTCCTACAGAAGAATTTCCTGACTATACAACACGCATTCTGCACCTAGTGCACACACAGCAGCATTGAAAAACATGCACCACAGACTATTTGTGAAAGAAGATGCTCAAGCAGAGTTTGTCTCAAACATCATCAGAGCAAGCCAACACTGCTCAATCAGAGAGATATGGCAGAAGACACCATAAGTGCAGCAGCTGGGCATTAGATTGAGGCAGAAAGCATGTCTGTGGAGCAAGGGAACCCCCACAACAGGGAGTGAGGGTGGGTGGCTCCTGACTCTCAGTCACAACAGCTGCCATGTGGCAGCTGATGTAGTGGGGCAGTACCAGAAGCAGCCGTGGGAGATTTAAACGTCCCCTTAGGAGTGCAGCGAACAGGAGTGCACAAAGAGTGACAGGCCTCATCAGAAGGGCAGGCTCAGCAGTTTGAGAGGGCAGTTCACGAAGGCAGGGCATGCAGGGAGGGCACAGTCTCTGTGGTCATGAGACAAGTTCGGTTGGTGAGAGGGAGCCCAGCTATGGTGTCCACCTGGCAGGAGGCTGCATCCTCTGAACCTGACAGAAGGGATGCCCAGACTGAGCTCCCAGGAAACCATGCTGCCATCCAGGCCTCTAGATGCAGGGAGTGCCACTAGCTTGCCTGGAAACAGAGGGCAGCAGGAGCAACAGCTGTGTATGGTCTGAGCAGGTGGAAGATCTCCTCAGCCTGGTGGTAGACCTGCAAGAGGAAGTAGAGAGGCTAAAGAGCATGAGGGAGTCTAAGCAAGAAACAGACTGGTGGGACCACACCCTGAGATCCTCAATACAGGAACAGAGACAGCCACCAGAAAAAGCCCCTGATCAAGGGGATTTGGTATCCTCCCCCCAGCAGGATGTACGCAGGGACTTAAAGGGATGTTATGAGTGGAAACAAGTCCATCAACGGCGCAAAAAACAAACTCCCTCCTTGTCCACGTCTCCCCAGGTGCCTCCGCACAACAGATATGAGGCTCTAGCTGTGGAAGAATGACCAGAGAAAAATGTGGGTGATGATTCTTCTACATCAGAAGAAAGGCCAAGACCAGAATGACACATGCACCCCATATTACTACAATTGCCATGAGGAGAAAACGGTGAGTCACAGTTGTAGAAGGCTCCCTGCTGAGGGAAACAGAGGGTCCAATATGTCGAGCAGACCCTGCTCTCAGGAGCCCAGGTAAGGGATATAGCTAGGAAATTCTCCACTCTGGTAAGGCCCTCAGACTACAATACATCACTGCTGTTCCATGTGGGAGGTGATGAAGCTGCAGTACGTAGCCCAGGGGTGATTAAAAGAGATTTTAGGGCCTTGGGACGGCAAGTGAGGGGCCCAGGTGCTTTTTCCCTTCCTCCTTCCAGTTACAGGTGACATTGCAAGGATCAGACTGGTCCAGTCTATTAATGCATAACTCCATGGCTGGTGTCACCATAACAACTTTGGGATTTTTGAAAACAGGATGGCCTAGACAGCACCAGATTTACAGGTATCAGATGTGAGCCACCTTTCGCAGAGGGGAAGGAGGGTCTTTGCTCAGGATCTTACAGGGCTCATTGATAGGGCTTTCAACTAGACATGAAGGGGGAGGGGGATAATATCAGGCTTACCTATGACAAGCTGCAGGAGGACACCTAATGGATAGAGGGATGGAGTGTTGGTATGGGCCCTCCGCCTTCTGCCCCAGGGCATGCTGGAATGCCACAGAACAGCTGAAGTCCTGTGGACACGAGCAGGAGGCTGCAGATGTAGTAGGCACCAACACAGAAACTTCTGCAGAACACCTTAAAGGATATAAGGGGTGTTCCACTAAGAAGATCACGCGGCCAACAGCCTCGCTGAAGTGTCTCTGTACAAACACACACAGCTTTGTCAACAAACAGGAGGAGCTGGAAGATACTGTGCTGCTAGATCTATGCTAGATCTATGATCTGGTTGCCATCACTGAAACTTGGTGGGACGGATCCCATGACTGGAGTGTGGCTATCGATGTCTACAGGCTGTTCAGAGGAGACAGACCAGGAAGGAGAGGTGGAGGCGCTGCCCTCTGGATCAGGAAATGGATAGAATGTGAAGAGCTGTCTTTGAAGAGTAGCCACAAACAGGCTGAATGCTTGTAGGTCAGAATAAAAGACCGAGGCAGTGAAAAGAACCTTGTTGTTGGTATACACTAAAGGCCACCTGATCAATGAGAGCCTACCAATGAAGCCTTCTTCCACCAGCTATAGGAGGCTTCACGCTCACAAGCTTCATCATACTAGGAGACTTCAACCACTCTGACATATGAGATGCATCCCAGAGTCCTCAGGGAACTGGCCGATGTGATGACCAAGGCACTCTCCATAATATTTGAAGTCAGGGCAGTCAGGAGAAGTCTCTGGTGACTAGAAGAAGGGTAACATTGTTCCCATTTTTCAAAAGGGCAGAAAAGATGACCCTGGGAACTACAGACCTGTCAGCCTCACCTCTGTGCCTGGGAAGATCATGGAACAGATCCAACATAGTGGATTTCTATGATGGGGTAACCACAGCAGTGGACATGGGAAAACTAACAGATGTAATCCATCTGGACTTCTGTAAAGCCTTTGACACAGTCCTCTACAGCACCCTTCTCTTTAAATTGGAAAGATAAGGATTTGATGGGTGGACTGTCCAATGGATAAGGGATTGGTTGGATGGTCACATTCAGAGAGTGGTGGTCAATGGCTTGATGTCCAGATGGAGATCTGTGACAAGCAGTGTTCTTCAGGGGGTCCGTACTGGGACCAGTGCTGTTGAATATTGCCATCAATGATATAGACAGTGAGATCAAGTGCACCCTCAGCAAGTTTGCAGATTACACCAAGTTCAGTGATTTGGTTGCCACACCAGAAGGACGGGATATCATCCAGAGGAAACAGGACAAGCTAGAGAAGTGGGCCTGTGTGAATCTCATGAGGTTCAACAAGGCCAACTGCAAGGTCCGACACCTGGGTCCAGGCAATATTTAGTTTCAATACAGGATGGGGGATGACATAAATGAGAGCAGCCCTGCAGAGAAGGACTTGGGGTTGCTGACTGATGAGAAGATCGACATGAGCTGGCAACGCACACTTGCAGCCCAGAAAGCCAACCAGATCCTGGGCTGCATCAAAAGAAGCATGGCCAGCAAGTCGAGGGAGGTGATTCTGCCCCTCTACTCCACTCTTGTGAGAACCCCACCTGGAGGATTGTGTCCAGTTCTGGAATCCTCAGTATAAGAATGATATGGAACTGTTGGAACCGGTCCAGAGGAGAGCTAGAAAGATGATCAGAGGATGGGAGCACTTCCCATATGAGGACAGGCTGGGAAAAGAGAAGGCTCTGAAAAGACCTTATAGCAGCCTTCCAGTACCTGAAGGGGGCCTACAAGAAAGTTGGGGACGGACTTTTTACAAAGGCTTGTAGTGATAGCACTAGGGGGAATGGCTATAAATTGGAGGGGAAGATTTAGACTAGACATAAGGAGGAAATTCTTCACAATGAAGGTGGTGAGGCACTGAAACGGGTTTCCCAAGGTAGTCGTGGCTGCCCCATCCCTGGAGTGTTCAAGGCTGGGTTGGATGGGGCAGCCTTGGGATGAGCAGCCTGATCGAGTGTGGAGGTGTCCCTGCCCATAGCAGCGGGATTAGAACTGAATGATCTTTAAGGTCCCTTCTAATTCAAACCATTCTATGATTCTATTATTCTCATGTTTTTCACTATTTTCTGTGCAGAACAGTTGTGAATAACCCAAGTGTTTTCTGTACTCGTGTGTCCTCAAAGGCATAAAAATATAAACTTTTTCACGTGTAAGTAGGGTGAGGGCTTTACGCTGCTTTGACAATAAACAAACATTCATTTGGCTGGGGAGGTAGTTTCTTTTAATAAAAGTATTTTTTTTTTTGAACCCTCATGGTTAAGTGTAGACAAGAGCTTCCCTTCCTTAGACAGTGACCCATTCAGCCTAAGAGAAAGGCATAATTTCAAGGGATGCTGTGAACGCATAAGTGATGAAAAATCGAGTTCTGCAGCTCCTACTTCTTTAGAGCCAGGCAATGAGACATGACCCTGCAAAGCCTAAGTTCAAACATATGCTGAACAGTGACTTCCAAAAAAACAGACCCCTAACCTTCAGAAAAGCATCTAAAGGCTGCTTATAAAAAAAACCCATGAGTTAAAGCAAATCCAATATCTGCAGTCAGCTATTCTAGAAACACTACAGCACTGAGTAAGCAGATGTTTTACTATAAAAAGTATATTCCTCTAATTTCACATTCATATCCTACAGTAACTTGCCCAAACGTAATTCAAACCTCTAAGAAAGTTGCAGACTTAGTGCTGCAGCTCTGTAAATTTTGTTTCAAGTTTCTTTGCTAGGCTTTTAATTTTCTGCAACAGTTTCTACACACTGAAGAGTAACTGATTAAAAATGCTGGAAACCCATCTTTTTCTATTTTAAGAGCTGAACACTTCCCACACTGTCCTGCCCAAATGAGGTTTCTTTCTTTTTGTGTGATCCTTGATTGTACTTGATGTTCTTCTGAAATAGCCCATTTAATACCAATGCTCATACATTTACGGATTTAAAGTCATCATAAACTGTTTCATTAGTCTAACCCACCATGAAGCACAGGCTACACTATCTCACCTAGTAATTTCTGCAATGTTCTACTACATTTTGGTGAGAAGGTGTCTTCTAGACAACATATGCATTTGGTTTTTAAAACATAAGCTCCAGCAGATCAATAAAATACTCTATCACAGTGTTATTTCAGCAGAGAAATACATTTACAGTTAAAAATATCCACTGAGTTCTGCCTCAGTCACCGGGTCTTCTCATATCCTCTTTCATCTAAAGAGTCTTGTACCCTTAAAATGTCTCTTCTGCCTAGGAACTTACAGAACATGGTTCAGCTATAACTTTGCCTTGGTTAAATTACACTTCCCTCACCTCTCAAAAAGACAGACTGAATAATTCCTTTACTATCCCTCCTTTAATGCTTTCCAACCTTTCATTTCCTAACTCTTATGATGGTTTAAGTGGGGCCAATACATTTCATTAAGCTTTGAATTATGATCTGCATCTTATCTGTCAATTAGTGACCAGCAGCTGACAGCAACACTTAGTTGCCAATAGCGTAACTACTTTTCCATGATCCATTACCACTCCCTTCTAAGGTACATGCATAGGCACTTCAGAACATGATCAAACCCCAGCCACAGTAAGAAACTCAAATAATTTCTTTTGGCTTAAAAATAATGACAACAGCTACAGCAAAATTTCACCATAATATGATTATTAATTACTAACACCCATTATCAATTCATCAAGAGGAAAACCCTTAGGCCTTTGCGACTTGTGGAGAACAAGTGCAGGGAGGGTAGAGTAGCATTAATGGAGGTATTATTTGTACCATAAACTACGAAGACATTTAGAAGGGCTGTAAACTGAGCTAAAGGAACTGACGGAAGATGTAATTATACAAGCAGCTGCATTCCAAATTTTGCCCAAATTTGAAATTTCCTGCAATTAGAGAAGAATGTATGCATCTCCATCTTATGCATTTTAAGCAAGACATTCACTATTCAAATGTTGGTTCCCAGGCACACCTATTGTCCTTCCAAAACAAAGGGGCAGGGAAGCCACAGAGAGGAAATGTACCTATTTGTCTAGGAACAGAAGGCCACCTTTTAACAGGGGGAGGAGTCCTCCATGGCGAAACTAAAAATATAGTTTTTAACAGCAGGAATGCACACAGCTGCATCCAAGGAATAACAGCTACCACAGCCTGGCACAGCACTGCTGCGCGGTGTTGTTTTTATCAGACATTGAATACTGTGAGGCACTTGGTCAGCCTTTAGAACAGCATCCAAGCTGTTCTCCAATGGAAAGCTTTTAGATGCTGAGGAAACCCGGTAATGGAAAACTAGAAGTTGAAGTATTTGAATGAGATAATTTCATAAAGAGGAGTCACCTGATCTTGTCTGAATGGTATCTTTGATGATTTTGTTTGGCTTGGGGAGGAGGGGGGTTTACTTTGTTTTTTTAAGATAATCAAATGAGTCTGTATTTAGGCCCGTGTATCTAAACACCCCATTGATAGGAGTCAGACAAGTCAGTTTAGCTAATGATAAAGGAAAAGGATATAAGATTAAGAAAGGGGAAAAGAATACCATTAAGATTTTTCAGGGTCCTTACCACAAAAACGCTAATGTCTCCAAATACCAATACACAAGACAAAAGCAAACATCTGATAAGAGCACTGCCTGCTTGCTAAGCCTACAAACATCTATCAAGTTGGAGGGTCGAACTAGATGATCTTTAAGGTCCCTTCCCCATGGCAGGGGGGTTGGAACTAGATGATCTTTAAGGTCCCTTCCAACCCTAACTATTCTATGATTTTATGATTCTATCAGGCAGGAAACAAAAAGGGAAATTAATTCTCTTATGCCTATAGGCAACAGAATGCTGTGACTGCTGTGCAGCCAGCCCCTGTGAGCAGACTTGCTTACAGAAAGGGCTTCACCCAGCTTTCCTCCTGCAACGGGGCTGCACTGGATCCTACCCCTGAACAGATGCACAAAGAGGCAGTTGCTTCAAGGACAGCCTTTAGGTTGGATTGCTGAAAGACATACCTGAGGCAAACTGCCCAGAATGAAGGCAGCTGTGCTGAAAGCCTCATGAGACACATCACTCTTCCTTAAACCTACAAAAAAGTTTCCTGTTACATAGGTATTTTCTGAACTCTCTTTTCCTGAGTTTTTGGCATGAGTAACTTGCTTTTCCAGTGGTTCACTCTGGAGGAGAACATCTGAACTCAACGAAACAAAAAAAACCCCAGACTGGAGTGAAAAATGTAATGTGATTATTCTGTTGCAGCAACTCTGTGGGCAAAACCAGCCATGGACAAATCTTAGAATAATAAATGGTCTTCAAAGACATCAATAATTTCTGCATCACCTCTGTTCAGCTAAAGAGGACACCAGCACAAAAAGAGCAGACACAAAGCATCAGCACAAGCTTACAACAAGATGAGCAGAATCACCATGCTCTGGGGCCAGGAGCTCATCTAAACCTCTTCATCTACTTCCTGAGAAGATCTGCAAGCCTACCAAACAGTACAATCCCACTGCTCTCAGGAAGGTGGGACAGTCCCAGGTAGGAGCACCAAATGTGCAGGTTCTTTACCATCAACTATAAGGAGACGCAGTTCAGACTTGTCGAAGTCCCATATGCCACACAAATCTGAATGTGCACCACAGGGAATAAGAGATAAACACCTATTTCCTTCTCCAAATTATAAATCTTCAGCATTTTACAGTAATAACAATTCTATTCTAACAACCCAGCCTTTTATAGTGCACTTCTTTTTAACTACAGTTTTATCTCTAGACTTTTAAAAATCCTTGAATTCAAGTAGAAGATCACACAAATTAATGTAGTAACAGGGACATACTGAAAATATATGGTATGAAAAGCAGAGTATGTCAGTGTAAGTAATTTAGGCACTTGCAAAAAGGCTGCAGAGCTACTTTGAAACAGACCCTGACAACTACAAATTACAAAGGAAGGCAACAGACAAGTCTGCACTGTATAACAAATTGATCACTTATTTTTCAATTTGTTCTTCCAAACTTTTATCTTGGCCAGCAGAGACAACACTGATGATATGAGATATCATCTCAGATATGAGCGACTTGCAGAGGCTTTGAGTGCCCCACTTTGTTTCAAGCAGAGCTCTACCACTGTGCAACATGGAAGCAGGCACTTCAGAAACCAAGCGCTGCTTGTGACTTGCACTGCTCTGCATTACCCTGCTTTGGGAGAACAGGATGTGAAACAAATTCAGGCAATGTAGTCCCCCAAAAGAAGGAATGTTATACAAACCACTCCTAAAAATAAAACACATATAAGAGAAAGTTATTACCACTTATTCATACAAATTTTCAGAAATAGGTCTATCTTGTGGAAAAGCTATGAGGAAAATGGAAACAAACAACAAAAAAACCCCTCTCTTGTTCCCTCCATGGTCGTTGCATGACTACTGCAGAACATTCTGCAGCCCTGCAGTTCTGCTCTCTGCTTTTGGAGGCAGCAGGAGCAGCACATCCAGAACAGCAAAGGCCTCGCCAGCAACCTACAGCTATGGCATGGAGGCAAATGAACCTTAACTCCCACTTGGAGATTTGTCTACATAAAACATTTTCAGAGTTTCAGTGAAAAAGCAGATATTTTCTAAAGCCAGTACTCTGAAAATGCAGTTCCTCTCACAGTTTTGATGACAAGTAGCAGCCCCAGATGGATATGAGGCTGCTTGAACGGCCATCGTGACTTCTGCAGCAGTCAAAGGGCGAATCCTACAGCTAACCTGCAAAAGGAAAACATCAAACAGCTCTCCTACAGTTCTGAGAGAGCTGGTAAGATGAAGAGTTAGATGTTGTGAGTTCTGAGCGCAGACGTTTACTAAAGCTTTCTTTAGATGCATTTATGGCTAGGAAGAAGAGATGTCTCAATATTCAAGTACAGGTTTACTTTTATGTCAGATACTCTACAAGCACAAGGGACAACGACAAAGAAATTATTCGGATACTTCTCTTATGCTCCCATACCCTTGATTTGAGGGCAGATGACTGAGACAACAGGGCCAAGGTTTTAAGAAAAAAAAATATTTAAAGTTAAGCTTTGAACACATGAACACAAATGGTCCTTCCAAAAGTACCTCTATTAACACACCTGAAAACCAAGCAGTACTGCCAAGTACACAGCACTTGTAACTCCTGCTATCAGAGAAGCAATCCATCCCAACAGCCTGCCTGGAGCTGTACAGTAAGCCAGACACCTCCTGGAAGTTACTGTCCCAGAAACCCACTCTGAGAGATTCAGTAAAATACACTGGTAGTGTTTCAGGTAGAGATGCTCTAAAATACAACCACCGGTGTTTAAATATCGCCTCTGTCACCCAGAATTAGCTATGTCCCCAAGATATTGCTCTTGGGGATGACAACATTTGTTACAGTGGCTCACCACCTGCAAGACTCTCGAAATCAGCAGCCTTGTGGCCACAAGTACCTCAAATCCCACCCATCAGCCTTCACGATTTTCATATTCAAAAGGTAAAGGTTATGTTGGGACTTGTGTTCTTATGTACCTTGTGCATCTGACGCCTACAGGCATTTCCAGTCTTTGTCCATGTTTTATTGTTTTTTAACCTTGAAAACATAAGAACTACAATTATTTCTTAAAAAGGCACTAAAACGCTTACAGCGGCTACAAAACTCATTCTCCCACTGGAATGGGTTTATTTTACAGTTTATTGTTAAATAAAGCTCATCTAAAATTTATTGGGTTATAATTCTTCAGCTGCATTTACTACATGTTTCATTGTTTTGGTTGGTACCCAACATCTTGGCAAATAATGCAAGTAAAATATTAACACTGCTTACTGATTGTACTTTAACTGATCCTGTCACTTGAGCAAACATTCTGCATTTTGGCAAAGGAAGAGAAAACAGCATCATTTGGGAAGCAAGAAAAAATTTCACCCACACTTGCTTAAAACCTCAGAGTTCTGCATGCAAAACAAGAGATAGCACTCCAGGCTTCAATGTTTCTCTCCTCCCTAAGGAGTTGGAGTCTTTTAGAACACATAAGCCCCATGAAAAATGTCAGACCAGGTAACTTATTTTCAGTTGCAGGTTTTGTGCGTGTTTGAAATGGGTTTGCTGATTTAGCAAGCAATACACAGAGTTTCTCTGTCTCTCAGACAGTTCAGCACTCATTCAGCAATCTGCATAGCAAGTTACATCTGCAAACGAAGAATACTTGTCTGTTTCATCTCTCTGCATGCTGCAAGCTTAACATTGACTTTTCAAGTCTGAGCAACTGGCACAGAGTTCTCAGGAGTGAGCAAGATTGTTTCAAAAGTCTCCCAGCTCTGCTTATGTGCAGTAACTTCCCATGCTTAAACCAGGCTACCTGGGAGCTTCAGGTCTAAAGCAAATGTTAAATCTTGCTGTTAAAAGGAGAACTGATGCACAGAGATGCCTTCTTCTCTCCTTCCAACACAAGAGAGAGCACATTGCCATCCGGGATCAATCACATGGATCTCCAATGCAGTCTTCACGGGCACTTACTAGAAACAAGCAGCCTCAGCTCTCCTGCCAGGAATACTGATGAGTGACAAATAAACCAATGAAAGAAAATACATGAGCAAAAAGTGAATGCAAGCATTAGGATCTTACTTCCTACTCTCTACATCCATGCTTTCTAATAACCTAAATCTGCTAATACTATGGCAATTCCATCAGCAGGAAATTTAATTGCACATTTAAACAAATAAGAACTACACACAAAAGCCATTAGCCTTGTCCCTTCTTGCCATACTCTTGTACATGTCCTCCACTGCTCCCTTTGATGTATGTTTCTGGGGATTTCTCTGAGTTTCCTCCCACTATCCAGACATCCAGGCCCAGCGTGTTTCCAAATGCAGCTCTTGTGTTTCCAAATGCAGCTCTTGTGGTTTTGCTAGTTCTTCGATTTCTTTTAGCACGAAAAGTTCCACTGACAGCTGATCAGTGCTCCAGATGGAGGTCTGCAAATACAAAGTGGAACGCAGAAATGCTCTGGGACTGGGGAAGGAAATGTGCTAACTGAGGAAATACAGCAGCACTGAACGATCTCCTACCGCTCCTCCACTTCCTGCACCCTAGACAGCCTGGATAATTAACTACTCACTACACTAACATCTCCATATTAGCAGAAAGCTCAGAGACCTAGAATAAACAGCAGAAATAGGAAAGATGCAATGTGAACAGTTCCCTGAAAAATGAAGAGCTTCTGACAAGCCTTCAGAGAATCCTTCAGCAAGAGCTCAGCTGCCTCTTTGCCAACAAGTCCTGGGTTTAATGCAGCAGGAACACAACTCGGCCCCAAACCAGTGCAGGAGGGAATGCAGCAGACCAGGAGTTAGTCCAGCTTCCACTAGTGCTCCTCACCATTTACACAGTGCAGAAAATAATGACACTTAAATTTCCCTCACCCATACACATACACTGTACATGCCTTTATTAACATGTAGGTTAGCCACACACAGCACAGCCACCAAGTGCTAGCAGTGGCTACTGGGGTACCCATAGCTCCTCACGTCCCCTGACAATTCATATAGAAAAACTTTGGAAGTGCACTTGTTTGAGTCAATAAAATCCAACTCAATGCTGGTAAGAAAACCCAACCAAAACCAGAAGGATGTAGGACTATGTTTCAGCATCAGCCTCTGGAGCTGCTTTCCTACTTCAGATAGGGAAGCCTTAAATCCAAGCGCATCAAAAGCCATTCAGCCTTCTATAAATGTAAGAATCTTAGGAAAAAATCTCCTCTATGAGGAGACTCTACGAGGTCTCCAGCAGTGTGCAGCAATGAGCTAGCAGTGGCAACAAGTTTGACTGAACCACAGGACTCTTGGGATGGAGTGCAAGCCTCTCTGCATTTTAGACTCTGCCATCCTCACTTGATGGGGTGATCCACGCCATTCCTGCCACCACCACTGACCATCCCCACACCTCCCTTCTCCCCAGCAAAAGAAAACAAAACATCCTTGTCCCATACAGCCCTTCTCCAACACCATAAATCCAATGGACATCTCTTCCAAAACAGGCAGCCCTGCATCCCCCCATCCCTATCAAGGCAACAGTTTGGGGAGGCTAGAGCTTACTGAATGGAAAGGGAGGTGACTGATCAGCAGAATAATAAAGACAATATGTAGATTTCAGTGTGCTCTTCCACTGTAATTAAGGAGGCCTGATATGGGCCAGGGATTACAAGCTCTTAATGTCTCAGCTCTGGGTACGTAGGCACAGCATGAACCAAGCATGCAAGCAACACCATCAGTACTTCTAGAGAGGACTCCAGTGTGGAAAGAGCATGTTCAAACACACATTAATGGCTCTAAGTCTTTCTGTGCCATGCTTCAAAGATACATGCATGAACAAGCTCCATCTCATCATAGTGCCATCTCAGAGGAGTCTGTCTTGCTTTTAAACATTAGAGAGGACAGAGGATCCAAGATACACTATCCCATGTCTCAACAAAAGTTCAGTATGCTGTGAGCATTTATGTGATGACAACTGAAGCAATCACCATTTGGAGTCAAATACTCTGCAATCCAGCTTGTGGATGCCAAATGTTCAACACAAACAAATATCAAATCCTCCTCTCAAACAGAGGAATAGGCATCACAAAATATTCAGAAAGGAAAAAGCAAACAAACAGATAAGTTCTCTTCTGGAATTAGGAGGTTTCATCTGTTACATTTAAATTTATTTCTAAGAGGAGAAACGTTTTTTAAAGCTTAACCACTTCACTCAACTTTTTGATCATTTACAATCCCCAAAAAGTCACCAAATAAACAACGATTATTTGCCCAGAAGTGCATGCAGAAGAACAAAGCTAACAAGAAAGTCCCATATTCAGATCACACCTCTGTCATGTGTCTTTCCTCCTCCAAGATACTGAATGCAGTGCTGCCTAGAGATAAATATCAGTTAAAATGTCATATTAATCAGGGTTTCACAAATCACCCAAATCCCATGGCAACACTCAGATGTCTTCTAGTGAACATCCCTGAAAAAGGAAATGGTTTCAGGATCATTCCAAGCACATAATCAAAGAAAGTGCTGGGAGCAGGCAGAGACAAACAAAATAAAATAAGGAAGGAAAGAAACAAAAGAAAATAAAGAAAATAAGTTCCTTAATTTTGAAAGTTTTAATATGAATAGCTTTAACTATCAGAACTACAGTGTGCGAGGACCTATGAGTAATGATTGAACTTGCAACAGATGGACACATTGCCCCTCAAAGCACATCCTGAATAACATGCAGTTGTGTTCAGTGTGTAACCATCGTGGTGTAGCAATGACGTTAGGACACCTGAAATACCACTGCACAGTCCAAAATCAATCAATCAATCAATCAATCAATCACAGGCTTGCATAAGCGAGATTTCAACAGGTTTTCAAGTCCAATTCACAGTCTTAGACCAGGTCCAACTCCTCTTCAGCCATCCCTGACAAATACTTCCATAATCTGGTTTGTGCAGGGTCCGTGAATGGAGGCATCACAGCTCATCAGACAACCTACTCCAATGTTTCTCTGCCCTGGGCATTAGGAATTTTTTTCCTTCATATCTAAGTAGAATCTCAGTGCTTTAATTTACAAACATTCTTGTCCCATTCACTGAGAATGTGGGGAAAATCATAAAAATCAAAATCTTCCCCCCACAGAAAACAACTTCATGTTCAAAGACTCACACACCTCAGCTTAGTTTTTTCCATCTTTGTCACAAAGACTTTCAAAGATCTCACATTCCAGACTTTATAAAATTACTTTATTTTTTTTCTTCTGGACTCTCCCCAAATTCTCTCCTAAACTGTGATGCTCAAAACTAAATGCAAAGAAAACTAAATGCAAAGAAAGAGCATTCTATCAGGTCCATTTAATCCACCACTGCCTCCAACAGCCTTCACAGCAAATAGCTAGGTAGTGAGTCTAGGACCAGACAAATATGTAACACTTCCTCACAGGAAGACATAAATTCCTGAACTCCAGGAGTTTGCAGCTGAGGACTTTCCTGACTAGAGAATACTTTCCATATTTCATGCTTAACAATTATTTTTTTTTTCATTACTTTGTCCATTAATTCTGTCTGGGTTCACCCATCATGAAAACCAAGGAACACAAAAACCAAGAAAGAACAGTAAAAAAATGTTCCCTCTTACTCCAGCGTGATCCTCCTGTTCATTCTCTCCTTTTGCAGTGCAAGGAGCCCTAACCAAGATAAATTTCCTTGCAGAGAAACCCTTTCACTGCTTGGGTTGTCACTGCTTGCTCTCTTTGTGCCTTTTCAGCTCAACCACAGGGAGGTTTTATTGAGTTACAGCTGACACCAGAACTGCACACAGCACTCCAGGAATGGACTTAAAACTTTTAAATTTTGCTTTCTTCTGCTTTCCTACCAATTCTCCAGACTCAGTTTACCATGTCTGACCACTGGCATTTTCATAGAACCATCACTATAGCCCCAACAGCTCATTCACATGCCATGACAGTCAGATCAGAAAAAAAAAAAAAAAAAAGCATGTAAAATGATGATTCTCCTTTCAGATGCACTTTGTTAGATTTATCTCCATGCAATTTTATCCAACATTTTACCACTCCACTACTCAAACAGGGGCACTCTATAATCCCTGCTGTTGTCCTTCACTTGTTCTCTCAGGGATTTAGTCTCATCCCAGCCTCGCTATCCACTTTCTTTTCAGCACCGAGCAGTATGGTTCCACCGGTGACCACCTCCACAAACCAATCACAGTCAGCCCCTCTCTGCTGCCTGCACATCTGTTTGCTTGAGGGTAAGAGGAAAGACAGCCACGTGGACAGTTTAGTTTTGTTGAGAATCTTTTCAGGCACTTTATCAAATGCCGTTTGTAAATGCAATTAAATGACGTCAATCCAACCTGCCTTGCCAGTGTGCTCACTGGTCCCTTCAAAGAGCTTCAACAGATTTCAGATTCATAACTGCTCTCTGCAAAAACTGTGCTGTCTCTTCCCCAGTAAATCAAGTTTAACTATGCGCCCTCAATTCTGTGCTTCAGAACAGTTTCTGCCCAATTGCCTGGCACAGACATCAGGCCTACTGGTACCAACAGACAATTACTCTGCGGACTATGTTTTTCAGAAGTACAGGGTAGTGGGCACAAGAGCAATAGTGAACCACACTGTCCCTCAGCTGAGCATGCCTGTGAGAGTCAAAATAACTCTCAGGCATCTCAGTATCACAAGGTACAAGGTTAGAGATAATGGCCACTTCAGTTACTGCTGTATCTTCTCTTTGTTTGACTAAAAAAATAATATAGAAGGAAAGATTTGATAAGCTTATTTCTCCAGAGAAAAGACTGAACAGGGCAGAAACCTACAACTGATAGAGGAGCCTGCATCCCACACGCGTCCTGACCATGGGGAAAAGAGAAAGACTACAGGCATGAAGAACACTATTCAAAGGAAGGGCTGATATAAAGAGGATTGATGGAGAGTCATCTGACCCCTAGCACTCCAAAAAATGCCACTGTGTAGCATTACAAAACAGAAGAGAAGGCACTTGTGAAAAACCATTCTTTAAACAACACAAAGATGCACTCCATTTGTTTCCCACTTTCCAAAACTCATATGACATTTACTGAATCTCAAATGCTGGAACTTGAGTAACCATCATTCAAATCGAATCAGTGCATCTATTTCAAAGCACAATGAAGAATTCATCAGTTGATCTTGTTGTACCTAATCTCCAAACCTGAACATCAAAAAATGACAGTGTGATTATTATACCATAATATTTAACAGCACAGATAGTGTTATATATAAGAGGAATCAGAGCATATCTTGCTTTGGAAATCATGATTAGAAATTTTATTTTTAGAATTAAAGGTCTGAGTTGTCCTGCAACAGTCACGTCTGATTTACCACAAAAGCAAGCAAATCTGGCGATGCTAGCAGCCTGCCTTGTGCAGTACTCCATCACTGACAGTGACCAACAGCAAATGCCTAGAGAAGACTACAAGACTTAGGGGAAATATATGGAGATACTTCTCAGAACATTACCCCAGCCTGCAATGATTTGTACATCCCTCAAAGTCCTAAGCTTGTAATTCATATCCATATATTTAAGTTTTTGATGGACTTCATCTTCCAAGAATGTGTCAAACAGATTTCAAATCCACGTACAATGCTTCTAGTCACAGTGTCCCATGGGATGAAGTTCTGTACTCTGTGGGAAGCAGCAGATCCTTCTGCCTGTCCCTATATAACTGACTCTAATTAGTTCTTTATTCTTACAGGGGAAGCAATTAGCTCTCCACACACTGTTCGCCATGCCAGATCCTTTTGAACTCTTCGGTGAATATCTCTTGCTCTGACAACCTGCCACTTTTTGTTTTGTCAGCTAATCTATAATCCTGTTTACCAACACTTCAATCTAAAAAAAATAAAACAAAAAAAAACCCAAACAAGCAAATTCCCCTTTCCCTCCTGCCCCAGTAAATACAGACACAAAATAGTGATACAGCAATTTTGTTACTGCTGTATCTGCCCCAAACATTTCTTTCAGTTTTTATCCATTCACAGGTTTCACAGATTGCCCGGTAGTGTTCTTTCTTTTCGATGCCTGAAAAAAATTACTAGTTTTTATGCCTGCATCTTTATCATATCTTCTCTTTGTGCCAGCATGTTAATATTCAGATTCACCTTCTACATCTACATCTACACCTACATCTATATTTGCATCTACATCTTTTTTTTTTATGCCCCACCGCCTCCCTCTGGGTGCTTCCTGGCGTCTCCCCATCCCTATGTCAGCAAATACCATGGACACTTCCTTCATATCCCCTGCTTTCCTCCACAGCCAGTCTGTTCTTCTACTAAATCTTGTGCTTAGTACCTTCTCTCACTTTACAGGCATGAAATCCATCTTATTCCTTCCCCCATCAGATGTTTCAAAGACTGCTGATTCAGTGACAGACAACAAGCTTTGGCCTCTCCTATCCTCCTTTCCCTGCTAATACCTATCTTTATCTTCCTCACTATAACCATTACTGATGGTTTCCACCTGCTGCCTCTGCCCTCTCTGGGAGCTGCCATGACTTCCTCCTCTTCTCTCCTCTGCAGCCCCTATCCTTTGATGTCTTCCCTTCCAAAAGAACACTTATTTTCTTTGAGCATGCTGGGATGGAAGCCTACTATATGTTTGAAGAGAACCTGGCATGCTGTAGGCATAAACAGACAAGTAACTGTAGATGTGACACCAAGATTGCGTCAAGGTTGATACAGAGCAGCAAGAGGGAGGCTGCCCTTGGATGGGCTGCAGTGAGAGAGCTGAAAAATACAGGATCTTAAAAGTTACTAATGATCAAGAATGCCACCCAAAGCCTTACCTTCTCAAACCACACAGCCTTTTGGTGCGTTACAAGCTTATGCAGTTGGTCACAGAGAGCCCTTAGATCTCTGGATAATCTGTTAATTTGCCCAGTCAGACTGTCAGCCCAGAGGCAGCGTGAGGTCACCTTTCGCAGTCTGATTTTCGCCACATGTGTGTCCTGGGACTCGCACACAGCTCCCTCTTCAGCCACATTATCTAACACAGTTTCCTAAAGGGAAAACAACAAAAGTTACTTTTCAGTAGGAGCTAAATCATTCTCTCCCCCCAAGCATCTTCCTGGTAATTCATAATAAGGAATCCACAGCCGCCATCTCAGTAAACAGTTGCTCCACAATTTCAGAGTTACTTTAAGAGATAATCTCCTCAGTTCACTATAACGTATTTCTAAGTGAGTAGAAAATTTATCTTGCTATCTGAACTTCTTTTAGAAAGCACCGCCTACCATGAGCTACTCTCCATGCATCCAAGTATAAACTAATGCTCACAGGATGGAGATCATTAGTACTGCAGAAGCTCTAGATATGCCCTTTTCCCTCAGACTCTGAGGCTGGATGCACTTCTATGGCTTTTTGTAACAAAGTGATGACCAGGAAGGCAATACGGGCTTACATCATTCCAGAAAGCTCCATCGGCTTTGTGGCACACAAAGCTGTAACACCTGTGCAATCACTTATGCATGTAAAACTGTACAAGTTGAGGAACCTCAAGAGATACCTGCTCCAGACGGGTCAGGAGCTCTGTCAGCTCTGCTTGACCATGATCACCTAGCTGGTCCTAAAATTAATTCTTCAACTGCCTTTGGAGACAGCAACCATTATTTGAAATACTCAAAAAAGCACCAAATATCTTCCGAGTCCTGAAATGTAGGTACCTGTACACTGTGGTGCAGAGATTATGTAGACATAGTTCTCAAGTCAGAGTAACATAGCATAATGAAAGGACCCAGGTTTCCTTGCTCAAAGACTATTAAATGTTTATTTCCATATTGTCATCAAGAAGATGTTAAATAGGAGAGGTCATAATCTTATTCAACTACATAATTTGCATTCAAAATTCTGTTTAGAAATTGAAGAAGTAATTTGAAAACAGCAAGAGGAAATTCAGCAGTTGTGCAGCATGGTGTCCACGCAGGCAGGGAAAAGCCAAATGAATAATTACTGGCTCAGCAGCAATACTGCTGGAAGAGATGTCAGAGCACCAGAAGTCACCAGTGCCATGCTGTTAAATTCAAGTACTATTTTAGAAAGTGTAAACACAAGTCTCTGACAGAACAGCGCTGACCATAACACCAACAAGCAGGTGAAACTTCTGAAGTTAAACACTGACAAATGAGAAGCAAAGTCCCATATGAGAGCAGCACCAACCATCAGAAGTTTGAAAGAAGACATTAAGAGAACCAATTTTGTTTAGCCTAGAAACAGGGACTGGGAAGGTAGTGACATGCTAACAGCCTACACTTACAAGATTGCTATAAAGAGGATGGGAATATTTTTTTTTATTCCCTCTTTCTCTTTTCTGCAGTTAGGTTAAAAACTTTGGCTTGACTTTTAGGCTCATAAAAGAAAAAACATCATAAGATAGGTAAGAATGGCAGAAGATACCCTAACAAAACCTTTCTCAGCAAGCATCAGCACTGCAAATCGGCACAAAGCAGCACTGAAGCCAGCAGCTCATGCTGACCAAAGACCCAGCTCTGGAAAAAGCAGACATACTCTGGGCACCAACAGGCTAACAAACTGCTGTAATTAAAACAAAGCTTGTTTTTTTCAGTTGTTTTGTTTAATTCTAATTTGAAATTAATCAAATTATATAATTTTAAAGTCACTTTAATTTTAAAGTAACTTAAATCACTGCAGTCACTCCATTGCTATTGCTATGTCATGCTCACTCAGGCTTCTGTCCACAACAAGCTATGCAAGAATCATCCCATCCATCAGATCAGCAAAGCAAAACACAGGGCAAGTGGAAAGAGGAAACAATGGTAAGTGGAAAGAGAAAGCTACTGTATCCTGAAAGAACATCTCATTCCCATACATCCTACAGCATCAGGGAATCTCCACCATCATCAGAAAAACAAAAGAAAGGCAAATTCGCCACCATGCAGCCTGTTAAATGATTTAAAAAGATGTGCTGCTCAGGTTTTCTGCAAGGCTGGGTTGCATGAGGCTTTGAGCAACCTGATCCAGGGGGGTGTCCCTGCCCATGACAGGGGGTTGGACTGGATGGGCTTTGAGGTCCTTTCCAACCCAAAACATTCCATGATTTGATGATTTGTTCAGGACTTCATCCTAGGAATCACACTAACATTCACAATACTCCCGACACTGTTCAATGTGTCAGAGGCAAACGTTCTGGTGGGTACACTGAAATGCCGTCACACTTGCAGTTTTATTTTACCTGTTTGGAGCCAAGCTTATGCTGGTGTGGATGCTTTCCGAATAACCATAAGGTTTTCATGTAAAGTAAACCTCATTAGATACCAAACTGCAATTTGCATGGCTCTGCACTGGAAATACTCAGCCAGGTGAGGTCACTTTATACTCCTGTGCCTTGCTTTTAGAATAGAATGAGGCATATGGGCAATTAACAGTCAGCTCACTGAGTCTCAAAATTTTGTAAACTTATCCAGCTAATGTGGTGCTGTAAAGAATTATTTTCAGCAACCGTGAATGGGCAAAAGTTGCAGAGAGAAGAGAGATGAATGGTACCATTTACACTCACTTGAGAAATTGCAAGATGCTCAGGGAAAGGCTTATTGATTTCCTTATGATCGTTCAACACAGTTCAAGGGGAAATCAGCAATTTCAACACATTATTTGGCTGGAAAAAATGAAGTTGTTTCCAATATCAACTGCTTGCAAATTAGCTATTCTCAAAGCTATAATAAAGCTTAGAGGCTCTCTTCTGAAAAGCCATTTAATTTTAACAAAGTGTACAATTGCTACATTTAAAAAACATTAAAGATATGAAGATCAGACACTTTAATTTCTGTTAACTGTATGGAATTCCACCACTCTGCCTTCCAATTCCTCAGTCTAGCTGGGTGAGTCTTACTCAGAGAGAAAAGCAGAGGGATGAAGGAGAGCTATGAAAATATTCCTTCCTTTACCAAAGGCTTTTCCCCCTTTTCAAGTACTGTAAAGCAGTTTATTTGCAGCATTTATTTTGTGGGAAGGCAGCTTTGGAAGCAGTCAGCTATTTGTCAGAACCAAGAAAGCTGCACCCCTTGAAATTAGTTCGAATGATTACCATCCACTGCCAATAAACTGGTTCAAGTTGCTTCCACTCCAGAAAGGCTTCTAGTTGCCTGGTTTCAGACTCCAGAATCTGTAACAGCTAGAGAAAAGGAAACAAAGCAAAGAAAATTAGGTCACATTGGTCACTTGTGAACTAAATGAAATGCACGTTTGGTCTAAGTTATAAAAGAGTGCCATTGGCACCTGGGACAACAGTGGGTTACTTTACAAGAACACTTACACCGACTCCAGAAACACAATGTGAAACACCCTTCCCAGCATCACTGAATTATTCCTGTTCCCAAATGTACAAACACCCTCAGCTTTTACATACATAAATGTGAGTTTCCATATTGTACTGAGGGATCAAAGGGCCGTAATTCTGATATAAGTACGGTCGAGGTGCATGACCATCTTCAAATCTTCTGCGTTTCTTCACTACCAAAATAAGCTGTATTTCTCCAAGAGAAACTGTTTTGTTTTTATTTTCATCTTTCATTCACTCACATTCATCAAGGCTGTAAGGTCTAAGTGTCACCTTCTCTTCCAGGCTATGTACAGCCTTCTCTTACCTAAAACTTACACAGCTGGGCTTTGACTGGGTATCATACTCAGCAGTAGTGACCCCAACTGCAAGAGACAGGAATCTCTCCCCTCCACTAGTCCTTCCCATCCTGCTCCCATACCTGCAGAAAACTCAGAACTCCAGTATCTCCAGTTCTCTCTGCCTCCTCATCCAAAACCTTTCATCCCTTATTCAGATCACTCAAACTGAGATGATCTCTGATGCTCCAAAACAGTGTGGAAGAACTTATTCTAAATATGTTATGTATTTTATAAAATGTCTGACACATTGCACAAGGAAACCTTCCGTTCCCCTGAAAGCACTCGGAGGACAGAGGTTATGTTCTTGCTCTGCAAATTATAAATATTCCATAAATATTCACATAACATGCATGTATTGCACATACCTATATGGAGAAAGATACATTCCAGGACTAAATATTTATATATAACTTGAAGTTAAAGAAATGAAAGAAAGGAGCACAATTTGCAAGAGTAACTGCTGGAAATTATGAGCAGTTTGCTCTAAAGCACTGCTGGATCCAAAATACAATTATTTCACATTTGTTCACACAACTGATGCTATGCATTACACTCAAACGACTCTGCTTGTTTCAAGCTCAGCTGGTGTACGGAAGGTGGAAGAATGGGTTTCTCTCTTCTTTTTCCTTTTCTCCATTTTTCATAGGCACATCTACAGCACAAATGGCTTACATTATGGGACTTGATGCTGGCAATAAAACTCAGTCAAAAAGTTGATTAAATATTCAGGCAACAGCTAAGTTACTTGATTTTAAAGTAGCTTTGTAATGCGGTCATGACTAGCGTGTGATTGCAGTATGAACATGCCTCATGACAGCTAAAGGAGGCAGAATGTTGGATTGGGGAACTTTTCATTTTAAGCCTTCAAAAAAAAATCTTGGTAACAACACAGTCATCTGTGTGACATTAAGATCTTTAATCTTAGTGTAATTTTAGTGTAAATGATCTGTTGATGAAGTTTCAGAAACAGATTAGGGATACTGCTCAGAAAGCCTTGGTTGTTATTAAGGGCAGTTAACTCCAAACCTGTAAATGATCTGTTGATGAAGTTTCAGAAACATATCCTCTCAGTTGTGGTGTGAAAGCAAGTGGCATATAGCTTTTTTAACATTCAGGGGCTTAGACAATCACTAAGATCTTTAATCTTAGTGTCACTGGAGAGGTTCCACTTCTGCTGCTACACAAACCGCTCAAAATATGAGCCATTCACAAGCTGCAAATAAAGCTGCCTGCTCGTTTCCACTGACTTAAGGACCCAGATGTTGTCATGCCTTCTAGTGAAATTTAAGGACTAACATCTGCAGAAGAGCGTTAATTTTGTCTCGTGAACAAAGTGAAGCAGCAAGTAAAAAACATGACTCACTAACTAACCAATACTTGGGGACATATGAAAATTGTCTTTCTGTCCACACAAAATTAAGAGAATGAAATCTATTTCTTTCATTCTTCCAGAAGAAGTTATTGCTCTAAAATACTTACAATGAGAGAAAAAGTGATGACAAATTCAAATTGCTAATCTCTGTGGAGAGGTAACTCCATAACAAATGCCAAGATCAAACACTTTGCAGTAACAACTTCGCTAAACCATTGTAAAGAAACAATCACTGGGGCAAACAGTGCTGCTATAGAGGCTAAACTGTGCTAAACTGAGCTGTTTCAGAGTTGGCTGCCTTGAGACCTCAGAGTGATGCAGAAGGATGTAATCTCTGCAGAGAACACACCTTGCTTCCTATGACACGCAGCTGTGATCTCCGCAGCCGAACTTTCCACATCCAACTCAGCTCAATGAGCTTCAGGAACCTCAGCTGCAAAGTCTTATGTGACAACATCATCTAGGTAGTTTTGCATGCCCAACAAGAGGCCAAAGTTGAGTTGTCTTTAGTATCCACAAATCTAAACTTGCAGCAAAATCATTATTTAAACGTTTGTAATTACTTTTTCTGCTAAATTATTAATCTTTTCCATACTATTTAACAGTATGTTGCTAAATACATTGGTAGTTGCAGAAATCAGTATTTAATAATTTGCAGCATAATGCACCTTTTCACAGGCTTAGTTCCAGAGCTCCGCAAAACAAGTATTTAATCTCTGATGCTCACAGATCATAATCCAACTACCATATCAGTGTCAAAAGTATTTTAATCAAAAATTGCTCTGCCTAAATATTCAGAAAATTATCCTATTGTTAGACAGACAAAAAAACAGTCTTTCAGCAATAAATTATGTTTCTTGGCTCAGAGGAAAATACTGATGATTCATCACATATTCATACATCTGTAGACAGAACATTTGCATTGGACTCCAGATTATGGCAGACTTCACTCCAAATGCCAACATCTCTGAAGTGTGACTAGGGGCTTGAGACAGGGTTGGCTTATATCGGGAAAGTATCAATAGACTGTTTCATATTTGTATTTGTTTAATAGGGAATGGCTTTATTCAGCTGGATTTTGGTACTCTGAATACTAGTTCTGAGTATCTATCAACTGCAGGAGAGAAGATACATGGAGAAGTTCCTTCAAAAAAAATGCAAAAAAGAGGCCAACACTCATGAAAAAGTTTACATTGCTAGAAGTAATTTAAGGATTTAAGTAATTTAAGTGATTTACGATTAAGGCTTTAGAGATGTAACTCAGCACAAATTACACAACCAAACAAATTACAGTACAGCTCATCTCTGCTCCCCACACAAAACCCTCTTACCAAAAAAACCACGCAAATCTTGACTAATGACAGTGTCTCAGCAGGCAGGCTGTTAGGTGGATGACATTTGGTTTAAAATGGCACATTACTGCCCAAATTGAAATTTCAAAGAGCTATGTTTTGACATCATTTCACAAAAAAAAACAGAGAAAATCTTTATATCATAAATATCTCCCACTGGGACAGAAACCAATACTGTAGGTGGACATGGTAAGAGTCATTAGGCACTGGAACAGGCTGCCCAGGGAGGTGGTCGAGTCGCCTTCCCTGGAGGTGTTTAAGGAACGGGTGGATGAAGTGCTTAGGGACATGGTTTAGGGAGTGTTAGGAATGGTTGGACTCGATGATCCAATGGGTCCTTTCCAACCTTGTGATTCTGTGTGATTCTGTGTGATTCTGTATGGTATTCCAAGATTCAGCTCCACATTGTGATTTCTTCAGAAGCAAAGCTGGCTTGATATATCCCTTCAAAGCTGATGCAAAAATAAATAGGCCTGAAAACTAGAAAGTCACACTGGTGAAGTGTGCAGCTGAAGAGCAGAAACCAGTAAGAGCAAAAAGCAGGCCCTAGCCACAGGGTAAACAAAGATAGAATCATAGAATAGTTAGGGTTGGAAGGGACCTTAAAGATCATCAGGGATGATGTGCAGGGACATCCCACTAAAGCAGGCTGCCCAAGGCCTCATCCAACCTGGCCTTGAACACCTCCAGGGATGGGAATCCAGATCCACTGAAGTAATTTCTCTCTCTGAGAAATGTTGCTGAGGGTTCAGATGGACCAGCAGAAACACTGCAGCCCAATCGCGACAAGACCACTAGTTAAAAACTTAGGTGGTACTGATGGTGCATCTGGTACTGCCAACCAGAACCCCAAGTAGCCAATGTCAAAAAAAAGACTGTTATTTATCTGCTTTTACTCAGACTGTTTCTGTACACAGAACAAAGCATTATGCATACTCAGGGTTTCCCTCCCCTCTATATACTTCCCTGTTTTACCACAAAAATGTACATAGAAATCAGGAGCAAGTAATTCGTATTGATGCTACACTGATGCTACTACTGGTTTCTGTAAGTATCCAAGTGATGTCTTAAACTCTGGGGGGAGTAGAATTTCCATTTAGGTTCATCTGTTCTCAGTGAAGTACACCACAGGCTATCAGTCCCAAAGGCCATGTAATACTCGCAAGTCTCCTTTTCCCTCCCCACATTCTCTCTGCAAGAACAGGGGCCTGGAGGCTCAAGTGAACGGCCTTCCTCCTGCAGACGTCCCCATGGGTGCCTGAGCAGTGATGTGCAGGGCTTCCCCAGCTCATCAGGGAGGGACAGCCTGGGACGGTGCCCCCAGCACTCCTGGGGTACCATCAAGTGTACATCAGGACTAGGACTGGCTTTTACAGAATCCACAGCACCAGAAATACAACCCCTATGTACTAAAAAAAAAAAAAAAAAAAAAAAATGCATGAAAGAAAATCCAGGAACTCCACAAGAGAAAAAGAAAGACAAAGAAGAGTGGCTTCCACCACTGGAGACCCAAGAGCACATAGAATTATCATAGATGTTCATATGTTAGTTAAACAATGAAATTTAAAAGCTATTCAATATGCAAATTGGTCTAGGCTTGCCAACTTGATATGAATACAATTTCACCCAGCCTAGCTCTTCTTTGACAAGCCGTCATAGCCTGTCATGCATGCAGGTATTTTCATATATTTTAAAATATGCATTATTGACTAGAGAAACCACTAATCTTAAGCCTGCTACAGTCTCCCTTATGTCAATTCATTTCTCTTGCTAGTCTCTTAACACAGTCCTTTAAATTAAGTGACAAAACATATTTAAAAAGAACTGCAGATCCAAAACCACTTGCAAATCATGAATATCAGATGATTTCATAACAAAATCCTTGGCTATTTAAAAAATTATTTAGTTCTTCAGCTATTTAAAAAAAAAATACCTGCCAATAGAGCCAAGTTAACATCATGGGCCAAATGCACACAAAGATCAATTTTAGAAGGTTATAAAAAAGGCTGTATTGGTCTCCTCACAATCTTAGCTGCATTCTCACCTTTAAAAACAGATTTTCATTCAGTTCAGCTTTCCAGTAACAGTGCAGTTGTGAGCAAAGATACTGCAACATATGAATGTAGCTGTAGTTTGCACGAGGCTGGAGAAGGCAGTGGTCATATTCTGCTTGACCTTCCAGGCGTCTGAAGTGTCTTTGACGCAGTGGTGGATGCAGGACAACAGAGGTTCTAGTGAGGGATCACAAGATCATCTCAGCTCTGAGGTACTTCAGGATCAGCCTCCATCTACAGCCATATTTTGGTGCAAGAGAAGAGTAACAAGCCAAAAGTCCTTTTTTGGTTAACAGCTGATAACTGGTTTCTTTCGAATGGAAACATCAACAGTAATGACTCCAGTAGCAAAGACACTCTGCACTCTCTAGTGGCTACTTCAAGGCACAATTCAAGAGATGGGTTATGACTTTTAAAGCTCCTCACTTTAAGATTGTTCCCTTAGATTTCATTTGTTCCTTCATGGCCCAATAGCTCAGTTAAGATCCACTAGGCTGGACCAATGAGACCCTTTCAAGACTCTAACATCAATGAATGGCAGCAAGTCAGCAACTTTCACTCTGAAGTCTCCTACCAACCTTAAGAGGCAGCATGACCAGGTTATTTCAATACAAAGGTGAGACAAGACACACCTCTTACACCACACACGCCTCTGCACATCAGCTCCAGCAGACAAGCGGGAATGTCATCGTTCAGCTTAGAACCACATCTGATGCTTGTACATTTGTGCAAGCACATGAGCGTGCCTAGCCTCCCTGTGCTGGCTCAAAGCATCACTGGAGCTGGGGCAGCTTGCTCCCACCACGGGGTTTGTTAGCACTTCCACACAAAAAAATCATCCATGGCCAACCATCGTCAAAGCACCTCAGCCCTGTCTCTCCAGCTTATTCATTCCAGCTGCATTGTCTCAGGTAGAATTATACTATAGTATGTCACAGCATTCAAATTATGTTAAGTATGGCATAAAACAAGCAAAAGCAGAAAAGCAGCAGCGAAACTTAGTATCATCTTACAGTTTTTATACACTGGCAATCTCAACCAAGTGTGCAGATCAGTCAATCTACACAATGCATTTCCTACTTCAGTGTAGTACATATGTACTGTATTTCAGAGACATCTTCCCTTCTTACAGTGTAAGAGACTAAGATATTCCTGCTACACACTTCAATAATTTACAGAGTCCATGATAAACCACTGCATCATTTTTCAAAGACCAAGAACTGTAACATTCTTGGTCAATAAAATGTACTAAGTAATAACTCACTCCAGAAAAATAGCAACACCAGAACTGCAGCTCTATTAACTCCTTTTTTTTTTTTTTTTCTGTATGGATAAGTTTAGCTTATATTAGTGACAAATATGCTTATATTAGTGACAAATATTAGTGACAAATTGCAACCTGGGGAAATTTTCAGATCAAAGTAATAATCCCATGAAGTAGAATGATTTTCCTTAGTGTTGCTATATAATGCTGCCAGTTCTTCCAAATGGACACTAATTGCAGCCAGAGGAGGCCACCTTGCTTAGAAAATATCTGAAGAAATATTTTAGCACTAAAACTGTCTGGAGTAATAAAACTATAAAGCATCCTTCCCACGAAGGGGCACTGGGAAAGTAAAATGGGATACAGAGTTCAACAATGAAATGACTCACGGCTGGGTGACAAGCTCAGTTGAAGAAGCTGGTTTCGTGCTAACATCGTCAGCTGCCAAGTAGAAAAATGGAGGTGGGAAGGGACCTCTAGAGGTCTCTAATCTAATCTCCTGCTGAAAACAGCGTGCTCAGGGCTCTGTCCAGCAAGCCCTGAACATCAACACCACACATGACGTCACCCCTTCTCCAGGATCTAGTTTCAGTGTTTGACCACCCTCATGGCAATTTTTCCCTTACATCTGGCCAGGATTTCTCATGTTGCCTCTTTTCCTATCCCAATGCACCTTTGAGAAGAGACCGGACCCCCAGGGTTGGTTGTTTTCGCATAGCGGTTTGTTAAACAGTTAGCGCTCTGCTTGTACTACTGCAAGGGGCTGCCCCACCCCAGATGCAGGCCTCTACACTAGCCTTTACTGAGCTTCCCAAGGCTCCTCTTAGCTCATTTCTCCAGCCCACCTCAGTTCACTAGAACAGCAGTGCCGCCCTCCAGCACGGGCACTACTATGCCCAATTCGATACTGTTTGCATGCTTGTAGATGGTGTGCTCCATCCCATCATATGATGTACTGGCCCAAAAGCTGATCGCAGATGGACACCACTGACAGCCAGACACTAGTTCAGTGGCCCAAACAATTTTCCACTCACATCATCATTCACTTATCCAGCCTATCTCCTTGTCCCTATCTAACTTTTTCAAAGCTCTTTAATTACATTCTTCTGGGCTCGGATACTCCACACTGCACAGGTGAGACATGCCTGTCCCAGAGAAATATCAATATACGTTATCTTCCACAATTTGATAGTTCTTTCTTCTACAGTGCCCAGCTGACCACAGCCTTTCTTAAGATGATTCAGGAACCCAGCTACAACTAGAAACTGTCTAAAAGCAGCTTTGAAGCCATTTGACCTCTGTAATTCCTCCTGATCTTACATGGACGGCAAGGGTCACATCTACTATGCCTCATTTTTGCAAATAAGCACCTGATCCACCATTTCCAACAGGTTTTAATAACTACTATAGCAAACCATGTTTTATGTGATAAATGTCAGCAAATGGAACTGAAAACCAATTGCCTACAGCATTTCAGAAGGAAAATGTCATGGCAGCCTACCCTCTCCTTCTGCAGAGTGAATCATTAAAAAAGGCAGGAATAAAATTCTTTGTTCCTGTCACGCAACACAGAGTGGGCAACACATGCTGTCACTGAGTTTCTTAGTGCTTATTCTTTCCTTGCAATGAAATGTGAGAAGGAAAAACTATTTCTGAATCACCAAGGGGCTTTGGATCTCATTTTCACATTGTTTGCACAGTACCACTCTCCTACTCTACAGGAAATGCACAACCACCACCAAATCACTCCATTTGTAAGGTGGTATTCACAGCTGCTCCAAGTAATTGTAAGGAGGGATTCCTATGTACACAGCCGGAAGAAAGAAAATATGACAGTTTTCTCCAGTTTCGATAACCTTTGATTAGTCTTCAAACCAACAGAGCCTTCTACCAGAAAAGCAGCAGTATTAAGTACTAAGTATTATGTACAGTATTAAGTATTAGGTACTCTGGATTTTCAAGGTGATCTAGGAAGCCCCGCAAAGAGGACCGAAATGCTTTAATGTATTTTGCTGGACATCCTCTCACACAAGGAAAGTGTGGGTTTCCCAGTACAGTTTATCTTTCTGGCAGGTTCTGAGACTCTACCCATCTCTATGCAGCCACTTTCAGTGTGTGCAGCACCACGTCAGGTGCTCCGCTCCTGGCATTACACCACCAAAAGACCAAACTAGAGATATCTAGAGAGAAAATATAAATCCTTCAACTGACATAAGACTTCAGGTTTTAATGCCCATTCTTGTTCCATCGTCCAGCTTATCAATATCAGGGCACTACAAGGAAAGCAGCAGCTAAGGCAGGGCAGGACTCTCAGGCAGGGTCAAGAAAGCCAGCCCAGCTCAGTGTCACTGCCACTCTCCTGGCTTTGCTCATCACACAGCAGCACAGAGGCTGTGTTTTCTTTAAGCTTGCTAGTGATCTTCATATTAAACCCATCCGTATAGCCTCCCCTCTTTTTTATCTGAACAACCACCATCACAAATCAAGCACTCTGGATCATTCAGCTCCCTCGAGCTTTCTTGTGTGAGCCTCCTGGTGTCCTGCATGTTAGTGCTGGAGCTCCATATATAATTCAGTAAGTCATCAGATCTGCTCTCCTCTGCAATACTAACATGTCAGCTCCTATGTTAGTTCTCACCAATGGGATTACCATGCATGTAAAATGTCTAAACCCTCCATGGCAGGGGGTTGGAACTAAATGATCTTTAAGGTCCCTTTCAACCCAAACTCTTCTATGACTCCATGATTCTAAAGTAAGTGTGGCTAGAACAACACAAAACACTAAGTAATTAAAGTTGGGGAAAAATAAAAAGGACTGGCTTTGACTGGCAGTGTTGTTCAGATTACATGGCAGTAAGTACGTTTTACTCTTAAAATGCACAGTCCAGCAAGATAACTGTTAATGTCGGAAACTGAAGCATTCAATTATAAAAGTCCTGAATTCAGCCTGTCTAAACAACACTAATTTGATGATCACATGTGTATAAGGGCTAGAATTACATGACCAAAATACTTCCTTTCATGACCTGTCTCACCAAGGGCACAGAATGGCTAGTGCTCACTCCACAAGCTATTCCTTTTCCTTTTAAATTGCATATTATTCTGTCTGTTCTTCAGAGGGAAGCCATGGGTTTATTTGCCATGCATCATTCAAATCCCATTTTGAAGACATAAACAAGTTATCTTTTCCTAATGACCCATGTGAGATCAGACAACAGTATTATTGTCACTTTAAAACTGGGAAATGAAAGCAAAGAGATGGAAGTAAAACACTTCCAGTTCTTCTCGATGCCCTAACTGAGACTTTCAAGTCTTGACTTTCAGAGAATTTAAAAATTGCTATAAAGCACATCATGGATACATCTCCCCTGCGCTACTTAGCAGCTTGCAGAGATGTTTAGGTACTCTTCATGAAGTGAAGCTCCTGACCAGCTGGCCCAGGCTGTGTTAGCACACGCCACTACTGACTCTGGGGTTCAGCCTAACCCTTCAGCAGAACAGTGTGCTGCAAGGACTTACTACACCATCCAGCGTTAAACCTGACTTTACTGCCTAATGCTAACTGCACCGCTGAAACTCTTGAAGGGCTCCACGTAGAGGTCCCATCAAGTTCAGTAGGAGCTAGGACCACTCAACGTTTCCACAAATCAGACCACTGAGCATCAAAATGGACACAGAAAAAATAAGACACACCCTGTCAGCAGCCCACTATGAGACCACTAGGTTTAGACATAGATTCAAGGACATGGTTTAGTGGCAGGTAGAAATGGTTGGACTCGATGACCTAAGAGGCCTTTTCCAATCTAGTGATTCTATGATTCTATGATTTTCTTAACGATGAGGGCGGTGGGGCACTGGAACAGGTTGCCCAGGGAAGCTGTTGATGCCCCATCCCTGGAAGTGTTCATGGCCAGGTTGGATGGGGCCTTGGGCAGGCTCATCTAATATTTGGTGTCCCTGCCTATCGCATGGGAGTTGGAACTAGATGATCTTTAAGGTCCCTTCCAACCCAAGCTATTCTATGATCCTGTGAGATGCTATGGGGAACTTGATAATCCAAAGGCAGAGAAGTATTGCAGATCAATAGGAGAAAGCTCCACTGCCTCAGCAGCAGGTGCTGTCTCCCCCTCCACACACACCTGACTGGCTTGGAACACCCACACCCTCCTGAAGGAGCTTCTGCGCACGCACAGCAAGACCACCCCATACATGCTAACGGGGCACAAACTGGCCTTATAAAAGAACTTGCAAGGAGGCACTTGGCACGCTCACTATCCCGATCGGATCAGACTGGATCACGCGGCCTGGAAGAAGCAGCTGCTGGAGAGACCACGTGTTCCCGAGAAAATGCTGTGGCTCATTGGAGTGGTGACCCCCTTATTCCCCTCCTCTCTCTATTCTCCCCTCCTCTCACTTATTTTACTGTGTTTCCTCTCTCCGTTTAATGGCACTTGTGGTGTGTGTGTTGGATTAAATTCAAGTTGCTGTTTTTGTGACCTTGGTATCAGATCATAATCTGAACAGACTGAACTCTGAGTTTTGCAGCTTCAGGAAGTTGCTCCCTTGGCCCTGCACATGAGTATCTAGATAATTATTTTGGCTGTGCCCAAAATAAACCCTGCATTTGATTTCACCCTTAAGAGACTTGTCGGCCTCTGGATATCAAACGAACCTCCTTCTTCGACTGTGCACGCTGGAGAAGGCCCGAACACTAGTAGTGTACTTAAGCAGTGGGGTTTAACAACCTCTCTGTCCACATTCAACCCCTCCTGCCAAAGCCTCTCTTCAGTGCCTCACTCATTTTCTTTTTACCCAGACTGTATGAATTATTTCACATCAGAGCCACCTTGACTCCCCACTACCATCACAAAGGTCTCTTGTCCAGGGGTGTCTTCCTGCTCCTGACTTCACTGAACAAGAGCCAGAGCAGGCAGGCTTTCCACTGTCCACTGTACTCCTTTCCTGTTCAGAGTCCCGCTTCACTCCCCGCCTGCAGCTCCTAACACAGTCCATGTTCCCTATATTCTTCAATGAAAAAAGTTAGAATGACTTAGTAAACACAAGTTAAAGACAGCAAGAGAGGAAACCCCGAATACTTTAAAAGGACAAAGCATTTGCTATTTTTACTCAAAGTGCTGTGGCAAGCACAATTATGCAAACTCAAAAAGCTTGTTATAATTGATCTTTTCAAAACATGTGTGTCTATGGGTCTAACACGCAATCCATTGGTGAACCCTGAAATTTATTAAAAGTCAGAAGCTCTAGAACTTCCTCTCATTTCATCATTAAAGAACTTATTTAAGATTAATCCAGCACCAATCATCAATAAAAAAACAAATTTGCATAAAAACAGGTAAAAATTTTGATGCATTGGATTAGAAAAAACTGTACCTTAAAAGAAGTCCTGTAAAAGGAAAAGAAAAGAGTGTTCTTGTTCAGAATCTATTAGTGTACTTCTTCAATTCAACCACACCAGAGCCCAAAGATTCTAGTCATCTGAAGCCCTATGAGCAGATTCAGTACATTGTCAGAAGTCACTACTGATAAAACTAAGTTTATCCTGGTAGCATATAGAATAAGTCTAAAATCTCACTGTGCTTACATCCTTCAGGGCTTGGCTGTCTCTTCTGTCCTATTGCTCCAAGAACCTTGTCACACACCTTTTTATTCCTTTGAGGAAGATTGTTCTCCAACTTTCCCATCTCATTCACAGCAACCTGGTTCTTTCCCCACATTTCCCCATACTTCAGACAGAATATGCACAGGAAAAAAATTCAAAACAAAAATCCCCACATTTTCACTAGCACTCACAAGTCCCAATGTTTTTTATGCAGGATCCACTTAAGAAATTTCAAATATTTTTTTCCTTTCAAGAAACTGAAACACAATGACAAACAGGCAAAGCTGTCCTTAATTAGAACAGCAGTTACAACAAGAAATACTGGTCCTGTTCCAGGATAGAAATGACAGAACTATGGCTTTTACCAAGGGAATGAAGCAATGAACATAAAAAAAGCTGAGGGCCAGATGAAACAGAATTAGTTGCCAGAGCATCACAGAAGATAATGAATCTATGACAATTTGTACAAGCAAAGGCAGCTTGTCCTTGAAGCTCAAGGTCATTTTTCTTGAAAAGAACATTTTTTTTTCTGGAATTTGCATGCAGTACAAGCCTTTGCTTCCTGAATCAATCTTCTACATGGCAGACCACAGACTATAGCATGAATGTGATTTTTTTTTCGCACTGGTACCTACACTCCAAGAAATGCGTTGGTTCAACTCCTTCTTGTACAAAAAATGAAGGACATCAAAAAATATAGATGATCCTCTAACAGGCACTTTGAAATGAACATAAGGCTGCATATTCTTCACCCCTGCCACACAAGACCATAACAGTGTCGATTATAGAAACACTACATACCAGGACAGGTCTGTGTCAAATCAGAAAGGTGACAGAGTGTCAAGCTTAGCAGCAGTGTCAAGCTTAGAATGTTTACCTTCATTTAGTGCCTGCCTGCTGAGTCTGCCACCACCAGGAATGTTCCATGAAGTCTCAACAACCAGTAGAAGGACAACAAATATAGCCCAGCACAAAGCAGCTGGAATTATCCTGCCATAGTTATTCCATTTTTATCCAAGGCGGTCAGCAATTTGGGATCCATTTCTGGAGATAACTCAATTATTCAGTAAGCATGAATAGCTCATATTAGATAAGACTTCACTTCTGATGCTCTGCCTTCACATACATTCCAGGAGGTGCCATCAATCAGACAGAAAAGCGCCAAAAACTCTCACATGGTCTTTGTACACTGGATATACTGGTTGATCTCACCATTTACCATGTCTATGCAGATAAAATACTTCAGCAGATCAGGATGGCTTTATGCAAAAAGTACACAAGACCACATGTGGATGCATGTAATGCAAACTGAAGACTGAGATTTCAAGCAAAGTAACTAGTAAATGCACACTTAACATTTCTGAAAATTGAAAGCTTATGAATTCCTAATGCTCCCAACCTGAATGTACTTTTTCTGAAAAGAACAGAAGCTCTTTAGAGCTCCACATGGATTCAAAACATAGGCTATTAGTCATAGAGAATAAACCTATTGTGTCACCCATCTATAACAGCCATCTGGGACAGATGCCACAAGATTCATGGTCCACAATCAACTTGTCTTACAACTTGATCATTTACCCCTTGAGTGTCCCAATAAGAAATTATGGAGTACAATCTACAAATACCATACATCGGATTCCTTCCCTGACACATGAACAGTCCACAAAGCAGATCAACACTACGTCCATACTATCATATCCCATCACACCTAGTCCCTGCTGCTTGGAGAGCTAAAGTTCTCCTGAATTTTTTATGAGCACAGCATTGACCATACCTAATGTACGTAAAGTCAGAAAGACAATTTGTTTGCTCCTATTTACTTGCTACCAAGGACCTTAGCTCCTTAAGCCAACTAAATTCCCTTTAAAACATGTTTATAGACAATAAGTAAATATATTTTTCATAAAATTCTGAAACAAAATTATTTGCTATTCACACCCAAGTTCCATGAATTTCTCCGATGTCCATCTGGCAGACAGCTGTGTTGTTTATTTGCTGTCACATTCAGCAAATTGATCTACTTGCATTTGAAGGTGTTATCTTTACTCATTACAATTTCAGTGATCACTCCAGCACCACCAGCATTGTACCAATGACCTGAGTCCTGATTTGTAATCTCTGCTAATCACAAAACCTGCAAGACTGAATTCCACATACAAAGTAGTATATGAAAAGACAGAAGAAAGTGAAGGACTAGGCTGCTTTGCTTCAGAGTTTATTGATCTCTATATGGTAACAATTTTATGAGAAAGTTAATTTAATAAGACTCTTAAGCGCAACATACATTTTTTTGAGCTCAAGGTAAAACATCAGAACCGGAAACACTGCAATGGAGAGCTAAGGGAAATGAGCTTCATAGACAATAACGGGATTGTATTATGCTCACAATGATGAAAACCAACCCAATCAGTTGCATGTCCTCAAAGTTGCAAGAGGAATGTGACCACATACTCAAGGACAGACCACACTACCCTGTAAAGTCTGGGGCAGATCTTGCTTAACCTCAACGGCTCCATAACCATCATCACAGAGGTGCTTCTGCTGAGAAAATGACCACTGGTGTATATCTCACGCAACACTGTGCAAGCCAGGGAGTGCTCAAAAGGACATGACAGCATCTCAGGAAAGAAAAGATACACGTCACGAGCTAACATAAGCATGCATGTGTACTTCAACTGGAAATCAAACACCAGCTGAAATAACGCCACCTCCCATTCACAGACACCCCGGGCAGCACAGGAACTAAACAGATCCATGACCTGTGACTCACAGCCACACATACATATAACTACAGCCAAGGAAAACTGCAGCAAGAGTTGGAATTTCAATGATGCCTCACTAGAAAAAAAACATAATTAAAAATATTACACCTGGAAAAATTCCAGCTCTATCAATCTCACAAAGACATTTATGGTGATAAAAGAATAATAACGTAGGGAAAATTCCTGTACATAAAAGCACTACAAGAGTTTTATAGTCAGAAATCCAAGGGAAGAACATTTTTTTTAGGTTCGTGTCCAAATTCTATAGAAAAGGAGTAGCATAACTTCTCCATTTCATAAATTCAAGTTTAACTCACAGCTATCTGTATCCCATCATACTTTTCCTGTCAGAATAAACATTTCTTGTTTTATTACAGGTAAAGCAACTTACCTCACAGGGTATTTTTGATGAAAATGAACTCTAGGCTTCAGTAAAAAGAGCCCAATATACTTTCTGTGATAGCTTATTTTTGACACTTCAATCTAGTTTGCATTTCCATCCTTTAAAGTATGCCCTACTTAAGAAGGGATTCCTAACACGACCCACCAACAAGGATGCATGACAGTAAAACATATCGATACACTTGCTCTTCTTATTAATCCATGCAGCAGGTTGCTATCTGAGGTAACATTAACACAAATGTCACATTACTTAGAAAGAAAAAATAATTTCACAGTTTATGGAAAAAACATTCAGCAGAATGCTGCCATCTGCACTGATATTTGAAAACCAAACTATTCAAATATGCATAATTTACTTAATCTTATCAAGATGTTTGAAAATTAGAGGCTTTTTATTACATTTTGGAAAAAACATCACTTTGCATACCAAGTATTATATCCATATGGAACAATGAAACTTGGAACAACATTGCCTTTTAAGTCCATGCCACCTTGTTATATCAAGCTCTTCATGCACACTGTGCCTACAACTTTTGGAAGCTGCTTTTGGTAAATAAAGGTAATGGGCAACAAAAACTACAAGGATTGCTCAAATGATGACAAGAAGAATTTTAGGTCTCTCAAAAATACACATACTGAAGTGTTGTGATGATTTCCTTCAGTCTTCCTTGTCGATTTTAAAAACAGGCACAAGAGAGCAGCTTAGAGGAATCCCTTCTTTTGAATAGGTTCAAGAGTTTCAAGAGGTTAAGAATTTCACAGCTGATTATGCTGACAAACACTTCTAGTTTTGGACCAGTACAAGCAGTAAGTGACATAAGAAAATAATTTCCAACACTCGTGCGTTGGAGCTGGAGCCTTTTTGGGATGGCATCTGTTGGAGCCCAGAAACTGGAGATGGAGACTGGGGCCACTCACACTTTGATTGAAGGAAACATCTTCTGCCATTCTGCCTCTGTCCCTCTCCATGATTACCTGCGTTTTAAAGACGTGTCCCATGTTTCATGTATTTGCTGTTTAAGCCTGGCAAAGGTGGAATGAAGGCTTCATTCAATTTTATCCTGAGCATCTGTTGAATAGCACACCTGGAGCAGACATCCAGGAAAGGGAGCAGCATGCAAGAAAACTCCTGGAACAATTCATTAACAGTGCCATCAAAACCAAATAGGCTTTATTACAGTATGACTATGCTTTACTGTAACAGATCAGTGATGTATCCAGGGCAAGGCTTTGGGGAAAAAAAAGGAGTTGCAAAGTTCTCCTACGAAGCCTGGAAATTTCTATTACCAGCCCAGAAGACCTTTCTGGATGTTTGCTAAGCTCTGGAAGCCTATAAAGTATAGGCTTCAGAGGACTCTGCTGCTGTGTGTTCTGAGCTACTGAGCGAAACACAGGAGGGGGACCGTGAAACAGAAATGAAACAGAAATCTCATGCTGACTTAACCATTTGCTCTAAAAAATCAACAATTTTGCAGGAAAATGTTCTAAACAGCTGAACCTTATCAAGAGGCTGGATGGGAACAGCTCATCCAAAGAATGCTCAATAATTAAAGATTAATGTGGACTTGACTCTAAGGGTTTGAACATAAGACTATCTCCCACCTTCAAATCTACTTTTCTGAATTACTCTGTGTATGGTATTTACAATGTCCACTTCTGTTCTTAAGGTAGCAGCACAAAGAATATCTTCTTTGAGTAAACACATTTGAGCAGACTGCAGAAATTTGCCAAATATTGATTTCATTAAGGCTAAGCTTAACATTTCAGTCTGTTTAAGTTTCACATAGAATGAACTTTTAAAAATTGAGTTGTAAAACAAATCTATTATAGTGTATTAAAAGAAGTGAATTCTGCTACTTAAATAATAGACTGAAAGATTTATGAGAATTGAATATTTGAGAGCAGCAGAAATATATGCTTAAGGGTAAAAGAGTACACTAGAAAAAAATGATGTTGTCCTAGAAGGTTCTGTCTGATCACATAAGGAAACACATTTTCTACTGTGAGGATGGCTGAGCATGGAGGTCACCCAGAGAAGCTGTGGTGCTTCCATCCTCGCAGATATTCAAAACCCATCTGGACATGGTCATTGGCGGCCTGCTCTTAGATGACTTATGCTTGAACAGGGGCTTGGACCAGGTGACCTCTAGAGGTTCCTTTCAACCTTTACCATTCTGCACTTCTAAAATATTTCTCAAAATAAAGCACCCTACTACCATCCAAAAGGTAGCTGACTTGCATAATTTCTGGAACTAATGAATGCTAGCATCAGATGCGCTTTGGCTGTCCTGGAGAGATAAATCAGGTATGTTCTCACTGACAACTTGCTCAGGCAAGGTCACAGGCCAACATGCTACCTGGCTGGCCCAGATGTGGTTCCTCGTAGTATACAACAGCAGTAGGCCAACTGATCTAGAATGATTTAGTCTAGAAACCTTTACCTCAGCGGCACTTTCAGTCATGCCTCTCCCCATGCCCTGTTTAGTAGATTTTACAAAACTTGGCCTAATACCTTTGTGTCTATGTTCTATCAAACTGAAACAAACTCGGTGAATACAAGTTATAACTGAGGAAACTGACAAGTCAATATTTCAGCCCATATTTCTGTTGGAAACCAAGTTAAAAACATGTTACACAGGGTATAGTCATCCGCTAAACAACATTTGTGTAAAGCATACTAAGCATGGAAGAATTACAGAAGTATTACCTGCTTGTAGTTCTCCGGGTGTCTAACAAGATCTGTTTCTGTGACAGAAAAATGTCCAAGGATCTGGTCCATATGAGACCCACTAGTGGATGAATGGATCTGGAATAGATTAAATTAAAGGTACTTGTAAGTACGACAACCAGATCATTAACATCATCAGCTACCCCTAACAGCTACATGCACAGGAAAGCTGATGTGAACAAGCCCACTCCCAATGGACAAGTACAACTGTTTAATAACTACTACCACACCAATACAACAGATCTTTCTAAAGCAGCCTGCAGGAGATTATGATCATGCACCACAATTGTCTTACAAAATGGCCCACCTGGTGTTGCTACCAGAAATACATGCAGGAATTGTACTGCTGTCCTACAGCAAAACTAAGAGACTTCTCCCTTCATCCTGTCTTAAAGTCTTTTTCCTTACATTACATATGCACTTGTGCATAGCACAAAAGGGAAAATCACATACACAGATAGCAGAAGTCGCCACAGAGGTAAAGGAAACCCTCTATATCATTTTTATTTCTTCTGTTAAAGCAGAAATTGCCACCTAGTTACAGTGAGTTTCTCTTTTGCTGCTATAAATTGTCTTTCACTTACTGGGACCTTGTCCCAGTTGCACTGGTGACGGTATCATCAATTATTTGACGAAGAAGCTTCCCAAAGTTAGTCAAGGGAACAATAAAAAGCAATTCCTCCTATTCAGAGCTGATCCCTTTGTTACTGTAATAATTGCAGCTGCCAAACAAGATAGCAGTGCTCATTTGTCAGACCATCGCTCGTATTTCATTAATATTTCTGCCAGAAGACAGAGAATGTTTCTTGCTTTTCTTCCTTTATTCTAATATAAACTTTATCATACACTTGGGTATTGACAACTATTTTAAAATTGACAGGCACTGGGTAATTATCAACCCTTCCCTGAAATTTCAGAAAATTTTAGTATTCCTCTTCCAAAACTCCTTCTGGTGACAACCATCTGTCACATGTGCAGAGCTATGCAAGTTTAAAAATAAAAGAGCACATCCCCACATGATGTTCTTCCTACTTGCCACTCCTCTCCCTGCGGCATTCTTGCATAACTCTGGCTGCCAAACATTTGGGCCTACAAGCACCAGGGATGAATTTCAGCTCCTCTTCAAAAGCACGCTGTGCAGCATCACTAGCTAAAGCCCAAAACAAATACTCTAAAGCTGTATAAACAGAGGAATGAGGGATTCTCCTGAGACCAGATTAGATGGGTACTGAAATAATCCAGTACTTGTAACTGAAATAATCCAATATTCGTGTTTTTACAATCTATAATTGATAGCCACAATACACTGAAGCTGAAAGAAGGGGGAAAGAGTACCAAGGTAAAAGCAGGAGGTGAGAGGGTAAGTGACAGAGCACGTGTAGCTGTTACCGCATGGCATGAGAATGGACTGAGGAGGAGGCAGGTCTAATTTAACCTTACACCAATCTTTGCATGAACAGGCACAGCCCCCGACTCAGAATAACTTCTAAGGTGTTTCCAGTACCAGTTCCTAAGCACCTTTGAGTTCAGACACCCTGCAGAAAAGGAGCTTGATTCATCTAAGATAAGGTGAAAAGGGGGCTCGTTCATATCTCACACATGCTTGCACCAGAGGAAAAACTTCTACTGCCTTAAAGAGAGCGCTATTGAGATCTAATGGCAAATTCACCTTAGGAAAAAAACCAAAGATTTTCAAACCAAATATCACATGACAGAAAAGGTATAATTAACCAATGTAGTAATTTACAGAATAACATGGTAGATTTGTCATGCTAAGACAAAGATTGCAGTTTATCTCGTTCATAGATTACTGACAATGAGGAAATCATTCAGCACCAGTCTCTGCTTTCTTTTATTCAGAGCTGAAGACTTTGCTCTTGTCCCTTTACTCTTTTACTACAACATCAGATACATAGATATATCCAATCTAATCCACTGTAATACATCTTATTTTATATTGTTTCTATTTAAGAAGGCACAAGAAACCACTGTGTTCACAGGAGGTATTGCCAGTGCTGTTCTGCATTCCTACAGACAGAATATTGATGTGCGAAAGCAGACAAGGGGGGCTGGGAGTGTTCGTTAGAGCTTGGCGTTGTTCGCCTTGAAGACCTTGAAAGCTGATAATGAAGGAGCCAGCTAGCAGCAGTTTATTGATAAGTAGGCATTGGAATGCAGAAAACTGGCTGCATTTGGTTCAGGAGTTTGAAAACAGCCAGAGGAGACTGCGTCTGCACAAAGATCAAAAAGAAATATATTCATCCCGAGGAAGACTTCCTACTTCATCCCTAAGACCCCGGCCCACGACCACCAGGAGGCACTATGCAGGTGCAACACTGGAGTGAACTTTCCAGATCTAATTATAATACAAATCAGGGATAGGGTATGAATATGGAGTAGGCGCTTATGCCTGTGCATGTCTTTACACTATAAGTAGCTGCTTATTAAGCTATACAGTGTGCAAACTAGGAGGAGAACCCCCTTGCACCCCAGCGCTGGAAATAAACATACCTGCTTTATAACTCATTTTGGGTTATAGGGTTTGATTCCGCAAAACAATATAACTCTTGCTCTTACAGTTTCCAAGCCTATTACAACCACTATTGTCATTTTACCATGACCCAATATTGTCAATGTTAAACTCTTCTTCTATCATCAAGACTTCCATTTAATATAATTTTATTTCTACTAACTTAAATCCATAGCCCAGAGTCAGATTTTGACCTGCTTAACAAAATTCACCTCTGAACTCAAACTAACCTTCCCCATTTCAGGCGCAATTTCTGTCCCGGCCTTTAGCGGAGGGAGGACAGCTGAAAATACCCACAGGAAAACCAGCAGCTTTGCAGAAACTCTCTTGGTTCTGTTATTTTTTTTTCACATGCTGGTTGTGGCACAGATCATTGAACAGATGCAAAAATCAACACCAGTTTTAAACTACACAGGTTCCTTCCTGTTTTTCTGAAGCTATGCAAGGCTTCTCATTCACATTTTTTAAGGCAAAGTGGAAACACAAAACCTAACTAAACACAGCTGTTCTCCCCTATGAATTCATGAGGGATCAAACACCATGCAGACAGATATTCCTCTGGCCCTTGACGGAGAGAGGAAAAAACAGAACAGAAGGGAACAAGAGGCATGCCTTAACACAGTAATTACCCTTCACACTTCCATATATTTGAAGGTGTATCAGGTAAATATGTACCACTGAGAATTTCAAGGGAATTATGATGGTGTTATTATATTACACTTTCAAAGCAGGCCAAGCTGTCCATGTCGAGAAGCCAGTATAACGTTATTCAACAGCTCCTAGCCTCAGGCTGCAAAATTCCTCAGCCACAGAGAGGTTGAGATTTCCCTGAGGAAGTCTTCCTCCTACAGCAGGACGTGTGTGTCTGTAAGCTTCAATATGCCTTCTGGGAATTGAAGGCACTGAAAAGCAGCTTATCAGAAGAGCTACCAAAGAGGCACAGCCTGTCAGACCACCTAACGAGCCATTCCCAACACAGGACTGGCTGTAGCTCCAGGGAGGCTTCCTTCTTCAGTAACCTACACTGGTTACTGCAGACTTCATACCATCAACCTGAAGAGGCTGCAGGCAACACAGAGTCAATAGGGTCTCCAGCAATCAGTTTCAGTTATCATTTGCACCCCTTAGAGAAAGAACATCCATTTATTTTTATCCATTTCTTGCTGAACTTTCCCTCCTACTTCTCCCTTACCCTTTCTTCAGGCACTACAGTACTATGTCTTCAAGATATGAGTCATTACTTCTAACCTGAAAGTACACCTCCCTGACCACCCAATCGATTCAGATTTTTTTTCACAAAATCAGAGATGGAAAAGACCTTTGGAGGTCTTTAGTCCTGCCTCCTGCTCTAACAAGGACTACTGCCAGCATCACTTTGTGGCTTTGCATATGTGAGCCTTGGAAAACTCCAAGGATGGAGACCATTCATGTCTCTGGTGACCTGGTCCAATGCTGCCCATCACCTCAGATTTTTTTTTTCTGATATGCCCGAACCTTCCAGGGTATAATCAGTGGCCCCTTCCCCTTAGTCTTCTGGTACTGCAGAGAAGACCATGGATCCATACCTATAACCAGTCACCAAACAGCTGAAGCATCTACTAGGTGCTCTGTCGCTCAATCTGCTCCCCACTAGAGCAAACAAGTCCAACTCCCTCAACCTCTTCCCGGTGGTGATGCCCAAGTTTGCTAGTTCTTGACTATCTTGGTAGCCTCTTGCTCTTCTATGTACAATTCTTACTTCCAGTAGGTAATATCCATACTTAAAAAATATAGAGCGGAAAACCACTCATCTCCTGAATAATAACATCGTTTCCGACTGTGATCTGTTTTTTCCAGAAAGCCCCAAATACAGAATATGTTATTTCAGAGCCTATGTGAGTCACAGAATGAAATCCATGCAAGCGTCACCACTACTTGGCAAAAACTATAGCACGTGATCAGAAGTAAATAAGACTGTTCCACAGCTGAGATATGAAACCTGTTAAGTTATTAAACAGAGTAAATAAAAGCCATAATTAGAATTTTGTAGAGAAAGCCCTCTGCAAATCTATCAGCATAATTAATAAACACTCATTAGCCTTTTGCGTACTGTGTGGCTTGCATGAGAAAAGCAGCAGCTCATATAGAGGTCACATGGGGTCAGTTCAATCTTCTAACATATTGCAGACTAGCTTAAAAGTTTTAAAATTAATGCAGTAGCACATCCAAAATTTCTCTATAGAGAGTCAGGAAATATCTGTTACTGTTTATACAGCTAGTATGTTATATTTTGTGTTACCATAACAGTTAACATTAGTGTGGCACTGTAATGAAGTCCCTTCCAAAGTCACTTTCACCTTTCAATTTTCCTGCTTTAAATTCAGACTAAAATACAAATCAGAGCACTGCGCTTCATTATAGCTCTGAACAGAACTCCCACAGTTGAACACAGATATTTGAGCACACATATCATCGTGTGATCACCTATGCAGGAGCTGGGCTTCAGTCTATACTCCTATGTACACATATGAGATGGCAGCCCTCCGCGTACACTGCAGAACAGTCTGATGGTAAGAATCATCACCAGCACCACTTATGGCTTTCACCTTAGTCCAATGATGACCATTGGAGAAGGCCGAAATGGTAGCCGCATGAAGAGAAAAACATTCTCCCTCCTGCTTATTATTCCAGATTCTGGAAATCGTGACAGCTAAGCAAGCTGTCTTTTATATTTATCTGACTGTAACAGTCCTAACTTAGCAAATTTTTTTTCCTTGGGAAATAAAAAGTCCAAGTTTATTTCAAAGTACATTGCCCACAGGAGGTCATCATCTCCCCTGTCAACAAGTTTAGCATGCTGCTGAATCAGCACATCTCTTTATCATTTCAGTGCGTAATCCGGACCACTGAGAATATCTCTGTTTGTACTTGAGGCCTTGGGTTTGACCCGCTCTTAATTCTTCCTTGGCCCCATTAACTGCAAGGTGAGACATTGAAGTTGCCTAATGATTTGTTACTGCCAAGTACTATATAAATCAGAGCACTGATGGTGAGTTATGAGATACAAGCCTCACCTCCTATAAAAATCAGCATACCTTAAACAGAGGTAGCTTATCAAGGGAAGAAGATGCCAATAATTTCATTTGATGTTTTTATCACTAAGTGACCTTTCCCAATAGCAATCCTGTCTGTAATTTCAGTGCAAAAGCCAAGGACTGCACCTGCACTTACAGTGAATTGCTGTCTTCATTCCCAGATCAGGCAAGCACATTTGCAGTGGGCAGCGAGAAGCAAAAGGCTGTTTTCGATGCTGCACACACAGGACCTTACCTTTCATCAGACATCTTCCCTAGCAATCCATTCAGGTAAAGAACAAAATGTAATCTCATTATAGTTTTCAGCATTGCTCTGTCAGACACAGGATTAAAGCCAAGGAAGGCATCTCCATTCAAAACCCCCTTGTTCCAATTCTGACAGCTTTCTGATAAATGGTGTTCTTCAAGGAGAAATTTCTCAAAACTGTTCTTAGTCTCAAAAAGGTTTTCTGTCAAGGTTCTGGGTACAACACTAACTAGTTTTATATAAGTTACCTGAAGACATATGATTGGAGAAAGCGAACTCTTACTTTAGGAAAGTCTTCCTTAGGGAAGAACTTTTAGGACTATCTTTAGAAGCATTTGTTTTCAATTTTGTCTCTGCAGCCACCATGATCGTCAGCTTTGGGACTCCAGGCTGCTTCCAGCCTAAGCAGATAGGATGCTCCCAGATGCCTGTGATTTTCAGACAGGCATATAGACATTATTCATAAGTGGGAACAGAACTGTAATCTTAGCAATAGAGAGACCACTATTGATTCCTGACTTAAAAGCAGGTAGATCTGTGGTTCTGCTCAGATGTTCCCTAGTACTTCAGAAAGGGAAGCTGCATATTGTTTTGCTGCTACTACTTGCAACATACATGCTTAATATTTTGAATCCACATTTCCATTAATTTATAGTTCTGAATCACTAATTCTTGTCTGTGGAACCAGAATGCTCTGTCTTGCTTCAAGTAGGCATTTTCTGAGAAAAACAGAGGCAGCCTATGGTTGTGGAAGTGACTCATGCCAGCCTGCAATAAACTTTTATACAACAATTACAACCTTACAAATTCCATACATACTTCTTTTTCTCATCGTTCTGCCCACTGGAGAAAGGTGGGGGCATTTATATTTAGAGTAATTCACTTTTATCTATAGAAAACGCAGAACAAGAATAATTTGTAAATTTAGCACTAGCTGACGAGGCTTTTAAATAATAAACAATGCCATAGTGAGTTAGAAGAGTAATTTACCTTGTGCAAAAGGCTGCATTGCTCTTGGTGCTGAGCATGCAAATTCCACCACTGGAACCTCAGCCTCCCATTTAACCACTGGAGGTATCGAACATCTACTCTGCCTCCTAGCCCATATTCAGGTGCTGTTTCAGTTGTACATTTCTGGCTGCTACGCTGATCATCTTCACACTAAAAGCAGAAGAGAATACCAAAACGTTTTAAGTTAGCCTCAACACTTTCAAATGATTCAGTAGCAAAGCACATATAAGCCAAACACGTCAAAGAGGGAAAAAAAAAAAAAAAAGGAAGTGAGTTCCAGCAGTAGAAAGCAATTGTAATATTTTAGACTACAGGACTGGGAACAGCCTAAAGAAGCACTGAAGTCTGGAATAAAGACAGAAAGACCAGCTTCTCAGCTGTGACATAGTAAGCTGTCTCCTCTCTCATCTTTCATTTTCGATAACCAGGAAGACATAGTGTTCCTGAGACAGCAAGCATGATCTTTACCCAGATGGGAAAAATCACATTTTTATGAGATACTAATAAGTCAAAGAACACAAAAACCAGACTTAGCTGATCCAGTGTCTTCCCAAAAGCGCTGCAGGCTGTATTCAGTGACTCCATTTTGTAAATCAGTGCCTTTTACAGGGACAAAATTGTGGGCCTGTGCTTACCCAGCTATTTTCTTTTCTCCATCCAGCACTTCCCTTCTCGTAGGGCAGATGAAAAGATACATCATCCAGCTGACATTGGTCAAAAGTCTTAGGTACTCCAAGCTACAGTTGCCCTCCCCCATCTTGCCTTGTTTTGCCTTCCTCTACAGTAATTTGGAAACAAATGAGAGGCAAAGAGTTTCTTTTTGTTCATCTCATCTCACTTCTGCTGCAGAAAAAAAGTCAGCACCTTCATCTTCTGAATGAAGTTTCTCCTTGGCTAATGGCATAAAGCAAGCAATAAGTTTCTGTCTTATCTCTTTCCCAAGGAGTATGGAGGGAATTCCACCTCCCCTGGCCTCTTGCACAAAGAGACCATTCACGTTTACAAACAGATCTCTCTTCATTTTCAGCTGACTTCTGCAGATTACAAATTAAGAACGGAGAAAGAAATAGGCTGTTTTACTCCTGATGTCTCTAATACCACTTAAAGTAAAGCTGGGCCGTCATCTTAATCCAGTCCATAGAAAGCACATACAGTAAACACAATTTGTAATTTTTTATTGCAGCATTATTATAAGAACTATAAATAACACAGAACTGCAAAGGCGTGGTTATTCAGAATGTCTGCCAGCTAAGAAAGTGTCTTCCAGTTCAAGACTTTTCTTTAAAGTAGAAATTTAAAAAGCCTACCTGAAACATGACTGTTTTCAAGAAAATGCTTAAGCAGATACTTGGCCACATAGACCTTGATGGTATTTAAACATATGTGCTTTCCTGCTTCACAGACTTCAATGTTCAATAAAATCTTATAAAGATTCAGTTGGCAGGCAAAGCTTGAATGTAATTCCAATTTGGATACTAAACTTAAAACGCAAACTGTAAAATGAATAGAGTTTAAATTTGCCTTAAATACAGTTTTCAGCATGTGTTATCTATAACCATGATCAAATAATCCCCTAATGCTTGTTTTAACCAAAATACAACCTCAGTTGACAGAGCCTCTAATACAATGAGTGTTCAAGTCATTTATAAGCACAAAAATGCTGTTCTAGTCACATTAGAAAATGCATCAATATTAGTTTTTCTCCCTTTGCTCTGTGGCTCAGATAAATGCATGCTATAAATCACAGGGGCATGGAGTTGGTAAAAGGCTTTTCCTTTTAAAGTCAGATTCATCTTTAAAAAAAAAAAAAAAAGGAGTCTCTCCTTTGTGCCAATTGCAACACCAGTATTTTTCCTCAGCTGCCTTTTGCACCTCGCCCCTAAATCAGAAGGCACTGTGTCCTAGGGCACTGTGAACTTCACTAAGTACCTTCAACAGTTTGGACTGTCTTGCCCCCACCAGGAGAGGTTTTTGGACTATGAAGCCATATAGGTGTGGTTACCAAGTTGTCCATAAACATGATGAACCAAGCAATCAGGTATTAGTCACTACAGCAGACAAAACATTAAAACACTTCACATAAGCAGCTGGAAAGCTGCAAGGCCAAAGACAGGCTTGGAATTCCCAGGTTAAAATCTGCATTTTCCATAACTTAACTTCCCTGGTTAGAGGTTTCAGAACAGCACAAATTCTGCTCTCCTGGGGTTTCATTTCAGGAAGAAATGGCATTAGATTTGATTGCTTTGGCTGTACAGTGACAGACATCATGCAGAGCTAATTTTATTGTAGCAACCTGCCTTATTAATATTAAAATAAAAGAAGCCAGTCAATGCATTTTTAACAGCTTCTCTGTATTATTTATTTCACAAACTGCACAAAAAATGTACTTTTGCTATGAAATACTTAGCCTGGCATAAAGTAAACAAGGTAAGAAAAAAAGGTCTTGCATATTATACTATGACCTCAATTTCTAGTCCCATCTTTACAATCTAAGACTATTTACTGCTCTCCCAGTGGGAGAAAAATCACTAAAATACCAGCCAAAGCCAGAGCTTTCACTTCAGATAGCACTGTGAATTTATCTAATCTATGCAGCAATATGCGTACACACCTACATTCACTTCCGAGACACAGAAGTGCATTTTATTTAGTTAAAGTCATAAAGAGAGCAGCCAGGGCAACTACCCAGGGCTCTCAGTGGTCTTCCCATACTTAGAATGCTCCACACCAGCTCTGGAAGAGATCATTTCATAGCCACTTACCAGAAAAGCTTTTTGCTTGCGTACAGTTTGCTGCAATTAATGTTTGTCTTTGGATGCCCCATCCCTGGACACATTCGAGGCCAGGTTGGATGGGGCTCTGAGCAACCTGATTGAGTTGAAGAAGTCCCTGCTCACTGCAGGACAGCTGGACCGGAAGAAAGGTCACTCCCAACCCAAACCATTCTAAGATTCCACAGTTCTGTTTCAGAGAAGGGAGGCATAGACTCCAGCTACAGAACACTGCCACAGGTTTTCAGTACAAAAGCCACATCAACATGTATTGACATCCTCATTTGCAGTGTCAGAGTCTTTCCAATTACACTGGCAATGTGAGAGCTGGTCTTTATCAAACTGTATGACGTGGACTCGACAGAGCACTTGTGATCCGCGTCACTTAAGCTGAAGATAGAATGAAGCCCCTCAATTCTACTCCTGCTGTAACCCACCCCAAATTAACTTTTCTGTTCTAAAAGCTCAAGGTAGCTCTGTTAGAAGATCTCAATATCTGTTCATTGGCAGGACTCAGAAAAACAAGCATAAGCCTGATGAAGGTGACATGCATATATTTACATGAACTCTCCTCAAACCAATTCCTGAGCTACCACCCGACCCGCACTTGAGCAGAACTTAAACCCATCTCTCCTGAGGAAAAAGATCCAGGCAAATAACCAGCTAAGCCCCATAATAAATACGCATTCCAGATACCATGCCTCAACATCCCAACTGAGATAGCTCACAAACATAATGGAAGCCCTTAAATACATCTCTGGCTTAGTGAGAGCTAAACACAATTTGTTTTAAGACCGTACACTTAAAATTTTCCAAGGGAGCCTAGAATTCAGTTTCCAGCTCCACATGAATTTTGCTCTCAACACTCCTCCACGGGCTATTTAAAGTTCAGTTGATATGAAAAAAAGATGCCAGATCATTCTTCAAAATGTGTGAATGCACTTGTGGTAAGACAATGCAGCAAGTGCAAAATCAGCCAACATGGTCCTTGTGGCACAAGTGCTCTGAGTAGACAAGAAAGATTCATGAAACACATGGAAGTAAAAAAGCCACCTAAGTACTTAGAGGAAAAGAATCAGGGGTGGGAGGAAGGATGGCATGAAAACAAGATGTGGGGATGTAGCAATTTTCATTCACATTCCATAAATATGAGCAAACAACTTGTATGCAACTTGCTTAGAGAGAAATTAAAGATCAGAAGTTTCAACCTTTATAGCAGAAATAAAACTTTTGGTTTTCCTTTGAAATACAGAGCACTTCCGTGGCATTGGAAACCAGAGAGCAGTTCAACCAACAGTGGATGGAGATAAATTAAACAAGTACTTCATCATATAAATTTTTTATCAAAGAACAACATAAGCATCAATGTGTTTGCAGACATTTGAGCAGGGGGATTTTTTGCACTTCCTACTCCATTCAAGGACTTCAGTAACCTGGTATGCGGCTGGTCTCAAATTGTTCACACACTTTGAATTAAACCAACTCCAAAGATTGTTTTAAAGTGAAGATATCAGAACATGCTACAAGCAGTACTGAAAAAAAAACCCTTTTGTTGTGCAACGTCATCACACTCCTATACTTGCTGTACTTTCCCAATTCACAGAGGTAACTTAATGCTTATAAATTCTTGCCTTTACTGTGCCCTGTGCACACAACGGAAGTGAAAAGGCCCGTGCTGTCTGCATTGCTGTAAAAGCAAGGCAATGGCAGGGCTAGTTCCCCAAGAGATGCTCTTTTGTGATTGCAAGCTGCCACCTGTAGGTAAAGGACACTTCCCAGCCACTGCCAGCTCATCTCCAGATGGCTGCGGTTTTTCCCCAGATGTCTTCCAAATCCCTCCAAGAATCAGCTCTCTGCTTCCATATTTGGACAGTCTGCAAATAGCTTCTTCCCATGGAGAAACAACCCTACTAGAACATGGATAACACATTTAACCCTTGAATATATGCATTAAGTCAACTCCCTGACATTAATCCTTGAGCAGAGCGAAATAAAGCAACTGCCGTTGAAACCATCAATGCATGTTCCCAGTTCATGACTCACTTTCACTAGAGCTAACACACATCTAGACAGAAACTATTTACTCTCACTAAGCACAAAGCCTGGTATCACGAAGGTGGGAAGGAGCATCCCTCGCTGAAGGACTCAGGAAAGACAAAGCAATCATATAAATCAAGCCAATAAAGTGCTTCTGTGGCTTTTACTGAGCACTCGTTCCGAACAGCTCATAATTCAGACACTGGTTTTGATGTGATGTAACATATGTTAACCTGGCTGATTACAGATCTTTAAATGGAGTGCTATTTTTTGTAAAATTAAACACCGTAACCAGAAATAACAGTATCAGACATGCTTTCTTAATTAATACAGCCATGTATCTCTGTGCAGGAGGGGAATGTGAAAATGAACAATTTGAACAGATGAATACAGAAGGAAAAACACTATTTTCATTAACAGCACCATCAGCAACACTAATTGGATTTCCTCCTAGGCAAAGTAGGATCCAGATTAGAAGTATGCACGGAAAGATAAACGGTGTAAGAACCCACTCCCAGACAATGCACATACCAATTAAATACCCAGTTATTTGCACAGAATAATGTGTTTTCCACAAACGTAAGTGCTCTCAATGTATGCTTGTAGCATATTCTGCAATCAAACAAAAATAACGCAAAATTCTGTGTTTCCACAAGGCCTTTTAGCTTTTAAATTTCAATGCCTTTTGCAAAAATTACTTCTCAAAACAGCTCCCAAGAGTTCAGCCTTGGCAAAGAATGGAAGAGAGAAGGCAGAGAAATGTGAACACAGCTCCTACCCATTCCTGCCTTGTTCAAACAAGCCCGTCTGGCAGTAGCTACAGGCCTGAGGCACTAGAGCAAATCCCTTCCTTATCCTATCTCTCCTCACTCATTCAGTAGGTTAATTAAGAGCTCTGGAATAGAGCAAAAGCACTCTGCCTTTGAAAGAGCACAGCAGCATTGTCTAAGCTTTGAAGCTGCAAGGTTCTGAAATAACATTTAAATCCTGAAGCTCACTGCATCATGCATTCAGGCAAAACACAGAAACTACATACACTAAAACACATGGCTAGGTAGACCTTACCTCACAGAGCACTGCATTTTGCAGGGCTCAAGAACTGTGATATAGATAACACCCTGCACTGCATTTCCTCCACCTGCAGCTGCAGCCCTGCTTGTCAATATCCCTTGTGCTCCACTGTGGCAAGCTGCGGGACAGGGGGTGGGTGACCAGTGAAGACAGAAAGACACAGCATGCTTCAGCAGCAGCGGATCTGGAGCAAGAGGACAGCAAAAGAAATAGTAACTGCCCTCCAGGGGAGGAGAGGCAGAGCTCTGCCATACACAGAAGGCCCACCTGAGGAAAAAACACTTTATTTCAGAAGATCCTCCAAAGAGAGTTAAACCCTGATCACTTGAAGTAGGACATCAAAAGCAGAGGATGTTCTCTAATCAAAAGGCCACGGAGCAAAGCTAGAGATACTGGCTGCTGCCCGCCACCAAGAGGGCAGGAGAGGCACAAACATCTTAAAACCCCTGTTTCCCCAACAGCCAAGGAAGGAGATCCCTAGAGAGGTTGTCAAGGAAGCACAGACCACCAGTGTGACTATGCTAAGCCTCTGTGAGCACACCAGTCTTCACTTTCCCCTCCTCATGTGAAAGCATCCAGAACACAACAAAAATAATAAAAGTGCATTTCAAAAGTCCAAACTAAAATGTGCTCCAGTTCTTATCTGGCAAAAACATATTGCAAATTTAATCACCTCTGACCACAAAATATGTGTAATCCTACCGGTGATACCAGTAACTATGGAGATAAAAATTAACACTTCAGGCTTGAACAGTTAAGTATTCAGAAAAATTACTTAAAAAGTACAAAAGGCAGGAAAGCAAAATGCAAGCATTTTTCTCCCTTAGTTTCTGGTAGAAGCCTTTTCAAGGCAGGCAGCATCATAACAAGGGTGCAACAATAGATGTGCCAGCCACAAAGAAGCCTTTTGAACTGCAAAGGTCTGGCTCTGGTGCTACCGCAGCAGCAGCAGCAAGGAGGGGGATGCAGCATGCATCAAACACCAGGCTGCTGTAAGCACAGTGGCACTGCTCACTGGCAAAAATGAGGCAAGGAAGAAGAAACTTCAGAGATCCTGTACCTTCTGCTTAGGTATTGGGGACCGCTTTCTAAAAAAGCATACCTTAACAGCTACTGAATACAGCAACAACAGCATCAAAAAATGGTAAAAAGATAATGGTGATAGTTACCAGGAAGACAGGAGGACAAAGAGAATACAAGTGTAAGCACGGGGAGTGAGGCAATGAAATCAAAAAATGAAAGCTGACAGACTACTATAGCCCATAAAGATCTGGAAAGTAATTACGCCTCCGAGTCTGAATCAATAGGTTAATGAAATTCCCTCCTCCACCCCCACTGGAATAGGGGAAGAGAGTGGGAAAAAACCCAGAAAATTTACATTTACTGACACTAGTGCCAAAGGTTTTGTGGCTTTCTACTGTGTGGGACATCAAGCTTGGCTGCTACGTTAACGCCTTCCACTAATAACATGGTTTATGGAACACCAGTGACGATAGAGATTTCTAGAAGAGAAAGGCATTTCAACAAGATTAGACCAAGGTAAGCCTTACACTATATTGGAAACAGCCAGTGAGCCAAACTGGACCGCAATAAACAAAAGATTAATTAAATCACAAACCTAAGTGTCAGAAAGCACAATGAGTTTCATTTTTCCCCACTAGAAGAAATTAAACTGAGTTCAGTTTGGCATGCACATAATTATAATAACCATAACAGCTCTATTTGTTAATTACTATAAATTCACAAAAGGGGCATCCAATTTCACTCAGAGGGCAAAAGGCAGGCAGAGAAAATTAGTAGAATCTAGAACAAGTGTTTGTACAACACAACCTGGTGATAATGAGGGATAAAACATCACTACCTTCCTTTAAAGAACTCAACAGCCTCCAAACATAATTAATTATGTGGCACACATAAAATTAATTTCAGCTGTAGAAATAATACAGTACAGACAGTACTCCTTCCTGGAAACAGAAGCAATACATAATCAAAGTGCAGTGCTATTATCTGCATAGATCATCACAGATTCGGAGAAAGCAGTGATGATATCACTAAAATTTAAAAAGCAACACAAAAAAGAAATTAATGAAATATTGAATACACAAAAAAGGCAGGTTTATACTATTTATCTGCTTCTCAGAAAATATGAGAACCCCACAGGTTCAGAGAACAACAGCCCTCTTTTCAGATGTGGTTTGTACTCTAGGATTTTCACATGTAAACAGCAATCAATTAATGGCACTTGAGAATAATCTGCACATTCATGATCATCAAAGCAATAAAAGATGTTAAGACCAAGCATAAAGAAAGTGTACCCCCGCTGACAGATGAAAATGGTGACCTCGTATCAACAGACAAGGAGAAGGCTGAGGTATGCAACAATGTTTTTGCCTCAGTCTTCACTCACAACAGCTCTCCTCACCCCTTGTGGGTCAGTGGACAACAAGATGCGGACCAGGGGCTTAAAACCCCTCCCACTGTAGGGGAGAAACAGGTTCATGACCACCTGAGGAAACTAGACATATACAAGTCTATGGGACCGGATGGGATGCACCCCAGAATCCTCAGGGAATTGGCCAATGTGGTGACCAAGCCACTCTTCGCATTTGAAAACTCATGGCAATCAGGAGAAGACCCTGGCGACTGGAAGAAGGGTAACATTGTTCCCATTTTTCAAAAGGGCAGAAAAGATGACCCCAGGAACTACTAGATTAATTAGAATTAATCTAATTAGCCTCTGATAAGCTGGGCATTTGACATATAAATAGCAACTTAGCAGGCTGTAGGCTTTGTCGCAAACTTAGGCTTGAAAGCATAGTCAGAAAATGATTGCACTCTTAAAGAGATTCTCTGAGTTACTACTTCTTCACATAACAGACCCTGCCTGCTTTTGTGAATTTCAGACAACATATTCAAAGCAAACTACAGGAGTACCATTCTGAACTACAGCTACGCCTACAGGTCTTGAGGATCCGGCTTTTTAGATGAAGACAAATGGTAAGAGTTTTCTTCACATTTATTCTCACCAGCACACCAACAGATGTGCTTTGCCAGCAAGTACTGGCTTTCGTGCTTTGCTAATTTTGGCAGAATTCTCAGCAATGCACCGAAACATACTATTTCATGCATTTTAATTTTGCAACATTTTCATTTCGGGAGAATATTTGCAGTTGTCTATAATAATTTAAAAATAAAGACTTCATTTAAAGAGCATTTCCTTTTTTTTCTTCTTCATTGACTCAGATTTTTCTCTAGTGAAGCTGGTTTTATGTTCTTTTACCTTTTTACTTCAATTTACTTCGACAGAAGAAGTGTTACAACTGCAGAGACAACTGCAGAGGCTGCACCTCTGGCATGTTTAGCAATGCCTTTACAATTTCTTACACATTTTCCAACACTTCATCTTAAGTACCACAAATGCCTGGTATTTAACATTCCCAGAGTCAAAATTCCAGCACTTCACTTGTTCCAGTTGAACTTTAACTCACAAAATGTCAAATATCAAACTGACACCCTTGTCTTCTTCCTTTCCATGATTTTAGGGGTTATATGGTTGCCATATGAAGGTCCCACATAAAATAACAATAGATATCAAATAATAATATATAACAATTATGAAGCTATCACACTTTCATATGACAAACAACAGGCTTTCGTGAGTGATTTACAAGAAACTGCCTTATTAAGTAAAACGAAACGCATGACTCGCCTACCCTCTCCTTCACAGTCACCATTACCTCCGTAACTGTGCATTAATGGAACTTAATGTGGTTGGGTCTTACTGGTTGTATTTATTGGTTTTGTAATGCCCAGTTGACCAAATAAATGACAAGACCTGTCCCTCACAGTTCCGCTTAGCTTTCTTGTGATGCAGAATCACAACACAAAATTTACACATTCTCCACTGTAACTACATTGTATCATTTTTCCCCATGAGCATTATTTTTATTGGAGCATGAAAACTTGCTAGCTGAACACAAAACAAGAAATGTTGCCATTAATACTATGAGCTTTACATACATATACTAAATCCAGCTCCCAGTCTATAATATTTTTGTCTGGCCTATTGAAAGACATTTTCCAGACCTGTAAACCTTTCCAATCACTGTTTCAGACAGTTGTTGGACAAAAACATGAAATGTGTTCCATGCTTTTTGAGAAATAAAGTTAGAGAAGGTGAGAATTACAGTGAAAGGCATAGCAATAAATTTCTTAGTGTCCTTCTGTGTGGCTGATAATATTGTATTACCACAGTTCTTCCAACTTTGGAAGAATTTGGAAAATGCAAAACAAGACCTTCAGAAAAAAAAAAAGACAGGTGCTCCCTCATTTCCTGAATTCATGTTGCTGCTACACTTCATTCATTGCTCTTTTGTAATAGAAATTAAGGACAATTAAAATAATCTGCAAGAAGAAGTTAGGAGAAGTCTAAAGTAAAAAGTTCTCCAGAAGCGTGCTTCTCCTGAAGTCTCAAAGCACCCTTAACATCACAGGAGGGCACTGCCACTGACACCCAGGGCACCAGGGACAGCCTCTTGTGCTCTCTGGTCAGTGCTGCTAACAGCTGCAGTGCACTAGAGTGGTCCCTTTTCTCAAGGTACTGTTCATGAGTCGTGACAAAGGTGACTCTTCCCTTCGAACTGCTTTCCTTTTGTACAAGTGCTCTCCTAACAAAGACATCGTATCCATAGTGCAGCTTTCCAAACTCGCTTTCCTGCTTTGCTGTCCTCTAGAAAGATCCTAGAAAACCAGCCAGCCTACGGTCCACAAGACCACATACACGTGACCATGAAGACCACAAGGTCTTAGAAGCTGTAAGAAACCAGCAGTGAGTGTTTCTGACCTACAATATCCTTTGACAAAAAAATGAGACTGTTCTCTGAGCCTGTCATTTTGAATGAGACCGACCAGTAATTAATGTCTGACTAGATGAAGACAACTTAGAACAAACTCACAACCACCTAGAGAAGCCTTGGCCACACTAACACACTGCACTGATCAGTTTAAATTCAACCTGTTACTTGTGTTAAGAGCAGGGACAGTTTATTTGCAACAAACAAGATATGAACATGGAAAAAACTACCATCTTCTCTCCTGAGCTTTTCACTCTCTGCTTCAGAGCAATTTGGATTGTAGTCTTAAATGCAAGGAATGGATTTTAAAAGCAGTATTACCAAACATTATTAAACTGTGTATTTGTGCATGGTTTTGACTTTTTCTTTTTGATCAGGTATATATACTGCGGCTAAAACAGACATACAGCTATCCTTAGCTTGCTTCAGAGCAGGCTTTCTACATGCTAATATCTTTTTATTAATGGAAACACAAAAGCTGTTCTCTCAAGGAGGCTACAAGGTCATTAGTTAACCCAAGTGCAGTAGCTGCCATTTGAGATCTTGATGTTTTTAGAAAGTTACTATCTGCATTAAGATTACTTGCTTTGTCCAATGCCAACACAGCCAGTGAGTGCTCACAGCAAACTTGTTGCCTACATTGTAGAACCACCCATGCTGGAAGCACAAAACTCAGAAGCACAGAGATCAAAGACATTCACTTACTTGCACTCCTCCACACTGGTCTCACCTATGCTGGAAATGAAAATCAAAGAATTCACGCAGGGGTAGGAATTTGAGAAAGAGAAGGAACCCAGATCATCTGCACCCAGAAAGTTTAGAGAAGGAAAAGAAAACAGGTCCTAGATGCCGGCCCTGTTAAGTTCTTTCTAAAGCTGGAGTAAAGCATTTATTTGTAAAGGTACCAAGACACCACACATTACACGCTAGTGATAACATGGTTGCTGTCACAGAACATTACTTACAGACAGATAAGTTGGAAGGACACAAACACACTCACTGTGCAGACAGAGGCTTCATCCCCAGTCTTTACTCTGTTGCGAGCCAAAAGCTGCTCCAAGAGGTCGAGCCTGTGCAGCACCCAGGAAAACGCCAGCAGCAGCTCCCGACTACCTGCTGAGCCATCAGATGAGAGCTGATAAAGTTCCAGTCTGCCATAGCCATGGTACCACAATGCTGATTTTACAAACCTAATCTGGTTATCTGAAAAGAAGAAAACAATTAAGAATAACGAATTGCATTACTGAATGTATTAACCCATTCAGCTCCAGAAACCATTGCTTCCTCTGACAGCAAGATTTTTAATCAAGCCTAAGATTAGTGGAGGACAGTGGAGATTATGGTCTTTATCAACAACTGTTAAAGGACAGAAGGCAAAGGGTAGAAGTCTTCCTTATGCTGCCTCATTCTGACTTACAGGAACTTCTGCTCACAGAAAAGGAGGAATTGAAAGTTAATATCAAGGCCAGTAATGGCCTCCTAGAGATTAACAATAGCAAAAAAGGTAAATAGCCATCCTCTCTATAACAGGACTTCAACTCACCTACTCATTTTTCATGAGCCACCAAGCATGCTATGAATTAGTAAACACTCTGAGTTACTTCTGAAGGAAACTGGAATTTAGAGATAGGAGTTCCACAGCTTGCTGCAAGTAAGCAGGCAGAGACAATGCAGCACACCACACTTCATACCAGACCACCCAGACTACTGAATTCTCAGGAATGCTCTGATATGTATTCCTTCACACCAGCAAATGTAACCTGATAGCCAAAAGACAATCACTACAGAACTGTAAGATACTGAGGAAACAAAGAATATTATTATTTAAAAAGGTTCTGACCATTAAGTCTCAGCTCTGTACTAAGTCAAAACTATAACAACAAAATTTGGGGCAAAATAAACAGTACATAGTGGAGAAGAACCAACAGTAGATGTAAAAGGAAGTCCTGCTCAAAAAGCCATTGAGTTCTCCAAAGGCAACAACAAGCAAGGGATTAAGGAAGATGCAACCAACGCAGGACATTTTGACTTTCCTGTGAGATTCAACAAAGAAACTGAGCCACCGTGGTGGAGAGAGAGGTAAGGCCCTTGAATCAATGACAGGTGCCAAGCAGGCAAGAACCAGAGGGAAGGAACAAACAGTGGTTTCACTTGAGAGCTCTGTGCTAGGCAGTTGCTGTCAATCAACTCAAAATAACAAACAGACAAAGTAGGTAACAGAAAATATGGTGCTGATGTGATACTAGTCAGTAGTAAGGCATGCTGGCAGATCATGAAGGACTGCAGAACCTAACGAGGCCAAGATTTAAAATGAAGATATAATTCTTTTTCAGAAAACGAAAGGCCATGTGCACAAGGGAAAAACAATCCTAACTTTACTGGCACAGGAATGGGCTTAGAACTGACGACTGGATCATGATCTTACAAGGTAAGATTTTTCATTACAATAGCACACTGGGTTCTCCTATGCATCCAAAAGCAAACTGAATGTGAGAAACCTAGAAAGGAAACTAAACAGAACTCAGGGAACAACATTACATTTTTGTCTATGCCCACTGTGACCCCACATCCCAAATTCACAGTGTTATTTCACTTCTTCAGTCCCAAAAACACTACAGAAGAGTTGGAAAACAACCAAAGAGATCACAAGTATGATCACAAGTACAGGACAGCTTTATTGTAAAAACAGACAACATACACCAAGAAGACGACCAAGAATGGATATGACAAAACTCTTCAAACCCGTGAGTGCTGCGGAATGGGTGAATAGTGAATAATTTGATTAAATGACATTCAATGTAAGAATTGTGAGCCATCAAAGTTAATAAGTACGTGAGTCAAAACAAGCTAAATAGACGTTCTTCACACAAACAACAAAGCTCTGAGATTTCTGGTCATGGGTCACTATGGACATAGAGTTACACAGGCTCAAGGAGGAACTGGATTTATGGAACAGAAGTTCATGGAAGCTTATGAAATACAAAGACATCCTCTCTGGTTTAGGAAGTCCAAGACGTAAATTACTGGAGGCTAAAGAATTCACCCCTAAAAGCATCCTTCTTTATTTGCTCTTTCCTTTCCCCTGGGCATCCACTTTTAACAGCTGCCACAGCTGGATGGAGAGAGGAACCTTTAGTTTGATCCAGTGTAGTGTAATGCTTCGGTATGTCTGTAGGGCTTCATAAAAAAAGGTATACACTCACACACACACAAAAATAAAAGAAGAACAAACCTCACACAGTCAGGGATTGTCACTGCTGTCCTTAATTAACACACCAGTTCTTCACATTACACACTCGATCACCTGCTCCTTGCCCCTTGCGGTAAAAACATCCCTTAGCATTGACACATGTCATAATCTTTCTTTGTCTGACATCAACTACTGAAGCTCAAAAACCACAGAATGAACAATTCCAAAACAAAAAAACCCAATCCTGTTTCTCTCAAAGGATTTTCTCAATTACAACAGACTCTCACAGTGAAGAGTGACCAATTTAACTTCATTTGCAAAATGCCAAAGGAATCTCATCCACCAAAAGTAATACAAAGCCAATACACAGGCAGGAGCTGTAAGCTGGCCTGTGTTAGTAACCCTCTGGGAGCAGCACATGGGTACAGCTCTGCTGGGAGGAAGCTGGCAGTCAGAGAAAGTCACCAAACCCTTTGCACCCAGACAAACCATAGGAAGGTACATTGAGTGTACTGTTGGAACAACTTTAACGTTTAGTGCAGATGCCTAAGGAGATGCCTACTTCCAGAGGGGTCCTCAGTCCAAACTTGTCAGGAGAGATAGTAAGCAAGAAATAACCACAAGCGTTGTTGGAGCTCTGGAGCAGGACTGCAGAGCGTTTGATATCAAGCAAGCCTCCGGCCTGAGAATAATCAGCATTGGTAGCAAAAACAAGAAGGCATGAAAACAATAACAGTGGTCACGAGGAGCTTGGAAGGAGAACATGCTGAGGAAATTTTTATGAAGGACTTGTGGGACCGGTGTTGACATTTTTTGTAAGGTATAAATACGAGCTTGTAACAATAAACTTGGTCTTAGTTTGAAACAAAAGCTGAGTCCTTGCTTGTTAATATGACCCAAATGGTGTCCAATTTAGGGTCTGAACAGAGGCTCGCGTGATGAACACAGTCCAGTGACAGACATTGGCAGAACATTCGGAGGGGCTGAAACGAAGCCCAAGGTGCACCTGTAGACACCTGCCCGCTGGACCGAAGGTGAGCTGCTGATAAGGTGATGGGGAACACGATAACCCAGGAATAGAAAGATGTAATAGACTTATTTAAATCTATTTTAAAGAAACAAAACTGAACACTAGAAATTAATGATCTTAAAGCACTTTTGGAGTGGGCTCACTATCAGGACCCTTCTTTTGATGTTTGCTCATCATTCGAGCAAGAAACCTGGGATAAGATCAGAGTTCGACTATGGGATCAAGCGACCCAGTCGGATAAAACGGCTGCTAAGTCACTCAGTCCCTGGCAGACTGTTTCTGAAGCACTAAAGAGCACACCAATGACTTGGAACCGAGTGCAGGGCCGTCAACAGCTGCACTAACCCCTCAACCCCCATAACTGGTTGCGCTTGTCTCTGCACCCCCCGAAGGGGAGGCCGACAAACCCTTTGATCCTTTGGTCCGACAGATCCCGAGAAGGAGCCTGAGCCATTTCCACCGTGTCCCTCAGACAGATGGGCACACGTCGGGAGGGAGGCGCAGCTGCGGGGAAAGGTTGAAATGTGGCAAGTTTTTCTCATTATCTATTCACGAAACGCAGATCCTTGACAGGAATCAGTTAGTTATGAAGCGATAAAAGAGATTCGAAAAGCTGTAAAAAGAGAAGGTAGTAACCGTTTCGCGACCAAGACGCCCGCCGCACCTCCCAGCGCCGACAAGGGTCCTAGTGCCGCCCGTCTGGCCGAGGAGGGGCCGCCCCCACGCCGCAGCTCCTGAAGCGGCCAACCGGCTCTATCGCATGCATGAATAATTCAGAGCGACCACATGACAGTCCTTTGCCACGAAAATGCTGTAACAACTAAAGACTATTACCTATTAAATAATCGACACGAACCTTATTTTATAATACACGTGCATATTTTAAGTGTTGTATGTGTTCAGAATTATGTATAGTTTAAATATCCATAACATTAGAAAATTGAAAAATAGGATATAGAAAATAGAAAAAAGAACACAGACAATAGAAAAAAATGGAAAACAGAAAACAAAAATGGAAAAAAACCAGCCCTGTGGCTGTGTGCGAGTTCCTCACACACACTTCTCCCCCCCTTCTCCTCCCTTTTTCCTTAAATGTGAAGTTTTTTTCTTTCAGCTTGGATGTCGTTCTATCTCTCTAGAAGAGTAACAATTTACGAAGAACACTCTGCATTCCAGTGTCCCTTATCAGATCAGCAACTGCTGTGTCCTAGTGCAGACAACCATAAAGGGGATTTTAGCCAGACATTAATAAAAGCATAATTTGAGTCCAAAAGGAATACTCTCTCAGATTAAAAAACTGCAAAGGAATAGAAAAGTTAATGAATTTGCAGCCTTGAGAATTCCCATACAGGAGGAGCTGGAAGCTACTGCGCTACTTGAAAGCTATGATCTGGTTGCCATCACGGAAACGTGGTGGGACAAGTCCCATGACTGCAATGTGGCTACTGACGGCTACAGGCTGTTCAGGAGAGACAGACCGGGAAGGAGGGATGGAGGTGTTGCCGTCTATCTCAGGAAAGGGATAGAATGTGAAGAGCTGTCATTGAAGAATAGCCACGAACAGGTTGAAAGCATGCGGGTAAAAATTAAAGACGGAAGAACCAACAGGAACCTTGTGGTTGGTGTATACTACAGGCCACCTGATCAAGGTGAGACAACTGATAAAGCCTTCTTCCACCAGCTACAGGAGGCTTCGCGCTCGCACGCTCTCATCCTACTCGGGGACTTCAACCACCCGAGATATGCTGAAGAAGTAGCACAGCAAGCTGTAGGCAATCCAGGAGACTCCTGGAGTGCATTGGAGATAATTTCTTAGTCCAGCTTGATAGACACCCCCACCCCAGGAGAAGCAATACTGGACCTTATGGTCACCAATACAAGCAAACTCATCAGTGACATTAGGATCGGTGGCAGCCTGGGCTGCAGTGATCATGCACTGGTGAAGGTCAAGGTCCTGAGGGATATGGGACAGATGAGGAGTATAGTCAGGACACTAAATTCCAGGAAAGCAGACTTCCAGCTCTTCAAGGAATCGCTCGGTAGGACTCCTTGGGACGTGGTCCTCCGAGACAAGGGAGCAGAGCAGAGCTGGAAAATATTTAAGGAAGCTTTCCACAGGGCGCAAGAGTGCTCAGTCCCCGTATGTCGAATATCAGGCAGGAAAGGGAAGAGACCGGCTGGTTAAACTAAAAAAGAAGGAGGAACTGCACAGGCAGTGCAAGCAGGGACAGGTAACCTGGGGCGTGTATAGAGACGCTGCCCAGTTGTGTAGGGACGAAGTCAGGAAGGCCAAGGCATAGCCAGAGTTGAACTTGGCAAGGGAAGTGAAGACCAACAAGAAGGGCTTTTACAGGTACACCAATCAAAAGAGGAAGGTCAAAGAGAACCTACCCCCACTGATGAATGGAAATGAGGATCACGTATCAACAGATGAGGAAAAGGCTGTACTCAACAACTTTTTTGCCTCAGTCTTCACCGACAACTACTCTCATCACACCTCTTGGGTCATGGGACAGCAAGATGGTGACCAGGTGGGTAGACTCTCTCCCACAGTAAAGGAGGATCAAGTTCGCAAACACCTGAGGAACATGAACATATATAAGTCCATGGGACCTGATGAGATGCATCCCAGAGTCCTGAGGGAATTGGCCAATGTGGTTGCCAAGCCACTCTCCATGATATTTGAAAAGTCATGGCAATCAGGAGAAGTCCTTGGTGACTGGAAGAAGGGTAATGTTGTGCCCATTTTTAAAAAGGGTAGAAAAGATGACTCTGGGAACAACCAACCTGTCAGCCTCTCCTCTGTGCCTGGGATCATGGAACAGGTCCTCCTAGAAGCTATGCTAAAGCACACGGAGGGCAGGGAGGTGATTAATGGCAGCCAGCACGGCTTCACCAGGGGCAAGTCCTGTCTGACCAGCTTGGTGGCTTTCTATGATGGGGTAACCGCAGCAGTGGACACAGGTAAATCGACGGATGTGACCTATCTAAACTTCTGTAAAGCCTTTGACACAGTCCCACACAACATCCTTCTCTCTAAATTGGAGAGAGACAGATCTGATGGGTGGACGGTAAGGTGGTTAAGAAACTGGTTGGATGGTCATATTCACAGAGTAGTGTTCAATGGCTCAAAGTCCAGATGCAGATCTGTGACAAGTGGTGTCCCTCAGGGGTCCATACTGGAACCGATGCTGTTTAATATCTTTATCAAATGATATTGACAGCGAGATTGAGTGCACCCTCAGCAAGTTTGCGGAAGACACCAAGCTGAGTGGTATAGTTGCCACACCGGAAGGACAGGATGTTATCCAGAGGGACCTGGACAGGCTGGAGAAGTAAGCCTCTGAGAACCTCATGAGGTTCAACAAGGCCAAGTGTAAGGTCCTGCACCTGGGTTGGGACAATCCCTGTTTTCAGTACACGATGGGGGATGACATGCTTGGGAGCAGCCCTGCAGAGAAGGACTTAGGGGTGCTGGTCGATGAGAAGCTTGACATGAGCCGACAATGTGCACTCGCAGCCCAGAAGGCCAACTGCATTCTGGGGTGCATCAAAAGAAGCGTGGCCAGGAGGTCAATGGAGGTGATTCTGCCCCTCTGTTCTTCTCTTGTGAGACCTCATCTGGAATACTGTGTCCAGTTCTGGAATCCAAAACGTAAGAAGGATATGGAGCTGTTGGAATGGGTCTAGAGGAGGGCTACAAAGATGATTGGAGGGCTGAAGCACCTTCCCTACCAGGACAGGCTGAGAGAGTTGGGCTTGTTCAGCCTGGAGAAGAGAAGGCTCAGAGGAGATCTAATAGCAACCTTCCAGTATCTGAAGGGCACCTACAGGAAAGCTGGAGGGGCGCTATTCGTAAAGGCTTGTGCAGATAGGACTGGGGGAATGCGTATAAACTGGAGAGGGGCAGATTTAGACTGGACATTAGGAAGAATTTCTTCACCATGAGAGTGGTGAGACATTGGAACAGGTTGCCCAGGGAGGTTGTCGATGCCCCATCCCTGGAGGTGTTCAAGGCCAGGTTGGATGGGTCCTTGGGCAGCCTGCTTTAGTGGGATGTCCCTGCCCATAGCACAGGGGATTGGAACTGGATCATCGTTAAACTCCCTTCCAACCCTAACTATACTATGATACTATAATACAGGTAAGAACAGACAAAAGGGGCCAGGAATTCAGCAACGCCTGGACCATTACCATAAATATCGAAAAGGTTGTCACTTTACAAATCAGTGCCGTTTCAAATACAATACTGGGGGTAAACCGTTAACATCAAAGAACCAAGGAAACCAGCAACCCAGGGCACAGCGGAGACATGTGACAACAGTAAATGCTTCCGCTCAGATCTTCTCCACAGCCTCCTCAATTGCAATAAGGGATTAATGCATTCATAAGCTATCACTCCAAACTTTTGGTCCTATCCGTAATTGTTTAAGTGCTTGGTTAGTGGGTCGTTCGAGTGATACTTTGCAAGGTCTTTTTGTGTAACCTGATGTTATTAATTCTGATTTAACTGGACAAATACAAGCTATGGTTTATACTCCTTTTCCGCCTGCGTATATCACCCAAAGCAGTTGAATTGCTCAATTAATACCATTTCAAAGACTGTATTAGAGAAAGTTGTCCTTCAAGTTGCACCTGAAAAAATTCAAACCTGGAAATATGTTGAGTGGAAAATTTTAGATGCCACAATTGAACCTCAGCAAGTCAAACTGCAAACAGCAGTTAAAACATTAAACGATTTGCAAAAGTTCCTAGGAACAATCAATTGAATTAGACCTTATTTGGGTATTACTAATGCAGAACTAAGTCCATTATTTGTTCTTCTTAAGGGAGACATGGCTTTAACAGCACCTCGCACTCTTACGAGTGAAACACAACAAACTTTGGGCAAAATTGAAAAAGACAAGGTCTTTGTGAAATCACTACAGTCTGGCCAATGGGAAGGTCCATTTGACCTACTCAATTGGGGAAGATGTTATGCTTGTGTTTTAACAGATTCTGGAACAAGCTGTGTGCCAGCACAGTGTGTCCATCCATACTTGAACAGAAGTGGTAATCATGATGAAGATGACAGCAATACTAACATGGACAGCAGTGATGCTGGGGATAAGTAAAGGTTTGATTCCTCCCATCCACAGTAACAATATTTGGGTATCTTTAGTGAAAACTTTGAATCAGACAAATTTTTGTGTGTCAATGGCTCAGCCACAACAGCCCTTTAATACTTGTCTAGCAGCACTTCCTTTTGACAACATGGTTGGAATAATTAAAGGTTTGGATCCCACAGTTTGCTTTGCTGGAGACAACACGACAGAAAAATGTTTGCATATCATAGGGCACAATATGTATCAGTTACCGGAATCAAAAGTAGAGCCACAAGAACTAGAGATTTTAGGATCGGTAAAAATGAGTTATTGTATGGATTTCAATTGTAATTCATATACAGGCAATTGGAGTCAGTATACTTGTCAGTCATTTTATGATGTTAATGCAGAGAATGACGCTGATAAAATGCAAGTTTACGGTGTAATAAGAGCTTACCAACATTCCCTGGAGACATAAAGCCTAGACAACTCCCACCAGGGGTATTTTTTGTATGTGGTGATCGAGCTTGGGCAGGTTTACCATCAAGCATTATGGGAGGTCCGTGTGCTCTAGCGTGATTAGCCATTCTTACGCCTAATACAGCAATGATGTTTAATCATTCTGTTTTGAGCCACCAGAGAGAAAGATGATCTTTACATGCATTTGCCAGTGATTGCAACGACAACATACAGCTGTGGAATCATAGAGAGATATTTGCAGCAAGTCTATTTCTTCCACATGCCGCAGCAGCGAAGGCACTGATCCAGCTGAACAGAATGGCATGTTGGTTGGCCAAACAGACAAACACAACATCAGAGATTTTGACACAATTGGCGAATAATGTCAATTCTGCAAGACACGCAACATTACAGAATCATGCAGTAATCGACTTTTTGTTGCTAGCGCATGGGCAACGATGTGAGGACTTTGAGGGAATGTGTTGTATGACTTTTAAGTAATCATTCTCGGTCCATTCACAGGGCTATATCAATACTCATAGAACAAAAAAATTAGAAATGGATAATGGTTTCTTTGGGTTAGAAAACTTACTAAATAGCAGAGGATTAACAGGATGGCTGAAATCTCTAGTCAGAATAGCTTTACTCTGTATTGGTATATTTCTATTCATAGTCACATGTTTGCCTTGCCTTCTGCAAATTTTACAATGAGCAATTGATAGTTCTTTGAAGGCAGTGATGATTGCAAACAAAAAAAGGGTAGCATGGGATACACTCCTCAAGAGAGACTATTAAAAGTTATGTATATTCTAAATTTTTTAAACTGTTGCCAAGACAATATTCCCCCAATAGAGCGACATTTTATCATGAAATCAAATGATAACATGAGTAAAACTAAAGTAATGATATGTAACTTAGAAACGAGACAGTGGGAAGGTCCATGGCCATTAATAACGTGGGGGCGAGGATATGCTTGTGTCTCTACAGATTGTGGACCACAATGGATGCCAGCAAGATGTGTACAACCTGCACTGCAGTAATTGTGGGAATTTCGTGCTGTGCAACCACCATTCCATGGATCCCAGCACAATCCAAAGAAAACATCTGGGTAACCCTAGCCAATGCGGCAGGACAAGATTCATTGTGTTTGTCAGTAGCAACACTAATCAATCCATTTAAGACCTGTTTAGTAGGTTTGCCGATAGATGATGTTCTTTATTAGGTATGATAAAAGTAGATTTTAATAAATATTTTAGTTATATAGGCAAAAGTGTAACGCTTATATAAAATGTTAAGGCCTTACTTAGTGTGCGTAGAAATTATTTTATATGATGTAATCACACGTTTTGCAAATATATCCAAATCCAACAATATCTCCCTGCAATTACCAAGAGAATTTTATTTTATTTGAGGAGATAGAGCATGGGCAGATATTCCTACCTATATTTCATGAGGCCTATGTACGTTAGGGAAATTTAAATTATTAACTCCAAATGTTTCTATGATTTTAAACCACACTTTAGTTCACCATCGTCAAGCATTGGCATTAATGCTGATTATTCTCAGGCTGGAGGCTCACTTTATCTAGTCTTTTGATTAATTTATCAGATCACTCAGAATTTATACATAAAAGTATTAACACCTTAGAAGATTTAACAGAAAAATTATCGATATAGAATGAATGGAATACACTTGCGGGACTTTTTGTTGGATTTGGACCCTGGATTATAAAATTAGTCATGATAGGTTTTATGATTTTACTTGTTTTTCTTGTAGCATATTGATTTGTGTGCCTTGCTTAATCCAATTAGTGCAAAGCTTGTTTGACAGTGTGTTAAGACAAATATTAGTAGTTCATAAAAACAAAAAAGGGAGAGATGTCAGGAGACATAATAAGCAAGAAATAGCCACAAGTGTTGTTGGACCTCTGGAGCAGGAGTGCAGAGCGTTTGATATCAAGTGAGCCTCCAGCCTGAGAATAATCAGCATTGGTAGCAAAAACAAGAAGGCATGAAAACAACAACAGTGGTCACGAGGAGCTTGGAAGGAGAAGAACATGCTGTGGAAATTTTTATGAAGGACTTGTAGGACCAGTGTTGACATTTTTTTGTAAGGTGTAAATACGAGCTTGTAACAATAAACTTGGTTTTAGCGTGAAACGAAAGTTGAGTCCTTGCTTGTTAATATGCCTCATAAAGCCACAGGTGAAACTGTTATACAGGCTACGACATTTTCAGCAGAAGAAGTAGGACTACATAGTTCACCACATGAAAGCTACAAATGAATTCCTGACAAAGACATTAACCATGACTGAAGAACAAAAAAGTAGATCAAGAGCATGATTAAGCAGATGACATAATGGGGCAGAGCTACTAATTTTAGCAGGACTAGTGTTTTGCGTAGCAGAACTTCTGCAGATATATTAGCTGGACAAGTGGCTTTAAACCTAGCTTGTTTCTGCATTCCAGACACAAAACGGAAACCCAAACACCTGAATCACTCATTCCATTTGCTCTTTTTCCAGAACCTGTGACTGTAAAGCCAAGCAGTTTCCCTTCACAATGCTAGGGTGGCAGAAATGCCTGCGCTTTGCTAACAATCTTACTGTAGAGATGCATTCCAATTACAGGGGGAGCACTCGGATATTAGAGATTTTATTCTGAACACTCCTGAACATGACCTAGGTCTTCATGCTGCCCTTTCCTTTTCTTTGTGCATTTGTCAAGAAAGGAATCGCCACAACAGGCAAAGGCAGAAATACTCCAACCAGGAAGAAAGACCAGCAAGTACTTTCCTCCTTTTCCAAAGCAAACAAGCATCCCATGCTGCCATCTGCAGTTCAGGGACCTCCCCAAGAAATCATATACCAAAGAGAAGGAACAGAGAGCAAGCCAGCTGTTTTTTCCCTTAACCACCATTTCCCTGCTCTGACATACCAAATTCACCAAAGCAATTTGCCACCTGAATTTCTTTGTTGATCTGGTCCTTTATCTCCCCCTGTTTCATCTCTCCTTCTGCAACACATTGCCCTCACATGAGAGGGTATGGTTGATGTATTTAGCAGGAATTGTGGGCAAGCAGTCAAACCATGGAAGTGGAACAAAGAGCCACTTAGCTTTCCTCATCTCCACAGTTCTCTGCTTAGAAGGAAATAGTGCTCAGATAAATGCCAGTAGAAGTCTACTAGTACCCAAGACGAAGATGAATTCCTCCGTAACGCAAAGCCAAGAGAGAGGAAAAGCCAACACTCAGACAGCAGATAACACAAATCACTCAAACGCCTCCTCTTAATGTCTTTTTACAGCATTTCATTAGGATTAGGAAATTTATGAAGACCTACACAGTCCTTCCAACTAATCTCTTGTGTGCACATCATTTATAAAAGTGCGTTCAGCAAGTAAGAGCATGCCACAGATGAACCCCAGAGTTCAGCTCTCTTAAAACTACACTCAAGTTGTGCTCTTCCTCTTTATGAGTCCTGCAAAATATTTCCAGTGAATTACAACATGATATTCAAATCAGGGTTATGCACGAACCTGGCAGGCTGTGATGGAAAGGAACTAAACCAAGTACAAGAACAGACACAGATACATTACTTCATGCACTCAGGCAAGAAACACTTGCATAGGTAAGTGTTATTATGGGAAACTGCTCCTGCAGAAGAACATTTTCTGCTTCATTTGTCAAACAAACAAAAATATATTGCAGCTACAGACCTCTTTCCCATACTATAAAAAATTAATTGAGACTCCAGAAAGTATTTCCCCAGCTATCTAAACGCATACTGAGTGTTGCCTGGTGTGGCTGTAAGGCTGACCACCAAGGCCATCCACTCTCAGCCTGTGAAGAAAAAGCACCAAGAAACCACTGATCATGACCTCATCAGGAAGTTATGCCTGGGATACTATTATACAGCTTATTTTTCCTCCTACCCCCCTGAGAGATCCATTGTTCTGACACATTAAGGGGCTGGAGCGTTATTAATGCCTTCCCATCAAGGTTTGCAGTCAGTGCTTCTTACTGTGTGAAGAAAAAACTCTTCCAAAACAGGAGACCAAAAGAATCATTTGAGAATTTTACAACCACAAACTGGCAGGCTTCAGTGGGGTTTCTGGCTTCTTTTGGCAAGAACACAATAGTTCCTAAATTTTATTATACAATATCATTCGCCTTCCCTGGAGGTGTTTAAGGAACAGGTGGATGAAGTGCTTAGGGACATGGTTTAGGGAGTGTTAGGAATGGTTGGACTCGATGATCCAATGGGTCCTTTCCAACCTTGTGATTCTGTGATTCTGTGTTATTTTGTTTTTTCATTTCTGATTTTTCAAATATTCTATTTTCTCCTAGCTAGGCAATAAAATATATCAAACCATTTAAAAACATGCTGCAGAACGCTTTTCTAACAAATAACACATCACAACCACAAGGGAATGACTTGTGGCTGTTCTGTTCAGAGCAAATTTTCATCTGCTCTAAAATTCACTTCTATAACAAGATAAAAACAAAAGCTGACTAATGAAAATTACTAACTTGAAGCAGAAATACACACTGGGGTGCAACTTCAAAAGTCACTTGATCAGAGGATCTCCTAGATTAAGGAAAACTTTTCTGGAAAAATCTGTCCTTTACCACAGGCAAATTCTGCAAGAGCATTCTTTCCTTGCAACGCACTGCTTTCTTCTGAGCACCTCACAACTGCAAACAGGCCAACAGCTGGAGTGCAGTCCTTGAAACTTGGGTCTCACTCTACAGAGCAGTGGGAAGAACCACTGTGATCATAACACCACACACAGAAGACAGGCCAAGGCTCAAAAAAAAAAAAAAAAAAGCCTAAAAAAAAAAGGGCACAAGATCATTTGAGCACGGGTTCTCTTTTACAGAAAGCTATTCCCATGCCTATGCACACAGTGACCCTCACATTGAATAGGTCTTCATAGCCCCCCTCTGGGATCTGTCAACTGCTGCTCTCCTTGTTTTTGCTAAGGTAATTAAGAGGCTGTACAAAGCCAGCAATGAAAGGAAAGCCAGATCCATGGACTAAAGCACTAAACATGGATTAGAAGAATCCATTTCAATTCTTTCTGGTGCTACAGGATTGTGTGCAAACCTGAGAAAGTTAGTTGGCCCCTATGCCCAAGGGTCCCATGAAACAACTACATGAATGACTGCAAGTGCTCTGGAACAGGGACAGAAAAGAAAGGCCGTAAAATATTGTGTTCACAGCAGACAACTCATTCACTTGGCCAAGCAAAGATAATCAGTGTAATGTGAAAAACAGTATGGCTATCCAACCCAAGTTTAAGAACACGGAGTTGTGACTAAACAAGTTGCTTGAAAATCAGCTCAGCAGCTCTGATCAGAACCACATATTCCCACCACACAATATACCAGCAGAGGCTGTGTCTGCTCTCTGTAGAGCCAGCAACTTGCTACACACCTGGAAATCCTGTCTCCAATGCTACAAACAACTAGTACCAGAGCAGTGAGGATTCAATGAGGCTGCACTTGTGCAGGACCTCCTCCACAAAGCTGTAGGAGACAGGTGATAAATTGAGCTACCATACACAGCAGATTGTGGATGAGTAGAAAATCAAAAGCAGCTGAATGAAAAATAGCAGCCGCAAGTAACACAGCACTGTTCTGACTACTACTGAGCTACCAGCAAAATGACACTAGTTCAGGTCCACACTCCTTAAGAGATGCCGTCCACAATGCTTAGACTTTTTTAACACCATTTACAGAGCCACCATATTGCCAGCTCTTCAGGAGCTAAAACAATATTGTTTAGGTCTTCTTTTGCTTTCAATGGCAGAAGTGGATTTTAAGTAGTTTCAGTCTGAGAAGACCTCTATCCATCACAGACAGTCCGTTCTCAAAACTCTTCTCTAGATAGGCATCTTTCAAGAAGTTTTGAGAATAGTATCGTACTTGGCATAACATACATTTAAGAACTAAATAGTGCCCTGTCATTGCTAGAAGCTGACTGCATTCAGCTCCTCTCTGGAACAGTGGCCCTGACCAGAGAGATATTCACATGGCCCTGGTCCATGTGAAATATTTACACGTTTTACTTTTCGTTTTGTGTAGAACTTCAATCCAAAACACTGCCTTTATGGCTAATACGCTGCAGCTCACATTTCTGACAGAAGACTTGCTATAAAATTAACCACAGAATCATGCATCATACGTGGAATGGGGAAAGAAGGAATCAAAGCAAAACCAAATCTATTTCTGTAATTATCTCTGCAGATGCTGAGAATGCATAATATCACTGCAGAGATTTACCTGCAGTAAAATGTCAAAAGGAAGCAAGAGCCCCTGGCAGATACAAAACCACCCCAGTTTCCTGGACAAAGCAAACCAAACAGGAGTGAAGTTGCCTGCACAGCTGTGATGCAACAGCAAGTCGGTGGCACAGGTATTCAAACTGGAGCACTCCTGACAGGGAACCAGAAGCCCAAGAAAAGATGCTATAAAACCAGTCCCAGTACTTCCCTAAGACAGATGGAAATTGCACAGCCAAACTAAGTTACCTATGGCATCTGACTCTGCCCACTTGCCTCCGTGGATTTGTTTCAGAAGAGCGTAGAGCAGCCTCCAGAAATCCAGGCTCTGCAAAAGAGAGAGGGGTGGGGGACATCAGCAGGCAAGAGATATATTTAGCCTTAATTAGGTAAGCCAACTGGTATCTGGGCATCAGTTGTTACATGGAACAACTGCACCCTGCCAACATTGTTGGATCAGGCAGGTTCACGTATCAGCTGTCTTATGAATGCTACCTACAGTGTGGTGCACTCAGAAAGAGAAGGACTACTAACGCTGCTTGTACAGCACAACCCAGCACCTCTGCTTTGAGGTACAGCCCTAATGGAGCGCAGCTTCCATGGCGCAAGAGTCACCTGCAGTCAAACTAGAACTTGAAGACGCTGAAAAGATCTGACTGTGATAGTATTAAAAAAATCACCAAGAGGCAGCACACAATGAGCTGGAACTAGTAATCATTGCTTGGCCACACAAGGGTAATGCACTGACAAACCAAAACAGCGATTACTGCTGCTGGAATTCCAGTCGGCCCTTGTAAAGCAACAAAAGAGGGAAAGAAGCAGGGTACGGAGCCGGTGTGAGACGACGGCTGGCAAGCATCGCCCTGCACAGCCGCAAAGCAGAGGCCCCAGCGGGTGCACTGCGACCCTCGGTGACGCCAAGAAGGCGCTGCAGACACGGTGACACACCGAGCTCTGCGTTAAAGCCACCAGAAAACCAAGCCCTTTGGAGAGCTGCTCGCTCGCAGCCCCGCAACAGAGGCAGCCCCGCCTAGCGCTGCCCCAGCCCCCGCGCCGAGGAGGGCGGGCAGCAGCGGGGCGGCCGCTCACCGCCTGAGGCCGGTCGAACTTGGCGCGGCGCAGGGTGTCGGGGCTGGGCCGCGCGCGGGGTGGCAGGGCCCGGCACAGCGCCCCGACGGCGCCCGGCAGCGCCCGGCCCCGCTGCGGCTCCCTCTGCCTCCGCATCGCGCGCCGCCTCCCGCGCTGCCCCGCGCGCGCATGCGCAGTGCGGCCACACCACCCCCGCCACTCCCCCGCGGCGGCGCCCCCTGGCGGCCGGAGGAAGCGTTGCCCCCCACCCCTCCCCCGCTCCCCGTGTTCCTGCGCGGGGGCGGCGCTCCGTTCCTGCCTCTCCCAGGGGATGGAACGCGTGAAGGTGGCCTCTTGCTGACCACACAGGAGCATAGCCACGTGCCCCACAGCCAGAACTTTGACAGGCTTCCTCTATCCCTCCCAGCTGAAAGGGTCACTACAAATCTCAGCCTTGGCCCTTGTGAGTCATAGAATGTTTTGAGTTGGAAGGGACCTCAAAGGCCATCCAGTTCCAACCCCCTGCCATGGCCAAGGACACCTCACAGTAGACCAGGCTGCTCAAAACCTAATCCCACTTGGCCTTGAACACCTCCAGGGATGGGGCAGCCACAACTTCCCCGGGCAACCTGGGCCAGTGCCTGAATACCCTCATTGCAAAGAATTTCTTCCTAATGTCTAATCTCAGTCTTCCCCCTTCCAATTGAAAGTCATTCCCCTCATCCTTATCGCTACATGCTGTTGTAAAAAGTCCCTCTCCAGCTTTCTTGAAAACAAGACCTTGCTGCTCTCAGACCATGATATCATTTCTCAGCTGCGGGAAGAAGACCTGGGGATCAGGTCCTCACCCAGCTTCAGGCTTTCCTTTCAGATTGATGGGACATTAGGCAGGCAGCGCATGTTCCCAGGCTCAGACTCACAACTGAAGCAATCCCAAGGATTAATCCTTGGTAGATAGGAGGGGGGAAATGGTTCTGCTGTTTGGGAGATAGTGGGGGTCACCGAGATGGAATGTCCACCTCTTGGCTGGGGTTTACGTGGCTGAAGCCTGGTCTGGAGGCAGATTCCCACTGCGGGCAGTACAGAGCAACTATGACCAGTGCCTGCCAGGAAGACCAGTCTGCTCCGCTAACACAGTGGGGTCCACCAGGGCTGCGTCTGTTTGTACATAACACCTGCTCAAAACCCCCACTGGTGGTTCCTTGGACAGTTACCCAGTTCATTATCCATTTAACGTGCTCTCTTTGGATCTACCGTTATGATTTTCCCTCTTTCCCCCCCAACAAACACCATGAAACAACACATGAAATTCCTTTCAGCTATGGAATGGCCTCTGGCAGCCAAATGGCTGCTCACAATGAGGAGAGAAATCACACTGGTCCAATGAGACCTTAGGCAAAGCCTGCTTGCTAACATGAACTGCGTTTGCACTCTTTCCCTCTGGTTGCTGCCTCTCCTTCCCACCCTGGTGCTGGGGAGAGCAGCCCTTTCTGATGCTGAGCACTACATTACTGCTGTCCTCGTTGCACGGATCCTGGCTGCTGCACCAGCCAGCAGCCCTGAATGGACCCCAGTTGTGAGTTATCCAGGCTTAAGTATTTTTAAAAGATCTTCTCTAGCAGCTGTTTTCTCACATCCTACTTCATTCCTAATGGTCTGGAAAGCATTTTCTTTCAGCTTCTTTGCTATCCTTCCTAACAGGTTTGGCATCTCCATAAGGTTCCTGCCTTTGGTTCCCAAAAGCCACAAAGTCCTTTTCTATTGTCCAGAGCTTTATCAGACCCAGATAATCCTCCGCTGTCTTTGGCACCCTTCTCAGCTTTCCATACCTTGCTGCTATCGGCTGCTGTCTGGTCCCTCTATGATACAGCTATTTTCCCATCCCTGCTGCAGTCTCCCAGCAGGAGGACCTTCAGCTGGGGATGATTTCCTGTATTTTGCTGACCACTCAATAAACCCTGCTCAAAGCCATCTCCATCCCTCCACACATTCCTCTGTCTAGGCCTATTCCTCCCCAGGGCAGCTGCCTGCTTTGCTGCTGCCAAGAAAAGGGCTCTCCTGCAGCACCCAGTGCACGCACCAGTGGATAGTCCTGTCCATCACCCTCCCTTTGGGCTCCTGACTCCAGCAAATGCACCAGCCCCTCAGCAAGTGAGATCATCACCTAGTGTTGGAGCACCAGCTGGAATGCACACTATCCCACCACACTGAGAGCTCCCATTCCCCCTCTCCATCACACTGGCTGGAGCAGCCCTGTGGCACCCTGAAGCCGGCTGCCCTACCGGCCAGCTGCCCCATCGGCCAGCTGCCCCTGGTCTCTGGTCCCATGGCTCCCCAGGCATGCAGCTCTGTAGGTGCAGCTGACACAACATGCCTGGTGCTGTGGAGGGTTGGCACCCAGCCACAGGCAAGTCAGACGCCAGGCAGCAAATCCCAGCCTCGCCGGCGCAGCATGGTGCAGTGAGGCCTCAGTCCCAGCAACCAAGGCTCCACTTATCTGCTCTACTGTCTGCCTGGGCGATTTTCCCAGGGTGGGAGAAACTGATGGGAAGGCAAATGTTTCCTGCTGCAGAGATGGACTTTGTGATGTGGACAAACAAAGGAGGTGATGGTGTGACAGGCCTGGCATGCTGTTCCAGTAGGGATGGTGATGCTACCCCATGGGAACAGAGCCACTGCCACACTGCATCCCAGACACCCTCACCTCCCCTGTCCCAAGACCTGGACCCATGGGGACTGACAGTTGCAAACAAGTGATGACAGGCTGACATCAGCACAACTCAGATGTTGCTGTCTGCACCTCTGAGGTCAGAGGAGACTCGCGGAAGCCTCCAAGAGCCCAGCTCAATCTGTCTGGCTGCCCCTCCAAGCTCCCCAGCTCTACTCCAGACTCAAGGTTGCCCAGCAGTGGGAGCAGCCATAGGGACAACAATGGGAAGACAAGGTCTGAGGGGATAAAGAGAGGCACCACAGCCAATCCTTCTCCTGTGGAGGTTACAGTGCTTCATGCTGTCTCAGTTCCCTGCTCTCATGTGATGTCGCACAGCCATGCACCCATCCGTTTTCAGCACACTGTGTCAGCTGAGGTCATTTCCGCCCTGGGTGACTCAGCTGGGGACAAGGGTGCCTGTTTGCACCCATGCCATGGCAACCCGCCACCACAGACAGCCCCACTGTTTGTGTCCGTTGCCAGAGATGACAGCCACATCTCATTGCCTCATGCAGATTGTATGTGATAATGGCAATCTCTGCTTGCTCCAGCAGTAGCATAGCTTCCTGATGGCACCCCAGCTGAGCCTTGCCAAAGGGAAGGTGTGAGCTCCCCTTTGCTTTTTTTTTTTTTTTTTTAATGTTTTTATTCTGGTGAAGGTGCAGGCAGGAGCCAGCTTGTCTCCAGGCCAGGCCCCTGGGCCCTGCTTCATTGCTTCCCATGTTCTGCTGCCAGCTCAGTATAGCCAGAGCTCCTCTTTTCACTCCTCCCCTCAGCAGTGGCTGAGCAGACATCAGAGAAGAAAGCAGCTGCTCTCTTTGTCTGTGCAAGGGAGGCTTTAGGAAGCTGTAGCATTTCACACCTGGAGCAGATTAGGCAAGCTGCACTGCTTCCTAGCACAAACTTTTCCAGCTCCATCCCAACACCCCCCTGGTTCTTTTATACATATTTTTATTCTCGCCTTGCTGGGAGGCTGGGTTAAGCCAAGTGCCAAAAGGCATGGCCTAGCTGGCAGGAAGGAGCAGAGCAGCATAAGGGCTGTGCTCTTGGATAGCAGGGCAGGCCTGCAGCGATGCTCAGCCCCACACTGCCTGGGGAAGGATCAGGGATCACAGCTCCATCCGGGCACAGAGCATCCCCAGCATCTGCTGCTGCTGCTGATCAAGGCTCATGTCTCTGTCAGCTGAGCAGCTCTTCCTGGCTGAGGAGAGGATGGTGCCTTCCAGACCAGCCATGCTGGGATCTCTGCTATTGGGGTCTAGCCATTAGCATGCTCAGAGCAGCCACATCAGGTCACAAATGGGCACCTGCTTGCCAGAGAGTGATGATCTGTTTCCTGACACTGTCCTTTCCAGTGGGTATAAGGGGTGCTGATATTGCTGGCATGGCCAGCACACGTTTAGCATGTGGAGTCACACCACATAACAAGATCACTAAATCAAATGTTCTGGTGCAGGTTTTCCAGGACACACTGAATTCATCTGCAATAGGCCTCTGTGGGGCTGTAACACCAAAATTCAAGGTCAGCTCCCAGCAGTTTGATGCTTTGGCATTGGCATCTCAGGCCCTTTGATGCAGGGTCTGAACTTTCAGTATGGTAAGTGAATTGGGAAGGATCAGAAAAAACAGATCTGAGATCTCACCATTCTCCAGTCGAGGAGTTTCACCCTTTCCTTTTTACTTACATAACGAAGTTGATGTTCCGCACAGAGTGAAACTCCTGCCCTTGTTCCTCATGGATGTTTAACCTAAGACAAGGAAGACAGAGGCTTTGATGTGAAGCTCTTCTACCTTCCCTTTGGAAATGCTTGCTGTTTCCTTGCAAATAACCCAAGAGGTGTGGAAGTAAAATGCAGCTCTAGTGCTGGATGCCAACTTTTCTTCTCGGGCTCCTTGCTGGGGAAAGCCATCCAGAACCTGACAAACGTGCCCAAGGCTCTTCACACCCAGCTTCACACCCAAGCTCCTCTTCAACACTGGATCATCAGCACCGAGAACGAGATGACAGTGGAATAGCCCATGCCCTCCTCTCCTTCCTCCCTAATTAGATCTCAGTCTCCAGTGCCAGGATTTGTTATCGTGTTCACTTCTCATTACACCCCTGGCCTTACACAAAGCCTCTCTGCCTTCAGTATCTTCAGCTGCTTCAGTATTTGCTGGGGATGTTGTTCCCCATCAGGAAAGAGGTTTGACCCCCTCTTTGCCAGCTCTGCAAAATTGTTTCCACAGGCGGGATGGGGCTTCCCCAAACTGCTGCTTTGTAGAGCTGGGCCAGGAAGTCCAGAAAGTCCACATGAGCTTGCAGAGCTCCTGCTTGCCCCCTGTCAGCTGCACAGTCCCTCTTACCATAGCCTGGGTAAGAAGGGAGATTTCTGAGGCATTGGGATATGGGCAATTTCCTGACCTAAATATCAGATATCAGAGTGCTTTGAACTTAACAGAAATCAGCCTTGAAAATACCTAAAGCAGCGGTGAGCTTGGTACTACCCAATTACAGACCATCTTCATCCCCGTGAGCCCGATGCAGCAAACAGCAGTAACTGCTGCAGCCACAGCTCCCATGCCACATTCCCCTCATCCTGCCTGCACCATGGTTTTCCGTGAAGGGAACACAGCTGTATTTGCAGAAGCACATCAGCAAGGAAGCAAACCACTCCATGGCAGGTGCCTGGCCTCATCCATGCCACAAGGGCTACCGCCTCCCCAACGGGCTGGAGCCTGCACAAATGAGACACAAAATCACCATGCCAGAGTGTCACGTCAGTGTCCCCATCAGAGCTAGCTGGGGAGGGTCAGTGGCCCCATCAGTATCTCAGGAAGTGAGGCAGCATTGAACCAGAACCCCTAGTTCCACAGCATGTTAGCCCAGATGTGAGCTGCAGCACACTTCCACAGTCATGCTGGCAAGACTCAACCATGTCCTCAGGCTGCTGCTTTCGCTAGGGACAGCACTAGGGAGTGATGCTGAGGTGACCCTGCTGCAAGGCTTCCAGCCTATGCCTTCCCGTTTGCCAGCTGCAGGCTCAGGGACACATCTGTCCCCTGCTTCAGATTAAGGTCAATCCCATCTGTGCTGGGAGGAAGATGTGGGGCCAGGCAACCCACACCCTGCCTCCACTGGGGGCTGAATCAACACCCCCACTTCTTACAGATCAGCTGAAGGACCTCCCAGCCCTATTTCTGCCCTCTCCTCTCCTTTTTTCTTCTGTACAGAAAGCCGCAGAGCCAGGGTGGGCAACAGCAGCAGTTTAGTTTCTGAACCCATCCTTTTTCCTGTCCTTTGCCAAAACCTCTTCTGCTTCCCTCTGCAAGGTGTTGGGGCTCACCCAAACCCAGCTGCCAGAGGAACCGACGATGTTTGTTTTTTTTGTCATAGTCATGGAGTGTTTATAGCAACCATCACTCTGCAGTCCACAAACTTCACTGATCTCACCTTCTGAAATAATGGCAGAGGAAGCAAAGCCACTTCCTCTGGGGTCAGCAACGGTGGTGTTTCAGGTCAATGAAGTGCAGCACCTGTGTGCTGGGCATCACCAGGTTGGAGATCACCCAATACCCTTTGCTGTTCCAGATGGACACCTCAGTGCTCGGGCCATGCCTTGATCCCACCTGCAATGTCAGCAACACCGCCATGGCTGCTGGCTGGTGACCTGGCAGGACATGGGAAATTTTGGCCATCTCCTGAGGGTCTGTTCTCTGCCTCGATTGAGAGCAGCTGGTAGGCAACACTGAGCTAGCATCCCTCTGCTGCTTCCTCCAAAAAGCTGGGATTTTCCCTGAGCATTCTGCTCTCACCATGTCTGCTGTTGCAGGAACAGCATAGCCAGGCATCACCTTACTGGGAGGAAATGGACAATCCCTGCTCATCCCCAGCTCTTGCTGGGGCAGAGAGCTGCAAGTATCACAGACAAGCTGTGCTGGAAGCCACACTGCTGCCTGTCTGCACAACTCACACTCCAGATGGAGATTTACTGTTCAATAGAGAAAGATTGTGTCTGCTGACAGCCCACCTCCCCAGCCTTTTGGACGCTACTGAGACTCACTGCGCATTGGAAGGGAGCGCCTGGCTCGGGTGCAGATTTCCTATCCAAATGCAATACAGCTGTTTCTGCTTCCTCTCCAAAGACTGAAGCCAGTTTTACAAAATCATTTTATTATGTATTTTCTTTGACCAAGACTCCTTGTGGATGTGACCCACTCCTGAACTGCCCGACCTGATGGCATCAAGGTGGGAGAAGGCAGATAGCGTGACTTGTACAAGCACAGTACTCAGAGGGGTGTATCCTGAAAGCAAGTCTTGGGGCCAAATGCCATCTCAGTGGGAGTGCCTGTTGCAGGGCAGGCAGAGAAACATGGCACTCAGACAAATCTTTTTGGGAATCAATACTCAAAAGCTTGTCCCCAGAGCTTGCTTGAGGGGACCTCCAGTTTTTAACCTCTGCCACAGGCAGCACAGAGTGAGGCAGCTTGCAGGATCAGGTTTAGCTTCTTCGCAGGTTTCCTGAGGCTGCACGGACCTTGCACAGTTCCTACATCCCTCCATGTACCCAGGTGATGGAGAGTCATCCCCAGCTACCACCCCTACACTGCAAATCAGTGGCACGGACTGATGCCAACAGCAGCCCTTGGCAGGACACAGTAAAAGGCAACACACTGCTGCCTGCCCCAGCTGCAGCCACTGCCCACAGAGCTTTCAGCTGGAGGGCTGGATCCCCTCAGCCTCTCCCCGAGCAGCACTTGTTTTTCTCAAACTAGTTCCCTCACTCATCCATTCTAGCCTGGCCCCTTGCACCTGGAATTACCTGCTCCTGAAAAGTTTTGTTGCAGGGCCCTATTGAGAAAGACTGGGCACCCAATTCACTGGTCCCTTTCCCAGATGGACACACTTATGCAAGACCAGATGACAAGTCTTGTGTTTGCCATTATTTTTAATACTGAAGGTAAACACTACCTCATTCGCATCCTCAAGGCTGCTGAGATTATATCACTAGTTTGCTTTGAAGCTTGGTTTCCAGAGGAAAGCCATGTCCCCATTGCCCCAGGGGCAGGCTGGCTGCCAGCAGCGGCCATTCGCAGTGCCTAGTGCCAGGTCCCAGCACCTACTACCAGGTCCTGCCTCACTGGCCAGGAGCCACAGGTGCTGGCATCCCTGGGAGGCTGCTTGGTGATGGCAGCAATGGGTGTTGGAGGTCAGGGTCCCAATGAGTCCTGGCTGACTGGGAGGCTTGCCAGTAGCCAAACAGCAATAACTGGGATTTGCCTTTGACCCAGATGCCTGCATTTGTTGCGTTAACTGGGTGGGAGGGAAGGCAGTGCCAGCTGGTCAAATTTGACCAACTGAAGCATGCTTGGTGAGTGCAGAGCCTTTTGGCATCAAGCACATGGGAAGTTTTAAGATGCTTATCAGATTGGGCTGCTTTTGCACCAAAGATTTTGACATTAGACATGTACCTATGACTGCTGAGGGTTTTGGCTGAGCCCCAGGAAGGCTGGTGTGATGATAAAACACAGAGCAGTCTCTAAGGAAATGCATGTATAATCTGTAGACAAAAATATCCCAGTGTGTTCTGAAGTATCTCTGAGTATGTAAATGAGGTGGCTTAGGTTAGGGAAAGACATTGTTAAGAAATCATTTTAGAAACATCCTTCAAGTCAACATCTTTTACATCTATCAATTCTGTTCTTCCAGTCAGTCAAAGGGGTTGAAACATGAAAGAGCGAAGTGCTTGTGAGCCAGTTCTCACTTTGTCATACTGCACCTCTGCTTTCCCTCTCAAGAGAGGTAACCTCTGCCTTGTTTGGCCTTTTAATTTTACTCTGCTTCTCAGAGCAAAAGCAGCAAACACCAGGTTTTCCTGATGCGACAGCCATCTCTCAGCCAGACACCCTCCTGTTCCAACTGAAGGCTGCAGAGTGGCATCTCAGACCCAAGAGCAAAGAGCTGGATACTGTCCACAGGCATGGCTCTCCAGCAGGCCCTGCCAGGAGGCTGCTGAATGCTGGAGAGATCATGGGTCAGCAAACTCAGACTGGCAGGAGTCACCACGCTCCAGGCATCTGCAAATGTCATGACCCAGTGAGGCCATGGGTGGTGTAGGACCTTCCTAAACCCAGAAAAAACAAGTTCCCGGAAAAACACCAGCACGACACCCACCACTCCATTCCCACAGGTGCACTCAGCCTCAGTGCCTGCAGCACCTGGGGCCTGCTCTTGTCCCACAAGGCCCTGGCAGCCCCTAGGTTGGGCAGCCACAGACAGAACCCAAGACACACCAGGAGCAAAAGCACATGGAGCCATCACATAGTCGCATACTGTGTGGCTCAATCCAGAGAACACATGAGGTCCTTAAGCAAGCAGCAAGCGCTTCGCAAGCAAGTTGCATGGGGGCCCAGTTACGGAGAGCACAGCTGCTACACAGGGGAAGTATATTTTGATCTGGATTTATTAAAGACTGAGAATACAACTGCGGGCCCAGCCATGAGAGCTGCGTGCCAGAAGCAGGGCTGGGTTTTGGCTCGAAGGGTGCGGTCTCCTCTCCAGGCAGCCTTCAGTGATATTGGCCAAATTTCCTATCACGAAGGGCGTCCCTACACCTCCACCCGGCAGCACTCCATCTGGAGCAGACCTCCTCTCCGCACCAGCCCCAGCCTCATTTACTTATTGCTTTTAATGTGCTAGTCTAGTACAAAGTGAATGAAAAGCTAAAATGCATGTCTGTTGTAGCGCGTTTGTGCTGTCTTCAGGATGTGCTGGGAACCCTGGCTGTCAGACCTGGAGAAGGATGGAAAAGAGAGGCGGATGAAGTCAGGCTGGGCTGAGAACAGAGACATCCCAAAGAAAATGGTGCTTCAGGACAGACTCCATCTTTGTGCACAGGCCACAAAGCAAAAGCCTGTGGCATCTGCTGCTGGAGCTAAGCAGATGCTGATGGTCGCTTGGGGCTGGCAGAAAGGGGGAGTTTGCACCCATCAGATTGTTCCCAAGCACTGACACAAGGGCTGGGAGTCACAGCCAGCCCAGAGAGATGCCATGGCACATCTGTCTTCCCCACTTGCCTGGCAGGAATCAGCCCCAGCCAGCCCACCCAGACAGAGGCAGGAAGGGAGCACTAAGGGGAGACACCAACCTGAAGTTTACTTGAACGTGTGGCTCTCAGCTCCTCCCCGGCCGAACCCTGGAAGAGCCAGAGTCAGCATTGCCACAGACAGCAAGCACACTGAGGGATGCACCTCACCCAGAATGGGAGCTTTAAGCCTCCTTCTCCTCCCTTCCACAATCCCAGCCACAGTGACCCTACCTTTGGGCCCAAACAAGGCAGCATAGCAGGGGTGGTTGCAGTATGGCTTGCCATCATGCTGCAGGGAGAAAGAAATAAAGAACATCAGCCCCGATTACCCTTCAGCTCCATCTCTGCCCAGTCCATCCTTCCTGCAGTCCCTAGCTGAGGGGGACAGGAAACCTCACCTCTGCATGGCCCCCAGACGTCAAAGTCTTGTTACACTTCTCGCATCTCAAGCAGGGCCGGTGCCAGTCCTTCCCCAGAGAAGTCACCTTCTCGGCTGCCACAGAAAGGAGGATTAGTTGAGGCACTGAACGAGTACAAGTTGGTTTTGGCAGGTTGGCTTCCCTGTCACCCACCCTAGGAAGGATATTTTGGGGCATTTTCTCAAGTCTATTTGTCCACGACACTGGGCACTGTGTTTCAAACCCAAGAGCTCGCTGTGCACATCCAGGCACCTGGACTGAAACAGCCCAGGATGAATGCCACTATATCCATGTGGATGGATCAACTTCTACCCATCTTCCAAAGTTTTGGAGACCTCCTGTCTTCCAACATCAGCCTACAAGGGGTTCTATTTCTCCCTGACCAGCTGAAGCCCAAGCAATCACTAGAGCTAGCAGGTAATAAGGAGGGATGCTAGGGGGGACTGGGGAGGCAAAGCCATCTCCGTGCCCTGCCCCAACACAAACTAGTCTCCACCAGCCACCAGTGCTCCAGTTTTGCACACACCATGGCAAACGAGAGTGGAGCTGGAGTTTGGCTAGGGTTCAGGCAGCCATGGAGGGCACAACATGCTGTTTGCTGGGGCCATGTTTATGGAGAATAGGGTGGCTTTTAATTGCAGCACAGGGTGGGAAGGAAGGTATTTTCTGCAAATGCATGTGCTCTTCATATTGGCAGCTGCATTCCTCACGATTTATTAAGTGATAAAGCAGAGTTTTCCACAGGAATCTCGTCAGAGCCAGGTCTGAGCACTCTTGCCGTGCCTGCGAAGGAGGTTGAGCAGGGGGGCCAAGGCACTACTGGCACTGTGTGCCGGGGGGGCCCTTGGCAGCCGGAAGCACCTCTTCTTTGGAGTCCAAATATGCCCCCCCAACAGCTTATGCAAGGAGCAATCTAGCCACTGCAGAGGTGGGTGTGGAGGCAGTGCCCAAATGTCATGAGGCAGCCCTGCTGCCATACCCCAGTGGTACAAAGAACCTCCTTTGTGCTGCAGTGTCCTCCTCCAGCAGCCCCAGGAGCCCAGTCTTGGCCTGTGTCAGGGTCCTCCGCATCACACAGCCTTTGAAGGGAGCTCAGCGTCCCCACCTCTCAAACAAGCATTTGTACCAACAGTCGGGCAGGAGCTCTGCCAAGGCTTGCTGCTTGCTTGCCCCCACAGCTCTCAGTTATGCAAGCAAGGTTCCCTTGGAAAGCTGGTGGTAGCCCTGCAAATGCATTCTCCAGGCCTCTCTGTGTCATTTCCTCCTCATCCCTGCTCTCCACAGACACGATTTGGCCAAAAGCAGCCCAAGGCACACCTAAGCAGGATTCCAAAAGACCCAGGGCATGTGGGAGCAGGGCTTGCTCTGCCTCCTCTGCCAGCACTCGTTATCTGCCAGGTACAGAAGTCAGGCAATCAACTTGGTCCTCCAGCAGCTTTTGAACCCTCCTCAGCCTCTGCATCAACAGAGATGTTTTGTAAGAGCAGACCGATAAGTGCTGGGCTGTGGCTGCTCCTGCAGGCACAGCAAACCCAGCTCATCCTGGCTAGGATTGAAGCAGATCCACAGGGAAAGGTGGACATTGACATCATCACCTTGGTATCAAGTCACACGCATAAACGAGCTGCCCCAGGACCCTCGGTTGTGGGAAGGCACCACAAACTGTATTGTGCCAAAACCTAACCTCAAAACCTGGCTGCAAGTGGTGAGTTCAAGTTCAGGCAGAGATGTCCCCAACCTCCGTAGCCCCATCCCCAGCAGCCCTCCAGGCAGTGCCCGTGCCAGTCAGTCCCAGCACAACAACCAGGGTGGACATCACTAACAGACACAGTTGTTGGGCAGGGAGAGTAGCCCCTGTGTTTAAGCCTCCAAATTCTTTGGCAGAGCAGAACTGAAAGATGGGCACAAGCAGAGCAGAAACAGGGAGGAGAGAGCAGAAGTCAGGGACAGCACCTGGCTCTCAGATCCCTCATCTCCAGGAATTAAAAAGCAGGGATTGCGTATAAGCACCTCCTAGCAAACCCCCTCAAGTTCAGCTAAACCAGGGAAGAGGAGGGGTCTGGCAGACGGAGCCTGCCTGTTCCAGCAGCTGCTGCTGGCCCGTTGGAGAGGCTCAAATGCCCCAAATACTTTCAGGCAGAACAACGAGGCCACAGCATGGAGCTCACAGGAGCCTGGGAGCTTCGGAGCCCCAGTTCAGAGGAAGGATGTCTGCCTGAAACCCAGCAGCAACCAGAAGCCCAACAAAGTTCACGACTAGCCTGCAACATGTGGACAAGCCACTGACTCAAGAAGGCATCCGAGGGCAGGATGTGCTCCTGGGAAGCTGCTGGCTCACCCGCCAAGGCTTTCAGAGCAGCAGGCTACACTGTCCAGGTCTTTGGGCTCCAAACAGAGTTCTCAAGGCTGGTCCAGCTGCCTGCTTCAGCCCTGGGGCTGCAGGTGATGCTGGGAAGGAAACGGGGTTGAGCTCCCACGCTGTGCCTCAGTGCTGTCTGCATTCTGTGGGTACTCACTACTCCCTACACCATGCAGCAAGGCATCTTCTCCTTGGGTGGATTTAGAGGGCCACCCACCCAGGGGACCCCAGGGACCACCAGCGGCAGGAGTGCTCAACATTGGGGCACCCCAAGAATTTGTAATGCTAGGACACACATCGGGACACCCAGGACCCGCAGCGCTGGTGTGCCCGGGGACCCGAAGCTGGGTGGGGTGCAGAACCGGGACACTCCAGCTTAATCAACCCAACAGCCCTGCGGTCCCCGCGGTGTAGCGGGAGCAGGAAGCCCTTACCGAAGTAGACCTCCTTCTGGCAGCGGGGGCACTTCGGCATAGTCGCGGCTCGCCACTCCTGCCGGCTGTGGGATGCTTCGCGCCGGCTCCGCCGGAGTCACTGCCGCCTGCCCCGCCCAGATGTGCGGCCCCGCCCGCAGCTGGAGGTGCCCGCCCGGGGCACAGCCCTGTAGGGGCTCCCGGGGCGGGGCCCGGCACGCCTTGTAGCCTTACAACCCGGCAACCCTTGCCTCCTGTAATCCCTCCACCTGCATCCTTTGCACTCCTCACCCCCTGCAACCTTTGCCCCCTGCAATCCCTCTCTGCACCTCCTGCATCCTGCATCCCTTTCACCCTTTGCATCCCCACGGTCTTTGCATCTTGCAGCCCTACATCCATTGTACCCTACACACCTTGAACTCCTATACCCGCAGCACCCCTACACCCCACACCCCCTGCACACGCCACACTCTGCTACCTTGCACCCTGAGCCCCTACACCCTGGCTCCTTGACGGCTCCCTGTCCACACTTGTGCTGCACAAGTACCCGAGAGTCCTGCTCTGAGCAGGGCTGGAAGTGTGATTGGCATCTGTCAATGAACCCCACTCCCAGATAAAGATTTACTGGGCGCTGACCACCAGGGTTCACCCTTTCTGAGCACAGAGCTGTTTTTTTTTCCAAGAGAATGTAAAATCAGGCCTTCAGGCAGCATCTGTCATCTGCAGTGAAGTCTCATGTACAAGATGAAGCAGCACCTTGTGAAGGGCGCGTGTGCGGGACGTGGCTCCACTCACTGCAGAGAGCCAGCCCAGCCACATCACTGACTGTTGTCACTTTCTTAAGAGCAAGGACTTGCTGTTCCTTTGTGCTTGGCTGTGAAGGAAATGAAAAGCCTACCTAAAGAACTGTTTCGTATGAAACAATCCTCCCCAGGGCATGTTGCTGTGCTGCAAAGGTCATGAAGGCTTGTGAAACCCAGTGCCAGGACATCTGATGTCTGCCTCCTGAAACGTAGGGTACCCCTTGCCTGCATAAACAGGGCCCTGTTGACACTACAGCCCACCCATGGGTGCAGGAGGAGAGACAGCAAGCTGTGTCTGGAGGAGAAGTTCGTAGTTATCTGTGATCGCTTTATGATTCAGCCTGGCTCCAGCCTCCCTTCCCAGCAGAAGCCCTTGTCCAGCTGATGCTCCCCACTGCTGCCAGTTGCCTCAGGCTCATCCTGCCTGCCAGCAGCCAGACTGCAGGCTGGGTAGCACCTCTGGCATGCTACCGCAAGGGCTCTGCTGGGCTCAGCAGGGTGGTCAGCGGCCTGTGCTTGGCAAGGACATCGCTGGGAAGCCTGATCCCAGCTAAAGCATGAGTCATTCTGAGGCAGTGTTTTACAGCATGGGTGGAAAGAGGTGTCCTGCAAGGGCTGCTGCCTACACCCTGCTTCCTCCCTGTCCTTCCTGCCCTGAGGCACCACATATGTGCAGGCACCATATTTCAGCCGTGCCACGTCCCCCTGCACCAAACCACAATGTCCTGCAAGCACCCAACCACATTGCTCAGGCTGGAACATCTGGGACATCCTCCCTGCACCATACTGGGTGCGGTTGGCACCCTGATGAAATACAGGGGATGGGGCATGTCCTCTCCCCACTCTGGTGGCCCTGCTTCCCTTCATATATGGTGCCAGGCTGCCTTGAGGCCACTGCCCAGCTAGGACAGCTGTCTTCAGCTGTGGTCCCTTTTAAGGCAGGTTTAGTGCCAGCAGGCAGTGGAAAATTGGAAAAACAGGTCTGCTCGGGCTGGCTGAGCCTGTGGCCAGTTCCTACAGATCACTGAGCCTGGCCCCTCCTGTGGCAGGAATGCTGCCACTGGCTGAGCGGGCTGAATCATAGCCCAGCCACCCTCTCCCCTCGGTTCCCCTGCACTTACTGGAGAATTGTTCACACAACAGAGTGGGAACAAACCCGGTGGCACCTTTCACAAAGCAGGCTCCAAGGAGCCACACGCTACTCTCTGTCAGCCCTGACTGCACAGGGCTGTACGCCTGGCAGCAACCTCCCAGCACCCTGGTTTAGCCTGGTTTAGCCCCTTGGGTGCCTCACGAAAGGTTGAGCTGAAATGTAATGTCAGCACGTGGTGCCCTGTGAAGCGGCACAGGAATTGGGTGAGACAATATCAGAGTGTAGGATGCCTCAGGTCAGCAGCTCCAGTTTCTACACCCCACCAGGCCTGTGCATGTATCCTGCTCATCACTGCTCTCCGGGTCTCTTCCCATTGATTGGTGGGCATACACATAGCAGGGAAGCACAGCAAAGCTGTCTGGCAAAGAGCCCCTGGAAGGGAGGAAGGGCCACAGGTGCTCCTGGAGCACAGCAGCACCTCAAGAGTCTTTGGGATGCAACCTCTTGCTTTTTTACGAGGAGTGAGTCCATAAACACTCCTAATGCTGGTGTGTGAAACTCTTCATTGCACTGCTGTAGGCCAATAAACTGAGCCTCCACAAGCCTGTGCTGGAGGGAGCTGGCTGGAAATGCTGAAGCAGCCTGACATTTGGGGGCACTACTTGGGAGCCCTCCCCCCCAGAAGCCAAAACCATGCTGCAACCGTCTGCGAGACATTTCAGACTGGTAGTGAGCAGCAGCCAGCTCATGCCTCTGCAGTGGGACAGTGACCACAGACACAGCCAAGGGCTCACAGCGGGCAGGTTCTGGTGTTGGGCAGAGATGTCTCCAAGGAGCAGCAGGAGAGAGGTAGGGGCAGTGTCTTCAGCAAAGCTAAGTCCCAGCCTGAGCACCACTTCAAACCAAGGTTCACAGCCTGCCAGGGAAACAACCTAGCTGATACCAAGGGAGAGCAGCCTCCTCAGAAAACCACAGCATTATCTTATCTGGAGACCTTGTTCCAGCTAATTTAACCATTAGAGCAGAGCATGAGTAAACTGTCTATGCCCTCTGATAGGAATCTGTGGGTGAGGCTCCATTCTGGAGCATCACTCGCCAGCATGCCCCAAAGGCTTAGCAACTGTTCTCAGAAAAACCTGGGCTGTCCCATATGTTTGTTTGGGTGGTGGTGTTATGGACAGGGTCCCCTCCCCAGTACCCTGCCAAGTGTTGCCAAGAACCATCACCAGGTCCATCTGCAGTGCATTTTGTGCAAGGTCCTCGTAGCCCCCAATAGTTTCCCAAGCTCTTGGGGCAGGATTGCAAGACGAGAGCTCCTGGGCATGCCAGAGCTATGGGCACATGCTGCCTGCCCAAATAACCCCCTCCAGCCACTTGGCTCCTGTTAATTACCAGTGAAAAAACTGGAAAAGTCAAAAGCCTCCAGTGGGTTTTCACAGTGGGGAGATGATGCACCAGTGAGGCATGACCTGGGAGCTGGTGGCACCCTGGTCTGGTGGTTTCCCAGCACTCGCACAACTGTGAGTGCTGCAAAATCTCCCTCCCTGGCAATATTTCAGCCCACAACTTGTGCAAGTCAATGGCTCACTCAGCCAAGACGATTTGTTGTAAAATATGCCCTATTCAGCTCAGCGTGGGATTCTAATTTGACAGGAAAATTATAGGGCAGCTTACAAAAAGCCCAGCAAAGGCTGGGGGGAAGCTACCAGACACATGATCCCATCAAAAGACCTGCAATATGTAGGCACTGCAGTGGGGGGCTGGCAAACTGCGCACACACCCACTGCCTTCCATCACCTCTGTATTTGCACATGGCTAATCCCATTACCAGCTAACTGGGAAAACAACAGCACAAAGACAGGTGTCAGGGCAAATTACACCCTAAGAAAAAACTCTGGGATACATCTTCATAAAGCTGACAGGCAGCCAGCAGCTGGGAGTAATAGGGAACAGGACAGCAGAAAAGACAGTGTGGGAGCAAGGGGCTTGGGAAAAGGGTTTAGAAAGAGCCATCCTGGAGAATGCTGGCTGGGGAGCTCAGCACACCCACCAGCACACTGCCACTGATACTGTAAAGCCCTGAATTGTTTGAGCCTGTGAATGCCAAAGTCTGTGTTCACTGCCCTCCTGGACATGGTGCTGTGGACATGTCCCGCTGTGGGCATGTACAATCACATGGCTGTTTCTAGCAGAAACTGTGAAAACATTTCCATAGTGGTTAAGGCAGGTGGATGCCTGCAGCAGCCTCTTGTCAGCTCAGCCCTCAACCTCAAGAGCCAGGGCGTGAATGCATGGTTAATATTACACTACGAGAGCAAAAACAAATACGGGAGCCAAAGGACTGGCTCCCAGCTCAGTGAAGTGCTGCCGTGTGGCACAGGGACTCACTGGGGACCATGGAGTGCAGGGCCATGCTGAGGATGTACCTGGGATTTCCATCTGCGGGACAGAAGAGTATGGTAGTTCTCACCCACCTCTACAACCCCTTCAAGTCCCAGCTTCATAGAAAATTTCCTCCAATCTCATGCAGGCACCACTCCCCTGTCTCCCTACATACAGCCTGGCCAGAGCCTCCACTTCCATCTGCTCTTTTCTGCAAGCTTTCCATTACTGGCAGCCCAAGGAAACCACCTGGCTAAATCCTACTGTGGGAGCATTTGATGCATTTTCCTGGCACAGCCCTAGCTGTTTCTGTTGTGGCTATCAAATCCAGCCAGGATCGTCATGGAAGCAATACCTGCTGCTTTGGGGAGCTGCCAGGCATCCATGTGGCATTGCCTCTGCCTGCTGGGTAGATGCATATCCATGCTGGGCACTGGTGGGAAGCATGGGCACCACTTTGGGGCTGCTCACAGGGGACCAGTGACAGGGACCATATCTCAACCTTGCCCTGGCATAGTGCACTCACCCGATTGTGTTGTTTGCCTTGGGCTGGGCCCAGGCTGTTGACATCACACCTTTTATTCCTGGTTAAAAATTCACTGGAGGTGAGGCCGGGGGGCAGGGGTGCAGAGGTGTTTCCTGTTCCTGTCTGCATGCTGCTCAGTGTGGTCATGCCACAGTGACAGCGCAGGACACGGGAGAGGAATATAGCTCTCCGCCTTGCCTTACCCGAGCAAGATTGAAGGTTAGGACAGAGGAATAGAGGGCAGAGTGAGAGGAGAAGCCACAAGTTTGCACATCGATTAGCAGCACGCACACCTCCGTTCCACCAGCACAGGTATTCCTCTCCCAGCAAGCAGCCACAGGGGCCTCCAGGAGCCACCTGAGCACTCCCCCGGCTTCTCACCCCAACCAGTGACATAGAGGCTGCTGCAGAGCCCAGCCTACACCCTAGTGGGAAATTCCCTTGTGGAGGCTCCCAGACAGCAGCAAGCCAGGGAACCACTGAGTGCCTGAGCCATCACCTTCCTCACCAGTGCTCTGGCCAGAGCCCGCACCAGTAGCTCTCCCTGCACAATAGCCCAGTGCACTGCACTGGCAGGGGGATTTACAGCCCAACTCTTCCTCTCCTTTGTTGTCACGCCATTCCTCCTCCTTCATCCCTGCCTGCTTTCCTAAGCCCTCTCCAATATTTACACCTAGTACTTTAACCTCCCCCTGGGACAGAGCCAAAGCCAGGGAGACCCACACCACTGACTTTAGGGAGTATCAAAGCCAGTCCTCAGCTGTTGAGGGAGCAAGTTTTGCTTACTGGATCGCTTTTAATATCCCACCTTAAATCACATCTTCCAACATTTCATCCCTTTTGGCTCCTATTTATTGACTTCCCAGCAAATGCTTTAAATGGAGTTAACTCCAGCTGGAGACCAGTCACAAGTGGTAACCTCCAGGGGTCAGTGCTGGGTCCAGTCCTGTTCAATATCTTTATCAATGACCTGGATGAAGACATTGAATATACCCTTAGCAAGCTTGCAAATGACACTAAGCTGGGAGGAAGCGTCAATCTGCTTGAGGGTAGGGAGGCTCTCCAAAGGGATCTGAACAGGCTGTACCACTGGGCTGAGACCAATGGTATGAGGTTTAACAAGGCCAAATGCCAGGTCCTGCACTTGGGGCACAGCAACCCTGTGCAGCTACAGGCTAGGGGAAGAGTGGCTAGAAAGCTGACTGGAGGAGAAGAAACTGGGGGTGTTGACTGACAGCCAACTGAACATGAGCCAGCAGTGTGCCCAGGTGGCCAAGAAGGCCAATGGCATCTTAGCTTGTATCAGAAACAGCGTGGCCAGCAGGTTCAGGGGAGGTTATTCTGCCCCTGTACTCAGCACTGGTGAGAACGCACCTCGAATACTGTGTTCAGTTCTGGGCCTCTCACCACAAGAAGGATGTTGAGGCTCTGGAGCGTGTCCAGAGAAGAGCAGCAAAGCTGGTGAAGGGGCTGGAGAGCAAGTCTTATGAGGAGTGGCTGAGGGAAATGTGGTTGTTTAGCCTTGAGAACAGGAGGCTGAGGGGAGACCTTATTGGTCTCTACAAGTACCTGAAAGGAGGTTGTAGAAAGATGGGTGCTGGCCTCTTCTCCCAAGTGACAGTGGACAAGACAAGGGGGAATGTCCTCAAGCTGTGCCAGGGGAGGTTCAGACTGGATAGCAGGAAAAACACAGAACGGATCATGAGGCACTGGCAGAGGCTACCCAGGGAGGTAGTTGAGTCACCATCCCTGGAGGTATATAAAAGATGGGTAAACGAGGTGCTCAGGGACATGGTTCAGTGGCAGGTAGGAATGGTTGGGCTTGATCTAAGAGGTCTTTTCCAACCTAGTGATTCTATGATTCTAAATCTGTCTTGCTTCGTTTCCCAGCTGTGCTGCTCCAGCCCCCAGCATGTCAGAGCCATGCTGTGCTGCCATCTGCCTGCATTTGGGAGCCCCTCCACACTGCAATTGTTGCATCTCACTTCCCTGCTCAGACGTTCTAGCACACAGATGACACAGATGATCGCTTCGCAGCACTGTAATAGTCTGCTTAACCAAGCAGCAACAGCAGCGACAGCCCTAATGCTTCCTGGCATCAAACCCGAAATCAAACGAAAACCGCACGCTGCAGCTGCATGTGTTGCAAAGAAGGAAAAGAGAGAAAAGGAGAAAAGCCAGGAAAGGATAAAAGGGTTACAAGAGAAATAGGAAAGATAGTCACCACCTTAGGAGCTCCACATGTAGCAGCATGGGATTCTTTGTCTGGCGACGGTGGGTGTCCACACACAACACAAAAACAAGACAACACAAGTCCAGAGGGACAAACAGAGAAAATGGACAAAGCAACAGAGAGACAAGATGAAACAGAGAGGGAGAAAACAGAGAGATTGCAGGCTTTCATGGGGATTTTTAAACTCTCTGTACCTGCCCCTGACTTGATCAGGTAGGGAGGACAGGTAACAGGCTCAGGCATGTCCCTTCTCCCTAGACAAGTCCAGACATGGTCTCCAGCACTTCGGTCTTGCCACTGATGCTGAAGGCAAACACCTGCTTTGAGCCATTCAACTCATGCCAGGCTGGGTGAAGGAAGAGACTATTGTTATCAGTTACTAACCTATTATATATTTGAATATTATGTATAGTTTTTGTGATTTTAGAACTAAAATATAGGATTAGCTCGAATAGTAACTTTTAGCTAGCCTGCACCTGGATACTTACACTTACATAATGAATTTTAACAAGGCTGTAGTTAGAAAGAAGGGGAAAGAATGTGACTGTATCTAATTAAGCCAGAGAACAAGGACTAGTGCAATGATAAGAGAAAGAAGAACCAGCTAGGACCAGATGCAACCTTGAAGAGGTGCCCAAGGAGTCTAAGAGCACGTGCAAGGAGAGTTGAAAAATTCAACTGTGAGGAAGATCTACGGCCTTCATCCAGAGACCACTGAATAAGACCCCCAGAGGGCAGAACGCATACACCAAGGGGAGGAAGGGGACCAGTAATGGGGAAGACCTGAAAGCTGTTAGGCGACATCCTGTGCAAGACACTGTATGACTGGTTGCAGTCCCCTTTTCTTGTGGTATGTAAAATTATACCTGGAATCTTGTGGAAGCCTGTGGAAGCCAATGTAGGGGGTTGAGCCCCTACTTGTCTTGATTTACATACAAGGGTTTGAGCCTCTGCTTTACATAGGGGTTTGAGTCCCCTTTGTCTTGGAGACATATCTCTGAAACCTTTCATCTCAAATACCCACTAAGCCAGCAAACAGGTGGATTTACCTAGCATTAAAAAAAAAAAAAAAAAGAAAAAAAAACCAGAAGAAAAAAAATGGAAAAAAACCAAACCCCGTCCTGCGGCTGTGTGTGAACACCCTGTGAATGCCCCCCGCTTTCTCTTCTCTGAATGCGAAGATTTTTATTTCTTTTCAGCTTCTTTCCTGAGTCCACAGGAATTAACCCTGTTATCTCTGTAGGGGGATACTGAGTTATGAGCAATTTTATTTGGATAAAAATAATGAGTACCTCGGTGATTATTAGGGATTATTAAATGGGCTTTATTAAAATAAGAGGGAAATTACCTTTAAAAATTTCAGTAGACCACCAGCTACCAATTTATCCAAAATTTGTAGTGTGACTATTCCGCAGGTAGTTTTATTGTTGTGTGTGTATAATTGGGGAACAATATGCACAGGTTTAGTGTGTGTGTATTAGGTGTATCAAGAATGTTAGAAATGTTGAACACCTGCCTAATTGGCAGAGACAAAACTTAAAGTAATTTAATAGAAAGTGTGATCAGTGGTGGAAAAGGTATGTGAAGAGGAGAGAGAAGAAAGACTTAAAATGCATGTGAAGAAAGGGAGAGGGAAGAAAGATTTAAAATGTATGTGAAAAGAAGAAAAGAAAGGAAAGGCTTAAGTAGCAGTGATCATTGGTGTGTGTAAAAGGTTTAAGCAACAAAAGCAAGTGCCTCTGGTCTGTAAACTTTTAAAACTCTGATCATCTTAGAACATTACTGAGATGCAAGACTAGTATCCAGCTGCAATAAATTTGCTAACTGTTTCTCTGGCGATTTAATTGCTTTGTTTATTTTCCAGCTTGAGCAATCCAAGCACTGATGTAACAACTATAAAATTAACACCTTGTTTATTTTTCAAGAGATTCAAGGAAGATTGTTCATTGTTCAACAGTTTGCACGTGTTTGAGTGGGAGGACTCCTTGGTTCACCCTAACCTGGAGAAAATAGCTGAATATTTTGAGAAAGTTGTTTTAAAATAGATGTGTGATGTTACAAGAAAAAAATTTTCCCCTTTTACAGTGAATTTACTTAGTAGTACTCTGCATTCCAGTGCCCCTTATCAGATTAGCAACTGCTGGGCTCTGGCACAGACAATAGTGTATGGGATTTTAACAAATATTGATGCAATTTTGTATCAATATGAATATACTGTCATCCCATGAACATTATTTGATCTAAGATCAAATCAAATTTGAGAAGAAATTCCAATCTTAGTGATATTTGTAAATTCTATCTTTGATTTGCTAATTCAGCCACAGCATTTATGCTGAACATGCACAATTAGGGATCGATTAGCACACTCCATATAAACCCCAGGCAAGTGGGCAAGTAGATAAAATGAATCAGTTCATAAAACAGCAGATAGATAAAATATGTCAAGAAGAAAATTTATATTGGTATCAGGCTCTACCCATGGCCTTACTTAGGCTGCATGTGAAGCCAAGGATGAAAGAGAATCTGAGTCCTTTTGAAATTTTATATAGGAGACTATATCAGATGAGGTATAAAGGAGAAGATTTAAATCAGCTAGGGAATTCTTACCTGCAACAATATGTGCTGGAAGGTGCATGCACATTAGGTGGAGCTGTCCCCTGCATGCCCAATGTCACATTAAAGGATATCTTACTTAATAATCAAATTGGCATTGATTATGAGTCTGGCTTTTCACGGCATCAGGGTCAATACAATGGGTGCCCTCAGCCTTCTGTTGAGAAACACCAGTAGGTACAATCCTGCTCCTCCCACAGCTCAGGGATACCCAGGCTGACACCCATTTACCCAAAGTGTCTCAAAACAGGTTGACCACTGGTGCATTGTGCCAGCCGGTGGGATCACTGTCCTGCGCCCAGTGAGGAATAGCAATTCACAGCTCCCTGCTGAGCTCCACTGGCTCCCAGCTTTTCTGGGACCCTAGAAGGGTAATTGCCCAGAATAAGGTAATTGCACAGGGCTTCAGGTGTTTCCAAGCAACACTGCATTGACTTTGTTGTCTGTTTTCCTCCATACCCGAGAGCATGCCTGTGATCACCAGAGCCCTCCAAGTTTTTTATCCCACTAGCGAGTCTGAACTGAAAACAAAATCAAATATTTGACATCCCCAAGAGGAAGGATGTTTTCCAAGCCTCAAGTAAAGGGGCTTTTTCAGTTCACATAGGCCTCCCAAAAATATACACAAAAAAATGCACCAGGATTAGAGGCCAGAGCTGCCTTCTCTGCTCAAGCTAAGTGCAACTCTGCTGTATTGTTGCCCTGGTCTCCACACCAGCCTGACAGCATGTGAAGACCCCTGAGCACGCACGTGGATAACCCATGGGATCTCAAAGTTCTGCTACATCCTTCAGCTTCCTGCTCTCAACAGCCATCCTGTGGGTACCCACCTTCTGTCATGAGGGGTGCCCAACTGCCTATCTGCATTGGGGCAGGAGGGCAGTGATGAGACACCACCCACCCAGAGTCTAAGCAGCCAGGTTGTCCCCTTTGGGTAGCAGGAAGCTCTGATAAACGCAGGCTTCCCAGCACCTCCTTGTGTAGCAGAGCTGAATTTTGTCTTCATTGCATTCCCCCAACAAAACTCTCACGAAGAAAAGAAAATGTAAGCAAAAAAAAACAAAAGAGAGGGGGGAAAAAAGCACCAGTTCTAAACCAAAATAAAATCTTGCATTTGATGGCTGTCACTTGGGAGCAGGCAGCAGCCAGGATGCTGTACCTGCCCAGCCCTGTAACCCTTCACATCCAGAACTAAGCCAGGTACCAGCCATCAGGGCATCCTCTTCTGTTCCTGCCACCCCAAGTCTGCCTTCCTCCCTGTTTCAAGACCACTGGCTTAAATAGCATCCAGCAGCCTTGCATCAGCTCCCTTCCAGCCCACCCCAATCTCAGTCTCAGGTGAGGCCCCTCTGCAGTGAGCATCCCACCTGGAGGCACTGGGGAGGGAGCGTGCAGCTTGGCCCTCATCAAGGAGCCAGGCCCTGTGTCTGCAGTGAGGATGTTGATAGGGCGGCCACGCCTGGCAGAGTATACAGTGTGGGACCAAGAGGGTGCTGGGGAGGGCAGTCTGCCCCCAAGCTGCAGGTGGGATGGTGGGGAGGAAAACCAGTCTGCATAATCCACTGGGGAGACTCCCTGCTGCAGGGAGTAGTTACAGGTTGGCAAAAAAGCCTGGCATATTAAGCTAGTTAATTAATGATGGTAAGTAGTGCTTGGAATGAGAGCTGGATTTGTGCCGAGGTCTTCATTGACAGCTACACTGGGTTCCAGGTGAGTGATGGGGACCCCCTACCACAGCACTGCTGCTGCTCCATGAGGCAAACTTGGCAAAGTTTGGCTGCGAAAGCCCAGCACTATGCTGCATGTTAGGGAAGAACCCAGCAGGGACACTACACTGATTTATACAGCAGCATTGTCCCCTACAGCATTAGAGGGGTCAAGTCTCTATAGAAACCCTGTCAAAACACAAACACACACAGCCCATTCCACAGCCCAGAAACCACACTGCCAAGCCCTTTGTGCCTGGGAAAAGGCTGCTGGGAGAGGGAGAACCAGCAGCTCCCTCACCCACTGCTCTGCCAACTGCCTGAGCCTGGGGGATGCCAGTGCATCTGAATGCTCCCCACAGGTCCAATGCATGGGCAGAGCCAGTGTTCCTGTTCTGCAGTGCCCACTGCATTCCCCAGTCATACCTGGGCAAAGAGCAAAGCCAGGCGCTGCGATTGGCACTGCCCACCCTTCTCCTGCATGGTGGCGGAGTAGCTCCTGGGCTGAGGCTGCTGCAAGGATGCAAGACATTGTAAGGGGCACCAGGTCCGCATTTTCCCCAGCAAACAGGGCCAGCAGTGTCCCTGCCTCCCGGGGGAGGCAGAACCAGCCAGCAGCCCAACAGGACTCTTGTGAGAACCTGCTGGAGGGGACAAGCCCGAGTAGTGGTTTCCCAGAGCTAGTGTTTGCTTTGGCAGCCCCAGCCTCTGTGCCTTGCTTTCCAGACACTGAGCTCCTAGGGGGAATAGCTGGATGTCTAAAACCAGGCCTGGAAGCAGGGCTGGTATCTGGCTGGGGACATGGCAGTTCCCAGAGGTTGCGGGGGCACATGCCCCCATATTGCATTCCTGTCTTGCTGCTGCAGAGCTGGGCTTACCAAGCAGCAGCCCTGCTCAGACACCACGCCTGCTCAGTGAGCCCAGCCTGAGAACAACAGTGTTTCTTGCTGCATTACATCCCTCCATTAGTTTTCCACCTTGCAAAGGCAAAGAGGAGCCGCACTCCATCCCAGCTGCAGGGCCAGCAGCACAGCCTCCTACAAGCCCCAGGAGCAGCCATGGCTTGTGCTGCACCATAAGCTCAGACCCAACTGGGATTAGGCTGCTCTGTCTGCAAGCTGGGGCAGGACCACAGCAGCATGGTCCCTTGTCCCATCCCACGACCACAGGGATGCTGTGAATGCAGCACACAGAGCTTCCCATTTCCACCCATAGCTGAACCACCCAACGCATCTCTCAAAACCTTTATTGTCAGCAAGTTACAAACGTCAGCCCCGCCACAATGCAGAAGCGTCTGGAAAGAGCTGGGTGCTGGCACCCCAGGGCTTGCTGCCCCAGCAGGTACCCTGCACCATCCGCCTCCCCAACCCCCTGGGCCGCAGTGGGGCTGGGTGTGCACAGGGCCGGGGGTGGAGGAGGGGGGGGTGGGGAAGAGGAGTGATGGAAGAGTCTGGGAGGCATGTGTTGTTCTCCAAAGTGAGGGGCACATTCACAACTGCTTATAAATAAACAAAAACAATGAGAAACGTCTGGCTCTGGGAAGCAGGTGGGCTTCCCACCGCTGAGCCACATGCCCAATGCGCTCTGCCCTCCGAAGGTAAGGAACAGCCCATTCCCCTAGGGCTGCAGCTGCTGAGTGCCCCTGTGGCATGGGCTCTGCTGCCACAGGGGACCAAACTAGGGGGGGCACCAACCCAAACCAGACAGCAAAGCACATTGGGCATCTGCCCAGATGCACGTTCAAAGATGCTCTGGGGGTGCAAGGATGGGGATGCACGAAGGTGCCAGACCCTACAATTCCAATTGCAGCTGGCGTCAGCTGTGGGCCCTGGGGAGAGCAGGAGCTAGGGCATGCAGCCTGGGAAGGGCCAGAGGAGGGCAGTGCTCCTAGATGGGCGAGAGCCCTCAAGGGACCAGTTTGATCCCAGAAGCTGAGGAGAAACACGGCTGGGCACTCTGACCACCCTGCAGGGGGCAGCAGGGAGCCCCCTCCTGTGGTGGGTCTCCTGCCACTACCTTTCCCCTGCCCTTAGCACACCCACCCTGCTGCCTCCTGTACTTGGTGAGCTGGCAGGAGGGCTGGGGAGGGCAGAGCACATTGGGAACCACCAGAGACAGGTTCTACCTTTACCTTTAAACACTGACACTTATATTATAACCTATGATATATAACCCGGGGGGGCAGGGCTGTCCTGCCTGGAGTAGAGAAAGTAAAGAGAGCACAGCTCCGTGGCCAGCCTGGTGCGGGTTTGCTCCCGCTGTGAGCAGGAGGTTAGTATGGGGGCACAGAGCAGGTAGGCAGGTGGATGCTGTCTAGGGCTGGTTCTTCACCTCGGGGTCTTTGTCATAGACGTAGCTTCCCACAGCTCCAGTGTTGACGCCTGCATAGGGAGAGATGCAGGAGGATGAGAACCTGGGTAGGAAGGGGTTCCAGGTCCCCTCTGGGCAGTGGCATGAGCATCGACAGCAGCAGCCCAGGCAGGGTGCATGCCCCGGACCAGCTCCCCACCCCAAACACCCCTAGACACTCACCCTTTGGCCCAAAGAGGATCCCATAGCAGGGCTTGTGGCAGTATGGCTCTCCATCATGCTGTGCGGGGCAGAGAGAGAAGTAGGTCACTTGTCGGGGTGGGGGTGGGGGCTGGGGAAAGGCATCCCCCATGGCTGGGCACCTCTTCCACTTTGGTGGTCCTCTGCAGACACCTGCACCCTCCCCCTGGAGGCTGTAGGAGCTGCTCCTGCCAGACCTGCCCTGTCCTCTTGCAAAAGTAAGCGTTGCCAAAACAGTGCAGCACAGCACAGCTCCACCATGCCCCATCCGGCATCTCCCATGCGCGATGCCTGAGAATATCAGGGTCAGGACATCCATACCTCAGCATGGCCCCCCGGGGTCAGTGTCTTGCTGCAGCGCTCACAGCGTAGACAGGGACGGTGCCAGTCCTTCCCCAGCGAAGTCACCTTCTCAGCTAGAGTGGGGACAAGAAGGAGGTTCACACCAGCCTCCATGTACACATGCTGAGCGGGAGCGCACCCCCTGGGGACATTAACTCTGCCAACAAAATCCCAGGACAACCCTGTGTACTCCAGCCTCCCATATCTCTCCCACCTTCTGCTGCCTCACAGGTGACAGAGTTTGGCCAAAGACAGCTATTAAGCCCATGCCACCCACCTGGGAAGTGACAGCAGAGATATGATGCAGATCAAACTGCACACAGGAGTTCCTCCAAAAGGACCCATCCCTGCAAACTCTTCAGGCATATCCATCTGTGCTCCAACCCCATTTCTGAGCCAAACCTTCCTCCCAGCCCCTCTGTGTGCCCCTAGGGTCCTGCACAAAACCCCAGCATCATGGGGCCACTCCTTACCACCTTACCAAAGTAGACTCTCTTGCCACAGCGTGGACACATGTTGGGCTCCCCAGTGAAGGTGGTGACACTGGAGGCTGGAAAGAAAGAGGACATGGGCATCGGAAGTGGGGACACATCTCAGACAGAACACATGGGTGTAGAGGATCCCCTGCACACACACTGCACCCCACACCATCATCAAACATAGTGGCTCTGGACCAGCTGACTACTACGGCGAAGGGCCAGGCTACCCATCCTGCCCTGCCCCTCACCTTTGCTGGGTCCCTTTGGAGGCGCCGCATTCACCTTCTTGTCCTCCACCTTCACTGGATGCTCAATTGGTCCCGGGGCAGTCTGCCCCTCGATCTGCGGCTTGTCATAGATGTAGGACCCAGCACCACCAATGTTCACCCCTGCAGTGGGGCAGAGAGAGGCTTTGGTGGCCTGGGAGCACTCAGAGTCTCCATCCTCCCCCCAGGCCCCCACCCCACCTCCCGCAGCCCCGCTGAACCACCAGGCTACAGATGCACCTCAGCCCTGTCTTGGTTTCTCCTGATTCAGGCTTTCTCCAGCCATGTCTAGGATAGGAGAGCAACTCCACCTTCTGTTTGAATGGAAATTTGTTTTTTAAATATAAAAAAAAAAAAAAAAAAAAACAAAAACAGTTGTAAGGCCAGATCTCTCCCTCCCTTCAGCAGCTCTCCTCTTCCTTTGCAGAAGGGGATGGTCCCGCTGGGACTGCAAAGTGCTGGCTTCATGCTTACTCCATGGTAGCCTGGCTTCTGGGGTGCTTTCAGGGCCACAGCTCCCCACCAGCAGGGATGGGGGCACCTGGCCCTCCTGCAGCCCTGGGCACGGCTGCACAGGCACGGGGGTTGGACATATACCTTTGGGGCCGAACAGTGTGGCGTAGCAGGGCTTGTGGCAGAAGGGCTTCCCATCGTGCTGGGGAGAGAGAAGAGTATTAGCATGCCAAGTGGTGACCACAGATCCCTCAGGACTGATTCCATCCCCACTGGTTTTCAGAGATCACCATGGCCATGCCTACACCCCAAAATGCACCCAGCCTGTTGGTCTGCCAGCAACATGAGCATTCAAGGATTGTGCCTGCATCAGAGACTCTGGCTATTCTGCACATGCTGTACTGTGGGGCTGGAGAACTAGTACCCTGCAGCAGTTCAGCCAAGAACTACCTCTGAGCCCCCGGTCTGTGGTGTGCAACCAGGACCCAGTAAGGCATCAGTTTGCCTGTTAAGCAGAGGCTGTTATTCAGCACCGTGTCTTCCACCAAGCTTCATCTCACCCCTCGCCTTGGCCTGAGATCAGAGGCCCCATGTGGGTGCTGGCCCCAGCCCAGCTGCTATCGGCCCCACTATCGGTTGGGGGCAATTATCGCAAGAAGGCATGAAGCAGGCAATAGGCATCAGAGATCCCACAGCCATTTCTCACAGTCTAATGGGAACCAAGTCCAAGAGAAAAGAAAGAGCATTCGTGGCTAGGCCAGTGGGGTGGCCACACACCACTCCATGTGGAAAACCCACCAGGACTCTGTCCTCAGGCATGAACCCACTCCATTGCCTGTTTTTCTCCATTCAGCATCCCAGCCCTGCTTCATACCCGGTGCTCCTGCCCTCCATCCCCTCTGCTGAAAGGCAAGGACACCTTGCCCAAAACAGGCAGGGCAATAGCTGAGCAGAAGCAGTACCCCTTTCTCTGGCCTCCCCAGGTGGTGTTGTGCCAAAGGTGAGGGCTGGGAGTGGCCGGGGGCAAGGCTGGGGGAGTGTGCAAGCAGCAGGCTGGCAGCAGGCAACTGCAAAATATGGCAAGGCGTAAATATCAGCATGATCCCAGCATTATCACACTGGAAGGGACTGTAAACATTTAGCTGCTCTCCCTTCAACACCTTTCCAACCTGGCTGGACACGCTAGCTTGAAAGGAGGGGGAAAAAGCAGAGAAGGGGCAAATCCTGCTCTCAGCGCAGTTGGTGGAGGCTTGGCTGCCTTTCCCCAAGGGAGCAGAATCTGGCCTTATATGGAGAAGCAGCAAATCCCCCGGGGCTTAACCCAGCCTGAAGCACAGATCCACCCACACAGCCCCATCCTCCCTAGCAGGACCAGTCCTCGCTCCTCCAAGGCCACTGCCTGCTCCCCAGCTATGCCATGTGCTAAAACTGAGCTAAAGAGCTGGTGACACTCTGGCATGACAGGCACTGTGCGAAACTCAAGGCACCACGTGTCATGCTAGGGCATCGCACAAGAAAAACACAGTTGCTCCAAGGCCCCAGCACCTGCCACCACCAGCACAGCGCCCTCGTGCTCCCAAGTACAGGGCAGCCACGCCTGCATTGTACTCCAGCACAAGCCCAAGGACAACAAAAGCACCAGTGCCAAGTTAGCATTGCCATGGCAACCTGTCCATCCCCATGTTTTGGCATTTTTAATCACACTCTGGTGCAGTCTTTCAGCACCTGCACACCTTTGAAGCCAGCACAATAGCCAAACAACCACCCCCATGCATGGAGCAGCTTCAAGTGCTTTGCCAAGGCGTGCCGAGCCCTGCCACAGGCTGCTTGGGAGCCCACAGTTGAGTGGCACAGATGGGGCATCACATGTGCTGCCAGCACCACTCTGTGGTTTTCTCAGCACTGTGCACAACAGCTCTCGAGCAGCTGTACTTGACGCCACAATCTGTGCTCTTGGGCTTTCAAGCCACAGGGACAGCCCACATGCCCCAGCCCAGTTCCTGGGACTCCCCACCCCTGGGGTGCTGGAGAGCCCTGGAAAGCCCATTGGGCCACCCCTGCATGGCAACATAGCTCCCCAGCCCCATCCACCCCAGCAGCTCTTACCTCAGCATGCCCACCCGGGGTCAAGGTCTTGTTGCAGCGCTCACACTTCAGGCAGAACTTGTGCCAGTCTTTGCCCAGGGAGGACACCTTCTCAGCTGCAGGGCACACAAATGAGGGGTGAGTGACTGCCCAGCATCTGCTAAAGCCCTTGGGGAAGCAAGGCTCCAGGGACCACAGGGGACTGCAATCCAGGGGGGCTGCTCATCCACACGCTGTGCAAATCAGCCACGCCACAGGGACCCCTCTGCTGCAGGGTCCCTGGGGGCTGTTCAGGCCATGGACACACACCCCCTGCCCCAAGCCACTGCTTTCCCCAGCAAGGGCTCTGCCATTACACAGACTCCCTTTCCCACGCATCAGTCCAGCAACAGTAGCATTTGCCTTCATACTCCATGGGTCTATTTTTACCCACCACATTACCCAGAGTGACCCTGTTCCCATTCAAATATTTGCTGTTACCATGCCCACCTCACCCATTTAGTCATGCCTCCCCCACACAGTCTCTCGGGCTTCCCAGAGAGCCTCAACCGCAGCTCCAACCCTCCACCCAGGACACCTGCCTGCCTGTAGTCAGCCTTCAGTGCCACCAAGGACGGATGTCTGGCCCTGGCAAACACCTGTCTCTCGCATGTGCAGTGCTTCCCTCTCCACCCCAGACCGTGAGCAGGTGTGACTTGTGGATCAGTATGTGGGCACAGTCCCTGCATTGCCCCAGAGCCCAACGAACCTGCAGAGCAACTCGCAGCCAGCACTGGAAACAGCTTCAAAGCATCAGTGGGCAAATTCAGGGAAGGAAAATGCTTTGAGGTCGGTTACACAAGTGCATCTCCTCCAGCTGTCCCCAAGCTGTATGTCTCCAGTCCTCACCCCACATCTCTGGCCTCACGCCAGCCCCCTCCTTCCCAGCTTCCAGGTTCCAGGCACTGCCTCGTTCCCCCTGATGACTCCTGTTCAAGCTCCCTCTCCCCCAGACATGTGCAGAGACAGCTGGAAAACAGCATGATCCCAAAGTCACTGTAAAACTAAATCAGAAGAGCCAAATAAAATATTTAACAAGCAAATAAAAGCACAACTGGAGCTCAGCCCTGCTCTACAAGAAGACCTCACCTGCAACAGTGGGTTTCCCAGCCGTTTTTCCCCCAGGACCTCAGCATATGTCACCTGTTTACATCAGGTCAAGATGGCAGTCAAGAGCTCCCCAAGGGCAGGTCTTGGCTTCCAGAGCCACACTCCTCCCAAGGCAAACAGCTACATCTGGGGCACACCATGGGGCCAAAATAAGGTGAAACAATTGCCATCACCATCCAAAAAATCAGTCCTAGTGCGAAGTGGGTGGCCGGTGGCAAAGGAGGACTGCATGAGGAGTCAGATGTGGAGCCATTGCACCGGGGTGCAGCGGAGAGCCCCAAGAGCATCCCCATTCAAACACACGGAGGACAAGGCTTGGGGTACCAGCATCACCTGGAAGCAGCTCTCAGATGACTTCCTAGTGATCCCACACATGAGTCCAGTTGGAACAGACCCCAGGCAGGACTGGATGGCAGGGTGAACAGATGTCCCACCACAGCTGGGGCTCTGCCTGACTGCTCAAAGCTACCAGGGCAAATCCCTGCTGGCCCCAAACCTGAGGGCTCAGGCAGGCTCGTGCTTCCCTGCTCCTTTGCATCAGGCGTCACACCGGGACGGGGCCAGGACAGAACCCTGCCTTCCCTTTCCTCTGCAGCCCTTGGCCACCCCTGGGGACAGAGGACCAGCCCCAAGGGCACACAGCCCCCACCTCACAAGCATTCCTCAGAGGTGAGGGGTACACAGACGTCCCAGCACTCTGTTGCTGTGGGGCTGTTCCAGGAGCCTTGCATCCCCCAGCCCTCCCCAGCAGGAATGGGAGCGTCCCTGGGGTGACCAGGGAGGGAAATGGAGCATGATGGGCTGAAAGCTGAGCCAGGGGCTTGGGGCCAAAGAGCCACTGGGCTTTGTCACAGTGGATGCACAGCCAGGTCAAGCTGTGCTTTGGCTGCATCACCCTCGGCTCCCCCCGCGAGCCCCAGTACTGTCACAGCTCTGGGTACAAAGCAAGACAGAAACTCCCAGCGGATGTTTTCCAGAAGTCATTGCAATGAGAGCCAGTCACAGCCCACACCAGCTCCTTCCTGTCCCTGCAAGGGGAGATGCCCCCCAGTGTGCCCCTCTCCGTAGTATTCAGGCAGCTGTAAATCTCTGCTGCTCCTTGATGAATGCACCCCCTGACCAAAGCATCCCCAAGCCACGCAGAGCAAGAGGGACCTTGTTGGCACCCACAGCCCCTAGGAGGGGATGGGGCAGGAAGGTGGATGTGGTCTGCTGCACCATCCTGCTCTCAGGGCATGGGGACGTCCCAGGAACCATGGGTGCTGCCCCTTGCCCCCAGGTGAAATGGCACACAGAGGTTGGTCAGGCATCCTCTGGCTGCAAACAAGCACTCCCAGGGGACACAGATGAGGCTAGCACAGCCAGTACAACTTTACAGGCAGCATTGTTGACGCCGAGTAGAGGAAGTAGCTTGGAGCCACCCCAGCCCATTTCCAGGGCAGCAGGATCCCACCCAAGGCCACGCTGCCCCATAAATCACTGAAGAGGGAAAGCACCAGTGCCCAGGTTTCCTGTCACCCGGCCACATCTGCTGCACCACTGCATCAGTTCTGGAGAAGTCCCTGGCCACATCCTCCTGCCACAGCAGAGACCCCCGTGCAGCTGCTGAAAGGAACACTGCTCCACACTTCTTGACTCTGGGGGGGCATCCCACCAGCAGCACTGCAAGAGCAGCCTGGGGCAAAGCAGTGCCCAGGCTCTGGCCAGATGTCATACCGCACCCAGCCTCCACCACCAAACACCATGTTCCACCCTAAGCCACATGTGGAAGGGATGGGCCAATACTCGCATCCTCTCAGCATCACACTGAGCACACACATAACCTGCCCTGGATCCTGCCCACCAAATTTAAACCAGCCATGCAACACCCCTCGGAAAGGGCAGAGTTAAGGGCACTCAGCAGCAGAAATATGGCCTCTGCCAAATGCACGTGAGTTCAGGTTTGCCTGCCCTGGGATACCAGCCTCATGTGGGTGGACACCAAGTGCCCATCAATAATACACCTCTGCCTTGGAGGAAATGCCCCTGCTGAGGAAAAGCAAAGGCAGGCCAGGTACATGACTAGCTGCAGGAGGTGCATTTGCACCATGCAGGGTGTGCGGCCCACACTGACAAGGGACATCACCAGAGCTGGGAAAAAACAGAGGCCAGGAACAGAAAAGAATTTGAGAAGGCTGCCAAGGCAGTCTGCTCCCCATAGCTCTATAGCAGCCACACCCTGGAGACAACTTGGTTTATCCCTTAATTACCCACCATGCCCAGGCAAGGCAGCTGGCATAGGCCAGAGGTGGGTGCATCTTTTTAGAGTGGGAAGGGAGCATCCCTTTCCCAGCCTCAGCATCAGGGGCTGTGTCAAGCCAGTTCCAGGCCCTCGCACAGGTATTTCCACAGCCTGACATCAGTGCGGCTCTCAACTGGAGGCTTATTCAGAAAAACAATAGGTGCAGCTCCGTCCCTGCAAAGTGCTGGGCTGTGCCCCATCCAGCTCTGGGAGGACGTGGGGAACGGCTGACAAAGCTCACTCTAGGGATAAAGATGCCAAATCCCCACAGGGACCCAGTGATGGGCATCCCTAGATGCTGTCAGCCAGACGGCAGATGTGCTTCAAAGCAGTCACAGGCACAAAGGAATGAATAAAACAGAAGAGCTCAGAGAAAGGAGCCCGGTGAATGGCTGGGAACAAAGCCGAGAGCTCAGACAGTAGCAGCCTCATTCCCTCCCCCACTCCTCACAGCATGGCCAGGAGAAGAAAAAAGGCAGATGTACGGTATGACTTGAGGTTTTCCTGCCATGCCATGCTGGGCTGGGCCGCCCACTTTGGTGTCCTGCTGGTCCCCTGGAAAGGGTCCAACACTGCCTTCCTACGTTCCCCCACTGCATCCCCTTCTGCCCTCCTCAGGCATGGCCAGACAGCTCCTCTCCCCATCACACAGCCTGCACCGACAGCTATGCCACACTGTGATTTTGTGGCTAAGACGTATATATTTAGCTCCTCCACAGCAAGGCAAGGCGAGCCCGCTGGCCCCAAGCAACTTGCTTGCTGGGCTCCCTCCAAGTGTGCAACAAAGCCAGCTCAGTACAGCCTCACTAGAGAGGGAACGAGGAATAGCCCAAGTAGGGGGTCCCACTTCCCAAGGCCTCCAGCCAAACTGAGAAGTAAGATCTTCCCCAGGACCCAAGCCCCTGTGTAGCTGAGCCACTAGGGTTTGGGTGAGGGTTGTTTCATTTCCAGCTGCATTTCCTAATAAATGGCACAGCTCCCGTCCACCCCGCTGCTACCTGCCAACAAAACCTCACCTACTGCAGGCACTTTCCTGACTGTCAACCTCCAAACTCCCACCTTGGTTCACGGAGCAAGGGCAGCCTCCAATAAATCCCTCTCCATTTTCTGTGGGGCTGCATCTCCACAGCCTGCATCCCCACAACCTGCATCCCTCTAGCTCTGTGGCCAGGCAGCTTGACCATGGCTACGCTGGGAGAAGATCAACAGTGTTTCTTGCCAGGCACAGGGTTCAGTAGGGCTGAGCCCAAGAAATCAGCTGCTTTCTTGCTGTGGCACAGACCTACATGCAAGGCGTTGCAGGAATCCAGGCTGCCTGCAGCCCTCCTCTCATCCTGCCGCATGGCGAGGGATAGAACAGCCAGCCAGGGGAGAGCCGAGGCACAGGCAGGCACACAAGAAAAACCCCTCCCTGGGTAATCGTTGGTCCAGGGTACGGTGTTCCTCCTGCACACTAAGATACCATCTCTGGCAGCCAGCATGGGGAGGATGAGACAGTTTCCTGGCTTGTGTCAGCAAAAGCAGGACTAGAGGTTGATGCTGGAGCAAACCAAGCCTGTCTAAGAATCCTCCAGCCCCACAGCTCCTCATGTCCCCATTCTGCTCCTTCCTGCAGCCACAGGGTACAGCCAGCTCCAAGCAGCTTTTGACCCAGTCCAGTGGGCAACACAGTGTGAACGGAGAGGATGATCAGGACCTTTTTGGGGGCAGCAAGGGTGCAGGAAGAGCACTCTCCACCCACATGCCAGGATGTATCCCGCACCATCACCTCCCTGGTTGCTTCAGAGCCTCCCAGTCCATTGGCAGGAGTGTTGGGCACCACCACCCTACCTCAGCCAAAAGTGGCACCAGGACACATGCTCCAGGCTCCCTGTTTGATTGCAACACTGCAATAACAGATTTTCCATTACCTCTTGCTTGGGTGTTCCTACTCCACCTTTTCTTGCCCTTCTTTTCTTTTCCAGTCCCATAGCCTCACTTCTTCCCACCCCTGTGCTCCTGCCAGGGACAGGGAGGGAGGACCGGAACACCCGAAGCTGTGCCCGAGACCTGAGACGTGGGTGCAGAGCTCCACAAACCAGACACCATACGGAGTCACTCAGGAGCAGCTGAGCTTGCAGAGAGCTGCCTACAAGCCCCCAGCCTCCAGCCCCCATGGCCTTGGGAGCAGCACCACTATTCGCAGGCTGGCAGCACAGGGAGAGCAGGGCACCCAAGGCCAGCCAGCACAAACACCTGGCAAAACCTCTGTAGGCACATCCACGCCGATCCCTGTGTCCCTTAGCTGTGCCCCAGCTCCCTGCAAAACACGCACATCAGATGCCAGCACCGCAGTGTGCAGGAGCCCCAGCATCTCCAGCAAAGTGTGCACTTCACAGTGCATGAGAGCAAGGAGCCGAGACCTCACCCCGTCCTGCCCTCCCCCAGGTAATTTTCTATATCTCGCGCTATTTTCCTAAGCGAAAAGCTGATGCTAATCAGCCCGTCCTTCAGCTTCCCACAGAGGGATCCCTGCCCTGGCAGGGCCCTGCCTGGGGAGCAGGGAACTGGTGCATCCTTAGATACCACTCTGCAAGGTCCACACATGCTCCGAGAGCAGGTGCCTTGAGACATTGGAGCAGGCAGTTACCCAAGGAGCTGAGGCAGCCTTCATGCTGGCAAGCCAGGGGCCATGCTGACGCTGATGTTCACTGCTAAGCCGGCAAGCGCCGCCTCATTTGTTAGCGATGGGATGGCTGTAATCAAAATAAAGGCCCTCCTGCCTCTCCTGCCCAGCCCCTTGAACAGCCAGTGCCTGGAGCCAAGGACAGCAGTTACTTATTCAATGCAGAGCGGCTTCTGTTGCTTGAATTTCTGCAGGGCTGACCTGCTAGAGCAGTGCTTTGCAGGAAGAGCACTTCACTGCACCCCACATCTGGCTGCATCCCTCTCCTCCAGCATGCTCAAAACATCCATGTGACAGTAGGGTTAGACATCTGCTGCATGTCCCTCTGAACATGCTAGGCTTGGACCCTCCTTGCTTCCCAGCTGATGTGTCCACGGCCTTAGCCCCACTCTGGCACATCACAAGCAACTATCCCCAGCTGGCAGGCACAGCCAGGTCAAGCCCTGGGACTACTGGGTGACTCCCATGTGCTTCTAAGGGTGCCCCTTCCCAAACAAACAGTGCTGCAGCCTCCTGCTGGCACACATGCGCCCCAGCATGTGCACAGAGCTCCCCGAAAGCCACCTGCCAGTGGACTCTGCTGCACATGTGCTTGGTGCATCCCTGGGGCTTTTGCTTGCCTTGTGCATGGGATGGAAAAACAGGAAATCCACCACCACCACAATCCCCCGCAGTTCCCGGGGCAGAGAAGATGGAAGGCAGAAAGGCTTGGCCAGGGCTCTCAGCAACCCTGCAAATCCCATTTAAGGCTAGTGATGAAAATGTGGGGAAATATGTGGCTATTTGGCTTCAGGCAACTCTGATCCTTCAGAGCTTCCTGCCAGAAGAGATAACCCAACCCCAATCCGCTGCCACCTGCCAGCGCAGGATGGGAACAGGCCCCCACAGCCGCCACAATGCTGCTCCTCCAGTTAAACATTCACTTCATCTCTTCAGCCTCCCCGAAACAGGAAAGTTAGCCCAGGCCACCTCTGGAAACAATGTCACAGACCTCAGTCTTCTTGGGAAAAAAAAAAAAAAAAAAAAAAAGAAAAAAAACCCCAGAAAACTATTTTTATATTTCCCTGTACTTTTTAAGGGAAAAAACCTCATTCTGTAGCTCAGGAAACGCCCACATCCTCCTGACTGTACAGGGAGGAGCCCACTGGATTTTTCCAGGGAGCATGAAGCAACAGGCCGGCTGGAAATGAATTTTCCACCAGTACCCACAACTGTTGGTGCTGGTCAGCCACTCAGGCATCGCACAGGGCCGGTAACGGGACACAGTGGCATTTCTCACACATGATCCACGGCTGCAATCCCAGGCATTCAAAAAGTTATAGTTGCCAGTGTTCATTCAGCACATGTGAGGAGCACTCCGAACAAGCAGGGCTTTATGAATCACCTCCCCGTTAAGCTTCAGGCCAGCCAAAGAATTCACAATCATTACCAAACCCCGGACACAGTGCTCCCACCACCTTCTCACCAGTCTATGCAGTCCATTGGGAGGAAACCCCAGAAGCCACATCCCGGAAAGGCAGCTCAGTGGTTGTGTCCAGTTTCTATTAAATAGAACAGACTTATTCTGATGGAGCTTGGGTGGTTCCTCAAGGAAAAGCTCAAGGCGTCAGCAAGTACAAGCTCCAGCATATCTCAACTCCAAGCACCAAGTTTTTGGCTTGCTTCTGTTTTGACTTGCCCCACCCAGGTCTCTGTGGGGAGATGGGTGCTGCAGGTCCCCCTCTGCCAGCCACCTGCCTCCTCCCTGCCTGCACGGCAAGGCGTCCCCCGGGGGGAAGCCAAGGAGCAGCAGAGACTTGGCAGAGAAATGCCACTGGACACGGACCCCTACGCCTACAGAAACCTTCCTGGGTAGAGAGAACTGGTATGCAGCCAGGGACATGGGGTACTGAACCGTGCCTCCACAGCCCACATCCATGAGACCCACAAGTCTCCCAGCACACACAGAGAGAGAAACAATGCAGGGGCTGCTGGGGGTCCGGCTCTTCACCTCTTGGCACAGCCTGGCCTCCTCTGGCAGTGAGGTGTGTGTCCCTGAGCTCAGCCATGCCTCCCCATGCAGGACAGGCTCGTCCCCAGACAGAGAAGGGGGACTCTGACCCCGGGCCAGTGCCCAGCTGGCTGGACAGAGACACTATTTTCTGCTTAAAAAGGAAAAGAGTCACACAAGGAAAGGCATCCAAGGGGCCAAGCCCTTCCCACCCCCACACAAATAGGTTTATTTAAAGGAGGAAGACAGCAAATTCCTATTTCTCTGTGTTTACATGGAGATGGCTAGAAAGGAATGAAAGCACCAATGCTTCAAATGCTCGAGCACTACTAGGACCATTTGGTATTTCTCCACCAAACAAACATGCTGAGGCAGCAGAGGCTGGACCCTAGAGGACAGGAGGGAGATGGGCAGGGAGGGTGCAGGTGGGCAGTGCTAGATCAGGCCAGCTGGATCCCATCACCAGCAGGCCCCAGGACACAGCTTGAGCTGGACTATCTGATCCATCCCCAGAGCCGCCCCGAGCCTGCAGTGCAGTCCCGAGGATGCCCACCCGAGGCCAGGGGTCAGGTTGACCCCTGAGAGCCCAGGGAGGCTCTGGCTAGGCACTGAGCCAAGGGAGTCAGCAGGCTGGGGCAGGCTCCCCAGGCAGCAGCGGTGCCCTCGCTCCCACCTCTGCCCCTGGCATCTTCTGCAACCTGGGTTGCCCAACACTCCAGCTCTGGTTCCCAGAGATCCTGACCAGCCACAGGCCCAAGCAGGGCCCTCAGAGACCTGCAGGGACTCACTGCTGCCCAAACCCACCCTGGGCATGCCGAGATGGACACCCAAGCCCAGACGCTGCCTTTGAAAAGCTCCCGTAGAAAACCCAAACCATGCATTAATCCAAACCAGGAGCAGACCGCAGAGAGCTGGCTCAGGGGTGGGGAGGGGTGAACAGCACACCTGAAGCCAGGTTTGCCGAGAACGCGAACAGAGTGGCTAAAAGAAGGTTTTGTTTGCACCTGCCACCGCCTGCTCCTCTGCACCGGGATACCCTCTGGCTCCCGGCAGCCCTCCGCCCAGCACCCATCCGTGGGCCGGGTCCTTCTGTGACTCCAGCCAGCAGGTACACAGGGTCGTGAGGCACCCCCAGCACCAAAACAGGCTGCGGGCGTACACCCCATCCAGGGCTCCTCACCCCCTTCTTCACCTCCCCAGCCCAGGGAGCAGGGGAGGATGCCCGGGACGCCGTCGCGCCCCACACGCCCCGTGTCCCCCGCCCCAGGGCCGGCGGCCCCCCCAGCGCAGCCCGGGGTGGGGTTTGCGGGGTCAGAGCGGAGCAGCCGCGGCTTCTGTGAGGCGGGGGGCATTGGGGGAGAAGCAGTCGGAGCTGGGCAGGACTGTGGGTGCGGCAGAGCTGGAGACGCACCCCGGCGCCGGACAGGAGCAGAGGAGCCGGGGATGTCCCGGGGCTCGGGGAAGGGAGGGGCGCCGGGCTGGGGAGCGGGGACGGAGCGGGGGTCCCGAGGCCGCGCCCCGAGGATGCGCTCACCGAAGTACACGGTCTTCTCGCACTTGGGGCACTTGGATGCCATGGCGGGAGAGCCGAGCCGAGCTGTGCCGTGCCGGGCTGAGCCGAGCCGAGCCGCTCCGCCCGGCTCCCGCCCCCTGTTCCCTCCGCCCGGGGGGGGCCGGGGCGGGGCTGCCCGCGGAGCGTCTGCCCGGCTCGGCGCGGCACAGCCCGGCCCGGCTCAGCCCCTAGAGCGGCAGGTGCGCCGCCCCGGGCAGCGGAGCCCCCGCCGAGGTGTGTGGGGGGGTAATCTCAGCCTTCTCTGCCCTGTTCCCCGTCTTCGATAACCCAAAGGATACAAGCGCTCGGCATTCCCCCGCCCTGGGGAAAAACCTAAAGAGGTTGCAATTAAGCAACATGACTTGGTGGGGTTTCAGCAGCTCCGTGCCGCTCCCCGCCCGCGAGCGGTGCCTCCTCGGCTGCCCCTGGGGCCAGTCCCGACCCAGGAGACCAGCAAGTCCATGGCCGCGCCCGCCAACCCCAGAGCCCGTGCGAAAAGCGGAGCAAGCGCAGAGCCCTCTTGCCCTCTCTCAGGGTCGGGAGCGCCGCGGGGATGCTTCTACGCTCGGCACACGCACAAGCCCTGCACGATTCGGCTGGTGGAAGTGATGGACTGTGCAGGCACAGAGGGGGGCGCAGCCTGAGGCTAAGGTCCTTTGGGGTTACAGAGTGGTGTTTGAGGAAGCCCAGCACCAAATGCACTGGCCGAGAGACCCTCGGCTGCATCCTGACAGCAGGTGCCCTCAGAGCCCAGCCCGGCGCTGGGGCGCACAGAGCCGCGTGGGGCAGGAGCTGGTTCGGGGGGACGGTGACCAGGCGGGGCAGGAGGAGCAGCGGCTGGTGCCTCGCAAAGAGAGGGTGGGTAGCAGCCCCCTGCCCCGCGCAGCGCTGTGCGTGCACTGTGTATTCTTAGACACATTTTTTCCAGATGGGGTAACCGAGAAACCGAGATTAAGTAGCTGGGATGACAGGCCTGATATGGGAGACGTTGGCGGGTCGATGAGGGTGCGAGGCCCTGGGGGAGCAGAGATAGGAGTGATGGCAGGGCAGCTGGGCAAGAGGAGGGAGTCACACACATCTCCTGGTGGCCTTGCTAGCATGGCATGGTGTGCATGGCACAGCATGGCATCGGGGGCAGCGCTGCCTCTCACGTGCACACCATGGCTGGGGGCATGTTTTGAGAGTGCTGATCCTGGAGCCAACCTAGCAGAGGGGCTTCTCCCATCCCATCTGCAAGGGGAGCAGATGCGCTCACTGCCTCGGCATGCTCAGCCCTTCCCCACCATAGCTCTGCTCCAGCAGTGCAAGCTGCCTTGCCACATCAACCAGCAGAATCCTGATTCCCAGTGCCATTTTGCTCTGTTGCCATGGAAACAACCATATCAAAAATCCCTCCAGGCTGCCACCACAGCAAAGTGATGCTCAGGAAGCCATGAAGTGCTGCTGAGGTGGGAGTGCCAGCTTCACCCCCTCTGAAACATGCCCCATGGTGGGGTGTAGGCTCCCTCTGCCAGGAGAAGCTCTCTGTGCCAGGATGGCCAAATCCTGGGCAATAGGGCTGCTGTGGGCAGTGGGTGCACTTGAGAAGGGTATTTGGGGAAAGTGAGCAGTCAGCAGTACTCTTGACTCAGATGCTCCGGGGGCTACAGTCCTGCACCACCATGCTGCAGGCTCTGGCCGAGTGTTAGTAAACAGGAAATCTGCTGCTCCTAAAAGCAAAGCCTTGCATTATTCATCAGCCAGCAGCCTGTTTCTCCTCCATCGTCTTTGTCATCCAATTCCTCCTTTCTCTGCTAGAGGCTGGTGAGGCTGCCAAGTACCTGCCAGCCCCAGGCACAGAGACAGCAGCAGGAAGGGTACTGAGGGCTCTGGGATGGGACGAGGTGACCCTGTCCCACAAGTGCACAAGGCCAGACGGGATGGGGATGCTTGACAGCAGGTTTTTCCACCAGCCACAAGCCCCACCAATTCAGAAGGATCCAGGCAACCCTGTCACTCTGAGCCCAGCTGCTGTCACAACAATGTGGGGCTTTGTGGCCTGCGGAGTCCCCACACAAAGGCAGCTGGTGGTGGTGCCCGAGGGACGCCCCAGCCCTGTGGGCCCTGAGATGGAGCTGGCATACCCAGGCTCCCCCAGCAGCTACCCCCAGCACCAGCAGCTGCCAGGGCAAGGCAAGAATTGGGGATTCGTGGAGCTATTGGTGTTGGGAGGCCAGCCGTGGCCAGCCCCATGGGTATTCATGTGAGTCCCACTGCAGCACCCAGTGTGTGTCTGTTGTCCTAAAATACCCCATGGCAGCAGGCAGGTGCCAGCATGGTACCAGAAGCGTTGTCCCTGTACCTGCAGCAGCTCCTCCAAAAGGACAATACCTAAGGGTTTTGCTGTCTAAATTCTTTGGACCTATAGGGAATTTTAGCTGGTGACCCAGCCCTGGGGGCTGAGGGGCTGGAGGAGGCTGCATCCACTTGACAGAATGTGTAGGGTGGCCGTAGGTGAAACTCGAGTCTCAGCTGTGCTGCAGAATCAGCACCCAGCTGGGCTCGTCACCTACCAAGGGCTTTTTCATACACAGAGGCTGGCGATTAAAACAAATCAACTTAAACGTGTGAATCCCTGGCTGAAAATGCGCTGAATCCCAAGTGGATATGCTCGTTCAGGAGCAAAGTGGCTTTAACTGGTTGTGTATTAATCTGCCTGGCTTGGCATGCTCCCACACTGAGGGCTGGGCTGTCCCAGGGCCTCGAGGACAGCAGAACGGGTGAATCAAGTGGCAATGGTTGAGCAAGCAAAGATGGCACGGCTTCTCTGGCGCCAGCATGCCCAATGCCAGGCATAGGAGTGTGCCTGGTGGTGTCAGCCCACTGCCACTGGTTTACATACAGTGGCACATGGGGGACATCCCTGACCCCCCTGTGCTGCGTTCCTGGACAGCTGCATCAATGCCCAGAATGAGGACACGTCTACCACTGCAATAAGACCAGGAGGAGCAGACTGTGGACTACTGTCAGCAAATGATGTATTTTACATCAGAAATTTGAGGCTCCATCCCTGTCCAATGGCCAAGCCAGGTCTTGCCTGGCAGCAGGTGCTAAAGCTGCCTTTCAGTACCCAGGGGATATTTCCAGGGAGAGCAATACACTCCACATCACATTGCTGGGCACTGTTTGATCTTTTCTTATCTGCCCATACTTAGTAATTACCCATTTAGGGGACATGGGGGGTATAGGCAGGGCTTTCCTCCACCGAGTGCCTGGCAGCCTAGCATCCCCCTCCACGGTAAAATAGAGGTTTTTAACCCAGTCCGTTCCCACAGGTTTGCTGCCCAGAGGAGAGCAGGAGCCACATCCCTACAGGCATCCCCTTTCATGGGCAGGACTGAGACCCAAAGCAAACTTAGATCTTAAAGCTGATGCCAACGTCCTGGCTGTCCTCTGAGCAGCTCTGGCTCTGGGCCCAAGGGGGGCTGCGAGACATGGTGAGGGTTGTTCTGCAAGAGAGCGCTGGGCTGGCCAGGGATCATCTCCAGCAGGAGCCTTGTAGGGCATGAGGCTGTTTAGGACCTCATGCTAGGGCAGGTCAACCAGAGAGCTTTTGCAAGAGATTAAGGGGAAAGTAAAGAATAAATAAGGAATAAACTTTCCCCAGGCTGCCTCACCTTTGGCTCACCTCTCCCCCTCCCTGTGCTGACTTCCCTCCCTCACTCTTCTTCTCTAAGATGCAAATACCACAAACACTCTGGAAAGCCTTCCTCTGCTCACCTCTGCTCCTGCATCTCACGTTTTCTGAGTCCTATTCTAGGGGAATATCCAATAAAAATGTTAAGGAACAAAACCCTACTGCTGGCTGGGTTAGCCCAGAGAAGTCATCTGTGTGTGGCCCTGCAGACCCTTGGCTGGCTTATTGTGTGTGCCAGCTGCAGCGAGTGACAGCCACTGACCAGTGGCTGCCCCAGCCCTGTTTGCGTTCTGCCTCAGTCCCTGCCATTTGGCAGGAGCTTCATCACAAAACCAGCCACAGTCCATCCATGGCCTGGGAATGGTTCGCAGTGGGTGCTTAGGGATACAGCAGAGAAGCAGTTCACAAAACCAGGCAAAATTTTCTTTTTTCCCACCTTTTATTTTTTCTGCATGGCCCTCTTGGATGTACCATGCCTGCCAGCCCAGATCCAGCCACCCCACATCCCTGCAGCCACCTGAGGCCAGGCTGTGCAGAGAAGCCTGCTCCCCAGCACAAGGAGCCCTCAGGATCTCTGGAATGGGGAGGCAGCCACATGCAGGGGGACACAGCCTCACTACCAAAGTGCAGCCGTGGGATAAACACACAGCTCAGAAAGGGGAGCCCAGGGGTTTAGGGAACATGAGATGGGAAGATGGAGGATGAGAGAAAGAGCATGCTGGATCTTGTCAGGCAGCACATGCCACTGGCCAGGGCTCAGCATGTCACCACCCAGCCCCAGCACCCGCTATCTGGAGCTCAAACTATCCACTTGTTGCTTCTCTCCTTTAAAAGGCATCCCAGCCCCTGCCATTATCAGGCAGGGTACACAGCATTGTCATGCCTGTGATAAACAGGTTTACAGACATCCACTTGTCCTTGCAGCAGGAATGGATGTCCCTTATCATCCTGTGTTTTCCTTCCAAGAGGCTATAACCTGCCAGCCTGCACAGAGGTGGTGAGCACCCAGCATGCTGCATATGGATACTGAGGATGCAGATACTTGACGTGGGGCACGTGAACCTCCACCTAGCAGGTGTGACACCTCTGTGAGGTGAGATGCAGGCTCCTGAAAAGCAGTGGTCTAACCCCAAAAAGGCATCAAACCAGCTGGAAAGACTGAGCATGGCTCTTGAACCCCTAGCAGAGCCCAGCACCACAGCCAGCCCTGGCTGCAGCAGGGAGGCCCAGGGGAGGGCAGCCGTGCAAAGGGGCAGTTGGCATCAGCTGCTCTTCATTGGCTTTTCCAGGGGACGGAAAGCTGTCCCTGGGGGTAGGCTGTGGCCAGAGCTGGGCTTTCATGGCAAGGTTCAGCTCCTGGCCATGCGAGGCACTACTAGGTGGTTTGTCTTTGAGCTTTCCCCATCCCCTGGCCCCTCCTAGGCATCCTGCGGCTAGCGGTCAGGCCAGCCATGGTGCAACATGGTTTCACAGGGTGGCAGGATGAACGTTTGTGGTGGCTGCCCAGTTTTCTTTGTGTTCCACTATGGTTACTACAGCATCACCTTCTCCTTTGGCAGGCTGGGGAAGACCCACCCTTAGGCTGCATTTGCCCTTGGCCCCAAACAGACACTACAGACATCTTTCCAGGAAGCAGGGAAACGAGCATGCAAACATGCCCAGCCCAGCTTCATGTCCACATGCTCTGCTCACACGTGTCCTGCACAGGGGCAGCTAAGATGCAGGCAGTGGGGGAACAAGCCCACTGCTGCTGGAACTACTCAGATGGAAAATCTCCAAACAAGTGAGCCTGGCTGAAATCCTCATGGCGAGGACCTATAAATCTGCTTGCTGTGATGCTGCCAGCATCCCACGAACACTGCATCCAGGTGGAGAGTCCCCTTGCAGGCAGGAGGGGGGGAAGCTGTCTGCAAAACAATGCTGAATTTACATTCAGGAATGTGGTGAATGAACTCACACAGCCCAGGACAGGAATCAAGTGTGCTTCAGTGTTGACCTTACCTGGCTTTCTTCCAGGCTGAGATAAGGAGAAGCCTCTGGCCCCACCGCCATTCTGAATTTACTGTGTGTCTTTTCTCGTGATGGCTTCCTTCCAAGAGCCTGCACAGATTAAATGTGCTCATCAGAGTCTTTCACAAAGTTTCACATCTGGTCAAGCAGGGCAAAACCCTTCTGGGCAGCCCCTGGAAGGGATGGCAGCAGGGATGCAGGGGACACCTCAGCCTCCTCCCTCAGGTCTGGCAGCAAAGACCATATGCTCCAGACAGGTTCACATCCTGCAGATGGAGATCAAGGCAGATCCCATTGCTGCTGGCTCTCATAGAAGGGTATTGACTAAAAATCATATTTATGGGGGTAAAAAACCCAAACAAATGGAACTGTAGCAAGTCGGCTAGAGAGGACTGTTATGCCCTGGCTAGCCTTTCTGCACTGGTCTCCTCACTTCCTCCCTTTAACACTGCAGCCAATGCTTTATTTTAAAGTTAAAGGTGTTTTTAATCTTGTGACCCTCTGGATTTTCCTCTTCTGAAAATCAGAAGATGAACCCAGGGTCCAGTTTTCTATAACTGTATCAATCTCCCTCCTCCTCCTGCCAGTCAAAATCTGCTGGGGTTTCACTGTTGGTCTCTTAAATCCCTCAGACTTGCCACAGCTCCCATGCCACTACCTGGCACCCCAGCACAGCGGTGCCCATGCCACCATCTGAACAGGTTCACTGCCCTCTCCTCCTCAACAGTCCTACCTCCTGCCACAGCAGTGGAAAGGCGGCTCCAATGTGATGCAAGCTGACCATCCAGAAACCAGCCCTCTCTGCTTCCCAAGGTCTAGGCTTGTTTAAACACTCACACCAGAGCCAGAGCCCGCAGTAGAGCTGGCACCAGCTCCAAATTTCCATTTCAAATGAAATTTCAGCGTGTATTTTTCTTACCAACTCTACAGTAGTGTCCAGGGACAGGCTACCTCCACCAGCAGGAATGTGAATTTCAGAATTGTTAGTTTTGGTCATGCTTTGCTTTCTTCTAGACTATTTCAACAGTGCTGTTGCAGACAGCACACTGTCTTCATGTGACAGCACCAAAAGCAGGGATCACAGGGAGCTGCTGCTGCTAAGCTGCTAAAATGCAAACTCAAAGTGAACAAAAAAAGTAAATGCCTCCCCTCAAGAGTTACAAAGTTTAAAAAAAAAAAAAAAAAGCACAACTGTAATAAAACAAGGAATGTCTGGATGCTTGTTTTGTTTTAAAAGACTTTCCTGTCCAGCTCCCTGCTACTTCTAAGCCTGTAAAACCAAAAGCATGGTCCCGAGTCTGGAGGCTGGTGTGTTCATCCACATGAGTGTAAAGCACAGCCTTCTCCAGGGGACCAGAGCTGAGCCCACGATGCACCTGCTTCCAGGCCTACAAGGCAGAAGAGCAACAGAGATAGGATGCCAGCGACACCTGACTAAGGGAAAATACCCACACGCATGTGGCAAAACTTACTATGGACTGGAGACGTGTGGCAGAAATGAGCAGCTCTGGACAGGTGAGCACTTCCCAACACCAGCCCATCTCTCACTGCAACTCCCATCACAATTTGTCCCCTGCAGCCTCAGGGGCGCTGGAAGGGACACTGAAAATGGGACCCTGCCCCAGCTGTGTGAACTTTTTATTGTTTTACAAGGTTCAACAGTGGAAGAGGGAATAAACAACGGCGATCTCTGCAGCAACACATCAGTCCACGAATGTGAATACAGGACAGAGGCTGGTGTAAGACAGGTTTAGTGACAGCAGCTGGCTTAAAAGTGACAGGTCAGCTTAGACAGGTGAGTGGTAGGACCCACCATTCTCTCTGCACTTCCCAAGACTTGGTTGTCTGGCTGTCAAAAGTATCTTTCAAGTCCTTGTCCCAGGCTGATACAAACATAAGCCAGGGAAACACAAGGGAGTGGCCCACTACTGCACTCCAAAAACTGACATTGATATTGAAGGACACACAAGGGATCCTTTAAAGTCAGGGCAGCACAGGATTTTCTCTCTACTTGCCTGGACTCGTTCCCAGAGTAATCCCTGGAGCTGCTCCAAGAAGCTTAAAAGTTGCAGGAAACTTGCAGGGCTGGCCCCCCTCGGGTTATTCTGAGCTCCTCGGGCAGACCGAACAGCTTCTACTAAGTCAGTATCAGTATCTCACCCACCAAGAGCTGAAGTGCATCTCCCCAGGCAGCAGGGATCTTGGAGCTGCCCCAGCACCGCGGCAGAACTATACCCTCTGCTACAGCTGAGGCATCAGCTCTGAATCCCACCACAGAGGGCTGAAGCCAATTCAGACACAGCATTTTCAAAGTCGTCTCTTCAGATGTCATTTTGCGACAGCAAGGAAAGAACCCCTGTGAGACCCTTCCCTTGGAGAAAAATGATCTGACAGCACCTTCCTGCAGTCAGTGGTATTTTGCAGGTACATAAGGTTAATCCTACAGTTGATGGAGGGAAAGTGAAACTGCCAAGGGTCTCTGGTGCAGTCCCACACCGTTGCATGCAGCGTAGAGGCTCTTCTTTCTGGTAAGCTTCGTGTCCTTCATACATGGCATATCCTTCAGAATGGCTGTCCCCTCCTGCTTTCAATGGCTAGGAAATGTGACTGGCACTACAGGATACATGTAGAACATCTGCTAAGTTGCACAGCCCCCAAGTAAACCTCACCACTGCCAAGCAGCAAGTGAAACCAAGCACTGAGCCCACTTTGCTTATCCCAGTAAGGAGCAAAAGCAGAAATGAAGAGGCAGTTTGATTGCTGACCTCCAGGGATTTCACTCTGTCACATGCCAGTCACACTACGAATCAGCAAGACATACGAGCCACCACGAACAAAAGGCCCGTTCAGAGCTACTGTGCTGCATCTGCTGCTGCGTTTAAAAGGAGGAGGGGTCTTCACAGTCTGAAGTGCTCAAAATGTTTTAACTGCATACAAGGGGAATCAAACTAAAAATGACTGTCGCCCTGTACAACATAAAGGTGCTTGCAGCACTGCAGTTACGCAAACACCTGAGAGCAGAAGACAGCACTGGGGTGTGAAGGAAGGCGTGCAGCGGCGTGTGTGCACGCCAGCCAGAGGGCACCCAGAGCAAGGGTCCGGGCAGCAGCTTTTGAAGAGACAAAAAGCAGATGTTTCACAAAAGCTCACTTTCCAGGTTTATTAAGTAAAGTTAACTGAATTGTTTTCATGTTGTGGGGATTCCTTTCCGTGTAACCCAGTAGGTTAGCAGAGTTGCACAGAATCATGGTTGGACTGTGATAACCCAAATACAACTTTGGCTCATCTCACCTCTGACACATATGGAATGACTCGGGGGTTATTACATGCTGTGTCTGCTCGAGGCAGGTACATGTACAGATCAGCACAAGTTGCAAATGAAGTTTACAACCTTTCAGAACAGGGCAGGGCATTCAACAAATGCACTGCAATGAGAAGACACATGAGAAAGAAACTATACAGATTTGCAAATACATAAGAAGTTCAAGAGATGCAAGAAACCTCAAACACAAGAAATGTCAAGGGGGGGAATTGAACACTTAACTTCAGACACAATGTGTTCAAATGAAAAGCCAACTGTAATTTAAATTCCCTTCAAAATGGGAAACATACTGTAATGCAATTAAAGAGAAACCAGGTCTCATCCTGGGAGAGATGTGTCCAAAAACACTGATGCACAAACAGGTTCAGAGTTCTAAGCAAAATGTCCCTGGGCATTGGTGTACTTGACTCTTGGAGCCAGAGCAAAGCAATTCATTACACTTCCTGGACTGCTGGGCCTACTGCTGGGTCATGGTGGCACAACAGCATGTAGGATTCCAGACGTCAGTGAGAAGGCAGAACGCAAACTGCTGGTTACTGGGAAAAATGCCACGGGCCAGAGCTCCCAGGGATTGACTAGAGTAAGGACACCTAATTCTGGTAGCCCGGCCTCCACTGCCCACAACATTAGTGTAATGTTCTGCAAAGTTCTTCAGTTCTTAGCTCACTCCTTTCTCAGCCTGAGTTGTTTCTGTTTTGTGCATGAGCACAACTGGCTGTGCAAAATGATCCAAAAAACATAAGGGACAGGACCAAAGAAAATTGGCTGAACCTGGGGCTGGGCTTTCAGCTCATATTTCCAAATATCAGTTAAAGGTTGGAAATTTATCTACAAAAGAGAGAATATAAATGAAATAAAAAATGGCACCATCCACAAAATTAAAAAAAAGGAAAAGAAAAATCTTACAACACAGCCTCATAAAAACGGCTTTGCAACGAGAGGTCAGTCACAAAATGAAGGGTTCTAACTCTTTGTACATCAGAAGAGGAAACAAAGCTAAAAAGTACTAGTCCACATTCTCTTAATAACTTAAACTGACTTTCCCTTCCCCATCTACAAAAGGGGTAGAAGGAAAGGGGAGAGAAGCTACCAAAAAATTATAAAAAAAAATAAATCAAAAACCAACCAAACAAAAAAACAAGAAAAGGAAAAAAAAGAAAGGAGAGAGAAGGAGAGAGGATGTGAGAGAGAGCAGTCTGTGGTCAGAGGCTCAGAGCAGGCCGAGTTCCTTTTAAATGTTTAAAAGATGCAAAAAGGTTTCTCAGAAGTTCCCTCTCTTCAGCAGTCAGTTCAATGCTGTAGCCAAAGAAACTCAAGTATATGCTGGAGGAGAGATCCAGGCAGATCCACCATCATCCGGAGAGCTGTTCAGCATGTGTTAATCCTCAATGATTATGGGTTCATCATTCATGGGCTGGCGTAGCTGCACTGCCTGGATGGGCCGGAGGATAATAGGCTTGTAAGGGCGTCTGGCAGCTCGCTTGGCTTCAGAGGAGGAAAGCAGCTTGCGGATTTTCCTGCAGACAGTAAGGAAGAAACGAACTGATTACAGAGACCAGACACTAAGGTATTGTTAGGTTCTTGATTTCTCCAAGTGAAACCAGGTCTGCATAGGCAGAGGCTGCTCACTAATGGGATGGGTTGATGCTGTTTATTTCAGCAATGTCTTCCCGGAGGAACTTTTGTTTTCCAATTTATAAAGCCACCAATGAAGAGGAAATGCATTCTCTGTTCCAGAATCCTTCCCCTGCAGAGCAGAAGGCATCCTGGTCCAGCCACATTCAACCCGGGTCTGCTGCTGTCAACAGAACACGTGAAATAGTTATACCACCAATTTATTTTGATGCACACAGACATACTGGTTGGACACACTGCAGGCAGCTTGGTGGGAGTTTACTAATCTACATTGCAATCAAATCTCTTCTGGCAGTGCTGGTCACTTTGCCTCTGTTCATCTCTCTCTCAGAGCACTCCAACATTCCCTGGCTCCAGGGAGAGGCACTCAGCTGCCTCCTCAAAAGAAATCCTTCACAGCACAAACCATCAACACTATGTATCCCATAGAGCTACACCTCAAGGCCGAGCTGCCACAGAAGGAGCTCCCTGACAACCATCAACCAGTGCTCCAGTACTGGACCCCTTCCCCTGCTCTGGGAATACCAACAGCACGTCTCCCCCTCCTGTTTTCCCCATATTGAGTTCCCCCAACCTAGAAATGGGTAGTATTCAGGTCTTGCATTTGTTAAAAGTTCCCCTATATGTTAAAAGAAGAGTAACAAGTTTTATCAGCTGCAGGAAGCAGTTTTCCATACAGAGAGAAAGGAAAAGAGAAAGAACAGAGAGGGGGCACACCAAAGTCTTAAAATTGGCAACATAAGGTAGAAAGAAACAATCCAGAATGACTGCTTCTTTCTTTTTGTCAATAACAGGCTTAGATAAAAAGGAAGGATCTGCCCTGCAGAGAAGGACTTGGGGGTGCTGGTTGATGACAAGCTCGACATGAACTGGCAATCTGTGCTCGCAGCCCAGAAGGCCAACCGTATCCTGGGCTGCATCAAAAGAAATGTGGCCAGCAGGTTGAGGGAGGTGATTCTGCCCCTCTATTCCTCTCTTGTGAGACCTCATTTGGAGTACTGTGTACAGTTCTGAAATCCTCAACCTAAGAAGGATATGGAACTGTTGGAACAGGTCCAGAGGAGGCTACAAAGTTGATCAGAGGGCTGAAGCGCCTTCCATATGAGGACAGGCTGAGAGAGTTGAGCTTTGTGCAGCCTGGAGAAGAGAAGGCTCAGAGGAGATCCAGTACCTGAAAGGGGCTACAAGAAAGCTGGGGAGGGACTACTCATAAAGGCTTATGGTGATAGGACAAGGGGGAATGGGTGTAAACTGGAGAGGGGCAGATTTAGACTGGACATTAGGAAGAACTTCTTCAGCATGAGAGTGGTGAGACACTGGAACAAATTGCCAAGGGAAGTTGTGGAAGCCCCATCCATGGAGGTGTTCAAGGCCAGGCTGGATGGGGCCTTGGGCAGCCTGACTGAGTGGGATGTCCCTGCCCATGGCAGGGGGATTGGAACTACATCATCTTTAAGGTCCCTTCCAACTCTAACTATTGTATGATTCTATGATCCAAAAATCAACCAAAAAATCAACCCCCTCAAAAAATATCAACAATGAAAACTGTGGTATGTAATTAAAATGAGGAACTTCTCTTCAGAACATGTTGCAGCGGTCAAAGGCATATAGGCATTAGAAAGGAAAATGGTAAACACTCACAGGAGTAGTGCACCAGTACCCACTACACTGAGCCAGGACAGCATGGCAGGTCTGATAGGGAAGCACTGCCCACCCTGGCAGGCTCCTGCCCTAGTGATTTTTAACCTAGAATGAGAGACTCAGTGCTGAGTAGGGCAAGGGCAGCCATATAGCTTCACAATCCACAACTCAACAGTCTAGACCCCAAAGGAAACTTTTGTGGGTTTTTTTACTCAGCATTGTTGGGGCCAAATGTTTCATTAAGAAAAGAAAAAAAGAGTAAAAAATATGCCACACATTCATAGAAGCTTTGTTTTTAAAAAAACAGAAGATAGAGCCTGACTGAGTTGAGGGCTATCAGTGTGCTATGCTTACTGTATTTGAGATGTGCTGGTTGCTGAAGAAACTGTTCAACACACTTCCCCCCACTAAAATTTATCCACAGCACTAGCAAATCAACAGCTTCAGCTGAAGATTTTGAATTGGCTCAGGTGAGATTTGGTTGTCTCTTCACTTGCTTTTTTTTGCCCACTGAGCAGAAGAAGTCTGCTGCATGGAGTTCACAAGCACAGAGATAGGTCTTTTGTTCACGCATGTCCTCATTTCTCCAGCGTCTTTTAAAAGGCACATGGTAGGGAGAGGAGAGAACAGGGTGAAAAAGTGTCGTGGGGAAAAAAAATAATAAAATCTTGATGTGATGATTTTTCCAAGACTCACTTAACTGAAGTTGATCTACTTTTACCCAACAGAGCTTCTTACAGTATCTGTGTGTGCTCAGTTAGACACGCCACCATCAGAAACGCGTCTTGGGGCAATTCTAGATTCAGATCAGGTGGCTCACTGCCTCCGCTCACATAAACTATAAATGCCAAGTTCCTTACTATAAGGCTTGAATTCAGAAACTTATCCCTTTCAATCAACTAACTTTTCAAACTGTCCCTTCAAAGCCATCCAGTTTTCTAGCACTGTTCTCGACAGTGCCACACAAAAGGGGGAGGAGAGGGGCTGTAAGACTTTAGGAAAACCTACTCCTGTGGCTGAAAACACAGCCTGACCCTCACCTGGAAGATGATGTGCAGACATTGCTGCTAGACTGATTGCTACACAGCCTACACATAACTCAAATTGTTTCAGAGCTCACAACAAGTCTTACATTCTCAGCACTGGAATGCAGCAGATGGTTCAGGGGGAAGTTAGAGGGCCTTCCAAAGGGCCTTCCCTTAAATCCTTTGAAAAGACCAAGTTTCCTACCTGGTTTCTTCAGTAGCCATGTAAAAAACATCATCTGGTGCATCAATCCAGTTCATCCTCCTCCTTTTCACTGGAGGCATGGATCCACCACGAATTAATCGGACTTTTGTTGGGTATGATTTCCCATTGAGCAGCAAGTTTCGGCTTGGTCCCTAACGTGACACACAAAAAAGTAAAATTATTGACTGCAACAAACCCGCAGTAGCATGTGATAAGCACTCAAAGGGAGAGAGAACTAAAGTTTTCATATCGGTTGCTCCTAGTTTCTGGTAAAGACATCTGGTAAAGACATCTGCTCTGGCCCACAGATGAACACAGAATTCACATAAAAGCAACTGCCCACAAGCAGAAGTCAGGCACCTTCAATATACAATAGGAGAGCAGCACTCCAGTGACACGAGAGATAATAAATGGAAGACGTTACCAATAATCTGTTGCTTGTGTCTGAAAGATGACATCAAGATTGAAAGATTAAGCATAAGACTTAGATTTCAGCTACTGCCATAAATCTAGAGCAAATCTATTGATTTCAGGAAAGGAAATCTAGCTACAGAGCAAATAAAATACAAAAATCAACATTTCCAGTTATACTGAGCTTCCAAACTTACCCATATTTTCATGTTCTGGGAAGGTTAATGTTTAATGATATATTTATTAAGTTGTGGAAAACAAATCTGGAACTACAAAGCTTAGCAGCTTTCATCATAAAGCCCTTCTAGTGTTTAACACCACCGATTTCTCATATACAATACATTTGCTCTGTGAATCAACACAGGTGTAATTTTCCAGACACGCAGTAGCCCCCTTCTACTCAATTGGAAAAACATGAGCTGTTACTAAAAGAGGTGCAGATGCAAGGGAGCAAAGGATTAAGCTTCTCAAGTGCAGCTGTCCAGGATGATTTGATGTTTGGTTCTGCTGCCCCTCCTCCTACTGATTAGCACATTGAGAAATTCCACTGCAACCAGTACCACTGGACAAGTCAGGAAAGATTGAAACTAAGGGCCCAGAAAACTTCCTATGAATAAATTAGAGCTGGTCAGCAAACACTCCAGTAGAAATTTAATTCTGATATTTCCCAGGCCATCCTCCAAGGTCGACCATCTCCCCAGATGCACCTAGTTTTCCTCTTCTGCCCACAAAATGGGAAGCTATGTGTGTACATGAGGGACATCTGGCCTGGGAGATTCACCTCAAAAGGAAAGGTGGACACATGAGGCACTCAAGTCCTTAAGAGTCAGGTTATGGCAAAAGCTCAACCAAATTTTGAACACTTTGACTTAGAAAGGCAAGACTTCAGTCTGTCAGCCAAGAAGAAAACCCAACAAAGCCCTGCATCTATCTCATTTTTATCTGAGGAGATATCACCCTAACACACCTGAAGAGTGTTAGGTCATCATGGGTTTCTCCCACTGCACTGAGCTGGTTTATACAGCAGACACAAACAAGTAGCCAGTCTCCTCAGTGACAAGAAATGAAGCTGAATTCAAGGAGGGACACAATTTACTGCTTCATATCAGATGTTCAAGTAACAAACCAAATGAATGCTTCATTATTACAAGCAGACTACCATGCTTATGGTATCGCCTACCCTCATGACTCTGCATGCCATCCGAGAGCATATTAGAACATTAAATCTAAACGATGCTCACAGTCACCATTCGGTGACTATCAGTCATACCCATTGTTGACTGACCCATGTCAGAGTGACTCAGCCAACACTAAGAAAGCATGGCAGCCCACCTCATGAGGCAAGCTCCACTATCAATACCAGAAGACCATATTTGGGGAAAAGAAATTTATTCTTGGCGTTCTCTTCCATGAATTTTCCATAAGCCATATGTAAGGGGGAAAAGTGATGCACAGCACTAGTGCTGGCCCCTTCACACCAAGGTGAATTTCATGAGAAAGCACTTTGCCCAAGATGCATCAGACTGGCTATTTGCTTTTGTCATTTGATAAAACTCAGCATAATGGCTGAAAGGCTAGGAATCATTTTTACCCACCCCCTGAAAAAGAACATAAACCCCAAGCATTCTCATCAGACAACTTGCACATCAACTTCATAAAAACAAAACAAGAAAGAAAGAAACTGTTTTCCAAACAAACGTTGCCATCATTTAAACCTTCCTCCTTCAGTGAAAAACATTCCACCTAGAAAAACATCCCAGATCTTTGCTATAAACAGCCACTCAGTTTCCATATGAGCAGAAACAAACCGTTCCATTCAAAACAGAATTTAATTTATATATCGATGCATCCGAGTTCTAAATTGTATTCAACTACTTCAATGTTTCATGTTCCCCAAAGTAATTATGATTTTTTAAATTTTCAATTAATTGGGAAGTATGACCAGCTGCAAACAGCAAAGACTGAAGCAAAACACTGAGGTTTAATGGAGTGTTCTACCTAACGTGGGTTAATAATTCTTTTCCCTGTTTTGGTTAAACGAACATTCTCTTACCATTTGTCTGGTTTGTCCGTGGTTAGGCAGACCTAACAAACAGGAAAGAGAATAGAGCTGGTAAGACCATTGCTTTTCCAAGACAGAAAAAAGTACAAAATCAAAACACACGCAGCTATGATTGCAACTGTGTTGTTTTGCTAGAACAGGAGTTGTCTACCAAACTAACTTTTCCCTTCCTTCAAATGTAACTGAGAAAACAGCTTCCTCAACAGCATGGTTTGAAGAGCAGAGCCCCCAGGTTAAAAACACATTCCATTTGCTCAGTGTTTTCTCTATTTACTCATGCCTTTCTTCAAACTATGATTAAAAGTTCACCTCCTTGTTCAGATCTCAGGTTCTCAGAAAAATATGGTGTTCTGTTTGAGTTTTGGAGGAATTTACTGAAACCAACAAGGAGAAAGTAGAAGGTATAAGACACTGTCAAGACAGAAACAAAGAGTCTTTCCTATCATCCTTGTATAACCAGGGAACTCTTCAGCTCAGAGGTTAGCTACAAGTTGTTACCAAGCAGTTTGCATCTGCTGAACCTACCACAAGTACTCCTATAGGTGTAGCTCCATCCGTCACAGAGCACAGCAACCCCAGCTATCTCACAAAGCCTTTCCTCAGGAACACAAACACCGCAAAGCAAAGGGCACAATGGTGTGATTCCACTAGCTTTGCTACACCATCCAGTATCTTATCACTTGGCCATGGCCTACTTACTGAACTGTACAACAAGAGATCCTGCAGGATACACAAGGGTTGTAGGATAGAAGGAAATGATGCATCGCTATAAGGCAGCAAGGTACGGCAACAGAGTGCACTAGGAGACTTAAACTGCTTTGTTACCACTGTTTAGTTTTCTAAGATGCATGCTTCGAGAAGACACTATTTCATTAACATCAGTGCACCAAACCATCCCTCTTAGCCCCTTCTGGCTGATAGACGTCAGTACAGGTAATCCAGCAGATCTGACAGGACAGGCACTAGCAAACGCTGCCACTGGCAGCAGAGGTTAACAGTACGAATTCTGCTTTCACATTTATAGCAAGCTTTCCAGGTTCCCAGCTTGGCTTCTGAAACTTCTCATCGCTAGCAAGTTAAGCTGTGATGAAACAGCAAAGCTTTTTGAAGAATCCAGCAAAAATGAACTTTTACAGCTCACAGTCTGTACTGCAACTGATTCCTTGGGATTGCCCTTGGTAAAACCAAACACAGAGCAAGTGTGCCAGGAAACACGCAGCACAGCAACGTATCAGGAGGGAGTAAGGCGGAACAAGGGACATTTCTGAGCATTACCACACCACCATATTCAAATCAACAGTTTACACCAAGAGTATTTTCCATTCTGTCAGCAACTTCAAACATGAAGACATGCAGTTTCAGGTTTTGCAGCATTTTTGTGCTTAAGTATCCAGAGAGATGAAGAGAGAGTTGCCAGAAAGATTTCCACCAACTCTGCAGAACAGATGTACCATGCACCAAGCTAGAAGACCAGCAACAACCTTTGGATGCTGACAATGGCAACGTAGGCGCCAGATAAACACCCCTTTTCACATGGGAGCTGCAATTGCATCCAAAACACAGCTGTAAGCAGCTGTCTGAGACAGACAGACAAAGAGCTCCATGGATGCTGGGAAACAGCACAGCCAGCAGGATGCAACCTGAATCTGTTGCCTTTAGAGCTAAGCTCCAGCACTTGTTTTTTCTTCTCCGTTCCATAAGTGAAAGATAACATTTTCTCCATTCACAGGAGCTCCAAGGGCTGTAAATTGAGTGATGCTAGTCCCTGGATGAAAGCCACCCGTTTCATTTTTAACCACACTCCACATTAGGTCTTTTCTTGTGCTAAGAACGTTCTTGATGCCAAACAAGCCTGTCCTACAGGAGCAACTGACACGTGGCTGCTGTGACGACTACAGCTGGATATAAAACAGAGAGCAAACAGTGCAATTCCTAAGCACCAGGATGAACCCAGAATATCCCATGGTAAGAGACTGACACAAACTGAGCAAGGGCTCAGCAGATCTGCTTCTTACTCTGAGCCTTGAAATAGCAAAGCAGCAGTGGTTACAACAGGGACACCTCACTCTGTAAGCTGTAACTTCTAGGATAAAGCTGCTCATGACAACTTTTTGCTCCAGTAAAATAAGACACAAATCAAAGGTACAGTTTCAATACAATTTATACTCCTGCTATTATAGTGATAAGGTATCAATTAGCACATTAATGTTAGCTAGGTCTGTGAGATAGCACCTCTAAGAACTAAACAAATCTGGGTGAGGAGTGGCACAACAGGTAGCTCACTGCAGGAGCATGGTCCTCACTGAGGCATTTGCTCTCTTTTCACAGATCAAGGTTTGAGAGACTTATCACACACATGCATCAACAAGCAGGGTAAAAAAGTAGGACAGTGTATGAATACAAACCAGGAGCAAAATCCAACAGGGTTCTGGCAGCTCCGCTACAGGAAAGAAACTGTTGGGGATTCTAGAAAAGCCACAGGGTAGAAAGTGTGAATGTTCCTTTCAACAATATCTATGGTCTGGCTGCTTAGATTTACACATCAGAAACTCCTCCAAATGAGGAAAAAAATGCCACCAAACAAAAAAAAATGTTTTCATGATTGACCAAACCTTTAGAATCACAAAGTGTAAAGGTCTACAATGATGAATCTAAGCAGATCTTCCATTCTTCTGCAGCCAAAGAAACTGAAATATATTCTGAAAACTCAAGAATAAATGTTTTCTTCCATAGCACTGAAAAACTCAAAGCCTGCCAAAACCTCCTCCCATTCAACTCCTCCTGCCAGTCTCCTTTCTACAATGAAACAAAGAGGAAGTCCTAGAGGACAAAATGTACACCAGGTGCACTGAAGGCATATCTGCAGATAAGTACAGACATCCTTTGGCACAGACAATCCTACAAACAAGCTAAGCACAGCACATACATTAACTGACACCCTCAAAGCATGCCCTTGCTCCCACAACTCACTGACAAAGATCTCAGGACTCTTCTTAAGCATAAGCACAATTGCTGTTATTTTGGCTCCATACCAGGCACAGCAGGTTACTACGCCCCAATGATCTTCTCATTCTTCAAATGCCAAAGCTGCAGATGAATACGCTTTTGCCCCCCAAAAAGGGCAGGTGGGGAAGGACTATCACAATCGGCAAATGCAGGTCTGTGACACCTGTTACTTTGCAGCTTTATCTCTTGGGGATGGGGGAACCATCTCTCAGTCAATCAACCTGTTTCTTTTCCAACAATCCCATATCATTTGAATCTAATGCTCTCAGATTACCTAACTTAAAGTGAGAGAAACCCAAATGTCCTGCAGCAACCAGAGCACCACTCAAGAGCATGCTGTGGGAATAGGGAATAGCTGGCACCTGACAACAGAGTGCAGGGAGGGAATCCAACTTCCTAACGGAAGCAATCCAGCACACCAGGTCCCGCTGGAAGAACCAAGAGTAGACATGCACACCCTTGGCTGCTCGAGTCCCATTCCCTGCAATCCAGCAAGGACCTCAGCACCTGAATGGCAGCTTTCAGAGATTATTCCCACTGCTCAAATTCAGCCTGTGTTTTTGCCAGCTCCATTCAATGCACAACTGACATTCCAAGCAGCAGGAGAGCCTAAACCCTCAGCAGTGTGCCCAATAAAAACCAGAGGGCAGGGGTATTTCCACAAAGTTACTACAGCAAGCATCAAGGAGCTGCAGAATAAGAACCAACTATGTCCACTTTCCTACTTGGGTAGAAACCTTGCAGTGTGTTTCCATGCCTGAACATACACACTGCTGTCTGCATATTTACAGACCGTTTCATAGTTTGGCACAAGAAGTCTGTACAGAGCTGCCCCTGGTACCAAGGAGGAAGAGCAGACCAGCTTCCAGCACCTGGATTTAACCTGGATTTATTAAATTTGTATTTATTCAAACTTACTAACTCCAACCTTCAGCACATCCACCATGCACACAAATATGAGACCTTCACATCATAACTCATCTTTCCTTTTCTTCTTTTTAAGTCAATCAGAACACCAAGCAATTAAGTCACAGATTGCACTTTGGTTTTAACTTCTGTTTACCAAAGAGAAGTATCATGCAGAACATGCAATATGCAATAACATTTATAAGGACATCTTCAGTCACAACGAAGGCGGAGAATTTAGCAGCCACTTTCACAACCAGCAAGTTCAGTTTACTAAAATAAATTGCTTTCAAAAATCCATACAACACTCCTCATATGCATTCTCCTTTTCCAAAAGTAATCCCCCTCCTGGGATTCCATCCTCCCCAGCAGTAACAAAACCATCAATGCTACACCGCTTGTGAGAAAGCTAGGAAAAAATACCAAATTCATGCATGAATGAGGCTTGATGAACAAGGATTTAACTTCCAAATTACTGGTTCACTCTGTGTATTGACATATACACACACATACACACACTTTTTGCAAGCTTACAAAGTGCTTTAGTACCCTTCTCTTTCTTAAACTGCCAAGAGCACTACTGCTGTGAGCAGACTGAGCGTCCACCTTCTAATAGTCAAAGGTTATAAACTTTCAGGAATGTAAGTGCAACAAGCAGAATAGAACACGAATTGTACCAAATACCACCTACACTGATATTTTCTTAAAATTCTGTGGTACATAAAAACAATGTTAAAATTGCAATTTACTTACCTAAGTAAGTTCCTACCAAGATTGGCAAAGGAAAAGGGAAAAAAAAGACTTAAGGTTAAAAAAAGGAAAAGATTTATATAGCTTAGGATAGAGCAGCCCAGCCCCATGCAACAAACACAGAAACACAGACTGCTTTGGTTGTAATGGCACACAGAAGTGATGACAGTTCTCTGTTGGCCAGACAGACCCAAGACAACATAAAACAAAGAGTAACTCCAAATTCCACAACAACGAGATTTAATTTTGGATGAGCAAGTAGTGGTTCATTACCTACCTCCTTCCACAACCCCTGAACATTAACCTTGTTGGGCTTGAATAGTACGCCTTAAATGCTTGGTCTACCAGTTCACGTTCTTTGCTTCCCAGCAATGTCCATGCAAAGCCATACCTTCTGCTAAGAGTACTGCAAGGACCCAACTAGTACTTTCTGGGCTGTGACATCCAACTGCAAACCGTCAGTAGGTACCCTTGGACAAGTACGTTGAGAGTGGAGAGCTGTTGTGATCTTGGTGTTGAGTCAATCAATGCTATCCACTCAACATTCCTAAAAGAGCATCACACTATACTCTGGTCTGGCTGTAACACACCAAGTGGTTAAAAAAGAGGCCACAAACCCATGCACCTCACTGCTTTAGGATTTGCTGATCCAAGCTATGCAAACTAGAAACCACCAAATCATTCACTGTTCTTAGAATTGGGACCATTACACATCGTATGCATATGTACGTGTGTGTGTATGTATATACGATACGCATCACAAATGTAGATTCCACTTAATTACAAGCTCAGGCTGTGCACTATCAGGGACATTTGCAATTCTGCCCTTGAATCATTGTGCATTCATTTCCTCTCATATTAATTACACCTGCTCCCCACCATTGCCTTGGGATATGCACTCTCCCCTCACTCAAAACTTGCATTTTAGTCCATACCATCCCTCCTAAATGAAAAGGGTTTCACTAGTTGATCCACAGAGCTTAATGAAATGCCCATCTTCTGATTTCATTTCCAGCTCTTTCTCCATAACACCAAAAGAAAGTGAAAAAGCTTCACTTAACATCTGAATACAAAATCCTAAGCCCAATTCTCAAAAATATTCTGCATTCTTGGTGCATTATCTAAAGCAAGGATACTGTACAGGCGCACAGCTCCTGGGGGCTCCAAAAAGCATTTCAGGCAACTTCTCATTCTTCCCAGCTGTGCTGCTGCAAGAAACAGTCATTCTTCTAAGAAGCACTGAGGATTTGTTCTCTTGACACTAGTCAGCATCACCCTGGTCTGGATATCAACAGCTAAAGCCAGGACTTTTCCCCAGTGCTCTATGTATTCCATTATTCATTAAAGGGTCAATACACTCCCTGCTGTTTACAGTCAGTCCTGTCTGGGCAGATTTCCTTTGGCTGGTTATCCTCAACTCTGGAAGGGCAGCCAGAGCTACTGCCGATAAAGGCAGAATTTTAATATAACTTAAACTTAGGCAGACAGGTAAGACCAAATTTTTTGAAAGGTCTGAGTCAGCCTGAAAAAAACAAGATAGGTCTGGCCAGCAACACAGGTGACGCCAGAGAACTTCCTTATATTCCCATCTCAACAGCTGTTTGTGATCAAGAACAGTATTTCATGCTCAAGAACACTTTCATGCTCATCTTTTGATAAACTAATGACACACTAAGCTGATGAATGTTTACAGCTGTAGGAGTTCAGTTACATTTCTCAGAAGGAGGTGAGAAACAATGAACCAGAACACGTGAAATTAGATCGACATTCCATTTTGGTTTAGAAATCCCCAGTAGTAGAAGGAAGGTATTCTAACAGTTAATTAACCTCACTCAAAAATTTGCAGCTTGTTTCCATCCAATTTTTTTCTATTGCACCTTCTGGCTGCTACAGCTCATTATTCTATTCCTGGCTACACTAAAATGCCCTCTATTATTACACTTATGCTGCTTCTGTCAACAGAGACAAACATCTACAATTTCCACTTTGATAAAAGCATTTGCCATTATACAGTGTGTTTTCCAGTCCCTTCACTTTTTTTATGGCTCTTCTATAAATCCTCTCCAACTTTTAGCATTCAATCTGCCACCATTTCATCAATGCAAGTTTATTGCTGGGAAAAGCCTTCCCTTTATTTCAGTTGCTCAGTCTCGCTATTTCTGCCAATTTTAGAATGCACTTGATGACCCTGGAAACAAATTTGATTAGATGGAAGGTAATATGGCGTAAAGGGTAGGGGGATTCTAACGATGCTCCCTCCCTTTCCCAGCAGGAATCTGCATAGATAAGTATCACACAGCCCCAAAACTGCACAGCTGCAAGGGGAGGAGCAAACAGGATCCAGAACATCAAACATCCTCTCTATCTCTATAGAGGAAGCTTCATGGCAAATACTGTTAGCCAAGCTCCAGAATACCAATTAAAAAACAATAAACTACTAATTTTTAACTTCCCACTGTATTTGAGACTTATAAGACTCCATGAACTTTTCACGCTCCAAAACCAAGATTTTGCAGCAATTTGTCTATGTTAATGTAATCTTGAAGGAGTGCTGGGAAGGGCACTGTATGTGACTTAAAAAGGAGGAAACCAAAACAGATGAAAGGACTACACCCTTCTTATAAAACAGTGGAGATAGTGAAGAGAGACAACATTAAGAATTCCTGTTCTCAGAACTCAAGCATCAGCCGAAATTGCACATGCCTGGCCAGACAAATCCTATTCAATGCTTGAAAAAGTCCAAGTTTCTAGAGAAACGCAGAGATGAGTCAGAGAGAGAAAACTTAAAGATACTTAGCTGAAGTTAAGAGTAGCAAGAGAAAAAAACAATGAAATTCCAAAATCTGAAGTACTCCGAAGTTCAGCAATTCCCAGCATTTCCATAATTAGCTTTAGCTGGTTCTGGCCACAGCCCACTAACAACAGTCTCCTTTTTGTTTCCTTCTTGATCTCTCATGACTTACTCTTACTCTCTTTACACTGAGTTCAACCTGGCCAGCCTGCACCCACATGACCAGCACAGCCAGCAGTGTGCCCAGGTGGCCAAGAAGGTCAACGGCATCTTAGCTTGTACCAGAAACAGCGTGGATAGCTGGTCCAGGGAAGTGATTCTGCCCCTGTACTCAGCAATGGTGAGACCGCACCTCAAATACTGTGCTCAGTTTTGGGCCCCTCACTACAAAAGAGACATCGAGGTCCTGGAGCATGTCCAGAGAAGAGAAATGAAGCTGGTGAAGAGGCTGGAGAACAAGTCTTAGGAAGAGCGGCTGAAGTAACCGGGGTTGTTTAACCTGGAGAAAAGGAGGCTGAGGGGAGACCTTATCACTGTCTACAACTACCTGAAATGAGGTTGTAGAGAAGTGACTGTTGGTCTCTTCAAGCAAGTGATAGATGAGAGGGAATGGCCTCAAGCTGCACCAGGGGAGGTTCAGATTGGACATTAGGAAAAACTCCTTCACTGAAATGGTTATCAGGCACTGGCAGGGGCTGCCCAGGGAGGTGGCTCAGTCACGATCCCTGGAGATATTTAAAAGACCAGTAGACGAAGTGCTTAGGGATGTGATTTGGTGGTGGACATGTACAACAGGACTTGATCTCAAAGGTCTTTTCCAGCCTGGTGGTTCCTGTGATTCCACACCCAACCCCTCCACCCACAGCCATTGTTCAGATACATTTAGGGATAGTGTTTCCATTTACGCAGGAGCATTCACCATGGCACTTCACTGCCTAACCTTTCTGAGGGTTGAATTCTAACCATCGTTGTCCTGAACACCATGAGGTGGCAGAGCCTCAGGTGAAAATCTTCCAGCAGTGCTGCCAGAAGGAACATCCCAAAACCTACATGGACAGTTCAGCTTTCAGCAATATCGAGCAGCCTAATCCTAAACGAAGGCAGCAGCTGCCATGGGAATTTAGAAAATGGGCCTTAGAAACCTGGCCACCAATATAAACATGGATCTCAGTGCTTTACAGACAGCAAAAATGCAAGCCACACTTGGCTCATACCCTGCAAAGCAACCTTTGGATTTTAAACCACTTTACAATCTGGCCATGGGGAAAGCCTAACAAACTTATCACATGTAATCAGCTCAGCAACCAGCCAGAACACATCCTTCACTCATGGCTTTGGAAGGAACAACCCAGTATGGAAAAGCTTTTATCAGCAGAGACTTCAGCAAAACAGTCATATTAAACTTCCAGAGGGCAGACTTTGGACTGTTCAGAAGGCTGGTTAGCAAAGTCCCATGGGAAACAGTCCTTAAGGGCAAGGGAGCCCATGAGTGCTGGGTGCTCTTCAAAAATGAAATCCTAGCAGCTCAGGAGCAAGCCATCCCCACGTTCCGGAAAAGGAGCCATCGGGGGGAAAAAAACAGCTTGGTTGAGTAGGGAGATCTTGAGAGATATCAAAAAGAAGAGGAATGTCTATGAACTCTGGAAGGGACAGGCGTCTTGGGTGGACTACAGGGAGGAAGTGAGATCATGCAGGGAAAAAATCAGGAGGGCTAAGGCCAAACTAGAAATCAAATTGGCTAAGTCTGTGAAAGATAATAAGAAAAAACTTTCTACAGGTACATTAACAAGACAAGGAGGACTAGGGAGAATATTCAGTCCCTACTGGATGCAGAAGGAACAACAGTGACAAGGGAGGAGGACAAGGCTGAGGTACTTCATGCTTTCTTTGCCTCAGTCTTTAATAGTAAGGGAAGTTGTTCCCCTGTGTATAAGCCCAGGAGTTAGAGGAGCAGAACGAGGCTCCCATGATCCAACAGGAGGCGGTTAGCGACTTGCTTACCCAGCTAGACACCCACAAGTCTATGTGGCTGGATGGGATCCACACAAGAGTATTAAAGGAGCTGGCGGATGACCTTTCCAAACCCCTATCCATCATCTTCCAGCGGTCCTGGCTGACTGGGGAATTTCCACTGGACTGGAGGCTGGCTAATGTGCCCATCTACAAGAAGGGTTGCAGGGAGGATCCGGGGAACTACAGGCCTGTCAGTCTGACCTCAGTGCTGGGGAAAGTCATGGAACGGGTAATCTTGAGTGCTATCATGAAGCACATGCAAGACAACTGGGTGATCAGGCCCAGTCAACATGGGTTCAGGAAAGGCAGGTCTTGCCAAACTTACCTGATCGTCTTCTATGACAAAGTGACTCAACTACTGGATGAGGGAAAGGCTGTGGATGTAGTCTTCTTGGACTTCAGTAAAGTCTTTGACACAGTTTCTCACAGCATTGTGCTTCAGAAACTGTCAGCCTCTGGCCTGGACAGGCGCACACTCTCCTGGGTTGAAAACTGGTTGGATGGCCGGGCCCAGAGAGTGGTGGTAAATGAAGTGAACTCCAGCTGGAGGCCAGTTACAAGCGGGGTTCCCCAGGGCTCGGTACTGTGTCCAGCCCTGTTCAATATCTTTATGAATGACCTGGATGAAGGCATTGAGTGCACCCTTAGCAGGCTTGCAGATGACACCAAGCTGAATGGAAGCGTGGATCTGCTGGAGGGTAGGGAGGCTCTGCAAAGGGACTTGAACACCATAGACCGCTGGGCTGAGACCAATGGCATGAGGTTTAACAAGGCCAAATGCCGGGTCCTGCACTTGGGGCACAACGACCCTATGCAGTGCTACAGACTAGAGAAGAGAAGTTCTAGCCAGGGGAAGTCTGGCTAGAAAGCTGCCTAGAGGAGAAGGACCTGGCGGTTTTGGTTGACAGCCAACTGAACATGAGCCAGCAATGTGCCCAGGTGGCCAAGAAGGCCAATGGCATCTTGGCTTGTATCAGAAACGGCATGACCAGCAGGTCCAGGGAGCTTATTCTCCCTCTGTACTCAGCACTGGTGAGACCGCACCTTGAGTACTGTGTTCAGGTCTGGGTCCCTCACCACAAGAAGGATGTTGAGGCTCTGGAGCGTGTCCAGAGAAGAGCAACAAAGCTGGTGAGGGGGCTGGAGAAGAAGTCTCATGAGGAGTGGCTGAGAGAGCTGGGGTTGTTTAGCCTGGAGAAGAGGAGGCTGAGGGGAGGACCTTACTGCTCTCTACAACTACCTGAAAGGTAGTCGTGGAGAGGAGGGAGCTGGCCTCTTCTCCCAAGTGACAGGGGACAGGACAAATGGGAATGGCCTCAAAAGCTCCACCAGGGGAGGTTCAGGCTGGACATCAGGAAAAAAATTTTCACGGAAAGGGTCATTGGGCACTGGAACAGGCTGTCCAGGGAGGTGGTTGAGTCACCTTCCCTGCAGGTCTTTAAGGGACGAGTGGATGAGGTGGTGAGGGGTGTGGTTTAGGGAGAGTTAGGAATGGTTGGACTCGATGACCCAATGGGTCCCCTTCCAACCTAGTGATTCTATGATTCTATTATAACAGCTGCCTGCTGTCATATGCCAGACACTTTGATGCAGTGACCTGTCCAATCCATAAGAGATCTTCCAGGTACCACCAACACAGCTCATGAGCAGGAAGTAGAAACATCTCCAACACATATAGCACTGCAGCAAGTTATCACCCCCTTGAAAGCTACTTCAACATAGGTGGATAAAGTCTCTTTCTGTACTTAAATCCGTGCACAAATATTTTCAGCCCCTCCACACAGTCACCTTCACACCAGCCTTTCTTTGCAGTACACTCCTACAACGACCTAAAGCAGGCACTGTGCCCCGTGTATCACTAACGGGTAAGGAAAAACATACTCACACTCACACCTCCACTCTCCTAGCCATAGAGGCTACGTAAATGAGGAATCTGACTGGTTATAAAAATTCAGTTTTACTCTTATGAATCTTTTTCTTCTATTTTATGTCAGTTATATTCCAAAAATCAGTCATTCAGGATAGATGTTTTATCAGCATAGATATTTCAATCCTTTTACACTAATTCATTGGGTTCCTAGATTCTAGTCACAAGGCTGCATCACTTCCATTGCCTTTCACCACTTCTTTACAACTGTTTCAACTTGTGCTCTTCTCCTCTGACTTCCTCCTTTCCCTTCCCACCAGCAGCCTCCCAAACTAATAAATCAGTATGTCTCCATCCACATCAAAGAAGGCCAAGCACCATATTCCCAGTACCGGCACAGTACTGGAAAAGGGCATTAGCTATGTCCAGAGCCAGCAAAGCTTACCAGCTGACATGCAAGACAACTGGGAACCAGTGCTAAGTGGCACTGGCACACAAACTGGCTTTGGGCCAGAAACAGATCCACCAAACCTCCACCACCTGTTTCCCTATGCCCAGCAGATCTTGATCCAAGCTCTTTAAAGGCTGTTTCCTTGCATGGGATTCCCTTTCTTCCTTGTCTAAGCAAAGCTTCCAGCAATTCGGGGTCAGATCTCAAAATTGCAGCATGACAAACATTTTCCATTCACAAATAAATCCCAACCAAAAAGTTTAAGCTGAACCCCATACAAGAATATCCAGTCAACACTCACTACTCCAGCAGGTAAACAGATTCTGGGACTGAACTGTATCCCACTACTGGATAACTACAGTTATAGGAACAAACACTGCTACAAGTATTTCAGTGGCTGGCTAAGAACAGACTGAGCAGATAAAGCAGCAGGTGCTTGGTGAAAGCTGGCCCCACACAACTACACACGTACACTTGACAGAAACACATCCTCTGAGCAGCCTCAGCAGGTACTGCACCAAAGTCTTCCTTTTGCAAACTGCTGCAGCAACAGTTATGACTGAAGTGTTTCAATCCAACAGGTGTACCAGCAGACAGATGTTTAAAATACTAGAACAGGAATCCTCCATTTCCAGTAAGTAAATAGCCCCAGGTTATTCAAATCCAGTGCTCTACACAGAGGGAGCCTGTGGGGAGGGTCAGTAGTTCTTCCGCTTCCCTCCTTTGGGCCACAACATCTCAGCGCTTCAGGAGCATGTCATCTGCTTGGCAGTCCCCTTGCTGATGAGGACACTCACCGGGAGCCCCATGGCCATAAGCAGGCAGTCACTAGGAGCTGGGGAAATTCTGTGAGCTACTTTACATCTACATCCCTCCTTACTGGACAAAGTTTCTGAGGAAGCCAAACTGGCTGAGGCAGCAGTGTTTTGTTATTCTTCCCAAAACACAAAAGTTAAAAAGCACATCAAAATCTCAGCAAGACAATACTAAGGTATAAATTCCCAAAGAGAGCAAGACAGTAGAAAGGCCACTGTTCCCACTGTATTCTCCACACGCACTTCCACAGGCATGCATGTAAAGGCTGATAAGTCATCCACTGTTACAGCCATCAAACACAATGTGTGGACATGCAGTGTGGGCCATTTCATGGAAACACAGAAGCTTAAGCTCTCGTGTTTGCCTGTCTCACAATGACATCTGTATATCCTAACTATTCAAAACTGGTCTGTTCTATTGAATTTTGTCAAGTGACAGCATGTGTAAATTTTCTGCGTTATAACAAACTACAGCTTCTGAGGTATCTCCAGTAGTCAGAAGAGATTAATTTTTAACCTGTGGAAATTTTAAAAACCATGTCTACTACAAGCAGAGAACACGCAGACAGTCTCTCAATGGTAAGAATGTCCACTAACAGCAGAAAACAAAAGGGCTTGAACTTGGGACTCAATGTGAATATTTCTATTTCTTTTGCTCAATGTGAATTTAAAGTAGTTGAGGACGGATGAAACTGATTTCTTAGAAGTCAAACAGTGAAACAACACCTAGTTCCAAACCAACCATCGCAGCTTTCAGCAGTTTTACAAAACTCCTAGGAAACTGTTCTGTCAGTTTGAGGCATTAGTGGTCATTCCTGAACTGAGCACTTCATGTCTTCAGAATGGCTGTGCAACTTGTCACTCGTGTGGGAAAAGCCTGGAAGATGGGCAGCATAACCACAGGTGGAAACGGTTACCCAAGGAACACTGAGACATCAACATAGAAGGTGCACACAGACTCGTAGCCACAAAGCACAGATAAGCCAGCAGATGAAGCTAGAAATCACTCTCCTAGCATAAGCTGAGCGCAGCTTCAAGGTCTTACCCCTGCTAGGCATCAACAGGCGCTTCTTCATGTTGCCTGATAGAGCACAAGTGAACAGAAAAGAGAAAAACATCACATCAGCAACCCGAACAGCAGCAGTTTAAAAAGTTCTTCATGTTAAAACACAAACAATAAGATACCATATGTTTGTAATTGTATTTTAGAGAAGCCACATAAAAAGTTAAAATTAAAGGTAAAAAATGAGGTTCCCTGTGCAGGGTCACTCTTAAACCAACTGTTCCTTTCCTTTGCTAAGGAGAGGTACTCTCCATGTTCTCACTCCTGTTGAGACCATTTGAACAGACTATTTTATCCTCATGTGAGAAAAAGCCTACACTTCCTCTTCCCCAGCAATCTCAGGCCAGAGCAACTCTTTAGAACAGAGCCCTGGAGTCTGTTCCAGGAGCATCCTGTGTCTGTCTCCCACTTCAAACACCTTCCCCTTGCCTTTCACTCTTGAGGAGATGAAGCCCAAACTCTACTGCACAGAGGAGCTTAGTGACAGGGCCAACAAAAACAAATGCTGGTTTTGCACAAGGCAGGAGCAGGTTTATGCAATACCAGACCTGGCATGTCTGTCTCTCTCAGCTAAGCAGCAGCCTGCCTCTCTCAGTGGCACGCAGCCTCTGTAAGCTTTGCCAACAGCCAGGTGATCGACACATTATAAAGCCACCTAGGAACTGCAGAGCTGTTACCTAGAGGTTAAAAAAGCTGTAAGCTCAAAAACAAACCAGAACATCACTGGCAAAAACTATTAAGGTTTTCTCCCTATTACTCATTTAAAAACTGAAAGGAAGTTTCCCCTTCCCTGATCCATCTGCAAGGTTGCTCGAGTCAGGCAATCTCACTCACACAGCAGCTTCCTGTGTGTTTACCACCAGCATGCACACGCGTCACATGCAGAGGAGAAATGGGACAAGTGACTTACAAAAGGAAAAAATTACCCACCCCTAAGAGCAAGAAACTTTAAAACCACCACCCTTTCTCTAAATTTAAACAGTATCCTTGTATACTGAGGAGACAGAGAAAAGGCCTAGACAGACAATACACATTTTTCAGAAAAACATTTACCATCCATTCCATTGTGTTGCTCGTAACTTCTTTTTCCTAGGATAGTTGGGGACCCATTGTTAATGACAGGCGTAAACTTAGCAGGAGTCAGATTGTTGAGAGAACTGGACAAGTTCTTTGCAGGATCTGGTTTTGGAGGACATGGATGAGACTCTGTGGTAAAACAGTAAGGATTTGTTTATTAGTGAAGAATTATAACTCTGAAAACAACCTGCACGCTTCCAAGTTGATGAGTACACCTCCCCTTGTATACAAACTGTCTTAGCCAATAATTTTCACTGGAAATTGCTATTTATATAAATCATTTTAAACATATTTAGGAATTCCCCTCTACCGAAGATGTTAAAATCAATGTCATTATATTAGCCTAAAACAGGAGTTGATAACAAAAGCACTTTGTACTTATTTCCAGAACACTCTTCCCCAACACTCTGGGATCGTTTTGGGGACTGTCTCTATTAAAAGCCATCTTTAGGCAGCCAGGCAACACCCCTAGACTCTGGAGAGATCACAACTTTGCCAGTTTTGCAAGGTTTGTAATAAATACAGTATGCAAACTGGCCAAACAAGTGAGGATGTGAAGAACCACCACAAAAAAAAACCACAAAAAACCACACAGCATCTGAATTCAAACTTCTGGCCAAGGCAGAGATCAAGCAGTTCAACTGGGAAAAATTTGAGAAAAAGTTACATGCGACAACAAATGGGAGCTACAACTGAGTTGTTCTCTCGCAGCCCTGACAGGCAAGTAACACAAAGCACACAGAATTTAAAAGCACACTGAGCATGACACCTCCAAAAAACATGTTCTTGCCAGTCCCTCAGCTCCCCTCCATTTCCTTCCCTCCTTTCTTCCAACTCAAATCAGAACACAACACAGCACTAACAAAATCTCAAATCTACTGCTACATTCTGTACAACTGATAAAAACAGGATTTTATCGAACAGTGAATCTTCTCCCTTTATTGGTTTTCTTTGGTTGCACTATATGAATCCAAAGGCTTCTCAATCTGTAACTCATTAGCACACAGTAGAAGTACAAAACTCAGAGAATCAGTAAATATTTAATAAACTCTGAGCCTTCCAATATTCCATCAAAAATGTTCAAAGAAATATAAAGTCAACTCTGGTGTTTCTTATCAGAGTAAGAAGGCAACTAATTTCCTTGTTTATCTGAGGCCTGTGAAGTACCACCATCCAAGCTAGTTTTCTGTGGTTAGAATCATGTTAGGCTGCTGTAACGACCTTAGACATGTCTTCAGGCTATCTTTAGCAACAGCAACACTAGGGAAAAAGATTTTGAATTCAGTTGTAGTCAGAGCTGGCACGTCACATAGTGGTATTTTAGATGCTTCCGGCACCTATAACTTATACCAAGGTGCTGGACGGAGCTGCTCTGCTCCCCGCAGGTCAGCTTATGAGGCTCAAGTCCCCAACAAAATCATAAAAAAAAGAAAACCTGCTAAACAAAAACTGAGAAAAAAGTAAAGAATGAAATAATAGTCCCCTTGCCTAGCTCCAGCACAGAACAGCCAGCAACTGATCCGCAAGCTTGCTGAGGGTGCACTCAATGCCTTCATCCAGGTCATTGATAAAGACATTGAACAGTACTGAGCCCTGGGGAACCCCACTTGTAACTGGCCTCCAGCTGGAGTTCACTCCATTTACCACCACGTAAAAAAAAAAAAAAAAAAAAAATGGTTAGCAGAATTCACTAGTAGTATTTGTTGTTCGCTTGGGATTTTTCGTTTGCTGTTGTTTGGGGTTTTTAATACCTAAATACCGGAGCACTGCTTCTAAAGGCTTTCGAACCACTTGCTTTAATAGCAATGGGTTTTCTGATGCCTCAGGTAAACGTGCTGTGCCTGTAAAATAAAGAAAATTAATTAGAGGGTAAAGACATTTAGATACTAGAGCAAAACTAAATAAGTAACTCAAGTGTCCCGAAAGAGCTTTCCAATCAAAAGGAATTTTACAAGTTGCCAGCATGTCTTGGTCATAGGACACAAATGCAGAATGCTAAATGTAATAGCAATCATGAATATTTTAAACCAAACAGCTCATGAATTTTCCAAGTTATTTGGTCTAGCCCAACAATACGTTAGAATGCTCCGCAGGCACAGTCAGATTTAGTGAAATCACTAGCCATGTGCAAGAGAGCATCTCAAGGAGCTGCAACCCAAACTTTATAGGAAAGGGATCTCAAAGTGCTCTTTTGCAAGTAGGTCCCCAGCTGCACTACCACTCACACTCTGCTTGATTGCTGCACTGTTAATAGGCAGATAGGGATGTCTTGCAGCATGCCATGGGCGCAAGATATCTCGACATAAACGTCTGGCAATTCTTGTCAGTTTGGTTGTGTGGAGATAGAAAGCTTGTCGTGTCTTCATAGCAAACTTGGGACTCCCACTGTTTCGTACTGGCACACCATGAGGACTCTAGGAAGAAAAGAAAATAAATAGAGTTTCTAAAAGCTAATTATTAGAAAGTATGGTTTTAAAGAAGAGGAAGAATATCACTTTCCACTACTGATTCACAGACATGAGAACAGAAATAGTAATAAATTAATGAAAGTAGTTTCAGTCTAGCTATTACCCATTTCCCAAATCTTACCCATTGACATTGGGGAATTTTGTTCCAAAACATCTCAAAGGATAAAACGAAGGCAAACTTTTTTTCTTCACAGGGAAATATTTATTTCTGTGCTGAACCAAGTTTTAAAGTAGGCATCCAAAAGCCAGACCTAAAGAAGTCACCTGGTGCTGTGGCATGATTTGGTGTGTACAGAGCCAACAGAAGCAGTCTCAAACTTTGGGTGCCTGGAGTTACTCCAGGTATACAATGTAAACTCCTTTAAAAATCATTTCTAAGAGAGACAGGAAGAGCTGTAGGGCTAAAACATAAATCGCAAACTCACTTCACAGAGCAAACTTACAGCATGCAAGAACCTTTTTGTCTCACAGTTGCATGAATTTACTGAACTCATTGAGTAGGTTTTACAGAGTTGTCAAATATTCACTACATGCAATAAACAACAACATTGAAAGGCATTTATATGAATGACAGAGAACAAAAGCAGTATCTTCTTCATGAAAAGCAACAAAAACAACCAATAAAACAGTGAAAGCAGTATCTTATTAACTGAACCCTGGCCACGGAGGGAAACGTCAGTTTGGGGAGAACGAGGCTTTCTCTCCTCTGACTATTTACATCCTTTTTAATTAACAAACAAGAAGTATAAGGCTGATAAAACCTGGCAGTTACGTCAGCAACTAGGTAGCTCCAGATTGCAAACAGAAGCCTGGAAAGAGGTTACACAAGAGAAAGAGAAAAGAATGATAGCAAAAAAACTAGGAGAGGGGAAAAAGCCCAATCTAAGACCAGATCTCAGTGTGCACTATCCTTCTGCCCATGTAATGAAGTTAATTTTTCCAGTCAGCCCAATGTATGATGCTTCCAGGCTGAACTTCCACCACATTCAGAAAAATTCTGAGAATTTTGGGTTTTAAATAAAAATGGAAAACTAAACAGAAGCAGCTCAAGCGGTGCTTACACAAACCTATCCAAAATGAAGGAAGATTAATTAAAAAAAAAAAGGAAGAAGCATAAAACCAAGATCAGGGATCTGTAAAATGCCACCAGTTATTTGGGGCATGGAATACTGAATGCGCCTTGGAAAGGGAATAGATTTCAAGAAATAATAAAATAACAAAAAAGTCCTCTTTCCCCTAGAGCAAAACCAATAGAAACTGAATACCAGAAGCACTGAATACCAGAAGCACCGTCTGGCACTTCAGCCTTTTCCACTAAGCTACTGAATACATCTGATGGCTAGTTTGCTAAACTAATGATTGCTTTTTCTCAGGGCAGTATTTATCAACAAATGAGTTAGAGTTGAAGTAAATGTGCCAGCTTTTGTAAGACACATACCAAACAAAAGGACAACAATGGAGGCTGAAGGCATTCTTTCTATTGTTCAATATTTAAGAACAGTGAACAATTAGTCAGGTATTGTAGCACTGCTCTCAGGCAAGAGCAGCGAGCAGTCCTGCAGATACCTACCAAATTATTGCGGTTTGGTCCTGGTCTCTCTCCATCTAACCGTGTTGGCATTTTCAAGCCACCGTATTTCTTCCAATAGGTCCAACAGGATGCACAGAGGCGACACTGCATGTTAGGGGGACCCCAAGAATACCACTGGTAAGACTGTGTGGCTAGAGATAACAAAGGTGGAAATTATATATATCCTTAAACAGGATCACTTTTCAGAGCTTATTCTCTTTAGAACCATTACAGAAGAAAACCCCTACAAAAGAAAATCCCCACAAAAACAGTGAAAGGCTCAAACAGACCTTAAAAGCCTGACGGTGGCTTCACTGTCATCACCACTGTTAAATATATTTGTGATTTCAGCAGAACTAATTACACATATCAACCCCTTTTAAAACATGAACAGAAAAAAAAAACCTAGTAGGATAGGAAAGTTTTGTGCTGATGAAGCTGAAAGCTCTTATTTTGCAGGATTGGTAGACAACAACTTCTGCAGAGCACAGGAAAAGAGATGGAAGATAGTCTTCAGGAACTCCCCAGACATGAAGTTTATCACTACAGAGCACAAGGAATCTGTGACTTGACTTCTTATATAGCCCTACATTCCAGCATCTCTAAAGGGTCCCCATGAAGGAGCACAATCATTAGAATTCTGCATACCAACATCAGGCAGCTGACCAAATGCAATATTACGTATTTAGAGATCTACTGAAAAATGTTCACCCCTAGTGATTTAAGTCTTTGCCAATGCTGACCTGCAATTACACAGGACATGTAACTCCTTTTGTGCTTCATAGTTGTATGTACACGTGCAACACAAGCAACACAAAAAAACTTCGATTAAATGCTGCTGTGTCTAATTCTGTCCCCTCACCATTCCGAAGCCTTCTCTCCCATCCTTCATCACAACACAACTTTTATTTTACTGCTTGCCACACAGCAGTCACACTCTCTGTGCACCACTGCCACGCTAGCGTGTTACTTACTGTAACAGCTTTCACAGGCCCGTCCTGCTCCTGCGTTCTGTGCCTGCGCTCCAGTACCATTTACCACTCCTGGTTTGACATTATTTACATTGATCTGGTTGGGGTTTGGCTTGTTACTTAAAATACAAAGCAAAAAGGAGGACCAACGTTAACCAAGGCATGCAATTTTGTGCTTGATTTTCAAAAGCATGGCCCAATACATCTGAAGATTTACATTTTGTTCATTGCAGGGCTTCCAGAACAAGTTGTACTTACCAGCAATCTGACTTCCATGAATACACTGTCTTCAACAGTATCTAAATAACACCTATAATAAACATAACTATAATAATAGTTCGATGCCATTTTCAAGAGCCCAAACCCAATTAAAAAAAATAAAGCAGCAAGGTCAGGTAACTTACTCACTATCCCAGACATCCTTATCTAGGTGACAAAAAGATTTCACCTAGAGATCTCTCTCACGGGACATCTGAGGGACATTTTACTTAAATCTCCAAAACAAAGGCTGAGAGACAGAGTAGGAGAGGTAGCCAAAAAAGCACAACCCCTGCCTTATTCACGGAAAGGTAACTCCATACTGCAGACAAATATTTCCATTACTGCAGAGGTTTGCACCACATGGGCACAATTCACCCAAACCCATCCAACTCATTGAACAAAGTCAATGTGACAGAACACATACACAAGGATGAGACTTCCGACAGTTCTTAAGCTATGGTCATGGGCTTCTAATAGAAAGCATTCAGATTTCTACCAAATGGAAAAAGTCTGAAAGCCTAACATCTATAGAGTAAGAAATGCATCAATGGCTCTCACTAACACATTCTCATGCAACACCACCTCAATCACCTCAGCTCAACCCTAGGCTCTCTTAGGAAGGACAAAAGAAAGGCTACTGGCAGGAGGTAAAAATGGATGGGCAAACAAAGCCTTGGCAGAGTGTGGAACAGTACAAAACCTCTGCAGAGGAAGAGGTGTCTGAACAGAAAACAAGACATTTTAAAAAAATCCTTGGCATGGGAGGGAACAAGAAGGACAGAGAATCGATATTGCAGGGACAGGACTTCCGGGGATCAGAGGAAGGTGGGAAAAGGCACACAAGAAGTTTCAAACAAGGATACACAAAGAGCTTATAAAACAGGGAAGGACTCCCAAGTGCTGCTAGGAGCTCAGCTTATAGAAGCAATAGAAAGCAGGCAGCCTTTGATGCCAGCTTCTGAACACAAGCTCCAAATCACAGTGCTGATCACATTTCCTTCATATTCTGTTACCTGAAGGCTGAAGGGAGTGTGCATATCATAAACACATGATTTGGAATCCACTTATTCAATCAGAAATACCTTAAAATGATTTTCTGAAAACAGATTTTCTTACACATCAGTTGCCCCAGAATTCTTAATCCTTTTCACCCTGCCTACTGGTGCAAACTCAGCACTGTGAGAATATGTCCAAAATAATTTCTTTCTAACAGAGCATCAACATTAGGTTTCACATTATCTGTAATGAGCCCTGAAAGAAAGGAGTTCCAAGTGACTGAACTCAGAAGACAACTGTCCCTCCCAGCCCCAGAACTAACCCAAACACCACTGGAAAGCTTACACTGCCCTGGAAGCCAGAAGGTCATCCTTCTCCTCATCTGAAAATATCTGATCAGGAGATGCAGAGCTCACTAAAGCTCCACTGTTGTTGGAGTCAAGCTCACTGTTGGCTGTGAACAACCTACAAGGACCACAAACAATGCATAAAGAGGTAAGAGAGTATGTGCTCAGTCCAGCATTCTGATGGTGCCCCTCACTGCAAAGTTCTGGACCTTGCTGCAGAAGAGAAAGCTTAGGAAACTATGTGGCACAGAAACACTGCGAATCATTTGTTCCCTCAGTACAGTGAGGAGCCTGTACAGAGCCCAAAAGAAGCAAAGGAGAGAAAAAAATGAAGGCATAGAGATGAACAAGCCTGATTAGATTTTCTTCTCCTCTTGCTTATTAATTTGCCCAGCTCTTACAAGGATTAATGTGTTTCAGGGTGTTTATTAGAACGGCAAGAAGTTCTGACACCACAGATGGCAGGAGATCCGTGGAAACATTTAATGAAGGGTAAGCTGAAAGAGGGTGCATTCAACTACCCAGCATTCTGCTCTGGGATGTCACTATAGCAACCTGCTGCTAAAGAACTTTTGCCAATGATTCACTAGTAAATTCCATGGGCAAATATTACCCAAAACAGTCCTCACAGTGCACACTGCTACCAGCAGCGTAGCTCAAGAGCCAGAGAAAAACACTGAAATAAGAAAAAACAGGCCTCCGTTCACGGTCTTACAGATCCACATCAAGCATGTTGCTTCCTTTCAATGCCTTGCTTTATCCTCTGTAAAAGGCCATAAAGAGTCAAAAATTCATCAGTAAAGCTCACAAAAGTTTTGGGGTTTTGAGCAACATGCTGGAAAGCCATGATGTATCTAGTCGTGAACAGCTGGTTAAGAACAAGCCTGCACACACTGGCATGCACAACCTGAGTACCAAGATTGCATGTAGAAAGCAGGGTAACAGCCTGACTCCATTGTCCTCTCTACAAGCCTTACCAAACTTTTATTCCAAACACAAGTGAAATGGACAGACTGGTGAGAGCTGATCACCAAATCACACTGACCACAAAACTGTCACACTGTGGTTAAGCAACAACTTCACTTCAGGACTGTGGAAGAGTACCATCAAAGCAGCTGCACCAGCACCAGAGAGCATGCTGCTCCAAAGCCAAGGTGCCGTTCCACAGGGGCGGTAACAATACAACTGAGGCAGCTAATGTCTTCATCATACGAGAAGCAAAAGGCTCTTAATTGTTGATGATATGTTAATTAAATTTGTTTGATATCACCAAAGCTATATATAATGGATGAATCATTAGGCAATTAATGAAGCTGAAGTGAAAGATGCAAATAAGGTAGTGAGAATACCAATGGTGTGGTAAATTATCATTTCCAGTTATCACATAAGGAATGTAAGTCTTTTAAATGGGCTTCCACTGCACTGGAGTAGTCAGTTATACTAGCACAGCAGACAAGAAGTGCGGATTTGTGGGCTGTATTCTGCTGGAGATCAAGCACAGCTAAAGGGATTAAGGTGATAAAGCACATGTAGAAAGGTGGCACTGGAAGGCAGCCAACAGGCAGTGAAGCCCCTGCCCCAAAAAAACAAACCAGAAAGTAACCTTGAGCTCCACACAACACCAAAATCTCTTTGTTTCCTGTTATTCAGGAAACCATAATGGTGCCAGATTCAACAGCACAATTAAGAAATAAAGCCTCAGCAGCAAGAACAATTTTTAATCCTTTGAAAGGAACATTTCTGCCACCTTCCTGGAGGCATCTAACTCAGGTGTCTGGATTCCTTACCCAGACAAGAAAGAGAGAGGCGAGCTCACATCACAACTCTCCAGGTTACTGTAAACATCCACCTCTGAGAACAGGTCATGACTACTAAACAATGCTTTTGAAAAGGAGAAGCTTTCCCCAACAAAATCATAGAATCACCAGGTTGGATAGGACCCACTGGATCATCGAGTCCAATCATTCCTAACACTCCCTTAAACCATGTCCCTAAGCACTTCATCAACCCCTTCCTTAAACACCTCCAGGGAAGGTGACTCAACCACCTCCCTGGGCAGCCTCTGCCAGTGCCCAATGGCTCTTTCTGTGAAGAATTTTTTTCTGATATCCAGCTTGAACCTCCCCTGGCGGAGCTTCAGGCCATTCCCCCTTGTCCTGTCCTCAGTCACTTGGGAGAAGAGGCCAGCTCCCTTCTCTCCACAACCTCCTTTCAGGTAGTTGTAGAGAGTAATAAGGTCTCCCCTGAGCCTCCTCTTCCTCAAAATGTTGAAGATGGCCATTTTAAGTAGCACAGCTATAAAAGAGAGAACAGCCTTACACCAGGCTGCAATGGATCTGTGCACAGTTCAACAGGGAAGGGAAAAAGCCTTGCTTCTCAGGTAGAGGACAACCAGGAAACAGACAAAGGAACTACCTTCAGCTTGGTAAGCGTTTGCCTCTTTTAGTCATCTAAAGCTCTGATCTATTCCTTGTTTTCCCATTAGCTTAAAGAATGAGGCAGAGCGGGGAGAATAATACTTCCCTCCTTCACAAGCCTTTGAAGGCCACATTTTCAGCTTGTCAAAGTGCTTTGAGATTCACAGATAAGACACTATTAAGCAGAATGTATTAATTTGCATTTACAGGTGTAAATTCAAAATCCATATTTTACATCAGAACATTGTGGAGACTCAGGATTGTACAGAGCACTCCATTCTTCTCTTTCTGTTCTTACCCTTTCTAATATCACTTAGATTAAAGCAAAAGAGAGAAAAGCCACACAGCATTCTATGTCTCAGTCTTTGTGACTTGCAGATGTCCCAATCCCAAAAAGCATCAGCTACACAACCAGACCTCCCTCAAAAAGAGGGATCTAACTAGTACATACGATGCCTGTGAGATCAGCAAAATCAGAACAAAAATTCTTCAGGCTGTTGCAGAAAATGTTTGGATACCCATCAGACAGAGACTCAGTCTACATCTGTAATAGGATAGGTCTCCAAGCACCATGTTCACGCTGGTGGATGGCAGGCTGAAGCTTGTAAGATCATGGAATTGCTTTGTGCATTCAGGACTCTGCTGCTGCTTTATTAAACACTGATCCCCCTGGCAGAGAATTGCTATAGAAAACAACTAAAATATATTTTCCTGTATTTCCTGAATACAGAATTCAACTGGTTTTATACTTCCTCCTTTCACCAGGAAAGCACATTCACGCCTTTCAACCTAGAGAATGCATTACAAAGCTATGCCTACGAATACTGGGTTCGGTCACATCAACTACAGATGTCTGTCTCAAAACCCGGGTTTCTTCTTGGAAGAAACACAGAAATGTCTGTCCAATATCTAGGACAGAAACATTTTTCCAGTATCTAGGATGCTGGTTTAGGACATCATAACTTCACATCAATTACCTGCATGACCCTGCATGGAGTACCTAGTCTCTCCACGCTTCAGCTCCCCACCATATAAATTTCGGGCACACTCACAGGTTAAAATAACATCAACTATAAATCTTCACAAGGAGCTGTTGGTTCTCACTGTAAAGTATGTATGTGACATGATAAATAAACTTTGATGACTGCTTCTATTGTTTTTCTTATTATTTTCCTCCCCTCTCCCATGATTTTCCTACCAACATCACAGAAACAAAGAAGAGTCCCATCAGTGGAACACAAAAAAAAAATTTGAGTCAGATATCCTCCTGGGTCTCTCTCTGCAAACAAGCTGACATCAGTTATTGTTAGAATCGGTTTCACTCAACCAGCCGATACATTTCTGCATAGGTCTTGTGACAGCCTACATCAGGAAATTTATTTTTGAGGTGACAAGTGCATTATTATGGTTCCAGTCTCAAAACAGCGATGGGCTCAGTAACACGATAAGGACAAAATCAAAAACACTGTCATTGAGATCCCTGCACCATGTATTGCTATTACAAGCCAAGAATATAATCATCTTCTAGGTTGCAAGATAAAGTAGATGCAATGCACTTCCTATATGCCAGACCTTCTACTGAAACTCCAGTAGACATAACCCAAAAACCTTAGAAATATTTAGTTGTTGCTGCATTGGGAGGTATCAATAGCAAAAACGCAGCAGAAGCATTCATGTGGGATTAAAGAAGTAATGAACGCAATTGCTACTTTCCTGACAGACGTGAAAGGATATTGTAGGAGGAGGAAAATCTGACACCTATTTTATAAATTAAACAATATGTAAGTTAAGGTATAACACAAAATCAACCATGACTGGAAACGAATGCCAGAGACAGAAATAGCACCCACACGTGTAGGCACAGCAGGCTTTTCCTGAAGCAGAGGTAAGTTGCTGATTTGAATATATTCTCTAGACAGAAATAAGAATTATGATGCCGAGATACAGTGCTGATAAGATACCACTCCAGACAGCTGTTATCAAACAAGCCCCATAACCTTTCAAATACACAGACCTATCGACATATGTTATGATCAAAGAGCAATGGCAAGACTGCCAGGCTCTTCTCATCTGCAATATCCTTTTACATGTGCAGCCTAAACTACATTGGCTTTTGCTTTACAAGCTTATCACATTGTCAACTCATGACTAATTCAATGTCCAGCATCTCCCTGCAGAGTAACACAATTCACAAGACCAATACTGCTGAAAAACTGCATGACAAAGAATCTGTTTGGCTTCACTTTGAATATTACATCTAATTTTTAGTAAATTCACCTGAGAGGTATCAACATATTTCAAAGCCAAAAAAGAAATCAAGGATTCTCTATTTTCACAAGAAATAAGGGACTATCATGCGTGCTGAATACATAAAACTTAGTTTTGTCTTAAGTAACACAACACATGGTAGAGGTTCAGAAATATTTGAAAAGAAATAGCATAAAAGTAAAGCAGTTAGTGGGGAGAATACACATGGAGATGTATGTCGGTGTGAAAGCTGAAAAAAGAAAGGACAGGGGAGATATCAAGTCCCACACAATAACAATAGTTGACTGGGTTCTGCAGAGGGAATGCAAGAAACACATTTTACTAAGAATTTATATATATATATATATATATATATATATATGTGTGTGTTTATATAGCATCATATAGTCATTTTAATATATCCTATACATAACTTTTCATACATACAAATTACATTAGGAAACAAACATGCACTAGTGATCCAAAAATTAAGAAAAGCATATATATTATTGAGCAGTTAATTAGCCACCCTTCTGCTCACAACCATGCTGACCTGCTAGCAAGTCCCCATCTTCCAGCTCATATAAAAATAAAAATTAGAAGCAATGGTCACTCCAGGATGGGAATATTGTACAGGATGAAGGAAACGAAAACATGACAGAACAGCAACCTAATGAGGAAAGCCCCAAAGGAAAAGTCCTCAGCTGCCCAGAGAAGAAATACACCCTGTTCTAGAAGTGGAAGGGCAGCATGTGGGAGCAGCTTTGTCTTTTACACACTCCTAAGCAGCAGCATAAGCACACTGGGAGGAGTGCTGCTTTCTTCTAGCCACCTCTGAAATATCCAAGCTATCACGTTTGCTTCCACTAGGTAGCTAGCTAGTTGTTTACCAGCATCAGGGTGGGTAGCATTTACTCAGCTAAAACAAAAAGGAATTCCAGCCTACTGAAGCATCAGCAGAAGGTTCATTATATTGGTAACCTAATTTCATAGTTCTCTGATGTGTTCATTCAGCTATGTCTCTCATTATGTAATTTAAGCAAACACATAAGACTGGCAGGTTATGGAAACTGCTACACCAGATCCTCTACAACGAACAGAAAACAAAACAATACAAAAATATACTTACTAGTTGGGTATATATACTTGCTTTAGCTTGCTCTCTGCTTCTGCCGCTTTCAATCGTTTCTTTAGAAAGAAAAGAAAAATGTTAAGATTAAAAAAACCCAAAATCTATTTTACCTGGGAGTCAAGTAACACACCTGTGAAAAGTTCAGCACTTATTAATCAACATCATCATCTCCCTTTCACTGAGCATTTACCAAAAAATCCTTTTCCAACAGGAAAACATGCACTGAAAAGAACTGCGGGCACCAAATGACCACATACACAGCTTTCAAAAAACATCAAAGAGGACCAGCTGCCTTTTATAAGGACAAACTTTTCATTCCATTCCCATTCACTTCAGTACAAATTCATGCATTGCTCTTTTCTTCTTTCCGTCAGAGAAAGATCTCACATATCAGTCTGTGTTTGTTCTCCACAATAACATCCACCAACTGGAGAAGAACAAGTAGGAAATGCACCCTCTCCTATATCTCCTCAACAGCTGCAGCAATTCCAAGGTTTTGAACGAAGATTTTTTTGTTGAGTCCTCACTTTTGAAGGCTGACACAAGAGAACTTCTTTAAAAGTTACAAAGACCAAGAGCTCCGCTCAAAGCAGATGAAGAATTCCCCAAAAGACTTTAATTATGATACATCACCACTTCTGCTTAAACGTCAGCCATGGGCAACCTGTAACATTTGCACTTCCTACAGGTGAGCAGCTCTAGGTACACAAAGAATGTGCACTTGTCCTCTTCGAGGCAAATAGGAAATAAACCTCAGGCACCAGCGTGAATCTCAGGGAAGAGGTAGTAAAGGACATTATGGGAGTAAAAAGGCGAGAAGCTAACTAGACCAACCAGCCTCTGATGAAAAACACGTTGCCAGGAGAGATTACGGAACATGAGAAATGCGTACAAGGGAAAAGCAGACTTTCAGAGTATGAGAATGCACATTCAGAAAGCACACACCATTTGTATATTTACATAGCCCTACTTCAGCAAAAATATCCATTAACATTTCTACAGTAACTGGATTGCAGGATCGTTCCAATGGAATGTCTGGAGTAAATTCCCCCAGCACTGCTCCTTTTTTTAATAGCTACAGCTGTGAACATGCTGGTAGCCCACAAGAACATGGCAGAGGCAGGCAGTTAGCGTGAGCTTTTCTAACTGGCCAACAATCCCTTCTATAATGCAAACCTTCACATCATTTCAAAAGCAAAGGACATTCTGAGGTTCAAGTTTTCTCTATATTACATAGGCTAAATTAATGTAGGGTAAACATCCAGAGGTCTCTAGTCCAACCTGCTGCTCAAAACTGGGCACATGCCAACATCCATGACGGTAACAGCAAGCTGTACAAAGCCATGACAAAGCTTTCCAGACAAACTAGCAAAATGGTGGTATTTTAGACAAACAGATTAGCTTAATATTTTCTCTGCAGCAGCCTCAAGGCATGGCCTAGGCAAATAATTATAAAGCTAAATCAGTATCTTCATAGGCACAGGGAGGCCCAGAAAATGTAATAAAACTGAAAAGTGTCACTGACGAAGTGGACAAGCATAAAAATCACTTTTACAGGGACACGAGGACACACACACACAAACAATGAAGTAAAAGTTTCCCATAAGCACAAAGCTTGCTTTGATCAAGCAGCTGTCCTAAGCGGCAGTCTTCCATTTGACAGCCTGATAGGTCCTCACCAAAGCTCTCTAGTCTCCTCAAGAGCTCCCCCTTCCCTTTTCCTGCAAATAAAAGTCAACCTATCTTAGATATCAAAGAATGACGCTGTCAGACAGGAGAACAAGGACCAAAACCACAAATGGAACCTCTCAAAGTTACCCAGAGACTATGCCTTCAGAGAGCTGCATCCAAAGGCCAACTCCTCTCTGCTGCTGTAGGCAAGTTTCCCACACCGCTTCTGTTAAATCTCATCTAGGACAAACAAGGGCAGCTACCTGAAAACTGTCCTCAAGAAAACCCAAATGAAGAAATGAAGACTTTGTGGAGACAATCTTATCAATCCCACAGACTTGGAAGAACCAATAACACGCATTGTACTGGCAGTCAGTGATGGAACTAAGAGTTTCTCCATCTGAATGGACTTCTCTACACTCCAGAGAGAGGCTACTCGAAAAAAATCATCCTTCAAAATACACACTCTCAGGTGCATTTCTGTTCATGAACTGGAGACCGTTCCACCCACAGCCTAGACTGAAAACAAATCATATTTCTCCAGGCAGACTACAATATGCAGGTGCATCAAAAGATGGACACTCACAGAGTTCATACTCCCCCCAGGAATTATAATTCCAACACCAGATACTGATAAACAGCTTAAAATACTGCTTGGTGAACCTTGTACAAGAATCTTATTTCCTTGAAACCAAAGCAGTAAATTCAGGGAACTTATGCTGGTAGAGAACTGGATTTTTAATTAATTTCCACTAGATTTCTAGACTTGCTGGGGGGGAAGCCGCAGTTTTCTTGACAAAAGCTCCCAAGGGGACTATCTGGAGTCATTGTGTTATGACAGGTTCGGAAATGTCTGAATGGAAAAGCTTCATGCAAGCACAAAGTATTACCATCAGCTGAAACGTTCTACTATCCACAATGTAAAGTTAAAGCCTTGGAAACAGGGTCTTAAGCAACATTTCAGTAAACTGATGATGAATGTTAATCTCGCACCACAGGGTTTCCTTGTGATTGATGACAATGGTGTGAGCTCTGAGCTAACAACTGTTCTAAGTTACAGTTTCAGAAGGTACCACAATGTGGAATAAGAGGAGGCTGGTTTTGTATTAAATACTTGTGGCTGTGGACAATCAATAGATCAGATACAATGAGGTTCCTATTCTCTTGACAGTGCCTGACACCAGAAGGCACAAAAAAGAGGTGCCTGAAATGCAGCCATGCAAAATGTCGGAATGATCCCGCCACAGAGCAAGTGATTTGCTAGGGCTTTTGTCGGTTATTAATTGATCTGTGCTTGAAGTATATTTATGCCATAAATTCTTAATGTTGTCTGATGTAGTTAGGAATGCCCTCATCCACAAAACCCCCCTGAACTTTTGTAACTTTTCCTCACAGTTTTGGCCCAATTCCTCGCACTTTTTAGCCTTGGAGTTACCTATATATGCACATCTTGAGTATATGCCTCTTATTTATCTCACCATATTTCCCAATCTGTAAAAGGGAGATATTACCAACTTGTCTGTCCCAGAGGGACCAAGAGATTAAATACTAAGCACTGTACATTTGAGTTGGTGCAAACCCATCTGTCCTTTTATATACCTCTCCTTAGATTTAACATCTTTCATTCAATCCACTAAGCCTGAAAGAGTTCTATAATACATGACATATCAGAGCAAATGTTTTGTGGTCATTTCTAAAGCAGTGAACGTTTATAAGAGGAAAATAACAGCAGAAAAGTCCAGAAACGGCAGGGGATTATTTCAAGGTCTGCAACACAAGAGTCTGGGTTGGTAGACAGCACAGGGGTTTCCTTGACACCCTCAAGTATTAAGCCTTTATTAGCTGATGAGTGGGGAAGACAGTCTCTAAATTGCATTGTTGGGTATTTAGAGAACTTGCATGCTGTTGGTTCTCTTTCAGAACTCTGAACACACAAGCACTGCTTGGGAGGCAGGGAGATGGGGCAGAAAAGGCATCGGTTCATGGTGCATTTGGAGAAGTGTTTTCAGCTGCTTGTGCTTCAGTAACACATGCAGCACTGATGTGTGGTACCTACAGTCTCTGTCACATGCTTGCCAAAGCTGCCATAGTTCATGTTACTGAGGCAAAACAGGAGGTGTTTCAGGATAAAACACCTGTATACGCAGGAAAACATTTCTTTGATGTTATTTCTGCTTTGCTAGCACACAGTACTTTATGAGTCTGGTACATTAAGACATCACTCAGCTCTTGGCTAGGTACAAAGGAGGTTTGCTTTCTTTAATAAAAGAGTGTTATTTTATCTACATAAAGATTTACCCAGAGCTCCCTCCTTTATGCTCCTTACCTCATACAGTCAAATATAGTGGCACTGCCACTTTCTCCCTATCTTCTCAACACCATGCATACATTAGACCTGATTTGCTCTTTCTCTTCCTCCTACATTGTTGTAATGGCACTTCCACAAAATAAACAGGAACAGTAGATTTCATTTGATCTTCCTCTTGAAGTTGCAATGCAAAAAGTAAATTGAAGACTTCAACTCTCAGAAAATGTGACTAAATCGGTCATCTGCCAATACCATGTCCTGAGCTCTTCTCAATTGCATCTCAACAGTTGGAAAGTGTTATAGTTAAAAGCTTTCAGGACTTCCCCTCATAATATGCAAAACAGCAGAAGCATTTAAAGAGCCAAACAAAGCATCCTAGAATTCACAACTACATAAGAACTCAACCTTCACTTTGAATGAAAACGTAGGCATAGTCAAACATCACAACTCCTGAAACATCTGATGAGCTTTCCAGTCACTGGGGGAAGCCACCAAGCAGCAGCTACTCAGTGGACATCATTTCAAACCTTTCTGAATCTGAAGTAGATGCTCTTGTGAACTGACAGGGAATCTGTCTCAAAAAAAAGGAAGCATCCAAAGGAGACATGGGATACTCAATTTGGAATACATCTCCTCATTTTCTTCAGGACAACTCTGAAAGAGTGTCTTTGACTCTTGGGATCACTTTAGACAGACATCGAAGAGCCTACATCAGATCACAAATTCTGCATCAACGTTGCACCAGGAGAATTACTTCTTCTAGCAGTTCTGTTCCTGTAGCCTCAATCCTTCTATTTTAATGATTGAACTCCTAATTATGCTGGTAATCTTCAACAGCATGGTATGGCTGAAGCCAAATAAAAATTACTGGATAAGAAATCCAAGTGTATGCTCCAAAACAAGTCCATTTGCATGTATCTCAGTCACTATTCTACTCACCAGACAAGGAAGCGTTCAGCCTTCTGGTCCTAGGTGTACCACGCATCCTTCCCTCACACACTGCAAAAAGAACACCTTGTGCTACTTATTTGCAGAATCGTCTGACTGCTGCAGCTGTAGTTCTAAGCTAAAGTAGGACCTGGTGCTTCTGTTACTCTTCAACTCTGAGAAATGGTCTTCTCCTGAAATCAATTCAAAATTTAACTTCCTCGATGGTAAGAAAAAGACAGATTCTGCTTCAGGATTATGACAGTGCTTTCACCCTCAAGAAAATCTCTAAGGAAATAGAGGAGGCAAATGGTTCCCCCCTAACTGGTTTTACACCAAAGCAGGCAATTGGCTGATGACAATGAAATTCTTTACTATGTTGTGTAACTCACAGGAACGGACTGTTTAAACAGATTTAAGTTTTTAAGTTATAAACAGATTTAAGATTTTAAGTTCATTGAGCCAAAGACATCTAAAAGAATAAGCCTTTTTTAAAGACAATTTTTTTACAAAGACAATAACATACAGCCATGGAATATAATGTACTCATCTTCTTAGGAGGCAGACAAATGAAAGTGAAGCAACTAAGGATATGCACTTTTCATAGCCTTACTTAGGACATTTCCAGTATCTCGCGTACAGGAATGCTCTTAACCCCACGACCATTTTGTGGTATTAGACTAAAGAATCAACACATGACCAAGCGCTGTGAAGAACAGATGGAAAAAGTGATGAGGGATGTGCTTTGTCAAAAGACTTTTGACCACATCAAGTAAAATATAAATATAATACATCTTTATTTCAAATGCAACCTCCTATGCTTTCTTTGTGGTTATATATAGATAGCTCTCCCAGGCTTTTTATTAATGTTTAATAGTAGTATTTGCCTCTACAAGCTGGGAATTAGATAAGAGCTCTTCAGCTCAGTTCAGACTTAATTGATGCGATATCTCTGTACTGCAATTTCTACCTGCTCAGCTTATTTTCACACTGTGCAGAGCCTGTAATTTGAAATCTTCCCCAGATCCCAATTCCTGAAACACTGCTGGGCAGCACAGGTAAAGTACAGTATAACCATGACAAAAATCCACTGCATAGGAACACAGCAAAACGCTATGAGAACTGCAGGTTTATTGGGGTTTTAATTGCTGTAATAACAAATAATTAAAGTCTTTCATGCAACTTTCCCCTCTGTGATTTTGTCTATGTAATAAGAAAGCTCAAGAAAGTAGAAAAAGCAAAAGAATTTAACCGCTTCCTAATCAAGGCACACTTTCTCCAGTTGTTTTTCCTTCCCAGCACATAGGCCTGGAAGCACGCGCCTGCCTCCTATGGTACCCAAGACTGAACACCAAAGAAACTGAGCAACAGAGAGATCCTTTTTGTTCTAATCTTTCCCAAGAATTACTACTCGTTTGCTGTTCTGACTGCACAGGGGTGACATTTTCAAGCAACAGCCTAAGATTCTAATTTTCACTGACTGACGCAATAACCTTCCTCGCTTTTTCTAATACTTACCATATTGCTAGATGGATTTTTACCACTAAAGGAAGATGCAGGGAAGAAGATAAATGGATACCTCTCAGTGCAAATATTGAGCACAGTACAGGCTGAGTACACTCAGCTATCGTCTCCTGAAAAGCTATATGTCAGTATACAACATTCACTGTATCAATGACACAGACAGTCCAATGGGTAAAGAAGATACCACAACATCATTTCTCCAGCACCATTTTTCTCCATCATACCAGCTTCCACCCACCACCATCCCACTTTCCTACTACTCATTTCTTACTGGAAGGGAAAGTTTCAATCAAAGAATGAACATGGGGAAATACTGGCATGACGATGCAGTCAGTATTTTTAAAAAAGTAAACAGAATAGATGTACAACAGAGTTCTCATTTGCCCTCAGAATCCCTCAGTAATTTAAACAGTGGAAAATGGTAAAAATCATATTACCGACCAAGGTGCCCAAATATAGCACATGCCAAATACAGGTCACTGCCTCAGGCATAATTCCCAATGGAGCAAGTTAAGGCAGGACATTTTTATAAATCCAATTTTTCTAATACTTTAAATAGATGCCTAAACATAATACTGATAATCATAATGAAAAATCCATTATATATCTCTCTCTTCTTTTAATTAATCTTCCCATTAAATATTACAAGTAAGTTTTCAGCATCTGATACTCTGCAACCATTCTGCATTCTCCTCTCTTATTTAAGGGACCAGCAGCCTTTGTAATTCAACAAGTGAGAGACAAAAATGATTGCAAACATTAGTCAAAGTTGATCCGCAAGTATAAGTGAGTCTGAGAACCTGAGCCATCAGCGCTTCCCAGACACACATGTTACTGGCAGAGCTTACATGAGGTAGATTCCATGCATCTGCAGTCAAAGCCAGAGGGCAGACAGAAGGTGAGAGTTAGCATGGGCACCTATTGTACAGCAACTATGCCCACCCACCAAGAACCATCGACACCAAAGTGACTGCTGAACTTGAACTCCATAGGCAGAAATTAACTGTATTGCCTCCCTCAAACTGCCGACTTCAAAAAAAGACACTTTGAAAACCTTCAAAAAAAGTAGCAGCAAATATGAGAAGAACGCACAAACGCCAATGATACATGCTTGTTATCTACGGAATGGCTGATGAGTTCAGTGATGAGATTGTTCACTGCTTCAGATAAGGGAGCACACCTACCAGAAAGGCTAAACCACAAGAGGGAGAATAAAGCAACATACTTGGTTTCAAAGGCAAGAAGTCCATCTTCTGTTAGAATGAAAGAGGTGATTCTGATTCTTACCTGCTGAACGTATCTGTCTGTAGTTTTCCACATATAGTAATACTCTATGATGCTTGTTAAGGATTTCCATGGGAGCTAGGGACAAAGAATAAGCAGCAGTCAATGCAGGGAGCTGGTGGACCTGAAATCACTAGATCCCTTTAACAGTTCATAGTGGAGTCCTGCAACTGCCAACCCTCCAAACAACAAGAACACACTCACTCTCTGAATCTCCTCAGGGCATTCGATGCACGTGGGACCCATGTTAAATTAAAAACCCTTACAAAAATGCATTCAGGGTATCACAGAATCACTAGGTTGGAAGGGACCCATTGGGTCATCGAGTTCAACCATTCCTAACTCTCCCTAAACCATGCCCCTCACCACCTCATCCACTCGTCCCTTAAAGACCTGCAGGGAAGGTGACTCAACCACCTCCCTGGACAGCCTGTTCCAGTGCCCAATGACCCTTTCTGTGAAATTTTTTTTCCTGATGTCCAGCCTGAACCTCCCCTGGTGGAGCTTTTGAGGCCATTCCCATTTGTCCTCTCCCCTGTCACTTGGGAGAAGAGGCCAGCTCCCTCCTCTCCACGACTACCTTTCAGGTAGTTGTAGAGAGCAGTAAGGTCCTCCCCTCAGCCTCCTCTTCTCCAGGCTAAACAACCCCAGCTCTCTCAGCCACTCCTCATGAGACTTCTTCTCCAGCCCCCTCACCAGCTTTGTTGCTCTTCTCTGGACACGCTCCAGAGCCTCAACATCCTTCTTGGTGGTGAGGGGCCCAGACCTGAACACAGTACTCAAGGTGCGGTCTCACCAGTGCTGAGTACAGAGGGAGAATAAGCTCCCTGGACCTGCTGGTCATGCAGCGTTTCTGATACAAGCCAAGATGCCATTGGCCTTCTTGGCAACCTCGGGCACATTGCTGGCTCATGTTCAGATTGGCTGTCAACCAAAATCGCCAGGTCCTTCTCCTCTAGGCAGCTTTCTAGCCAGGACTTCCCCTGGCTAGAACTTCTCTTCTCTAGTCTGTAGCACTGCATAGGGTCGTTGTGCCCCAAGTGCAGGACCCGGCATTTGGCCTTGTTAAACCTCAATGCCATTGGTCTCAGCCCAGCGGTCTATGGTGTTCAAGTCCCTTTGCAGAAGCCTCCCTACCCTCCAGCAGATCCACGCTTCCATTCAGCTTGAGGTCATCTGCAAGCCTGCTAAGGGTGCACTCAATGCCTTCATCCAGGTCATTCATAAAGATATTGAACAGGGCTGGACACAGTACCGAGCCCTGGGGAACCCCGCTTGTAACTGGCCTCCAGCTGGAGTTCACTTCATTTACCACCACTCTCTGGGCCCGGCATCCAACCAGTTTTCAACCCAGGAGAGTGTGCGCCTGTCCAGGCCAGAGGCTGACAGTTTCTGAAGCACACATGCTTGTGAGAAAACTGTGTCAAAGACTTTACTGAAGTCCAGAAGACTACATCCACAGCCTTTCCCTCATCCAGTAGTTGAGTCACTTTGTCATAGAAGACGATCAGGTAAGTTTGGCAAGACCTGCCTTTCCTGAACCCATGTTGACTGGGCCTGATCACCCAGTTGTCTTGCATGTGCTTCATGATAGCACTCAAGATCACCTGTTCCATGACTTTCCCCAGCACTGAGGTCAGACTGACAGGCCTGTAGTTCCTGGGTAGAAGCAGAGCTTATATCACACTGGCTCTACAGGAAACCACTCAAGAGGGATGCAATGTGGAAGGAAGCCCACAGGATCGAGCAAGGGCTACAATTATGGCACCACAGCTCTAATTTGCTCAGGTTCTACGGAGCTGGCCCAGCAAAAACAAAATAATAGTAACTACTAACAGAACTGTTCCATGTCAGCCTTGTTTTCCGTGCAAGAAGCACAAGGATACCAATAGGAGCTTTAATGCTCTCCTGACCACAGAGAGCATGGTGCTTTTTCCAAGTCCTTCTGTCTAAAAAATCAGAGCACAGGACAAGGAATGCCAAAAGTACTTGTTTTGTTCCAGAGGACTCGAACGGCAAGAGTGAAACTTGGCTCTCCATAAAATGCTCCATTCAATCTGCAGGCTCAGCACCTAGGTTGGAGCTTTGGCAAAACTACAGGACACTTCCTTTGCATACCCAAGATGCCTTTTTAAATCTTCCAAAGGGCTCTTTCTGAAAAAGCATTATAAAAGTGACCATATTTTCATGTTTCAGAAGGCCCAGTACTTCTCCTTCAAACACAAATTAATCCATGGCAGCCAGGCTGTCGCAAAACCCTCCCTAACTCTCCCTCAGCCGTAGTGGAGGAGATGATTTTAAAATAACGTCTCTAAAGGAAAAGCTATCATTTGTGATTTGAAATTCTGACCGTATAGCAGGCCTGTAATCAGTATGAGGTCTGCCTTTCCCCAATTTACAGGAAGACATGTGCTCCAGTTCAAAGCCAAAACAAAAAATAAAACACCACGCTGCAGTCAGGCTGTAAACAAGCTCTGTTCCAGATTGGAACTGGTCACCATGTGGGCCCTTATTTATATACTTACAAAATCTTGCTGAATGTCAGTGAAATCTTTTCCATATTTTTCTAGTGCTTCCTCAAAGAGATTTGCCTCTGAAGACAAGAACCACTCCTCCATCTCATCTCTGCACAGGACTGGCCCTCCTTGTGGCACAAGCGCAGAGATTGCCTTGGAAATGTCATAGACATTTTTGTGCAAAGTGTCCATAGCATGGAACTACATGGTTGTGAAAGAGAAAGGTACATGTCAGGACAAACAACCACAGACCCAAAACTTTATTCAGCAGCACCACTACAGTAGCACTACTGCTGAGAATCTTCACAGGATAGAGCCCCACCCACCCCAGGACTGAGCAGCCCTGTTAGGTACCATTCACAGGTGGGGCACGAAGGCAGAGGTGCGAGTGCATATTTTCTAACAAACTTAGCCAGGCACTTGCTTTGTAAAATAACCCACAAAAATTGCACATAAGAAAAATATTTAAGAGCAGGAACACATACACAGACTCCCTCTAAAGTCCACAAATCCCAAAGAGTTTCAAGTCAAGTCACATATTAAAAGCTAAGGCAGGAAAAAGGTATTACTCCCAAGAGCAACTACTGCTCAGAAAGCTGAGCTATGAGCGTCTGCAACTTTTGATTTACCAGAGCTGAGAACAAGTCATGAGGGACAAACTGGTGTTACTAAATAAAAGCTTGGCTTTATTTCTTGGCTTCTGTACTTTTGATCAGGATGATATTTGCCTTTCATCATACCAGTTTTGTGCACGTGCAATAATTAAGCCACAGTGTTCTCGTACTAGAACACGTTCTATATATGACATCATATATTATTCCAGTAAGAAGTGAGGCACTGATAACCATTCTCTGGAGACTTCATAGATTTAATTCCAATTTTCATTAAACTTTCTCTAATGTAGACGTTCAAAATTTCTCTTTCCTCTGTCTCCTCAGAATCATTTATGATACTAACGACATCACCACTCCTTAGGTACTCTAAAAAGAAGCTTCTCAAAGAGAAGCACTGATCAACTGAAAATTTCTATCTGACCACAAGCTCTCCCCCCAGACAATCTTGCCCAAGATCACCAGTGACAAGCCTGGTAATTGGAGAAGTGATGAAAGAGTGGCAATTCTTGCCCATTAGAACACTGCAGATGGGCAGGTAATCATTTGCATTCTTTTTAGATAGCTACTAGGCTGCTTGAAGGAAGTGCTTCAAAAAGCATTTTAATAAAACAAAACAAAGAGTATCTCAGTTATCCATGATGGATCACGAGGAGGCACAAGGTCAGAAAACATTACTTCATATGTAAATTAAAGCGATCCGTTACAAAGGCAGGATCTCCTTACGACAGCAGGCCACAATTACTAACCCTCCTACCCATGCTCTCTTCACCAACTGTTAGTGCCAAGGTGAATATTTTGCATCTCTCAAAAACTTACTCAAAAAGTTAAAGTCCTTTTAAAATACTTACCAGCGTGATGTCCCTCGAGGCTGCCGCAGCACTCATGTGCAAACTTGGCTGTCTAACAGAACTACTGCAGTCTAGTGCTCGGGCAAACGTACCAACAGACCTGAAAGAAATTAAACAGAGTATTAACTTTGCATGCAAAACATCATAAATATAAACACCCGACGAACACATTTTGATAACAGCAGACTATATCTCAGTAACAAGATCAGATGGTTTGGTGCTAGTTCTGAGTCAGAGATTGGTCTCTTCAGATGTGGCTTGTCATGATGAATGCTTTTACTCCACTTAATTTGTATGACGCTTAGGCACAGGAAGGAAAATAAGGAAAGACTCAAGGATCGCAAACAGGGAGTTCTGAACTACTTTCTTATTCCCATCTCTCAACAGAATTAAGCTTTTACAGAAACTGAGCACAAGCAAGCTTTATCAATGGCCAAAACTTCTCCCACAACAGCAAGAGCAGCACTGCATTGTCCAAGGGTGCAGAGACAGATGAGGAGGCCAGACAGGAAAAAAGTGCAGTAGTACAAGCATTTCTTCTAAAAGTTTCAGGAATATTGAAAAAAATGTTTCTTTTACAACATAATATAGTATAACATTTAAATAAAAATACAGCAATTCTTCAATACTTCCCAATGCCAACCCTACCTGCTTGTGAGAGCACAATCCCTACACTCCTCATTTTATCCCTAAGGAAATTAGTCGGACAAAGCATTGAACAGGAAACATCAGTTCTAGTTATTCCTACACTCCATGCTGCTTGCTACACAACATGGGTAAAACACTTGTGCTCCAACACAGTTAACCGAACTCTTCTGAGCAACTACAACAACAAAAGGTGGGCTTTTTTCCTCCACTCAGATCACTGCCCTAAACTAGTTGGCCACACAGGAGAACAAACTACTGCCTTGCAGCACAGGAACAGGAAAGGTAAATGCTTAAGCATTAGTTGTGATCAAATACCTAATTTTGGCATAAATTCAAACCAGCCTCCCCACCCAGGTTTCTGTGGCAAATCACGCTTCGCCCTCTCCCCAGTTTCCCAGTCATTGTCCCATGCCCAGCTTTAGCTGAACTGATACTTGTGTGTGTGGTATTTAATCATAAGCTGGATCACTTTGCCGACTCTAGACATTTTCACGTGGATCTTTTCAGTGGTTCTCATTACAGCACACACCTTCAAGCAGCTGTATCAGCAAACCTAGTGGGCAGTGCTGAACACCCAGAAAGCATTACTAAAACCAGCTTTGCCACCAAAAGCCTACACAAGGTAGAAACTGCAATCAAAATGCAGCTCTGCAGTCACTCTAAGCCAACCACGTGCAAACTCCACCTGCTGGGGTACTTCTACCCATTCACTTCCTGCTGCTTCTTCCTGATGCTGACACCAGAGCATCGTGTGGCTGGCTGGCCATGTGAATCTGCTCTGCTGAAAACTAACCCACAAAACAAAGTTCTTAGCTTTTCGGAGGTCTGCTGTACTTCACTTCATTAGAAGCAACTGTGAAACCACAGCCTTCTCAAGAAGGGTCCCTTAAGAAGCAGGAATACCCTTTGCTGCAGATATCCCAGCTTTCCCCATCGCTCCTTCATCTGCTTGTTCTGCATCGCTGGTGGAGACAGTGCCCTCCCCACTTTCAGCCATTTCTCCATGTCCATCCCATCAAGTAGAAGTAATCTGTTCTACATAAGTCACTTAGTTCGGCCAGTTTGACTTTACTGTTGGCACCAGTCAAGGGAAACAGCAACATATTGTCTAAGCAGTGCTGTGAAGAGCCTACATCTTACGGCAATCCTTCAGTGTAGCCAGAACACTACGAACTTCATGAACTTTAAAGAAGTCTGTACCACAAAAAGCATAATTTAACCAAAGACAAAAATGTATTAATGGAGTCAGAACCACAAGATTTTCTTCAATCTGGACTGCAGTTATCATTTTTAATCTTAAACCAACCTAGTTTCACTCCTAGTTCCCTGTTGCTGGACTTGCCCACAAAGCCCAAGCAGCCACACAGAGGCTTCTAAAGGCTGCATTTCAGATCAGCCATTTAAAAAAATTTAGCCAAAGTTCATAATAGAGGTAAGTTTTATCTTCAAAATACACAGAAAAATCACCTTGGATGTGTATTTCTGAATATAAACATTTCTCATCCTGAGTACTCACAGTGCTACATCTCACCATCTCCTTCATTTACCTGAATTATTTTATCACACACACAAGACACACACACACAGTATTTCCCTGACCTTCTATCATTCAACACAGAAAATATATACTGCTGTTTCATAAAAGCAGACCTTCATAGCATCATCCAGCAACTTCAATCAGAACTGGAGGATCCTGTCTGTGCACGTTCTCACATACAAGCTCTAGCACCGCCTCTCTGGGGAGCAAGCCATGAACTTACCTCACAAGAGGAACAGCACTGCCATACTGGGGAAAGCTCAGAAGGGAATTCGAAGCATCGTAACTCAAGAGGGGAAAAACCAAGAACCAGGGCCCAATTTAACAGAGTATCTGAAATGTAGGCCTAACTCAGTTTTCTGGGCTTGCTTCAACTGAAGCAGGCTGCCCAGCAAGTCAGAGGCCATGTCTATTGGGTTCCATGGCCAACATGCAGAACTCTCAAGGTTACCAAACCAAATACTACTAGCACGTCATAAATCTCACCCCCTTCCTACCCATATCCAATGATAATTTCCTCCATTGACTAAAAACATCAACAGGTCCAACTGTCCCTTTACTCACATCAACTTCCTTCCACGCTTTCATACAAACTTACCTAAAAGACAGAGCATTTGGAGAGTATTGCTTTTTTCCTTTGATTTTTTTTTAGAATTATTCAGTCGCCAGTTACTATGACAGTCTAACAATGGGTACAAGGTTCTGTTCATAAAAATGCGTATCAATGAAAAAGTTCAATATATTAAAAAGCAAAAGTTAATCACAGATTGCTTTGGGCTTAAATAAAAGCACAGCACCGTTTGTACAGATTTGCCAATTTTACTTTATTATGCCTACCCTGCTCCATCCAAATCCTTTACCAGACTTCTTAGCAAACTATTAACAGATGTTAAAACGTCATTGGATTTGAAATAGGGAGAAAACTGACAGAATATTGAACTGTCAAGAGTTTAGTTCACCGAGCCTTCCACATGCTGGCCAAAGTATTTGAAAAACCTCATGAACTACAGGATAGTTTTTACATGGCATTTGCTTCTCCTTTATGAAAGTGCCTAACTGTAAGTAGGAACAGCTACTCAGATTCACAAAAGTCACGCAGTTCCCAGGAAGGCATGCAAAACATCCATCACTTCAAAACTGAGCAAGTGAATCAGGCAACCAAAACCAGCATCCATACTAGTAAGGAAAAAAAAATCACAGAAAGTGCTTGGCAGAGTCATTAATATTTATTTATTCAAAGGAGAGGTAAACAGCCCTTACCGTGCTACCACCAGGAACTGGTCTATCTGCTTGTCAACTAGTGGGTTAAAGGCTTCCCAAACTTTTGTTTCAAGTTTTGACTGATCTCTCCCGTCATCCTCACCTGGTTGAAAAAAAAGTTAGAAATGTTCAGTGTGAGCATTTTTAAATAAAAGAATGTTCCAAATTTTTTTTTATCCCACCATAATTTAACTGCTAACCATCTCAATTACTCTAACAGGGCATCGTGAAAATGTAATTCACCCATTTGCCTGCAACAATCTCAGCTTGACACACATGGCAACACAGCATGTCCAAACTGGGCAATTAGGTTTGGAAGAACTGGTTTCAAAGAACACGCACAATGTGAAACAGCTTCTCCCAGCTACGCGGGAGAGCCTCTCTTCAGCCCCTCTCCCCACATTCTCCTCTCTCCTTTAACCTGCAGGACTTGTGGAAAACAGACATACTCCCAGCTGCTCTGAGCAGGCAAAAGGCAGCTGGTTTGACTTGCATCATTTGCTTTCTAAGGAGGAAATCATGGCATTCAACACAAACCAAAATACAAGAGCTACTGAAAAGTCTTTCTTTTTTTTTAATTTTTTCTGCTCCCTGTAAAATATCTGGAGACCATCCCTCTCTGAAGCCCAGCACTGGCCTGCTAAGGAAAGAGAATGCCTTCCAAAGTAGTTCATCCTTGCTTAGGTGGCTTGCCTAGCTGCTGAATAAGTACCAGTTTCACACACAAATTAAACAAAGGTCCTAACCAATTTGTTTGCCTGACAGACTCACAGTATCAGCAAAGCTCTTGGCAAAGACAGAAGCACCTCACTGCTCTCACATGTCTGCCCATACAATCTGGTAAAGATGCCTCCAACACGAGTCACAAACCCCACTCTCCTAGGAGGAGCAACAGATCTTCCCCTGTGCATTACATGGGTCTTGGAAAGGAGCAATTGAATTCCACTGTTCCCATCGCTCTTAGTTTTTCCACTCAATTCTGGATCTGTAGGACAGTGCAAAGCCACATCTAAAGTTAGTTGCTATTTAGTAACTAGCATTGGTTATTGCAACTCCTCCCTTTTGCTTTGTGCCAGGGTCCTCCTGGTCGTAGTGGTCCATGACACAGTGGAGGCAGGCTCAGGTCTCACAACATGTTTTGCAGGCGAAAAGTCCAGTCTGCAGACAGCAATTCAGACAGGGAGAGGGCTCCAACGAAATGGCACCCGGAAATAATGGGCAAATTGATGAGGGGAGACAGCATCTAACTGGTAATAATTCGGGAAGGGTTCTTCTAAGGAAGTGAGGTTTGATTAAAAACACAACAGGCTTTACAGACATGATGGAAATTTGCTTCCCATGGAAATGCTGAAATGTCTCCGTAAAAAAAAGTGCAAGCTCCAAGAGAGCCAATTAATTCTACTTGTTTCAACAACTTTATGATTTGGAGAAATGCCCATTTAAAGACTGGTTTGAGACATAACTAACAGTGTTCAGTGAAACAGCTTCAGTCACCAACAAACAAGGCCATCGTTGTATGCATAACCTGGAAGCAGAAACCTCCATATCCCACACCCGTTCAGGCCTTGCACTTAAAGGTGGCCATATCTGACATTATCTTTTGGCAATTTAAATAAATAATGGAAATTACCCTCTTTTAATAAGTCTGTTATATCTGCCTGGTATCTGTTTCCAACTCGAATCTCTCCTTTATCAGCAAGTAGGGTCTTTTGTTGAGGATCATATACTAGCGAATAGAAGAAGAAATCCTAGAAATAAAACAAGAGCAAGCAGTATTATTATTTACTTTCAGCTTTGCATACATACTAGCAAGCTTTCCCATTTCAAGTTTTGGTTTACTACCCACATATAGATTTTAAAATTGGGTGAACAAACAATACATGAACCATCTGTTCTAAACTGCTATGTTAAATAATGCCACTTTCTTCTGTAAGTGTAAGGGCTCTCCTTAAAATCACCCATTCCCTGGATACGCCGTCTTTGCAGCTGAAGTGAACACAGCTACTCTTGCAGAAGCAGGGGTCGGAAGGGCCAAGAGATAATCCTCAGTTCAGCCATTTCAGAACACAAATTGCACTTTCCCATATACCCAAAGAGCAGTAACTAGATGCTAGTGACTTATCAGCACAAAAATATTGGTACAAATAACTTCAATGCATTACAGCTATGCCAACAAAACACCACATAATGGCATAAAGTCCCAAGCAACCTCTGTGCTCTCCACCAGGCTTACTCCACTTCAGTACATCAACGTGTCCCTCATGCTGGGAGGCCCAAAGCTGGACACAGCACTCAGGAAGTGGTCTCACCAATGATCCACTGAGGGGATTTAAAAGTAAAGTAAGAATTCGTACCAGAATAAGCATGTCCTGCCAGGGTGGAGAAAGAAAACAGCCACAATTTTAGCTACCCAAAACTGCACAATATAATTAAACTTTTCTCCGTGGCTAAGAACTTGGCTGTAGCTACTGAGTGACACTTCACTGACCAGGTACGCTCCAAAGCAGAGTGTGGACTATGGGGCAGGAAAAGAGTTCTGCTAGGGCATGAAACAACAGACCTTTTGTAACCTCAGTCCACAGCACCTCCGCCACCAGGACACAAAAGTGTTTCTGAAGAGAAACACAGGATGTGTGATGCGTCATTTTTCGCATCTCATGTTTCTGGCTCATTTTCAACTAGCATCAGTTTCAAGCCCTGTTCATCCTCATGAAGATGCAGCAAGGGAAGAAAAGTCTCCTGATCTGTCATACAAAACCCCCAAAAAAAAGAATCACTGCAAGTTTCCCCATTAACATGGCAGAAACTCTGCATGCTTGGGCTTCAATGGTACGCACCAGTTCTGTTCCCCAGCCCTTAGCATTACACATACACTGATGCAAGAGTTATGGTCTCCTGTGTATTATTTACATGTGTAACGCATCCAGCATCCAATTACAGAAAGTGTGTTAAACTTGGTAACTCCACATTTTCTACTCCAGTTTTAATAAAGAATAGCATTTTTCTGGGAAGAGATCAACATCTACAAAAGGGAGGAAAAAAGCCAGAAAACGGCCAAGCAAGCCAGCCAAACCTGCTTTGCTACCCAAGAAAGCTACTGCACAAACCCCATCACTTGTACAGCACAGCACAAGAGGCAGGACAGGACTCGCACTGCTCTCCTCCAGCAGAAAATATACCATTTCCCCACTGTGAAAGCATGAACCCTGCAGCCAGGAACAATCTCATGTTATGTCATGGTAACAGGATAAAAGTCATAGCTAACGCTTGGCAAAATGCTGCTTCATCAGCCAGGTAAGTCAGCTGCAAGGGCTGTCTGGGGTTGGGTGGGAGGATTTGATTGCATTCTCAATGGATGATAACTGAAAGAATTGACTCCTTCTCCCATGGGCACCAGGGTCATCTGCACCAACCCACCAACAGAAGGGAGCTTCAGAGTATACAAAATCTCATTTATACTATAGCTGTGTAAAGAAATCTGCATCTCTTGCTCCTTGGCACACACAAAGTTCAAGACATCACTGTATTTTAAGGATGTATTTTTGCATAAATAAACATAGGATAAGCTTTTGTCTTGCAAGCTTCCATGTCATAAATATGGTGTTTTATTTGTCCCAGCTCCAAAACACCTAACCATAAGACAAAGCATACACAGTGCAACATTAATGTTTATCAGGCACATTGCCCAGCAAATACGCAAAGAAAACTCTGTAGCATGCTAACACAGTGGGCCCAAGGAAGGTCAGTTTTACAGGCGATTTCTTAACACAGTCTTTCTTGGCCAGGGAAAGTCGCCGAGTGGAACGATTTTCTCCCACGGTATTTGATTGTTAGATGCTTTGTTGCTTCTCTTTTATAGATAACCACTATGGATTTTCTCTACAATGTAAACTCCATCCTTCTTTGCCACTCTCAGGCCAGCTTTTCACAATTTTGTCCAATTTTGGCTCAGATCAAGCCGCTTCAACGAAAGAACTGAATGCCTCTGGTCTCTTCTCTCCAACCAGAGCGTCCTCAACAGAGAAACAATGGAAGTTTAGTGTGCATACAAGAGACTGTAATCCCCAAATATAATGTGATACCACTACCATCTTTGTCCATACAAACATGAAATTCATCTCATGCAAACTGGGTGAGGTTTCTGAAAACATTAATAAATGCCAGTTTAATGCCATGCAAACTACAATCTATGGCATATAGCAGCTCCCATGATATCCCAAAGTGCCTGTGAATTCTTGATCACCACTAGGTGATAATGATTTTTCAGAAGGGTTTCACAAGAGTGATATTCACAACCAAATAATACAGCTCTTCAAAATCCTCCATGATCATTTTAGCTGTCAAAATTCTGTATGTGGAGTTAGCAGCAGAGGAGAAAATGGGTTTTCTTTCAATTCCAGACCCCGGAAAACACCCAACGTGTTTGGAAATTAAAATAACCTGCCAAGAGTTAAAATTAACATGACTTTCTGGTTCTCCAAAATATTATACAGATGTATGTGCTGAGAGCTGCCTAGCCCAAGCCCCTCAGCTGCCCAGAGCTACAGCCAAGAACCAAAGCCACTAAGAAACTGCAGAAGAACTGTAAAAAGAAAACAGGCTCAAGGTGAAAGTACAGTTTAGAAACAGTGGTTAGTTCATTACAGCTTGCAAACTTACTTTCATGAACTCAGCCCAGGTGAAGGAGGAATATATTTTAACTATACAGCATTTTACTTTTAAAAGGGTACCAAAAGGTACCAAAAAGCCAGGCATCTACCCAGCAGGCAAAATTCACATAAAGCTTTGTGTATCTAATGTTTTTGCCATAGCTGGCTATGCCTTTCTCTTCATTTCCTTGGAAATTCAGAATGTACAGGAAATCAGCTTCTTTATATTTTCCTCCTATTCCTCATTCCTGCTACAAACACAATTTTGCAGACAGTACAAAAGTCACTGCTGGTCTCATTCAGCTCCCTGTCCAAAACGAACAGAGCTATCTTCCTGTGGACAATGACATGGAGACGGTGGAAGGAGGAAAACAGAGATAACACAAACATAATCTTGTTATGTTTACAATCTCCCTAAAAATTTCTGTCTGTATATTTAACCTGCTTCAAGACAGACAGTGTTGGGCTAAAAAACCTACTTTTAGTGGTTATAAGCACACAAGAAACCAGATGACAGAATCCCTAGAACTGCTTAGGCTTTATTGACAGAAGCCATGTTAAAACAAAACAAAACTAAACATTTTGAAATCAAAGAACAGATTAAGAACAGGAGTGCAGTGGAGGAAGAGTTCAAAACAATATCAGCCAGTGCTATGAATCCACCCGGCAACAACTATCTCCTTTTCTTTATCTCTTTACCCTCCACCCAAGTACATTTTTGTTCCTGAACTTTAATTTCTTTACCATCTGTCCAAGTTAGTTTGCAACACATCAAAATACCATGCTAAGTGACAGGATACATCCAAGGAATTCTCTCATTCTGTGCAATCTCCAAGTTCCATGCTCTATCTCTGTGTACTAACATGTAACGCTAGTGATAATAAAGATGTGTTGGGAGCAATTTTGAGAAATACTACTACTAAATCGAAACTACTTTCAGTTTAACTTTTGCTTTCAAGCTGGCATACCCTAGGCTGCAAGCTAGTAACAAGCATTTCTGAACACAATGGCCCTGGTTTGATGTATTGCCATTTGGCAGCTCTGAGCAGACTTGACGTGTTTTTGGTTTTACATTCCAAATAGAAACCCAACTATTTAATCCCTGTGCTTTGTTTAAAATTCTGTTAGAGCATCAGATTAAAATTAATCTTATGCTTAAATAAATACTAAAGAAAGTTAAAAAAGCATTTTTTTTTAAAAAAGGCCCAACTATGAGACAGACATCGTACACTCCTTGCAAGAAATTACCTGTTTTTCCTTGCTTCTGAAAGGCCAGTAATGACCATTACCCTACTGGTTTTAAATACAAGATTTCCTCTCTTGCATAACATTTTAATATTTTAAAACACTAATGTAATGCTTGCAGATATATTCAAATAATAATATACTGAAAATGTCAGCTAATCTCCCGAAGTAAAGCTCCCAGACTGTCAGCTTCCAAGACTGACTAATCTTGCTGGCAGCCACAGGTCTAGCCACAATTAGAGATATATAAATACATTTAAAAGAATTACAATTGTGATAAACATGACACATGAGAAAGTAAACCCCAAGCTTTATATTCTGAATAGTGATTAGCTGTGCAATACAACATTTCAAATGTTCAGTCTGAGGTACCTTTAAATAGCCTGATTGTGAAAACCTCTGCAGGACTCAGAAGTTAACTGACAAGCAGTTTTGCAAGGAGGTAAGTATCCATGGTGGCATATGAAGACTACAGGTAAACAACAGTGAACACAATAAACAGGGAACTAAGCTCCTCAGAGATCTGAGGCAAGATCAAGCCTATACCATACCAAAATAAATCTGTAAGATTTCAGGATGAAGCAAATACACAGAAATACAGCTTGCTGGCTTCCTCTCTCTCCACTGACTTGCCCAGGGCATAAGCCTCCAGGTTTGAACTTTCAGACTGCCAGGCTGATGAGCAAGAAGGGCTCTCTTTACTGAAGGAGAGGCAGCAGCTCACTGTCACAAGGACATAAGCAGCAGCTCTGGCCTCTGGATCCATGAGGCTTTACATGAAAATGAAAACTGTACAGATCCTGAAGTTCCCCACTGTCAACGCCCACACAGTAGTTGTAGAAATAGAAGAACTACCCTCTCCTTAGAGAACTTGTGAAAAGCCACCAATCCTAAATTGTGCCAGAATAAACTGTTCAAGCTTCACAATTCACAAAATAGGTTCATACCTCCCGTTCCAGATACGATTTAAGGGATTCTGTCTCATTTAACAGAGTAACGCTGCATTTGCCCCTGAAAAAAAGAGAAGCACATTTTATAAAAAAAACACCCTAAATGCTCATATGGCTCACAAGACGGAATTATTGAGGTTGTATGCGGAATTTAACCTTACATTGAAGAACATGAGAATAAAAACAATGCCATTTGGATTTTGAACAAAAAGCCCTGCAAGAAAAAAGTCATTACCTAATGTGTGTGGCTGGCAGAGATTCCAGCTGTCGTGAGAGAAACAACTCACGATGTCGTAGCTGATGCTTCTGTTTTTCTGGTAAATCAACCATTTCGGGATTTTCCATCTCCTCTTCCATTTCTCCTAAAGAGACAAAAATCATCATTAAGAGCAGTGCAAGTATTGACTCTTGGCTAATCAGGATGAGCCACTCTAAAACCTTTGCTAAATAATACACATTATTTAGATTAAACCTAATTTCATCTGAATCCTCACATTTCAGCCAATGTAACAATTAGATAATTAGTATAGATCCTTTAAATTATGCCTGTAAATAACTGTTATTTATTCACTGCTGGAATCAAAGCATACCAGGTAGACACAGGTCACGCTGGCTCACAAAGCTGAGAGTCACGCAAATCTGCTACCAACAGAGAAGCCATGGAGAGATCTGCCCTTGCAGACCATCACTGCACCATTAGCTTCGTTGGGAAGATGCTGGCACACGATGCGTAAGGCAATACAAGTAAAGTCTTTCCTCTTCACCAGGCATCAGCTGTCTTGGACCCTACTTGTCTTCCAGGCAATCCCAACTTCAACTGCTTCTGCAGGAAATGCCCACTGAAAGTGTTAGTTTATTTATTCTCTTCACCCTAACCACAGCCAATAGATCACAGTCACAAGATTAACTGGAATGTACCAGAGTGCCTAAGGCCTGTCTTGTAAACAGCCCTAGTCTACCACACCACACACATTCAACTGTCAGCAATACTGCTGGTGCTCCTGCAGTCAGGATCCACCATCTCTGGCTTTGAGCCATCCCATCTCTATCTATCCAGTTTTCAGAAGAATGCCAAAGTAAATACAAGAAATCACATCCACATCAACACACAACTGACCCAAAACATCTCTAGGCATCCTTTTTGTTACCGTATTTTCCAAAACCAAAGGACAAGTTTCCCAGACTGTAGAAGAATGAGCTCTAAAGTCTCATGCATGAACAGCAAAACTCTAATTTTACAACAACCTCTTTTAAGCAGGTTTATGCCTGCAGCTTAATTCAACTGCTCTTGTCAAGTAACAATCCTAGTGAGAAACACACACAAGCAGAGTCATGATTTATACCCCCTCAAGATTAGTTAACTATAATCTTTATAGTTACCTCAAATGAAAGGCAACACACAGGAAGGATCTCCATTTTATAAAACACTGAAAGTGCATTTTGTTTTAAATAGGCCACCATTATGCCAAAGGAGGTGACAAAAAATCATGTACCCTTCAGGTTCCCCACAATTTATCACTGCTCTACTGTCCTGGAAAAACTCTAGTGGTTTACATGCCACTCAGGTAGGCTGCTCCAGCAGGGGAGTTAAAAAACAGCAGTGTAATTCAAGCAGGCTGTAACATACAACAGCTCTTATGCCACATGAGCAGTTCAGCACACAGCAGCACGCGCTGACATTTTAGTATTGTCCTAGGAACTACAACTCCAAACCTACATTTGTGTCACAGCTTCATGGTTCTGCAGTTTATTCACCAAAGTGGATTCTGATTTAATTGAAAATTAATATTGTGGCTGCTGACATACACTATAAATACACAAGCAGCAATCCACAAACAAGCCAGCAAGTTCCAAGCCAGCCTGCCTAGAAATCAAAGGATGCACAAATGAGAAGGCGTTCGTGCTTGCACTTACAACAGGTTTTGGAGACTGAGCACAAAGCCCTATGTAATGTAGGGAAATACTAAAAGGAGCAACCTAAAATACTCAATATCTCCAGTGTATTTAATAACCCGGAGCTTTTAAAAAATAAATATATAGAATCATAGAATAGAATCATAGAATCACTAGATTGGAAGGGACCCACTGGGTCATCGATTCCAACAATTCCTAACACTCCCTAAACCATGCCCCTCACCACCTCATCCACCCGTCCCTTAAAGACCTGCAGGGAAGGTGACAACCACCTCCCTGGACAGCCTGTTCCAGTGCCCAATGACCCTTTCCGTAAAAAAATTTTCCTGATGTCCAGCCTGAACCCCCCTCCTTGTCCTGTCCCCTGTCACTTGGGAGAAAAGGCCAGCTCCCTCCTCTCCACAACCTCCTTTCAGGTAGTTGTAGAGACCAATAAGGTCTCCCCTCAGCCTCCTCTTCTCCAGGCTAGACAACCCCAGCTCTCTTAGCCGCTCCTCATAAGACTTCACCAGCTTCGTTGCTCTTCTCTGGACACGCTCCAGAGCCTCAACATCCTTCTTGTGGTGAGGGGTCCAGAACTGAACACAGTACTCAAGGTGCGGTCTCACCAGTGCTGAGTACAGAGGGAGAATAAGCTCCCTGGACCTGCTGGTGACCCCATTTCTGATACAAGCCAAGATGCCATTGGCCTTCTTGGCCACCCGGGCACATTGCTGGCTCATGTTCAAATATATATATTATATATATTACATATATATATAAACCACTACGTGCCAATCAAATGTACAAAAATCATGAAACCACCTAGCACAACCAAGCTAACCCTTGAGGTTTTTTTCAAAAAGATATTTCTATAGATAACAAACAACTCCCCCACAGAACTGTCATAGTTCCTGAAGACAGAGGTAGGAATATTCCAAGATATAACAAACAAACAAATCTACAGTAGCATCTTCCCTCCTGCTCCACAACCATGACTTAGTACTGAAGAGAATGAACCTAGCAAATGCTTTCAGAACCAAGGGAAGGAGGAGAGAACACAGCATGGGAACCTCTCTGAATCCTTGAAATGGTGCAAACATGGCTTTGACAACACCGGTAACTAATCCCACCTCACCATCTATGTGCAGAAGGCAAAAGCTTAACACAGACAATGAACCACAACCAGGGCTGGCCCAGCCCCTCGTTCCAGGACAAGCCTGCCTGATACATCTGCTACACCTTCATACAGCTCAAGCACTCAGTCTCTAAAGCAAGGCAGACTTTATCCGCAAGAATGTTAGCCCCTGGGAAATAAGGACCAGAGTTTTAAAAATATGTAAATATATAAGAAACCTTTTCAGAAAGACTTGCCTGCATTTTTGACAGTACTGCAGAATAGGCAGTGTGGGAAGACAGAAGGTGGAGTGTATTAGGACTGCAATGCTCTCATAAAGCCTTACTTTAAAACTAATCTCTCAGCTTGACAGATGTGCTCATGCAGAGCTAAAACTAAATATTTAGCCTTAATACAGTCATACATAAGCTACGCAGAAGTAGCCAGTGGAATGCTGCAAGGGGTGTATTAGATTAAGTATTATTTGATATTTGATGACAGAGTCATTAATAGCACTAACAGAACCTGAAGACAACTTATATTGGAAACAAGAGACAGCAGGTTGGAATCAAACCACAAGACTCATGTGAAAGCTAACATATATGAGGAAATATAATTAAAAAGAGAAAACTTTGAGTTGGCAGGAGAAGCCCAAGAGGCAGTAATTGTAATCAATGAGGCAGAGGTGTGTGTGAGATGCAAAATTAAACATCAATATGTGCTAGATACTAGAAAGAATAGTAATTTGATATAAATCTCTACAACATCGAAGGCAGAAAGCACCAGCCCTCCCTCTGCATTCTGTGTACTGTACAAGGACCTACACGGCAGAATGCCCAAAGGCAAACAAGATGCAGAAATGAGGTTTAGAGAGCACCCGAGGACATCCAGCTTGGGTGATAGACTGTGGAAGCAGAAGAATCAGGTAGCACTGATCATTAACAATAAAATGTAGGAAAAGATCAGGTCAAAACACAGAGAAACACAGTAAAGCCAGTGCTGTTGACCTGCACAACAGTTCCTTTGGCAGTAAAGGAAGCTTAAACTCTTGACACTGAACAGCTCAACTAAGCAGCCTTGAAGGATGTCTTGCATTTGAAGAAATGAACAATACACCACCAAATTCCTTCTCCCTGGTCCACTTTCAAATCGTCTGTAATAAGCCTCAGCCTTCTTAATTTTCTCTCTACCCAAACCTAGATCTCGATTCATAGCTGTAGACAATATGGTGACACTTTTAACAAATAGAAATCCTTATATCTTGACACTTGAGAAGGAGTTTGCCATGTTATCACGACATCCCACTATAATCCCTTCCAAAACCTGTGATCATCTTTTTCAGCCATGGCCACTATTACAGCAGACAGAGCAGACAGCCACTATTTTGGACACTTAGGTTATCTTTCCTCTCCGCAACACCCACAGAAGAGAAAACAAAAAAAATAAAAAGAAAAAAATCAGTTTCCACCTCTCAGTTAACAACAGAGCCAAAAGTGTCATTAGGGGATTAACGAATTTGACTCCTCTTGAATCTGCATGTGCAGTGTTGGGAGAGAATGGAAGAGAAAGGGAATAAAATGGAAGAAATAAATAAAAGCAAAAAGAACTAATTTGTGAAGCTACTGTCAAATTGCACTTCGCCTGGTGTAACCTAAAATTTAAAAAACCCCAAACTTAAGAGTCTCCATACCTGTTTAGGCACACAGGTCTCGTGCAACTCATTGACTGATGGAGTAATGACATCTCACTGCTGCAAGATATTTATTTTTAGAAGCCTTGACACTTGCAAAACTATGCTGTCATGTGTACCTGGCACCCAAATATCTGTTGCTGAAAGTTAACCATAAGCCAGCCAAACCGGCCAGCACTAACTGCTCAGTTCTCCAACCACTACCAACAGTCATGCTTTGCTCTACAAAGCAGGGTAAATGTTTCTAAAGAAGAAAAACTGAGGCCATAAGACACATCACAGGTAACCAACCAGAGGTGGCTGGGGTGAGTGGTCAGAAGAGGGAACTGGAGGTTGTATCCCTGCTGTTGGAAATATTTACTTAATTGCAGAAGAAACTATACAAGACATTATATAGAAACTATATAGGGAGAATAATACATAGTCATGGCATCCAACAGCAGCTTGAAGAGTAAATTAACCTTCTCTCTCTCTCTTCCACCAAGTTCTGCCTGCAAACTTGTTTGCATACAATATTCTACCTTGACCCACTACAAAGTCCCTGGGCAAGGACATTAAATACTCTCCCACTAGCAAAGCAGGTTCATTTCAGAAACAGGAGGAGAAATTTCCTGGTATAATTTGTGAGGTGATTAAAGAGGCTCATGAATAAGAAATGCTAACAATGTATGGAAGCCATTGTAAGGTTGAAAGATTTATAGGACAGCCCAGACAAGCTTTATATCATATGATAAAAATAGCTAGATCACAGACCAAATCCAAGAATCAGGTTGCATACATCAGGTGCTAATTTACAGTCACCATCTACAGAAGAAGTTGCTTCCAGCTCATTTCTCTTTATACAAAGTTATGAGAAGAGACAACGTATCTCAGACCTGCCAGTTTCAGACAGCTGACAGATTAGCTGATGGATTATATAAACTAAATCATAAGCGCTTTTTTTCTTTTTTTTAAACTTTGCAACATTCATTTCACAAATGCGTATTTTCCTTCCTTTATTGGAAAAGAAAAAAATATCACTAGATATACTATATGTCTTCTATTCACATTCTGTTCATATCTTCCCATTGTTTGGTGCTCTCACCGCACAGATCTCAACAGTAGGTCTAAAATAAAGGCATCTCAAACAGAAGGCTGTGTGAATCCAGAAATGTCTGCAGTCAGAAAGCTCCATTAATCAGCTGAACAAAGGCAGTTAAAAAGCTCAGTGATGCAGATATGTACATCTACTGCAAATGCCTCAAAATGAGGCAACAGGAGACTTTATGTAAATGAACTCAAAGCCAGTGACCGTGTTGAGTATCTGTACCAGAATCTTAAAATCCACTAAATTTAATTTCATTATAACATGCAGGATGCAGATGATATTGTTTTCAGAGTAAAGAACTCGCGGCTGTCCAAAAGCTTAATTTTATTCTCTTCTCCCTCCTTTAGAAGAACAGAAGCCACACAACAGCACATCTATCTAAATAAATCAAAGTCATTTAGCAGCAATTTTATTCCGCACCAGAAAGAAACATACTGGAAGAGATATTAGTTACCAATGAAATTTATACCACGAGACAGCCTCAGTTGTCTCTGGTGGCTCTGTTAATAGGATTGTGCCAACAGAAGAAGTTTCCTGTCTCTTAAACAGGAAAATGAACAATGAATTATTTGTTTGCATTAGGAAAAAAAAAAAATCTTAAATGTCTATTCCTGAAAAGAAATCAGTCTCTGCAGCTTCAAAGAGCATTTACATGGGGGGAAATATTTTTCATTTTCAGCGCCCCAGGCACATGTACCTTCCTACCTGGCCTTTTTTGCTAAATCTAGTGAAGTGAGAAACAGAGGAAGGAATCAACAGTCATGTTGCTTACGGCAAAGCTCCTATTAAGCGTCAGTACTTCTGTCTAAAATGAGTACTGCTGCACTGAGGAGATATCAAAAGAGATTTGCCTGCTACCACAATTCTGCAACATGGCCAGAACAATACAACCTCATCTCAATGCCAAAGGGCTTTTTTTTCCAAGGCATGGTCGCAAAGGAGAGACTTATTTGGGCTTCAATCTACAACAGAAAATATTAAGATTTATCAATAAGGGGCTAGTTTTGCTCTGTGTTTTACCCAGTGGCACCACAGCACTGAGAACCTTGCAAGTCACTACATTTATTGTTAAAACTGAATATCTGATCTAATCAATGCCCAAGCAGTACAACTATACTGATCTGTATTACACATGCATCAGGCTGTGCATACATAAACCAAGAACCACATTAAAAGACAATGATGCTCGGCAGCCAAATCGTAATTTTGACATGACCAGATCTGACTGCTTCTTTTCTATTTCTGTATGTGCCTACAGGAAAGCCTTAAATTACAAGAATTGATGCAGCTGTCCATGCTTTTTGCTAAATTATAACCAATATTAACAGCTATATCTCACACACTGTTTACAAGTAAAAATAGTTCAGTAACTCCACATACTTACTCTTTCTCCTTCTCAACGTGTCCGTTTTGGTAATGGCCTATTTTGTTAGTACTGCATCCATCACCTTACAAGGATGGGGTGAGAGGGATGCAGAGGGAGATGTAATGAACCCGAACCCAGTCCTCACTGTCAATCAGAATGGAGTCAAACAGGCTGGAAGCACCCTAGATAAAGGGCCCAATGAGATGTACTAAGCTGCATTATTTCACTCCTGGAGAGCCAGCCAGTGCACCATGCTCACCCCCTTCCGAGTTCAAAACACGCATACCTACAATAGCTTGTCTGCTATCTTGTGTGGGGTTTTTTTTTTTTGGAAGCTATCAATTTTTCTGCAGTACTCTGCCTTACAGATTTATACAGGGAAACATCTCGTCTATACTGACACACAACTATTTTTTGTACACACGTTTTAGAATTTTAACACTGTTCGTATAACTGAAAGAGAACTGTAACACTAAATTCTTGTTTAGAAATAAGCTTCCATTTCCCCTCAGCCAGATGTCTCAGTGCCTCTGACCTTCCTGCCAGAGGAGTTCACACCAACAAGTCCATATAACATTTTGTAAAATAATAAAAATCAAGAAATTAGTTATGCAACATATACATACAGAGGAAGACAAAGTAAGGTGTCATGAACAACCCTCTAAATTTCACGATAGTTTAGCTTCATGTATATTTTTTAGAACAGGAAAGTATAGTACTCAAAAGGAAAGTTATAGTTTTCAAGTCTCCTCTCAGTCTAAGCACTACTTTTTCCTAACAAAAGGACTTCAAAAATAGTATTTGTACTTCAAACAAAAGTATTCAAAATAGCAAGAGGATGACTTAAATCTCAATGCTTTTATGATATATTTACTGAGCATGTTCAGACAAAAGCTGTGTCACTACAAAAAATATCACTAATATTGAGATGTGAAGAGAACTCCTGTTCGCCAGGTTTTGAGCAGGCCATGTTTCAAGTCAATTTCCTATGATTAGACTATTTGATTTACTCATAAAGAAAGTTTGAGGGTTTTTTTGTAATCTGCTAACCAAAGAGAATAATTCATGAGAAGTAACAGCTGAGAGAGAGCAAGTACTTTCCCGTGTCCCAAAAATTAAGAAATTTTAATTTCTGTGAAGCAAATAAGATGTCTTTATTCAGCATTAACTTAAAACTCCTGTCCTGCCCCTACCACGATAATCAAACCATGCACCATTTGAGGTTTCAAAAATTTAAGGCTTAAGGGGTGAGCAAGAGAAAGAGAGAAAAGTTAGCCAAACAAGCAATGCACTTTGAAGATGAGTAGAGGAAAAGGACATTTAAGAACAATAACACTCATAGTTGTAACTGCAATATCAAAGTTTTATCGAAGTTTGGCAACTCTGGGTTGAAGCAATATCAACACAAACAAGCTTACTTGCATGCTTGTCTGCCAGTACAATAAGGGTACTCGATATATCTCTTCTTCTGTAGAAACACACTACCTTCGCTTCCACATTTCCATTGGCAGTCTGAAACAGGACAAAAAGAGAGAAAAAGAGCACAAATCAAGAACTGACCTGTATGCACTGAACCAGAAAACTTAGTAACTTGAATTTTGCACAAGAGGTACATAGTATCACCTTATAGCACCCTCCAGCTGCACACACTTTATCTATAACACAAACTGGTGTCATCCATTCCAAGGCGGGGAACCAGAGTTTTTTAACCCTTCCCTCCTAATTATTTCTGCAGGATAAGCATTTTCAGTTAGAGATGTTTGATGGGGTGAGAAAGCACGCTTACCTGCAGTTACAAAATATTAACAAGCCACTCAGCTACTTTTCATATGACGCCTACATTTAGTAAACCTTCTTTGAAATCCTAATAAAAATAACTGCAAAACTCAACAACAGAATTCAGCTATATGCTGTTGTCCAAACTCTGTAGAATAGGGAAAGCAAGAGAGAACCCAGACATTATTACTCTTACAAAAGAAATCACATAGGTTTTCTTTCTCTGACAGCACCGGTGAGCTAAACAATGACTAACACATTCCAAAGGAGAACCAATGAAGCTGCACCAGGCAATAAGTGCTACATCTGGGACAACATGCAACAAAGTGAATTTTTGAAAGGTTGGGGATTTTTTTCTTAAAACTCTTAAAATGAGGTGGTGATGAACCTCTTTTAAGACGCCATCTGTCAAATTATGAAACTGTGTTTAGACAGACTCTAGAAGAAATACACCTAGTGGCTTGTAACAGCCACAGCCAATCTGCTGTCTCTGAAATAACTCAACTAATAATGAAAATGTAACTGAAGGGAGTCATATACCACTACTGAGGAGCCCCTGAAAACCAAACGATGTCACATAGTTTCAGAAAATGAAAAACTAAGATACAAATTCCCCTCCAGGAAGTCTGCAAAAAAGGTAGTGGACCAGCAATCCCTCCACAGGGAAACAAAATATAAACTGATATTCATCCTTGTTGTTAAGATGTAAGTGAAGGAAAAGTTTCATCTAATACCAGTTTTCCTAACACAGAGAAAAAAAATCTGACAATACATACAAGCACAAATATTTCCCCCAACAGCCTTCAATTTTCTGTACAGAGTCTGCAGAATTCCTATCTTTTTCTGAACTTTTAACTTCTGAGGAACTAAAATACAAAGGCAGGAAGCATCTTGTTAAAAGTCAGACAGCTACAATGTAGAATTATCTACTTCATTCAACTGCCCAGGCTTCATTAACACCCAGTGAAAAAAGCCAACACAGATATGATTCATTTCAACCTGAAATACCATTTTACAGAGCAGGTCAGAGGAATGACAGCTCCAGCAAGAACTCTTTCAGAAGGAAGAGAGAAAACCAACACTTTCCTAGAAAGTAATTGACAAATCTGCACCCTGTACCTGATGGAATATAGCTACTGTACCTCATGGCTATGGACTCCATGGGAGTATTTTAAGAACTCTTTCTTGTTTCCTTGAAGGATGAGAGACAAAGTACTTCTGCAAAACATCTCCACTAATAAAAGGGGTTATAAGGATGTCCTAGCCTCCAGATTTTTTATTTGTCATTATACTGATGAATTGTCTCTTCCAAGTAACTATTTTAGAAAAACGTGTTCTTCCATCACTGATGAACAGATCGAATTTTAGTCCATTAATTGAAATTAAAATCTAAAACAGTGATGTTACATCCCTCCTGTATGGGCCGCAATGGACATCCTGTTATTAAACCTGAGGAAATGGCACCGTCAGGACACAGTCAGACAGCTTCAGAACAGCTTTCCTTTCTCCGACAGGGAAGAAGTGCAGCAGCAAGGGTTTCAGCACCCGCATACAAGCTATCATGCTTCTCTTTCATATCCAATGAGAGGGAAAGCTGGCACATGAAATAAAACACCGGCCCAAAGGACAACCAGCAAAGGCAAAGTCTGAGGAAGCAAACTCCAAACGTAGCTCCAAATGTTCTGACTGAGCAAGAGTTCCCCTCCCCCCCCCAGAATAATCACATTACAAAGCTCTCCAACCTCTCCAGATCACCTGATCCTGGCACCGAAGAACTGCAGAAATCCTCTGCTCTACAGGTGGGCACAATCACCTTGAGAATGACCTAGGATTGACACTCCTCCTTTTCACACCAAAGGAGAACAATTCAGCAGGTCTCAAAGCATTCCAGGAAATTATCAGAACAAAAGTATTTTTAGCTTCTAACTAGCATGAGGAACTGCTAAAGAATTGTTTTCATTTAATCAAATCTAGCAGATCATAAATTCAATTAACTTCAAAGATTCGATGGAAAAATTCGTTTACCTTATTCAGCTCTTCTATTCTTCGTATCAAATATGGGTTACTTGAAGAATTTTCGAAGTAGACATAATCTGACAAAAAGAAAAAAAGACTCTTTAAAACATGAACTGCTAAAATTGAATCAAAACCTCACATGTACACCTGGTAAAGACACCATACCAAATGCATTTCTCGGCAAAAGCAGCATTTTGAATGTTCCTACTAAATCCAGGATTTTAAGCGAGGAAATGTGAAATCCATGCTAGTATAAGGAACATCTATGGTGCACATCACTTTTCCAAAAAAAACGCCAAAATGGAGCTCTACTGCCATCCTGGAAAAACAAAGCATACAATCATCCTTCTCTCTCTGATCACATTAATTCACTTGATCACACTGCTTTCTTTACTTGCTTCCTCTTTCTTATCACAATCCAGCCAACATGCCATCCTTCCTCTTTCCCTGCGGCTCAGCTTCAAGGGTGCTGTCCCTTTACCCAGAATACAAATAGTTCCAGTCTTCTTGTCTCTCTTATCTTTTACTCTACTTCCTCGTATTTTAAGCCTATATTATGCTAGAATACCTTCAACAAAACTCCATATAATAAGCCAAATAAGTCATTGAAACTTTTATTTCCGAGACGGATAGACATCTTACGTTACAAGAAAAAAAGTCCTTTACCCAAGGTAGCACCTTAAAAAAAAAAAGTTATCAAAGCATCATCCAGGTGTGCCATTTAAATAACGTGGTATTTCTGAGCTCCAAGCAGAAAACATTCCTTTTTATAGGAATGGAAACAGAAGCTCACAATCCCTGAATGGACTTTGCCTTGACCTCCCAACACTCCAGGGCCAACCCCTGGGCCTGAAAGGGGGCAAGGACTGAGCTGAAAACACTCGGGTGCAGCCACCAGCCCTCCCGTGCTGATCTTGCACGCAGATCTGACAACGACCCCTTCCAACCCACCTACTACATTTCAGACGATTTCCTTCCAGACTGCCCAACTCGTTTGTGTTTGGAGCCCATAGCCCACAGGGGTAAGGAACACATTAGCACGGAGAACTGGTGCTCAGTGGTGCCAGCCTTTCCTAAACAGGGACAACTGGAGCTGCTCGCCTCTGTCTCCCTGAAATGCTGATTAAAAGGGCAGTTGGTGTCAGCACCCCCCAGGGCCTCTGCTTCTGTTAACTTGCACTATAAGTGTTCCCCTATTCTCTCCAGGGTGGCCAGGGAGATGCCAGAGCATCTACAGTTGGCCTTCAAAACTCCTACAGCAGCCCTTCCAAATCCCCGTGTATACTCCAGGCACTGATATTCTCAGAGTGCTACATACAGCTCAGTTATCCACAGGTCTCCATGGAGCAAAGAGGCCCAGCCAGTTCTGGGTAAACACGACCCAGGACCTGCTGCCAGCCACTACCTGCAAGGAGCTCAAGTGCCTTCCTGTCCCCTTCAGCAGGGCTGGGCTAACACACAGTGTAACCAGGGCTAACAGAGCACAGAAATACTGCAACCCTAGTGTTTATTATATTATGGTTCAGGCTGTGCCTCCAGATCACTCAGGCCTGATCATCATCTACCTTCATGCACGCTAACATGCATCTAATGCAGCTCCATAGTGTATTCCAACTGCAAGAGTTGGTTCTCTTCTTAAATGTCACTTCTCTGCAGCCTTCAGATTGAAGATAATGTCACTCAAGACATTCAGATTGGACATCTGGTTTGCAGAAAAACAAAGAACCCACAAATGGTTAAAACACCCAAATAACCAGATCCTAAACTTCCATCCCCAAGCACCTGCTCTGTGCAGCACACCAACACGTAACAGTGATCAATGCGATCAGAAGTCACAAAATCAAACATATTTGGCAGCTTCAGCAATAACAACTTCTGACTCAAATAACAATGACAGGTATAAGCAATTTCCAGATAAGCAGAGTAAAGACAAATCTTTCCTCCCACAGCAGAACCAACCATGCCCTACAAGAGTGCTGCAGTGGAGGACAGCGAAGCTTCAAGACGCCTACAAGTTCACTGGCCACCTCTGACCTCAAGGCTCCCTCACCTGAAGAAAATAAGAGTTCTTTCCTTCCACCCCTCCCATTACTCCCAACTCAACCAACTATCCCACAGTTCAGGTACTCTGGCCAAGGCCAATGCAAAAATGTTACATTTGTGAATACCACTAATGAAAACTAAAACTAAAAACTAAAAACTAAAAGAAATGTCTGTCTTGAAAATGTAACTTTGTCTTTAATTCCATGGGTTTCAGGTGACTGTTACAGATCTCCCCAGTTCTATACCATTTTTCTTATAGCTTTTTTGTACATATATATATATGCATATATTCTCACAAACATGTTTCCTACCTCAAATGAACATTAACCCAATTTCTCCTGTAACTGCAGGTATTAACTGTAAAATCTGGCATGGATTTAAAGGAAGTTTATCACAGATGAATGGTTTACCGAAGAATAGCTCATGGTGGTATCTAACAGTTTTGAATAACAAAACTCCTAAAACCTTTGGTTCAGCAGCAGGAACATTCCCAAACCCATATTCCGTGATCAGCTACTACAAACAAACCTCACACAAAACAGCCAACTGCACACTGCAGGCAGGCAGAACCAAAGCTGTCCCGTGGGACTCCTTAAGAGCTGACCCACAGCAGTGTGCAGGTGTGCACTCAGAGCAGTGCTTGATGACTTCATCACGTCACAAATGTACATCTCACTCCTGTTTTAGAATAATCTCACTACTGTGTTAAGCATTTCACTAGCAGCTATGCAACTAATGGAGACCTATTTCCCATTGCTCAAATTACCTGGAAAAGTTTCTTTCTCTCTTTCTGCAAGTAATGCAGAGTGTGTTGAAATCCCATAAAACAGAATGTGAGCACAGAGGGGAGTAATTTGTATTTTTCATAGAGATTTTAAATACTTCAACTGAAATTAAAATGCTGTCCTGAATAGAAAAATGCTCAGGCTGCTCCACACATGCAAGGAAAATTTTTTCAACAAAGTCCTCTCTCAACTGATGCCTGAGCAGGTGAGAGTACTCCTCTTAAATTGTTTCCTAAATAGCAAAACCAGCAAAGGCTGGTTTCCTGCACACCAGGTTTATATGAGGTACTGCACCGTGCTCCATGACCTCTACACTTCAAAACGCCTCCCTTCCTTTCCAGCATCACTTCCCCTTCATCTCCAGGTTCCTCCCATGCCATGCACTCTTCTCATACCGCATATGCAGCTAATACTATTCCCAGTTTGCTTTCAGGACAGTAGCTACAACTGCACACAAGCACACACACTCATACATCAGATAACAGAAACCCAACAAGGTTCCCAACAAGCCGGTTGTCCATGGGAGACATTCTGTATGTGCACAACTGCCAGAGTCTCTGCCCCTGGAGCCAAAAGAAAGGATGGGGAAAGCAACAAAATTAACCAACCTCTAAACAACAGGAAGATACGCATCTCAGCTCCTACCACAGAACAGGAAGGAAAAAGGACAGTAAAACAAAAATTACAGTCTAAGGACAGAAAAGCAGAGCCTGACAGCAAGCAAAACGAGTCAGAACTTCACATACAACAGACTGTCTATCCTTGCTAATTTATTGTCTTTCCCGCTTAAGGATTGAAGAAAAGGACTAGCCTATCTACTCCGTACCCCACAAGCACCACACGCTGCCTTACAAACAGCAACCACCATAAACACAAAAAGCTCAACCCTTACCACACTAAAGCCTGAACAAAGCTTGGAGACTCAGTCCCATGCCTTCACAACAGCTTGCAGTTTAAACTCACGGTCTCCAAATTAATCAGCTGTGCATCCACATCATGATCGTAATTAAAAGCATCACTCACGCATAGTACAGTTATCTGTGATGAAGCTAAAATAAGGACTGAGGAGTGTGGCAATGCCACAGGACAGCAAGGATCATCACACATTATCACTGACACAAACTCAACATTTATTTTTTCCTCTTTCTTATGCTGAAGCATAAGAAAGAGCAGAAGCACACACATATGTAAATCTACCCAAAAGGCCTTTCTACTCTATAATATTCCTTCCTGAATTTGTGAGTACACAACTTGCTAGACAGCAATGCTGTATTAACTGTGTACTGAACTGCTAGAACACAGAGACAAGCATACTTGCAATAATACAGCAGCTAAAACTAGAATGACAGCCTACAGGCCACAGAAGACAGAAGTTTTCCACAAAGGCAGTAAAATAATTGTTTTCAATTAGCAATAAACATAACGGATCATCTTTTTGCTCTCATATGCTTTTAAGATATTCTTGCAAAATTGTTTCCCCCTCTGCCCTCTCCATGTCAGCTGCTGACTAAACATACATTAGCCCGTGGAAAAGAAAACCAGAAGGGGGTACTGCAAAAGAAACAACACACATCATCTATGGCCATATATTTTTAAGATTAGACATATCTGAGCTACCTAACTTATGAGCTTTTAGGTGACCAAGTTTGCAAAATGCTCAGAAGTACTTTCATCCTCCCCAGCTAACATTTTGCTTTTTTTCAACCTACAAGTGCTTTCTGAGCACTGACCTCGTGGGACACTCCCTACCTCCACAAATTCTCACACACTGCGTAGGACCGTAGCTTAATCATGCACTGAAATAAGGGAGGCTGAAGCCTTCCTCTTCCTGCATTCATTACCACTGTTGGGTACGATGTGCATTTCCATACATATGATAAAGTACCCTCACAGTTGCAAATATTTCTCCTGCCCAATCCACAAAGCTGCTGCCACTGAATAAAGATGAGCATCAAGATGAGTGCATGAACTTATGCTGACCTGCTTACTTTATGACTTATCTTAAGGGAAATAAATATATGCCACCTCAGACTCTGGATTTCCAACCCAATTTGGCGCCAGTTTCTTTCAGTAAGCTTCAGTTTCCAAATTATTCAGTAGCTTGGTCCTGAAACTGTCAGTCACTTTACATTTTGGATAATACAATCCCTCCTGGTCTACACTGCCCTGAAAGAGGAGACTGGAGAGGCTAATGCCGCTTTCAGCCTACAAGTCAAGCAACTTCACCTGGCAGAGCCCAGGTCCCAATGCCTTCTGGCTGTTCAAAAACCCACATCACAAACAGCAATTGTCACAGATTAAATGTTCAGTTACAGAGCAGACAGAGTTTCAACAGAAAAAGCTTTACCAGCATAATATTTTCATCATCAGAAAAGTAAAACCAAAACCGTTGTTTTTGTTGCGAAAAGAACAGAGGTCCAATACACCTTACAGTATATACGAACCAGGTATTTACAATTATGTCTTTCACAGATGAACAGAGGTATTAAAGAAATACTGTCAGCACAAGTTCAGTTCATATTTACTGGACAGCAGTATTTATGGCTACAGCACGCACAGGATACCTGCTATGGGCAACACCACTTCTACCTCCCGGCTCCTTCAAAAAAAAAGCGGAAATGGAGCAACAACCCAAGCACAGAAACATCCGAAATACCTATAATCATTTGTTATGGAACATGCAAATCAAGTACCATCTCCCACAGAAATCTCTGTTCCATACAGTTAACAGCAAACCATCACCCAATTTAGTAAGGACAGGTCCAGGCACCCAAGTTAAATCAAGCTATCCTTGCTCTCCTGAGCAAAGTGATCAAGTCAAAAGGCTTATGAGGACAGAGGTCAAAACAAGTAACTCTCAACTCAAATCTTTAACTAAGATACGCATCTCGAAAGACACCATGCTCATGAGAATAATCCACTGCTCACATGACAGACCCCCAGGATTAGCTGCCTGGTCACAATAAAAAGGCTTAGCCACAACAAAACAGGGGAAAATTACCTTAAGCAACAAGGTCCCATTGCTAAAGCAGAAAACCTGGTTTTCACCAACCAATCAAGAATAATAGACCACTGCAACACTTCCTTAAGTCCACAGCCTGCAGTAAACTTCTTAAATATAAATTAGCAACAGGTCAACTCGGTGTGTGCACATCCATCCAGAACAGCGACTGCCCTGTCTCTAACCATGCAGTGAAAGCAGTCGCAGGTCAGGTGAAAACAGACAGGGCTACCTTCAGCAAGGAAGGCTGCCATTCTCAAGAGCTACCAGCCACAGGACCCAGCAGGCTCTGGCAGTTAGTCAAGTGTTTTAGGTCACCATCAGGTCTACAGACATCGCAAGCTCCATTCAATGGGACTGGGATGGCTCCACGCATAAACAAAGCAATCCACAGCCAAATTCGCCTGACTAGCAGCTTTCTCAGACTAGAACCAGAAAACACTCCTAAAGGAACCGCTGCAGTCCTACCCTTCCCTTTACGATTTCCTACTTCAGCCTGGCAGTTAACAGTCTTCACTTGGGAGTTTCTACAGCAGGGCTCCTCTGCTAGCTCCCAGAGCTCTCCAGGTTTAGAAGACTTCGAGAGCTGGCCTACGCAGGGAGTTATATGAACACATTCCCCCCAACATAGTAGTTATGTCTAGTTAAATACACACAGAAAGCAGATGTATACAAAAGATTAATCACAAGACAGCATTGTAAATTAAGCAAAATGTTTGTTTCTCCTATGAGACCACTTTTACCCTCCTCCAGGGTGTGCAGACAATGTAACAAAGGGTGCCTGTGCAATCCTGAGCCTACAGAGATGTACCAGGAAGACATAGATACTGAACAGCAAATACATCATCGTAACACTCGTGTGCCAAGGACTTTAGTGGTGAGAAAGCACATAGCCTCTCCAGGTTCTACCAGGTCATATAATATACTGTAAAACCTCAAAAAAAATGAAGGTACTTAAGTACCTATACAAGGATATGCAGTATGTTCACCTTAACTTCCCCCTTTCCATCCCTTCTCCAAGAAAATACAACACGACTTAAAAGAATGCTGTAAAGCAAAGAGTCCAGATATGTGCAAGGAAAAGACAACTCAGTTTCATTTAATCAAATAAAGCCTCTATAACAACAATCAAATTCCAAATCTGCACACATATGCATGCAGAAGTGCTGCTCAAGATTGCTGTACTAAAGGAAGTTCAGCCTCACATATTCAAAACGCATCATAGAAGTCCATGCTCACAGTTCTGTACCAGCTTCCACAAGAAGCCATTCCAGCCCCCAGAAGACAGAAGGGGGGAAAATGGCAAATTTGTAGATACACAAGTGAGAAATCCACATGCATTAATTTTTGCCAAGTCCCCATGAAACACACACCTACACGAAAACGGGTAAAGTGATCACCAGTGCAAATATCAATGCCTTACTTTATGATCCTTTAACTCAGAGTTAGGTAGTTGTTTTTGTTTAGCACCTTTTTCTAACGGCTAAACTCCTGCACCTAAAAGTGAGTTGCCCTGGTGAAGATCATCAAAGCCATGAACATCAAGAGGCATGAACAAGCTTTCATTACCTCACCTTAAAAATTGCCAAGCTGTAAAAAGCTCAAGAAACAAGGATTATCTATGCATTCATATGGTAAACAAAATGTTTCACATTACACGTACTTCCAAATGTGCAGAAATTTTATCTAGAAAGGGACAGTCAGAATAACTTGGCAGGTTTGAGATTAAACTCCACATACCGGTTTTCCAAACTTGCCTCCAGAAATCCAGGTTCAATATTCCCCAAACTGTAACCCTAAACAGAAGCAATTCATGGCAATGTCCATGTAACAAGACTATGGATTATGGAGACCAGTTAAAAAGCTGATACAAGCTTTAATCAGTACAAGCTCTTCTAAGAGATACCACAAAAAACATCGCAAACCAACCCAAAGCCAAACCTCTGAAGGACCCGTAATGGTTACAAATGTAAACTCTTATCTGCCATACACAACTCTACTTAAGCTAAGAAATATTCTCTACCTTTTTGGAGAAAAATACCCCCATACAAATAAATAACATGCAACTTCCTTTGGAAAACTGATGGCTGTTGCTCCATTTTGAAATCTGACACATTAAGGGATCTGGAACTTTCCCAAGGTCTTCTTTCTTTGCTTCCTATCCTGTCAAACGAGGGAAGAAATATTCCTGTCCAGTCACCTCTTACCATGTTTTTGTCCAATTCTTAGTGAAACAAGGTTTATGCAACTCCATTATCCATGCATTAGTTCCTCCCTATTAACTTCTGAATCCTTTGTTTGATTTAAAACACCTCACAGAGGGACAAAATTCTCAAACATAATTAAGTTCTGATCACTGTTCCTTATCTTGAATATGGATATACTAAACCAACATCAGAAAGTGAGAAACACAAGATAATGAGAGATATGAAATGGTTTCCATTTCAGAAACAATTAATAGATGAGATCTTAAAGCAAATCACTGGAGGTTCCAGTGTTTGGGAATTACCAAAAGTGCTTGCTTTCTGACATACCTCCCAATACCACTACTGCTACCACTGCTCCAGGCAGGTCCGGGGCTCATTTACTTTCTGATTTGATCCATCACAACTATGTGCATTCCCAAACACTGAACTTCTCTGCTGGGGAAGAAGACAGGCATTCTGCATAGCCAAAACAACGAGAGACTCAAGATCACAGCTGTGGGCAAGGCACAGAGTTTATGCGGTAGCCTCTTCAGCAAAAGTAGAACCATCCCGGAGAAGGGAGAGCACAAATTTTAGATAAAGCCAACATTGTTATCTCTGGTCCTGACAGAACTGTTGGCTGTTTTCAGTGTGCAGAAGATTTGTGGAAAAAAACAAAGGAAAGCAATCTGGTGGTGCTAGTGAAAAAGGTTACGGGCCTGAGCAGTACCTTGCACGTCACTCTTCTTAGGCAAGAACTGTGTCACACTGAAATACCTGCTGGGTGCTGGCTTAAGGGTAAAGTAGGGAGATTGTGTACAAACAAGACTTGAAAAGAGAATCTGTGAGAAGCCTGGAAATAAAACTAAGCTTTCAAAGTACTGAGGATAAAGAAGCAATTCTGCTTGTAGAAATCAATTATATGGCAGTATAAGGAAACCTATTTCAATCAAACCACTCCAAATAACCTCGCTATAATCAAGTCACATATGCTTGCACCACCAGCCCTTCAGGTTCACTAAGTCAGCTCCCTCCAGTTTCCTGCAGGCCAAGCATACACTAAAAATGCCCAGAGAACCACTTTTTCTTCTGTTTTTACAGCAGATATTTAAGCATGATTCAAAGTCCTCTGGACACAAAGGCTGTTCTGTATTACCTCTTCTGCCACTTCAGTTCCCAAGGATGTGGCTATACAAAACATTTTCTGCAGCAGTTAAGTTGTGAGCCTATGGAATTTCAGCTGTAACAGTACAAATCCTGTGGAGCAATACCACAAACCAGCTCGTGGAAACAATCCAAGCTTAAAAAAAGAAAAAAACTTCCCCAAAGGTGGGTTGTAAAGTAACACCAGGATGGCCTAATTCACAGAAGTGCCAGAGAAACACTTGAGCAGATGGAGAAGCCAGTAAGAAAAAACTCCATAAGTCATTAGGAGTATGGGGAGGAATATTCTCAAACTGTAGCCTAACAATATCTTCTTTACCAGCCAAGAGAACGGCCTGTTCCACTCTAGCTCTCATTGCTAAGGACAGATAAGAAAAACATTATTTTCCAAAAGATGCTTAGGCAGAATAAAGGATGACAAGAAATCAACTTCATGTTCCGTCCAAGTATCCAAGAACCTCTGAAATACTCAGACACCAGGTTTGCTATCACCCTCAAGAAACAAACAAAACAACAAAAAAGTTGTGGTTCTTGTTTGGCTTTGTTGGTTTGTTTAAGAGCAATGTTTGACTTCCGTTAGTTATGCTGAATTAACTGCTTAGGCTGTGGTATGACAGTATATTAAGTCCAGGAATAAGGGTTTCAGTGCCAAATCAAAAACATCACGGCTTCACAATGAAAAACATCATGAAGCTATAAACTCCTGTTGTAGTTTTGCAGATGTTTCTTCAAACAAAAAGTGCCAGCGCAGCTGATTCATCCCCCGCCCTCTCAAACCACCCCCTCAAGTTGTGACAGCTTTTAGTTGGATGGGAGGAGGCAGGCAGGCACGCACATGGTAAACATGATCAGGAACTCACCGGCACAAAAAACATCTCCAATCAAACCGACTCCCTGATCTGCTTCACTGCACAGCCCCATGGAGCTGTGCAAACCCAGCCAAAGAAGCAAGGTGAGGACAGTAACACGGGTCTAGAAGCAGCCCTGGCTTAAATCAACAGTGCTAGCAACAGAAATATCCACCGAAACTGTGTCAAATTTGTTCAGACATTGGCAACTTTGTAAGGACAATCTCAGTGCTAAATCAGCAATCATGTTCATATCACATTAACTTTATGCTTGGTCAAGTATGGTCTGTCCTCCTACATCTTGTCTAAAAGCATGAAGTCCCCGAATGAACTACCGTACACCACGTTCAACTTAACAGAAACATTACAGCTGACACCGATCCCGACTGGTGATCTGGCAACGCACTGGTACCAGAGCTGTGAAATTCCAGGCACCACAAAGACTAAACAGCTTGCAAGTAAATTTTACACATGTAAAAGACTACAGAAGCCTACAATCTTACTTTCTCTTGCAAACTCACTTTAAAGCTGCCAACTAACTTCTTTACTTCATTGATCAATGTCAAGTGAAAAACATCTCAGAACACTTCTCCTTCCTAAAGATGATCCAGCCAAAAAGCTGGAAAAGCAGAACCTGTGCATGCTTCCTTCTGGGCGTGACCACACAGCCTGAAAGCTCCACAGGTGCTTCACTAGGTCCTTCCCCTGAAGGTGACTCATCTGCCTCCTCAATTGCTTCAGGCAGCAGAAACGAGGTTTGGATAGGAGCAATACAGATAACCCAAAACAGACAATGAAGAAAACCTCATTCTTCAAGACCTAAGTCCTCTGTTACTGCTTAAAGAAAGAATAACAAAGTGAGGAATTCTTCACATTTTTCACTAGAGAAACTACTCATGCTCAAATCCCACAGGCAATGGAGGTGTCCGTAAGGCACAGGTCCTTACACTGGCAGCAAACTGACCACCCAAGAGACAGGCCAGGAGCTTTGCTCAAGGGAATCCTCCATTCAGGCAGGCCTAGGTCTCATCCAACCATCACAGCTTATAAGCAAACAAATATTCTTCATGGAGGTCAAACCGAAATTCAAGCTTTTTCTGTGAAGCAAACAAATACATTACAAGTATGCAGGGTACTGTCTTTACAGGCCAAATCCTCTGCTGAGATAAGAATGGTTTCCATGTGTCTTGAGGCATCAGATAGTGTTTAATTCGCTCAGAATCTTCCAAAAAAAAGACTGGTGTGCAAGAAGTGCAGAGGCAGGACAACGGACAAGACAGGGCATTTCCTGAAGCTTCCAAAAAAAACACTTTCTTCCTTAAACTCATCTTAGGCTTTACTGTATATTTAAAGACAATTTGTGAAATATATTAATATAAAAAGGTTGCAGATTAAATTTAAAGCTTAAATTTTGTTATGTTTGAATATCTAACACCAACTCTGATGACATCGCAACATATTAACCTCCAGGAACAGCTGTATCCCATATTCTACTGGACATGAGAAACTTGCCATATGCAATGGGGAATAACTTAATTATTCATCTAAGCACCAAGGTTCAACCTCCTTTGAACTGTGGTGTAACAAAGTTCCTTACAAAAGACGGTTGTGTCTTTTTTAATGTGCAGCATTCCTCAATGTCTTTCCCTACTGAAATGCTTTCTTACGCATCAAAAAATTACAGCAGAACTCATTATTTCCTGTTAACAACACAGTCCGACAGACCAAATCTGCTTTTACAAGTAAGGAGGAGAGGAAGAAACATACCAGACTTTGACAAACATTTTGGAGCAGGGCCTCTTTGTATACCGGATCTATGGCCACAAGCTCCAAGATACTAAAGACCTAGAACCGTAATACCGTACAAGACAGTTTTGAGTTATCCGAACTTCTCCAGAAGCTCAGACAAGGCAGCTGAAGCGGTCAGTCAGTTACCTGTTTGAGGATTTAAAATAACCATTGTGCAAAGTGATAAAGCATAAAATCTCCTTACTTGGTGCAGAAGTTAACATTGATCTAACAGATGACTTGTTGCCAGAAGCGTGGAGAGCTACAAGGAGGTGGCCTACAACAGTTTATTCTTGTTTGAACATCAGAAGTTGCTTGAAAAACCAAAACTAGATGCACATGAAAGGAAAATCTTTTATATTGCCCCAAAATCTCACTAGTTAAACAAAAGTAAGTGCTTAAATTGTTTAAAAATCCCTTTTCCACAATTTCTTATCAAGCATCTTTCATTCACCATCACCGAAAGGCAAAACAGACAAGACTGACAGTCTCCAGGGGCTCCCAAGGAGTCAAAGAGCATGCAAGTACTACTGAGGCATGGGCGGGCTGTCCACCACAGCACTGCAAGTCCCCAGCATGGGCAGGCCAAGGCCCCTCACCCACACTACCGCTCCTGGCAAGCACCAGCCTCCAGCCCGGAAACTGCTCAGACTCACTGACGTGACAAAAAATCATCTCCCTTGCTATGTTTCTAAGGGGCCAGTGACACCAACCTGGCCTAAGAGCCAGCCCAGAACATGAGACGAGGCTATGGGTGAGCACCAGCCTGCTGAGGACAAGGAGAGGGGAAGCCAGATCTCCCCCTCTGGCAGAAGCAAGCCTAGTGCTTCTGCTCCATTTTGTCTGCTGTGAACAGCTTTACAGTTATTACAAACCCATGGAGCACATATGGACACAACTGTTATAGGTCCAGCCCCTAAACACACCTGAACTGAAGGCTGACAAACACCAAAGCGGTCCAATATGAGGGAAAGAGTGAAAGGATGGAAGACTGCAAAAACACAAGAAGATAATCTTGTATGACTAGGAACAATGAAAAGAAAAGATAAATAAACCACTGCCTGGCCGTGGCTGAAAGGTGATAAACAAGAAGCAGCTAGGACCAATGACCACAGAAACCTACTAATAAGTTGCAAGAATGAACTCTCATTTTTTATTATCGTTACTGGTTATTTAATACCTCACTCCACTAAACTCACTCTCAGCTCAAGTTATCTTCGAACACTGCACTTCAGCTAAAAGTTAATAATGAGAAAAAAAAACCCAAAAACAAACCCTAACAATCCACAGCATCCACTCCTGCTACCCAAACCAGATTACACACTGATAACACAGCAAGAGGGTTTACACAGGCACCTGCAGTCAAATTACCTGAAATACACACATGCTCCAGGTACAGACTCGGTGTATTTCACTTACTTTAAATGTAGTAGATACAGCCAGCACCAACCTGTCATCTCTTCCAATGCCATTTAAACACACCATAAATGTACCATAAACTCAAAAGCGGTGATAGTTTTGACACCTAGTACCCTCCCGAACAAGAGGGTAAGTCTCAAAAGTCAAGAACATATAAAAGGCTTTTCATCTAAAAGCATGAACTGACATTTGTCTCAGCAAAAGTGGTGCCTTCAGTAGCTCTTCATCCTTCCTCTCCTTTCTTTCCCCATCCCCTTGTTCCCAGCCCTCCCACTGAGCCCATTCAGCTGTTCACACAGTCCCACAGTGAACCAGATTGAGTAGCTGATGCAGATTAAAAATAATCCAGGAAAAAACAAAGGGTGAGGAGGTGGAAAAATTTAAGTTCCTCAAATCAGTGCAAGATGGAAATGCAAAAATCACTCTTTTGCTGCATCAAGGCAATGCCACAAGGACATAAACCTGCAGTGGGTTACTGCCACCAAAGAAATACTTGTCGTACTACAGTTAAGCTTTCCTGGAGAAGGTGGAGACAGAATAGCTGCTGGGAAGTCTCTTGATACCAAGATGACCTGTTCTCTTCCAGGCAGCTGACACAGCACTCTCCTGAAAGCGGAGCCTGGCACTAGCCAGAACAATGAACATCTCTCTCCCACACGCATTTTTTCATCATAGGCCCCAGATTCCAGCTCAAAGATCCCAAGCTTCTCAGGCCTTGTGTTTATCCAACATTCCCATATGGTCTGTGATTGTGCAGACTGCCAGTCTGCTCTATGAAGCGGAAGGCCAGCCCACCATGACTCCCTCCAAGCAAAAGCAGCCCACTCTCATCATGCTGCCATTTATTTCATGGCTGTATGGCAGCTGTTAGGAAAAATCTTCACTTCTGCTACACTGGAGGCAGGCGATTCCAGGATTTCATTCTGGACAAGGAGCAAGTTCCCAGATTTCATTTTGGAATTTGATACTCTAGTATCTTCTCTACCCATGTAAAAAGTTACACAACTCTCATGAACCCTGCCAGCTTAGGAGAGTCCCACTTGCACTGGCAACTGACCACCCTCTATCAAAGACGTAGCAGCAGAAACTCGGCAGGAACCAGGAGAGACAGTTTTTTTCTCTAAGCAACTCCACATCACCAGTCAGCTTACCCAGTCTTACAGCCATGCCAGTGGCAGCTCCCAGCCCACTCAGCATGCTCACCCTGCTACCCAACACCAAGGAGAAGACTTGCATGCCACTTTCAGCGCCCACAGTACAGGCTCCTCAGCTCCTCTGTAAAGGAACTACTGCACATCAACATTGAAAGACAGCAGCAAAACCCTTCATGTTCCCTGGAAGAGCTATCAACTACGCATTTAAAATCAGTCTTTATCAAGCAAGTGCAAATCACCTATTGGCTTCTGAAAGCAAAAATTCACTGTGTTTCAGTGAAAAGTGATGACCATCCTTTCTGAGTCAAGTTGCTTTTGGCAGCTGTTAGGTGTGGAGTTCACACCACCCCATTTGGTAGCCACAAGAATAACAACAGATTATCTGTGGAATGTTTGTCTCCCAATAGGAAGTATACAAAATGACCATGCCCAAATCCCATTCAAGATTTAATCCTGCCCTGGAGTTCATCATATAACTTCAGTGCACAAAATCATCAATAGAAGATACTAGCACCAGAGGTCAGGAACAATTCAGCAACACAAAATCCTCCAGCTTAGGCTGAATAAGAGCACTCATACAGGAACAGCTGCATCCATCCACGTGTTTATCTTGGTAGTATGTCAAATCAAGACTTCATCCATATGGACAACAATGGAGCACTGTAACCTTGGCTATCAGCCAGCTGCATTGCCCTCTGTCCAGAAAGGTTACACAGCAAGTCCAGGACACTGTTTCCAAGTACAGGAAGAGCAAGAAGGTGACTGAGATTATCCAAAATGTATATCCAAAAGACAAACACCACCATAATAACATGACTCCCCTCTGGGATGAAAAGACTGGCTGAGGTTAATAGCAGTGGGTGCTAGACTCCTTGACTTCATGTCCAAGGCCACACTATGTCTCCAACAGCATCCTTTGAGCTAAAGTGCTGAGGTGCAGCCTGGATAACCAGACAAGAAAGGCAGAAGAAATCCGGCTGGAACACCAGGCTCAAACGACTGTGATCAGCAGGACAACCTTCACCTGGCTGCCTGTTACTAACAGTATACCTTGGGGATCAACACTGGGGCCAGCCCTACTTAGAAGTTTCACAATAACCTGGATAAGGACTAGAGTACAGTCTGGAGTCTTGGGAGAAGCATACCATGTGCTAGAAGACAGGGCTGCTACTCAGAGGGACTTCAACAAGCTGGGAAATGGGTTGACAAGAATCTTGAGAAATTCAACTAAGACTACAGCAAAGCCTGACGTCCGGGGTAAGATAACTCCCCACAGTGGTGCAGCCTATTGGCAGAACATCCCTGTAGAAAGGCACCTGGGGAAACAACAAAGTGCCAAAGAGCCAACAAAGGCAGCCAACATCACTGTTTCGGCAGGAATGCCAGTGGCAGGGTGAGGGGATGGATCCTGCCCCTCTGCTCAGCCTCCCTAAGACCACTTGAAGATCTGGGTCCAACCTGGACTCCCAAGCATATGGGACATACAGGCATGAGTCCTGCAGAAACCACCAAGTAACATTAAGTGTCAAAGAACAATTTCAAGGAAAGAATTCCCTTCACAAATCACAAGAGGAATGGAGCTGTATATTTCCACAACTGATCTTGCCCTTCATCTTTCTGCTCTCAGCATCTCCAAACCAACATAATGCCACATGTGCACTATCAGCTTGTACCAACCCAAGCAACAAAGCCGGGACAGCCACGAGGCACACTTTATCCACCCATGAGACCAAGTGACATCAGAAAAAAAATGTAACAACGTGACAAAAGGAGTGACATTTTTTTAGAGCACAAAGTAAGGGTAGGCCAAAAAAGCAGAAAGAGCAGAAAGAGCAGAAAGTAGTTGTCGATGGAGAGCAGCCAGGCAGGATGGCTTGGCCACCTTCGCTGTATTTTTTCCCTTGTTTACTTGACTCTGTTTTTTCAAAACTCCAGAAGCAACGGGTCGTTTTGAAAAGGAAGGAACCCCCCAAAAAACATCTTCCCACACGTCCTACAGTCCTGGGGAGAAGGAAGCTCGACAGAACAGCTTTTATAAAGGAAAATGGCCGAACACAAATTCACGCCAGACCACCCTCAGTTCGTATTCTACGAAGCGCAATCCCAAACCCTGGTGGCTCTCCTTTTCCTTCACGTGAGTCAAAACAAAGGCCGCTCAGGCAGGAGCGCAGTCCCGGCGAGCAGCCCCGAGGGAGAGCGGACACCGAGGGAGCAAGGGGAGGCCCGGGCCCGCAGGACGAGCCTCCCGCGGCCCCCGCTCCGGCGGCCGCCCTTGCCCGGCCCCGCGCTCCCACCCCGCAGCACCCCAGCCCCATACCGGCCCCGCGGCCGCCCCACCGCCCCGCTCACCTCCCACCCGGTACATGTTGGCGGCCATGCCCGCGCGGGGCCCTGCGGGCGCTCCCGCCGCCGCCTCCGGGTGCTGGAGCCGCTGGAAAATGGAGGCTGGAGCGGCCGACGGGGGAGGGGAGCGCGAATTAAAGGCGCCGCTACGGCAGCGCCCGGCGGCGGCAGCGGCGACCGAGACCGAGCCAGCGGCGCCGAGAGAGGGCGGTGCCACCGGGCAGGGACAGCGCGGGGACAGCGGCAGCGCCTCCGCACACCCTGTTCCCTCATACACATGCCCTGCCCTCTCACACACCCCACCTGTCCCCTCACACGCACACCCTGTCCCCTCACACACACACCCGTCCCCTGACACACCCTGTCCCCTCACCCCCACCCCTGTCCTTTCACATGCACCCCGTTTCCTGTCACACACCCATCCTCTCACATGCACCCTGTCCCCTCAGCCTCACCCCGTCCCCTCGCACGCACCCCCTGCCCCCTTACATCCACCTTACCCCCATTCTTCTCACACATCTCCTGTCTCCTCATACGCACACCCTGACTTCTCACCCACTCCCCATCCCCACACATGCACCCTGTTCCCTCATGCACCCCCCACTTGCACCTTCCTTCCCATGCCAAGACTAGGTCTCCTGAAGGCTCTCAAAGGCAAAGCTCAGGCTGTGCCTCCCACTTGGTGCGGGTTCACAGCTGGACCTGTACACCTGCAAAACCCACGTGCACCCCAGAGCCACTTGTCTCCTGTGGCTGCCCTCCTGCACTCCCAGCAGCCAGGCCCTCTACATGGCTTTCAGTACTGCCTCTGCCCTCGAGAGTCCCAAATTCATCCCGTCCCAAGCTACACAGATTCCTCCTGCCAGGAGCTACCTAAGCCCTGCTCGGTGCCACGGGGTGGTACTCCACCAGGAAGGGTCTGAGGCCCTGGACACGCCTGCAGCCTGGCCCGGCCACGCGGAGGACTGTATACTTGGAGAGGTGCCTGGCCTGCTGCCAGGAAGCTCCCTTCACACCAGCACCTTGCTCCAGCAGCAGCCACCACTCCTGCCCCCACCCTCAGCCAAAGGGAGGCACAGGGATGCAGACTGCTTTGGCTATGCATTCCCACTGCTGCCTCCGAGACCAGGGCTATGGGCCCATTTCCTGAAACGTCTTCACCTTTCCGCCTCACATCTCGTTAACTCTTCTGTTTCCTCCTCTCGCCCTCTTCACTCCCCAGCACTGAGCCCGGGTGCTTGTCACTCTACACATCCCAGTCCCTCTCCCCCCCTCTCAGGAGCACATACATTTAGAATACCACAGCTTGGCTCTCCCCCTGCTGTACCCCCTCAGGACCCCAATACCAGCTGCATCTGCCCAATACAGCCCCCAGACCAGGAATGGGCACCAGCCTGGTCCCCTCATTGCTATAAGTGGTGCGGGTCAAGTGCTAGAGAGGGCTGTCAGACACAGGAGAGCTGCAGGAGGCAAGCAGGTCCCTCTAGGAGAGGAGACATCAGGGCAAGAGAGAGGGCAGCAGGGCTGTAGAAACCACAGAAGGGCTCAATGCCAGGGAGGATGTGCAGATCCACTGGCTCTGCTGTGGAGGTGCTGCTGGGGAACTGGATAAATAATGCAAGAGATTGCCCCCTTCACCAGAAAGCCATGTCTCCTATTACAGAAAAGTGCCCCCGCTGTGGCAGAGCAGCTCCTGTTGAGAGACAACTCAAGGGATGTGTGTGTGCTTTCATGTCCAGTTTTATTAGTGTTGCATTAGTACCATAAAATAGTTGACAAGGTTGAGCACATTGCAGTTTGTTCCAAAAAAAACCAACCAAACAAACAAAAAGCCTATTTACATTTAAATCTGTCTTCATAAAAAAAAACCCCTAGAACCCAAATAATACAACAACGAAACACATGGGCAACTTGGGAACCTACAAAGTGGTAATGTCCCCTCACGCACTGTGGTCTGGACAAGGCTGGCAGTACCCACGCTCACAAGGTGCTTCAGCATGTACACAGGTAACTCTCCGGCCAAGGCGCAAAGCAGTGTTCTTCATTAAAGAAGCCAGCAACTCGCTGCTTTCCAGGCTAGCAGAGCCCCTTCACACCCAGTCTGGCCCAAAGCAGGCAGGGGACCCTGCAGGAGCCAGCCCTGCCAGGAGCATCTCCTGCAAGAACCCCACTAACGAGGCGCCAGGAAACATCTGGGAGATGCTTCTGCTCATTTCTGGCATTCTCCCTGCCAGATAAGCCCAGAGGGAGTGTCACACTAAATGCCACCACATAGCTTATCCGCCAAGACTGAGACACCTGAACAAAGGTGACAAAAGCATGGCACTCCACGGCCCCCAGCTCTCTACCACTGCTTGGCAGTACTGCCCTAATCCCAGTCTTCCTGATCCCTCAGCACATCAAGGAGCAGAAGGCCACCGGCTCTGCTGCCTCTCACCAGTATTTTCTTCTGAGCTCAGAGGTGCCAGGCATGATGCCCCTGACTCAGCTCTCCAGTGCTCCCTCCAGCATGCGCTGCTGCTGAGAAACACAACAGGGCCTTCACTGCAGTCACAGGTTAAGCACAAAGTAGTGTGGTTCTCAGCCAAATCTGATGATAGAAAACAAAAGTGTATCTCCTCCAGCCCCAGAAACCTACCATCCACCTAGCCGTGCCCTCTGCAGGATAAAGCCACAGCGTGTGCTAATTAAAGCAGCACAACACAGCCAAAGAGACAGTGGCTCTCCCCAAACTCACGTGCAATTAAGCAGGACTCTGCAGTTACTGTCCAGATGTAAACAGTAACAACTGAACTGGAAGAAAACTGTGGTGCTCAGCTAAAACAGCTGCCACAAAAAGAGCCAGCAGCTGATCAAACACCGGCCTTTGTCTCCAGGAAACAACACAGAGGACCAGGAAGCATTTAAGGAGAATTACGACACCACAAAACCCTTCCATCTTTCATCTGCTCGTCAGCACTGCTAAAGTAGGTCAGCATCGCACAGCCCAGTGCAGCAGGGAGCCCATTCCTGATACCTCATCTCTGAGTGAGGCAGGGACCACTTTGCCCAAGAGTGGCTGGAAAAGCAACTGGCTGCTTTAAGAAACCACAGCCAGGGTAGTGGGAGAGATGGGCTCCACAGGAAGTGAGCCATAGGATGCAAAGGGACAAGGAGCCCTGGGGACACCACCTTCACAAAGCGCTTCCCGGCCAGAGATAGCTCAGATGCTGCCCGCTCCAGTCCCCACCTTTGCCGTCAGATGGTGTGGCTCCACAGAAAGCCCCATCTAACACAGGTGGGTGAGAGAAAGCCACCGCATTTATTTAAGTAGTACCTTCCTCACCAAAACCCTAAAGAGCCAAGCACAGAGGTGTGCTGTCTCAGTTCTAAGACATGCTTCTATATTCACCACCTTGTACACCACCACCAAACCCCCCTAGGCTGGCACAGGTAGCAGCCCATCCCTGTCTGGCAGCTCTCCCAGGCTCCAGAGGAAGGATCCCTCCAGCCTGCAGGGCTTGCTTGCAGGAGGAAAACTGTTGGGGAGGTTGGGAGACCAGAGATCAGTACATGTCAGCAGGTGCAAAGCCCATTCCCAAAGTGGCCTGAGCCACATGAATGCTTCAACACTCATTTTGCTTAGTGATAGAAGGCTGTTTCGCCTCATCAGGGACAGAAAGAGCTGCATGAAGTGGCTCCATGCAATACAAGAATAACAAGCAGCACCCTGACTGCAGCAGCACCACCAAGCTCACTCGCCAGCCCTTGTCTGCAAGGCCATAGCCCCCTAGGTACAGCGATGCTGCAGGCAGGCCCAGCCTGCTGCTGCCAGACTCCAGGAGGATGAGGCCCAGAAGCCAGGATGTTTCCTTGCATGGGAGAGGCATTTCAGAGCAATTACAGCTCTCTACAGGGAGAAACCCCATGGAGACACATGCCCCCAGGTCTCAGGCGCCCAGCGAGTTTCCCAGAGAATTCACTTGTATAAAGTTAGAACAAATCACAAACCAACGTGAAATGCAAGGAGCAGAAGTGTTTCTCTCGCACATACACACACACACACATAAAAACGCACACACACAGTAGAGCAGGGCAACACGCATTTGATAGGCAGGACCCTGGAAAACCTGTCCTTTGTTTCTTTACAGTAGGCTGAAATGCAAAGAGGAGCACAGTGATGGTTCCCCCACCTCACCCCCGGTAAACAAAGTTATTGCAGTCGGTCAGTCCCCCGCCTCTGCAGCACTAACTGCAGCTCCAAGAGCTGCCCAGGCCACGTGTGGCTCCTGACACTGTAGCCCAGCCCAATTGCTCCCGTCACACCAGAGTGAGACTCAAAGAAATCATACGCCAACTAATTTCCTTTAAAAAGCACTTGTTTTTTGGGTTTTTTTGTAACAGCCTCAATAAAGAAAGTGATGTGCTTATATACTATCTCCCATGCTACTGCTGCTAGGCAACATGATACAGTCCCAGGGCACCAACTCAGGTCAACCGAAGATGCACAAACTGATGGACACGATTATGTTCAAGCTGGAGCTGAGCTTCTGCCACAGCCAAGAGCAGACAGACCGCAGACTTGCCTGCAGGAAGAAACAGTATTGCAGCTAGACAATATGGCCTGCCTAGAAGCACATCACCAGGAACGGCACCATGTCCTCCTCCCCTGTGTGGCTTGAGGGAATACCCAGTCCCTGGCCAACTAGGTTGCACTTGAGGTGGGAAAGAGTTTTAGGAAATTGGTTGGTGACGCAGCCCCTGTTTGAGCTGCAACAGGCACTGGATCCAGCAGGGACTACACTCTTCCCAACAACCTCTCACTCCTGATCTGCAGCGGACCTAACAGAGCACATCCTATCCCACTGCCTGGCCCACTGCCCGGGTGGTCCCCGCGCAGAGCAGGGCCCACCAAGCAGGGCAGGGCAGCTTCCCCAAGCCTTCAAAACCCACAGGTAAGGGATTGGACAAAAAACAAACAAACAAAAACAGAAAAAAAAAAGGGGAAAAAGTTATTGCCTAGCAGACACCACTAAAGTCTCAAATGCATCACTGCCCTTGGAAAGCGCTTTCTAGAAACACCCATAGAGACTGGCCACAAAGATCCCACCAAAAACTTCAGTCTCCTGAAATGCCAGAGATGTCTGCTCTTCCACATGGCAAGCACATCCTGCTCCCCAAAGCCATGCACCACCTGCACAGCCTGCAGGGCACAGAGAGCAGAAGGCCATATCTGCAGCACCCGGAGCCACCCAGACCTGCAGCTGGCCAGGCTGTCTCCTTGTGAAAGTATTCTCTTTGTCCTGGTGCCTCAAGTGTCCCTGGCAGCAGGAGGATGTTCAAAGTCAATACAAGCACAACCAGAGCCAAGCCAGCCAGCAGTGCAAGACACCCAAAATTCATGCTCTTCCATCTCCTGGGTCACCTTCCTGCCAAAGGAGAATATCCTTTCCCACGTCCCAGCACCACTGAAACCCTAGCAAATCTCCAACCCACAGGCAATACTGTGCCAGGGCAAAAGCATATCCTGCTGGGGAAGGGATGCACTGCGCAGAGAAATGCCTGTGGGGAGGAACATTCAGAAAGCAGAAGGTAAGGACAACAGCTGGAGCAGACCGCTGGTAACTCCCGGTGCCTTTCGTTTCTGTTATGGCCTCTCACCTCCTACAAGGAGGAGGTCCCAGGGTGCTCAAGGCATGGCAAAAGTGCATTCAGGCAGCAGCCCTGAGGCCGGGTGGTCTGCGCCCAGACCAGTGAGGTGCCCAAGGGAGACTGCAGCAGGCTCTGGGGAGCACAGCGCAGTCAGGGCAGGACAAAGGCAGAGCAGATAAAGCAGCCCACGCTACCTCCAGTGTGCAGTTTGACAGATGAACAGGAAGGCAGCTGGATATGCAGAGTGCTGGCTGGCTCCCAGTCCAGCCACTACAGTGATGCACCACTTCACAGACAATGGCTCAGCTCCTTGGATTTGTTTTTTTGGCAACTTAATTTTCCTTTAGCTCATATTTTTATTTTCTCTCTTTTTTTTTTTAGAAAGCATTAAAAAAAAAATCTGCAGCTTTAAAAAAAATCCTTTCCCTTTAGAGGCCGGATGAGGTTTTATTGACAGGTAAATAACTGGTACATGTAAATAGCAGCGACCTCACTGACGTGGCGTTCCTTGGCAGCACAGCCCGCTGCAGGGACATCATGACTGGCTCTGTTTGGTCATTGTCACAGACCTGAGACACTGGAGTTCCCTTACACCTAGTGTTTCCCTAATTCCCATTCCTGCCCAACCTTCCTCAGGCATCACTTCAGCACAAGCCCTGCCTGTCATCATGGCAGACTCCACACTGCAAAGGGGGCCCTCTCCAGACCCCTCTAGATACACAAGTGGTCTGTTTTCCAAACCGGACAGTTAACTCCCTCCAGACTCACTGACCTCTCATCCTTTGGCAGCAGGAAGAGTGGCCATCTTTTTTTCTCCAGAAATACAGAGGGAGGGGACCAAATGCATTGCAACACACGTTCTTCTACAAAATCTGTTTGAGACTGCTCCCCAGCCCACTCACACCAATGAGGTCTCAGGTTAATAAGCAGTGCAGTTATTCAGCTATCTGCTTGTAAGCGGGAGGTGTTCTTGGGCAGGCTACCTACTCCTGCCAACCCCACCATGACTTCATGTCAGCACATCTATATTTAAGATGCCTTTGTTTTTTTGCCTTTGTTTAAAGGGATTTCCTTCCCTCTTAGTAAACTTAAAAGTTAATAGAAAAAAGTAATCCAAGCACATCTGTAATTAATTCTGCAGGAGAGGGCAGAGCAATGCAAGTCGTAGTTGGCACGCAATTCCTGGCTCCTGGTGTGCAGTCCCCAGGACGGACAGAAGGTCTCTCTGCCGAGCATGGCTAGAAGTTAGACTTGGAGTGTCCAAATATGCAGATGGGAAAGTGCTTGACATGAGAAGACCACTGTGCTGCCAGCTGAAAGAACTTGACGTCATTCCACTCCACCCCATCGATCAGGACTGCAAGGGAGGGTAAAAGAAAGCAGAATTAGAAAATACCAAGTGGAAGCAGCCAGCCCAAAACAGCATTGCTAGAAACCTCCTTGCAGTCAGCAGAGGGAGGCCTGGCCACGTTCTGCGCTCAGGATACATGCTGCTTTGCTTGGCCACCCTGCCACTGTCAACAGCTGCAAACACAGGGGGAAAAGGCTTGAAAGCAAACCAGGTTCATGGAGAACAACTCAGATGGTTGTTTCAGCATCGCTCACTGACACTGGAGCTCCTTGCACGGCTGATTTCAGCCTCACCTGATCAGATTTCTCAAATTTCCTAAACATACTCCACTTTCTATTTTTGGCAAAAACACTCTTACAGGTGGACATCAGACTCTCCTCACTCTTAACCAGGAGATCCGCATCTCCTAAGGAGGTGACGCATATTCTGGGACCACCCCCCTCACACCCACCAGTCTCACAGGGACTGGGCCAGGACTAAGGTGAGCTACACAGATCCCTCTCTGCATACAGTGGTGGAGATTATCAACCAAAGAGGCTACAGGGCTGGTTTTGACACTGGATGCACAGATCCGCTGGCAGCCACTTTAGGGCTGCCTGCAAGATGCATGTACGGCGCCTGCTATGACATGTAGATCTGATGGAGGGTAGGGAGGCTTTGCAAAGGGACCTGAACAGGCTGGAACACTGGGCTGAGACCAATGGCATGAGGTTTAACAAGGCCAAATGCTGGGTCCTGCCCTTGGGGCACAACAACCCTATGAACTGCTACAGACTAGAAGTCTGGTTGGCAGCCAACTGAACATGAGCCAGCAGTGCGCCTAGATGGCCAAGAAGGCCAATGGCATCTTGGCTTGTATCAGAAACAGCATGACCAGCAGGTCCAGGGAGCTTATTCTCCCTCTGTATTCAGCACTGGTGAGACCGCACCTTGAGTACTGTGTTCGGTTCAGGGTCCCTCACCACAAGAAGGTGGTGAGGCTCTGGAGCCTCAGGCTCTGGAGCGTGTCCAGAGAAGAGCAACAAAGCTGGTGAGGGGGCTGGAGAACAAGTCTCATGAGGAGCGGCTGAGAGAGCTGGGGTTGTTTAGCCTGGAGAAAAGGAGGCTGAGGGGAGGACCTTACTGCTCTCTACAACTACCTGAAAGGAGGTTGTGGAGAGGAGGGAGCTGGCCTCTTCTCCCAAGTGACAGGGGACAGGACAAGGGGGAATGGCCTCAAGCTCCACCAGGGGAGGTTCAGGCTGGACATCAGGAAAATAATTTTCATGGAAAGGGTCATTGGGCACTGGAACAGGCTGCCCAGGGAGGTGGTTGAGTCACCTTCCCTCGAGGTGTTTAAGGGACAAGTGGATGAGGTGGTGAGGGGCATGGTTTAGGGAGAGTTAGGAATGGTTGGACTCGATGACCCAATGGGTCCCTTCCAACCTAGTGATTCTATGATTCTATGTCTTTGTGCCAGGGTCCTGCCTAGAGGAGCAGCCACACTCTCACCACTCTCCGCCATCACCTTCCATATGTGCAAGGGAAACACCTGGAATGACAGGGAGAGGAATGGAGCCCAGCCCTTGCCTTGATCCTGGATTTAGAGGAGTTCCTAGGTAAGGCAGGATTTTCCCAATCCCAGACCTATTGGGGAAGGACTTTTTACAAGGGCATGTAGTGATATGACTAGGGGCAATGGCTATAAACTTGGAGAGGGGCAGAGTTAGACTAGACATGAGGAGGAATTCTTCCAGGATGAGGATGGTGACACACTGGCACAGGTTGCCCAGGGAAACTGTGGATGTCCCATCCCTGGAAGTGTTCAAGGCCAGGTTGGATGGGGCCTTGGGCAGCCTGATCCAGCGGGAGGTGTCCCTGCCCATCACAGGGGGCCGGGAACTGGGTGGGCTTTAAGGTCCCTTCCAACACAAATTATTTTATGATTCTGTTAAAGCAGTCCCCCAGGCTGGACACAGCCAAGCCCTCACTCCCATTATGCTGGCTAAAGGGCACACCACCATGTCAGCCCATTCACCGGAGAGCAACACTAGCAGCTGAGCCATGCTCCAGGGCCCAACAGGATGCAAGCGCTGCACTTACCACGCAGCATGTTCTGCTGATGTTTCGCTGTGCAAATCAACCTGCTGATTCCTTCAATACACTGGCTCTTGGACTCAACTTCCTTGTCTTTTGTTTTCTTGGGCAAAAACATCACTGTAAGAAAACGTGCATACAGTGAACCTCTGCCATTCACAGGAGCTGCACCAAGACTCGTTTGGGGTTGTGCACTTAAACATTCAAGTCTGAGAATTCTAACTCTAACTCCTGATTTTATCTCTGTTTAGCCTAAGCGTCTGTACATGAAACATTCCCAGATCACAATCAGACCTCAAAAGGCACCTTCAGGGTAACTCATGCCACTCTGCTGGGACACCAGCTGCATCTGTAGCAATCCCCAGCCTGCACCTGGTGCTGGGCTGATGGGATCTGTCAGACAGCCACACCACCTAGGAAGAGCCTTACACACTGCACGCGGCTGCTGGCCAGCACCATGCTCCAGCCTCCCTGTAGCTACCGGCCAGTTTGCAGCAGTAACAGCGGCCCAACATGAGCTGGGCTGCACAGACACCAGGAGAGCAGGAAGGACTGCAGGCTGTGGGCAGGTGGTGGAGAAGGAAAGTATTACAAGAGCTGAAAAGATTCCAGTTCCCCTTTGTGCATGTTGAAATGCACAAAGACATACAAACTGTCTCCATGAAATTTGGAGGTGTTGAACACTGGCAGGGCCATCCCAGTAAATACCATTTTGAGTCTCAGGATTGCTTCCCCCATAAGCACGCTACTTACAAAGGAGTGGAAGCTCCGCTATCAGCAGTGCTACAGTCGTGCTAGCCCAGTAGTGACCTGCAGCGTTATGCACCCATGTCTGCAGCCACTGGTCCAGGAGACTCTACTGGCCTCTGAGCCTCCAGAACCCCTGCTTCCCCCAGGAATGACTCCCAAGCCCATGGGTAGGCAGATGTGGTGAAGGACAGCTACTGGCAGTCAAATGCAAATACAGAACTGCATTGCTGCTTCTTTGAAAACACCTCTCCGCAGAGCTTTTCTCAGTGTCTGATGTGTTTCATATAATTTGCTCCTGGCCTCAGTACTTACTAGCATTTAAAACACTTTTTTTTTTTTTAAAGAAAAATAAACTCAAAACTATGAGTTTAAGAGCAGAAGATTAAACAAGAAAAAAGTTCCCTTTTACCTCCTTCTGTCCCTCAAAGCACTCTGCACAAGAATGTAAGAGCTGCAGAAGAGGTTACACTGCTCTGAGTAGCACCACCCCTGGGTTTAGAAGCACACCTAGCAATGGCTTGGCAGATCTGGATGGTCTATTTGTCCAGCTGCTACACTAGTACTTTAACATGAGAATGCCATGTCAAAACCAGCAAAACATCTCTGCTGGGGGTGTTGCCTCATGCTGCAACATGATGGGATGCATGTGTGCCCTGCCTCTGTCTGCACCTCTATCCTGTGGCGAAGGAGAGACCAGAGCTCAGAGCTGTCCAGGCTGCAGGGTCTGCCCTGACTCTCATGGCTGGGGCACAAGCTGCCTCTTACCTAATCCAATACCCCAAACCAGCACTAGCAGGTTCACAAGGAACACAGGGAAGCAGTTCAGAGCAGTGTACATCCTGGCTTTCTACAAATGTCCTTGCTCTGTTCCCATCTTTGTTCTTTTGGGCAATACCATCTCAGCTGTCCAGCTGTAAGGGTGAGCACATTCCCTTTTTACAGCAAAAAGAGGAACCAGCCTTTCAAACTCTACCACCTTACACAGTCACTCCTCACCTACAGACAGACTAGAATTTTGGGGTGCTGTAATGCAGGACTGACAAGTCAGGCAGCCCTGGAGAAGCAGAACAGGGAAAGTGATGTTGCATTCCTGGCCTTTAGCAACATTACGTGTGTCTGCTTTACCTTTCTTGTTCTTCTCTTTTGTCACGACGGTCATGGACATGGTTGGAGTGGTGGCAATCTCACCGCTGGCAGGTAACCTGCTGACCTGGAGGGACCGGAAAGTGCATTTCAGTGTGTTTTTGGTAGTGGAGGGGTCCTTCTTCTCTGGGTCTCTCTTTCTGTCCACAGGTGGAGCTGCAATCCAGTAATCCACTTGCAGACCCATCAACTCAGCACCAAGGCTCTGGCTGGAAAAGAAGAGAAGAAGGTAATTTCTGTGCAGCACTCAGTGGAGTTCCCTCCATCTGCTGTTTTTCAGAGTGGCTGCTGTTTCTCACTAGATGGTCAGAGGAAAAGCACCAGGCTCTTTAGGAAATCAGGCAGCAACATGTCATACAGAGACCCGCAGCGCAGAATTGCAACAGGCCGAGACAGGCTGACCTGCAGCGCAGCCACAGGGACAAGCAGGGGGAAAGGAAGCAGACAAGCAGTTTTCTAACTCAGTGTTGAGTTCCATGACCCAGCCAGCAAAAGCTGAAGTGGCCCACATCACTTCCAGTCTGAGTGGGGAAGAGAGGTTGTAATCGCCTTTGCTGTTGCCTCCTGAGCACTGATGGGTGAATGCCTATGGCCAGGCACAGCACTGCCAAAATCAACTCTGAACAGAGGGGGGCGGGGGGAAACAAAGAGCCAGTGGGCTCTCAAACATTAGGCACTCAGTTCTGAGTCTCCTTGATTTGATTCCATCTCCTACGTTCATGAGCTCTTCCTGTCATCAGGTGCTTTCCTTCCTGTCCAGATATTCCACCAGATCAGGCATGATCTCTGCTCTCCCCAGGTCCCTAAAATGGAGTTGGCAGAGAGCAATTTGGCTTGTAGCCCTGCTGCGTGCTGGAGAATTCCAGTGGTGGGAAAATGCTCTGCCAGCCCTGTGATGTTTGCTGAACAAGAGCAGATTTGAGAACTTGATTTGCCATTGAAAACTCCTGTGCATCGTACAGTAACAGATGTGCATCACCAAAACACGCTGCTGGCCTTTCTTGAGCCAGAAAAGGGAAGGTGAGCAGCCTGGGAAATCCCACCCCTTGCCTGCCCCTGCCTCTTGCCAGCTGAACCCTAGTGGAGCATGGGTTTTTCATCTGGCAGACCTACAGCTGACAGCCTGTACTTGTTCCTACGTAATGACAGAGCGCTGAATATTGTGCAAGTACTAGATGAAAAACTAAATTTATCTACCTGTCTGTGTCCCCTGTCTGAGAAATGGCAGTTAAGGACGATAAATCTGTGATCTTGAATGAAATATGTCTACCCCTACCGTGCCTGTCTAATAAAAGACTACCAAGGCAAAACAAGGACAGACCATTGTTAAGGTCCCCTCAGCAAATAATTTCCTTATCTTTGCTATTTATTCAGCTGAAAGTCAGACCACAAAGCAGAGCTCATTTTTGAACACCAAAGTCAGCTTTTGGGTTCTCAGGGCAATTTCAGATTCTCTAAGGACGATTTTTTAGAGATGTAGCTTTGGATTTCAAGGCTCCTTTGCATCACACTTCTCCTATCAGTTGTAACAACAAAGCATACTAACTTTCACTATACTCAGGCAGGATTTTCTGTTCCATGCCCAGTTAAATATGTGGCTTAGCCTTTCAGTCTGGGTCACCCTCCACTCCCTGTGCTGTCACACATAGATCAGTGGAGATGGAACAATGCTGAATATAAACTTCCTCGTTCCTTGGTGGTTTTACCACACGGCATAAAACCAAAAAGTACCAGATTCCTGAAGCTAGGGTGTCAACTTCAGATACATCACATCCATGGCTCACAACTTTAATAGCCTACACTCTTGTGGGTACAGGTTCCCAAACCATGTCCACCTTTGGAAAGCCCACACAGCTCACACACAAGAGGTGAGCTCTACTCTGCAGAGCGCAGCCCCCAGCTCTCTGCACTGCCAGGCAGCTGCTGCTGGGACCAGCCTGGGGACCCTACTGGAACCAACAGGGAGCACTTGGGCATTGGGGCCTCCTGCTACAGGCTAATGGGCACTAACACCTTCCAATTGCCCGGCACCTGACAAACTGAGACTTCCACATTTCCATTTCTCAAGCCTGTTTAGGTCACCAGAGGTTAAAGATGCCCATAGGGCTCCCTGGGGTGGGAGGACAGGTCTCCATTTGTCTTCAACAGGGACAGCAGGAGATGCTGCTTCCAGAGAGCACATGAGCCCAGTCTCTAGCTGCAGAGCATTCCCTTTGACTTCCTCAGCCTGAATATCACAGGATTAGGCATGTTAGAGGAGATGTCTCTGAACCATCCTTCAGTATCCATTAATGGATCCACTGTCCATGAATTCGCGTAACCCCTTTTTGATCTGCTGATCCTGCTGCCATAGAAGTACAGAGGCAGACACGGTCCCAATATCCTATTCCTGCTGTGTGCAGAAATCCTTTCCCTTCTGCCTTTTAATTGACCTTTTGCTGGTATCACTGCATGCCCCCAGGTCTCATACCACAGAGTTGTGAACGATAGTTCAATATTCAACAAATCCACCACTGCAATTTTGCAAAACTTGAGTGGCTTTTATCTGTTTCCCCATCTCCCCCAAACCACAGAGTCCAAGTGCTTCTAGTTTCCCCTCACAAGGCTGCTGCACTGTCCCCCTTGATCTTGTTAACTCTCCCGAGTCTTTAACTTCACCATGTGCTTCTGTGTACCAGAAATGCACACAGTGTTAGGCAGCTATACTAACATTCTGTGCAGCATTCAAATAAGAGTCCTAGCCAGGGCAACTGTATACTGGCAGCTTTCCAGCAGTTTCCTCCCTTCACTCCTAAAAATTTCAGCTAAGCCAGAGCTCTAAATTGCCTACAGTTGCTGTCTTCTTGCTGTTGCTGTTCTGATATGCCTTAAGGCACATGCATGAATGGGAACCGTTGTTCCACTATGCCACTTTATAACTGTCAGCTCTCCCCTCACAGAGAAAAAGCCTGCTCCGTCCATGGAGTCACTCTGACTTGACATTTGCTGCATCCTCAAAAACGTAAGAATCATGAGAGATTAGGCTAGCACTGATGTGTATTACAGTGGGTATTTTCTTTGTCTAAGTATCTTCCAAAGAGAATCCAGTCTTAAAGGGAAAATACCAGCAGATAGAGAATGCAAACCTTCTCAAACAGCCTGCCACAACAGCTCTCTAGAATCAGGGTTTCCGCCAGACTATTGAAACAAGGCTGCCTCTTCTAGTTCAAAGGTTGAACTGCCTTGAGAAGCACAGCCCTCCCACCAGGTGCAAGATCCCCTCTGCCCTCCCCAGAATCTTGTAGGCCAGCAAGGATACGGTCACTCCAAAGACAAAAGCGGTGAAGGGGAAAGGTGATGCCTTCAGGTTTTTGCTGGGATGAAAGAAAGCAGAAGAATGGGTTTCCCTTTACCACAGTTTTCCCCTCTCACATATATGTCAGAGAAGACAGCCAAGGGACCTGTAAGGAGACAAAACGAGCTTTACCTTGAGGATGAGAAGCTGCCTGTGACAGATGGTGATGAAGGTGGTGTGGGGGAGGCTTCCTTCACAGCAGGAGACACAGAAGGTGGGGTAGAAGAAAGGACACTGGAGCTTGAGGGAGCTGCATCATCAGAGTCACCTTGCAAAAAAGAAGTCAAACTGTTTGTCTGGTTTCATCTCATTGCCCAGCACATGTATGCTGGGATAGCTCAGTCTCCTGCTCATACACCTGCTGCACAGGTTTTTTTCAGACTCAATCCAGAGATCAGTTAGCTCATCAGTTCTGACTGCCTCCACACTTAAGCAGTGCTTATGAAGGAAGAGAAAACAAGTTCACATTGACAGAATAGCACCACCCCATGTCCATGTGTGTCATCAGGTAGTGTCATGTAAATCAGCTTTGCACTCCTTCCATTAAAAAAATGGGTCTAAATTTGTTGACAGATTGGCAAGCTCATTGCCTATCTTGGAGTTTCCAGCATTAGGTGTGTGTTTGAGATTGCTGTTATCAGACAGCTGAGCCCAGTGCATGGAAACAGGCAGGGATTTCCAATGAACTGCCTCTCAGTTTGGAGTAGGAGCCTCAATTAACCACAGCGCTGAGTCACATGTAAGAAAAAACGGTATTTGCACATATGTGAGTTGAGCTTCCCTGGGGGAGGGTGTGGGAATTTCAGCTTGCCTGAAGCTCCTCGTAAAGTAACAAGAAAAAGGGTCTCTTCAAAGAGAGGCCTCTTCTGAGGACAGCCACTGGGAATCAAACAGTGGCTCCCAGTGCCTGTCCCAGCAGAACCAGGAACTAATAAAATCCAATTTCACCTTACAAAACTCCCAAGACATCAGCAATGAGCAATTTTGTTCAGCCTGTGAAGTCAGGCTCTCATCACCTGTATGACACAGCACACACTTTTACCTGATGTTGCAGAAGACTGTTCCACTATTCCAACCTTCACCACCTAGAGGAGGGAAAGCAGAAGAGCTCTATGAAACAAGAGACCCCTGAACATCAGGAACTCCCAAAATAAGCTTGCTCATCCCTATGCCCTCGTCGGCACTTCCCTGCAGTCACTGCAGTGTGAAAGCATGTTTAAAAGCTGAGTCTTCCAAAAGCCAAGCAGTACTAGCTCACAACCCTTCCCTAACTTACACAAAAGACAGCACAGACCCTGTGGAGCCATTACAGACCCAAACAGCTCTAACAGCCCACTGGCAGTCCCAGGCTATGGCAACTACAGTGCCTGTCTGTGACACCTGTGAGAACACAGCAAGGAGGAGAAAGGAACATAAATATCCCTTCGGCATTGCTGTGATGCATCTGCTAATTACAGACATATTGCTTCCCCAACACAAATGCAGCCACTTATAGGCAAAACCTGTAGGAACAGACATAGATAAACCATCACATGGACAGGTCAGAATGATCCAAATCACACTGTAATAAGGATACAAATTTGTTCTGGTATGGCCACCCACCAGCTTTACAGGTAAGTTAATGATAAATGCCACTGGCAATAATTTGTGGAATTGAACATGCTGCAAACACAAGTTCCCAAGAACACACTATGCCTAGAAAGATAAAACCCTTGGTGATACAAAAGCAGGGACCTTCTGTAACAGTGCACAGGGATTATCGCTCCTGACACTGCAGAGGACAGACTCTTATTAAGGTCCTTAAGAAACTTGCATCCAAGGCTAATATCTACCCTATATAAACACTGTCAAATAGCTGCAAAGGGATCTCAAGTCAATAAAACCTGCTTTAGAATGAGATATGATGCCACACAGTCTATTTAGTTTGAAAACAGAAGACTTAAGTTCAGACCTGACCATGTCTAGATCACATCTCAAGGGAACACATTTCAGTGCTATGGGATCAAGAAAAATGTTCTAATCATTAGAAGTAAAAGCTATGTCGGGGGTGGGGGGAAGTTGTGTGCTCAGCATGAGATCTTGGAGAGCTGTGGCTCTGGTGGATTCTCCATTAGCTCCAACCTTGGAAAAGCTATAATGAATTCAGCAGTGCGTGCAGAGGCTCCCCAAGGGGGTACTGGCTTGGGAGAGGAGGCTGCAGCTCAGTTTGGTCACTCTCCATCCAAAGGGCAATAAATCAGGTTCTGGAACCCAGGAGCCATTTGCACTGTATGCATTAAGGGCCAAGAGGATGTTTCACAGTCTGTAACTAGCTGTGAGCAAGAGGAGGTGAGGGAAAAGAGTCAGGGGAAGAACAAGCAACACAGAGAACTACTTACAGCCACAGCTTGATCTACAAGCCAGACAGGAAAGGCCTTCCCTCAGCCTCCTCTTCTCAAGGCTAACCAACTCCAGTCCCCTCAGCCACTCCTCCTAAGACTTCTTCTCCAGCCCCTTCACCAGCTTCGTTGCTCTTCTCTGGACACGCTCCAGAGCCTCAATAGCCCTCTAGTAGCGAGGGGCCCAGAACTGAACACAGTATTCAAGGTGCGGTCTCACCAGTGCCAAGTACAGGGGAAGAATAACCTCCCTGGACCTCCTGACCACCCCATTTCTGATACAAGCCAAGATGCCATTGGCCTTCTTGGCCACCTGGGCACACTGCTGGCTCATGTTCAGATGCTGTGAATCAACACCCCTAAGTCCTTCTCCTCCAGGTAGCTTTCCAGCCACTCTTCCCCTAGACTGTAGCTGCACAGGGCTGCTATGCCCCAAGTGCAGGACCTGGCATTTGGCCTTGTTAAACCTCATGCCATTGGTCTCAGCCCATCGGTCCAGTCTGTTCAGATCCCTTTGCAGAGCCTCCCTACCCACAAGCAGATTGATACTTCCTTCCAGGTTAGTGTCGTTTGCGAGCTTGCTAAGGGTATATTCAATGCCTTCATCCAGGTCATTGATAAAGATATTGAAAAGGACTGGACCCAGCACTGAGCCCTGGGGGACACCACTTGTGACTGGCCTCCAGCTGGAGTTCACTCCATTTACGACAACTCTTTGGGCCCAGCCATCCAACCAGTTTTCCACCCAGCAAAGAGTGCACCTGTCCAGCCAGTGGTGTCCAACTGGTTCTTCACAAGGTGCTTTTCCCATCACTTCAGAGCTGGCTAAGCAGCATGGTGCTGCCCTGCTTGTTTCTGGTCAAAGACTGTGTACAACCCCGTTGCAGGACATCAGTTTTTGCACCATAAAAGCCAAGAGCCCAGTTCAATCAGGACTGGCAAACTCATACATCGCTGGCTCCTTCCCCTCCTTGGCCAACAGCTCCAACAGCAGGCTGCAGCTAAGGGCAAGAGCTTCAGGGTTCATGTTCATTTTCAGTGAGGCACCTGCAATTGGCCTTTGCGTCTCTTCAGGTGTGTCTCATGGGGAAATACTTTCAGGAACACTTCAGAAGCAAGAATAAACAGCACTGATTTGACCCTTGCCACCAGCTGACATAGGAGGTGATTTCAAGGCAAGTTTTTTTGAGAGCTGGCAGTGTTACGCAGACAGAGCTGTTCGTTCTTCCCACTTCCAGACAATCAAATCCAGACTGGAAAAGCATTGATAACATCATGACAATCATTTCAGTGCAACTGGGCAAACACTCTAAGCCCTACTTGCTTGTAGATGGCACTTCCACAAAGAAAAGCTTTGCAGAGCCCAGCAGCCTCAGTAAGATGAGTCCAGACACTTCCAAGCCTCTCTGAGCTTTTCCTGTTACTGGGAAATGTGAAACAGCTGTTTCTTAACAAAGGTTCTTCACCAACCATCACAGATAATGGGAGGGACAAGATCACAGCAAAACTCATTGGCAAGGAACAAATCACAGAATCACAAGGTTGGAAAGGACCCATTGGATCATCGAGTCCAACCATTCCTAACACTCCCTTAAACCATGTCCCTCAGCACTTCATCCACCCGTTCCTTAAACACCTCCAGGGAAGGTGACTCAACCACCTCCCTGGACAGCCTGTTCCAGTACCCAATGACTCTTACTGTGAAGAATTTTTTTCTGATATCCAACCTGAACCTCCCCTGACGGAGCTTCAGGCTATTCCCTCTTGTCCTGTCCCCTGTCACTTGGGAGAAGAGGCCAGCTCCCTCCTCTCCACAACCTCCTGTCAGGTAGTTGTAGAGAGTAATAAGGTCTCCCCTCAGCCTCCTCTTCTCCAGGCTAAACAACCCCAGCTCTCTCAGCCGCTCCTCATAAGACTTGTTCTCCAGCCCCTTCACCAGCTTTGTTGCTCTTCTCTGGACACGCTCCAGAGCCTCAACATCCTTCTTGTGGTGAGGGGTCCAGAACTGAACACAGTATTCGAGGTGCAGTCTCACCAGTGCCGAGTACAGAGGGAGAATAACCTCCCTGGACCTGCTGGTCACCCCATTTCTGATAACAAGCCAAGATGCCATTGGCCTTCTTGGCCACCTGGGCACATTGCTGGCTCATGTTCAGTCGGCTGTCAACCAGCACCCCCAGGTCCTTCTCTTCCATGCAGCTCTCCAGCCATTCTTCCCCCAGTCTGTAGCGCTGCATAGGGTTGTTGTGCCCCAAGTGCAGGACCCGGCATTTGGTCTTGTTAAACCTCATGCCATTGGTCTCGGCCCAGTGGTCCAGCCTGTTCAGATCCCTTTGCAGAGCCTCCCTACCCTCCAGCAGATCCACGCTTCCTCCCAGCTTAGTGTCATCTGCAAACTTGCTGAGGGTGCACTCGATGCCTTCATCCAGGTCATTGATAAAGACATTGAACAGTGCTGGACCCAGTACTGAGCCCTGAGGAACTCCACTTGTAACTGGCCTCCAGCTGGAGTTAACTACATTGACCACCACTTTCTGGGCCCGGCCATCCAACCAGTTTTCAACCCAGGAGAGTGTGCGCCTGTCCAGGCCAGAGGCTGACAGTTTCTGAAGCAGAATGCTGTGAGAAACTGTGTCAAAGGCTTTACTGAAGTCCAAGAAGACTACATCCACAGCCTTTCCCCCATCCAGTAATTGAGTGGTTTTGTCATAGAAGGTGATCAGGTTAGTTTGGCAAGATCTGCCTTTTGTAAACCCATGTTGACTGGGCCTGATCACCCGGTTCTCTTGCATGTGCTTCATGATAGCACTCAAGATTACCCGTTCCATGACTTTCCCTGGCACTGAGGTGAGACTGACAGGCCTGTAGTTCCCCGGATCCTCTCTGCAACCCTTCTTGTATATGGGCACAACATCAGCCAGCCTCCAGTCTAGTGGAACTTCCCCAGTCAGCCAGGACCACTGCAAGATGATGGATAGGGGTTTGGAAAGGACAGCCGCCAGCTCCTTCAATACTCTTGGGTGGATCCCATCCGGCCCCATAGACTTGTGGGAGTCTAGCTGGGCAAGCAAGTCTCTAACCGCCTCCTCTTGGATCACAGGAGCCTCATTCTGCCCCTCTAACTCTTGGGTTTGTAAACAGAAGGAACAACTTTCTTTGCTATTAAAGACTGAGGCGAAGAAGGTATTAAGTACCTCAGCCTTGTCCTTATCCCCTGTCACTGTTATTCCTTCTGCATCCAATAGAGACTGGATATTCTCCCTCGTCCTCCTTTTCCTGTTAATGTATTTGTAGAAAGACTTTTTGTTGTCTTTCACAGACTTAGCCAATTTGATTTCTAGTTGGGCCTTGGCCCTCCTGATTTTTTCCCTGCACGATCTCACTTCCTCCCTGTAGTCCACCCAAGATGCCTGTCCTTTCCTCCAAAGCACATAGGTCTTCTTCTTATTATTGACATATCTTGAGATCTCCTTGCTCCACCAAGCTGGCTTTTCCCCCCACCGGCTCCTTTTCCGGAACACAGGGATGGCTTGCTCTTGAGCTGCTAGGATTTCATTTTTCAAGAGCGCCCAACCCTCGTGGGCTCCCTTGCCCTGAAGGACTGTTTCCCATGGGACTTTGCTAACCAACCTTCTGAACAGGCCAAAGTCTGCCCTCTGGAAGTTTAATGTGACTGTTTTGCTAACCCCCTTCTTTATCCCACCTAGAACTGAAAACCCTATCATCTCATGATCGCTTAATCCCAGGCGTCCTCCAACCGTCAAACCCCCAACAAGACCTTCTCTATTCACAAACAGCAGGTCTAGGAAGGCACCCTCCCTTGTTGGTTCACCAACCAGTTGTGCAAGGAAGTTGTCTTCCATGCACTCCAGGAACCTCCTAGACTGTTTCCTTTCTGCTGTATTGTACTCCCAGCAGACATCCGGAAAGTTAAAGTCACCCACAAGGACAACAGGCAGAGATTTAGAGACTGTCCCCAGCTGTTTACAGAAGAGCTCATCAGCTGCTTCTTCTTGGCTGGGTGGTCTGTAACAGACTCCTATCACAAAGTCCCCCTTCTTGTGAGCTCCTCTGATTTTAACCCATAGGCACTCGGTCCCATCCTCACTGTAATCCAGTTCAAGAGTATCAAAGCACTCTTTAACATAGAGGGCTACCCCGCCTCCTTTCCTACCCTTCCTGTCCCGCCTGAAGAGTTTATATCCCAACATAGCTGTACTCCAGTTATGTGAGTCATCCCACCACGTTTCTGTGATGGCAATGACATCATAGTCACCTTGCCCTATAACAGCTTCCAGCTCATCCTTCTTATTGCCCATGCTGCGTGCATTGGTGTAAATGCACTTCAGCTGGGCTGATGAACCTTCAGCCCTCGTAAAGGGAAGAGAGTTTATTCTCGATTGACTGGTCCTTGGAATAACTAATTCCACAGACCCAGTTTCATCCTTACTGTCCCCACTTGTACTCGCCCTCACTTGCCCTGTTGTGGTGTACTGGTGGTCCTCTCCGCACACCATTTCTCAGCCGCCGGTTTCCCACTTCCAGGCTCATTCCCAACTAGCCTGGTCTCCTCCCCTTCCCCCTTCACATCTAGTTTAAAGCTCTATTTAAGAGCCTAACTAGATTTTCAGAGATAACTTTAGTCCCCCTTGGAGACAAGTATGACCCATCCCTAGTAAGAAAACCTGGGGGTGGGTGGGTCACCCCATGACCAAAGAAGCCAAAGCCCCTCTCCTCACACCAGGTTTGGAGCTAGGCATTAATCATCTGTATGTCCCTGGCCTCCTGTTCCATATTCCTTAGTATTGGGATAGAACTAAACACCACTTGTGCTTCAGAGCCCTCCATCATCCTCCCTAAAGCCCTGAAGTCTCTTTTGATGGCTTTCAGCTTTCTGCGCTGTAAGTCATCATTACCTATTTGAAATACTAACAGGGGATAGTAATCCGTTTCCTTCACCAAGGAAGGGAGTTTTCTATTGATATCCCTCACTGATGCCCCTGGCAAGCAGCAGACCTCCCTGTGGAGCGGGTCCGGTCTGCAGATGGGTCCCTCCACTCCTTTAAGAAGGGAATCCCCTAAGACAATCACTCTCCTCTTTTTCTTGACAGAGGATGTTTTTAGGGCCCTCCGAGGATGCTGGAGCCTAGGGAATGTTTCTAGGCTGTGGGGATCATCTCCTTCTTCCTCTGCTTCTTCCTGGGGGATAGGTTCCACCTGCAGCGTTTCATATTTATTTCTGAGGGCTATCTGGGGGTTAGTTGTCCGGGTGGGGGGAGCAGGTTTCCTGCGCCGGACAGGAACTTGCTGCCATCCCCCATCTCTTGAAGATGCACCCCTCCACTTTAGCAGAAGACATCTTTCCTTCAACAGAAGTAGGTTGTCATCACAGGAGCACTGTAGAGAGACTCTAGCTCTGAAGAGACACCAGAGTGAAAGCAGGGTTAGCCTGAAGGCAAGAGAGACTAAGCTCTTGCTTGGGACTTCAGACTAGCTCCAATACGTGGATACAAATGGGAGCACACACAAGGCAGCTTAACACAGAGAAGGTAGAACAAGCAGCCAGCATGTAAGGAAGAGAAGCTACGAGAGAGCAGCAAATCTATGAAGGAGATATCCAGTAGCTGAAAAGCAGTCAGGGATATCCTTCCAGCCACAGGTCAATGACTTCATACCTAAAACTTAAAGAACTGAACAGCACAATCAAATGAGGAGAGGGAAGCTAGAAAAGGCAAAGTACACAAAACACACTGACAGAAGCACAAACACACCCCTGCCTAGATAATCTCCTCTTGGACACCTGAGCTGGGAATATTTAAAAATAAGGACAGCAAGAAAAGCCAGGGATGACTCTCTGAAACAAACATTCACGTAATAAAGTGTATTAAATAGCTACTGCCCCAGACTCAAATGTAACAGTGATATAAATGATTTCGCTGGTGAGATGTACTCTCCACTTCCGAGCAGTGGATGGGGTATTAAGAGGAACGGAGACTGTTCAGGACAAGCACAGAGAGGACTAACACTGTTTGGCCAAATCAGTCACCCATGGCAACACTGGGCACAGCAACTCTCAGATCTCTGGACCATTCTTCACCAACTAGGTGCTTTGGTCTGCAGCAAAGACAGGCTGGGGATCAGAGCACCTCAGCCTCACGCTTTTTGCTCTCTGTATTGAATACAAGGCAAACCCAAGCCTACAGAGCCTGCTCCAGTGCTGGTAGGCATAAAGCAGGAAGCTGTTCAGAGCCAGCTGCTTGGAAAGTAAAATACACCACATCATTTGTTGAAGGATCTTTGAGGTTTACTTACATGTCAGACAGTTGCGTCCAACCATCAGACACTCATGCTTACACATTATTTTAGAGAGCCCAGGGCTCGTGCTGTACCCCAGAAAGCAGGCAAGTTTGGGTTAACACTTGTGGACATACTCTAGCTGGCTCTAGACAGTGTAACTAAGGTAACACTCACCCCAACAAAGGGAATGAACTTCTGCGAAGATTCTTCGTCAGGGCTAAATGTAAAGAGAAAAGAGTTGTTAACAGCTTGCTTCCATACTGGGCACAATACTCACTTTACACGTTGCATTCAAGCATGCAGTAGGGACGGACAGTATGCAAGCGCCAGTCCAGTGTCTCCTCTTAAGGCACTCTGCCAGCACGCTAATAATCTGCATGGGTGGGGAAGAGCACACAGCTTATGGCACACCTCTGGGGGAAAGGTCTCTTCCACCACCTCTCAAGCTTGACAGAGAAACATGCTTTAATGGCATGGCAGACACACAACCTCCTACTGCAAGGAAATGGATCTGTGCCACAACAACATGGAGAACTGTGCATTACTTACTAGTCCCTGAAGCACTCTGCACGCATGGCCTTCACACGTCCCACCTTTGGAGTCATGTGCCATACCTTGCACATCCCAGCATCGCTAAAGCAGTTAGCCTGCCACGGGGTTACAAGCCGTGACACGGGGTTACTTGTGTGGCACTAGCAAGTACGTACACACGCACACACGCGCGCGCACACACACACACACACAGATGTTTTCCCTGCCACAGGGAGCCTGCAAGTTCCTTAGACAGGCACACTAGTGAGGCCGTGCACCAGCGTACACCAGGTAGAGCAGGACACCAACTCGAGAACAGCAAACTGCTAAACCAAACCGAACAAAAAAGCACAGCATATCCCAGAAACACCTGAAGACAGCACTACACACAGCTTGAAAGCGGGATGGTGTTGGCCCCTCCTGCTCTGGCTCTGCCCAGGATTCAGAAGCCAGAGGATGGAGAAGCAGCAGCAAAGGAGGGCACCGTCAAACCTGGCAGAAATTAGGTAAAGACTCAACAAAACCAAGGAGAGGATGGCCTGAGAGGAGGAAGGCAGGCTGGGAGGACGTAAAAGGGAGTCCCTTTAAGGGGGACAGAGTACAAAGACAGACCCACAGGGGTAAGGGGAGGACAGCTGGAGCACATCCATGTGTTCAGAAGAATCACAGTTCAGCAGCAAAAGTGACTGCATGGGTAAGGCATACGTTTCTCAGTGACCAAGCATGGGAACCAGCTAGGAAGCAGACAAACAGAATTCTCATGTTTCTCTTTTTGTCCATCCCTCAGCACTCAGAGCACTGCAATGTTCAGAAAAAAACATCCAGCATTGCCTTCATCCAGAGTATAGCTGGACACAGCCCAAATACTTCAGAAAGTAAGTAGTCTGTGCTGTTTCCAGCACAGATCAGAAATGCAGCAGATGCACAAAGGCTGCCAACCACTGTGTGATTAACACACGCTCTCTGGAAAGAATGGCACAGAACTGCAGTGAACGTGACTCAGACAGAGCTCTCTCTTGGTCCAGCACAGAGTGGGCTTCTAAGAACAGCCTCTTGCCTAGGCTCGGCTCTGCTTACTCAGCAGAGGCTCTATGCCCTTCCAACCTCAAAGCAGGCATTGCACCTTCATTCTTCTCCCAAAGAACACGAAAAAATGACTGAGTCCCTGACTCTGTCTTGGAGGCCAGAAAGGTTACATCTTCCCAACCATGGCTGCCAGTCCCCAGCAAATAAAATTCCTTCAAAAATGACATTTCCAGCTGTGGTTTTGCAAAGAGAAAGAAGAAACTCTGCTGTTGGGAGAAGCGCAAGATAAAGGCTCAGTTTTCTTCTCAGTTTTCAGCAGGTAGAAGCGAGTCCTGCTGACCAAGTGAGGGAAGCACAACAGTTGCCACTGCATGGCTTTGCTCCAAGCTCTCAAAAAACAAACCATGCCCAGCTCCAGCACAAAACTCATTCTTGTTTCTCCTGGGAGCTCAGACTCTTCATTGGGAGCAGCTCAGGGGTAGTTCTGAAATAAATCAGTTGCTCCAGTCACCATTTATCACAACTCACAAGGATGCACAGGACGTTCCTGAAGCAGTCCAGCCAGATTTCAGCTCAGCTAGGCTAGTCCTCTCACAAGTCCTCTTGGGAACTTGAATCTTGCATGTGTGCCTCTGAAAATGCAGCTTATCAGAACAGCTGTTCTTCATGCGAATGGAAGGAGTGATGAGACAACTGTGCTTGTTCTCCACTCCCTCTTTCATGCTCTTTCTTAATTCTTGTTCTTTGGTAGCGCAAAATACTCATCCAAAATACTCTCAACCTTGGCAAAGGCCTCTTCTACTCCTTTGCAGAGCTCTGCAACTACCACATACCTTGTCCCTGGAAAGGCAGCTCCTGCTTATTACCTGGGCTGCACAGATTCCCAGGCTGCAAAGGTTTTACCCCTGTAGCAAAGTCCAAGGCACTGGTTTTAACCAATAGTTTCTGAAAGCTCTGCTATCTCAGCTATAATTTAGAGTCAGACCTGATCCTGGTTTGTGATTTCTAACAGCGTTACTGATACTTGACCTGTGTAATTCTGGGGAGGTGGAACACCCAACAAAAAAACCAAAACCCCAGACTTCTGCAGAGAGGCTACATAGAAAGAAAATACGTATCTGGAATAGGGAGTTGTTTGCTTACTATTTTTGCGTGGGCAAAATCCGTCCACCTGCAATCACTCCTTCCAAGGAAAACTGTTCAGAAATGGATTGCAGGCTCCCTCCCTACCGTAAGAAATTAAGTCGAAAAGAACAAAGTCATATAGCCAAATCTATATGCTTTAGAACCCTTAGAAAATGAGAAGAAGCCACATCACTAGATGACACTCAGCCGACAAAAGGAAGGAATAATCTTTCACTTCCAGGGCAAAAATCAAGCTAAGCTGCAAAGCACTTGGATATTACAGTAACAGGGACTGAATCATCACTTGGAGAAGTTATGTCCGTTATTAGTCATTTAATAAGATTTCATTTACAATTTAAGCAACGCAAACCAGATTCAAATGCAGCCGAACACCTGTGATTTCTCAGGTACTACCCTTATTCCAGGCATGTCCTGCAGCAGGTGAACAGGAAAGCAGGAGCTTTTATGGCTGAAGGACTAGCAGTCCCCTATGTGAGTTCAGGCCAGGCACCATCAGCAACTTTCCGAGGTTCATCTTTGGCATGAAGCATCTATCCTTCCCACTGGGCAGCTGTAGCTCTCTGCTGGCTAACACCATCCTTGTTCCACCAAGCATCTGGTAGTCAAGCCAAACAAAGGGATAAAGCGACTCCAGGTCCCCACAACATATCAGATGAGTCACTTCTCTGCTTCTCCATGAAACTCTCATCCAGCACCCTTCGTGTTCCCACAGTGCGCTGGGCACACTCAGCAGGACATCTGGCACAGTTCTTGCGCCTTGACTCTCCTCTGCCTGGAGGGGCAAGTGAACTCCTCATACATTTCCACAGGCTTCACAAGGAGGTTCATGCAGCCACCAGCCAGGTGATATAAGTGTGGCTGAACCCGAGGAGGGGCCTGGTCTATCTTCACCAGCTGTGTTCATGTTCAGCAACTGCTGCAGGGTGTGTTTTAGAAGCAGCACTCTGAAAAAGGACCTGGACTGTACCAGGCCACTGCCCTTCAGGGAGTCGGACATGCAGCAGGCAGAATAGTGTTACCCCTGCTTCCTCTTGCCCAAGAACTCACACTGGCTCACCCACCAACCCAAGGCATTTGTGCTCCAGAGAGCAAGAGTTGGGGAAGAGCTCTACAACACAGGAGAGTGAAAAGCTTTTGGTAAATGGGTATCTAGGTAGGAAGTGACCCAATCCTTGCCCTGACAAGTGAGAAATTCCAACAGTCAAGCTGCTACTGAGATTCATGCAAGGGCTATCCAGAAGCCATATGGCATGAGCTGTGCTGGACACTGAATTACAGTATGTGACACCAGCCCAGGTTCACAGAACTGATCAGCAATCCAGCTACATTGAGAATGAATGTCTGTCAAGTCCTAGATCTCAAATACCGCAGGGTTTCATTCAAGAAAGCAATGCAGAGATATCAACAACAATGGCACACCCTTCCTAATAAGAGGCCCACCTCTGCCACCACGGTTTCAGCTCCCCATATGTTGGCCTGGTCTGCAGTGTTTCTTGACAATTCAGTAACCACAATTCCTCTAGTGCTCACAGACAAAGCCAGTCACCCAGTGGAAGGCAGAGGAGTTGAAACGGCAATTAATTTCCTTCCTGAACCCCTTCTTCATTGCCAGCCCCTCTGATTTCAGGTAAGGTCAGCAGATGCTCAAAAAAAAAAAAAAAAAAAAACAAAAAAAAAAAACAGGACAAAGCTTTTGCATCATTGCAGTCCATCACAGGCAGAACATGCACCAACCTATTGCCATGACAAACAGAACAAGGGGACAGGGAGGAGAGTGGAGGTAGGTCAAAACAGGGATAGCTGGCAATAAAGCTATAAAGCAGCTTATCGCATACAGCTCTGTCCTAAAGTCTGGTTTTCTGGCTCGGCTTTCCTTGGACCGCTAGGGCTTGTTTAACAGAGCAGATGCTAGGACACTGGGAGATTTGTCCTGCAATGAATTTGTGGATAGCGCTGCTGTTTCTATGTAGACCACTGCCTTGAAAGTTTGCTTTGGAGAAGCTATTGACCCACCGGCCTCGAGGGAGCTGCAGGAACTTTGTGAACTGAGGACAAAATAAAAGATGTCCAATAACCATATGATTCAAAGCAGGAGACACTGCAGAGCAATGGGGTCTCGGAGGCAGATTTGTGAGCTCAACTGCCCTGCTAGCATACATCTGTCTCCTTTATCTTAGCCTCAGAGAGGTCCCAGACATGTGGGATAGCCTACCAGTAAAAGACTAGTCCTCAATTTTTTGATAACCGGACAAAGATTCACTGGTCTGCACTTGGACACTACATGGCTAAATCTCACCCTGAGCCACCGAGTGCCACTTACAGCACCCCACTTCCAGGAGACAGGAACTGAAATAACTTTGCTCAACCCTGATCCTTCTGGAGCTATGCTATATCCTCTGTCTGTGACCAAACAGCAGGGATTAAGCTAGGAAACAGGGAAGGAAAAAAACCTACCTTCTCAGTGTTTTACTGCTCAAAGCTACTCTTTGAATAACCCCTTAATTCCCACTCAGTCTACACCCTGGAAACCCCTATGTGTGGTCCAAAGGCAGGGCAGTCATTTTTAACAACGCATTCTGCCAGCAGATGCCATAGTTTCAAAGCAGCGAGGAGAATTCACCAAACTGTTCATCCCAGACCTGCAGGAACTGTTAAACAAGGCATAAAAGACCAGTTCATCAGGGAAAATATATATAGCAGAATGGAGAGAGGGAACCTAAAAGGAACCAATACCTTATTGCAAAATCAAAATGAAAGCTCTTTTTCCTTTTCAGAAAGCAACCAAAGAAAAACATAAATACGTTATTATACTTACAACAAAGCGATGCATTCACTTAGATAGTGCTAACACCATTTCTATGTTATTTTTCACAACTCCCTAAGTCGCTGCCAACGTCAGAGTGCTTCATTTCTAAAGAAAGCCACATGGGGAGGTAACTGCCCATCACTCCACAGGAGAGCTTGTTCCTCAAACACAGTCTCCGGTTTGCTCATGGGGTACTTAGCTAAAAGTAGAAGTTATTTTAAAGCGGACACAACAGAGGTAAGAGACTACAGACTATGCCATGAGTCAGACTAAAAGTCTCAGTGATCTCTCTTCCAAGTAACCTTCTGCAGAGTTTGAGCTTGGTCTAAACTTCAACAGTCTCAGGCATGGCACCATCAAGTACAAAGGGTCTAAAACCCAAATGGATCAAACCAGCTTGGTAAAGTGGTCGTGCACAGTGCTGGGAGGGCTAAGTACACGTATTGCTGAAATACCTTTGGTATGTTTTTCAAAGTACAAATTGACTTTCCCAAGTACATTAGAAACTCAAAATTATTACACGTGTATTAATGACAAAAATGATTGAAGCCAAGAGCCATCCAGACTAATCCATCCAGGTCAACATTACAGAAGTTCATAAATACAGAAGAGAGTGTACTCTTTTAATGGGATAGTCAATCTGGAAATGTTTTCCCTAGGAGAGTGTGAAGAATGGACCAAATTCTACTAACTCATTTCTGCAAAGTAACATGGAGCAGACAAGTACAGAAAGGCAACACACAATGAGCACTTCCAAGTAAAGGGAAAAACCTCTGACTCCACTCACACCTTTAATTCCTCCCAGTTCTTATACAAATGAGGTACCAATGAGGGATCTTAATGGACCAACAACAAAAGACCAGATAATATGGGAAGCTGGGGAGCGTAGTAACAAACGATTAACATCATCCACGCCTCATAGGAGATTGCTAGTCCCTAACTGAGATAAATGAGGCGATAATGTTTGTCCTGCTCTGAGAAACTACTGGGACGTGTGTGAGTTGTAGTCTATTGTTCTCAGTGTCTCAGAAACAACATATCTCCACCTTGACAGACACTCTTCTTCCTGGTCCACAGCCACATAAGGTTCTACATATTTCTGAATCCTGTTTTTGGACTCCAGTCCTCCCCTCCTAAGGGCTGCTTATCCCCTAAGAGAGGGCAAAATAAAACCTGGTGAATATCAGCCCTCCACAGCAGTTCTTGTAGCAGCAAATGCCAGGCAACAAGCTGTGCTATTTACACTCCAAAAATAATGGGTTTCAGTCCCCTCAACTCTGGTGTAAAAAGGCCAGGTATCATGGAAGATACTTTGTGGGGACAATGCCACAGTCCAGTCTTGCATCCCTAAGGTCTCGGTGGTAAAAGAGAGACTCCATGGTAAGAGATCTCTGGAACCTAAGCAAATATGACCATCTGTCCAGTCCCCACCTCCCCAGACTTCTCAGATCTTCAAAGAAATCCCTGCCCTTAAAAGAACCACACTGTTACAGATTCAGCATTCTGTGATTGGGACACATCACTGGATGGCAGTATACAGTAAGGTTCCCAAGGTGTTTATGGTTTCCAGTGATTTTTAAGAGTGCTGGCACATAAGATGAGAAAAGTACTTTGCCTTCAACCTGATGCTCACTCTGGAAAGCCAGTATTATGTTAGGGACTTACCTTTTCTGCTTGTACGTCAGCATTGCTTCAGCAATAGGCAACTGGTGTGCACAGTTTGCCCCTGCTATATATTGCGTTATCCGTGAGACAACATCAGGTGCTTCTGAAACTGCCATAAAACAAAGAGAGCAAACAGTTTACATGACTTCTCAGACCATCACCAACACTGTCCTTCATTTGCTCAGCCAAGCAGCTGACTGCACCCAGCCAGCTGCATTTGAACTCCAAAGGAAGCTCTGCAGCCTCCCATAGTGCCCTGTAAAGCTGTCTGACCAAAAGCAAACATCCTATGAGAGCACCAAGGTAAAAACATTAGGAAGGCACACTAGATATATGGATAGGTACACAGCATTACTGACTGAAGTAGTAGTTATTTTACATTAGTTAAAGTGCTTTTCTTTGGAGATGTTTACCTGCCCAGTGTCAGCTTTAGACTTTTCTGCACCTGGACTGTACAGATCTGTAGAAGAGTGTGCCTAGCCATGTCTTCCAGGGCCTTGGTGAGCTGCTCTGCTCACACCAGCATCTGAGTTACCCGATTTCCTAATGAACTCGCGTCCATGCTTATTTTACTGAAAAAAACGAGAGTCACGCAAGAGTAGGAAGAACATAAATATCACACGTGTAGCAGCAAGTATGCTTCAGATCTGTGAGACTGTTTGATCCAAGATGACAGGAAGACATATTCAAAATGCCTTCCAGATTTCTTTGGTTTCAAGCAAAGAGCCCCAGCTGTGAGATTGAGGGAACACAAGTGACCTTTACCAGGCACTTTCATACCCTAATGGGCATTTTAACCCTGACTATTTGTATTTTAATAGTGAATTGTGAAGACCAATGAGTCTGTCAGATCTTTGTATGCCATCACGGCACTTCTGTGCAGTTCTCACTGCACAGATGAAAATGGAGAATCTGTGAGGCCTGGACTGCACAAAAATGAGTCTGCTTTTCCTTGTAGCATGCAGGCAAATATACAAGGGCTGCAGCATACAACCAACTAAAGAACAGATATGGCTGTTGAGCTGGACTTCTATAGCTAACGAAGTATTGGTAATGCAGATACAAACCCAAAGCCTGTATTGACATTTGGCTGCATTTTCAAGTGCAGCAAAGAATTAAAAGAAACCAGTTTCAAACATCTGTTCTTCCATGAGATTAGAAACAAGGAAAGGCATAGGTCGAGTGGCAGACGAGGAGATCTCCAGTCCAGACTCCTGCTCCAAGCAGGGCTAACTTCACTTTCAGAACAGGCTGCCCAGAGTCTTGTCCAGCCAAGCTCTCATCTGCTGGAAAAGACTCTGAACAATCACCTGTGAAGAGGTCAGCCTCTTCCCTTCACAGCTAAAGGACTTCCAAGAGCATCCTGGGAGCCTCGGGCTCTGCGATTCCAACAGGAGAGCCACAATACAACCTTCCCACCCTCACAGCACACTCAAAGAACTCAGAAGTTTCTCATGAAATTTCTGTGTGGGATATGCTGCCATGAAAGCATCACTCCACAGTCAAGTCTCAAGCCTTCCAGTAGCCCCAAATTTCAGATGCAAATCCTCCTTTCTCCTGTTTCTTTCTAATATTGAAGGAACAGATGGAAAAACTCTAAGCATTAATATTTTAAGCAAATTAGTATTTTGACACACAATAAGGCTTTATCTTGGCCTAGAACCAGCTCAGACCAGAACACGAACTTGCTGATTTGACCTGGAGCAGCTCCCAAACATTACAACACTGGTGAAGAAAAAAAATCCCTTTTTTAAACGAAAAAGATCCTGCCAGCAGACTTCAGAAATGTCAAGGTAATTGTCACACAAAACTTACAGAACTTAATCTTCCAAGGGCTTCCAGTTTTCCAAAACTGGACAGTTTCTGAAGGACCAAATAAAGCAATGTACTGAACTCGTTAGTGAGACCTCTACATGAGCACTAGGTAAAACCAGCGCGACTCAGAGGTAGCTAGTGCCTCTGGCAGCCAACAACTGTTTCAACCCAACACATGGAGGACATACAAAGGTCAGCATCTGAAAAGGGAATGTGGTGGAGTGAGGGGAAAAGAGGAACAAAACCATTCATCTGCTTCCTCTTGTATTTACTTGACCTTTGCTAAAATTTCTCATTTGAGTCTTTTATCCCACACAGGCCAGACAGACACATGGTCTTACCAGTGGTCTGTGCTTCAAGTTTGTTGAACAGGTCTCTCCAGGCTAGATCTTGGAAGAAGTTGTTGTATCTATAATCTACAGACCCCAGATACTTGGCCACTGGATGAGAGCCTGAGAAAGAAAGGAAAACATGATAGTTGCTCTTCCAAGCACTGAACACAAGTGTGGCTTCATTTGTAAGGAATTCAATTCCAAAGTCAAAACTGCACTAGACACCTCGAAAATAAATTTCTTCAATATAACCAAGTCATTTAGTCCAGCTTATCTCTACAAGAGCATGCAAATAGACTTCCCAGCAGAGAGACTGCTCCAATACCACTGATACCTTCTACTAACACCTCCTCCTTGCCCCCTGCCAAGTGAAATTTTAAAAGGCCAAAGGAAATAAATTATTTGGAAGACACAGAGGCCCTATGGCTCTCCAACCGTCTCTGTTTTGCAAGCAGCTTTCCCAGCAGCCCTTCCTGCCCACAGGCTGCACCGCTGTGCAGCTGGACCCCTTGCTCCAAACACAGTTAGCACACGATAGCTGTTTAGCAACACTGAGAAGAGGCAATTGTCCCCAACCAGGGAAAACACACCCAAGGAGGTTGTTTAATTGGTGGAGAAAGGCTATAAGTTCACTAGATACACTACTATTAAAGACAGAAGGCAGAGTCCAAGGATTTCAGTCCCCAGTCAATGTTGGCATATGCATTAGGTCTCTGCTCACTCTAGCTAAATCTTATGGCTCCTGTATGAGGAGAGGAAGACCTCCTTGCAGGAAGTTTGTGTGTCCAGCCTCAAGCTTGCAGCGCTGGATGGAGGTACGACTTCATACTTCTACTGAGCAGGAGGAGGAAGGCATTTAAGTGACAAACTCTGCCCTGAGAGGTGACAATAACTTGCCACCTTCATTTTAGGCCACAGGTGTCCTCAAACCAGACAATCTGCTCTTGCAACTGCCTCTCCAGTCTTCCAACACAGGAGAAGAGGTGTGCCAGGACCACACTTTCCAGTCATGCTCAGCACAAGTCCTGTACATTTATAATCCGCCATGAAGTAGCCCCAGAGTTCCTCCTAATCAGCTTATTTTTATCCTTCCTGCATACCAAATTCTCTAATCAAGCCACACTTCCAGAGACTGCAACAGTTGAGTCATCAGCTGTCGAGATCCTGTCCGCGACTTGACAACTCTTTCCAAGAAATCCCCAGTGAAACTATACTCACCACCCTCCAAGCAAAGCTCATGGTGGAAAGAATCCACTGTCTTTTCTCAGTCCTCCAAACCAGTGCTAATCTCCTGACTTCCAGGAGTGATTCCAGCAGAAGGTTTCTCTGAGCTACCCTCAGTGACATTAAAGTCTGAGACCTAAGCTCTTTCCTGGACTCTCCTGATCACAGCTACTTTCATACCCATCTTTTCTTCGCAGTGGAGTTTCAAACACTGCATGTGGAACAGCTCTGCACCATGCACTGGAGAAGCTTTCCCATGTGCTGCAAAAACACATCACACATGGCACACGCAATTGAAAACAAGTACTAAACGTGAGGTCTCCCAAGAAGTTCTATGCATGAGAGCTAAATAAAATGCTAACAAACTCTATACAGCCAAAACAACCCCCAACCTTTCTTCTATTTTATTTGCCCCTTTTCAGTTTATACACAAGTTTGGACAACAAAGGAGTCTTTCCGCCAAAGAATCAGGAGTATGACACAAGACTGAATCTCCCAGTCTGGATGCTGACAGACACGAAGCATTTACCATCATTCACAAACCTCTGTACGTTGACTCTTCTGTCAAAGAAGAGTCAACATACAGCATGTAGTTGTGGACTAAGAAGGTAAAACCATCTTAGAAAAAATTCCACCATTTCTCCTTCAAAGGTGCTGCTAACAGCAGAGAGTCTTTTCCCTAAAGATGTTTATGGCATGGTCACTATCCTGTCTTCGGTGCTTTTTCTATTGTTAGAAAAGAGAAGTTGCTCCGCAATCACTTTAATGAACTGCCAGAAAGCTGGCTAGAAATAAGCACTTGATCCGATCAGGAAGTACTACAGAATTCTCTGAGAAAGACCCTGTTAGGAAGTTTCTATATTTAAAGTACATTTTAAAAAGCATACACAGTTCTGAAGCAGTTCTGTTATCACAGTGCTTTACTGTTTGCTTGAGTTTAGTTGTTTGTTTGTTTTTTAATTACCAAAGAAAGAACTAAGATTAAAAAGCCAACTGAAAACCACACTAGTTAAGTCTTTTGTTTCCCTTTCAGAGAGAGAATATTTTCAGATCATTAAGACTGCAGGACAGAAAAGTCTTCTTCCGAGGCCAGGAGACAGTCAGCATGGGAGGATCCAGTCCCCAGTCACACAGACTCTGATTCAAAGCACAGAAATTTTTTGGTTTAATCCTCTAAAGGGCTCTCTCTCCTCTTCAAGTCAATCACTTGGAAACTAAATGCCTTCCTTACAGAATGATCCAGCTGTTTGCCTCTACTTTTTCCATTGGAACTCTGCAAACTCCACCACTGAATTGACAGCATCACCTCACTATTCATGGGGCTGGGCAGCAGCTTCTGAATCCTACAGCAACTGCTATCAGGTGGTCCCAAACCTGGAAAATGGCACAAATACCAAGAAGTAGTTTTCTGTTGCCTACAAACCAAAACTTGTTCTGGATAGGATTCTGGCATCACACCTTTGCAACACCAATGTTGCCCAGGTGCCCCAGCCCACAAGCATCAGTGACTGGTGGGCTTCTCAGCCCTCTCCACAATAACATTCCTCCAGTTTGTGACTGCATCACTACCCCAACCTTATCAGTCCTCTCTACTTCCCCCAACACAAGCGATCCAAGCTGCGTAACTTCCAGCCAGGCAGGCTTGTTGAGCTGCTGGAAAAGCAGCGATAGGGTGCTGGAAAACTGAGGGAAAGACAGAGGAGAACTGAGGAAAGGTCAAAAGATACATCATTTGAATAATTTAAACACTCAGCAGTTTCAGGGCCTTTAACAGATTTTCATTCCCCCTCCTCCATAAACATCTGTGTCAGCCTCAGGGAGGCCAGAACAGTTGTCACTTTGGGAAACATGGTGCCCAAGGAATTTTAGATTTCAGCCAGGGAAAGGGCTGCCAGAACATTATTCTATGCATTCATTGCACTATAGTAAAAAAAAAAAAAAAAAAAAAAAAAAAAAAAAAAAAAAAAAAAATCTAAGAACCTCCCTGTAGGGGGAGGGAGAACTCAAACCCTCGCTTCAAATGAAAGATTTACAAGCAGACTTTGGTATCAAGAATGTAAAGACAACATTCACTCACACAGGAGCAGCAAGACAAGCATTGGACTATACTACAACAGAACAATATTTGCCTCATTTAACGGTCGTACACCCAGCCAAAGCTTCCCGGACAGCTTCCCCTGAGGGAACAAATTTCATTTAACCCGTCCACCTTTCTATGAAGAAAAATTGTTCCTTATTTACCTAGCGGGATGATCAAAAATCTCATGTAGCTGAGCCAGTCCGGGGTTTTATGAGACAGCTGGTCTACAAAGAGCCTCAATACAGCACTGAGGTAATTCTGGGCTCCAGCCACTGCAATTTTAATTGGGTTTGGAGGTTGTGAATTGCAGTTACAGCTAGACAGGAAAAGAGGAAAGATATTCATAATTGTGCTTCCAAGCAGTTACTTCAGAACAACTGAAAAAAATGGTTAAAAATACCCACAGCAGAAGAGAGCTCGTTCAGTACTCAAGGCAATATCACAGTGATTATCAGCAGCTCAAAACATTATCAACAAATTGCAACATTGTTCAGTACTTTCTTAACTGGTCTCCTTGCTCCTCCATTCACACATTTTGATAATCTAAACAGCTGGACTCAACTATTGGAGTTCAGACATATTACAACTAACCACTGTGTCAGGGAGCGCACTCGGGTGACCCACAGCCCTCAGCAGGTATCAAGGGAATGCCTTAAGCATATGAGGAAATGATCTGGGAATTACCAGGGACGGGGAGCAAATCTATTTAAAAACCTACCTATTAGCTTTGCATGCTTTACTGGGTATTAGATCTGACCCATGAGACAGCCTCCAAAGCATAGTCTTTTAAAATCACTGAGGTCAATGAAAGGAGACCTGTATCGCCCCCCAACATGGTCCAACAGCAGCAACTTTGCAAGGCTGGCAAGTGCCAAAGAGCCACACAACTCTGACTTCAGGAGAGCAGACTGGGAAGAAGTATCAGAAGGAGAAGTGTTTTTCAGCTATTGGTTGGAAAACTCCCTGGGCACTAGGGAACAGGAGCTGAGGAGCTTTTAGGGCTGACTCAACAAACAACACAAGCAAGGTAAGAACTTACTATCTTTGTATCCTGGAGACAATAGTGCTGAAAGCTGCCTGAATATCAGCCGAGGAGCATGTGCAGACCACTGGCAAGGTATGCTTTTGCAAGACATCCGACAGGTACTGAGGAGAGAATAGAACATTTTATAGTCCCCCTTTTTGGTACACTTTGTCACAAGACAACCTTCCTCCCCAGACTTGCAGGTATTCTCTCACAAAGCATGGGCACTCTCCCCATGTCCGAGCTGCAAGTGATATGGCTGTTTCCCAAATACTTCGTCCTTGTGCATCAGCCCAAGGAAAGCTCTAAGAAATGGAAACATTGCATCTTCTTGGCAAACATCAACACTACAGACAAGATATCACAACGACAGCTCTAGAACAGCAAGGTTTTTATGGCCACAGAGAGCAGGGCAGTGGCAGAAGACCATTCACCTAGCAGACTGCACCAGGTAAGAGCAGCTGCTCTCTTCTTGCCTGCTTCTAGAACTACAGTTGCATCTCTCCAATCTCAAAAGGGCTTAAGTAAATGCAATGTTCTGCCCACTCTCAAGGAGTAGAAAAAGGGAAGGGTGCTACTAACACAAATGTTCCTCATGACAAACTGTTTCCCCTCCATGCAGCTAACAAGGAACAAGTCAACACACACTTCTGGTATACGTGGACGTAATATTGATAAGACTCAGCAATCACCTCTCACTTCCAAATTCTGTACCACTAACCTATATACCCCAGCTAGTGCTACCTTTGTCTTCTGATACTACAGACACAAGCTGCTAAAACTACTGGAAAACAATCTACAATACTTTCTGTCCATCCTTAGAAGGCATTTCTCTGTCTTCCAAATACAGAGAAACTGGAACCAGTGGCTCAGCTGGTATTTTTGCACTCTCAGACATCGAGGCCCTAGTTCTTCCAGAAGCCAAGAGCCAAACCAGACAATACAAGGCGAGAAGCCTGGCACAAGTTCTACAGGTGACAGTCACCCAGCATGTCTATTCGTCCTCTTCCATATATATATTTCTATGGCTTTCTCAGACTAAGGTTCCCAGAGGAGCAAAATTTGTGCTAAATCCATAACAAAGCACCCCAAATTGTTAGCATAAGCAAGCACTGCTCAGTGATCTCCTTAACACAGTTATCACTCAGAAAAGATGGGATGACATACCTACGGTCAGGAATCATAAGCATGTGTGCAAGGCAACAGAGTTGACCTGAAATATTTTGTTCTGTGCTCATCACCTGTGCCTAGAAATGTCAGCCTAAACCACAGGCCAGTCCTCCTTGCTTCCTTCGTTCCAGCCTACCACAGCTGAGAAGTAGGCTCTTGAGTGTAAGGATCGAGCCATTCCCAATACGCTGCTAACCAGAAGGGATGGCATTTCGTAGAAGAGATAAAACCTATGTGGAAAGACTCAGGTGGCAAAGCTTTATGAGATCCACAGCATCTCCTGGTCAAACAAAATCCAGTTTGTAGGCACTGAACACTCACTATACTGCCAGGCCCCCATACACCACCACTGTTCTTCCAACCAAGCAGAAGAACCTACTTGGTTACCAGCAGAGCTCAAGGCCTGTCCATTCCTGAGGAGGAACAGTGAAGGAGAACTGTGCTTCAGGTAACGTTTCCTGCCTTTACCTGGCCTTGCCAGTCAGAAGTATTGACAAGAATAATGTTTTCTGGCAGCTGGTCGTCAGAAACCAGGATGTGATTTAGCTGGTCATACACCGTTTTCCTGGGGATCTGGAAATAAAGACACAGAAGAGAAAAGGAGGAGATATCAGCTCTAATTGTCAAACCACCAGCTCCAGCTCTTGCAGTTCTCAAGGGGTATCTGTGCACAGTTGGCCAGTGCTCGGTCACCCCAGCAGCAAATGTATGCTAGCAGCCACGCTGGCTGCCAGGACTGACACTTAGCAGCTTCTTCAATACTGCAGCATTCTGCAGGCTCCTCCACATGAGTCTCCTTAGCTTTGTCAGCCAGTACTCCTGCCAAGCACTTTTACTTACATCAGTTCATACCAACCAGAAGCATCCCAAGGAATTTTGGATTCACAGAAGCCAGGAACAATCTCCTTTCAAAGAGGGGGAATCAAGTGAGTTCCACAACTAACAAAAGCGTGGCACACATGCTCTGCAAAAGGCGGTTCCCTTTGGTAATCCCTAGCAATTTGCCTTATTTCAAAGGAGTAATTTCTCAACACATCTCTATTCATTTCTTATCATCACAATCTGTTCCAGCATTTTCAGTTTATGGCAGGCTGACAAAGAAACAAGCTGGCAAACCTCAGCAGCCTGGATGGAAGATACAGTATCAGACAAGACAAATTCCCTCTCCTTCCTGAAGGCACTGTGCCCAACTCCTTTCCAGCAGGGACAGCACTTAGACCAGAAGGAAACGGACCACAGAAGACAGTTAGAGAAGCGAAAATACTATGAGGGGTGGAGAAACAGCAATCTTTTTCACACCTGTAAGTGGTGCCGGGTGTCCGGAGAGCGTTCATTGTCCAGACTGTTTGCTCTCTCATTCTGCGGCCTCACCGGCTGCCTCTCCTTCAGAGACGTGCTCCTTCCCCGACGTCCTGTCTGCTTCCCTTCAGACCTGCTAGAGAGATGTACTTGCATTCCAGAGATGGCTTGCATCTGAGATAAATCCTACAAATCCCAGATCATCCAGTATGGAAACCTCAACAATGTGAATGGAGGCACTAGGGAATTGTGCACACAGATCTGAGAGAGCTTGACACCTGCTAATTTTGCTTCTGATAGTGCGAAGCACACAGTTCAGCTACAGAGCACATTCCCCAGAATCCCAGGCAGACTTCCATAGCCCACGCTAAGACCCGCATCACCACCCCACTATAGCTGCACCAGCATAAGAGGATCCAGCCATGCAAACTGCAGTCACACATCCGAAAGTGGCACAGAAATACCTCTTAAAAAAAAAAAAAGACATTTCTTGCAAACGACTGGAAAAACTACAGAGTGGGGCTGCTGAAGCCCATATTCACTACCCTATTTGAGAAGCTTTAACAGGACAGAAGTTAGACTTGCCAACCACCTTTAAGGGCAAAACCTGCATGAAGCATTGACTTAGCAATAGTATCTTTGAGCAACAAGCTCCAGAGTTATATAAAAACTTCCTTGGACATGGAGCAAATACAACACAGGAGACAGGAGCAACCTCAGAGCAATGTTTCAGGGTTCAGAGCATTTATCAAGTGCTCAAGACCCATCACTTTAGTGCCAGAACACAAGGAGTGTCTTCTTGCAGTCAGCAGCTTAAGGCCATTCTGAGTAAATGCTAGCAAGCTGTCCACGACTTCCCAAGCAGCCCTACAGCAGGTGCAATGCTGTGTCACCACTCTACCTGGTGGGTGGAATGATGAGAGACTCTGTCTTAGTGATCTTTCCACTGGGTGGGAGCTTCTCAACAAACACATCTGGTGTGGGAAGTTCAGCTTCATGGACTTCAGCTTGCTGGTTGGACTCCTGCAAAACCACAGGGAACAGACTAACCATGAACAAACCCTCCTCTGTCTCACTACCACAAGGGCTGGCAGGAGGTGCCCCAGCTCAGCTCTGGCTGAGGCATATTCACCCTGACTCTCCCAGACATGCTTTCACTGCCAGCACTGGCTATCTGAGGCTACCAGTCCCAGCTCTGCCTCACAAGAGAGCTGGAAGCAGGAAAGGTGCTCAGATATGTATTTGGAGTAGGCACCCTCCCAGCTCAAAGCCAGGGACGTCTTCTCCTGAATGCAGATTCATTCAGCTTACCAAATGAACTAGTGGAGAGAGAAAGGCATGGTAGGCATGTTATAAACTGCCCATCCCCAGTAGGGTAACTTCAGCTTTGGGATTTTCACCCAAGGATCAGCTTGACTTCTGCCAATTCAGTTTGAAGTAGTACTTCTGTCTGATAAAATGGAACAGCCTGAGAATACTTTTCAGGATGATACACATGCACAGATGCACACTTTCAGCCAACCTTCCTCAAACCAGGAGAAAGGTTGTTAAAGCAGAAGGCCACATAAAGCATTTAATTTCAAAAGGCTCAAAGACAAAAACCTCCAACAGCTAAGGTCAGGAGAGCTCATCTGTATCTTCACCACAGCTAATGTTACCTATGTAAGCTGTGTTCCATATGGGTGGATATTCACATGCCACAGAAGACTGTTCACAGCAGACACCCAAACTGCCAGGAGGAAATTTAACAAGTGCATTTTCAACTTACGTAAGTGACAGTGTCAGAAATACTGTCGCCTGCATGTTTGGTTCCAAGACTCTTTGTCTTTTCAGGCACTTCCACCTGCTTGAGAGAAAAAAAAATCATTAGGAAGTATGGCACCAGCACAGTTTGCAGCCACACTCTCTGGGATCAGGCTGCTCTAAAGACAATTCTGCATTTAAACATTGCAGAGCTCTGCAGGATGACCAGGAGGTGCTTCCCGGTCACACTAGGACTGAACTCATTAGTGTAGGATGTGGCAAAGCAGCAGCTGATGCACAATGCACAGCAGAGTCAAGGAAGTGCTCCCCGATAGGGCTGATACTCTCTGTGCCTGATGTGCCCATCCACAAGGTGCCCCTAGCATTCATTCCCAGCCTCCATGAAAACAGTAAGGTAAAGCTTCCTCCAAACAGTGCCAAAGAGCCCCTAAAACTCCCAGCTAACATCTCCCACCCTGACAGTCATTGCAAGTACATTGGAATTGGAGCTATTCACACCCTTAGCGAGCATGCAGTACAGAGCCTGAAGATGTCCCCTTGAGTTAATTCTATAGTTACTTTAAAAAAACTAACACCTTTGTCCCCCGTCAGAAAGCTAATAAATGTTATCTTAGCAGAAAATTCATATCTCTGCATCCAAGTCTTTGAAGAAGGTCAGAGAGGGTACTCTAATTTACACACACAAAGAGACCATGCAGATGTCAAGGCCAAACACGGCAGGCTAAAGTGCTTTAATTTCAAAGCGAATGTAAGATGGGCAGAGGAGACCTTGAGGCTGCTATGTTACCTGCAGATAAGATAAATATTGAAACATGACTTACAGGGCTTGATGGCTCTCTCTGGCTCCTGATGCTGTGGATGCTACCAATTTCTGTCTGAGAGCTGGAGTGTGACAGTCCTTCAAAATAAGGTCTGAACAAGGAAAGTAAAAACAGCTTATTATGATCAAAACCACTAATGGATAAAATTCACCACGTTCACAGCAAAGCACCATGACTGTTCCCAGCATGTCTTACTGCTCGTCAGTGGTTATGGTAAATCCATAGGCAGATTTTGAAAGGAGGGGGAGGTTTCCAGGACACCAAGAGAAGACAGAATGTCCAGGAGCCATGTTTAGCCCTGATGCCGAGTGACCGATCTCTGTCTAATGGATCCAACAGTCACCTGTCACACAGCATACTAGATCTATAAAGCCCTTGCTAGGAATGCCTACATGCACTCGCACTACACAAACAGCAGCTTTTGTTTCCATAGAATCCAGGGTGGGCACATGGGTCCAGCATTTTTCCCTAGCAGAACAGAATGCACATTCACACATACAAGTAGTCATGTCCACACTATACCAAGCACCAGATGCAAAGTTTCACACTGCAATTCTTGTTTCAGCTTTGCAAGTGGTGACTGAACTCCATGCCATTCCGGACAGGGTCTAGCTCTTGACTGAAACGCAGCAAGTAGAGTTACTTACTGCCCCCACCAATGCTCTGCTCCCGTGGGAAAGTGATTCTTGGTGCCAACATGCATATCTGGATCTGGCTGCCAGGCCTAGGATCCAATTACACATTTGCTCAGTAAGATAAGGTACTGCATACAATCAGATTGCATTTCCACGTAAAAAGGCAGCTCACCACACCAGGCTACCACACTCAATTACAATGTAAGAAATTAAGGTTTTTTTGTGGGAAAAACCCCACGTACAAGCATCAGCATTTATCACATTCCTTTCAAGACACAAACACAAGAACTGGACACAGCAAACCACAGTGTCTCCCCAGGACCAGACATAATAAGTTCTCATTCCAGCAATCACATACCCCAGAACAGTTTGCTCTTTGGCTCTCAAGTGTGTACAGTACAACATTTTGGCTTGTTTCAAAACAGCAGCTTACCACAACACATCTACTTTCAAATCCCTTCAAGGTAGGGGATACATTACCAACTGGCAATATATTGGGTCAAGTTCCATATGCTTTTATAAGCCACCAGCCACAACCCTTACTACTGCTGCCCCAGTCTATCCATGACAATTTCTGGCTCACTGATAGGGAACAAATCACTCCAAACTCAACCTAATTTCTTACCCCAATTAGATTATTCTACATTAATTAGGATATTACACATGGTAATTAGCTGGCATTTAACAGACACTGTACTGACTAACTGCAGTGGTAGACTTTGCTTGTTACAAAACTGAAGGCCTGAGCACACAACCACACGACAGTCAGAAGCATGAATGCGGCTCAAACAGCCTCATGTTTTCAGTCATTATTCAGCAGGGACACGACACAGCTCTGATAGCTCAGGGTTCTGCATCTGCTTGAGACCTTGAGCTAGCAATTCCAGGCTCTTCTCCTCAGTGCTGTGAATGCCCACATATCAGTTCCCATACAACCCAGTTCAGAACAGGCTTGTATCCATGTGTGCTGCAGTCACTCCTTTCAGGCCCTGAACAACACCGTTGTGTCCTGCAGTTCTGCTTGTCTAATCCCTGCAAAGACTCTCCACACAAGGTGTTATCAGCTTTTCCAAAAAGACACAGTCTGCCTTGTCCACCCTGCCTTTACTTCTGCAGCTTCCAAGCACATTTCCTGCCTTAGCACAGGATGTTTCTACCTGTTTCTACCACCTCTTCAAAACAGCCACATACAATGCAATTCTACTGCCTGCCTGTCAGTAATTCTTAAACCCGGTGCTCCTGTGCCTGCAGTGCAGGCAGAATATCTGCAAAGGGAACAAGGAAGAAACAAGACTGGAGGATAATCAGACACATCATTCCCCCACTGTCCCCAGCTCACAAGCAGTCACTCACCTTGTAACAATACACACTAGCGCTCCAACACCAGGTTAAGAGGGGAAAAAACAGGATGGAGGGGTGGTAATAGAAACATCTAATCTGTGGTGATACTGCACATGGGCTCTCTGGCTCAGCATAGCCACCCCACACTTACTTCAACTTTGGCTTTGGAGTGCTCAGGACACTGTCATCATCCTCCATTTCTGGCCCACTGTCACTGGGGTTCTCTATATCCAGCGTGTCATACAGAAGGTCCAAGTCCTCCTCCACCTCTGGAACATGCTCTGCTGGGTCCTGCTCTGAATCCAGAACCTACACACAGGACAAAAGACAGCACTGATGACTCCACCAGGAGCCAGACTGATCCCACATCACCTGAGCTCCCCTGAGGACTGCAGCACACCAATCTGCACAGGAAGATTCAATTCCTAGTGCAAGGATACTATATCCAACAGAAACATTAAACATATAACAAGGGCTTGTTTTGGGTCAAGTTTGTCAGCATCAGGTTAGCAGGAGTCACCTATTGGACTAAGCACCCACGAACAAGCTATTAACTGTAGATTATGTCCATTACTCAACCCCATTCTATAAATAAAGCTTCAAAGAGGTCCCTAGTATAGTCCCAGTTTTCTCAGAACAACTGAAGTTGCCATGACAACTCGCAACGTAACATCCAAGCAGGCAGAAATGTCCACAGAAGGTGCCTGAAACCTGGGAAAGGATCAGCTGCCACCCACATGCAAAGCCAAACAGAGCAGGTATCTCTCACACAACTTTCACAGGCTGCTTCACATCTACACCAGAGTGAGCAGGCAGCTGAGTGCAGTTCAGAGTTTGCTTTTTCAATGGCAGCTGCAGAAAAGCAGCAGCTCACCTGGCTCAGAGCTCAGCTATGGGTGCTGACTCTGCTGAGCTAACTTGGGAAGAACAGCAAAGCTAGCAGGACTGTTTGGAAGCATAAGGAAGCATGAAGAGTTACTCATCCCACAAGCCACAAAACCAGCACACAGCCATACAGCCAATTGAGATGATAACTGGTTTTATATTAGACTTTAAATGTTACATGGGTTTCTTGGGTTCTGGATCTCTTTAATTTTCAGCTCTGACCAGATAGATCATTCTCTCGTGGATCTGTGTTCCCTATCCAAGTTCTTCATGTCTTGCCTGGCTGTTCTGGTAAGATGATCAGACAGGCTGGGATTTAACTTCACAAGCAATATGCACTGTAGACTACTTGCCTTTTGAAGGGGTCAAAGATAATTTCAAAACAGTCAAAATCTGCTTTTGATAAAACTCAATCTAGAAAATGTCTGGTAAGATTTTCAAGTTGGCCCTCAAGCCTCCAAGCAAGGCCAGGGCATTAGGAAAGGTCATGGTCACTGCAGACTTGAAAACAAAATTAAGGGAACTAGGGAAAATGGCAGAGTGCTTCTGAAAACTAAAGTGAGATGCTCCAATCAGAGGGCAGCACACGAGATTGGAAGGCTTACAGAGTGAATTACTTACCTCATCAGACACTTTAAACCTTTTCAGCAATGCCACAACCTTCTGTTTGAAGTTTTGTTGCTGCAAGTCAAAAACACTTTTACATAAGTAAAGCATTAAGTGAGCTGTTTTCTCCCAGTCCGCAAGAAGCCCAGACATGGCTGACACTGGTGCTCTTGCTGCTGCTTCAAATCAAACAACTCCTGGCACGACAAACCAAGTCTCTCCTGTTCTTACGCTGAAACTAGCTTTTCCACACCTATGATACTTTCTTCTCTGCATTACAGCAAGTAATGTCCCACTCCAGCAAGCACTGTAAATCTTCTGCCCCTGATGGATGGCACATCACTTGCAGTTGGACACACAGCAGATAATGAATTATCTGCCAGATCGCCTCCTGTACCTGTTTGATATATTTCCGGCAAACACTTGACAGTCAACTTTTCTGATCCTTAACAAGGGTGAGCTGACACAAGCACCTACCCGCTGACCCAAAGTACAAATGTGGTTTCTACCAACAGAGCACTGCTCTTCCAGGAGCTTGCAGTCCACCCTGGCAGGCTCAATTATTTCATCAGCAGCACTACAGAAAAGCTATGGGGCTTGTCCTTAGCACTTGCCTACCAGAAAAATGCTTTCCGAGTCCGACACCCCCAGATCCTGGACACAGCAGGCACCAAGTCCAAAACAACACAGGCCAAACTGCTGCGCTTCCTTTGAGTTTACTTGCTCCAAGAGCAATCTCTCTCTTGCAAGGCCAAACAGCTGAGATGCGCGATGAACTGCCCAGTCCTTCTCTGTCTGTCATTGACACTTGTTGGTCATTTTTTTCATTGACTCCGAAAAAAAGGAAGCTGAGAAGGGCCCAAGCACAAGTGCTGCTACAGAGCATTTGAGGTGGCATCCCTGTATCAGGAGGAAGGGGAGAAGAAAATGGCTGGTACCAGGTCATTCTTAGGTGAAGAGGCTGCTCATTTGCTGGCTCTCCTGTGTATCACATGAGCTCTTATTAAGTGCAGCTGTCCTCAGACAGTTCACACTGCCCTACACTCCAAACCTAGCCCTTCACCTCTGAAACCAAATCCTGTGGCTGCACCACTTTTGAGACAGCTGAAGTTAAGGAGAAATAAAGCCACCAGGCCTCAGACAAGACTCTCCAAATATTGCTGTATTACTGTCCCCAACGCACTTGCGAGGCTGTTCCCTGGCTCAGGATGCCAAGCAAGACTGTCTGTCAGGCAGACTACTCTGGAGCAGCACAGCAGTCTGCGGAGGGAGGACACATGCAGGCACTTAGCTACAGTGACAGAGCAAGAGCTATCTGCTGGCCCAAAAGGTTCAACTGTTGCCAGAAACAGGCCTGTTTTGGAGCTGGGCTGAAGTTAACTCAGCTGGCAGCACCAAACCCAGCTTTGCACCAGTCCCACACACTGGAGATTCTGCATCAGTTCAGAGGTCAGGACTAGAAAAATATTCTTACTATGAGGAGGTTCCTTGCTTAGTAACTAAGTGGTGTATTTTGTCCTGGCTGGTCACTGCCTCTTGAAAACAACACTGAGGACACAGAGGATATGAACTGGCATGCTCCTGGTCTCAGAGAGAGGAACTTTCTAGTGACAGGTTCAGGTCAAAGTAGGGTTTATTTCAGACCTTATCAAATCAGGGATTTCAGAAACGGCCCCACAGGAGGTACAATGATCTCCAAACTTGCTCCTCAGTCCAAAAGAAAGCTACCCCATGCTGATTCCTAGTTATTGTCATCATAGATGTGCACAACCACTCATGTAAGCAGAAAGCTGCATTATGGCGCAGTCAGGCACAAGTCGGCTCCACAGAGAAATGCAGCTTTGCAGGCATATGCATGCTTGCTGTGAGAGGGTGGATAGCTGCATGTGACTTGTCAAAGCTTTCAATATCCAGCTACTTTTGCTTCAGCACCACATGCACCGCCTCAGGTTTATCTGTTAAGCTCCAGCCCCTGACTGAGCTACTGAACTTCATTCTGAAACCTTCCCACTAGCCTCTCTCAGACAGAACAAAAACACTATGCCAGTGTCTCACCACTCTCATAGTGAAGAAATTCTTCCTAATGTCTAGTCTAAATCTGCCCCTCTCCAGTTTATACCCGTTCCCCTGGTCCTATCCCCACAAGCCTTTATGAACAGCCCCTCTCCAGCTTTCCTGTAGGCCCCTTTCAGGTACTGGAAAGTCGCTATAAGATCTCCTCTGAGTTTCCTTTCACTTAAGGCTACCTTCAGGACTTACACGAGCATGGGCGCTGCACTGGCTTCCTCATGGAGATGGAATTTCATACACTTAGACGATTTTTGGAGCTCCTTAACCTTGCAGTCAAAGGACACTCAAGACTGCCATATACACAGCTCAGACAGTCCCGCTCCCTTAACTGGCTGCCTTGATAGCTCTTCACATGCTCTGACCATGCCCTCCAGGCTCTCTGCTGGGCAAGCACATCTAGTACTGCTGATCCCACAAGCCACATGCATCGCACATCCTGGCCAAACCCCATCAGTGTTAGTAAAACCGATTTTCACCGACCCTGGTTATGGACGTCGTTCTTACTATCGATCTCCGCTGCTTCTTGGGCTTCCCCAGCTCGTACTCATCATCATCCAAATCCTGAACAGAAAGAAGATTCCTGTGTTACCTTTGTGATTTGGGGACACACGAGCATTCAAGTGCTAAACATGTTCCCTCCGTGAAGATGAACCTGCTGCTCTGTCTTCCAGGCTTTCAGCACTTGCCTTAACTGCAGCTGTGATAGCAGAGGGAAAAGAAAGTGAACCAGGTCTGCAGAGAACCAGGAATAACAGACTGGAAAAGCAAACCAGCCCTAGTTCTACATTCAAGGAACAAGGACAGTCACAGCCCCACATTTTGGTGGATTCCTCTCTCAGTACCCTCAAAGAGGTGGAAGGCAGGTGATGCTAGAATCTGAGGGCAAACAGGACCCAAACTGGAAGGCGTCACCCATCTAGCAACAAGGCTCTCTGAAAGGACCTATTTTGCAGAAGGTATTAAAGATTAAAGACTGCTTAGACCCCACTGGCCCTTTAATTACAGATGTGGATCTAGTTGGGCTCTTTGAATCCAATCAGCATTACAGAAGCAATCAACTGATGCCTTGACTGTTAAGCAGAAAAACACACAAGGATGCTAATGTTTTAATGTTTAAAAGGAGCTCAAGTCCAAACACGTGAACAGATAAATCACAGCATGATGGAAGAAATAGGTTAGTGCGTGGGCCTTCTGCCACTGCAGCTAAACATTTGGTGACAGTCTCACACTGTCATGGCTTAGCTAAGAAACAGGCTTTTAGTTTCAAGCATGAGCTGAGTGTTACATGCTCTGTTGAAGCTCTCACAGGGAGAAGCCATGCCCTAAACAGTACCTGGCCCTGTACGGCATCATCACTGGCCTCCTGCTCAGAAGAGAAGCTCTCGTACTCTTCCTCGGAATAGTTGTCTGAAAGGGAAGGAAAGAGGGGAAAGATCCTGTGAAACTCCTTTAAGGTGAGTAGAAAGTCTCATCTCAGGAGCAGAGAAGGCCAACTAACAGATACAAATCCAGAAAGGAGGCATAGAAGGAGATGTCTGCTAGTTTATTTCCTGTCTGTGCTAGAACTAGAGAGATAGGAACTGCCTGGAGGCAAGGAACAAGGACAAACACATCTAATGGGAAGGAAGGACCAGCACACAAGTAAGGCTCCTTGAAACATCTCCTTTTAACCTGGATGGAGCCACCTAGCAGACAGCAGCAAGTAAAGAGGTTCCTCCACAAGGGAAATTACATTTTCCTCTAATATGGGCATAACTGGCTTAACGGAGCATGACAGACATGACAGGAGAGTCTGAAGCCTTTATTGAAATGAATTCCGGTGAGCTGCCTGGCTTCGGGCAACAACACAAGCACCTGTGTGCACTACCTTCAACAGGTGCCTCTTCTAGCAGTGAGCAGAAGGCTGGTACCACATAAACAGTTTCACAAGTAGAAACCCAATGATTTCCCTATATGGCACACAACTCCATCGACTTACAGGCATAAAACCAGGCCACAGCAACACATATTGTAGGTTTGCAGGTCTCATCCAGGTTACCGAGATTTACTGCAGAATACTCAAAGGAAGAAGAAGTTGGATGAGTAGCTTAAACATGAATCTCCTGAATACAACGTTGTCAGCTTGGTGAGAAGCTCCGGGTTCTCAGCACATCCACCAGTAATGCTGGAAGAGTGTTATCGAGAACACAGCTAATTCCTGCCAGATGGCTCACTCAGACCTGGTGTGATATGCAGGAGAAGTCTTGACAATTCAATCCCCCACTCCTGTCACACTCCCTGCTCACGCAGCAACAAGTTGGCAAAGTGAGTTTTCTTTGCATTAATCAGTTACAGACAACACATCAGTTACACAGCAACTTATGCAAACCAGATCTTAGCCTTCTTCCCAAGGAAGTATATAAGCCCAGGGGGAGGGGGGGGTTCCCTCCTGCTAGTTCAGGAAGACACTGGTCCTCAGAGGACATGGTTGTACTCGTACCTGTAGACTTGATTTTCTGGCTGGCCTGCATAGTGCTATCTTCGTGGTCAATTGGCTGACTTGACAAGGAGAAGATCCAGATTTCTGCCACCTTCACTGCAGTCTCTTTGATGTTGCTGAAAAGGCTCAGGACCCGGCCACCTTCTGTCGGGTGCTGCATGACCTAGGACAGAAATTAAGCAGTACAAGTCTGCATTTAAACACATCTAAGCTTGCACCATTTGCATACTACAAGAGTTATTTATGTTCACAGAGTTACTCCACATCTCCAAGCACACAAGCAAACCAACACCCTGCAGGAGCCGCTTGCAGGCACTACAGAATGCTGGCTGAGATTTTGACTACTAATGGAAGAGACAGATGAAAGGAAAGAAAGAACTCTGAGCTTGACAGTTGATTAGCTCATCCTTGAAGCACAACTCTTTGTTACCTTGTTACTGTGCTTGCTTCCATGGCACAGTACTGATCTGAATTATCAAATTACCAACCTTCTGCACACTTAACTAAGAAAATCAATTTTTTGTTAGAGCCCAGCAGAAGACCCAGTAAAGGCAAAAATTCTTGGCACGATACAGTTTGAAAGAGCTTCCTGAATCAAAAAATCCCTGCTGTGGGGAGCTGGGACCTGAATCTCAGAGTTGTCCACCTGAGGATAATGAAGCAGTGGGTCACAGAAAACAAGACAATGGGACAAGCTGGTGTGGATTCCACCTTCTTTTGCTACTTGCAGCTCACAAGGCCCTCCTCAGAACATAACTTACCTTCTCTTGCCTCACAGGAGCCAGAAAGCACCTCCCCACACCTGCACCTCAGCTTTCTATACACACCAGGCTGTTTCAGGAGCTCTTCACAGGGCTTTACCTGAGCTGACAAGGAACAACATCCCCCTGCTCTTTAACTCTGCTCCTACTCAACTCCAATTAATTGCTTCACTTCAACAGCCAAGAGAACATGTTTTTTTTAAGAAACATCAGTGCTGTTTAGGGGTCATTGTACTGAAAACTGCAAAGAGGAGGGGGGAGGTTGTATTTTATTCTTTTTTCCTGAAGTCTTCCATTTCAGAAATATTGCAGATGAGCTGGAGAGCATCTCCTTCCTAACACTGTGACTTTCTGAATGTCTGATCTTCTAACCTTAAGCAGCAGCAAAGGCCCAAAGCTAAGAAGTTCCCCGATGGGTCTAATTAATGGGCACACATTTTCTGCCTTACAGCAGTATTTAATTTCTTGCTTTTAAGCAAATCAAACACAGTACAGGAAAAATGTCAGCCACAATACCACAAACTGGGATCTGGCAATTTCAGACGAGGAGTTCACCACATACTGCCTGTCTAAGGGAAGCTGAACTCACACAAAAGGAGTGGTCTTTATAATGAATTATTTAATATAGTAATATCACAGCACATTAGCTTATTTTGGATGGAAATGGTTTGTTGACAGAATGCAGTCTGAAGAATACTGGTGTTAAGCTGAACTTGCTTCTGCTAAGCCCATCTCTAAATACTCAAACAGAAAGAGCAGAGATTAAACAGGGCAGGAAATAATGAAGCACGGAGCTAAGCCATTCAGAAACCCTTAGTGAATAATTAATCTGTACTTGATTCTAGCATTAATTTTCACATGTAAAACTGGAAACTTTATTATTTGAGACTCATGAATAGAAATCCACCTAAATTACCAACCAGGAAATAAAAATTCCAAAGAGTATTCCAAGCAAAATTATAGAAACTACTTGATCCTAAACTCTCATACAGTGCCCCACAGAGAAGCACAGCAAACCTTGCTTTAACTTGAACATTTCTTAGGCTTGGAAGGCTTGCCCAAGTGACACTGGCTTGCTTTGTACACATGCAATAACAAAACATTCTAGATTTAAGACAGACCTGAAACAAGCACATGCATTAATTCAACCACACTGCAACTTCTACCATTCCTTCCAGAAAGCATCATAGAATACCTACTAGTTTTAAACTTATGCTCAAGTGTCCTGAAGGCAAACAGGACAGCACTGTTTTTAAATGAAACAATCTGGACCCTCTAACCCTTAAAAAAACCCACCCAAAAACACCATTAAAACACTCCTAAGGTAATAAGCCTTATAAAATATCATTACTCAGTAGTAAAATCTGTTTAAAATACTGCCCTGTGAATACTGATTGCAGTGATTAAGACAGCTATATGAAGTTGCCCCAAGCACATCTCAATGAGCAAAGTGACAATGTGGTATTTAAAGCAAAGGGAAAGGGAAAATGTCTGCCTCTGTAAATAGAGATCATGCCAAACGTTGCTTACCTCAGCCATGTTGATAGACCCCACAGCCAGAGTCTTGTAGCCTAAAATTGTTCGGTTCTTGTACCGCTTCCGCCGCTGCAGCATGATCTGAAGCTTGTTGCCTTCTCTCTTCAAGAAGTGAGGGTACTGTGGTTGGAAACACATTGGAAAAGTTTATTACATCTCTCAACATTATCTCCCAAGCTGCCCGCTTCTTAAGTAAACTCCATTCCTAGGGATTAACCTAGGGCTTTTACAAGTGCTCACAGCTAACTCACACTCAGTGGACAATCCTTCACTATCCCAAGGACGCCTTCATGTCAGCCCAAATGCCTCACCTCTTGGCTTTCACTTCCACAGCCAAACACACAAAGCACAACCTGGGGACACAGAGAAGCTGTTCAGTTAGGGAAAGACTGAGTCCAAATCCAGTTCCAGAAAGACGAGCAGCCTCCAGGAGATGCTTTTCCTGCACAACCAGTGGGCAGTGGCAGGGACAGCTGCGGATCCCCACACACTCAGCAGGACACAGCCTTCCTTCCAGCGCACAGACTTCTCAGTGTTTGACCCTCTACTGCGCACATTTAAAAGCCCATCATGCTCTGAATGGCAAGTGGAGAGAGGCACAGCTACAAAGAGGCCAAGGATTTGCTGATGCCTCTTTTTCTAAAGCACAGAGACCTACATGATCACACAGCGATTCTCTCCAGGACGATATCGTCTCCTCCAGGCACGCAGCTCTTGCAACTGTCAATGTTTTCCAGCATTAAAATGATCAAACTTCTATTGCTCAAAATGGTTGTATTTTAAGTAAAGTCAAGAAAAATCCTGTCCTACCGCCAGGTTATGTTGCAAAGACAAATTCTCCTCCATATAAGAAAATATATCTGTTTATATCCCCGACAGAAAACTTCCCAAGAACAGAGAGGCTCTGAGGTCAAGCAGAGGCTATGAGGGAAAGAGTGGGGCTGACCATGCTATCTCAGCCCGCCCTGCTCACCTGTGCAGTGTTACTGCAGTCAGGCCCTACTTTCTGCTAGGCTGCCTATCAGAGCACTGACAGTCCCCGGGGCCCAGCTCACCAGCCGTGCGAGGAGGCAGCTGTGCAGTGCGAGGAGGCAGCTGTGCAGTGGAAGAGCTATCTTCAAGAAAAGACACAAGCAGCCACCTGAGCAGGTAGGCAAGTCCATCCTCAGAAGAGAGGTGAATGGGACACATGCTCCAAGTAGACAAAATACATAGTACTAAGCAACCTGACAAGAGAACCTAACTGCAGAGATCTCAAACAGGAAATTCCTGAGTAAAGGACACTTCTTTAGCAGGCAAGAGCTACATTTTTTTTTTTCTCTTCCCTTGGGACATTGTGAAAGTTACTTCACATCAAGAGGTTTGATAAACACAAATGCTGAGTGCCAGAGACCCTAAGATATTAATTTGCAGTCCAGAGCAAGCCTGGCTGCTACACAGAGAGCTGGGAGCAGTGGCCACACAAACAAGCAGAATACTAATTAACCGATTGCCCTGCAAGGGAGAGATCTACTGTGGATTGCACAATTAAACAGCTCTGCAGAAAAGAGAACAGCAGCCCATGTAATTAAAAGACAACCTCAAAACGTACCTGCATCCAGACAAAAATGGAGCCTGTGACTTTACAGACCTGCAACATCCCTAAACAAGGATGGAAGAAAGTTACTGGAGAGAAGTGACAGGAGGAGCTCAAGAAGCCAGAGACACCTTCTGCACTCAAATCTACCATCTCCCTATCTCTGTGACCCTTCCACGTATTGGAAAAGCAGCAAGGCACAGGGATTCCTTGCTCTCAGCTCAAGGCACTTGGGCCACACCAGGGCTGCTTAAGTAGAGCTCGTAAATCAAGTCCAAAGTCATGCTTGGTCCCAGACCAGCCCAATTTCAACATGTAGAGTCTTCAGGGATTAAACCGCACAGTTGAAGTCCATACACGTGTGAGTTTCTGGTTTTCAAAGGTGTGTGCCTGGCCACCTCTGATGAGCAATCACAAAGATAATATAAGAAAGGTACGAAGAGACTCAGGCCGCCCAACTCCTTCATTAGAAGCCAGGGCCTCCAGAAGGAAAGCCAAGCCATTTTCACTGCAAAGACAAGTTCTTTTTAACTCCAGCCATGGCTTAAGGATGCTGCAGAATGGCTTTGACCAAACTTTTCAGTAATCATCAGTCCATGACAGGGATTGAAGTGGAAAACAATTTGGCTCAAAACATCTGAAAACAAGACTTCCAAAAGAAGCACCAAGCACTCCAAAGTGAGGGGTAAGAAGAGGGGCCATCACATACACCAGAAGAGCAAGTGTGAGGGCAAGACATACTTTCTCAAGTCCTGGTGATGTAATTCCTTCCATCTGAAAAGGTTTATTAAATCAAACCAAGAATTAAGCGCTCCGGAGAGCTGCAATGTTGTGCTTGGCATATCTGGGGAATTTCACTTGATCCTGTGAAACCCACAGAGGGCCAGGAGAAGCAGCCACTCCAGCTCACCTGCCAGAAAGCTGCTGCTGCTGGTCCAGCCCCAGCTGGCAATAAGAAACAGGATCAGGCACATCACTAACTCCAGTCTTACCCCAGCAGCAAAACAGAGCAACAGGAATCTCCTCCCTTCTGTTTAAGCAGAGGCCTGCCAGACTCAATGGGCTGCTCACTATTCTGCCAACCTGCCCCATCACCTTCCTAGACCAGGGCTGACAAGGAAATGCTTTGGGCGAGGGACGAGAGTTTCATCCAGGAGGAGCAGCAGAGAAGGCAGTGACTAGGAAGATACAAGGGGTTGCAAATTCAGACTGTTTGAGTGCACACAGAGCAAGGCATACAGTTTGAAGAGTTGACAGTGCAATATGGAGATACTGGCTGCTGCAACACACCGCGACCTTCTTGTGCTGTGGCATGCATGCTTTTACTTTGTGGCCTAGCAACAGATCTCTACATTAAGCTTCTTCACCTCTTCTGAAGGCTAGTGTCACAGGCATCTCTTCCCCCTATTCTGGCTCAATTCCCAGTCCCCTTCATGGGAAATCAAGTTATAGGTATTGCTCTGACTTCCAGAAAAAAAAAAACATATTCCAAATAAATTCCAAAAAGGAAAAGAGGAACCAATAGAATACAGTCGTTCCAGCTCCCAACTACTCCTGTTACTCTAGAGCCAAGAGTAACTGCTCTACTGCTCCTGCAAATGGTGACTCCCAGGGCAGCTCCAAATCAGACGTTCACCTGTCCCACTCCTACTACTGCCTTCAGTCAGCGTGATGCTCCATGCCACCCGCCTAGGGCTGACAGCCTCCAATGCACTCACAAGGAAGGCAATAAAAGGCTAAGAAGAGCCATCTTGCTCTGCTCCAGCTCCTGCCACAGCCATAACGTGAAAAGGACAGCCTGTATTAAAGACCTCATGTTCCTGGGCTCCCAACACAGGATGCACAACAAGGAACCAGCACCCTACTCCAGGCCTTCAATGCCAAGAGGCAATTCAGCCAAATTTCTGTTGTTGCACTAAGGACAGAAATTGCAGCTAGTGCCTAACCTGCCTGTTCCCCCCAGACAAGTCAGGATTAGAGATCATCTTTCCATGATGCAGGGTTGGCCCTAAGAACAATTCCATGGGTTTATATGGCAGCTTTCCCAGTGGGCTTCCCTCACTCCAGATCCTGGAAGAATATGGTCCATTTTTGCTGAAATTCCCCACAGCTGACTGCCCACAGATAAGCCAAAAGAGTTCCAATAGCTCCTCAGAAATGGCTCAGGCTGCCTTAAGAACAAGCACCTCTGGCAGCCCTATCAGGATCTCCACCTGCAAACACACATGCCCCAGGGCCACATCCCACCTCACCTGCAGTGAGAAGGTCAGTGCAAGCTCTGTCTCCACATGTCCACTCGGGGGCAACACAATCTCATGAGACCGCAGGATGCGCTTGGAGCCCTGTACAGAAACAATATCCACAGGGTGAATTCCTCAGAAGCCAGCCCTTACATCCCACCCAGCCCTGTTTACTGGAAACCAGGAAACACTGTCAGGGACTGCCACAGAGAACATGAATGGATGAGTCTGTCCTTGCACTTCTGTGAAATATTAATGAGATGAAAGGGAGATATTTGACTGATAAAGATTTGGCCATATTTACTATCCCTAACTGCAACAAAGCAGCTTTTGTTCTGCCAAAACCCAGCATTCAAAAGCTGAGTCAACTCCCACCCCTCAAGTTTAAGTGTGGTATTGTCACTTCAGCCAGTAAGGTACTAGGCTCACCATCTCATGCGTTTGGAGGCTACAGCATCATGCTTCAATCTCCAGCACTAGCCATAACTGCCTGATCTTTCCTTTCTGTGCATGCACGCTCCCTGAGTAAAGGTAGATTTTAACCTGTTTAAACAGCTGCAAGTAGCTGAGGTTATAAAAAAGTGGGGTCTGGAGGCCTAATAGTGCTACAGGGCAACTCCAAACCTATGCTGTGTTTGGGCTGCTGTATACCAATAGAGTTACCAGGCTATTTACTGTGCTAGCATTTAATTTCAGGGAAAACTAGCAGGAGAGCACAACAGAGCGCTGCCTAGCAAATCCTTCTGCACTGTTCAAACACAGTGGCAACTTTCAGAGGTCCGTGGCTCAGTGTTCTGCTGAGGCTGCAGATCTGGCTTTGTCCAGACAGGCCACTCTCCCAGAAACACATAATTGTAGCTCTCAAAAAAGCACTTCCAGTTATATCCAAAGGAAAATGCAGTCTGCCTACATCAGCCTCAAGTAACATCCCGAGACAAGAGAGAAGCAGAGATCTGTTTACATCCCTTCCTTCCAGACAGCCAGTGAATGCTGTGACTTGCAGAGGTGCCTCAGGCTCCTGCCCAACACAGTGCCTGCTCCTCTGTGGAAAAGTTGTGGTGCCTAAGCTCCAGTGGATGAGAAGATAGACACGAAAGCAGGGTGGGGAAAGTGCCTCCCTCCCACCCCCGGAAAAGCAGCATGTGTGCAAGTAAAGCACAGCTATCCTTGCTGCTGGCAACAGCAGCATCTGTTCCTCTGCTGCAAAGCTCCTAATAGCAGCAATCTCACTTTATTTGTTATGCAACTCAAAATCTAATGGAAGACCAAATATAGCTGCTTTTAAAAGACTGACGCAGATAAACAGAGAAACAGCTCAGGTAATACAGTTGACAACTCTTTGAGCATCACTGTTCAGGAGGCTGCAAGGAGACATGGGAAATGCAGATGAGCTGCTTTCATTAGGTCTGAATTCAGTCACGCCCTTCTGGAAGTACTCCAGTGCCTGACATCTTTCTTGTAATACAAAGGCAGCGTCATTTGACAGAGATCTTATATTTATTTCATGATCCAGTATCACTCATCTCAAACAACAGCCATATCAGAAACCTGAGTACCTGCAAAATTAAGTGTTCCTGAAAGAGCTTATTAGCATCAGCATCATAACCTGCAAGCTGTAAAAGAACTTATTAACAGGGCATCAAATCTGACTGCATCTGAGACAGCTGCAGTGCTACTGACCCACCATCAAATAGCAAGTAACAAGGAAATATGGGTGCTGACCCAGCACAAGGGACATCCAAGGTGAAGCATGCTGGGACACTGTTCATTCCAGGTGCTGTCACCACTAGGCCAACTGGATGGACATATCAAGGACAAAATAAGTATGGCCTGGGGGTGCAAGTTGCAGCCTGGGATTTGGCAGATGAGCACCCAAACAGGGCAAGTTTTTCTGCCTTCCAGTTCTTCAGGGATCTGCCCTGGTGTAGAAAGGGCTGCAGAACTGCTCAGTTTCCAACATCTGAATTAATGCAGCAAGGCAGATCACAACATGTACCCATAGCAGACAAGAAGGCCTCTTTGGACACGCAGGTCTGCAGCAAGCTTTCACCCACAACAAGTGTAAGCAGTCAGGAAAAGATTTTGCTTAAGTAAAAGCTATGGCATCATACAACCCAAGTCTGACGTGCTCTGGGCATAGATCATTCACTGGCAAGCCTCAGGCTCTTACAGCGATGCACCCCTTATCTAGGAGTGCAAACATATGGAAAGCCATCAGTCCTGATATGCAGTATCTGACAGCCAGGGCACCCACATCTGTGCTTCTTCTCAGGTTCTCACGCATCCAGGTGTGTGAGGCTGCTCCCTGCCTTGGGCGCATGAACCCGCTCCAACAAAAGGAGACATTTTTACCCCAGCTGGACGGCTCACAAAGATGAGAGATGCCTGTTAAATCCTCAGCTGCATGTTCTTACACCATAGAGCCCTCGTGATTTCACCTTCCAAGCTCAATTTTGTGTGCTTTGACACAATTGCCTCTCTGCAGCGGTTTGCCTGGTTCTTTATTTGAAATGCAGTTGCTTTTCAGTATTGTTAATGGTATTTTTCTACTTATAGGTCTGCTAGGCTTTTACTCATCATGTACTCCAGCGTTTGCAGTGGTGGGAGCACATGAACTGAACTGATGACACACTGTGGAACTGAGCCTCCTTCCTTTCTAGCCTGCCTCCAGGCAGGGTGACCTACATGTCGGCCCTTAATCAAACAGCACAAACATATGCTGTGAAGTGGGTTATTTACCTAGGATGACAGCTGTGTTTTATGAAAACAAATTAAAATGTACAGGAACACTACAAATTCACTGGCAAGCACCTGGCTACAAAATGACTTGGACTGCGCAGCAGAGCTACCCGTTAGCAGGGGAAGGTCCAGACTCCAGACCCTGCAAACCAGGACTAAATACCCAAGGTGTTCAGCATTCAGTGACCTGAAGCACATTAAAGACAGAACTAGGTTTGGGCTTAGTGACAGCTGAGGAAAATGTGAGAGCATATGATCTGTAAAGAGCATTTCCACATAGAGAGAAGCTCATGCTGAGCTCTCAGCAAAAAAGATTCCTTGCTTACAACAGTGAAATGCAGTAGGAACGTGGGGGAAGGAACAGAGGAGACCTTCCACACATCCAGAGTGCCCTTATGTACTTGGGAAGAAGCCATGGCTGCAACAGACCCTCACGTACAAGTGAAGCTCAGTTTAGGCATCTGCCAGTATTGTTAGCCAAACACCACATTTAATTCTCAGAACTGAGCAGCAATTACCTGCATTTTGACAGCAATGACCCCAGAAATAAGCTCCTTATCCAATTCCTTTAAGACTACCAGTTTCTTTAATGTCAAGCTGCACAACCTGCAAACAGGAACAGAAGAGAAACAGTTATAATCATGCCTGAAAAAGGAAAAGCTCTGAACAGCTTTTACATGCGGCAGTATCCTAGTTTGTGTTGGACGCAAGCCACACACTGATACAGACAAAGAGCAGAAACTTGTGAGGCTCCCCTAGCTTTTCAAGTGGAATTTCTCCAGCCTTTCACAAGGACAAGGAGGTGGACAAGACGTACATCTTTTTGATACAGACTGATGGCCACGTGAGAGCACCTCACAGCACAGAATTCCACTGACCACAGCCTGGGAACTCTTGCTCTGAGTCGGACCAAAAGCTTTAGGGTCAGAGGAGTAAAATTCCAGCAATATAAAAGCACTGGGTCAGTCTAATTTTAAACTAGTCTACAAAGTTTTTCTACATTGTTGGCTTTTTCAGTTTCAGACTCCTGGCTCCCAAAAATCTCACTCCCACCTCCTCCTGCCAACCCACACATTCTCCTCCTCACCCCCAAACAAAAGTGCTAGCAAGTAGCCCAAGCATCTCTAATGGGAAAGAAAAAAAAGTATGAAGGAGAGGGCTCAAGTGGTGCCCTCTGGCCCCAGCTTCACATGCCACGCATATGCAAGCAAATCACATTCTTTACTCAGGCAATGCTACATTGTTCTGCTTAAAGCTGTTTACACTTCTGCCTTCCAGCACAGGGAGCTTGGGAAGGCAGAAGGCTTGGACTAGGTGAAGCTGAGTTAAGGCTCTGAGGTAACAGGCGCACAATATCAGCACTGTTACTGCCATGACGCATTACCAACCTTCATCATGGGCTCCTCTGAAACCCACTGCAAAGCTCTTTGTGCCAAGTAAAGTGTAATATCAGGGCTGTTCATGAAGGGGCCAAAACCAGCAATACATAGGAAGGGAAGAGGAGCTGATGCTGGATATCAGTGCATGGCCTGGCAAGCAGTAGCACAAGTGCCATTGGCTGCACTTGGAACTACAGGCCACGGCCGCAAGGGTGACTTGCACCTCCACCACCTTCTTCTCCACCACAGTGGGAAGCTGAAACATGGCTTTGTTGTATTTGCCTTCAGGCATTGCAATCAGCCTGGGTGCAAAACTGCAGAAGGGATCCAACTAGGTGCACTTCCCAACAGAAGCAGTGGCAGATGTTGAAGTAACCACAGCCTGCCTCATCCAGAAACGCCTGTGGCTGTGCCTGAACTCTGCCCTCACCCGCAAGGCTTGGAACAGGGAAGAGCCAGTCTTAGCTCTTATGATCTTCACTCAAGCACCTCTCCAAACCAGCCCTTGCCAGTCTCTTCTCCACCCCAGCGCATGCTATCTGCCCTCCCCTGTATTTGCAAAGCACTGGTTCCTGCCACCAGCCAAGAGAAAGAGAGAACTAAAAGGTCTCTACTCTGCAGATATCGCACTGGAAGGTAGCACAGCCAGAGATGCTACAGAAATTACACAGAAAGTGGAAGGGTGGGATCTGTTTGGGCCTCTGTTGCCTTCTCTCACAGCACCAGCAGCCATGTACAGTGTCAGCAAGACAGATGTGCTACAGTGCGCGAGCCTGGATGTGCTGAGTGCCAGTAGAGGGAGGGCAGGAAGGAGCACAACAGCTGGGCTGGGCTGGTGCAGGGGAGAGCGACTGTGCTTTCACTCACAGCCAGAGCCTGCCCCAGAGAGAAGCAGGCACCTGCAGAATCAGGAAAGCAGAAGCCAGCACATTCATCTACAGACGTGTCCCTGTGCACTGGAAGTCAGGTGAAGCCACATCCCTCAACCTGGAGTGCAGGAGAGGCCGCCAGCTTTCCCCCTGCACCCTGAAACAAAAAGCAAGCAGCGGCAAACAGCAGCTGAGGTGAAGCAGCCAGGCCTGGGTCTGGAGGAAGGAGGCTGTGATGCCATTTGTATTTTTTGTAATGCTGTAGCTGGAGGACAATTGTGCTCAGCTTGCCAAAACCCACAGAGCTTGGGTGGTCAAGTGCTGAGAACAGAGGTAGGACAACACACTGGCATTGTCTCGACTGACAGGCAAGGAACAAAGGCCTTTTCTCTCCAGGATGGAGCTCAAGGATGAAAAAGGTATGGGAAGAAACAATAGTGTTTGCACAGAAGAGCACAGGGAGAATGTTCTGTTCTCCAACAGGCATTCCTTCAATCCCTCATTTGTGAGCTTTGATCAAGCCCTATGGAGCACTTGTTGCTCGGGAAAAAAAAATTTCAAAAAGTAAAAGCCTCCTTTAGAGCAATCAGAAAAACAAAAGCAGTTAAAAAGACACGGGATGCATCTGCTTTCTTTATGCCCCATTGCTGGGCTGTTGGGACTAAAAGGCACACAACAAAATGCTTATATTCTCCCTTAGCTGGTGAGGGGTAAAAATCAGACTTTAAATCCCACCAAATCACTCTTACCCTCAAACACACTTACTGTTCTGGGCCTTCTGTCTAAGCCTGCAGCTTACAAATCAAAACGGCCTTCAGAATACACAGCAGAAAGGAGATGTACCTTTCTCAAATAATCACGAAAAGGCATATTCCTGCACATCGCTGCATCCAGAGCCAGCGTGGTGCCCCCGCCACCAGCACAAATCCTTAACCAGTCACACTCACAAGTACAGTAAGGATTTGTCTGCCATCACTGCCTCCGATAACTGCAGCATCTCGTTCCACACACTTACCTTTTGCCTAGGTTTGGCTGTACTCCTGCTAAATCTCAGCGTCCAGGAAGGGGACCAGTCTCACAAAACATTTCTATCAATGGGCCTGTTAATCAGGCAGTTCCACATACATACACACTTGATCTCCATAAACACTGACACACAAGGGGTAATGAGGAAGCCTCAAGTCTGGAGCTGAAAGACCCTGAAGTACTTTGAGTGCTCTACTGAAAGCTTGGGACAGCAACAACAGGAGGGGCAGACAAACTCCTTCTTTGCATGTTTGTTTCAGCAGTGATCTATGGCTGCACGTTGTGTGTTCAGCTAGCAGAAGCACTAAGTTAGCCGAAGCAGTGTTAAATAGGGGCAAGGAAAATCTGAGAGACAAGATTTCCACTCTTTTTTGCAGGTTCATAGCAGATGTGCCTGCTTGGAGCTCGCATCCCCTCTGGCCACACATCCCCCTCATGGTGAGGAGGCATGAGGCCCTCGCCTGACCCCATTCACAGGTTAACAAATCACAAGAAGCTTAATGAGTTGTACAAGAATAAAACTCTTCATCTTTTTACATCACTGCTGTGAGAACACATTTTTAAAGAAGAAACCTGGACCTGATCCAATGGTTTCAACTCATCTTGCTAATGCCAGTTGTGCTGAGCAGCTTCATCAGGAGCTCTCTGGTCCACGAGGCAGTTGTCTGCAAAGAACACAACATTTTGGCAACTACGATCCAGCAAACATGCCCGGAACAACCGGATAAAGCATCGCATTCTTTACTCTGTGGATATTTACTTTTGTATCCCTCTGAGTAGGAAGATCAGGAAAATAAACCCCCTTCAAGAAAAAGTCTGCCTCACTGAATTAAATGTCTGTGTCTCCCCAGGGAACACAGTAATTGCACCGAGACCTCGCTCACGCAGAGACAGTCAAATCAACAGGAAGGAAAAATTAAAAATTGAAGACCTGTATTTTAATTAAGCCTCACAGAAGTTGAGAATAAAAACAGATGCATCCACAGCTATAAGAGACTCCAAGTGCAAGAGAGCAGCCAGGGCAGGAAGGCTCTGGCTCACTACACAGCTATACTCCGTCCAGGTTAAAAGCTGTGAAGACGTTCCTAGAGAAAGCAATGCCAGGAGTGCTCTCCTCCAAGGTCTATGAGCCTCAACTAGTGATGGCTATAAGGAAGTAATTAGTCTCCATTTGGCCAATACACAGTTTCACCTCACCCAAGTTACTTCAGCATTTCATGACAGCGAGCAGCCTCCTACCCCAATGCTTTCAACCTCTACGAGTGCTTTGCTCCAAGCTGACAAAGTCAGTCCCAAAATAAATTGCAAGCCACTTGAGGGAGAAGTGGAGGGAGACACTTGCCTACACACACACACTCGCCTGGGCAAACACAGCCATTCTGCACATAGCTACAGGGGCGCCTGTGCAGGAAAGGCTGGAGCCTGAAACCCTGCACAGCATTTTTCAGAGACAGGTGCTTAAGTAAGGTATGAATATGTGCAGTGCATGAACAAGCAGCTTCTTGGGCCTGCTTTGCCCATGTCCAGGAAGGAAGGACTTGTTGCTGTATACACTGCATACAGGTCATACACTGAGGACAGGGCTCCGCGCTGGCCTAGGAAAGCTAGTGCCAGGAGAAGAGCCATCATCCAACATCTCTGAAGGATTAGAATGGGGCCTCCAGCAAAGGGTATCAGTGGCAGAAGCCACAGCAAGAGTGCTTCTTCACTTTCCAAAGCTTTGAGCTAATCCTCTCAAAATTATCTAATCTCAAAACCATTCTCAGGAAAACTCCACAGCAGGAACACAATCAATGAGGAGACAGAGGTCAGGCACCCTAATTTCTGTCATGCCAGAAACATAACGTAAGCAACCTGCAAAGCAGCATAATGGCCCTCTATTGCCCTCTGCTTACTTTTCCTTCCCTCACACTAGAGAGCTAAACTGCATCCTCCACCACCTGTTCTGGCTATAGATCCATTCAAGTAAGCTTAAGAATCCAGGAAACAATTGCAGACTGAGTATTTTCATTGTCCTTGTTCTCAAGGATCCTGAAATCCTCTTCCCAGCACAAATACAGAATTAAGCTCTTAAGATTCTAGGGACTAAGATCCATAGAAACACAGTAGCAAGCAGGTCTTGCTCAGACAAGTGAGAGGATTGCAGCTTATCTTATGCAACAGGCTCTAGACAGGACCTCACAACGACGCACATGCACAGCCAGACACCACCCTTTTACAGCTGAAATGCTATCCTGCTCACTTCAAATATATTAAAAACACACCTGCTTCAAACTAAGCCTGCAAAAGGGGTGGGAATGTCAAAATTTTGCAGACCTCCATCATTTTACTGCATGGACACATTTGCTATTTGAGGAGCAGCACGCAGTTAATATGACCGAGGATTAAAGTGCATCCAAACTTAGTCTAATCCAACATACCAGTTGGAAAATGCTGAGATGTGCTTTCCTTTCAGATATTGCTGGATGGCTCTAGGGAGCAAAGCAGGGATTAGTTCTGTTTCTCAGACAGGCAATGGAGTTCAAAGCAATGAGACAAACTTACCTACCTGTTCATACTACGCTGCTTGCAAACCCAAGCACAGGCACAACTCCAGTTAAATACATCACTCCTGGCTTGCCTCTTTCAAATCCAGCATCCAGAGCACCAGGACTGTACAGCATCCCAATACCAAAGTAGGCACCAGTAAAAGATCTCACAATACTGATGGATTAGGTTTGATCAATGTTTTTGACGTTTTGAGGCAACAGGAAGGTGTTTTATTAACTTTAAAGACTAAAGTCAGCTAACAGTGAAAAGCTGGTGCATGGTGCTCCTGTGACAGACCATCAGGATGACATTTCCTACATTACAGATGACAAACACATCTGGTATTTGTGGTACTAATTTAGTAGCAGCTGGAATAACCAGAGGCACTGCTGCCAAGGAACAAGCAGCAAGACTGAGACAAAGGCGTAGCCACATCCATCTGACCAAAGGCAAGTGGTAGCTATGGGTCTAACAAGCCTGCACAAGATACCCAGGTGCTGCAGCCAAAGCAGGACGTGTCATAGGGAGCCTTTACAAGATGGGCTGGCCAAGCCACTGCTGTATCTACAGCTCCATTTTGCAGCTAGCCAGCAACAAAACAAAGGCTCAACCCACTAAGCTTTTGTGTGCAAGCCAGGGTGGAGGGTAGCTCCCCATCACATGCCTCACAGATTGGTGCAAAGGCATATACACAAAGGAGTACATGAATCGCACCTCAAACCAAAAGAAGACTCTCTCGGAGAAGGAATGCAAAAACAAACTGTGGGTAGGGAATGAAGAAGAGAGACTTTCAGCTGGAACCAGCTCAGCAGCTTTTCCCTCCCCAGCTCATTCCTCCCTTTTATGCAACCTATCTTCTCCTCACTGGCCCAGAGCCCCAGACAGCAGTGCTCATCACGAAGCAGGCTTGATGCAGAGATCAGCTCTTCCAGGCATGCTATGGGAAGGCCCCTCTCCCTGCCTGCCAGGAGCAGTTTCCATCTGCCCCCAAACCCTCTGAAACCTGCAGAAGCTGCACAAAGTAGTCAGCAGACAAGAAGGACCAGAGCTAAAGGCTTCCTGATCTGTACACAGCTTGCCCCAAAGCACAGAGCAGCACGTCTGCCTGCATTTGTATCAGCATTGCACCCCAGGCTGACATTTATCCATCTGCATAAACAGCTGCAAGAACAAAGACAGCACCAATGGAGGAATTCCTTGCAGTGGTAGCTAATGCTGTTATAGGCACCAGTCAGTAAGATGAAAAGGTTGAAGAGAACACCTCAAGACACCTGCCTTGCCTGAATGATAGCCTTCACTCTCTCTCTCATCCTCTCCTCCACCACATCCATGCCTCAGTCCCAAACACAGCAGCAGCAGCATCAGGTTAAGAGCTCTAAGTCCCCACAGCAACTAAGGATGTCAGAGCCACACATGACCAGCTCCCTGCAACCACCCAATGAATGACAGTAGCTCCTCTGACAGCCTGTTTCTTCCTCCTCGCTCGCCTCTGGAGCAGTCGCATGGCAAATCCTCCACTACTGTGTCAGGAACTCTGTTTACAAACAGCTACTTCTCCAGCAGCTCCCCTGCCCCATCACTTGGCAGCGAGCATGCATCTATCTGCATGCAGATAGATTCAGAGGGAGGGCCAGCACCGTCCACACTAATTTAGTATTTAGTATTTCCTTTTTGACAGTAGGAACCACAGGTCTCTGACTGCTTTCCAAATGCCAGGTGCTGTTCTGCTTTTCAGCCCCATTGCCAGATGGCCCACAGTGCACACTCACTTGGCTCTTTGCACACTCCTGTTAGCCACTCGGCACCAGGGCAGACATGGCAGCCACACCCATGGCACTTACTAGTCCTAAGACCTGCAAACCATTAGAGGACAGGACTCGGCCAAAACATCCCGATCTTCCCCTTTGTCTGTAACTCAGTCAAAGACCCCAGTCAAGAGGAGAAAACTAAGCCAACAGGAGCCTTGACATTGGCCCCATGTCAGCAGAGCTTGTAACAGAGCGCAGTTCTGCTCGGGTTACCTGTCATTCTGATCTCTTCATCCTGAGAAATCAGGACTAGAAAACCTCTAGCTAAGAAAGCAAGCAAAGAAAACCAGATGGCTTTTTGGTGTCCCCAGATTAGACCTTGCTCTTGGGGCATGAACAATTTGCCACCTCCCTGCCTTATTTCTCTCCACTTCGAATAGCATTCTGGCCTTCTTCTAGACTGACACACATGCAGCCAGCCACCCCAATACCTCGCAGTCAATCAATGCTCTTCCTTCACTTGCTTCATGTGTAACACTGGCTCCCTCCTGCCCTGCTCTCAAGATAAACAGGGTGACGTTCAAAGAGACATCAGAATTCATCACCTAATTTAGAAACATAATTTTTTGCACAATTCTCATTCTGCCTTGAACACAGGAGGACTATTTAGCACCCAAAGTATGATTTCTTTCCAGTATGCAGAAGTTCAAAAAATACAGTACTCATAACCTGAATTACAGGGAAGGAGCAGCAAAGTGGAAACTGCAACATCAAGCCCCTCTGTACTCAACAGCAGGTCAGAAGGAAGGTTAGGAGAGTCATGAGATGAATGAAGAGCAGTTACTGCAGCCGTACCAAACACGGTGTGTAATGCTGGCAGCACCTCAGCCATTTGCTCTGATGGCACCGAGGCCCTGAGCCTCACAGCACCAGCTCATCTCCACACTCTCTGGCCACAGCTCAAAGGATGTTTCCAAATGAAACATATTAAAATAGTCATAAAAGGAAGATTCCTCTTTCCCAGAGGCATTTAGATTTGAATGGTGCCAGTTTTTGCAAGGCAACAACACAGAGTGACAAAGCAACTTCCAAAAGCACTAAATAAAAACCAAAAAGTATTCCAGATCCTGCCACTAATACCAATATTCCTCAAACTGGAACAAAACATTGAGGGTAAAGCAGCTGAAATGTATTATCCCTTGCTGATTTGCCTTCCCAGAAAGGAAGGGGCAAACTGAGAGGAGTTCTGCAAGAGCAACACTGGTCAAAACAGGCAAAAGCATTCAGCACTCTTCGCAAGGACAGAAATGCCCCTCGATGACTTTGGCTGAAGCTGCACTATGCTCCAGCACCCATCCCTTGAATTTGTTTCATCAAACACTCTGGGCAGCACCTCCTCATTTGCACACCGCCTGCTGGCGGGCTCAAGCAGAACACAGATAACCTGGGAAGAAGAAACTGCCACAGAACAAGAATAAGGGATACAGTGGGACTTTTAAAGTCAAGTAATTACCTACCTTACACCAGCTGATGGAAGAACGAGATGACTGAAGTGAAACTACCACCAGTGCTGCCAGGGAAGGCACTTCAGCAGGAACCAGACATGCTATTTTAACTTCCAAAGCCAGCTGCACTGGCCAAGCTCAAAGAGGGCACAGTGCTCAAGCAGCTGTCAGGGACAAAACAGGCTCTTCACCAAAGGCCTTGAAAACTACAGAACCCACACAAATGAACAGAAACTAGGATCTCTTGCAGTCTGTAAGGCTGCTTGCAGTGGTTATTTTAGAGTACAGATTTTGCATTGACAATGACTGCATCAAGCATCTTCCTCCCGCTCTGAGGAGATACCTGCATGGAAAGAACTCGCATCCTCAGGCTGTCCTTACAGCCTGGGGATGGACAGGAGAAGATGCTTTTCCAGGCCTTGCAGTGGGGTAGCAAAGACCTCTGGTTTTCAGAGCACTTCTCATCCCCTCTCAAAGAGAATAACATCCTTTAGGGAAACTCACAGACTCCAGCTGATCTCAAAATGTCTCTCAACAATACTTCAAAAATGTCTCTCTGCCACTGCAATCTTTCTCTTCACATCTAAATATATCCTGTATGCTCTACTTTAAAGAGCCGCTACTGAAAAAGAAAGCGGCTGTTTGGAAATAATTCAGCACAAGATTTTCTAGTCGTCTTCTTTTCTGTAAAAAGCCCTGATGACTGAGATTTCCCTGCATTTCTCATGGAAAAGGGAGAAGACCTGGCAACCCAGACTTTGATTACCCTCTTGTCTGAAAGCTTACATCACCTTTAAGTTTATGCAGGAAAAGGAACCAAAACTTTTACTCAAGGAGCTCAGAAGAACTAGCAGTGCCAAACACTTGCTGTGGCAGACAGAATGCAGGGATACGCACTGGAGAAACATCTGCATTTGCTTAATATTCCAAACAGCAGTTCGCAGAAGTTGAGCTGGCAAGCAGAGGTTCAATATTATTACACCTCCACAGCATTGTTGCTGGTGATACTTCATTCCTGAAAGCAATAAGGGAACAGCAAAGCAAAGCAAATGCCAGAACTTGTTACTTCAATTTGCCAAGAAAATTTATTAAGAGTGACCAGTGCGAACGAGAAAACCAGCAAGCTGCGATAGACACAAGGTGCTCTAAAATGCCACTCTTCACTGCTCAGATCTTGTTGTTCCAGACTGCATAAGATTTTTAATGCTGAACATAGGCAATAAAACAGTGATTTGTAACAATCATAACCCATTCAGTCCCCACAACCTTTCCATCAGGCCTACAACTTCCCACTTAAGTTTACCATGATGAACTGCAGATGCTGTACAGAATAAGCAGGTGGGGAGAAATGATCCATGAACAAGTAGATGCTAGATGCCGGGCAGCTCTCCTTCAGCAGGATTATCAAGGTTCACTGCTGGGAGGGATTACCAAGGAGCCTGTCCAACATTAAGAGAGTTACTCCATTAAGGAACAGGATCACACCATGGATTGCTCCTGGTGCAAACTCTACAGCCAGATCAGTCTCAGCTCCCTGAAAAGGTTCTCTTCTGTTACATCTGCCTGATGCAATCAGCCAACACTCACATGACAGTGATGCTAAAAGCAAGGAATAAATATCAGAATTGTTTTGTGGTCAGTGCTTCTGTTTATGGATGAGGCAAGGAACATCCTGAAAGCAGGTGCATGTACTCAAGCTGCCAAAGAGCACCTCTGTCACAGAAAAGGAGCTCAAGACCACCAGTGACGATGAGACAGGAACAGGTACCTCAACACCTATTCAATGATCACAATAGGATATAGCCATAATTTTATGCCCTCTTCATACAGAGGACCACACACAACCTCTAATTCTCACCATGTAACTACAGCTAACACAAGGCATGTCCAACTTCACATCAGGGCCTATGGCTCATTATACATTAAATATATTTATATACATTATATGTTTCTGACAGCTGAGACTTTTCATCAGTAGCCTCAAATACATTAACACACAAATGTTCTACTGAGCACCACATTTTCCAAAGCTGCTAAACGTTCCACATCTGGCAGGTTGAGCCTAGATTTAAAAGGATGATGCGAAAAATCCTCTGCTAGGGTACCTGTGAAACATTAAATCTGCTTCTCTGTGCCCATCACAAATCCACAATCCCTCAAAGCTCTTTTTATTTGCAGCCTGGGTACTTACACTGAAGCCATGATGAGAGGATCCATCCCTACATTTTCACATCTAACAATTAGTAGAATAATGCCTCCCATTTTAAGATTTTGCATTCAATTTTAAGTCTCCCAGGCCATGGTTTGGCATGATAGTCAGCACCAAGACAGTCAATTCCATGTCTCAGAAGAAACGGTATTTCCCTACAGAGGGAGAAAGAGAACAAAAGCAGTGTTTTTGGGGGGGGGCCCACAATCCTGGTGGGACCAAGCTCCCAGGCAGGCAACAGATTTTCTACCATGCTTCAGGTACTGATTTTGAGCTTTCATTTCCATCACTGGGAAGCAAAGGTCAGCTCCTCAGCTCACTGCAACCACCTTGAAACTAGCTGAAGGGGATCACTGGAGCCAAGAAGAGGGCACACTACAACTGTTTCATTAAGAGATTTTCATATATTACATATATGAGAATTGTTACCATACATGTTCGTATATTCACAAATTAGTGAGTTATTTCTGTTTTCACACCTGAAGCAGCAAGAACACCTATAGACACAGTCAGTCACCTGTGACTGATAGTAGCATTCTCTGTTTGCAGATGTACCATCTCAAACACAGATTAGCTTATACTCGGAGCAGGAGGGCTGGTGGAGAGTGTGAATTCACTCACAGGACAAAACCCCAAAGTTACTCACATAGCAGCTTGGAAAACCTGGTGATAATTTTGAAACAAGGATAGCCCCAGAGACCGTCAGCAGGAGCAGCAGCAGTCCACTGGCAGAGGGCAGAAAACAGAGAAGAAAAAGCAAATATAGAAGCCTGAACTGACTGTTCAAGAGACAGGAATTGTTCAATAGAGAAGAACTGCTGAATTTCGAGAGATTAGAGAACTGATTATACCGAGCTACACCAAATTCTGCTTTTAAACTGTTATGAGCCTTTGTGGTGTCCTGTAAGTCAATAAATCTGCTTCAAGTTACCTGTAAACAGCTTTTGGCTCTTGGTATGGCTGTGACTCATTCAGCCCTAGGCTACAGCAGCTGCAACACAATGCAGTATGTCTGCAGCTTCCAGCTGCTAGGGTTTGTTAGGCATAAAAAGCAAGAAATAACAAAAACATCAAGTCTAATGGATCCAAAGAGGAAAGAGTTGCACAACTTCTGTGTTCAGTGGGAAGGCAGAGGAGAGCTGCAGCATACAAGGCTGGATATTTCTGATGCTTCAAACTTCCATAAAAGTCTTGTTTAATGTGTTCTTTATTATACCTGAGTTGTCATATGATTTCCGCAATGCAAACCAGGGGAGCAAAGGAAAACTCAACGAGATGTCCCTTTCTCAGTGACACATCCAACGTATTCCCCCACCATGGATCTACCAAGATCCAGGTACTTCCTATCTACACTCAAAAGTAGCAAGTAGTCAGAGCCTTCTCAGAGTTTGACAGAACTCTTAAGTCAAGTGTTTTCAACAAAATCCTCTTTGTTACTGCACTGAATGCTTGGCTACTGGAACTGCAAACCTGTTCAGAGAGATGCATTAACAACTAAGTACCACTAAAACATGTGTTTGCAGCTGTGCATATTTCACTTCAGTCACAGGATTGTGAATTGCACCTCAGCACATCCTTGTCAAAAGGAGATGGGCTGTCAGGGGGACAGGCAAGGGGGAGAGAAAAGAAAGGCATTTCTATTGAACAAAAGTGCTCCAAGAAATTGATAATATTTTGCTGGAAGCTATTCCCAGCCCACTCAACATCTTTTATTGTATACAGACATACCAGAACTGCAATAAGGGCCATTTTTCCTAGCTCAAATATGAACTATCAGCAAATCTGACCACCACCGGAGAGAAATAAAACAACCTACTGGAAACAAAGAAAAGCAGAGTGAAATCACGTTACAGCTGTCCTAAACTCAGAGCTCACTGCAGTGGCAGCCTCTCACAAACACATGCCCAGTACCCACACGCTGTCAGTCAGTGTAAAGCAAAGGGGGACTCTTGTGCAGTTGCTTGCTTTACTGCCAGAGCAGAGTCATTTACACAGCACTTAAAACTACACAAGATAAAAGACACCTTCTCCCCACCACCTGAAGCCCTGTGAAGAACTGCAACCCATTCTGCAGGGAAGTGTGCACTGACCTCAAGTTCACTGGGAAGCTAAGATAACTTTCACAGCTCAAAACCACAACAGTGGCCTGCAACAATGCTGAGAGGAGCCAGAGGAGAAGTTGATACTACAAGAACACAGGAGGCAGCATGCAGCTGGGACACTGGTGAGACCGAGCAAAACCTGCTCACAAATCCAGCTACGGACCAGACCGTGTACTCAAACACCTGGGTGCAACAGGAATTTCACCCAGAGAGTCTCTTGAATGCTAGCATTGTACAAAGGCAGAAACACCAGGAGGAGGCTACTCAACCTTCAGGAGAGCAAACCTAAATATCCAAACTCAGACAAGGCAGATGCGTCTTCAAAACACAGTCCCATGAACATCTGTGCAGGTGCTCAAGAAGAGCTGAGCACTTTGCACTGAATACATGCATGGCAAGGGTCTGGCACTAGAAAGCTGGCCTTGAACACAGGTGCAGAAGGAACACAGAGCTGCTTAAGCACTGCCAGGCTGCATGTATGTTTAGGTTATAATCTTGGAACAAGGAAACAATTGAATGAACAGCAAAAGCTTACTACAAATGTTTTTTTAAGGACATCCAGCAGGACCCACCATTTAAACAACAGAAAAACAGGAATATGCTGACTGAAGGCTGAACTGAGACAATCCACCTCTGAAATCCCTTTTCCCTGGAAAAAAGCTCTACTGCCTTGCTTTAACTAAGCACTGGTCAGGCTTCTGGTCCTCAAGAACAACCCCATGGGCCAAGGATAAAGAATGACCAGAGTTTTGTCTCAGTGAGTAGCTTTCATAGAATCATTCATAGAATCATAGAACGGTTTGGGTTGGAAGGAATTCAAAGCCCATCCAGTTCTACCACCATGGCAGGGATACCTCCCACTGGATCAGGCTGCTCAAAGATCCATCAAACCTGGCCGCTGAACACTTCAAGGATGGGGCAGCCACCACTTCTCTGGGCAACCTGTTCCAGTGTCTCCCCACCCTCACAGGAAAACATTTCTTCCTAAGATCTTGCCTCAATCTCCCCTGTTTCAGTCTAAACCCTTTACCTTTACACTTGAGCTGCTGAGTGCTACATGTTGAGATGAAAAAATCCTCTGATCTGCTTTAGTATCTGCAAGCAGCTGTCTCAGATCCTCACTGGGACAGAATACAAGCAGGCCAAGCTTAACCAAGTACCTGGAGACACTCAAAAGTCTTATTTGTTAAGCAAGGACAAAGCCAAAACTAATGATCTTCAAATCTATTAAGCAAAATAAAGCAGAATCCTGGCAGAAAGAAGACAGATGCCACCATCCTGAAAGAAATCGGAGCACCTTAAATTCTGGCATGCTCTCAGGCACAGCATAGGGAAGAGGTAGAAGAGCAAATAAAAGGGAGTTCAGCCCCTAGCAGGCCACTAGTAACATGAAATATACATGATCCAGTTCTTGCAGTTCTCAGCTTTCCTTGCAAATCCTTCATTTTAAGGCAGTGGGTGCAACTTGATCAGGAAAGCAGCATATCACCTTTCTACTAGTTAGAAAGCAAGCAGGTATATTTTCATTAAAGGGAATGTTTCGGAATGATCCTTTTGACACTGAAAACTGCCCATCTGAGAGGAAGAGACCACAGGGGAAGGCTGCAGGACGGCTCCAAGAAATTCAGAGCAGACCCTACAAACTAAGTCAGAAGGCAGGTGGAAGGGTGAGAAGGGCTATGGGAGGAGAGCAGGATGAGATGTACTCGGGATGAATCTCCAACAACAGCTCACTTTGAAGAAACAAGCTCTTCCTGCTGTAGTTTATCTACTTAGTCTGAATATAAATTGACACAGTGAGGAAGGACTGCGCTCAGGACTGGCAACTTCTCAGTCAACTAAAATCAAATGGTTTAAAACTCCTATAGTACCTGCCCACTACCATGGACCATGACAGAGGGGAGAACAGATGTTCCCCCAAGCAGGTGTCAATGTTCAGCTGAGCTACTCCAGCCTTTATGTGGGCTAGAAGATGACCTAGGAAGGTCTTTTTCAGCCATGTCTTCCATTTTTATAATCTCTCCCCACCCCAAGAGGTCATGCAGATGAAACCCCTGACTTAACTAAAGCCAGATGGAAGACAAGTGAAGCCACATGAATCTTTATTATATAATTGCTGTCATTGCTTGTAGAAACATGGAAATGCTTACAGTCACTGGCTAGATATTTTGTAAGCACACAAACATTTATCGGCTGTTTATATTTTAAAGAAATTAAGCCCACGTGGCTTTGACCAACTACTCCATTACCACGTGGCACATTTATGAAAAACAAGCCTGATTCTGAAGATACGCCAGGAAGCTGCAGGCACCAATCTCCCCCAGGAGACCAAAATAATACTTACATGCACTCATCAAATCACAGTCATAGACTTACTGAGTAGAAACTTACGATTACTTGCACTCAGTGCAAATACACTGAGTGTAAATACACCAAATTATTTTCTGCAGAACTCAAGGTAATTTATCTTCAATGAGCCCCAACACATCAGCAAAGAAAACAGCATCAAAATGTTCAAGCTCATTTTGCTGTTGAACCAGAGCAGGATGGCAACAGACAGTTTCAGCACCAAGCACACCAGACCATGTGCCAGAACCTCCACAGGTCACTTGTGTAAAAATTCCAGAGGGAAACTTCATGCGTACAGGTAAAAGCAGCAGTGAGAAACTGTTACAGATGCAGCTCTGCAAGTCATGCTTTACATATAAAGTCATTAGCAATTAAAGATCCAGTAAATGGATGCTGAGTTCTGAATGGAGGCAGTTGTACTTGTAGGTGTCCCATTAGAAACCAGGAACACATGTTTGAATTTGCATAAGAATCGGTGTGAAAGATTCAGTTACATCCCCAACAATCTCCAGTAGCTTTGGTTACACCATCAATTATTCAAGTTAGAAAGTGACTGCCTGACAATCTCCTTCCTAAGAGCCTAGCTCCCAAAACCTTCTTCCCAGAGACCTCCCCTTAGAGCCCAGAAGAAGGAACCTCCATCCCAACCACCTCTTCCCCTGGACCCGCTCCACAGCTCTGACAACAGCAGCCCCCAGCTGGAGAACACACACAAAGCTTTGGACCACCCAGGATTTTTAGAACACAACTTAAATATAAGCCTCTGAACAAGAGGCTAGACTTCTCCTCCCACACTCATTAGAAGTCATTTCCCCAGCCTAAAGAGAAACTCTGCTAAGCCAGAAATACCATGCATACATTGGGAGCATGCATAAGCACATTGCCTCCGCTTGAATCCTTTTCAGCGGCAGCACTAGATTACATGGGTTCCTCGCTCTGTCCTCATCCCCAAGCTGTGCGCAACCATTTGGATCATGATGCAGTAACACAAGGCAGAGAACCGATCCACTTCCCCACCTCTACCCCATCAAATCCTGTTCTGGTCCTGCTTTACTGTGTGAACTCTCAAACGCTTGCACTGGCACGAGGCAGAAGGTGCTGGCAAGCAGCAGCCCGCATGGGTTACAAAGAGCCACCAGACACATGGTCCTCAGAGGAGCTGCTAAAAGGCAGCTGCAACCCTACCTGCAGGGTGTCAGGACAGCACACACAGCTTTATGCACATCTGAAAAAAAGAGCTCTTCAGTGAGAGCTACTGGTACTGTGCTGCAATAGGCAGAGGACTGACAAATGCTTAACATCTCGCACCCACAACTACCCACTGCACCAACGGAACAGTGACAAGGTAAGGAGCCCTGATGCCAGCTCCCACAGCCAGATAACGGACACCACAATTGCTCTGCAGGTAATGGCAATGTCCCTGTCCCCATTAAACAGACGAGTTCACAGGGCTGAGGCAGAAGTGAAATCAGGACACACGTGACAAGGTGAAATACTTTGCATGCATATCTAATGAGCTGGGAAGTTTAACACAGGTTTAATCTCAAGACAACCCAATGCAGACACTCATTTTCAGAACAGCCCCTCCAGAGGCAGTCAAATCCAGCTCTGGCACAGCTGCCAGCTGCGGTGTGCTCTCCCCAAAGAAACTCAAGACTGAGTGACCTCAAACAATGCTGCTATATTTGTAAAAATGTGTGTGAGGAGATGTCCTCCAACAGTCTGACGACATTCATTGGCTTAGGAAAGGCAGAGCACATCTTGTCAAGCTTCCAGCCTGAAGAGGGTTAAGAGTTACTCTGACAGTCCAGTTCCTTAAAAGACATGAGAAAGGCATCAGCCTCTCCAGTGTAGAAAACAGGGTTGTTCTTTTCAAAAGACAGACCTAGATCCACAATCCCACAGCCAAGTGCATCCAAAGGGAAGCCATGCCTCCAGCGGGTCCAACAGAACCACATGAGCTATTCACAGATCAACACTTCAAGCTGGTATAAAGCTCCCCAAATTGTCATTTCTGTTTCAGGATGCACTACAAAAACGCTAGGTGGGCAGCAAACCCTCTGCAGCAGAAAGAAGGCTGTGCTCCTCCATGGCTGGCCCTCAGCAGGTGACAGGACAGCTATAAAACCTGGTGGTGCACCAGCTAGAAAAACCACCTGCTATACAGAAAGGAAGGGTGGCTAGGAATGGCCTCAGACATCCTAATGGTGAAATTGCACCCTCACAATAACAGGCAACACTGCTGTGAAAGGGCAGCCTTGTCCACTTTACTGTGTGTCCACCTCTGATCTAAGCCACATGCTAGCCTTTTGTTTTGCTGCATTAGGATGCAGCGGGTGGGCTGCGCACTGCATTCTCACTCCAGAAGCAGCAGCGTGTGTGCAGGTTCCCCTCATTGTACACCCTGGTGAGTAGCAAGAAAGGGAATTGCACTGCAATAAAAATCCTACAAGAGCAGTTTTCATGACAAGCCATTGCTAAGCTACAATCTCTCTGCTTTAATGAGAGCACCCAACACACCAACGTGCTCCAAAGGCACAGGCCTTCTGCTACACATGGACAGCATGCCCCAGCCTTTGCAGCTGTTCCCCCTGGCCAGCAGCTGCTGCATGCTCCAGCAGGAGCCTGTCACCAGCCTGACACAACAGCACAGTCGCAGCACAGAGCAGTGCAGCTGTGGCCCTCAGCAGAGGCTTCCCCACCACACCACAGCAGGAGCCAGGATATATCAGGAAAGGATCACACAGGATGCGGCAGATGTGACACTCGAGGACCTTTGGCTGGTCTCAGAAGCTGAGGTGTACCTGCATTAACCATATTCCCCATGCAGAGACTCTCTTCTCAGCAGAAAGGGGATACTGGCTGATACAGACTATATATAGACAAGGCTTCCTAAGAATCTCTGGATGGGGGTTATTCTTTGCTCTGTAGCCAGATCTGGCCTCATGCCTCTTGGGAACCATATCAGAGAAGCTGATATGTTTGCACATTGGGCAAACTGCAACTCACTTTGGCCATTAATGAGAACCCCTGAAACAGGCCAGAACCACAGTATGAGCTCCGTGGTTTTCCCATTACTCTGTTTGCAGCCCTTCATGCATCTCCTTGCAGAGGCAAAGATTCCTTTGGAAACTTCTCTCCTGCGCATAACATTTACTCACCAGCAGCGAGGATCACCTCCAAGCCCTCAGACTATAGTGACTTTCTAGAAAAATAAAGATAGTAGGGAAGGAATTTTGAACAGTCAATCTTAACATAGCAAAGGAATCTGATGGAAGGAGATAGTGTCTTTCTTCAGAAGACTTTTAACAGCAAAATAAAGTACTTTGCTGAGCGGTGTTTCCCTTCACCATGTACACAGGCACCCACTTGATCAATCTTCACAGTCTCACACCTTTAAACCTCTACCTCTTCCCACCGCCAGCAACATCCTGGATCACCAGATTTGTTCATTTTTTTTTTCTCTTCAGAACAAAAGAAACTACCTTCCCAAGGCCCAGGAGGAACAGCAAGCCATGCAGGTTTTGGTTAAACACCAGCATTTTCTCCTCCCTACTATCTTCCACTCACCTCTGACAACCCCCAGAACACCTGACTGCCCAAAAAAAGTGAAGGAGCAGTAGAGGGGAGTTTATTTTCCTTTAGACCAAACCAGAACTTGGGTTGTGGGGAGTTCTCACACATTGTGGAGCATGGGGGGAAAGGTGGCTAAACTACCATTTCTCAGCAAAGCAATCATGTTTATTTATTTATCTTTAATACAGTTTGGACGAGTTGCTGAAGGAAATGGGAAGAGTTGATCAAAATCTCTCACTGTGCTGGTGCTGTTCCCTGCCCAACTGACATACACTATGCTTGGGGGCATTTCCCAGCATGTTCAGATGTCTAAGACAGTTAACTCTCCAAATCAGCACAGTGGCTACAGACGAAGAGCACACTGCACACTACATCAAAGTTGATACTTTATGCAAATCTGTCTGCTTACAGGAGAATAAATGCTATTTTCCTCGGCAGCTCTTCTGAAATAACATCCAAACAGCCATGCAGATTTCAAGCTCTTTTGAAATCCCAGTAAACCAAACACTTAATTTCAGTACAACACACTCCCAAGAATGGCCACTCTACAGTTCAACGAAGTTCATTCAGAGCTGCATCCAAACCACAGGAGCTGCAAAGGTGCCACAATCCCTGTGCACCTCCCTGAGCCAGGCAACGGACAGCACACTTTCTGGCTTGCAGACCCCACCTCTAGTTTATAGGCAGCGAGAGAGCCTCTACCAAGCAAACTTCAGAGCATACAGGCTGCTCCCATTTCTATTTTTCTGCACGCTTTAGAAATTAGATTGTTTTCCTTCTGGAGCAGGGGAGTTCCAGCACTGGCATTTGAGCTCCTGATCAAAAATAGTTACTGCTTGGCAAGAAACCGTCCTTGAAGCCAGACTGGCCTGCCTGCTCACAGCTGATGGATGAGAACGAACAAGCAGGCCACCTTAGAAGGAAGACATAGCCAAGCAAAGCACTGCAGGAAAGGCGGAAGTGTTCTAGAGGAGGAAGCGGTTCCTCAACTCCAGCACGCAACAAAAGAGGCCATGCACTGACTTCTCCAAAAACAAGGAGAACATCTCCTCCTCCTTCCCCCAGCTCAGGCTCATAAGGCTGATCTGCCAGAGCCTCTACTACAGCTGCTGTGACCTGAGGACAGGTCTACAAGTGCAGTTTCTGAGGAACTCCTCCTCCAGGGCTACTGGCTGCACATCATGCCCATCAGAGCTCTCTAGGCAATCTATTGTTTTAAACAAATGAGTGATTAGCAAGGATCCATTGTGTCTCTGTGAGGCTGGCTGCATGCCCTGAAAGCCTCCCCACCACTGTACAGTATCATAATCCAATTAAACCTCACCATGAGAGGAGCTTCACGCTATCACATTCAATTAGGCAGTTAAGTCTCTTATCAACTGCACACTAGCATCCGTTCAGACTGAATTTCCCCCACACTGTTTGGGAGGTGGCACCGGTTAGGAAACCTGCATAACTGCCTTACAGGGAGGCAGAACCATGAGAAAAATAAAATACAGTGATCAGTTCCTGCCCACTCGCAGTTACAAATCCTCCAAGGTTCCCTGCTCCTCCTTGTCCTCCTGCTCCTTGACTTCTCAGGGAAATGGGGCAGTTCTCAGGGAGCACAAGTGGCCCAGAAGGACATAATTCTCTTTAGTAAGTCAATGCAAATGTGAAAAGCTAATGGAGGATCTGGCAATACAAAGTTCCTTGGCAACCAGACACCAATTCCATAGGAAATACCCTCCCTAGAAGATCACCATAATGGTGGCAAAATTTGGCCCAAAAGAATTAGAAAAAAAATGCGAAGGTGTGATGCAAAGAAAGGCAGTGAGCAGGCCAGCTTCCTGCACTAGGCCAAAACATGGAGTGCTCTCGGAAGAAGAAAGATTAAGGGTTGCAAGGAACATAATGACCTCTTGTAACAGCTGAGTTGCCGCTTTTCTTTTCTTGACAGAGAAAAGGGATGTTTTGTTGCTGGTTGATTAATCTATTATGCAAATCATTTCATAGCTAATCTGATACAGTCACAAGCTTGCCACAGAACTCATCGCATGCTCAGGGCTGATGGAAGGTGGAGCATCAACAGTTCCACTTGACAGAGCTTTCATTTCCAGGACAAACAGCTGCAGGGTCTCCTCCTGTCACACAGGGCTGCAGGAGCACAGGCCAGGGAGCAGCAGGGGAAGCTCCCTTGGAAGGCAAGGAAAGAGGCCCTACAAAAGAACAGCCCTTTCCCTCCACTCCCAATGCCCTTCTGTACTGGACACGTGCACAGCATCCAGACAAAAACTATATACTGCACTGCCCAGAGATCTTTCACTAGCAGTTCTGAGATGTCAGGACCTTTTCCGAACTTTCCCGACATGCACAAGCTTCAACTTATGTCAGCTAAAAGAAGACTCAAAATAGGTCTAAATGGAAGTTTGGGTCCAACAAACCACCTCACCTGTACAGAGAATCGTGTTTCCACTGAATAGAGTCCAAATTACACTCAGTGGTATCGTACACAGGGACAAATGTGGTAACCACTGTGACAGGGTTTACGTGGGGAGCACTAAGGGATCACTTGATCTTGCCCAGAGTAATGTTAGTTTGGTCTTGATCTCTTCAATGAAGACTAAGGAGAAGGAATAGGATCTCCTGGCTCTAAGAATAAAGGGGCTGATTTGGGCCACTGCACTTCACCCTGATTCATCCCCCCATTGCTCAGTCGTGGGTGTTTTCCTCATGTATCTCAAACATTCAGTATAACCTTAGTGATTTTTTTTAAAGCCTATCCTATGCACTCATTTGTATTCAGTTTCCTTTGGTGTAAAATGTTAAGCATTCCCTGCTATTCAAACCAAGTCAAAACCAAGTCAAAACAAAGTCTTCAAATAAGCCCTTGTGAAACGTACCTAGTCATCTGAGTAATCAGACATTTTCCTAGTTCCAAATGTACCAAAAACCTACAGCCAGCTCCCAAAGAACATGCCAGCAATTATCCTAACAAACAAGACTTCTCTGCTAAGTGCTAGCATACCAAACCACAAAGAAGTCAAGATACATTTAAATTAACATCTCTCCCCACTTGAATTAATCAGAATATTTAATTATGCAGCATTACTTGATCATAGTTATTACTCTAGCGAGTTGTCCACCTTTCTCTGCCCATACAGCATGTAGCTGCCATGGCTCAAGCCAGGCTGGAACACGCTTTCACTGGCTGAGCAAAGGCACCCATCCTTCGTACCAAGAGGCAAAGCCTTTCCCTTCCAAGTGCGTTTGCAGCAAATCCTCACAACAGCCAGCCATGGACTTCATGCAGTTCATGACACCCTCAGCACTTGTCTGGGAGAAGGGATTAACACCATACAGAGGTACAAACATGGAGACTGCTGGAGTGGCTCCATGCTCAGCAGTCCTCACCGTCCCTCTCAGTCACACATCCATGCCGTTACTGTCACATGCTCAAAGACTCCTCTGCAAACCACTGCAACTCATTAACATACAGGAAGCCAACAGAGGGACAGATCAGCAGAAGATGGGAGCTGGCACAGTGAAAGGAGCACATAGCCTGGGCTGTGAGTAAACTGTCAGGATTCACTCAGCTGCTGTGAACCCTTCACTGCACCCCAGTCAGTTTCCATCGCCCCTGGGGACGTCTGTACCAGAGCTGATGTGAAGCCCATGTGCTGCGAGGCCATCACACAGAACACTGAGCAGCAAAATCCTTGCACCAGCAACCTTCTGTTCGTGTCCACAGGATGATGCATGTGGATGCCCTTCCTGTTTCCTCACCGAGCAGGCAAACTACAGATGTAAGCCTGCATACAAAATACTTGGGCAGTGCCTGGTAAACAACTTCTGATCTCCAGCATCATCTTTTCCCAGATTTCTTCCACAGTTTCCTTTGTATCTCCAATGGACACCAGGTCACGTCTGCTCCATGTGCAGTTCAGTCTCTCTATATATGCTTTACTTTACCATTCAAAGCTTAGCAGGAACTTTCAAGTAGGTGACAATTAAGGCAGTAGCCTAAAACAAAACCTGTTCCAAACAGGAGCACTGACCCTCAAGTTATCTTGCTCCAGCAAAGCTCCCTCCTCCAAACCACTCTTCTCTAGACAACCTCCTCATGCTGCCATCTCCTCATGTGGCTTCCTCAAGATAGGATACTCCATTCTGCCATTCACACCCACTGCTTCATCCAGAGACTGGAAAGAAAATAAAGGAAAAGACCCAACACCCTCCCTCCCCCAACAATTCTTACTTTTCAGTGTGAGGAGACCGAAGGACTGTCTCTCAGTCACGCAGTAGGACCAACACACTCAGTTTTTACAGGTGGTAGGAAGAATTTTACATGATGTAACCTTCTGCAAAGGAAAATATTTCAATGCACAGAAGAAAGAAGCAGAAGAAAAAGGTAGGCATCTCTTCCTTCTGGTATGCAGCAGCTACAGGGAGACAGGGAGACAATTTGAGTCACATTTCTGAGATGACTGAAAGAAAGTACTTGCATTTCAGGAGCACCACGGTAGGTCAAAACCCCCAAGAACTACATGTGCTGAAGAAAGAATTTGTGCGAATGGCAGGAGAGAAAGGGAGGCCGGCACAAGTGTAAACCACCACGTAACCTTGTGTTTCACTGAAAATACACAGCTGCAGAACACCACTATGGTGCCAGTTTAGGCACAGCCTTTTCACATGGACACACCAAGGCAGCCTTCCAGCTCAATGGTCTTTCAGTAAATCACCCAAAGACTACATCAGAGAGCAGTGCTTTAGAGATCTTCCTCCCACAGCCCAGTTCTTGGCCACCATCTGGGAAGCAGATCCACATCTGCATGAGGTCCTCCACCTCAGCATCCACTCATACAACTCAGAACCATGCAGACACAGCCTGCTCCAGGTGCTGATTCCATTCAGCCTCTCCTGCTCCAATCTAATGTAGGAGAAATAGCTTAGAAATAGGGTAGGATTTAATGTACCAAAAAGAAAAGGGAAGGGAAGCAACACCCCCAAACACGTCCCTCTTCCACGAATGCCCTGACTTTGTGCCAAGTTCAAGCCTCTCCTCAGCTAGGAAAGCCTATCCTGTCAACATAAATCCTGAGGGTAACTGGTAACTGGTGGAAATGTCAGAGAAGCCCACTCTCCTCCACATCCTCTGTTCAGGTCCTCACAGATGCCTGCCTGCCTGACCAAGCAACTCATTTTGAGTATCATTTGCCCCACAGAACAGTTTTCATCCCAGTGTCTCGCTTTAACACAAAGAATTTTAAATGCTATTGCGCCACAGGAAAAATAATTACTATGTGAACTTGAAATAGAGAGGCAGCAGTGCAACTTAAAGGTTTCCCAGCTCCTGCCTTCTCTGACAGAAAGGCTTGCTGCAAAGACTCTAATGAAATGCAAAGCATGGACCTGATGTAGCATCACAAGACATGATGCTAAATGATGAGGAACAGCAGAATTGAGTGTCCAGGTGCTGCACCCCAGCTGCTGCTACAGATTCACCGTTTGCTCAGCACAAGCAGTGCAGCATACACCTCACCATGCAATGAGACTAACATCGCTGCAGGAGCTGCAACCTCCACTACTCCTGACTTTGTTTCAGATTAAAAAAAAAAAAGCCATTTGGCACCCATAGCTGCAGATCTGCCATACACTGCACCCCGTACACAGCCCTCGCACACTTGCAGGGCTGTGGAAAGACCTGCTCATTCAGTCAGCAGCAGATGTGACAGCTGGATCCCTGTTTACCCCCTGGGCTGCAGGAGAAAAAGACACCCGGGAAAAGCAAGCAAAGGTGATTGAAACAACAGGGCTGAAACCAGAGAGCCCCACTACATACACAAACTCCTCACACAAAAGCTATGTTCCTAGAAGGTCCCAGTTGCCTCAGTTCTCCCATAAATGCCTCGGGCCCCAGGGCACGCACTCTGAGCGCTTTCACCAGCCCCTCTTTCACAGCTTACTTTGGTGAGTCCACAACTTCTTCATCAAATCCCAGTTCTACCCCACCTGCTCAGATACCCACACACTCTTTGCATCACACAGGTTCTGCCAGGCACCTCCACCAGCTGCCAGCAATCGGCACGTAATCCAAGCACCCAGGACCCACCTGAAATGCCACGTTCTGTATAGACTCACCCTCATCCTCTGCTACATCAAGGCAGGGCCAGGGTCCTTACACTGCATTTTCTGGTCATCTACGGATTCACAAACAAGCAAACTATGTTGTGAGCTGATTTTCAGATCTGCAGCTATCAGCATAAATGATAATGCAGAACTAAAAGTCCTTGACAGCGATGGACAGTGGTTTTTTGTTTCAGTTAAATGGCCACTGATAAGAATTTGGATGAGATGGAAACCTAACCACCTTTGCGTAAAACAGCTTATAAGAGGGCCTCCATGTCCTCTGCAGTCCACCAGGATCAATATGAATTGCATTGGAATCCAGAGCAAAAATCGAAAGTGCCCTAGCTGCTCTTCCAGCTACTCTCATACAGGCAACTCCTTTCACAGCATAAGGACTCCTTAAAGAGGGGCAACATTCCCTTTGGTGCTTACCCCCTTCCAAGACCTCCTACTGCAAATGAGAAAGGCTGAATGAGACACAAGCAGAGAAAGTTGCTGCCCAGCAGATAACACAAGGTGCTGACAGCACAGATAAGCTGTTAAAAACCGAGATCATCTGCAGTTGCAGGACCTGAGTTTTTTTTCTATCCCATGCTATCTTCCTGCCCACGATGTTACACAGCACTACGACTGTGAGTAACGTTTAAGCTAAGATAGTTGCCAGTCCCATGAGCAGGCTACTAGCCCTGTGAGACAGGGGTAGGGCCAGTGAGTCCAATCTGCTATCTGGACAGCACAGAAGATGGATTTGGGGGGTGTAAGGCATGTAAAGCTTGTCAGACTCTGTTCCCTTTTTGCTTGCTTGCTGTGTCTCCGTTAAAAAAAAAATAAAAAGATAAAGAGGAGCGCTTCCAATATTCATCTTCGGCATGTTTAAATCCTTAGAGATATTCTGCTAAAGTCAGAACTAAAAAGCACAGCTTTTATACAAGCTTTTTCCTCCCACGTAGGCTAAAAGAAGCACAGACAGGGATACACCCACATATATACACACAGACCAGAGGTGAGGAAAGACTGGGGACTGGAGCAAGAGGAACAACAACAGAAAAAGAACAGATGCCCAGCCTGAGGCACTCGCTGGGCAAAGGCCCTGTTAACAAAACACGCTGCATGGGACAATGGGACACGGGGAGACAGACACTCCAATCCCTGTTTCCAACACACCAGATTTTTGGGGTGTGCATACCCCAACGCATGGGGGGCACAGAGTAACCCTTCAAAGACCTGGTGCAGAGGGGCAGCAGCCATCCCCATCCCCTTTATAGGGTCAGAGGATCCTTGTAGCCCCCTTCCCATCCTCGAAACTCATTGAATAGGGAGGAGACCCCTGCCCATCACTGCGGTGGGACACCCAAAACGGAGGGAAACCTACAATGGAGAAAAGGACGACAAAGCTAGGGGAAAAGAGAGTGGAGGAAGCAGCGCCCCGAGGCTCGCGGGCGGGCGACGGACTCTCGACCCGGGGGTCGCAGTTCCTCGCCCACCCGCGAGGCTCCGGGAGGAAACGGGAATGTGCGCCCGTTACCTGGGGACGCAGCTCGGGCTGGAACCGTCGATCTCCCAGGTGGCGAAGAGGTTCATAGGCACGGGGCGCCCCAGGGCCCCAGCCCCGCCCGGGAAGCTAAGGCGGCTCCGTTCCGCCGCCGCCGCCGCCGCCGCCGCCATCGCTGTCGGCCTGGCGTGCGCCCACCGGCACCCACAGCACCGCCACGCCCCGGCGGCCGGGCGGTCACGTGACGGGGAGGACTGAGGGGCAGGTTTAGGCAAGGACGTGGCTTTTTACGCTCAGCGATGGAACGTGGTCTGCGATGAGGCGTGGTTACATCGAGGGGGCGTGGTCTACGAGGGACGGCCTAGCCGTGATGAGGCGAGGCTGAGCCGACTGGCCGTGTCCATACGGGGCGTGGCTTTCCGGAGAAGGCGTGGCGGGGGCGGGGCCTCGGGGGAGGCGTGGTCTGAGCCCATAGGGGAGTGGCTGTGCTGAAGGGGCGGAGTTGTGCCCTGGGGTGTGGTCTTCGGGGGCGGGGGTTGCCCCGGAGGGGGCTGCACGGGGGCGTGGATGCTAGAAGGGGCGTGGTCTGATAAAGGTTGTTGTGCCGAGGGGCGTGGTTTGAAGGACGGGGAGTGGTTTGCCTTGGGGCGCGGTTTGTGATGAAGGGGCGTGATCTGCTCGGGACGCAGTGCCGGAGGCGTGGCCTGTCCCGATGGGGCGTGGCTTGCCTGGGGCGTAGGTTGCCCTGGGCGCTCCGCGAGCCGGGGGCGCGGTCTGGGCGTGGCCCCGGACTCTCCCGCTGCCGCCGCGCTCTTTCATCGGCGGCGCCGGAAGTGCTTGGGGAGCCATAGGTCGTGGCACCGGATGTCGCCGAGGCCGTTTCCTGCTGGCTCCGTGGCAGGCGGCGGTGGTAGGCAGGCCGCGACAGGGAGCAGAGATGGTGCTGCTGACCATGATCGCCCGCGTGGCGGACGGGCTGCCGCTCGCCGCCTCCATGCAGGAGGACGAGCAGGTGGGGCCGCGCGGGCAGGGCCGGCCCGGTGAGGCCGAGGCGCGGGGGGCGCTACGCAGCCCCTCTCGGCACCACGGGGTCAACCTCAACCCTCTTGCAGCCCCACGGGGCCCGTCTCAATCCCCTCGCAGCCCCACGGGGCCCGTCTCAATCCCCTCGCAGCCCCTTTACAGGGTCACGCTTGCACCTCTCTCACTCCTACGGGGCCTCAGAGAGCCCCTTGCCAGCCCCCTCTCGGGCTCTGTCAGACCCTTCTTATAAGCCAGGCGGCTCTTCCTCGAGCACTTCCCGTCCATAGAGCCGCCTCTGTGCTGCTGCGAGCTTCTCCTCTTCCTAGAGCTGAGCCTGGGATTCCCCCCAGGACCCCCCTGACTGCTGGTAGGCGCTTTTTTCCCGTAGCAGCTGCTCCCAACAGCCTGTCCTCCCTTCACAGTCAGGCCGAGACCTGCAGCAGTACCAGAGTCAAGCGAAGCAGCTCTTCCGCAAGCTGAACGAGCAGTCCCCCACGAGATGCACTCTTGAAGCAGGTGCCATGGCTTTCCAGTGAGTATCTGCAGGTGCCGTGGGGAAATGTGCGAGTGCTGCCGTGGAGACGAGGCAAGTTGCCTCTGGGTCAGGGTGAGGATTTGTTATAAATTGGGCTGCCTGAGAGACGGTGAGCTATTCCACTCTCTGCGCTGCTGGTTGAAGTTTAGTAGCTGCTCAGTAGGGAGAACAGCTGAGTTGTTACTTCTTCGCACTTGGTGTTTCAGCCAGGTTCATAGTTCTGCTGTTGCTGAAGACAATGTGGATTCTCTTCCCTTTAAGCTTTTTCTGTTTATTGGCATCTTACCCTCTAAGATACCTTCAGTGTGTTTTCTGTCCCTCTTGTGCCTTTATGTTTTCAAAAAGAGGTGTCCTTAGTAAAAACAGCTCCTCTTGCATAAGATTTTTCTCCCTGTATGTCCCATAAGAGTGTAGCTTTCCATGCATTACCTTCGCGTGTAGAAAGCACATAAAGCATCTCTGAGCTTTTTTAATTATTAATATCTGACAAACATTTTTCTCTCATCTTGTAGATTTAGTCTTACGGTTGTGAAATGTGTTTGGAGGGTTTAATTCATTTCCTAAACTGTTTGGAAACTCACCTTGAAAGCACTTTTGGATTTCTCCAGCAGCACACTAACAAGGGAACTGGAGTTTAAAATAATGAAAATTTGCAGAGTGCAGGCCAGACATCCTGACTTCCTGATCAGCAGGGATCTGGAAAGGCGAGTAAATGGAAGAACTGACAGCCAGTGAAGGGCAGGAGAGCAAGCATTGAGAAAGGAAGTGCTTTTTTACATGCCATGTAATTACCGAATGGGTAATGCTGGAGAACCGAATCAAGCCTGGGATCTTGTCAAGAATCAGAATGATGTTCTTGGCAGAAGTAACAATGTTTGAGGTCTCTTGAGTTCAGGTGCCACATAAGATCACTGAGGCAGAGTTGTGCAGTCTTACCAGCGATGCACTGGGGTTTCCCATGCTCAGCAGCATTTGTGTCATGCTGCTGACAGCAGGGTCCCTCTTGCTTCCCCAGCCCTGGTGAGCGGGAATGTGTTTACAGCTGGGTGAAGGGGAGACAGCCTTTGAATGAAGGCAAGGCTGGCTTTGGTTCTTTGCTTCCCTAACAAGGGCCCTTTAGCAGATTGCCTGCCCTGTCCCTTTATTCAGAGATTCAGTGACACAAAAAGACAGGAAGAGGAGGTTTTGGGAAGGGCCATCTTTGGTAAAAGCCATGCAGTTTTGAGGGCACCTTCTGTTGTGGCTGACTTACGTATGATGACTGTGGCAAATTTTTATTTAATCTTTTTTTTTCTGTTGGCCTCGGGTTGTCTTTGATCAGGACTTTTTGTGGTTAGAGGATGGCCCTGGTTAGAATAGACTGGCCGTCCTTATCTCCTGGCAGATTTGGGTGTTGTTGCCAGGGTTAGCTGCAAAATCCTGCTCTGCATCATCCTCTTTCTAGGAATTAAAACTTCTAGAATTCAAAAACTCTAATTTTAGATGTTTCCATGGCACTGCAGGGTGTAGCTCTGAATGGCAGTGAAGCCTTAGGAAAGAGTCTAGGTAGATCCTAGTAAACCCCTTCTTGTCTTGCTGCCATGATGCAAGCAGAGCAATGTCCGGTAAGGCTGCTTACAATACCAGGGAAATGGAAGCCTCTTAACAGTGGCTGTAACATCACCAGTTCTGACAAGGCAGGAGGCCTTGGACAAGCTTATGTTTTGACAGCTGTGTCAGAGGAACAGCCAGGTTACCTGGCTGGCAGGCAGGGAAGGGAGCCTTTCTCCTGTCTTGAGTTAGTCCCTACACAAGTTCCATGGGAACTGGCTGCTGCAAAGTGCTCAAGTGCTGCCTCTTAGGGTGGGACATTAAGACGGGACCCATATAAAATGTACTTTGAGATCACAAAACTTTGTGTGATAGCAGCACAGGAAGGGAAGGAAACGGGGGAGTTAGAGATTTAGTCTAAGATGATGCTGACTGATGGCCATGCTGTTCATTAGTGCAGCACATCTTTTTTTTTCCTGCCAAATCTGAGCCCTGGCTGCTGAGGGCAGCACAAACCAGGACAGAGCACTTTGTGGTGCAAGTTACAAGCATGGCTAAGGATACTGCTGAACTTGTTGAGGTGATGCTGAATGTTTTTGGCTTGATCGATTCAGAGAAGAGTCTAGTCTTGCTGAAATGTGAAGCTTAAACTGTGATTGCTGAAGCGATTTTAATTGTTTACACTTGAGCTCCAAAAGTTGCGTCACCTTTTCAGCTGCAGCACTTGGTGTGCATGGCTTTACAGGTACAAAAACCAACGGAGTCTTCTCTGCCGCCCATCAGCAGTTGAACTTTGGCTGGTGAATGGCTGAAGTGGCGCTTACCTGTTGTGTTGAAAACAACCCTTGGCCTTTGCCACTGTTACCAGGATAAAGCTTTTCTCTCTCAAAAGTGATCCAAGGGAATGATAAGAAACCTCTTGGCTATACTTTGTGCAGAAATCTAGAGTATGGAAATCAGAGGTGGCAAACAACACTGCTTGTCCCTGATGTGCGTATGCTGTTGAGCAGTCAGCGTTATCAGATGCTGTGCTAAAGCTCGGAGGCGTGCACCACATGTCGAGCTGAGAAGCCCAGCTATGCTCTCATATTGAGCTGGGGTTGACAGAACTGCCTGAATCTGGGACAGTGAGGTGTGTGTGTTTCCTGTGGTGCTAGCAGATAAACTTTAAATCTGACACATCCAATATCACATTAGGGGAAAAGCAAGTGAGAAACATGGCTGAGGAGCTCCAGGCAGGACCAGCTGCTCAGGCCAGACTGCCCTCATCTGGAGATTGCTTATTTCAAAAGTCATTTTCAAATATTGCTGTCCATGACAGTGGGTAAGTCAAGCTCTGGGGGTGATTTGTAGCAACTTCAAGCTGCCAAGCAGTGTAAGGGACGAACAGGGGCATGATTGGGATTAGTCTGACGCACTGATGCAGTCCAGGCTGAGGGACAGGAGAAGGAATAAAAGCGTGGGCTCATGGGGATACACGTGTGGAATGGATTATAGTGACTGGAATTTCTTGCTTCCAATCGATTGGTGGATCAGTTGTTGTTTGAAGGCTGGCAGGTTTCACACGCTGGCTTTATAGAGGCAGGAGAAATGTGTACTCCTGAGCCTAGAAACAAACTGAGGGTGGTTAATTCGAAGGCTTTGGACCTGCTGGGGTGTCTGGGAAACAGTGTGAAGGGGATATTGTTTTCATGAGCGTGATGCAACTATTAACAAAATTTTAAGCTACTTATTTAACCGCAGTGCCCTCGTGACAGGGTCAGTTCTTTATTATGCCTGTAATCTTTATGCTAGCCAGACTGCTACATAATTGCATTATGTGGAAAGTCAAGGGAAGGTAACCTTGAAGTAGCATTTAAATTCCACCCTGAATAATACAGATAAACATTCAAAAGTGTATGCAGGGCTATCTACTGTCTCTCCTCCCTTGGTTTTGGTGGAAATATTGTTGCCTTTATTTTTCTCTTGGCTAAATGAGGAGAAAAAGGTAGTTGGGAACCTGCAGCAGCAGGCAGTTGTAGCAAAGCCTAAATAGCCTTAATCTCAGGATTGGTTCTATCTCATCCCTTTTTTCAGTAGGCTTTTTGGCTGAATTACAATGAAAGACCCTGTTCTCAGTGCTGACAGACGCAATGGAGCTCACGCTGGAGCAAGGGCAGCACTGAACCTCTGTGAACCAGTACAAGTTGGATGCAGTGGGGATGGCGTGGTGGGAGGAGGAGAGCACCTCTCCACACGTTCAGCTGCAGAACAGACCAAGCAGCATTGTGCAACAGGAGCAGCCCCTGCTTAAATGCACGTTTTGGAGCTTCTGGCATCACAGCCAAACAGCTGATAGCACAGTCACCCATGACCAGGCTGGAGGGAAAGTCACTAGAACCCAGCTAGCAACAGTATTTTTCTCCAGCTATCTTTGAAGTTGTCCATGTGGATAACGACATCCCACCAGGCTGGTGTTAGAGGAGGTGGTGGGGTGGTACCCAGCCCTCCAAAACAGACAGTGTGAGTTGGCTGTCACTGGGTGGCTTTTTAGCACACTGAGACCAAATCCTTGTGCGTGTCTTCATCTCAGGGCAGAGCTTCCCATTTGTGGGCCTCAGGTACTTGGCTGTGCTGCGTTGTCTTAGAGCTGTGTTGGCCACCTTCCCCTCTACTCTGCTGGCAAACTTACTTGTGCTCCCTTCCCTTGGACTGCTGGAGGAAGGGAATGCATCCTCCCTTTTTTACACCAAAGTCATAGCACTCTTCTTGCTGGTATTTTAAGTTGATGTTACTCTCATGGCAACTTTTGTTCCGGTGAAGTCAAAGCTTAGGGCTGTTGGCATGGGCATAGGGTCTGAGGCTACCAGAAAATGTATTTTAGGTAAAGAAAATAATGAGACATTATTTTGTAGGAAAGTTTACACCTGACAAACTGCAGTACCCTATTGCACACTGCCTCCAAGGGAAAGCAAACTGGAAGTACTTGTACGCAGTTCTCATTGCCTCATGGGAATAAAGGTATGCAGGATGGTGTTTGCTAGGATAGGTTCAAAACTGATTCATTAATTCTCTGTCTGTTATTTCAGCTACATCATTGAAAAAGGAGTGTGTTACCTGGTCCTGTGCGAAGCTGCATTCCCCAAGAAGCTGGCTTTTGCATATCTGGAAGACTTGCATTCAGAGTTTGATGAGCAGCATGGCAAGAAGGTGCCAACAGTCTCCAGGCCCTATTCCTTCATTGAATTTGGTGAGGTCCCTCTCTTTGTGGCTAGTTAGGAAACCAGCTTGGCCTATGGAATTGATAGTTCAGAGTCTTCTTGGCACTGGAGCAAGAGAATAGACAAGTAGTAGAGAAATGGTACAAGTAGTAGAGAAATGGTACATGTCCTTTGATTCAGATTTCCTGCTTTAAGTCCTTTGGCCTCTCTCCAGCGTATATTTGTGTGCAGTCTGCTGGCTGTCTCAGCAGTGCTCCCACTCCTTCAGCAGCCAGGCTGCTCTGCGGTAGGTGAGATTCCCTCTGATAGCCCTTCTTGTTCCAGACACCTACATCCAGAAAACCAAGAAGCTGTACATTGACAGCCGGGCGAGGAGGAACCTGGGCTCCATCAACACAGAGCTGCAAGATGTGCAGAGGATCATGGTGGCCAACATCGAGGAAGTCTTACAGCGAGGAGAAGCACTTTCAGGTAGAGGGAATAGCCAATATTTGGCATACAATTCCTTGTCTCCTCAGTCAGCTGGGTGAGTCCCTGGGTCAGCATTCTGGAGGGAAAGGCTTGTTGTTCCCTAGCCTCCTGAGAAAAACAACAGACTCAGTTTGAGTTGGATCGGTTGCATTCTGAAGCACCTGGCGGGTACTGGTGCTTTTTTTGAGCAAGACCAGCATCTCACCAGCTTGGGTGGCTCTCATCCCGGCAGGAGCAGCGCTGTAGCACTGTAGGTAGGTACAGGGTGTGTGAAACTGCTGCACTTCCAGCTGCTCCAGAGAAACTTGTGCATTTAATGTCACGTTTAGGGAACATCTATTTGGGGTAATCTTGATTAACTTCTCTCCTGTTTCCCTTTAACAGCTCTTGATTCCAAGGCCAACAGCTTGTCCAGTTTGTCCAAGAAGTATCGTCAGGATGCGAAGTATCTGAACATGCGTTCCACTTACGCCAAACTTGCAGCCGTAGCTGTGTTCTTTATCATGTTGATCGTCTATGTGAGATTCTGGTGGCTGTGAGCCAGTTGCAGTGACAGAAGAGGGAAAGCCAGTAGCCTGGCAGGTGTATGTGTGCAGGACACTGTTCACGGGGGATGTGCATTAGAATCCGCATAGGGCCACCACCTTGGTGGGAGCATCCTGACATTGTTAGGTGACACCTGACTATTACACCTCTCAGTGAAGCCTAACAACGAAGGCTTGTTGACTACAGGCTTTCCCTTGGAGGCAGTTTGCACTAGGGTACTGCAGGGTATGGCTTCCACAGACCTGCCCCCCTCCTGGGGACACACTCTGGGAACAGTCACGGTTGAGCATAATCGCCTTGTACATCCTCCTGTTGAGTAGCTCTAGTTGGAACTGGACTCTAATGAACATTCCTTGTGTTGGCCATGTCTACTGTTTTAGAATCTGGGTCTGCAGTTCTTTCTTTTTTAAAGACAAGACTCCCCCGTTTAAGGCAAATACTGCACTGTATAGAGTAGCTTTCACCTCTGTTAGAATAGCTGTTGTTTTCTGTGTCTGACATCTTTGCTTGTTACACTTCAAATTGCTTTAAGAGGAAATGGATATTAAATTATGCCTTAAAATACATTCTGCCTAGAAGTAGGAGGGACAATTAAAGGCTTCAATGTTACCAGTTCCTACAAAATTAATCTACAAGTTTGTAAGCTCCACTTTCCCTCTCCTGACAGTTCTGTATGACTGGCTCTGTATGTTTCTGTGTAAACAAGATAGGTAATTCAAGTGCTGTGGGAGCAAGCACAGTGCAAACTGTGTCAGCACTCTGTTTTTCCGTTTTATCTGCAGATTCGCTACTTTATTTCCTTCATTTCTGTAACTGTGTTTGCCTTCTACAATCTGTCAAAACTGCCAGCATTTCATCTCTGGGATGCTTGTTTTCTTTCTTTCCCCCACAAAAAATAACCAAAATACCAAATGAATGTTGTTGTGAAGAAAAAGCAGTGTTTCCTTAAACAACACCATAACTGTACGGGAAGGATTCAAAGGGATAATTTTAAAGCAGGGAAATCCTTTGGAAATGCCATCTTTTTTTTCCATGGTCACCCTCTCCCTATCTCACTTGGGAAGCTGAAACTAAGTGAAGAAAAATGCATCATGGGGCAGTACTGTATGGCTTCTTTCTCATGGGCCAATCTATAGATTTTCATTATAATGTGATGATTTTATTTTTTTTGTTCACCTGTGCTAAGAATAACATTTTACCAGTCAGCTTTTGTTTTTATTCAAAACAAAAGAAAAAATAAACCCCAGAGCTCAAGCACTCTTCTGCATTCAAGCACCTGCCGCTTGGTAGGAAGCGGCCAGTGTCACAGAAGGAAGCTTCAGGACTCCCCAGCACCTTTTACAAGCACAAAACCTTGAGTAGTTCTGGAAGTATAAGCTGTGACCTGGAAGTGTTTCCAGGAAACAGAGAGTTATTGTCCTGTCTGGGAACACCCCCAGCTTTGCACCATTGGACAGGCAGGGAAGTAGCAGGCACTCGTCCACCAATACACTGGCAAATCTGACCTACCGTGTAGTGTAAAATCATCTGGTGTCTGCATGATGCCTCCAAGTGTTACTTTGTAGATTGCCTTAGCATTATGATTATCATTATTTTTAATCCTTTTAAGTTGTGTCTCTAACAGGTGAATGTCCCGGTGATGTAGGCCTGCATGAGCAAACACTGTGACCGTATGTGGGTTGTTTAGACTGAGGGGACTGACACTTCTGCAGTGAGGTGCCGCTAGGCAAGCAGTTGCCTCCAGCAGCCCCACTGTCAGCAGTGAAATAAATGCTTCTGGAAAATCCCTTCTGCGGCCTGGAGTTTCCTGTGTCTCATTTTGCTGATCTCTCAGGCTGCTTTCTTCCGTTCCAGGGATGCAAGACTGTAAAGGCTCCACAGCTGAAGCCACCTGGGATAAAATCTCCTTTTTTTTGGAGGCAGAACTAGTAGGAAACATGATCTCAGACATATTCTGGCAGAGAGACTGTGTAGGCCTCTCTTTCCCTCCTGCCATGTGTCTGCCTGTTTGACGCAGGCAGGCAGCCTCCTTGATATGGGCAGAGCCTTGTAGGTGTGTGGGCAGTTTTTTGTGGGGATGTTTTTTGCAGCAGTGCTGTTCATGTTTGGCATGTGAAGCACAACAAACTAGGAGTGGTGTGTGCATCAATATTAACAGGACATGGAACTGCAAATCCCATTGCCTAAAGAGGAAGGCAAGGAAGACTCCTCTCCTGCAGGCCACTGTGGGGCTCCAGGGACCACCTTACAAGCAGAGCCTCTTTCCTTCCTTGCATAGGGCAGAGGCACTGCTGATGCTCTGGAAGGGAAGGGTAGGCTGGGGCTGTTTTGTCTGCACCTTCTCAGAAGCCTGGCTGCAAGGTATCATCGAGTATTTTTTACCCTGAGCATCTGAAAAGCATGGTGGTGACAGTAGACAGGTAGAGCTGGTTCCCAGGCATTGCCAAACCTGAATCATAGAATCACCAGGTTGGAAAGGACCCACTGGATCATCAAGTCCAACCATTCCTAACACTCCCTTAAACCATGTCCCTAAGCGCTTCACCCATCTGTTCCTTAAAGACCTGCAGGGAAGGCGACTTGACCACCTCCCTGGGCAGCCCATTCCAGTGCCCGATGACTCTTTCCGGAAGAATTTTTTTCTGATATACAGCCTGAACCTCCCCTAGTGGAGCTCGAGGACATTTCCCCATTGTCCTGTCCTCAGTCACTTGGGAGAAGAGGCCAGCTCCCTCCTCTCCACAACCTCCTTTCAGGTAGTTGTAGAGAGTAATAAGGTCTCCCCTCAACCTCCTCCAGGCTAAACAACCCCAGCTCTCTCAGCCGCTCCTCATAAGACTTCTTCTCCAGCCCCCTCACCAGCTTCATTGCTCTTCTCTGGACACGCTCCAGAGCCTCAACATCCTTGTGGTGAGGGGCCCAGAACTGAATGCAGTACTCAAGGTGTGGTCTCACCAGTGCCGAGTACAGAGGGAGAATAACCTCCCTGGACCTGCTGGTCACACCGTTTCTGATACAAGCATGTGCTTCATGATAGCACTCAAGATTACCTATTCCATGACTTTCCCCTGCACTGAGGTCAGACTGACAGGCCTGTAGTTCCCCGGATCCTCCCTGCAACCCTTCTTGTAGATGGGAACCATCTGCTGAGGGTGGGGCACGGCATTGTGGAGAGGAAGAGCATAGCAGGACGATGAAGGCTGGCATGGTGTCAATTATAAACCAGGTCCCACCTGACAGGGGCTGTGGCGATGCTCTGCATTTCACCATTCCATGGAGCAGCTGCTCGGGTGCTACAGGGTATTGGTTTCTGTGTTTACTTGGGTTTACTTGGGTACCAGCTGCTTCCTCCGCTTTGAACCAGCTTCTCAGACATGTAACCCCCTCTTTTGGGCAGGTTTTGAGAAAAAAGCACTTTCAGCATCTTTCCTTCTGAGGCCCCAGGGAATTTTGACCCCTGGGGGAGTTTCTGGCAGCTGCTTTGCTGTGAGCGAACGTCCCAGCAGCACACAGGGCTGTGCCAGCACCCCTGCAGCAGAGCAAATGGCTGCCTAGGGAACCCAATAACTGCCTGGGCAGCAACAGCCAGGGTGTCAGGGGCTGGGGCTCAGCCTTTGAGCACCCTAGTCATTGTTCTCCCTCCCTCAGGGATGCCATGGGGCCATGGCAGCTCTGTCTCTCTGGGAAGCTCTCAATCTCATGGGAGCTAGGGAAGGATTTCCCCTCTCATGGTTTGCTTTGCTGTGTTGCTGCCAAGGTGACCTTTTGGACAGGAGGGTATTGATTTTCTACTGCCTGAAAACGGTGACTTTTCAGATGGCAGGGAGCTGGGCTTAGCAGCTGGCCACGGGGAACTGACAGCCGGGTCCAGCCCTCCCTCCTGGGCCAGGGTCAACACCATGTCCTGTCCCAATGCACCCTTGAATCTTCCTGTCCCTCCTGGTTTGGGGTGATGCAGCTGGGCTGGTCCATAGCCTTGAGCACTTGGCAAGCCCCAGGGCAGGATTCAGGGCACCCACCTGGCAGCCTCCTCACTCTATCCCTACTCACACCACAGACCTTTGGGTGTCCCTGGGGGTGTGGTTGCTCCTGAGCCCCTTCAGCCAGCACTGAGGAGGAATGGGGTACATCATCTTCTCCATGGATCCTCCGGCTGTGCTTCTGACCCAGCCTGTGACGCAGCTGCCCATGCATGTCCTGGGCTCCACTTCCCCTGAGGCGGCCATGCCACCTCTCCTGCAGCCCACCCTCCTTCTCCCCAGCCTCAGCACCATTTGGCTCCCCTGTGGGTGCAGGGGTGCCCCAAAGTTTGCAAGGGGTCGTGCCCACAGCACTGAGCCTGGCACCATCTCATGCAGCTGCTCCTGGCTGGCTGCAGTCATTCCTGAGCTCATAAACCCGCCGGAGGGGATAAAGCAGAAGTTGGGGAGTCCCTGCTCCCCGTGCCCAACCCCATGGGGCTGCCAGACCCCTGCCATTGGGCTGTCTCTGGGCTCATGGCTGCAGGGCCTGGTGTGGTTTTAAATCATGGCTCAGAAACCCCATGTGGCTTCACTCCTGCGCTCTGCAGAGAGATGATAAACCCATTTGCTTGGTCGTTATTTTTTCCCCCTTCTTGCCAGCAGCACCCCAATCCTGTGGGGGCTCTCCAGTTGCCCTAGCTTACTCCGCAACCCTGGCACACCGTCCCCACTCAGTGGAAATGGGACTGCCCAGCCCTGGCATGGCACAGCACCCAGAGTAGGAAGTGCACCTGCTGGCAGAGCCCCCAGAATTGGCACCAGACACAGGATTTGCATAGAGGGGCAGAAATAAATGTGCTTGCTGAAGTCACAGGGACCTCAAGTCCTCTGCACTAGGACCTGTGTGGGTGCATATACGTGGTGCTGGAGCTCACAGAGCCTGGGGTGCACGTGGCTCTGTGGGACCTTTCCTGCAGCTGTATGACCCCAAGTGCATGGCCACGAGCCTCTCACAGCTGCAATAGCATCTTGCCTACAGCAGCCTCAGGAAAGGAGGGGACCATTCAGGTGAAAAGGGGCCCAGGGTAGGCAGAGGCTCCCACGCAGTGCCAGGAAGGATGTAACAGCACAGCCCAGGACTGAGGCTGGGCTCCCAGCCCCACAAGAGTGGAAAGATGCCTCTGTTCTGCTTTTCCTTGCCCCTACCTGCATAGGGACCATAGGCAATGGGAACCATGCCCAGGCGGCCGGCCCACAGTGAGAGGTGCCCAGAGTGGCCTGCATGGTCCATGTGTGTGCTGGGAAAGGAGCAGAGTGAGGTGCTTGCCTGCTGCAAATCAGAGCTTTATCTCCCTGGCAGCTGCTGAGTGGGATAGCTGCGGGCTCCCATCTATGCAGCCAGTCCTGGGTATAGATCAACAAAAAGCAACCAAAGGACAGCTCTGAGCGGGACTGCTGTGCCAGCTAGTTTGATGGGTGGCTGCCGTGCTGCGCCTCAGAGGCTCATTGGAGCAATGAGCACTCATCATCAGTCCTTTTTTTCCCATCAGTTTTGCTTCCATCTGTTGTCCCACATTGTGGGAAGGGGCCGCCCATGCCAGCATAAGGTGCCAGGTGCTCTGACACTGTCATTCCAGCACTAGCTGCTACTTGGCAGGCAACCACACATCCTTGCTCCATCCCATGCCCAGAACCAGGAACATTTTGGGAGCATCACAGTTACGCCATGTGTCAGGCCAGCGTTGGTAAAAGCCACGTGCATGGAGCTGCACAGCACTGTCTGCAAGGTAAACTCTCCAGGGGCTGCTGAGAACGAGGGCTGTGGCAGGAAAGGCAGAGGCTGTGAATTCCCAGGGCGATTAAGCAAGGCAGCAGAGGCAGCTCAGGGATCCCAGTGCATTCCTGTGGGGCTCGAGGCAGGAATGTCTTTGCACTTCTCTGTTTTTTTTTTAAGATGATACTAGCTGTCAGGTAAGGTAATCGCAGCGAAAGCCAAGTCATGTGAATGTTAGGAGTTAGCAGATGGGCCAAAGGACAAGCTCTTTGTGGCCTGAATGCAAGGCTGCCAGCCCTGGGAATTTGTTGAGAGCCTCTCTCCATCCCATTTTTCTTAAACCTTTTGGCTGCTGACATCTTACAACTATGAAGTACCCTCATCTTCCATTTTAGAGAAGCTCCAGCTCTTCTGTTTGCAAAAGAAAAAAGTCAAGCACATCCTAAGGACTCCCAGAGCAGGGGCAGGTAAAAATGAAGCAACATCTTTCTGGGTGTGTAAAATGCTGGGATGTAAGACAGGTGTTTGGATGTGGGCTGAGCTGAGGTTTGAATGCCTGAACCACCAGCAAAATCACTGAAAAAGTACTGCAAGAAAACACAATTTATTCCAAAAGAGCCGATGCAAAGCCAGTGAAACTATCAACTCCTCCAAGGCAAGGGGCAGAAGAGAAGTGCCACGTTGCTTGCTGAGCGTATACAGACACCTCAAAAGTATATCAGAGTGTTTCAATACACTGCCTTCTGCAGGGCGAGCTGGGAAGAGAACAGAGACCTCAGCATCTCTTCTCAGCAGCGCCCCCATGGCTGTGGAGTGACAAGCCACATGGGACATGGGGGGCTGCCGTCCTCGTGGGCTTCGTCCTGGAGTGGAGCAAGCACAGGCGAGGGGGCAGGACACCAGCACCCTTTTTTGCATCCAGCCACACTCTGCAGAGCTCGGCCACTCAGCCTGGGGTGGCCCTGCTGAACAGAGGGACTGGGACCCCAACAGCTACCGGGACGATTTTGAAGCAGAGGGGCAGAGAATCTGATGAGTGCTGGGGCTGGACAACAGTCTGCATATGCCGAGACCAAAATGAGTGTGCTGTGGAGCAGGCAGCCGAAATCGTTGTGGGTTGAGACTCCTAACATGGAGCTGTAATGAAGGCTTGATCTCCCTGCCTTTGTCAGCCAAAGTGCCAGGATTTCCCTAATTGCCTGGGCTGTTTAGTGATACTGTGGATATGGACTCTGTTCAACTCTTCTAATCCCTCAGCTGGCATCGCTTCCAGCACCGGAGCACGGCCAGCACTTTGCCAGGCACCGGCACCCTGCCTGTCACTCTGCCTGCCTCCCCTCGCCACCCCGGGGGGCTCCCACACCCAGGCAGAATATGGCATGGGCAAAGGAGGACAAGGCATGGAGGAGAAGGGCTGGAAAAGATGGAAAAACTTGCCAGAGCCCTTCAGTTCCAGTGGCCACTGATCAGTTCTGCAGGGGAAACTGGATGAGAAATGGTGCGTAGTAGGTCTGGAGGGTCACTTCTTCCAGTGGGTGCCCTGCCTGACCAACCTTTGCTTATTTGTATATGGTGGCATTAATGGAACTGTAATGGGGAAGGTAAGATGAAGCAATGCAGAAATGTGTTTTTGACTCCTCTGCCAGAAGCTTTTTTCTTACTGGGACAAATCCATGGGGATGATAGGGACCTAAGGGAGAAGCTTTGACCGGGGGATGCAGCGGGGTGCCAGACCCTATCAGAGGAGGGACAACGTGCCTACCAATCCGCCCTGCATGTTCCCTCCTGGCATGGGCAACTTGCCTCACCAGGATGGCTGTGGATGGCTCAGCCCTCACCACCCCAGCTGCAAAACCTGCACTACCAGTCCAGGTGCAGCCCCTCCAAGCCTCTACCACATACAGGACCTGCTGGTGCCTGCTTTCACCCCTTTCCTCCAGCTGACAGAGCCACAGTGGGATGCTATCCCTTGCATACACCCAGGAGAGTGTAGCACAGCCATCACAGCTGGAAAGCACCATCGGCTGCCTGTGAGCGGCTGTCAGAGCCGTGATGGGAAGCTCCGTCAGCTGTGTGGGACAGTGGGGAATTCTTTATCCAGGTTGCACTGCCTGCACCAGCATACCTGAAAAAAAATCTGTGTGGTGGTAGGGCACTGGCCATCCAGCTCCAGGCCTGGAAGGAGCTCCAGGATCTGATAAATTCCACGGTAAAAACTGTGAAGTTTATTCATTGCCCCTTCTCTCCCCCAAACTTGGGCCAGGCTGCTGTGTCAGCACTGCACACAAAGGGCTCTCAGTCTGCTGGGAGATGGGGCCAGGGCAGGATTTTGAATGCTTTGAATGATGGCAGAGCACTGGCAGGGACCTTGAGGTTGAATTCATGAGCTTTCCAGCCCCACTGCACCTCCTGAGACCTCTTCTGTGGGAACTTGGCTCCCCTCCTGGGATTCTGTAGCACAAGCAGCTGTGGGGCTGAGCTGTGGGGCTGAGCCGTTGGGCTGCTCTGGAGGTTCCCCTTCCCACTGGGGTAAACCTCTGCCAGCCAATGCCCATTTTGCATTTCCTGTCCCAGCTGTTGTATTCTGCCTCGGCCTCTGTTGTCCTCCTCATGGGCACGTGGGGACCCCACCCCACGGGGACATGTCCCACTGTCCTTGCCCTTCACCCCACCACCCTCACTGTCAACTATACTCCATCCCCAGTGCCCTCGTCCCCCATCTCCAAAGCTCCTGTCCCTGCTCCCACTGTTCCTGTCCCTAAACCCACCACCCTGTCCCCTGGCCCAGGCAGCCCCTCATTCTCTCTGCCCCGGTCCCCCAGCCCTTCCATCCCCATGCCCAGCCCCAGTGCCTTCATTCCCCATCCTCACCGATCCTCTCCCCAGCCCCACTACCCCGCCCCCATCCTCTCCCCGTCTACGTCCCCTACCCTTGTCCCCATCCGCTCTGCCCCTATCCTCATCCCCTCCCCTATCCCCATCCCCAGCATCCATGTCGCCATCGCCTCCCCGTCCCCGTCCCCATCCCCTCCCCTTATCCCCATTCCCACCGCCCCTGTCCCCGTTTCCTCCCGTCCCCATCCCCACCATCCATGTCCCTATCCCCTCCCCTGTCACCGTCACCTCCCCGTCCCCATCCCCTACCCTTGTCCCCAACCCCTACCCCTGTTCCCATGCCCTCCCCTGTCCCCATCGCCTCCCCGTCCCCATCCCCTTTCCTGTCCCCAACCCCACCACCCATGTCCCTATCCCCTCCCTTGTCCTTGTCCTTGTCCCCTCCCCTGTTTCCATCCCCTCCGCCCTGTCTGCGTGCCCACGCAGCCTGCAGTCCCTCCCCTATCCCCCTAGCTCATCGCCGCTGGCCACCCCCCCCCACCCCTCCCCGGCGGGCGGGCGCCCCCTGGCGGCGGGCGGCGCGGGCGGAGGAAGCGGGGGCGGAGCACCGTGCGGTCCGTGTGCCTCCGCGCGCGGCGACCGGAAAGATCCTTCCGCGCCGCGCGCCGCGTCGAGCGTGTGCGGCGGGAGCGGCCGTGGCCATGGCCGGCGCTGCGGGGGCAGCGCTTGCCGCCCGCACCGCGCTGCTGCTGGCCGTGCTCAGCCGCGCCGACACCGCGGCCGGTGAGTGCGAGGGGCCGGGGGGACGGGCCCCGCGCCCGGGGGTGGGGGCGGCCAGTGGGGAGCTGCCCGCGGAGGGGGGTCCTGCCCTGCCGGGGGGATCGAGGCTTCCCGAGTTCCGAACGCGGGAGGAACCATTCGCCCCCTCCGCGCCTCCCTGCTGCGGGCACTCGGACCCGCGGCCGGAGGGGCGACTGATTCTCGTCCCCTCCCGTCCCGCTCCGCGCTGGGATTCGCCGCCGGGTGCGGGTGGAGCAGAGCCCCGGCAGCCCTGCAGCGCCCCGGAGCCATCGGCGCTCGCTGATTACTAATGCGACTTCTCATTCTTTCTTCCTTTTCGCTCCTGCCTGGATCGCTTTCCAGAGAGCGGGTCGGGTGGAATGAGCCTGAGCAGGGGCGAGGTGTCCCTGCCTATCGGGGCGCTGCCCGTGGGCTTTGAGTCCCTTCCAGCCCGAACCGTTCTGTGATTCTGTGACTCGTGAAGAGCATAGGGATGGGAGAAAGTAGGAGTGGAAGTTGTTCAGTGTGTGACCGAGCGAGCCGCTGATAGTTTCAGCAGTGTTATTCTTTGCTATGGTCAGGAGCAGAAGCTGACGTCTGCAGAGCTCTGTCCACTTCTATAGAGTAGTCAGGTTGATTAGTCTACCTGATCTGACTCTGAAATGGTCCTTTTTTGTCTGCTGGGATAAATACTTTTTTTTTTCTAGTAGCATCCACTGAAATCTGGCTTGCTTAGTTTTCCGGACATGATGCAAGAAGGTGGTTAGAGTTAATAAAGAAAAGCTATTTCCCAAATCTGTTTCAGCCAGATTTGATCAAAAGCAGCTGGAAAAAAATAAAGAGTTTTTCATGGGTAGGTGTCTTGTAAATTCAGAAATATGTTCCCTTGGTACAGTAGAGATGTGCTGCGTAGGAGGACCGTCATTTCTGGAAATGTCTTACACAGTCCGGAAAGATGGCAAGATACTGTTCTTGCAAAGACAAAATGCAACATCCACTTAGTTAAATTGTACTTTCATACCAGCAACTTGCCAGCTTTCTGCTGACCCTCCAAGTTTCTTCTCTGACAGGGGCAGAGATGAGAAGCAGCTGTGAAATGGCTTCTTGTCCCTGGGCTGGGTATGGATACCCACTTGGCTGGTTAAGGTCCTCCCATGCTGCGAAAGTTTTTGACATTGCGGGTGAAGTCTCTTCCCAGTGCTAAACAAAGGCTGATTATTGGAGATGACAAATCTTTGCTGAAAATGACTCCTGTTGTTCATGAGATACTGACCTGCATCTGGTTCCCGGGAGCAGGAGCTGCCTCTTGAATTAATAGGAAAGGGAAAGATGAAGTCACCGAAAGGGTATTTTCAGGTGCATGTTCAACTGGCTTGATGTTCTTGTGCAAGAAAGGGCAGGTATCTGATGTCAGCCCTCTCGGTCAATAAATAGGAGGCTCCTGGATGCAGTAAGCACTATGGTTTGGACTGCTCAGCTCTGCCTCATCGTGCCAGCCCAATGGTGCAGCAACTCGCTTTTCCAGTTGAGCTGTTGTTCGACTTTGCAAAAGGCTGCAGTTGAAGTTGCAGTAAGCTGGGGTGGGGCAGCAGCACCTGTGCTCTTGGTGAGGATACTCTCCTGGTAATTGCTGTGAGCAATTTGCTGCTCTCCTAGTCAGGCAGAGATGGGTGGAACAAATCCTTTCTGGTGAAACCCATCCTGATTCCCCACTGTAGTTGTTAATCCTAGGTGTTTGCCAAGCCTGGTTTCACCAGGCTGCTGCTCACTGTCAGCCCGTATTTCTAACAGGTTGCAAGGTATTTCTAGTCTAGAGCAGTGCAAGGCTAGCATGCTGATGTGGACTGCAGTTTGAGATCTTTAGTATTCAAACAGTGAAATTTCTGAGGATTTTGGATAACACTGACAATGCCGGCCTGCTTGATAGGGATTTGCTTACGGAAGAGCAAGTTTTACTTGTTCTTTGGAAGGTGTTACTGCCTATCGAATTTGTTCTTATCAAAGATGCTAATTTAGACTTTCAAAAGGGAGCGCGATGGGAATCTGGCAACCTCGCATCGTTTCCTGCAGGGCATTGCTTAGTCAGATTAGAAATACGTGAAGATCCTCTCACTGACGTTCTCAGGACTTGAAGCCATTGGGAAAAGAGGACTTATGCCTCTGGTGGCATCTGAATCTCCTACAATGTGTGGTTTGGGTTTTTGTCAGCTTCCACAGCTGCTTCCCTCCCTCTGCTGTTCTCCTGCCTTGCTGATGTTGCAATACATGGGTTTTTTTCTTCAGTACGCTCTGGTGCTGTTCAGCTTCTCCCATTTTCAAAACCAGTATCTGTTCAGTGAGCATGGATGGGTGGCTGCGGTTTGAATCCAGACAAGGAGTAGAGGAAGCAGCAGCAGGATGCTAGCAGCCTGTTTCATCTGGAGTTGGGAATCTTGCTTAACAGCCAAACCAGACAGCCACAGTTTTTAACTTCAGGTGTTAAGGTAGTTTCCTTGGAGTTTGTACTTGCGGCTAATGAGTGCAAAGCCATGGAATGATACAGGGGTTATTGATTCTCACCCCTCCTTTGGGACACATTAGGGAAATGTCATCCATGTTGGGAGAAAAAGCAGAGGTTCCCTCAGCATCTATGCTAAAGAGTTCTTTTATAGTTATATTCTTGGTTTCTGTGAATTCGCTCTGAAATCTTGCCAGCAGAAGTCAAGGGCTGCCAGTACCCATCCGGAAGAAATGGTGCTTATATCGTTCTAGACACAGTCATCTGAGAGCTGCAGAAATAATCATTCGTTCTGTTTAGAAAATAGTCTGTTCCTAGGGCACATGTCCTTTTTTTAGACTGCTATGAGGATGAAAACAGAGCTTTGTATCTCAAAATGGCATGGGCATCTGCTGTTTGTTCCATGCAGCAAGTCTTCGTCTCCTTTCTCTGACATCACCCTGGATGACTGTGGAAGCGCTGCTCGACACTAGCAGCGGGTGAGCATTTCTGCACAGGCAAACATCCTTAACGTTCAGATTAATAAAGATTTAGTGCTGGAGAATGACGAAAGACTTTGGACAAGCGACGAGCATGGCTCCTGGCTGCCAGATTGCCATGGAAACACCAATACCCCTTCAGCTCTTTAATTGCCTTCCCTACTTTTTTTTGTTGAAAACTTTTTTTTTTTTTTTGAACAATGCTTTATGCTGCTGTTCTGGATTTCAGGCATTTTGGCATTGCTTGGAAAAGTGAAAATAGAGGAAGACTGGGAACAGCAGCTGTGTGAGGAAATGGAGAACATGGTGACTGACAGACTTGTGAGCCGCATTGCAAGTTCACCCTGAATACAGTGCCTATTCTAACTTGTAGTCCTTTACAAGGAGCGGTGTTCCACGAACAGGAGCTGCATCTGATCGCAATACTAGTCTTCCTGCAGCTTCCTAAGCCTGAGGACAGAGAAACTTCCACTCTGTGGATTTGCACAATGGTTCCTTGCTCTGTTCTTAGGAGTGCCAATTAGTAATGTTGCCTGTTTCTAGATGTTTGGAAGGCAGATTTGAAACGGATGATGACAGGGCATGCAGTGTTGTGTATCCGAGAGCTTAATGTGGTCAGATTTGCTGCTTATACTCTCAAGTTAAAAAAAAAAAAATCCTGATTAATTTCTAAAGCAAAATTTCTTCTTACTGGTTTGTTCTTCTAAAATCCACTGAAAGATTTTTTTGCAAGTCTTTTTACACTTGTCTTACAAAGCATAGAGACGCTAGGGAGGAAAACTGGTTGATATATTGGAGCTTGCTCTCACAAAGTTACAGGACCTTGGTTGAGCAGCCTCACACTCCTCTGGGCTCTGTTCAGCTTCTCAGTTGATGAGTCTTGCATTATCCAGTTGACTTCAGGCTTTTGTGCATAAAAGCAGCGGACATCTCTTAATCTGATTAAAGCACTTGTACTTCACAGACGATTTCTATGCCTTATAGGCAGCCTTTGTCCTTAACTGCTACCTTCTGTCTGTGATGTGCAAACTGTTCAGCATGTTAAATCCCCCAAATGTTAACATTTTCTAAATCTCAACTGAATTTATCACTTTTTCACAGTAAGATTTTTTCCATAGTTTGTTGTCCCCTGGGTCCTCTCAGTGTGGCTGCCGTGGAGGGATCTTAAGAAAAAAAAGAAAAAAAATATCATATTTTCAGCTAGCACTCATTTACTAGTGGGTTCTTTGCTGGTACATAGTCTCACTGGAATTATATCCTTTGAGGTTAGCGAATAGTGTAATTGTTAAATAGTTATAGCTTCTTTGTGATTTTCCTCCAGAATTTGGTTATCTTTGGGTATTTTTCCATTTGGGCAGTGTTCTTAGTCCTTACCAGCGTTTTCAGCAGCTGTTGGTGCAAGGTGTTGCCAAAGGGGTATTTTGTCTCATCCTGCACAGCGAAGACCTACTGCTCTGCCTCCAGAACCGCACCTCATGTTTCAGCATTTTCTCTTGGCGGCTTTTGTCACGCTGTTTTTCCTGATGGGAATCAGATGCTGGTTTTGGCTCCCTTGGTATTTGAGATCCCTTGATTTGTAGCATAGCTGGAGTTAGTAGTGGACAGTAAATCCACTGACTAACAGTTACTGAAACCTATTTTGTCCTTCTTGCTAGTTTTTAATGTGTTTTTAGTCTGACTTTTCTGTGTTAAAGTGGGAGGTTTTTTAGGCTCTTAAAAAATACTGAGTTTCTGTGAGCTTAATGGAAGATTTATGAACAGAAGGAGAAGAGAGACCCACAGAGTGTCCTCCTGAGGAGAATGCTGTACCACCCGCTCAACTGTGTTCTCTGCCAGAGTACTACTGTCCCCTTATTTAGAGTAAAAGCTTTGGTCAGAGCCTGTACCTTCATAGATGTGGGATAATCGACCACAGAGCTACAGGAAACCAGCTTTATAATGTCTCTTACTCACAACATTAATTGTTTTGATAATTTGCATTTTTATTTCTGCTTGACTTTTTCTGAACTTGTGGGTGAGGAGTTTATTTGCATTGCTTTCCTTTTGGTATTTACAACAAAGTCCTTTCACATTTTCTCTGGTTATGGCTCTATTTCTCTATAGCAGCCCGCTCTATTAAAAGCTGAACCATGACACTTACAGCTTCTGATCTTGGTCTTTCTCTGCTTGTTTTCGTTTCCTAGCCTAGAAAGTATCTTAGTAGGCAGATGAAGTCTAGGAACCAAATCACAACTTCCAGATCATCTTGGCATCCCAAAGAACAATGAGGCAGAAACACGAACTTTCTTTTCTTCTTAGGTTTGCTTTAACCGTCTGTCACAGTTTAGACCTGCCAGAACATTGTCTCTCTAGCTGAAAAGATTAAACTTGGGTGAAATTTACTCCAGTTAAGAATGTGCTTTGGTGGATTCAGGTGTTGAGAATTGCAGCACTTTGTATAGTGTTTCTGTGAGTATCATGCTCATTGTGATCATTTTACAGCAGCAGCTACTTACTTTTTCCCTCTGGCCTTGGAAAATTGTCCTGGTAGGCTAGTTAAAATGTCAGTGCAGAATTTGTGTCTAAATACAGTGAGATGCAAGGGTTTGTATGGTCTCTAGGCTAGGTAGTACAGCTAACAACATTCATCTCGCATGCCCGTAGAGCCCTCATTGAAGAAGTCTTTCATACTTGGCTATGATGAAATTGTGTGTCGGGTGTATTTTATCAAAGTTATAGCCTGCTCACTTTATAAGAACATGGTCTTCTGCTAATTTTGGTCTGTCTTCCCAGTATTCCTGTAACGTGCCCAAAAGGACTGATAGAAATCATGAGATGGTTCAGTACATTAAAAAGTTGTGAGATTTCCCCTTGAAGACCTGCTGGTGTACCAGGGTGAGCCCTCCACCACGTGAGAGGACTTGAAACATTGCTGCTTGCACTTGATCTGGGCTAACCCACCTTCTTATAGTCTTGGTGGTCTTGGTAAGCCAGAGGAAGTCCAGAAAGCCAACAAATAATTCACCATTGCTGTTATTTTAAACATAGTGTAAACCTGTCAA